>NC_066618.1:300693230-301967254 GCF_025201925.1 Gopherus flavomarginatus | reverse complement strand
AGCATTACAGTGTGCTTAATTAACAAACTGGTTTTAATAACATGCATGTGGCAAGTTTTCCAATACTGTAAGCTTATGTTTGTGTTGCTAAGAGCAAGACAGGCACAGGGGCACCAGCTTAATAATCCCGTCTAGGACACCATAAATCCTAAGGACGGCCCTGCCGACCACCCAACACACAGTCGGCCCATCTAATACACCAGAACAGGCTCTGCGAACACCCATCCACCCAGTGTCTCCTACACCTGACTACCCAACACACAGTCTGTCCATCTAATACCCCAGCACATCTTGTGTGCACAACCATTTCTTCCCATCCACCTGGTGTCTCCTATACCTGACCATCACAGCCTCTATACACACTGACCCACTCTGTGTCTCCTACACCCAACAATGCAACACAGTCTGACCATCTAATACACCAGCAGAATCTGTGCACACTCATCCACCCAGGGTCTCCTGCACCCAACCACCCAACACACACTGTGTACATGTAACACACCAGCACAATCTGTGCACACTCATACACCCAGCGTCCTCTACGCCAGACCGTCCAACATACAGTCTGCCTATCTAATACACCAGCACAATCTGAGCACACCCATCTACCCGCTATCTCCTACACCTGACCGCAGAACACACAGCCTGCCAATCTAATACAGCTTGTGTGCACACCCGCCCACCTGGTGTCTCCTACACCTGATTACCCAACACACAGTCTGCTCATCGAACACGACAGCACAATCTGTGCACATCAATCTTCCCAGTATGTTCTACACCCAATCAGCTAACTCAGTCTGCCCATCTAATGCACACTCATACACCCAGCGTCCCCTACACCAGAGCATCTATACATACATTTAGTCTGCCCATCTAATACACCAGCACAACCTCTGTGCAGACCCATCCACTCAGTGTCTTCTACACCTGACCAGCAACACAATCCGCCCATCTAAAATAGCAGCACAGCTTGTGTGCACACTCACCCACCCAGGGTCTCCTACACCCGACCACCCAACACATAGTCTGCCCATCTAATACACCAGCACAAATGGGAATTGTGTGATCATAGGAGACTAACTTCCCAGATATAGATTGGAGGATAAGTGCTAGTAATAATAATAGGGCTCAGATTTTCCTGGATGTGATAGCTGACAGATTCCTTCACCAAGTAGTTGAAGAACCAACAAGAGGGGATGCCATTTTAGATTTGGTTTTGGTGAGTAGTGAGGACCTCATAGAAGAAATGGTTGTAGGGGACAACCTTGGTTCGAGTGATCATGAGCTAATTCAGTTCAAACTAGATGGAAGGATAAACAAAAATAGATCTGGGACTAGGGTTTTTGATTTCAAAAGGGCCAACTTTAAAGAATTAAGAAAATTAGTTAGGAAAATGGATTGGACTGAAGAACTTGTGGATCTAAAGGCGAAGGAGGCCTGGAATTACTTCAAGTCAAAGTTACAGAAACTATCAGAATCCTGCAACCCAAAAAAGGGGGAAAAAATCATAGGCAGGAGTTGTAGACCAAGCTGGATGAGCAAACATCTCAGAGAGGAGATTAAGGAAAAGCAGAAAGCCTATGAGGAATGGAAGATGGGAGTGATCAGCAAAGAAAGCTACCTTAGTGAGGTCAGAACATGTAGGGATAAAGTGAGAAAGGCCAAAAGCCATGTAGAGTTGGACCTTGCAAAGGGAATTAAAACCAACAGTAAAAGGTTCTATAGCCAGATAAATAAGAAGAAAAAGAAGGAAGAAGTGGGACCACTAAACACTGAGGATGGAATGGAGGTTAAGGATAATCTAGGCATGGCCCAATATCTAAATAAGTACTTTGCCTCAGTCTTTAATAAGGCTAATGAGGATCTTGGGGATAATGGTAGGATGACATATGGGAATGAGGATATGGAGGTAGATATTACCACATCCAAGATAGAAGACAAACTCAAACAGCTTAATGGGACTAAATCAGAGGGACCAGATAATCTTCATCCAAGAATATTATAGGAAATGGCACATGAAATTGCAAGCCCATTAGCAAGAATTTTTAATGAATCTGTAAACTCAGGGGTTGTACCGCACGACTGGAGAATTGCTAACATAGATCCTATCTTTAAGAAAGGGAAAAAGAGTGATCCGAGTAACTGTAGGCCTGTTAGTTTGACATCTGTAGTATGTAAGGTCTTGGAAAAAATTTTGAAGGAGAAAGTAGTTAAAGACATTGAGGTCAATGGTAATTGGGATAAAATACAGCATGGTTTTATTAAAGGTAGATCGTGCCAAACCCACCTGATCTCCTTCTTTGAGAAGGTAACAGATTCTTTAGACAAAGGAAACGCAGTGGATCTAATTTACCTCAGTTTCAGTAAGGCATTTGATACGGTTCCACATGGGGAATTCTTAGCTAAATTGGAAAAGATGGGGATGAATATGAGAATTGAAAGGTGGATAAGGAACTGGTTGAAGGGGAGACTCCAACGGGTCGTACTGAAGGGTGAACTGTCAGGCTGGAAGGAGGTTACTAGTGGAGTTCCTCAGGGATCGGTTTGGGGACCAATCTTATTTAATCTTTTTATTACTGACCTTGGCACAAAAAGTGGGAATGTGCTAATAAAGTTTGCGGATGACACAAAGCTGGGGGGTATTGCTAACACAGAGAAGGACCGGGATATCATACAGGAAGAGCTGCATGACCTTGTAAACTGGAGTAATAGTAATAGGATGAAATTTAATAGTGAAAACTATAAGGTCATGCATTTAGGGATTAACATCAAGAATTTTAGTTATAAATTGGGAACACATCAGCTGGAAGTAACAGAGGAGAAGGACCTCGGAGTATTGGTTGATCACAGGATGACTATGAGCCGCCAATGTGATATGGCCATTAAAAAAGCTAATGCAGTTTTAGGATGCATCAGGCAAGCTATTTCCGGCAAAGATAAGGAGGTGTTAGTACCGCACTGATGAGACCTCATCTGGAATACTGTGTGCTGCTCTGGTCTCCCATGTTTAAGAAGGATGAATTCAAACTGGAACAGGGTACAGAGAAGGGCTACTAGGATGATCCGAGGAACGGAAACCCTGTCTTATGAAAGGAGACTCAAAGAGCTTGGCTTGTTTAGCCTAACCAAAAGAAGGCTGAGGGGAGATATGCTTGCTCTTTATAAATATATCAAAGGGATAAATATCAGGGAGGGAGAGGAATTATTTAAGCTTAGTAGCAGTGTAGACACAAGAACAAATGGGTATAAACTGGACACTAGGAAGTTTAGACTTGAAATTAGATGAAGGTTTCTAACCATTAGAGGAGCAAAGTTCTGGAACAGCCTTCCAAGGGGAGTAGTGGGGGCAAAAGACATATCTGGCTTCAAGACTAAGCTTGATAGGGTTATGGAAGGGATGGTATGATGGGATAGCTTAATTTTGGCAACTGATCTTTGATTATCAGCAGATAAGTATGCCCAATGGTCTGTGATGGGATGTTAGACAGGGTGGGATCTGAGTTACTGCAGAGAATTCTTTCCCGAGTGCTGGCTGGTGAGTCTTGCCCACATGCTCAGGGCTTAACTGATCACCATATTTGGGGTCGAGAAGGAATTTTCCTCCAGGGCAGATTGGCAGAGGCCCTGGAGGTTTTTCACCTTCCTCTGCAGCATGGGGCACAGGTCACTTGCTGGACGATTCTCTGCAGCTTGAGGTCTTCAAACCACAATCTGAGGACTTCAATAACTCAGACATAGGTTAGGGGTTTGTTACAGGAGTGGGTGGGTGAGATTCTGTGGCCTGCATTGTGCAGGAGGTCAGACTAGATGATCATAATGGTCTCTTCTGACCTTAAAGTCTATGAGCACAATCTGTGCACAACTATCCGCCTGGCATCTCCTACACCCGATCAGCCAAAATGAAGTCTGCCCATCTAATACACCAGCACAACTTCTGTGAACATCCATTCGCCCAGTGTCTCATACACCCGATCACCCAAGACAGTCTGCCCATATAACACACCAGAAGAATCTGTGCACAACCATTGGTCCGGTGTCTCCTACATCCGACCACCCAACACACAGTCTGCTCATCGAACACGACAGCATAATCTGTGTACATCCATCTTCCCAGTATCTTCTACACCCAACCAGCCAACACAGTCTGCCCATCTAATACACCAGCACAGCTTGTGCGCACACCCATCCAGCTGGTGTCTCCTACACCCAGCCACCCAACACACAGTCTACCCATCTAATACATCAGCACAGCCTCTGTGAACACCCGTCCACCCAGTGTCTCCTACACCTGACCACCCAACACACAGTCTGCCCCTCTAATACACTAGCACAGCCTCTGTGCACACCCACCCACCCAGTGTCTCCTATACCTGACGACCCAACACACAATCTGCCCATCCAACACACCAGAACAGTCTGTGCACACCCACCCACCTGGCGTCTCCTACACCCAACCACCCAACACACAGTCTACCCATCTAATACACCAGCACAAACAAAACTGAACAAAACTGACCCCAAGACCGACCCTTTTGTCACTCCACTTGATACCAGCTGCCAACTAGACATGGAGCTATTGATCACTACCCGTTGAGCCTGACGATCTAGCCAGCTTTCTATCCACCATATTTGTTCAATATCTTCATTAATGATCTAGAGGATGGCGTGGACTGCACCCTCAGCAGGTTTCCAGATGACAGTAAACTGGGAGGAGTGGTAGATACGCTGGAGGGTAGGGATAGGATACAGAGGGACCTAGAGAAATTAGAGATTGGGCCAAAA
Source organism: Gopherus flavomarginatus (assembly GCF_025201925.1). Taxonomy (NCBI): domain Eukaryota; kingdom Metazoa; phylum Chordata; order Testudines; family Testudinidae; genus Gopherus; species Gopherus flavomarginatus. Next base: position 301,962,472 of record NC_066618.1, on the reverse strand, counting down.
GAAATCTGATGAGGTTCAACAAGGACAAGTGCAGAGTCCTGCACTTAGGACGGAAGAATCCCATGCACTGCTACAGACTAAGGACCAAGTGGCTAGGCCGCAGTTCTGCAGAAAAGGACCTGGGGGTTACAGTGGACAAGAAGCGGGATATGAGTCAGCAGTGTGCCCTTGTTGCCAAGAAAGCTAACGGCATTTTGGGCTGTATAAGTAGGGGAATAAGCACATCGAGGGATGTGATCATGCCCCTCTATTAAACATTGGTGATGCCACATCTGGAATACTGGGTCCAGTTTTGGGCCCCACACTACAAGAAGGATGTGGAAAAACTGGGAAGAGTCCAGCGGAGGATAACAAAAATGATTAGGGGGCTGGAGCACATGACTTATGAGGAGAGGAGGAGGGAACTGGGATTTAGTTTGCAGAAGAGAAAAATGAGGGGGGATTTGACAGCTGCTTTCAACTACCTGAAGGGGGTTCCAAAGAGGGTGGATCTAGACTGTTCTCAGTCGTGGCAGATGACAGAACAAGGAGTAAAAGTCTCAAGTTGCAGTGGGGGAGGTTTAGGTTGGATATTAGGAAAAACTTTCACTAGGAGGGTGGTGAAGCACTGGAATGGGTTCCCTAGGGAGGCGGTGGAATCTCCTTCCTTAGAGGTTTTTAAGGCCCAGCTTGACAAAGCCCTGGCTGAGATGATTTATTTGGTGTTGGTCCTGCTTTGAGCAGGGGGTTGGACTAGATGACCTCCTGAGATCCCTTCCAACCCCGATATTCTATGATTCTATGATCACCCAACACACAGTCTGCCCATCTAATATACCAGCACAGCCTGTGCTCACCCCTGCTCTTCTGTCCATGAGTCAACCACACAGCCTCAATGTCTGTCACTACCAAGCCTTGAATCCATGGTACTCTGCCCTTCAGCATGTTACAATCCAGTCTCTCTCTCACTCACATATGGGTCCTGTCCCTGGGTCCCCACTGTGCCAAGTACCAAAAATCTCGTTCCACCCCAGCCTGTGCCCAGCCTCCCGTCACACCCCTCTGCAGTGCTCCCTCACACCTCCACAGCCTCTTCCCTGCCCCCAGCGGGTCTGGCGCCTGTGAGGAGTGAGCAAACCGCCGCAGGGAGCATCCACAGCCCACCTGAGCCATTGGGTAGCTGTGCCCACCCCCCATGTGCCTGTGGGGCAAGGCCAAACCCCAGGTGGGATGCTCTCAGGAACCAGAATGCCTCACACAGCTGTTCAGAACAACATGCCTAAGGCATGAAGGCGAAATGCCAGAAGTAGAACTCTCCACACAACCTTTGCTCTGCCCCTTGTGTCTGCGCTACAAGACAGCCCATCACTGCATGTCCCTGCACTGCGGCTCCCACGCGCCCTGCCTCACACAGGCCCAGGACAGACCTGCTCTGGGAGGGGGGGTTAAAAAACCATCCTGAAAAAACAGAATTCTCTCTAGTGGCATCATACTGACATCTCAGTTCAGAGGCAGCCACAGCGGCGTGACTCCAGGCCCCAGCCCTGCCCTGCACGAAGGGCATAGCAGGAGTTCTCCTGGGATGCACTGCACTCAGACAGGGAGTGAGGAGGAGATTCTTGCCCCAGCCCCAAAGAAGCTACCTCCTCGCACTCCACATGCCCTGCATGGGGTTGGCTCCCCCTGGGTGGGTCACCCACTGGGCAAAGGTCTGTCCCGTCCCGCAGCCACCCTGCACGTGGGGTGTGCTGACACGGAGAAGCAGTGTGGGAGGACGGACGGACCACCATGCACCCACATGGGATGGCCTCATGGCTCAGGCACAGACGGAATTGTGCTCTCTGGGCTCTATCCCTGGCTTCACCCCAGGGGGCCATGTGATCCGGGGTGAAACCTGCCCCCTGAAGCCCAGAACCCCCTCTAAGCCTGCTGCTGCCCCAGGCCAGAGGGGACTGCGACCCCAGCTGTTAGCAAGCGACGGGCTGGAAGGCGCCATGTAACTGGTCACCAGTCGCCGACCAAAGATCCCCCTTCACCAAGCACAGGCCCATCCCATTGCCCCACGGCACAGTCAAAAAGGGAGGAGGGGGCAGGAACAGACCCCTGCACTAAGACCAGGCACCAGCCACACAGCCCCACTGCAAGCAAACACACACCTACAGCCCCACTGCACCCAAACCCCCACACACCTACAGCCCCACACATCCCCACTGCACCCAAACCCTCACACCCCTACAGCCCCACACGCCTACAGCCCCACTGCACCCAACCCCCCACACGCCTACAGCCCCACAGCACCCAAACACCCACACACCTACAGCCCCACACAGCCCACTGCACCCAAACTCCCACACACCTACAGCCTCACATGCCTACAGTCCCACTGTACCCAAACCCCTGCACCCTTACAGCCACACACAGCCCCACTGCACCCAAACCCCCACACGCCTACAGCCTCACTGCACCCAACCCCCCACACACCTACAGCCCACTGCACCCAACCCCCCACACACCTACAGCCCCACTGCACCCAAATCCCCAAACACCTACAGCCCCACACATCTCCACTGCATCCAAACACCCACACCCCTACAGCCCTACTTCACCCAAATCCCCACACACCTACAGCCCCACTGCACCCAAACACCCACACACCTACAGCCCCACACAGCCTCACTGCACCCAAACACGCATCCACACACACCTACAGCCCCAAAGAACCCAAACACACACCCACACACCTACAGCCCCACTGCACCCAAACACCCACACGTACATCCCCACACAGCACCACTGCACCAAACACCCACACACCTACAGCCCCACACAGCCCCACTGCACCCAAACACCCCCACACACACACCTACAGCCCCACTGCACCCAAACACTCACACACGTACAGCCCCACACAGCTCCACTGCACCCAAACACTCACACACGTACAGCCCCACACAGCTCCACTGCACCCGCACACACCTACAGCCCCCCTGCACCCAAACACCCACAGCCACCTGCACCCATTGCCCTACATACTCACAGACCCCCACATGCACTGAATCCTGCACCCGCAGCCCGCCCACACACACACACACACACACACACACACACACACTCTCCTACGCACTGCCTGCAGCAGAGCTCACAGCGCGCAGTGCTCCATCTCCCAGGAACACCCACAGGCGGGCCCTGACACATCCTCCACGGACACTGTCCCTGCGGCAGGGGGTCTCTGGTGCAGAGGCCATGGGGTGCCCCGAGGCTTATAGCCCCTCCTGTCAATGCAGCACTGCCCTCGGGCAGATGCTGCCTGGCACGGAGAAGGCAGGTGCTAGATCCCTGAGTGCAGGCCCCGATCTATGATACCAGGCCAGGATGCTGGCTCTGTGCCCAGTGGTCACAGCTCACAGCCATGTCACGGTGACCCCCACGGAAACACAGCATCAACCCAGGCCGGAGTCAAGGAGCAGGGGTCATGGCAGGGACCCCGACTTGGGGGGAGCCCCTTAGGCATGACTACCTAGCTGCCTCGCTCATGCCACCATACACCTCGGCACCCACCAGGCCCCACTGCCCCCCAGCACCCATGGGGCAGACACTGCAGCACCACAGCACAGCTACATGCAGCCACACAGCAGATGATGGGGCCCTGTGCTTCACCCCACAGGTCTCCCACACCCCTGCCAAGTCCCCAGGCCTCTGGTACCCCGACCAAGCGCCCAGGCCTCCTGGCAGCCCCTGCCACCAAGTCCCTAGGCCTCCCACATCTCTGTCAAGCCCGAGCGCCTGCTGAGCCCCAGGGCCTCCTACGTCCCTACCAAGGTTCTGGGCCCCAGCACCCACACCAAGCCCCCAGGCCACTGGCACCCTGACTCCACACAGAATCCCTGCCAAGCCCCTGGCACCCACCCACCGACCCCCCAGCACCCTGGCCCAGGCCTCCTACATCCCTGTGAAGACCCCAGGCCCCTGGCACTCACACTGGGCCCCTGCCAAGCCCCCTGGGCCACTGGCACCCCCCCATGAGCCCCTGGGCTCCCCTGACCCCACATGGAGCCCACAGACCTCCCACATCCCTACCCAGCCCCCGGGGTCCCCTGCACACACCTCTGCACGCATCCAGCCTGGCTGCTCAGGGGGACCGTGCCGTGCCGTGCCGTGCCGTGCCCCCTGGCCGGGCAGAGCAGCCTGGGGGGGAGGGGAGTTACCATCTCCATCCCGGCTGGAGGAGCAGCCAGACTCGCACCTCCCCGTTGCCTTGGACACGGGCTCGGGCGCCAATCAGAGGCGCGCAGGGGAGCCTGGGCGGTCCCTGGCTGGGAAGGGGGGGGGGCAGCAGGCCCGGGGCCCCGGGGATGGGCTCAGGGGTCTGCCCGCCCAGGTACCAGGCGCCAGGGTCCCCCCAGCCCCGGGGCTCCTCCAGCGGGGCCGGGCCCATCACCGCCGCGTCGGAGCGCCCCGCACCTCCCGCCGCCCACTCACCGCGTCCGGCTCCGCCGCGCCGCTCCCGGGCTGGGGCTGGGCGGGGCAGCGAGCTCCGCCCGCCCGCCCGCCCGCCTGCCTCCCTCCGGGCCGGGCGGCGGCCAAGCCTCCCCCTGCGCGCTGCAGCCCTGCAGAGTGTGTGTGTGTGTGTGTGTGTCCGTCCGTCCGCCTGTGTGCACAGTGCGCGCGCACAGCGTGTGTCCGTCCGTCCGCCTGTGTGCACAGTGCGCGCGCACAGCGTGTGTCCGTCCGTCCGTCTGCCTGTGTGCACAGTGCGCGCACAGCGTGTGTCCGTCCGTCCGCCTGTGCACAGTGCGCGCGCACAGCGTGTGGCCGTCCGTCCGCCTGTGCACAGTGCGCGCGCACAGCGTGTGTCCGCCCGTCCGCCTGTGTGCACAGTGTGCGCGCACAGCGTGTGTCCGTCCGTCCGTCTGCCTGTGTGCACAGTGCGCGCGCACAGCGTGTCCGTCCGCCTATGTGCACAATGCGCGCGCACTGCGTGTGTCCGTCCGTCTGTCTGCCTGTGTGCACATGCACAGCGTGGTCCGTCCGTCCGCCTGTGTGCACAGTGCGCGCACACAGCGTGTGTCTGTCTGTCCATCCGCCTGTGTGCACAGTGCACGCGCACAGTGTAGTCCGTCCATCCGCCTGTGTGCACAGTGCACGCACACAGTGTGTGTCCATCCGTCCGCCTGTGTGCACAGTGTGCGCGCACAGCATGTGTCCGTCCCTCTGCCTGTGTGCACAGTGCGCACGCACAGCGTGTTCTGTCCGTCCGCCTGTGTGCACAGTGCGCACGCACAACTTGTGTCTGTCCTTCTGCCTGTGTGCACAGTGGCACGCACAGCGTGTGTCCGTCCCTCTGCCTGTGTGCACAGTGTGCGCGCACAGCGTGTCCGTCCCTCTGCCTGTATGCACAGTGCGCGCGCACAGCGTGTTTCCGTCCGTCCGTCCCTCTGCCTGTGTGCACAGTGTGCGCGCACAGCGTGTCCATCCCTCTGCCTGTATGCACAGTGTGCGCACACAGCGTGTTTCCGTCCATCCGTCCCTCTGCTTGTGTGCACAGTGTGCGCGCACAGCGTGTCCGTCTCTCTGCCTGTATGCACAGTGCGCACACAGTGTGTTTCCGTCCGTCTGTCCCTCTGCCTGTGTGCACAGGGCACGCGCACAGCGTTTGTCCGTCCCTCGGCCCGTGTGCACAGTGCGCACGCACAGTGTGTGTCCGTCCGTCCTTCCCTCTGCCTGTGTGCACAGTGCGTGCGCAGTGGCTGCCAGTCAGCGTGCGTGTGCGCACAGTGGGTCTGCCTGTCCACGCGGAGCGTGTCACTGTCAGTGTGTCTGTGAGAGCAGGGGGGTGTGCACGTGCCTATGTGTCTCTGCCCAGTGGGGAGTGTCAGTTGGGGAGGCGTGTCAGACGGTGTGTGGTGGGGGCGTCAGTCATTGGGGGATGTCAGTGTGTGGTGGTGGCGGTCAGTGCGGGATGTCAGGCAGTGTCTGGGTGTATGTCAGTCACTGGGGGTGTGTCAGCCAGTGTGTGTCAGGCAGGGCTGTGTATGTCAGGCGGGGCGGGTCAGTCAATGGGGGATGTCAGTGTCAGTATATGGCTGTGTCAGTGAGAGGGTGTCAGGTAGTGTGTGTCAGTCAGGGGGTGTCACTGTGTGGGTATATGTCAGGCGGGGGGAGTGTCAGTCAGTGGTCAGGCAGGGTGTGTCAGTCAGGGAGGTGTCACTCTGTGGGTATATGTAAGGCAGTGGGTGTCAGGAAGTGGGTGTATGTCAGGCAGTGGGGGACGTCAGTGTCAGTATACGGCTGTGTCAGTCAGTGAGGGGGTGTCAGGTAGTGTGTGTCACTTGGGGTGTCACTGTGTGGGTATATGTCAGGCGGTGTATGTCAGGCAGGAGGAGTGTCAGTCAGTGGTTGTCGGGCAGCGTGAGTCAGTCGCGGGGGTGTCACTGTATGGATCTATGTCAGGCAGTGTGTGTCACGCGGGGGTGTCACTGTGTGGGTATATGTCAGGTAGGGGGAGTGTCAGTCAGTGGTTGTCAGGCAGGGTGTGTCAGTCAGGGAGGTGTCACTCTGTGGGTATATGTAAGGCAGTGGGTGTCAGGAAGTGGGTGTATGTCAGGCAGTGGGGGACGTCAGTGTCAGTATACGGCTGTGTCAGTCAGTGAGGGGGGTGTCAGGTAGTGTGTGTCACTCAGGGGGTGTCACTGTGTGGGTATATGTCAGGCAGTGTATGTCAGGCAGGAGGAGTGTCAGTCAGTTGTTGTCAGGCAGCGTGAGTCAGTCGGGGGGGTGTCACTGTATGGATCTATGTCAGGCAGTGTGTATCAGGGGAGTGTCAGTCAGTGGGCGGGGTGTATGTCACAATCTCCCCCACACCCTCCAGCGCCAGCCCTCCATGAATTATTGACCAAGATGGAGGCGGCAGCTGGCTCCCATGCACCCCGCCCAGAGGAGTGCTGGCCCCCAGCCAGGCGGAAGAGCAGGGCCAATCGGCCTCATGCACAGACAGGAGAGCACCAAGCCACATTAACCCTCCTTGTGTCGTGCCCGGAGAGAAGAGAGATCCCTCTGGAACCCGACCCCGGGAGTTAACCTGCCCTGTGCCCAGAGACCCCCCCTGCCGAGGTTAACCCTGCGCAGGCAGGCACTAACCCCAGCAGGAGGGCAACTGCCCAGACCTCACCACACCCTGTCCCGGTGGGAGAGAGAGGCTGTGCCAAGCCCCTGAGAGACTCACCCTGAATCCTGCCACCCCAGGGAACAGCCTCCTGGCTAGGGGGAACCCCAGCCCCTGCACAGGCATGGAGGGGACACCCACAGGGCCCAGGGCTTCCCCCTACAGTCATTCCTGGGCTTTGCCCTGGTGCAGCGGGCTGCTGTGAGTGCAGCCCCCAAAACCATCCCAGTCTCTTTGGCTACAATCTGCCAACAGAAACTCAGACATGGCCCATCACCATAGCCTCAGGGATAGACCTCTCCCCAACACTTAGCCACTCCTGCTGCTCTTCAGGCATGCAGCGGTTAGCGCTGGGCAGCCCAGGTGCTGGCCTCACCTGAAGCGCGAGGCCACCCGTCCTCAGCAGCATCTCCCCAGGCGAGTCTCAGCCATGCGCAGGGGCAGCTCTAGGCATTTTGCTGCCCCAAGCATGGCAGGCAGGCTGCGTTCGACGGCTTGCCTGTGGGAGGTCCGCTGGTCCCATGGCTTCGGCGGACCTCCAGCAGCCGTGCCTGCGGGAGGTCCAGAAGCCGCAGGACCAGCAGACCTCCCGCAGGCAAGCTGCCAAAGGCACCCTGCCTGCCGCCCCTGCGGCACCAACAGAGCGCCCCCCACGGCTTGCTGCCCCAAGCACGCGCTTGGCGTGCTGGGGCCTGAAGCTGCCCCTGGCCATGCGCTCCCGTGGCCCAGCACTGGCTGCCCTGGGCTTTGCAGCCCCGCGCCGGTCAGTCCTGTCTGCAGGGTGTGATGGAGTAGGGGCTGTCTGTGTGGGGAATGGGAGAACAGGGGAGGACTTTAGGGGATGGGCGATACCGGAGCTGTAACCTGAGCTAGGTAAGGGAGGGGAAAGGTCAACACCTTTGCCCAGGAAGGGAAACAAAGGAAGGGAATGGCAGGAGGGAAGCAGTTTGAGTTTGGGCTTGGGGCTGTGTGGGCGGAATTCAGGGGATCCTAGCTAGGATCCAAGCACCCTGAAAGCCCAGAAGGACTCGATGGAGGGGTCCTGACTGTGCCTGCAAGCCCTGCTGTAACCTGTGTTCCTGTTGTCCAATAAACCTTCTGTTTTACTGGCTGGCTGAGAGTCACTGTGGGTCCCAGGAAGAGGGGTGCAGGGCCGGACTCCCCACACTCCGTGACAACTGGTGGTAGCGGTGGGATATACTGCACCCCGTGGACGGCGCTTCCTGCAGTAAGTGACTGGGGAGCAGTAAAACGAAGGGGTGATTAACCCCTGGGAGTGTGTGCCCAGTGAGCAGGACTTTGCAGTAACAGGGTCCCCCGGGGGATTGCAGCGAGCGGTCCCAGGGGCGGAGGAGTCTGCAGCTCGACCCTGGCAGAGAGGTGGTGACCTCAAGAAGGGCTGGTGCACTAGAGGTCCCCCTGGAAACCGTGGGGAGCGGTGAGCACCCTGGCCTGTGAGTGGCCGGCACGAAGATGTATGCCAAGCGGCGCAAGTGTGACCTGCTGGAGCTGTGCAAGCAGAGAGGGCTGCGCCCGGGGAGGCACACCAAGGACCAGTTGATTGCCCAGCTGGAGCAGGGAGACCGCATGAATGAACGGGGCCCTGTCTCTGAGGGAAGCACCCGGGCAGATGCAGCGCAGGCACCAGTGTCTGTCCCCACTGGGAGTGGTCAGCCGGCAGACGAGGGCTTCCCGAGACCCCCCCTTCCTACGCCTAGGGGAAGGGCGAGGAGGAGTCCAGTGAATACCGAGGGCACCGTGACCCCCCCGGCCAGCAGGGGATCCTCCCGGCGAAGCTCACCCCCCAGCAGGGGATCCTCCCGGCGACGCTCGGCATCCGTGGAGCGGATGCGGCTGGAATATGAAAGGGAGCTGAAATGGGAGGAGCTCAAGTTAAAGAGGCAAGAGCTGGAGGAGAAGGTGAAACAGTGTAAACATGAGGAGAACCAGCGTAAACATGAGCTGGACCTGGCCCAGCTGAGGAGCAGTGAGGCCCCGGCTGCGGTGAGTGAGGGGGGACCCAAGCCTACAAAGAGCTTTGATAAGCACTTGCTGCCCCGGCGTAAGGAGGGGGAGGACATAGATACCTTCCTGACAGCCTTTGAGAATGCCTGCGAGCTGCACAGGGTTGACCCTGCAGACAGGATCGCAGTTCTCACCCCCTTACTGGACTCCACAGCCGTGGAGGTGTACAGCCGACTGAAAGGGGCGGAGGCAGGGGACTACGAACTGTTCAAACAGGCCCTGCTCCGCGAGTTTGGGATGACTCCTGAGATGTACCGGAAAAGGTTCCGGAGTCAGCGTAAAACCCGTGAGGTCACATACCTACAACTGGTCAACCAGGCGCAGGGGTATGCCCGCAAGTGGACAGCTGGGGCCCAAACTAAAGAGGACCTGCTTGACCTATTCGTACTGGAGCACCTGTACGAGCAGTGCCCGTCCGACTTGAGGCTGTGGTTGATGGACCAGAAGTCGGAGAACCCACAGCACGCAGGCCAGCTGGCCGACCAATTTGTGGACAGTCGGGCAGGGGATGGCAGGGAGGAGTCTCGAAGGAGCAGGCCTGCCTCAACGCAGAGAGAGAGTCATCATGGGACCTCCCAAAAGGGGCCTATGGAGAACCCCCCCAAAAGGGGAACATCCAGTGTCAGGTCCCTCCGACCCACTCAAGGGGACCCACGAGACATGGGCTGCTATCGCTGTGGCCAACGAGGCCACATACGGGCCCAGTGTCCCAAGCTCAGGGACAGACCAAGCAGACCCAACCCGCAGAGGGTGGACTGGGTAAAAGCCCAATCGGAGGAGGAGCTACATTCCCAGGAAAGGGAGGCTGGCAATATACCACCTGTGAAGGAGGGAGGAGGTCCCCAGGTCAGCTCCTCTGGGGGGCTGGATGCTCCAGGCTCCGGGCTTTTGGTTTACTGAGTGGGCACGGGGCTGCCCCTCTGGAAAGAGTGCATTGTTTCCCTGGAGGTAGATGGGAGGGAGGTCACTGGGTACTGGGACACGGGCGCAGAGGTGACGCTGGCCCAGCCCGAGGTGGTGGCCTCAGATCGGATGGTGCCCGACACCTACCTGACCCTGGTGGGCATGGGCGGGACCCCATTCAAGGTGCCCATGGCAAGGGTACACCTGAAGTGGGGGGCCAAGGAGGGCCCCAAGGATGTGGGAGTAAACCCATATTTGCCCATGGACGTGTTAATGGGAGGGGACCTCGAGGACTGTCCTAGTAACACCCAGAGTGCCCTAGTCGTGACTCGTAGTCAGAGTCGGCAAAGGGCACTGCACCCCAACAACGGGGAAGGTACTCGACCCGAGGTGCAGGATCCTAACCCAGGGGGCGGGGAATGCCCAGGGGCATGGTTCAGAGAGGCTGCGGCCTCAGACCCAGCCAGCAAGAGAGAACCGGTCCCCATCCCTGTCCCAGCTGCTGAGTTCCAGGCCGAGTTGCAGAAAGATCCCTCCTTGCGGAAGCCCAGGGACTGGGCTGACCTCAGTGCAGTACAGACCATGAGGAGAGGTTGCAAGGAGAGGTTCCTGTGGGAGAAGGGGTTCCTGTACCGAGAATGGGCTCCCCCAGGGGAAGTAGAGTCATGGGGGATCAGGAGGCAGCTGGTGGTTCCCCAGAAGTTTCGCCACAAGCTGCTGTACCTGGCCCATGACATCCCTCTCGCAGGGCACCAGGGAATCCGACGCACCAGGCAGAGGCTGCTACAGAACTTTTACTGGCCTGGGGTCTTTACCCAGGTCCGACAGTACTGCCAATCCTGTGACCCCTGCCAGAGGGTGGGGAAGGCCCGGGACAAGGGGAAAGCGGCTTTGAGGCCTTTACCCATCATAGAAGAACCTTTCCAGAAGGTGGCCATGGACATAGTGGGACCCCTCAGCAAGACGACCCGGTCAGGGAAGAAATACATTCTGGTGGTGGTGGATTTTGCCACTCGCTACCCCGAGGTGGTGGCCTTGTCCTCTATTGAAGCAGACACAGTGGCAGATGCGCTGCTGACAATTTTCAGCTGGGTGGGGTTCCCCAAGGAGGTCTTAATGGATCAGGGGTCCAACTTCATGTCGGCCCTGCTCCGGTCCTTATGGCAGAAATGTGGGGTCCAGCACAACTGGGCCTCAGTGTATCACCCCCAGTCCAACGGGCTGGTGGAAAGGTTCAACGGGACGCTGAAGATGATGCTAAAAACATTTAGCACCCGCAGGATGGGGACAAGTACTTACCTCACTTGCTGTTCGCGTACAGGGAGGTACCCCAGGAATCTACCGGGTTTTCACCTTTCGAACTGTTGTATGGATGGCGGGTAAGGGGGCCCCTAGACTTGATGAGGGACGAATGGGAGGGGAAGGCCGCTCCCGAGGGAGAGTCAGTGGTGGAGTATGTCCTGACCTTCCGGGAAAGACTGGCCGAGCTCATGGGCCTGGCCAGGGAGAATCTGGCCCGAGCCCAGAGGAGGCAGAAGGTCTGGTATGACCACACAGCGCGGGCCCGCGCCTTCGCCACCAGGGATCAGGTGATGGTTCTCATCCCCGTGAGGAGAAACAAACTCCAGGCCGCCTGGGAAGGACCCTTCAAGGTTATCAAGCAACTGAATGAGGTAAACTAAGTGGTGGAGCTGTCAAACCGGGCACATCACCGTCGGGTGTACCATGTGAACATGATGAAACCATACTATGACAGGGGGAATGTGGTGTTGGCCGTGTGTGGACATTGGGAGGGGCAGGGAGATGACCCCTTAGTGGATCTATTCCCTGGGACAAAAGCTGGTTCCCCCCTGGAGGCGATTCCCCTCTCTGATCAACTGACCCCGGGCCAGCACGCTGAGATCAGGGGGGTGCTGCATCTATACCGACAGCTGTTTTCCAACCAGCCTGGACGCACTAATTTGACTGTCCACCGGGTGGAGACCGGGTCACACCCCCCTATAAGATGCTCCCCTTTTCGGGTCACTGCTAAAACTGCCCAGGATCTTGAAAGAGAGGTCAGGGACATGCTGGCTTTGGGGGTGATCCAGCCGTCTTCCAGCCCTTGGGCCTCGCCAGTGGTGCTGGTCCCCAAGAAGGATGGGTCAATCCGGTTCTGTGTGGACTATCGAAAGCTCAGTGCCATCACCGTATCTGATGCCTACCCTATGCCCAGGCCTGACGAGCTCCTAGACAAGCTGGGAGGTGCTCAGTACCTCACCACTATGGATCTTATCAAAGGCTACTGGCAAGTGCCGCTGGACGCAGATGCCAGGCTGAAATCGGCCTTTATCACCCCTCTGGGGCTCTATGAGTTTCTGACCCTGCCCTTCGGCCTCAAGGGAGCACCGGCCACCTTCTAGCGCCTAGTGGATCAGCTACTGAGGGGGATGGAGAGTTTTGCCGTGGCGTATATTGACGATATCTGTGTCTTCAGCCAGACCTGGGAGGACCACATGTCCCAGGTTAAACAAGTCCTGGACCGACTCCGAAAGGCTGGGTTAACAGTAAAGGCTGAGAAGTGCAAGGTGGGGATGGCTGAAGTATCTTACCTGGGCCATCGGGTGGGGAGCGGCTGCCTGAAGCCGGAACCAGCCAAGGTGGAGGTGATCAGAGACTGGCCTGCTCCCCAAACCAAAAAGCAGGTCCAGGCCTTTATTGGGATGGCGGGGTACTATCGAAGGTTCGTGCCCCACTTTAGTGCCATAGCCAGCCCCATCACTGAACTGTGCAAAAAGGGGAAGCCAGACAAGGTGATCTGGACTGAGCAGTGCCAGGAGGCTTTCCGAGCGCTGAAGGAGGCTCTGGTTAGCGGCCCAGTTCTGGCAAACCCAGATTTTGACAAACCCTTTATGGTGTTCACCGACGCCTCAGACACGGGACTGGGGGCAGTGTTAATGCAGGAGGATGAAAAGGGGCAGAGACACCCCATCGTGTACCTGAGTAAGAAGCTGCTACCCCGGGAACAAAGCTATGCGGCCATCGAGAAGGAATGCCTGGCCATGGTGTGGGCCCTTAAGAAGCTAGAGCCATATCTCTTTGGGTGACACTTCACCGTGTACACCGACCACTCTCCCCTGACCTGGCTGCACCAGATGAAAGGAGCCAACGCCAAGCTCCTGAGGTGGAGCCTGCTCCTGCAGGACTATGACATGGACGTGGTCCATGTGAAGGGAAGTGCCAACCTGATAGCGGATGCGTTGTCCCGGAGAGGGGGCCCTGAACTTCCCCAGGTCACTGGGCAGAGTGACCCCGCTCAGTTCAGTCTCGAAGGGGGGAGAGAGGTGATGAAGTAGGGGCTGTCTGTGTGGGGAATGGGAGAGCCGGGGAGGACTTTAGGGGATGGACGATACCGGAGCCTGTAACCTGAGCTAGGTAAGGGAGGGGAAAGGTCAACACCTTTGCCCGGGAAGGGGGACAAAGGAAGGGAGTGGCAGGAGGGAAGCAGTTTGAGTTTGGGCTTGGGGCTGGGTGGGCGGAATTCAGGGGATCCTAGCTAGGATCCAAGCACCCTGAAAGCCCAGAAGGACTCGGTGGAGGGGTCCTGACTGTGCCTGCAAGCTCTGCTGTAACCTGTGTTCCTGTTGTCCAATAAACCTTCTGTTTTACTGGCTGGCTGAGAGTCACTGTGGGTCCCAGGAAGAGGGGTGCAGGACTGGACTCCCCACACTCCGTGACACAGGGCTCGCTTGGTAACCAGCTCGCAGGGGAGGCTGTAAGCACACGGTGCACAGCCCAGGGCAGCCCAGTTCCGGATGCTGGGGCCAGATCGGATGTTGCCACTTCAACAGGGATGTTGACAAACCGGGCGGGGTTCAGAGAGGAGCTAGGAGGGGCGATTGGAGGGCAGAAAAGCCCACCTGGGAGTGAGAGGGCAAAGGAGCCATCTGCTGAGCTCATCCAAAGGGAGAAGACCAGCCCACTCTACAGCCACCTGCCTGGGGAAGAGCCTTCTGCCAGCGGACGGCACTTTCCTCGGGCAGAGCAAGAGCCCAGGGGGACGCTGAAGCTAGACAAACTCAGACTGGAGCTAAGCTGCCGGGTCTTAGCAGTGACGGATGGTAACTACCCACTGGAGCAGCTCGCCTGGGGCCAGGCTGCTCTGGCCAGCTCAGCACTTGGGGGCTGGACCCAGGCCTCCAGGGCACTAGGCAGGAGGCCAGACGGGGTGACCTAACATCCCATTTGACCTGACATCTCCCCCCAACCAACAAGTGATTGTGCTGGTGCCCCTCACAGCCCTGTGCTGATCTGGGCAGCGCGGCCACAGCCCAGTCCCCCTGAATTAGTGAATGTGCCAAATGCCACGTTACCTCCTTGTCTGTGTGAGTCCCCTTGACTCAGAGACGTCACTCTGGATTCACCCTGCAGCCCCAGCACCAGGTCCTCCCCCTGATCCCAGCACCCATGGCGCTATCACCTCACAGCAGAGGCCATGCTGCATGCTCCACATGCCATGACCCCACGCAGCCGCAGGACAGTCGTGTCTTTATCTGCAGGCCACCCCCAGCACGCTGCCACTGGGGGGCTCACCCCCATTTCACAGCGGGGACACACACAGAAAAGCCAACGATCTGGAGTGGCCTTTGTTTCAGGTGCCTGCCTTTCCGGGACAGCAGCCTTAGGCCCGGGCGGCCTGGTGGGACAGCTTCCAGCACTCGGTGCCCAGGGATAGCAGCCCTGAGCCAGGCCAGGGCATGTGGGAAGCGCGGGCCCAAGGGACCTGCCCAAGGTCACCCGGGGAGTCAGTGGCAGAGGTGCTCCCAAGTCCCAGCCAGCACCCAGCCACAGCCCAGCCTTCGTCACTGGGTTACACGCCAGCAGGGTGCTCAGGTGCTCCTCTGGCCTCTCCTGCTGGGCTGGAACTGGCATGGCACCGCCAGTGCTAATGCCAGCAATTTCACCAGGACTTTCTCAGGGCAAGCCAGGCCCGGCCACAGCGTGGGGCCCAGTTCCAGCCCCCAGTTCGGCACGGGGCCTGGAGGCTGTATGGCAGCTGGGCTGGCACAGACCCACTTTGCTGGCTGGCCAGAGACTGGAGACTATGAGACCCATTTCAGGCACCTGATTTTACCTGAACAAAAAACTGAAGTCACTCAGCCCCTGCCAGTGCCCGCCCAGCACTAGTCTGTGCCCATGCCCCCGTGCAACCCCTGCCCGTGCCCCACATGACCCCTCCTGTGCCTCTGCACGACCCCCGCCTGTACCCTGCACGACCTCTGCCCATGCCCCCATGCAACCACTGCCCGTGTCCTGCATGACCCCTGCTCATGACACCACACAACCCCTGCCCATGTCCCTGTGTGACCCCTGCCCCTGCACAACCCCTGCCCCTGCCCCTCACAACTACTGCCCATGCCCCCATGTGACCTCTGCCCATGTCACTGCACGACCCCTGCCTGTGCTCCTGTGCGACCACTGCCTGCATCCCCCAACACAAGCCCCTGCTCATGTCCCTGCACAACCCCTGCCCAGATGCCCCCAGTGCAAGCCCCTACCCATGCCCCCCACATGACTCCTCTCGGCACCCCCTTGCATAAGCCCCATCCTGCCCCATCCCTGGCTGCCACTCTCACCATCCCGTCCTGTGTCTGTGCAGTCTGCTGCCAGCCTTGGCGGGTCAGAGCGGCCCCTAGTGGCAGGGGGCTGCAGTGTAGGTGCCTCCTGGGACTGGGCCCAGCTGCAAAGGGGGGACGGGTGTGAGCGGAGGGATGACCAGCCCCTGCACTGCCCCCTCCCACAGGACAGCTAGGGGCTGGAAGTGGGAAACATGCTCCTCCTGTCCTCTGCCCTCCTCCCGGCCTCCCTGGGGCACACAGCCTGCCTGTGCCCCCCTTCCGCTCTTCCCCAGACCCTGAGGCAGGCGCCCTTCCCCTGGCTGGGCCTTGCTGGGCTCCCAGCCCAGCCTCAGGGAAATGCCCCCGTTCTACTGTAACCAAGGGCCCCGATGGTGCCACCCTGCGCCCAGACTCCTTCCAGGGTCTGCATGGGGCACGGGCCAGCAGCTTCCCCGCACCCGTCTCACACTGCACCCCTACGCACTGCTCCCCCATACATTGCACCCCTCCATCTTGATACTGCATCCCATCTCACACTGCACCCTCCACACACTGCACCCCATCTCAAACTGCACTCCCAGACACTGCACCCTTCCATTCTGATACTGCACCCCCATTTCACACTGCACCCCTCCATCCTGATACTGCACCGCATCTCACACTGCAACTCACATACACACTGCACCCCATCTCAAACTGCACCCCCAGACACTGCACCCTTCCATCCTGATACTGCACCCCATCTCACACTGCACCCTCCACACACTGCACCAATCTCAAACTGCACCCCTCCATCCTGATACTGCACCCCATCTCACACTGCACCCTCCACACACTGCACCCATCTCAAACTGCACCCCTCCATCCTGATACTGCACCACATCTCACACTGCATCCCACACACTGCACACCATCTCACACTGCACCCCCATGCTGATACTGCACCCCCACCATGCACTGCAACCCATCTCACTCTGCACCTCACACACATTGCACCCCCATGTTGATTCTTCATCCCATCTCACACACTGCACCCACCACCTCACAGTGCATCCCACACACTCCACCTCATCTCACACTGCACCCCATCTCACACACAACACCCCACCCAGACACTGCACCCCCACCCACATGTTGCACCCCCATACACATTGCACCCTATCTCACCCCACACTGCACACAAGCCACTGTGATCCTGCACCCCCACCCACACACTGCACCCCATCTCACACTGCACACACCTCACCCTGTTACTGTGCCCCACACACACACTGCACCCCTCAATTACACACACACTACACTCTCTGCATACACACTGAACACAACCACAGCACTCGCACACTGTACCCCTCACCTGTACACACACTGCACACCCATCACTTCCACTCCCATACACTGCACCGCATCTCATACTGCACACACCTCACCCTGTTACTGTGCCCCCCACACACTGCACCCCTCAATTACACACACACTACACTCTCCGCATACACACTGAACACAACCACAGCACTCGCACACTGTACCCCTCACCTGTACACAAACTGCACACTCCTCACTTCCACTCCCCATACACTGCACCCCATCACACACACACTCTGCATCCTGCACACACTTCACTTATACATACACTGCAGCCCCCCTCCCATCACATCGCAGGGAGAGGCAGCTCCCACATCACACACACACATAGATCTATTCTCCTCCATCACAACTGTGGCGGCAAGATCCGCTCCCTGGCCGGGTCACTCTGCCTGCAGTGCTCCCCTACCCCTACCCCAATGGTAACAGGCAGCAAGTGGGGCAAGGGGAGACCCATAGAGACCACCAGCAGGGGGCCCTGTCCTACAGCCAGAGATGGGGATGCAGGTATTGGCCAGGGGCTCAGAAGCAGGGCCCACAAGCAGGGTCCTTGCTGCCTTCTGGGCCTTCCCGCCCTCCTGGCCCCAGCCTCAACACCTGCCCCAGTTCCCAGCCGAGATCTCTGGCTCTGGGCACACCCCAGCCCCCAAGCCCTGCCATGCAGGGTGCAAACACTTAGTGGCCCCAGCTCATTGAGCGGGGAACCTCCCACCCCAAGTGAACTCAGAGACAACTCCTCCATGCACGCCTGTGCTCCAGGAAACACCCTGCTGAGCTCTGGCCTATTCACACTGACCCCAGGCCCAACTCCACTGCACACACGGCAACACCCACACACATCTCCACTGCAACACCCTCACACTGCCTCACAATGACCTCCAGTGCTACACAAAGCAACCCCATTGCACATCTCCACTGCAACACCCTCACACTGCCTCACAATGACCTCCAGTGCAACACAAAGCAACCCCTGCACACACCTCCACTGAAACACCCTCACACTGCCTCGTAATCACCCTCCACTGCATACACAGGAACGCCTGCGCACACCTCCACTGCAACCTCTCACGCTGCCCTGCAATCAGCCTCCACCTCACACAAGGCAGTCCCTGCACACACCTCCAGTGCGGCACCGCCACACTGCCTCACAATCACCCCCACTGTGACAAAGTGGGAATTTCTCATGGTACTTTGGATGAGAATCGTGTGCCTCAATTTCCCCTATATGCTACATATTTAGCCAGGTCGTGGGCAAAGGATGTTTACTATTGGCAGACCTCCAGATGTGGTTGTCGCCTAGCTGCCTGGGCCCCATGCCCATGGAGAACCCAGAAGACAATGCCCCTGACACCTAGTTGTGTAGCAACAAATGACTATGGCCGCCAATCCCCCCTGCTGGAAACCAGCCAGCTGGGCCCAGATGGAGAACAAGGCACTGAGGTGGATGGTCAGGTGACCATGTTTGCCTGGGACGTGGAGCCCAGGACTGAGGAGAGGAGTTTGGTTAGTTGAGGGGCATCTGCTGGACACAGGGACAAGCCTGCGGGAGGTCTCTGGGCTCTAGTCTAACCCAGTTGGATTTGGCTGCAACTTTTCTGCTCTCTTTACGAACCCATGGGCTTCCTATGCTGTGCTCCAGACAGTTAACAAATCCTTCCGTTACCCCGCTGGTCGAGAGTCACTGCAGACTAAACTGGGGGGGCATTGCTCCCTAAGGGGTACAAGTCTCACTCCAGGGTCCAGTCCAAGTGGACTCACAGCAGGGAGCTCACACCATGACCCAGGGGGGCTGAAGGGCTGCAAGGGTCGGTCTCCGCAGGCGGTGAAGCCGAGGGGCTGACCCCAGTGACAGAGTGTGACCCTAGGGGGGCTGACACACCGAAGGGGTCCTTGTCACGGAGTGTGGGGGAGTCAGGGCCCTGCACCCCCCACTTCCTGTGATTCACTGTGACTCTCAGCCAGCCAGTAAAACAGAAGGTTTATTAGATGCCAGGAACAGAGTCCCAAGCAGGGCTTGTAGGTACAACCAGGACCCCTCAGCCAGGTCCCTCTGGGGGGCAAGGATCTTAGACCCAGACTAGGGTTCCCTGCCTCTTCCCAGCCAGCCCAAAACTGAAACCAAAACCCCTCCAGCAGGCTCTCTCCCCCTCCTCCTCTCCCCCTCTCCCTTTGTCCAGTTTCCCGGGCAAAGGTGTTGACTCCCCCATCCCCATTCCTGGCTTAGGTTACAGGCTCAGGTACCGTCCCCCACCTAAAGTCACCCCTGCTCTCCCATCCCCCATGCAGACAGTCCCTACTGCGTCACAGTGGGACAGACCGAGGCTGGTCCGACCCCCAGAGACCCTGGCCAGGAAGCTCCCACTGCCTAGCGATGCCATTGTGACTCTGCCCCGAGCCCATGAACCCTGAGGAGCGAGCACAAGTGGCAGGCTGGCATGGCCCCCACTCCGATCGCAGTGTGCAGGTGGGGAGGACCAGGGACGGGGCCTGCAGACAGCGAGCATGGGAGAGGGGAGCCCAGCAAACCCCCCGGCAGGAAGGTGGATCCGTCTGGGGCATTGCAGTTAGTGACACATCGGGAAGTGTGGGGCCAGGCTGTGCCAGGCCAGGAAGCCCTGCAGGAGCTTGGACCTTGTCTGCACTAGGACGTGGCGCTGCTCTGACTGAGCAGTACGTGCAGCATTCTTATAGCCAGGTTGGCCCCACAATAGCAGAGAGACAAGGCGGGTGTTGGGCACCTCAGCCAGAGCACTAAGTGCCCCATAGCGGCTATGTGGGTGCCCCAGACAATCCCGGCGCTCTCGAGTGAGAAAAGAGAAAAACACAATGTCACCCCCAGGTGAGCACTTCTCCCACAGCGATCGTGCCATGGCTGATCTCTCAGCCCTCGTCCTCAAACCACCACACTGGCTTTACGGCTCATCACAGCAATCTGTAACCCGCAACCCCCATGTGTTAACAGACCCCTGCACCCAGATCAGGCCCTGACAACGCATGGTCACTGCTTGGGCGGCACTGTGATGGAGTAGGGGCTGTCTGTGTGGGGAATGGGAGAGCCGGGGAGGACTTTAGGGGATGGACGATGCCAGGGCCTGTAACCTGAGCTAGGTAAGGGAGGGGAAAGGTCAACATCTTTGCCTGGGAAGGGGAACAAAGGAAGGGAGTGGCAGGAGGGAAGCAGTTTGAGTTTGGGCTTGGGGCTGTGTGGGCGGAATTCAGGGGATCCTAGCTAGGATCCCAGCACCCTGAAAGCCCAGAAGGACTCGGTGGAGGGGTCCTGACTGTGCCTGCAAGCTCTGCTGTAACCTGTGTTCCTGTTGTCCAATAAACCTTCTGTTTTACTGGCTGGCTGAGAGTCACTGTGGGTCCCAGGAAGAGGGGTGCAGGGCCAGACTCCCCCACACTCCATGACAGGCACTCTCTGTCCCCTCGTCTTTAGCTGGGACACTCGCTGCCTCTCCCAGGTCTGAGAAGAGCTCGGGCTGGCTCACAGCTTGTCTCTCGCACCCCAGGAGTAAGAGATCTCGCTCCCCCCTCTCAAACGAGGTGTGTTACAGCAGCACAGCCCCTAGTGTGGCTGCAGCTACATGTGGACATTGGTGTTATCCTGGGTAGCTCTCCCCATAGGCAAGGGAACAAGGTGCACTGAGATAAGACGCCGTTAGACCAATGTACCTGAGTCCACAGCAGGGCTTGCTCTGCTAGGACTGTAGCATGGACCTATTCTCCCAGTGAAAACTCTGCACAGGCCAGGCCTTTCTCTGCTCCAGCCTCTGCGTTGCCGGGCAGTGACCCCAAGGCAGAGACACTACCCCAGACAGACAGGAGGCCGCAGTGAAGGGCTCTGCAGCACCCTCCCCCGGGACGGGGGACCAGCCAAACGGGAGCCCGAGAGAGAAGCTGGAACAGAGGCATGTTACAGAAATGCAGCCAGAACAGCCCCACCGGGCACCTACGCACCAGCCAGTGCCCTCCTGCCCACGGGCTCCTCAGCAAGCCCTGCTTGCGGCACAGGTCCGAGCTGCCGAGCCAGCACTGAGCCGTTAGCAGGGCTGTGACTCAGGGCTGTGATCAGCCACCCCTCGCCCATCGGCAGGAACAAGGGCACCCAGAGACACAGACCCAGCCACAATGCACAGCCTGGGCCTCCGCCGAGGAAATGGGGCAGAACCGGAGTTGGGGACACTCTCCCCGCGAGCAGCCCCGCCCAGCCACCCAAAGCGCCAGATGCGGCACACCCAGAGCCCTTGTGCCAATGAAGCTATTACCACTGGAACCGTGCGCTGCCCCCGTCCCAGAGAACAGGGAGCACCATCTTCTGCCTGGCCACAGTGCCCTCTGGCTGCTCCAGCCCCAGCCATAAGAGACACAGGGGGCAGGCCTGGGGCTTTCAAATACTTGCACCCATTCCTGGCTGCCAAGTCCATCCCCCAAACCTGCCTCCCCGTGCACCCTCCTCTGGCTGCAGAGTCTAGGCGGCCCATTGCCACAGGCTGCACCAATCCCCAAACTCACCATCCCCCTGCCCACACAGCCACACCACAGCTCCGGCTGGCTGGGTCATTCACCCCTCACACAAAGGGGGAATCGTGCCAGATGGGGAACCCGGCATGGGCGGAGGGGCCCTGGCTGCATGGGAAGGGGAGGGACCTGGCCCTATGGGAGGCCTGGCTGCATAGCGAGCCCTGTGGGGTGGAGGGGTCCTGGCCACCCGCACTCTCGTAGGTGCCACTGGCTGTGTGGGGAGAGCGCCCCCTGCTGATCCCCACCGGCTGTGTGGGGACAGCGCCCCCTGCTGAGTCCCACCCAGCTCCCTGCAGCACAGGCCCTGTAGCGCTGCATTGGGGCAGCACTGACAGAGGGAGGAGAGCGCCTCCTGCAGTCTCATCTCGGGCTGTGCGGTAATACTGCATTTAGCAGCAGCTCAGCTCCTGGCTGCTCCTTGGAGGTTTCGACTCCTGACCCTACCTGACCCTCCGCAGCCATAGCTCAGTGATTAGCAGTGTCCGTGTGGCCGAGGGGTGCTAGGACGGCACGCACCAGCCCCTTGGTCAGCAAGGAGCCCCATGCTGGGCTAACGCAGCGCTGGCATGTCCATGAGCCTGGGGCATGGGGTGCTCGGACCCTCCATGCCTTGGAGTATCTGCAGCCCTGGAGGGTCGGAGCAGGAGGTGGGGACCTGGGAAACACGTGCGCCTATCCGAGGGGTGCAGGACCGTGCCCTGGGTGGCAGGGCACCCTCTCCAGCCCCATCCTGGGGGGGGTCCCAGCTCCCACACTCCACAGCATCCCACTGGGGCTCCTACCTCTCTGTGGGCTGCCATATGTGTGCTGGCCGTCCTGGGCTTCTCGTGCAGAGACCCCCGTGCTCCCTGGGGCTGCTCCCGCCGGCTGGGAGCAGAGTTCTGCTTCACACCCTTCTTCCTTCTTTTCTGCAGGCAACAGACCGGGAACAAGGCAAAGGGGCCTTGTCAGTCCCAGCTGGGAGTGCCCCCTGGGCACCACGGCCAGGCCCTAGCCCAGCCCAGCCCACCCTGCTGCCATGACGCCGGGTCAGCAGGCTCCCTCAGCGCACGGCACCAGCATGTTCTCTGCAGCGCCCCCTGCTGGGAGAGGCTGGGGCTGGGGTAGCCGGGAGCATCCCCCAGCCAGCTCCTGCCCTGCTCCCCCACAGCACCCCCTGCTGGGACAGGCCACGGCTGGGGTAGCCAGGAGCTCCCCCCCCAGCCAGCGCCCTGCCCTGCTCCCCACAGTGCCCCCTGCTGGGACAGGCCGGGTCTGGGGTAGCCAGGAGCTCCCCCCTCAGACAGTGCCCTGCCCTGCTCCCCACAGCACCCCCTGCTGGGACAGACTGGGGCTGGAGTCGCTGGGAGCTCCCCCCAGCCAGCTCCTGCCCCGCTCCCCACAGCGCCCCCTGCTGGGACAGGCCAGGGCTGGGGTAGCCAGGAGCTCCCCCCTCAGACAGTGCCCTGCCCTGCTCCCCACAGCACCCCCTGCTGGGACAGGCCGGGGCTGGAGTCGCTGGGAGCTCCCCCCAGCCAGCTCCTGCCCCGCTCCCCACAGCGCCCCCTGCTGGGACAGGCCGGGGCTGGGGTAGCCGGGAGCTCCCCCACCCCAGCTAGTGCTGTGCCCCTCTCCCCACGGCACCCCCTACTGGGACAGGCTGGGGCTGGAAAGCCAGGAGCTGCCCCCACCCCAGCTAGTGCCGTGCCCCGCTCCCCACAGCATCCCCTGCTGGGACAGGCTGGGGCTGGAAACCCAGGAGCTGCCCCCCAGCCAGGACCCTGCCCCACTGGGAGTGGGCGGCCGAGTCCCGTGGCTGCGAGGGGAGCTGTGCACAGCCACTCACTGTCTCCCAGGGAAGCGCTTTGTGCTGGGCCCAGCCACTGGCTCTGCGATTAAGCGGTGGTGAAGTGACTTCCCTCATTAACAGCTCAGACAATAGGCGCCTTTCACCACCGGGCTCTGCCCCACTGGCCTGTGTATGGGCCCCTGGAGAGCCGGGACAAAGGTCTCAGTGCACGTGGCCCTGCCCTGGGATGGCACAGACCTGCTGGGGGCAGGGCACTGGCTCTGGGGGATCTGCGGGCAGGCCTGAGACACGGTGCTTTGCAGACAGACGAAGTGGGGCTCCCCACAGCTGCCGTCCAGGGGGCCGGGGACAGCAGCTGAGCTGAGATGGGGACAAGGGATGCCACAGGGAGCGAGAAGAGAGCGAGTGAGTGTGGCAGTGACCGTGCGGCCAGATGGGGGTGGGAGAGACGGGGATGGCACGTCTGGGACACGAGTGGGGATGTTATCGATTGATTTACACATGGGAACCAGTCAGACGTGGGAGAACTGCTCCCCAGGATGGGGGGGCGGGGCACCGGGGGGCTTCTTTGCCCTCATGATTTGTGAGGGGAAAAAGCCTGAGCAGCAGCAGGACGGCCCTGGCCTGGCTGGGGTCATGGGGACGCGGAAGCAGTGCAAAGGGACGCGACTCTTACCTCCGAGCTGGCCTGAGATCTCCCGCCTCCTGACCGCTTGCCTGGAAAAGAGGCAAACATGGTCTATGGGGACAGACAGACACATGCAGGACAGACTCAATCGTTAGAGTGTTTGAGATGGTACCACATTGCCCTACATGGCTCACTGCCCCACTCACGGGGCCCCACACTGCCCCACCCGCACACCACAGCACCCCATATACTGCTCCGCCACACGCACTGGGCCCCACGCCGCACTGCCCTATGCAGCACACTGCCCCACACCCACACCGCTCCGTGTACCATACCGCCCCATCAGGCTCCCAACACGCTCCTTCCTCGCGCTGGCTGTCCGCTCCAGACTCGGTCCCGTTTGACAGGCAGGGTGCCCCCAGCGTGCATACAGACACTCCCGCCCCTCCCTGCCTGGGCACTGCGTGCCTCTGCTAGGGCATTGTTTGCAGCAGCATCCCACTGTGAGCGCTGGGCTGACTGGGTTTGTGCCAGTGCATGCCCATGCGAGTACGCATGCCAGCGTGTGCCCAGGTGGGCGTCTGTGTGTCAGTGCATGTATTTGTGTGTGCCAGAGCGTGCCCACGTGACTCGTGTTTGCACTCACCCACGTATCGACCGGTGCCCACGTGAGTGCTTGTCACCCTGTAGGCACAGGCACCGAGCGGCGCATGCCATGGCATATCTTAGCCTTGCCCCAATGGGATCCAGACTCACCCCTCCTCTGCAACTCTGGAGTCACACAGCACCCGGGGCTCAGAGCGCAGCCCCATCTCCTGTACTGGTCCGGGCTCTGCCTGGCCTGCTAGCCTGACGCTGTGCCTGGCTGCCCTGGCCTGCCACATTACTCTGGGCGTTGGAACGGCAGAGCCGCAGGGTGCGCTGGGAGCTGCTGGAAGGAAGCCGGGGCCCCCTGTGCGCACAGATAAACGGCCACAGACACTAACGCCTGGGAGCAGACACCCCACCCCCGTCAGGCCTGGCTGCATTCTTAGAGGGGGCAGCAGTTCCAGAGCCGCCCCACAGTGCACCCAGCCAGGGAGGAGCACCAGCCTCACGGCCTGTGGCTGTGGGTAGCAGCAGGGGCAGGCAGGGAGCCGAGCGGTCTGCTTACTTCTCCAGCCCCGAGCAAATGGGGAACAATGCCTGAGCTAACAGGGCACACTGCCACCCGGGCTTCCCTCACCCTACGCCCAGCACCATACGCACCCGTCCCGCAGCAAGCGTGTGCTGGAGGAAGGAGATCTGCTTGGAACCGCTGCTTTCCCCAGCTGGGATCGGTGAGCAGACAGGCAGCTCTAGGCAAGTCAGCCACAGCCCTGAGCGTCCTCCCAGCGCCCCGCCCGCTCCCCGGCAGCTCTGCCTGCAGCAGTGCCCGTGGCGTGGGATGGCCGCTCGGCACATCACAGTAAGGGCACTGCAGTGGGAGGTTGGCTTGTTCTGCGGTGCCAGTGCCCAGGTGTGATCTCAGCTGGGCAAGTTGCAGCCCACAGCCATGGCACTTGTGCTGTGCAAAAGGCTGGCTCAGTGCATGGCCAGGGGCAATGCGGGAGGTGGGGGGGAACGCTCCTTGGAGTTGGCGCTGGCCCAGTGCCCAAGCGCGGTGCTGGAGCTGGCTGCATTGAAAGCTGCCATTCTGGCTAGTGGGTGACAGAACACGTGCACCTGCCCTCAGGTAGGGGTGTGTGCAAAGGGGTCTGCGTCTGCCCCAGAGCCCACTGCTGTGTGGACACTAAGGCAGCGATGAGACAGAGGGCGGATAGGATGGAGCAGACTTGTCCCTCTTACTGGGGGTTGGGGCGTTCTGCTCGCCCCAGGCACTGTGCTAAGGGGTCATAAACTTGCCACCGAGAGAGCCCAGGCCAGGTTCCCCGGGATCTGCTTGGAGCTGCAGAGGGTGGGGCAGGGCTCTGCGGCCAGGCTAGAAAAGCAAAGATAACCCAGAACAGCTCCTCGCCCTGCCCCACTCCCGCCTCCTCCCAACAAGGGAAACCCTTGCACCACTGCCAGGCTTCCTGCCACTCCCCAGGCAATATTTTATGCAAATCAGTAAACTGACTGCTCCAGCCCAGCTTCAATCCCCGCATACCGTGGTGGAACCAGAGCAGAAAAACGTCCTGTCTGTCTTGAGTCTAAAATTACCAGTGCTGGAGAATCCAGCCTGGCCCTTGGGACATTGTCCTGTGGTTGTTACCCATCCGGTTAGATCTACGCCCCTTTCCTGCCTGCCCTGGTCTAGCTTCTACTTCCAGCCATTGGAGCCTGTTATACCTTCCTCTGCTAGCCCGAGGAGCCCATTAGCAAGTCTCTGTTCCCTGGGCAGGTACTTACAGCCTGGGATCCTGACGGCGCCGGCTTTAGGCCAATTCCACCAATTCTCCCGAATCGAGCCCCGCGCCTAAGAGGGCTCCGCGCCCAGTGAGAATCCCTTCCCTGGTTAGAGGTGCCTTTTTAATTTCTACTCACCTGGCGGCGCTCCAGGTCTTCAGCGGCACTTCAGCAGCGGGTCCTTCAGTGCTGCCGAAGACCTGGAGCGAGTGAAGGACCCACCGCCAAAGAGCCGCTGAAGACTTGGAGCACTGCCCGGTGAGTACAAGCCTCACGTGTTTTTTTACGTGTGTGGGTTTTTTTAGTCATCCCTGCCAAGGCCCCGTCAAAACTGTTTGAATTGGGCCCCGCACTTCCTAAAGCCGGCCCTGCCGACACCCCGTGACCTGCTCCTTGTTAAGCTGAGCAGATGGAGCTCCCTGAGGCTATCACTGTATGGCAGGTTTCTAACTCTGGAATCATTCTTGTGGTTCTTCTCCGACCCTTCCCCAATTTATCAACATCCTTCCTGAATCATAGACACCAGAACTGGACCCAGGATCCCAGCAGCGCTCGCCCCAGGGCCACATACAGCAGTACAATAACCTCTCTGCTCCGCCTCGAGACTCCCCTGTCCCCTTAGCCCTTTTGGCCACAGCGTCGCACTGGCAGCTCATGTTCCACTGATTGTCTACCCTGACCCCCAGGCCTTTGCCGGAGTCCCTGCTCCCTAGGCTGCGTTTACAGTTCGCCCTGTTCAAACACATCTTGTTTGCTTGAGCCCAGCTTACCAAGAGACCCAGAGCGAGCGCAGTGACTCTTCCTCCCCATTAGGTACCGCTCCCCCAACCTTCGTGTTAGCTGCAGACTTTAGCACAGCTGATTTGATGATTTCTTCAAGGTCATTGATAAAGCTGTTAAATAGTGTAGGGCCAAGAACCGATCCCACTGGTTCCCCACAGTGCCGAACAGGGATTCCACCCTGTCATGGAGTGTGGGGGAGTCTGGGCCCTGCACCCCCCACTTCCTGCGATTCACTGTGACTCTCAGCCAGCCAGTAAAACAGAAGGTTTATTAGATCACAGGAGCACGGTCCCAAGCAGGACTTGTAGGTACAACCAGGACCCTTCAGTCAGGTCCCTTTGGGGGGGCCAGGATCTTAGACCCCAGACTTGGGGTTCCCTGCCTCTTCCCAGCCAGCCCCAAACTGAAAACTAAAAAAACCCTCTCCCCTAGGCTCTCTTCCTTTGTCCAGCTTCCCGGGCAAAGGTGTGACTCTCGCACCCCACCCCGGCTCAGGTTACAGGCTCAGGTACCGTCCATCACCTAAAGTCACCCCCTGCTCTCCCATCCCCCATGCAGACAAACCCAGTAAAACTAGACGACATTCCCAGGTCAGACCACCCCACTCCCTACTGTGTCACACACCCCCATAGTAACAGGTGGTGCTGCTCTCAAACCTGCCCTTCCCCTGTGTCTCTCGTGTCCCATCCACCCCAGCCCTTGCCACACTCGCTTCTTACATCCTATCTGAAGCCAGCTGTGAGCTGTGTGCGCCTGCGGTGCCTGGCATGGCAAGGTCCGATCCTGACGGGGTCCTGGGCGCTGCCACAGCACAAACATTGACAAGTGGCTGCCATGGCAGCTACTGATATTTTCAGAGCTGGGGGAGTAGGGGCTGACAAGGACCGGGGTGATGGGACAAGGATGGGCTGAGGGTGACAAGGGCCTGGTTCAGGGTGACAGGGTTGGGCTGGGTGTGTGAGGGATGGGGGTGATGCGGGCCGAGGTTGATGAGGGCTGGGCTGGGCTGGGCTAGGCTGATAAGGGCTGGAGTCCAGGTGCCAGGCCAGGTCAGTGGTGACAAGGGTTGGGGTGACAGAGCTCGGCTGGGGTTGGAGTGATGAGGGCTGGGGGCAACGAGGGTTGGAATGACAGGGCTGGGCTGGGAGTGATGAGGTCCGGGCCAGGGTCAGGGTGACAGGGCCAGGTCAGGAGTGACAAGGTTTGGGGTGACAGGGTTGGGGGCTGACAAGGGCTTGGCTAGAATCAGGGTGACAGGGCCAGGCCAGGCCGGGCTAGGGGTGACTGATGAGGGCCGGGCTGGAGTCAGAGTGACAGGGCCAAGTCAGGGGTGACGAGGGCCTGATTGGGCTGGGGGTGCCTGATGAGGGACGGGACAGGCTGGGGGTGACTGACGAGGGGTGGGCTGGAGTCAGGGTGACGAGGGCCAGGTCGGAGTGATGAGGGCCGGATCGGGGGTGATGAGGGCCGGGTTGGGGTGATGAGGATTGGGCCAGGCTGGTCTGGGGGTGACTAATGAGGGCCGGGCCGGAGTGAGGGTGATGAGGGCCGGGTCGGGGGTGACAGGGCCGGGTCAGGGGTGACAGGGCCAGGTCAGGCTGGGCTGGGGGCGACTGACGAGGGCTGGGCCGGAGTCAGGGTGAAAGGGCCGAGTTGGGGTGACAAGAGCCAGATCGGGGCTGAGGAAGGCCGGGCTGAGCCGGTCTGGGGGTGACTGACGAGGGGTGGGCCGGAGTCAGGGTGATGAGGGCCGGGCTGGAGTGATGAGGGCCGGATCGGGGTGACGTGGGCCAAGTCGGAGGCGATGAGGGCTGGGTTGGGGGTGATGAGGATTGGGCCAGGCTGGTCTGGGGGTGACTGATGAGGGGCGGGCTGGAGTCAGGGTGACAGGGTCAAGTCAGGGGTGACGAGGGCCTGGTCGGGCTGGGGGTGCCTGATGAGGGACGTGACGGGTTGGGGGTGACTGATGAGGGCTGGACCGAAGTCAGGGTGATGAGGGCCGGGTCGAGGGTGACAGGGCCGGGTCAGGCTGGGCTGGGGGCGACTGATGAGGGCTAGGCCAGAGTCAGTGTGACAGGGCCGAGTTGGGGTGATGAGGGCCTGGTCGGGGGTGAGGAAGGCCGGCCAGGCTGAGCCGGGCTGGGGGTAACTGACGAGGGGTGGGCCGGAGTCAAGGTGACAGGGCTGGGTCGGGGGTGATGAGGACTGGGCTGGGCTGGGCTGGGCTGGGCTGGGGGTAACTGATGAGGGCTGGGCCGGAGTCAGGGTGAAAGGGCCAAGTTGGGGTGACAAGGGCCGGGTCGTGGGGTGAGGAAGGCCAGGCTGAGCCGGGCTGGGGGTGACTGATGAGGGCTTGGCCGGAGTCAGGGTGCCAGGACCGAGTCGGGGTGATGAGGGCCCGGTCGGGGGTGACAGGGCCGGGTCAGAGGTGACAGGGCCGGGTCAGGCTGGGCTGGGGGCGACTGATGAGGGCTTGGCCGGAGTCAGGGTGACAGGGCTCAGTGGGGGTGATGAGGGCCCGGTCGGGGGTGATGAGGGCCAGGTTGGAGGTGATGAGGATTGGGCCAGGCTGGTCTGGGGGTGACTGTTGAGGGCCGGGCCGGGGTCACAGTGACAGGACCGAGTTGGGGTGATGAGTGTCGGGTCGGGGGTAAGGAAGGCCGGCCGGGCTGAGCTGGGCTGGGGGAGACTGATGAGGGCCGGGCCGGAGTCAGGGTGACAAGGGCCGGGTCACGGGTGATGGGGACTGGGCCGGGCTGGGCTGGGAGTGACTGATGAGGGCCAGGCCGGGAGTGACAAGGGCCGAGTCGGGGGGTGACCGGGCCAGTTCGGGGGTGATGAGGACTGGGCCAGGCTGGTCTGGGGGTCACTGATGAGGGCCAGTCTGGAATCAGGGTGAAAGGGCTGAGTTAGGGTGACGAGGGCCGGGTTGAGGGTGATGAGGGCTGGGCTGGGCTGGGGGTAACTGATGGGGGCCGGGCTAGAGTCAGGGTGATAGGGCCGAGTTGGGGTGACAAGGGCCAGGTCAGGAGTGATGAGGACTGGGCCAGGCTGGGCTGGGGGTGACTGATGAGGGCCGGGCCGGGGGTGAGGAAGGCTGGGCTGGGGTGGGCTGGGGGGTGACTGATGAAGGCTGGGCAGGAGTCAAGGTGACAGGGCCGAGTTGGGGGTGACAGGGCCAGGTCAGGCTGGGCTGGGGGGCGACTGACGAGGGCTGGGCCGGAGTCAGGGTGATGAAGGCCAGGTTGGGCGTGACAAGGGCCGGGTCAGGTTTGACCGGGCCAGTTTGGGGGTGATGAGGACTGGGCCGGACAGGGCTGGGGGGGGCGACTGATGAGGGCCGGGCCGGAGTCAGGGTGACAGGGCCGAGTTGGGGGTGACAGGGCCGGGTCAGGCTGGGCTGGGGGCGACTGACGAGGGGTGGGCCGGAGTAAGGGTGACAGGGCCGAGTTGGGGTGACGAGGGCCAGGTCAGGGGTGATGAAGACTGGGTCAGGCTGAGCTGGGGGCGACTGATGAGGGCCAGGCCGGAGTCAGGGTGATGAAGGCCGGGTCGGGGGTGACAAGGGCCGGGTCGGGTGTGACCGGGCCAGTTCGGGGGTGAGGAGGACTGGGCCGGACAGGGCGGGGGGGGGGGGGGGGCACGACTGATGAGGGCCGGGCCGGAGTCAGGGTGACAGGGCCGGGTCAGGCTGGGCTGGGGGTGACTGATGAGGGCCGGGCTGGGGGTGACAAGGGCCGGGTATGACCAGGCCAGTTCGGGGGTGATGAGGACTGGGCCGGGCTGGGCTGGAGGTGACTGATGAGGGCCTGGCCGGAGTCAGGGTGACAGGGCCGAGTCGGGGGTGACAGGGCCGGGTCAGGCTGGGCTGGGGGTGACTGACGAGGGCTGTGCTGGAGTCAGGGTGATGAGGGTCGGGTCGGGGGTGATGAGGACTGGGCCAGGCTGGGCTGGGGGTGACTGATGAGGGCCGGGCCAGGGGTGAGGAGGGCCAGGTCGGGGGTGATGAGGACTGGGCCGGGCAGGGGGTTACTGATGAGGGCCGGGCCAGAGTCAGGGTGAAAGGGCCGAGTTGGGGTGCTGAGGGCCTGGTCGGGGGGTGAGGAAGGCCAGCTGGGCCAGGCTGGGCTGGGGGTGACTGATGAGGGCTGGGCTGGGGGTGACAAGGGCCGGGTATGACCAGGCCAGTTCGGGGGTGATGAGGACTGGGCCAGGCTGGTCTGAGGGTGACTGATGAGGGCCGGAGCCGGAGTCAGGGTGACAGGGCCGAGTTGGGGGTGACAGGGCTGGGTCAGGCTGGGCTGGGGGCGACTGACGAGGTCTGGGCTGCAGGAAGGCTGCTGGGTCCAGCAACGTCCATGGTCTGGGTAATGTGCACCCAGCTTCATGCCAACGGGCCCCCCTGGAGGCCTGATTCTGACACCGCGGCGCTCAAGGTAGATCTCCCCTTGCCGCTTGTGTGGTTGGGGGCAGGCCCCCAGTGTCGCTAGGGACAGTCGTTAATGGTGGGGGGTGGGAGGGTTTCCTGGGGTCAGGCCTCCCCATGGCCTGTGCTTGCGACACGGGGACGCCCAGACCAGGACTAGACGCCGGCCGGGTGCAGGACGTGGGGGGCCCCAGTGCACCTACCTGCCAGCGGCTGGGCCCCGGGGCGCACAGGCTGCCGGCTCCACAGGGAGCACACCAGGAACAGGACCCAGATGCAGATGGAGCCCAGCCCCAGTGCTGTGACCCAGATCACATGCAGCCACGCAGGGTCCCTCAGCACCCACGGGCCCAGGGGGGACATGCTAAGGCGCTGCCTGGCCGGCTGCGTGGCGCTGTGTGTGTGCAGAGCCCGGCCCTGTTAACCCTGCCATCCCCGCCTGCTGCGGAGGGCCAGATGTGCTCCAGATGTGCTCCAGCCCCTCCCCGTGACTCATTGTGGTGCGAGGCACAGCTCCAAGCCCCCCCCACCTCGCCCCCTCCGCAGGCCGGGTAACCCTTGGTGGGGAGGGGCCCAGCTGGGGGGCCATGGGGGTGCAGGCCAGCAGGGTATGGTTACAGACAGCTGTCGGCGCAGCCCGCAGGCCTCACACTCCTCTCTGTCCCAGCTTCCTTCGTTTGCCCCCCCACGGCTCCAGCCCTCCAGCGCTCCCCGTCCACCTTTCCCAGCCTGGCAGGAGCTCCACATGCCCCCAGTATAGCCCTGCTCCCTGCCTCATTATTCCAGGCAGGGGGCGCTGTGGGGAGTGGGGCAGAAGGACTGACTGAGGGGCAGCTCCCAGCTACTCCAGCCTCTCCCAGCAGGGGGCTCTATAGGAAGCAGGGCAGGGCACTGGCTGCGGGGGGAGCTCCGGGCTACTCCAGCCCCACCTCTCCCTGCAGGGAGCACTGGGGGGGGGGGCTCTGAGCTACTCCAGCCCCACCTATCCCAGCAGGGGGCACTGGGGGGGGGCTCTGAGCTACTCCAGCCCCACCTATCCCAGCAGGGGGCACTGGGGGAGGGGGCTCTGAGCTACTCCAGCCCCACCTATCCCAGCAGGGGGCACTGGGGGGGGGCTCTGAGCTACTCCAGCCCCATCTATCCCAGCAGGGGGCACGGGGGGGGGGCCTCTGGGCTACTCCAGCCCCAACTCTCCCTGCAGGGAGCACTGGGGGAGGGGGCTCTGAGCTACTCCAGCCCCACCTATCCCAGCAGGGGGCACTGGGGGGGGGCTCTGAGCTACTCCAGCCCCATCTATCCCAGCAGGGGGCACGGGGGGGGGCCTCTGGGCTACTCCAGCCCCAACTCTCCCTGCAGGGAGCACTGGGGGAGGGGGCTCTGAGCTACTCTAGCCCCACCTATCCCAGCAGGGGGCACTGGGGGAGGGGGCTCTGGGCTACTCCAGCCCCACTCTCCCTGCAGGGAGCACTGGGGGGGGGCTCTGAGCTACTCCAGCCCCACCTATCCCAGCAGGGGGCACTGGGGGGGGGCTCTGGGCTACTCCAGCCCCATTCTCCCAGCAGGGGGCATTGGGGTGGTATCTAGGCTACTCCAGCCCCATCTATCCCAGCAGGGGGCACTGGGGGGGGGCCTCTGGGCTACTCCAGCCCCACCTCTCCCTGCAGGGAGCACTGGGGGAGGGGGCTCTGAGCTACTCTAGCCCCACCTATCCCAGCAGGGGGCACTAGGGGGGGGCTCTGGGCTACTCCAGCCCCACTCTCCCTGCAGGGAGCACTGGGGGAGGGGGCTCTGAGCTACTCCAGCCCCACCTCTCCCTGCAGGGAGCACTGGGGGAGGGGGCTCTGGGCTACTCCAGCCCCACTTTCCCAGCAGGGGGCATTGCGGGGGGGTGTCTAGGCTACTCCAGCCCCATCTATCCCAGCAGGGGGCACAGGAGGGGGGGCTACGAGCTACTCCAGCCCCACTCTTGTTGTACAGACAAAACTACACAGGATCTTGTCAGGGCGCAAGACAAAGATGCTACATTTATTATGATAACAATTTGATTTATGACTAATAACTAATATCTTAATCCTTATACACACACATTATACCTAATACCTACACACACACACACACACACACACACACACACACACACACACACCCATCAGATGTTCTGTAGCTGCTGCATAGTTACCAGTCCTGGACATAGCTTGAGTTCATGGCTTGATTTTGCAACTTGGGTTCATAGCTTGTGGCGGTAACTGGCCAGGAAAGTCGGGCACAAGTACGAGCTGGGTCTCTGTTGGGTATGCACCGATGCCCTTCCATGTTGGCAGCAGAACGTTATCGTTCAAAGTCTCCCATCTCACCCATCCTTTTTGTAGGCTTTAGTTTGAATCCAGAGTCAATAGGTCTTGCTGTGTCACGCTGCCTCTGGGTTTGGTGACTGATTACCAGTCAATTGCAGGTGTGACTTGCTTTGATCTTCCTTCTATTGTACCTTTTCTTTTCAGGGTGGACTCTTATAGACTCATAGACTCATAGACTCTAGGACTGGAAGGGACCTCGAGAGGTCATCGAGTCCAGTCCCCTGCCCTCATGGCAGGACCAAATACTGTCTAGACCATCCCTGATAGACATTTATCTAACCTACTCTTAAATATCTCCAGAGATGGAGATTCCACAACTTCCCTAGGCAATCTATTCCAGTGTTTAACTACCCTGACAGTTAGGAACTTTTTCCTAATGTCCAACCTAAATCTCCCTTGCTGCAGTTTAAGCCCATTGCTTCTTGTTCTATCATTGGAGGCTAAGGTGAACAAGTTTTCTCCCTCCTCCTGATGACACCCTTTTAGATACCTGAAAACTGCTATCATGTCCCCTCTCAGTCTTCTCTTTTCCAAACTAAACAAACCCAATTCCTTCAGCCTTCCTTCATAGGTCATGTTCTCAAGACCTTTAATCATTCTTGTTGCTCTTCTCTGGACCCTCTCCAATTTCTCCACATCTTTCTTGAAATGCGGTGCCCAGAACTGGACACAATACTCCAGTTGGGGCCTAACCAGCGCAGAGTAAAGCGGAAGAATGACTTCTCGTGTCTTGTTTACAACACACCTGTTAATGCATCCCAGAATCACGTTTGCTTTTTTTGCAACAGTATCACACTGTTGACTCATATTAAGCTTGTGGTCCACTATGACCCCTAGATCTCTTTCTGCCATACTCCTTCCTAGACAGTCTCCTCCCATTCTGTATGTGTGAAACTGATTGTTCCTTCCTAAGTGGAGCACTTTGCACTCTTCTTACTTTGTTAGGGCTCTTGTCTAGGTCTTCAGCCGGTGGGGTTTGAACTTTATTTCATCAGGACAGGCTGGGGCTGGAGGTTAATTCCATCATTCATACATGCCTCAGTCACACAGCTAAACTAAACTAATAAGATTACAGCAGGGTTTGCAAAAAATGAAGGTTGGAGGAAGCTTTTACAAAATGGAGTGAGCGTTTTAAAATGGGGGTTGAATTACAGTATGGCACACAGTGAACAAAGTTACAGTATAGACAAGTATAGTGGGTGGTGAACAGAAGTTACATTAATAAAGAGAACAATTTAAAACAATTTCATTTATCAGTTCTACACTCTCCCAGCAGGGGGCACTGGGGGGGGGCAGGAGGGCTGGCAACAGGGGGAGCTCCCAGCTGTTCCTGCTCCTCCCCAGAGCATCGCCTTCCTGGGGACCTTGCTCCATTCCTTACTGAATGCCCTTCCCTGCTGAGTGTCCACCATGGGGCCTTGAGGCCTAGTTCCTCCGTGGCCAGACCCCACAGCCAACAGGGCTGCTGTTCCTACCCACCTGCTCTCTGGCTGGGGGCAAATGGGTGCCACCGTGGCTAGGCCCAGTCCCACAGCTGTCTGTCTGGAGGGCGCCCAGCAGCAGCGGACAGGGACTGTGGCAGCCCCTGGGAGAGCGAAGTGGCTTTGTGCTCCCTCTCGGGGCTGTGCGAGCTGCTGGGGATGGAGCTGCTGGCTGGGTAGAAGGCCCCTGGGATCCAGCACCCAGGCCCCACAGCTCCCTACATGGGTGAGCCCCACCCACTGTGAATAGAGGTGGTGCCAGTCCCCGCCTGGAGCCAGCAGCATTGCTCACGGGTACCGGAGCATGTCAATGATAATAAGGGCTACAGTGGCACCGCCACAGCACCCTAGTGTAGACATGTACTGCTGCGAGGGAAGGGGTTTTCCTGTCACTGTAGTGAATCCCCCTCTCCCCCATCCTGCATGTCCACGGTCAAGGAGGGGGACCGAGCCGCAGTGCTCGGTGCAACATTGTTCACAGCCCAGAGCAATATTTGCTTGTTGCCTTAACGATTCCCTGTTCTGTTCATTCCCTCTGGGGCACCTGGCACCGGCCACTGTGGGCAGGGCCGGCGCTTCCATTTAGGCGACCAGGGCACCAGGATTTGGGAGGGCGGCATTTTGTGGCCCTCAGCGGCAATTCAGCGGTGTGGGGTCCTTCCTCACTCCATGTCTTAGGCGGCAATTCGGCGGTGAGGGGTCCTTCCACGCTCCGGGTCTTCAGCGGCAATTCTGCGGCGGGTCCTTCACTCGCTCTAGGACCTGCCACTGAAGTGCCCCGAAGACCGGGAGCACGGAAGGACCCCCAAGCCGCCGAATTGCCGCCGACCGGGAGCGCGGAAGGACCCCTGCCTAGGGCACCAAAAACCCTGGAGCCGCTCCTGACTGTGGTCAGACAGGATACTGGGCTGGATGGACCTTTGCGCTGACCCAGTCTGGCCGTTCTGATGTTTCTATGATGTAGCTGGGTCAACCTGTGTTCTAGTGTAGCCCAAGCACAGATGTCAGGGCCAGAAGGAACCACTGGCTGAGCCAGAGACCTGCCCCCAGATCATTCCTAGGGCAGAGCTTTTAGCCAGGCAGCCAGGCTGGGTTTGACAATTGCCAGTGACAGAGAATCCACCCGAGCCTGGGAAATTGGCCCAATAGCGAACTACTCCCACTGCTGAAAATTTACACCTTATTTCCAGTCGGAATTTGTCTCACTTCAGCTTCCAGCCTTGGGCCATGTCAGCCCTTTCTCTGCTCGGCTGCAGAGCCTGATCCCCAGGTAGGTGTAACACATCAGCAGCAGCAACTGGGACCCACCCAGCAACCTGGGAAACCAACCATCGTCCCTGGGCACTCCTCTCGCAGGCACGGAGCCTGTGAGTAACAAGAGAGCTTCAGGCTGAGAAACCACCACAACCACATTCACAAACATGTGACCCTCGGCAAACCCGACCTCACCATGACCTGGCCAGTGTCCGTTGCCTCAGTTTCCTACCTTGCAGTGGGAAAGGCCAAGGAACAAATGTCCCTCTAACATACCACTCCCCTCTCCCTGCACAGCCCCCCCACTCACAGCTGGCTGTCCTTGGCCAGTGTGGCATTACTGACATAACCCGTTACCATATAGATCATTGTTGCAACCACTGTTATATATTTGCAGCAAATCTTGTACAAAGGATGTCCAGTAAGGTGTCTATGACAAGGTTATGATGTGCTGGGTATGGTTAGGCTGCCTGTATGTGTGTATCATTTCTGCAGTTGACGTTATGAATATAGGCTCTGTACTTGTATCTCAATGTGTTTTGATTCCAAGTGTAACTTTAGCGCCCTCGTGACCAAGATGGAGTCTGCTCTGCAGGCAGCTCTGGCCAAGAGAAGCACGCGCAGGAATGCAGCAGGAGAAATCCGTTACACCCCAGGGGCACCCTGAGTGAACCCCCTCTAGGAAAAGTACAATGGAGATAAGAAAGGGAGATATTTATTTACAGAGGGATGAGATGAGAAATACAACAAGGGGAAATATAAGGGGAGCAGTAAAACAGGGCTGCTTTCAAACCAAGACCCCACAGGCCCAGTGGTAGCACAGTCTGGAAGGGCAGACACTGAGCACCGTGTCTGCACACAGAGTTCAGGAGTCCTGAGCAAAGTTCCAGTCCAGTATGAGTCTTGGGTGCTCCTGGTCGTCTTCGGCGCCAGTGAACTTTCCCCCAACAAACCCTTCCGGTGCCCTCTTCTGCCGCTCTCTGCAAAGCCATCCAGAGAGACCACCTCCCCACTTAACTAGCTACAGCCTCCCTCCTTGTTCCCAATGCAGAGTCACAAGCTCCAGTACTCACTGCCCCACGCAGCTCAGGGCAGCCTGATACTGGTGTGACAATGCTGCCCATGGGAGCCAGCTGAGGTCACTCAATTAGGGTGAACTGCAAACAGAATGGGGCAGACAAACTCCAGACACTGGTGGATATTCCAATACTTAGATTTACCAAATCAGCTTCCATACTACCTCACTGGTTACTCAGAAGTCCAAACAATGCAGTTCCCTTAAAGTGCCCAACCTCAGGCCTCCGTCCAGACACACCTGTCAGATATGATGATGATCCCTGACAATCTTCTCTCATCATCTAAAAGAAAAAGTTCTTCCAACCCCAAATGATCAGCCACACACCCAGGTCCAATTATAGTCAGTTCTTGTTAACTAAACTAAAAATTATTAAAAAAGAAAAGAGAGAGAGTGTTGGTTAAAAGATCAATCTACAGACAGACTTGAATCCAATTCTTGAGGTTCAGACACACAGCAGAGGTGAGCTTGTAGTTGCCAAAAGTCCTTTTAGAAATCGTCCGGAGGTTATAGTCTAATGTCCATATTCAGGGTGGCTCCAGCCAGTGACCGGGGATCTCAGTCCTTGTGGCTTAAGGTTTCCCCTTCTTGAAACCCAAAGCAGATCTGGGATGAAGTAGGATCGTGTCCCAGGGCTCTTATACATTTCCAGCAGCCTTTTGGCCTGAGAAAACAATAGGCCTAACTCCTTCTCCCAAACATCCTGGCAATTAGCACAGGGTAATTTATCCATTAAACAGTTCAGATACAGGTGACCACAACCTTCAAAGAGACACATAGACAATAATACTATTTCACTCCGGTGTCTTCCTAAATGTTAATATTTCTTTTTTGATCTTTGAATCAAACCTCTAGTGATAGACAAGACTTGTTTGCTGACATCCCAAGCCCTGAGCAAACCCTTGAGATCTCTAACAATGCAGGCTGCATTTCAAAGCTCTGTTCATTTACAGATCTTCCTAACCAGTCTCTAAAGCTCGGCCCTGGGTCACGTCAGTCTGGGAGGTAATTAACTCTTTCTGGCCCTGTCACCTTTCAATGAAATATTATATCACACTCACAACATCACAAGTGGGTCCAGCCCCAGCCTGTCCTTCTTGGGCGATTCCCCCCGGGCACAGTGCTCCTTCTCCTGGCTCCTGGCGCCTGTCCTGGGGTGTTCCCACTTGGCCGCCCCATCCTTCCCAGGCTCCAGGCAGGTTCTCTGCTGCTTCCTTTGCGAGGGCCTGCGGGCTGCCTCCGCCGTTCCAGAGCCACCCTCTGGAGTTTCCGTCCTTTTTTCTCACTGTCCCCCTCCCCG
Organism: Gopherus flavomarginatus; assembly: GCF_025201925.1. NCBI lineage: Eukaryota > Metazoa > Chordata > Testudines > Testudinidae > Gopherus > Gopherus flavomarginatus. Next base: position 301,923,463 of record NC_066618.1, on the reverse strand, counting down.
TAGGAAAAAGATGGAAAGGGGCCGTGCTTTCTAAACCCCAAAGGGGTTACATAAGTAGCCTCAATGAAACATTTGGTCAGCTTGAGAAGGGGCTATTCTCCGTAAGTGCCCAATCAAGAAACACTTCATGATAGTGAACTTTGGAAGACTCCAATCCACATCTGAGCTTTCCTGGGAACATTCAAACTAACATGTAAACAATGGGCCTGCAAACTGAGTCATGCATGGACATGTGACTTGCCTATGTGACTCCAGACTCCATCTTGCTGCTGTGATTTCCACAGTAGGAAGGGACCTTCAAGGCAAAGGATATAAAAGGCCCTGAAAACCCCTCCATCTTGTTTTCAAACCACTTCTTACCTCTGGAGGAACCTTGCTACAAACTGAAGCTCTGCCCAAAGGACTGATGTGGGGAGGGATAGCTCAGTGGTTTGAGCATTAGCCTGCTAAACCCAGGGCTGTGAATTCAAGCCTTGTGGGGGCCATTTGGGGATTGGTCCTGCTTTGAGCAGGGGGTTAGACTAGATGATCTCCTGAGGTCCTTTCCAACCCTAATAATCTATCCCAGCTGGGGATGTTCCAGAGACTTGATTTGAACTTGCAGTTTATTCCATCACTGCTTTTATGAATAAATCTTTAGATTTTAGATTCTAAAGCAGGGGTCGGCAACCTTTGGCATGCAGCTTGCCAGGATAAGCACCCTGGCGGGCCGGGCTGGTTTGTTTACCTGCTGCATCCGCAGGTTCGGCCGATCGCGACTCCCACTGGCCATGTTCACCACCCCAGGCCAATGGGGGTGGCAGGAAGCGGCATGAGCCGAGGGATGTGCTGGCCGCAGTTTCCCACCACTCCCATTGGCCTGGGACAGCAAACCACAGCCAGTGGGAGCCATGATTGGCCAAACCTGTGGATGCAGCAGGTAAACAAACTGGCCCGGCCAGCCAGGGTGCTTACCCTGGCAAGTCGCATGCCAAAAGTTGCCAACCCCTATTCTAAAGGATTGGCAACAGTGTGATTTGTGGGTAAGATCTGATTTTTATATTGACCTGGGTTGGTCCTTTGGGATCGGGAGAACCTTTTTCCTTTCAGTGGGGTATTGGTTTTCATTCGTCCCCATATTGGGAAACCAGAGCATCTAAGGGAATTGCTTGTATGACTTGTGGTTAGACAGTGGGGTCAAACTGAAGGCTTCTCTGTCTGGCTGGTTTGGTGTGCAAAGGACCCCCAGCCTGGGGCTGTAACTGCCCTGCGCTAAGCAGCTTGTCCTGAATTGATACTCTCAGAAGTGTCCCACCAAAGGCAGCATCCTTACAGCCAGCGAAGAGCTGGAGTTCAGACGTGAGTTCAGGGGGTTTGCCTCCCACGGGGGGACAGGAGGGCACTGATCAACACCTCTGCAACTGGCTCACAGCTCGGGTGTCTCCCTGCCGCTCTCCCAACATCACAGCCTCAGATTCCACCCCTTCAGCCACCGCTCAGCCATTTCAGCCTTAGGTAGCAATAAATCACCCTCAGAAACCCCCAACCCAGCTCTCACAATGGAATCTAACCAGCTCCCTCCCTGAGAAACATTTTCTGATGTTATTGACATGAACTGGGACCGTATAGATCATTGTTGCAACCAAGGTCCTGTAGTGGCACCAAATCTTATATATAGGGGGTCAAATAAGGTGACTAAGACAAGGTTGTGGTTGGCTGGTTATGATTATGCTGTCTGTATGTGTGTTATCATTTTTGTAGTTGAAGTTATGAATATTGGCTCTGTCCTGTCTGTATTTCAAACTTATGCTCTGCTTTTGAGTGACACGCCAGACAAGTTGGTGTTAGCTCTACCTAGCCTGCTTGATGGCCCATTAAGGACCATCAGCTACACAACTGACCCAGTGAGGGAAGGCAGATACGCCTTGTAACTCAGCAGGGTGTGCAGGGACTTGCCCATGTGACTCCAGACTCCATTTTGCTGTAATTTTCCACAGTAAGAACAAAGAGGGGAAAGGCGAGGAGGAGACCAGCGAATGCCGAGGGCACTGGGACCCTCCCCAGCCAGCAGGGGATTGTCCCAGCAGAGTCCCCCATTGCTGGAGTTGAGGTGGCTGGAATTGGAGAAGGAATTAAGGCTGAAAGAGCTGGTGTTGAGACAGCATGAACTGGAGGAGAAAGAGAAACAGAGGCAGCATGAGCTGGAGCTGGCGAGGCTGAAGAGCAGCGGGCCCCCGGCTGCAGTGAGTGAGAGGGGGCCCAGGACTGCGCGGAGCTTTGAGAAGTTCATCCTGGCCCAGCGTAAGGAGGGGGACGACATGGATGACTTCCTGGATGCCTCTGAGACGGCCTGCGAGCTGCACCAGGTTGATCCTGCGGACAGGCTCCGGGTTCTCACCCCCTTACTGGACCCCAAGGCCGTGGCATTGTACCGCCAGCTGGGAGAGGAGGAGAAAGGGGACTACGAACTATTCAAGCAGGCCCTGCTGCGCGAGTTTGGGCTGACTCCTGAGATGTACCGGGAGAGGTTCCGGAGTCAGGATAAAACCCCTGAGGTCTCATATCTGCAACTAGCCGTCCGCATGGAGGGATACGCCAGCAAGTGGGCCGATGGGGCCCAGACGAAGGGGGACCTGGTTAAACTGCTGGTACTGGAGCAACTGTATGAGCGGTGCCCATCCGACCTGAGGCTGTGGTTGAGGGACCAAAAGCCAGAGAACCTGTGACATGCAGGGTGGCTGGCTGATGAGTTTGTGAAGAGCCAGTCAGCCAGTCCCAAAGGAACAGACCTGCCATGATGCAGGAAGAGAGTGACCCTGGAATCTCCCAAAGGGGAAACATGGAGAACCTCCTCCCAAGGGGAACATCCGGCATCAGGACCAACCAACTGGCTCGAGGGGACCAACGGGACATGAGCTGCTATCACTGTGGCCAAAGAGGCCACATTCAGACCCAGTGCCCCAAGCTCAAGGACAGACTGAGCAGACCAACCCCACACCAGGTTAACTGGGTAGAGACCCGGAAAGAGGAGCAGGCTTCCCAGGCAAGGGGGGCTAGCAGCTTATCAACTGTTCAGGAGGGAGGAGAGCCCCAAGCCACCTCCTCCACAGAGCTGGATGCTCCAGACACCAGGTTCTCCATTTACAGGGTGGGTGCGGGGCTGTCCCTGTGGAGCGAGTGCCTTGTTCCCCTGGAGGTGGATGGGAGGAAAGTCTATGGATACTGGGACATGGGCACTGAGGTAACGCTGGCCTGGCCCAAGGTGGTGGCTCCAGATAAGGTGATGCCCAACACCTATCTGACCCTGACGGGGGTGGGTGGGACCCCATTCAAGGGGCCCATGGCAAGGGTACACCTGAAATGAGGGGACAAGGAGGGCCCCAAGGAAGTGTGAGTGCACCACCATTTGTCCACTGAGGTGTTGATGAGGTGAGGGTATGGGACCTGGAGGACTGGCCAAGTAACTCCCAGGATGCCCTAGTTGTGACCCACAGCCAGAGCCAGTGAGGGGCACTGCGCCCAGACAATAGGGAGGGTACCTTGCCCGAGGCACAGGACCCAACCCGGTGGGGAGGGAACGCCCAGGGACACGGCTCAGAGAGGCTGCAGCTTCAGACCCAGCTGGCGAGAGAGAGCAGGTCCCCATCCCTGTCCCAGCCTCTGAGTTCCAGGCTTAGTTGCAGAAAGATCCCTCCTTGCGGAAGAGAAGGGACCTGGCTGACCTCAGTGTGGTACAGACCATGGGAGGAGGTTGCCAGAAAAGGTTCCTGTGGGATAAGGGGTTCCTGTACCGAGAATGGGCTCCCTCAGGGAAAATGGATTCGGGGGGGATCAGGAGGCAGCTGGTGGTACCCCGGAAGTATCGCCGCCAGCTGCTGTGCCGGGCCCATGACATCCCCCTCTCAGGGAACGAGGGAACCTGGCATACCCAGCAGAGGTTGCTACAGAACTTTTACTGGCCTGGGGTCTTTACTCATGTCCGGCTGTACTGCCGCTCCTGTGACCCCTGCCAGAGGGTGGGGAAGGCCCGGGACAAGGGGAAAATGGCTGTAGGACCCTTGCTCAGCACAGAGGAGCCTTTCCAGAGGGGGGCCAGGGTCAAAAGGGGGGCTCTGAACCAGGAGAGCCCAAATCACAGCCCTGCAGACTGGAACGCGGGGAGAAGACCCCAGCCCAGCTTGAGCCCCAGGGGTATTGGGGTGGGGAAAGGGCACGGGCTGCATAAGCCTTCCCACCTGCGAACTACAAGTGCCATCGAGCCCCCCCGCCCTAAAGGGGGGCAGGAAACTGGAAGGGCCTGGTGTAATTCTCCCCAAGGAATGGGAGGGATGTAGGGGCATCCCTGGGAATGTGGGTAGGTTCGAACTTCCCCAGGTCACTGGCTGAAGTGACCCTGCTCAGTTCGGTCTCGAAGGGGGGAGAGATGTGATGAACTGGGACTGTTCTTACTGTGGCCTGTGAATGCTGAGTGGGGAGGGTTGGCCTGGGAAGGTTGCCGAGGAGTTTTGCTAGGACTGTCTGCATTGGGGGATGGGAGACTTTCCTTGAGGGCTGATACCTGAGCATGTAACCTGAGAACCCAGGAGGGGGGGTTGGAGGCCTCTGCCCGAGACACTGGGACAAAGGCTGGGGAGGAGCCGGGGGGAGGCTGAGTGAGAGGCTGGGGAGAGTTTCAGTTTGAAGCTGGCTGGGAAATGGAGAGGGGCCCCGACGGGGCTTGGGCTTCCCAATGAGGGTGTGGCCTCCCTGGGGCCCCCAGATGGACCTAACTGGGGGGTCCTGCTGTCTGTACCTACAAGACCTGTCCTGTCATCTAATAAACCTTCTGTGTTACTGCCTGACTGAGCGTCACGGTGAATCACAGGAAGTGGGGGGTGCAGGGCCCTGACTCTCCCACACTCCGTGATGGGCATCTCTCGCTCTAAGGCAGGTTTCTAACCCTTTAATCACCCTCAGGGCTCTTTTCTGGGCCCTCCCCAATTTAACAACATCCTTCTTGAACTGAGGGCACCAGAACTGGAACCAGGATCCCAGCAGCACTCGCACCGGGCACTTACAGTGGTACAATAACCCTGCTGCTCAAGGTTCCTCTGTTTACATGTCCATGGGTCTCATTCATTCTTTTGGCCACAGCATTGCACAGGGAGCTCACGCTCAGCTGATTGTCCACCACAACCCCCAACTCTTGTTTAGAGTCGCTGCTTCCCAGGCTAGATTTCCCTCATCTTGTAAGTACAGCCAACAACGTTCCTTGTTCCTGGATGAATGACATTATAATAAATAAATAAATAATAATAGAAGAAATACCAATCTCCTAGAACTGGAAGGGACCCCAAAAGGTCATTGAGTCTCGCCCCCTGCCTTCACTAGCAGGACCAAGTACTGATTTTGCCCCAGATCCCTAAGTGACCCCTCAAGGATTGAGCTCACAATGCTGTATTTAGCAGGTCAATGCTCAAACCACTGAGCTATCCCTCCTCCTTGTATTGTATTTGGCCATAGTGAAATACGTACTGTTTGCTTGTGCCCAGCTCACCAAGTGATCCACATCGCTCTGTATCAGTGACCTGGCCTCTTTGTTACTTATCAGTCCTCCAATTTTTGTGTCAACTGCAAACTTTATCAGTGATGATTTTATGTTTTGTTCTAGGTTGTTGATCAAAATGTTCCATAGCGTAGGGCCAAGAATCAAGTCCAGCAGGACCCCACTAGAAACATCCCTGCTTGATGGTGATTCCATTTGCTGTTACATTTGGAGACCTATCAGTTAGCCAGTTTTTAATCCATTTACTGGGTGCCATGGTAATTTTATATCATTCTAGTTTTTAATCAAAATGTCGTGCAGTACCAAGTCAAACACCTTACAGAAGTCTAAGTCTATTACATCAGCACTATTACCTGTATCAACCAAACTTGTGATCTCATCAAAAAATACCTAGGTAGTTTGACAGGATATATTTTCCAGAAACCCAAACTGATTGGCATTAATTACATTACCCTCCGTTCATTCTTTATTAATCAAGTCCCATATCAGCTGCCCTGTTATCTTGCCCGGGATCAGTGTCAGGCTGACAGGCCTGTAATTACCTGGTTCATCCTGTGGACCCTTTTTAAATATTGCTGCATTTGTCTTCCAGTTTCTGGAACTTCTCCAGTGTTCCCTATTAACAGTCCAGCAAGCTCTTGAGCCAGCTCTTTTAAAACTCTTGGATGCAAGCTATCTGGACTTGCTGATTTAATAAATTTCTAACTTTAGTAGCTATAGTTTAAAATTCTCCTGAGATACTAGTGGGATGGAAAAAGTGTTATAGGATATGATGATACAATCTGTTTTTTTCCCAAATACAGAACAGAAATATTTATTGAACACTTCTGCCTTCTCTGCATCATTACTGACAATTCTAACATTTCCATCCAGTACTAGACCAATCCCATTTGTTAGGATTTTTTGTTTGTTTGTTTCTTATATTTTTAAAAATCTCCATGTTATTGTCCTTAACTCTGCTGGCCAAACAGTTCTCCTTGTGTCTCTTTGCTTCCCTTATCCATTTTCTACAATTCCTAGCTTCTGATTTATATTCATTACAGTCAACTTTCCTTTTCTGCCATTTGTTATATACTGTTATTTTTGTTATAGCTGCCTTCACTTCCCCTCTAAATCAGGTCACTTTTTTAACCAACATGGCCTTCTTCCTCAATCGTGGGATTGTGGCTTTTTAGAAATCTAGTACACTGTTCTTAAACACTTCCCAATTATAATTCACATTTTTCTGATTAAATTCTTCCTCGCAGCTAATTTGGCAGATAATTGTTGTCAGCTTTGGGAAATTGGCCTTTTTAGATCATCAAGTGTATATCTTATGGTCTGGACTTTATTCCATTTGCACCTTATAAATGTGATCAAGTCATGATCCACTGTATCTAAGTTACCATTAGTTTTTAGTTCTGTGATCAGTGCCTCCCTCCCTGTCAAGACAAAGTCTAACACAAAATTCTCCTGTGTTCATTGTAACATTTTCGAATTAGGAAATCATCATCTGTAATGTTTTGGAAATCCAAGGATGTTTTGTACATCCATGACGGTGTGAGACCTCCAGCATGTGTCACTCAGACTGAAGTGTCCGTCCCCCCAAATCCTCTGTGATCACGCAGCTTTTCTTCATACACCATGCAGATAGGTGTGAAAGGAGCTGGTCCGCCTGTTCCCCAGTGGGATTTGGACATTTGTAGCAGCCACTAACACCCCACCTTATTCAAGACTATTTTCTTCTGAGTTCTCAGTGATTCCAAAACAGGCAATGCCAATCTGACATGTAGAGAGAGCCATTTCTGCCCCGCCCCATTCCCTCGGCCCATTCAATCCTTCCTAAATACACTATAACCATCGATTTTCATAGCTTAGTCCAGGGAATCACAGACTTCAAGGTCAGAAAGGACCATTATGATCATCTAGTCTGACCTCCTGCACAACGCAGCCCACAGAATCTCACCCACCCACTCCTGTATCAAACCTCTGTCTGAGCCATTGAAGTCCGCAAATCATGGTTTAAAGACTTCAGGGTGCAGAGAATCTCCAGCAACTGACCTGTGCCCCATGCTGCAGAGGAAGGTGAAAAACCTCCAGGGCCTCTGCCAATCTGCCCTGGAGGAAAATTCCTTCTCGACCCCAAATATGGTGATCAGCTAAACCTTGAGCATGTCGGCAAGACTCACCAGCCAGACACTCAGGAAAGAATTCTCTGTAGTAACTCAGATCTCACTCCATCTAACGTCCCATCACAGACCACTGGGCATACTTACCTGCTGATAATCAAAGATCAATTAATTGCCAAAATTAGGCTATCCCATCATACCATCCCATCCATAAACTTAGCAAGCTTAGTCATGAAGCCAGATATGTCTTTTGCCCCCACCGCTCCCCTTGGAAGGCTGTTCCAGATCTTCACTCCTCTAATGGTTAGAAACCTTCATCTAATTTCAAGTCTAAACTTCCTGATGGCCAGTTTATATCCATTTGTTCTTGTGTCCACACTGGTACTAAGCTTAAATAATTCCTCTCCCTCCCTGATATTTATCCCTCTGATATATTTATAAAGAGCAATCATATCTCCCCTCAGCCTTCTTTTGGTTAGGCTAAACAAGCCAAGCTCTTTGAGTCTCCTTTCATAAGACAGGGTTTCCATTCCTCGGATCATCCTAGTAGCCCTTCTCTGCCCCTTTTCCAGTTTGAATTCATCCTTCTTAAACATGGGAGACCAGAACTGCACACAGTATTCCAGATGAGGTCTCACCAGTGCCTTGTATAACGGTACTAACACCTCCTTATCTTTACTGGAAATACCTCGCCTGATGCATCCCAAGACCACATTAGCTTTTTTCACAGCCATATCACATTGGTGGCTCATAGTCATCCTGTGATGAACCAATACTCAGAGGTCCTTCTCCTCTGTTACTTCCAACTGACGCATCCCCAATTTATAACCAAAATTCTTGTTATTAATCCCTAAATGCATGACCTTGCACTTTTCACTATTAAATTTCATCCTATTACTATTACTCCAGTTTAGAAGGTCATCCAGCTCTTCCTGTATGATATCCCGGTCCTTCTCTGTGTTAGCAATACCCCCCAACTTTGTGTCATCCGCAAACTTTATTAGCACATTCCCACTTTTTGTGCCAAGGTCAGTAATAAAAAGATTGGTCCCAAAACCGATCCCTGAGGAACTCCACTAGTAACCTCCCTCCAGCCTGACAGTTCACCTTTCAGTCTACACCCATTGTAGTCTCCCCTTTAACCAGTTCCTTATCCACCTTTCAGTTTTCATAATAATCCCCATCTTTTCCAATTTGACTAATAATTCCCCATGTGGAACCGTGTCAACGCCGTACTGAAATCATTCCACCTAGTTTCAGAAATACCAGCTCCATCAAATTTACACTGACCCATGAGCCATTCCAAGTCCCTTGTTTGCTCCCCTGGTCCCTAGCACTGGGGTAGGGTTGGGGCACCTCACACATTTCTTCACTGCATGTCTTTGGGGTCCTTCATCATTTTAATTCTCAATATCTGGATTTCGTGCTAATTGTTCAGATCTGCCTTCTCTGTAACCGCCCCCCCCCTTTGTCATGGGCAGCCAGCAACCTACACAGCCCCCTCTCCCCCTAGACGAGGGGCCCAGTCAGCGGGTCCCTGCCAGAATAAGAACATAAGTGATAAGAACAGCCATACTGGGTCAGACCAAAGGTCCGTCCAGCCCAGCATCCTGTCTACCGACAGTGGCCAATGCCAGGTGCCCCATAGGGAGTGAACCTAACAGGCAATGATCAAGTGATCTCTCTCCTGCCATCAATCTCCATCCTCTGATGAACAGAGGCTAGGTATACCATTCCTTACCCATCCTGGCTAATAGCCATTAATGGACTTAACCTCCATGAATGTATCCAGTTCTCTTTTAAACCCTGTTATAGTCCTAGTTCTTATATTATAGGAACAAGTAAATAACTTTTCCTTATTCACTTTCTCCACATCACTCATGATTTTATATATCTCTATCATATCCCCTCTCAGTCTCCTCTTTTCCAAACTGAAAAGTCCTAGCCTCTTTAGTCTCTCCTCATATGGGACCCATTCCAAACCCCTAATTATGTTAGTTGCCTGTTTCTGAACTTTTTCTAGTGTCAGTATCTTTTTTGAGATGAGGAGACCACATCTGTATGCAGTATTCAAGATGTGGGCGTACCATGGATTTATATAAGGACAATACAATATTCTCCGTCTTATTCTCTATCCCTTTTTGAATGATTCCTAACATCCTGTTTGTTTTTTTGACTGATGCTGCACACTGAGAACTATCCACAACGACTCCAAGATCTCTTTCCTGATTTGTTGTAGCTAAATTAGCCCCCATCATATTGTATATATAGTTGGGGTTATTTTTTCCAATGTGCATTACTTTACATTTATCCACATTCAATTTTATTTGCCATTTTGTTGCCCAATCACTTAGTTTTGTGAGATCTTTTTGAAGTTCTTCACAATCTGCTTTGGTCTTAACTATCTTGAGCAGTTTAGTATCATTTGCAAACTTTGCCACCTCACTGTTTACCCCTTTCTCCAGATTGTTTATGAATAAGCTGAATAGGATTGGTCTGAGGACTGTCCCTTGGGGAATACCACTAGTTACCCCTCTTTATTCTGAAAATCTACCATTTATTCCTACCTTTTGTTCCCTGTCTTTTAACCATTCTCAATCCATGAAAGGATCTTCCCTCTTATCCCATGACAACTTAATTTACGTAAGAGCCTTTGGTGAGGGACCTTGTCAATGGCTTTCTGGAAATCTAAGTACACTATGTCCACTGGATCCCCCTTGTCCACATGTTTGTTGACCCCTTCAAAGAACTCTAATAGATTAGTAAGACACGATTTCCCTTTACAGAAACCATGTTGACTATTGCTCAACAGTTTGTTTTTCTATGTGTCTGACAATTTTATTCTTAACTATTGTTTCGACTAATTTGCCCAGTACCGATGTTAGACTTACCGGTCTGTAATTGCCGGGATCACCTCTAGAGCCCTTTTTAAATATTAGTGTTACATTAGCTAACTTCCAGTCATTGGGTACCGAAGCCGATTTAAAGGACAGGTTACAAACCCTAGTTAATAGTTCCACAACTTCACATTTGAGTTCTGTCAGAACTCTTGGGTGAATGCCATCGGGTCCTGGTGACTTGTTACTGTTGAGTTTATCTATTAATTCCAAAACCTCCTCTAGTGGCACTTCAATCCGTGACAGTTCCTCAGATTTGTCACCTACAAAAGCCAGCTCAGGTTTGGGAATCTCCCTAACATCCTCAGCCGTGAAGACTGAAGCAAAGAATCCATTTAGTTTCTCTGCAATGACTTTATCGTCTTTAAGTGCTCCTTTTGCATTTCAATCATCAAGGGGTCCCACTGGTTGTTTAGCAGGCTTCCTGCTTCCGATGTACTTAAAAAACATTTTATTACCACCTTTGGAGTTTTTGGCTAGCCGTTCTTCAAACTCCTCTTTGGCTTTTCTTTTTACACTTTTACACTTAATTTGGCAGCGTTTATGCTCCTTTCTATTTGCCTCACTAGGATTTGACTTCCACTTTTTAAAAGATGCCTTTTTCTCTCCCACTGCTTTTCTTACACGGTTGTTAAGCCACAGTGGCTCTTTTTTCATTTTTACTGTGTTTTTTAATTTTGGCTATACATTTAAGTTGGGCCTCTATTATGGTGTCTTTGAAAAGCGCCCATGCAGCTTGCAGGGATTTCACTGTAGTCACTGTACCTTTTAATTTCTGTTTAACTAACCCCCTCATTTATGCATAGTTCCCCTTTTTGAAATTAAATGCCACAGTGTTGGGCTGTTGAGATGTTCTTCCCACCACAGGGATGTAAAATGTTGTTATATTATGGTCACTATTTCTAAGCGGCCCTGTTAGAGTTACCTCTTGGACCAGATCCTGTGCTCCTGTCAGAAGCCCAGGGGCCGGTGCAGATGGAGGATGAGAGATGCCCACCCCGGGCCTGGGATACCTCCAGGCTCATGGGCTCCTCCCCAGGGACTGTTGGCCAATGTAGCCAGTTCCCTGCTCTGGGAGCCACTTACAGAGGCAATAGGGCCACGACCTGGCCTCCCCCCCCCCCCCCAGTACGTCAGTCTCCCAGACAGAGCCCATGAATTCATGGCCTCCTGGCCTCTCCTGCTGCCCAAGCCACACGGTGCTGCCACCAAGCACTGCGGGGCTGCCTATGCCCACAAAGCTCAGCTCTGCCTGGTCCAGGGCCTGCCTGCCCCAGAGCTCCCCCAGGGCCTGGGTACGCCAGACACCCAGCCCCAGCCCATGGCCTGCACACGGCAGAGCTCCCCTGCCCCCACCATGGCCGGCCTGCCCCAGAGCCCAACCCCCAGGGCCTGCTTGTCCTAGATTCCCCCATCCCCCTGGAGTGTGCTGACTCCAGACTTCATCTGTGCCCCACTCTGGGAGGCTGCAGCTGTGTGTGCCTGGGGGGTAGACCCAGGCCTGGGCGCTGATTCACAGCAGTCACTCCCTAACCACCTGTCGTGCCCAGGCCGCATTCCTGCAAGAGACCCCAAGTCCCTGCTCCCTGCCCCCACTACATGGGATGCTAGGGGTCACTCTTGATTCACACCGGGGGGGGGGGTGTTTGTGGAAATCAGGCCCACAGGGCCAGCCCAATGCGTTGCCCAAAGCCACTGTGAACTTGGGGGGCGGAAGGGGAACTGGGCTGGCCCAGGCCAGCTCTGTCTCTACTGGGGTGTTTCCTGGGCCCAGGGAACTCACCTACCCGGCTGCCTAGAGCCACACCCACCAGATCATGCCTCCCTGCCCAGGCCCAGCCACTCCGCTGTGCCATTGCTGTCCCATTGCACTCCCCACTCCACAGCAGAGGGGAAGCCAGGCATCTCCCAGCAAGAACCATGGGTGTGTCTTCACTGGGACAGAAGTTGGGTTCTCAGCTGCTGGTGTTGGACACGGGGTGGAGCAGCAGCACAGGAGCCAGCAAACAGAGCTGTCACCAGGGGAGTTTGGGGGGGTGGTGGGGAAGACTAGGAGAACCAGGCAGAGGAACAGACAGGCTAGTGACGGGAGTGTGCTGGGGTCTGGCAGTGTTGTGGTGCTCGTTGGGGTTTGTTCTGCTGTGGGTGGTGGTGGTTTGGTTTGTGTTTCCCGGACTTACAGGATTTAGGGAGGAAGCCTATGAGATACAGAGGCAGCAGTGGCAGTGACCCAAGCAGTGGAAGACACAATGAAGATGACTGGATGTGGGAGCTGTGGCATGGACATGATCCTGGAAGGGGAACCTGAAAAGGGTTCCGTCTGCATGAAGTGCCGCCTGCTGGAGCTGATGGAAGAGAAGATCCGAGGACTGGAGATGCAGGTGGAAGCTCTGGTTGAGTTCAGAAGGGGGCTCGAGCGGATGATGGAGCAAAGACATGAGGAGGCTGAAGGGAAAAGCTCAGGCCTGGTCCACACTACAGCATTAAATCGATTTAACGCTGTACCCGTCCACACTACAAGGCACTTTAAATCGATTTTAAGGGCTCTTAAAATCGATTTCTGTACTCCTCCCCAACGAGAGGAGTAACCCTAAAATCGATATTACTATATCAATTTAGGGTTAGTGTGGACGGAAATCGAAGTTATTGCTCTCACTCTTTTACTGAGCTACCCAGAGTGCACTGCTCCGGAAATCGATGGTAGCCTAGGACCATGGACGCACACCACCGAATTAATGTGCCCTAATGTGGACGTGTAAAATCGATTTTATAAAACCAGTTTTATAAAACCGGTTTTAATAATTTCGATTTTATGCTGTAGTGTAGACGTGGCCTCAGACTTGCAGATGGAAGCAGGACCAAAGAGCTCTGAGTGGAGACTCCTGGTTGAGGAAAGTGGACGATGGAAGCATGTGACTAAGAGAACCAGGCAGAGGAAGAGACGGGCCAGTGGAGGAGAAATAGAGCTCAGGAACAGGTTTGCGGAGATGGAAAATGAAGAAGGGGCACAGCAGGTGGTTGCTAAGGTGAGAGGACAAGGAAGAAGAGAAGAGCAGCTAGTCCTATAGGAAGAGGGGAAGAGTCAATGGAGACAACACCAAATATGGGCCCCAGGAGGATACGGGATTGGTTGCGGAGGATTGCAAGGGTGAATAAGAATTGAGAGGACTTACAGCCAGTGGGAGCAGGGGATAGATCGGAGAATCACACTGTCACCAGGAAAAGGCAGGTCTACGTGACTGGGGACTCCTTACTGGGAAGAATAGACAGGCCTGTAACTAGAGCTGATCCGGAGAACAGAAGGATGTGCTGTATGCCGGGTGCTAAGATATGGGATGTGGACCTGAGGCTGAAAAGGATCCTAATGGGAGCGGGAAAGAATCTGCTGATTGTCCTTCATGTGGGAACGAATGATACGGCTAGATTCTCGCTGGAACGTATCAAGGGAGACTATGCCAGACTGGGGATGACGCTTAAGGAAATCGAGGCTCAGGTGATTTTCAGTGGGATTCTGCCTGTTCCTAGAGAAGGGCAACAAAGGTGTGACAAGATTACGGCGATCAACACATGGCTCAGGCAGTGGTGCTATAACAGGGGTAGGCAACCTATAGCATGCATGCTGAAGGCAGCACGCGAGCTGATTTTCAGTGGCACTCACACTGCCCAGGTCCTGGCCACCGGTCTGGGGGGCTCTGCATTTTAATTTAATTTTAAATGAAGCTTCTTAAACATTTTAATAACCTTATTTACTTTACATACAACAATAGTTTAGTTATATATTATAGACTTATAGAAAGAGATTTTCTAAAAACGTTAAAATGTATGACTGGCACATGAAACCTTAAATGAGAGTGAATAAATGAAGACTTGGCACACCACTGCTGAAAGGTTGCTGACCCCTGTGCTATAAGGAGGGCTTTGGGATGTATGGCCACTGGGAGGCATTCATGGACAGAGGACTGTTCTCTCAGGATGGACTTCACCTGAGTAGGGAGGGAAACAGACCTCTAGGATGGAGGCTGGCACTACTGATTAAGAGAGCTTTAAACTAGGAATTTGGAGGAGATGGTTAGAAGAATTATAGAAGATGAGGGCTGGAAGGGACCTCGGAAGGTCACCTAGTCCAACCCCCTACTCAAAACAGGACCAATCCCCAGACAAATTTTTATCCCAGTTCCCTAAATGGCCCCCTCAACAATTGAACTCGCAACCCTGAGTTTAGCAGGCCAATGCTCAAACCACTGAGCTATCCCTCCCCCTCAGATGTCCAGACACTCTTGATGCCAGATTTTAACACTGGAGGGAAGAAAACAAAGTAAGACAGGATACAGCCGTGGGCAGGAGAATGGACATACGGAGGAAGGGTAGTGTAGATACCCATCTAATAGGTGATACTGGTGGTAGAATGTCTGTGCCTAACCGGGTAAAGAATGCAGCAAAGAATCCTGTGGCACCTTATAGACTAACAGACGTTTTGGAGCATGAGCTTTCGTGGGTGAATACCCACTTCCTCAGATGCATGTAGTGGATGGAAGGTAAAGAATGTCAGTGAAGCCAAACAGCAAAAATTAAGATGTTTGTATATCAATGCGAGGAGCCTAGGGAACAAAATGGAGGAACTAGAGTTACTGGTGCAGGAAGTGAAACCAGATACAGTAACTCCTCACTTAAAGTCGTCCTGGTTGTTTCGTTGTTACACTGCTGATCAATTAGGGAACATGCTCATTTAAAGTTGTGCAATGCTCCCTTATAACGTCGTTTGGCAGACGCCTGCTTTGCCCACTGCTTGCAGGAAGAGCAGCCCCTTGGAGCTAGCTGGTGGGGGTTTGGGACCAGGGTGGACCAGCAGCCCCCCATCAGCTCCCCACTCCCCTAAGTTCCCTGTGCAGCAGCTTCCCAGCAGACTAACAATTGCAGCTGTCCCTCCCCTCCACTGCCATGTGCTGCTCCTGCTCTCTGCCTTGGAGCTGCTCCCTGAGCCTCCTGCTTGCTGTACCGTACACAGGGAGGGGAGGAAGAGGGGTGCTAATATCAGGGTGTCCCCCTCCCCCCTGCTCCTGCACCCCACTTACCCCATTGCCATAGAGCAGGGGGGACACACGACAGGGCTCAGGATGGAGGGAGCTTCCAGGCAGCAGCTGCAGTCTCAGCAAGCTGACCTAATTAACAAGGCAGGGTACTTAGAGTGGGGTCAGCTACTTAAAGGGGAAATGTGCATCTCTCGCTCACACACACGCTGTGTGTCTCTGTCTGCAATGCTCTCTCCCCTCGCCCCATTCCTGCTGCCTTGTAGATTGTGAGAGTTAACCCTTGAGGGCTCAGCCAACTGCTAGTTAATCATTTGGCAGTAAGGCATTCCCTGGGAAATATCCCACCTTCTGACTCCACCACCTCAACCAAGCTTCACAATGATCATCGCTGTGTACCAGTATTCAATTGTTTGTTTAAAAATTACACTATGTGTGTGTTTTATTTATTTATACATATATAGTCTTTTGTCTGGTGAAAAAAATTCCCTGGAACCTAACCCCCCCATTTACATTAATTTGTATGGGGAAATTGGATTCGCTTAACATTGTTTCGCTTAAAGCCGCAATTTTCAGGAACAGAACTACAATGTTAAGTGAGCAGTTACTGTATTATAGGGATAACAGAAACATGGTGGAATAGTAGTCATGACTGGAGTACAGGTATTGAAGGCTATGTGCTGTTTAGGAAAGACAGAAATAAAGGCAAAGGTGGTGGAGTAGCATTGTATATCAAGGATGAGGTTAACTGTAAAGAAATAGGAAGTGATGGAATGGACAAGACAGAGTCTGTCTGGGCAAAAATCACATTGGGAAAGAATCCATGCAACAAACCTCGATGCCAACAAACCTCGATGCCAACTCTGCCCACATATATACACCAGCGACACCATCACAGGACCTAACCAGATCAGCCACACCATCACCGGTTCATTCACCTGCACATCCACCAATGTAATATACGCCATCATATGCCAGCAATGCCCCTCTGCTATGTACATCGGCCAAACTGGACAGTCTCTACGGAAAAGGATAAACGGACACAAATCAGATATTAGGAAAGGCAATATACAAAAACCTGTAGGAGAACACTTCAACCTCCCTGGCCACACTATAGCAGACCTTAAGGTGGCCATCCTGCAGCAAAAAACTTCAGGACCAGACTTCAAAGACAAACTGCTGAGCTTCAGTTCATCTGCAAATTTGACACCATCAGCTCAGGATTAAACAAAGACTGTGAATGGCTTGCCAATTACAGAACCAGTTTCTCCTCCCTTGGTTTTCACACCTCAGCTGCTAGAACAGGGCCTCATCCTCCCTGATTGAACTACCTCATTATCTTTAGCTTGCCTGCATATATATACCTGCCCCTGCAGATTTCCACTACATGAATCTGAGGAAGTGGGTATTCACCCACGAAAGCTCATGCTCCAAAACGTCTGTTAGTTTATAAGGTGCCACAGGATTGCTGCTTTTACAGATCCAGACTAACACGGCTACCCCTCTGATACTGGGAAAGAAAGCTACTAGAGCCTCCCCTGAGATAGTGCTTGGGGTGTGCTACAGACCACCGGGATCTGTTTTGGATATGGATAGAGACCTCTTTAATGTTTTTAAGGAAGTAAACACTAATGGGAATTGTGTGATCATGGGAGACTTTAACTTCCCAGATATAGGCTGGAGGACAAGTGCTAGTAACAATAATAGGGCTCAGATTTTTCTAGATGTGATAGCTGATGGATTTCTTCACTAAGTAGTTGAAGAACCAACAAGAGGGGATGCCATTTTAGATTTGGTTTTGGTGAGTAGTGAGGACCTCATAGAAGAAATGGTTGTAGGGGACAGCCTCGGTTCGAGTGATCATGAGCTAATTCAGTTCA
The DNA here is from genome assembly GCF_025201925.1 of Gopherus flavomarginatus. NCBI lineage: Eukaryota > Metazoa > Chordata > Testudines > Testudinidae > Gopherus > Gopherus flavomarginatus. The sequence goes on along the minus strand of NC_066618.1, from coordinate 301,906,027 downwards.
AACTAAATGGAAGGATAAACAAAAATAGATCTGGGACTAGGGTTTTTATTTCAAAAGGGCTAACCTTAAAGAATTAAGGAAATTAGTTAGGGAAGTGGATTGGACTGACGAACTTGTGGATCTAAAGGCAGAGGAGGCCTGGAATTTCTTCAAGTCAAAGCTGCAGAAACTGTCAGAATTCTGCATCCCAAGAAAGGGGAAAAAAAATCATAGGCAGGAGTTGTAGACCAAGCTGGATGAGCAAACATCTCAGAGAGGTGATTAAGAAAAAGCAGAAAGCCTACAAGGAGTGGAAGATGGGAGGGATTAGCAAGGAAAGCTACCTTATTGAGGTCAGAACATGTAGGGATAAAGTGAGAAAGGCCAAAAGCCATGTAGAGTTGGACCTTGCAAAGGGAATTAAAACCAATAGTAAAAGGTTCTATAGCCATATAAATAAGAAGAAAACAAAGAAAGAAGAAGTGGGATCGCTAAACACTGAGGATGGAATGGAGGTTAAGGATAATCTAGGCATGGCTCAATATCTAAATAAGTACTTTGCCTCAGTCTTTAATGAGGCTAATGAGGAGCTTAGGGATAATGGTAGGATGACAAATGGGAATGAGGAAATGGAGGTAGATATTATCACATCCAAGGTAGAAGACAAACTCGAACAGCTTAATGGGACGAAATTGGAGGGCCCAGATAATCTTCATCCAAGAATATTACAGGAACTGGCACATGAAATTGCAAGCCCATTAGCAAGAATTTTTAATGAATCTGTAAACTCAGGGGTTGTACCGCACGACTGGAGAATTGCTAACATAGTTCCTATCTTTAAGAAAGGGAAAAAATGTGATCCGAGTAACTACAGGCCTGTTAGTTTGACATCTGTAGTATGTAAGGTTTGGAAAAATTTTTGAAGGAGAAAGTAGTGAAGGACATTAAGGTCAATGGTAACTGGGACAAATTACAACATGGTTTTACAAAATGTAGATCGTGCCAAACCAACCTGATCTCCTTCTTTGGGAAGGTAACAGATTTTTTAGACAAAGGAAACACAGTGGATCTAATTTACCTCGATTTCAGTAAGGCATTTGATATGGTTCCACATGGGGAATTATTAGTTAAATTGGAAAAGATGGGGATCAGTATGAAAATTGAAAGGTGGATAAGGAACTGGTTAAAGGGGAGTCGCCAATGGGTCATACTGAAGGGTGAACTGTCAGGCTGGAAGGAGGTTACTAGTGGAGTTCCTCAGGGATCAGTTCTGGGACCAATCTTATTTAATCTTTTTATTACTGACCTTGGCACAAAAAGTGGGAACGTGCTAATAAAGTTTGCGGATGACACAAAGCTGGGAGGTATTGCTAACACAGAGAAGGACCGGGATATCATACAGGAAGATCTGGACGACCTTGTAAACTGGAGTAATAGTAATAGGATGAAATTTAATAGTGAAAAGTGCAAGGTCATGCATTTAGGGATTAATAACAAGAATGTTGGTTATACACTGGGGACGCATCAGTTGGAAGCAACAGAGGAGGAGAAGGACCTCGGAGTATTGGTTGGTCACAGGATGACTATGAGCCGCCAATGTGATATGGCCGTTAAAAAAGCTAATGCGGTTTTAGGATGCATCAGGCGAGGTATTTCCAGCAAAGATGAGGAGGTGTTAGTACCGTTATACAAGGCACTGGTGAGACCTCATCTGGAATACTGTGTGCAGTTCTGGTCTCCCATGTTTAAGAAGGATGAATTCAAACTGGAACAGGTTAAGAGAAAGGCTACTAGGATGATCCGAGGAACGGAAACCCTGTCTTATGAATGGAGACTCAAAAAGCTTGGCTTGTTTAGCCTAACCAAAAGAAGGCTGAGGGGAGATATGATTGCTCTTTATAAATATATCAGAGGGATAAATATCAGGGAGGGAGAGGAATTATTTAAGCTCAGTATCAATGTGAACACAAGAACAAATGGATATAAACTGGCCATCAGGAAGTTTAGACTTGAAATTAGATGAAGGTTTCGAACCATTAGAGGAGTGAAGTTCTGGAACAGCCTCCCAAGGGGAGCAGTGGGGGAAAAGACGTATCTGGCTTCATGACTAAGCTTGATAAGTTTATGGAGGGGATGGTATGACGGGATAGCCTGATTTTGGCAATTAATTGATCTCTGATTATTAACAGGTAAATATGCTCAATGGCCTGTGATGGTGTCACGGAGTGTGGGGGTGTCCAGCCCTGCACCCCTCTTCCTGGGACCCACAGTGACTCTCGGCCAGCCAGTAAAACAGAAGATTTATTGGACAACAGGAACACAGGTTACAGCAGAGCTTGCAGCCACAGTCAGGACCCCTCCACCGAGTCCTTCTGGGCTTTCAGGGTGCTTGGATCCTAGCTAGGATACCCTGAATTCCGCCCACACAGCCCCAAGCCCGAACTCAAACTGCTTCCCTCCTGCCACTCCCTTCCTTTGTCCCCTTCCTGGGCAAAGGTGTTGACCTTTCCCCTCCCTTACCTAGCTCAGGTTACAGGTCCTGGCATCGTCCATCCCCTAAAGTCCTCCCCTGCTCTCCCACTCCCCACACAGACAGTCCCTACTGCATCACATCTTTCCCCCCTTCGAGACTGAACTGAGCGGGGTCACTCTGCCCAGTGACCTGGGGAAGTTCAGGGCCCCCTCTCTGGGACAATGCATCCGCTGTCAGGTTGGCACTTCCCTTCACATGGACCACGTCCATGTCATAGTCCTGCAGGAGCAGGCTCCACCTCAGGAGCTTGGCGTTGGCTCCTTTCATCTGGTGCAGCCAGGTCAGGGGAGAGTGGTCGGTGTACACGGTGAAGTGTCGCCCAAAGAGATATGGCTCTAGCTTCTTAAGGGCCCACACCATGGCCAGGCATTCCTTCTCGATGGCCGCGTAGCTTTGTTCCCGGGGTAGCACCTTCTTACTCAGGTACACGATGGGGTGTCTCTCCCCCTTTTCATCCTCCTGCATTAACACCGCCCCCAGTCCTGTGTCTGAGGCGTCGGTGAACACCATAAAGGGTTTGTCAAAATCTGGGTTTGCCAGAACTGGGCCGCTAACCAGAGCCTCCTTCTGCGCTCGGAAAGCCTCCTGGCACTGCTCAGTCCAGATCACCTTGTTTGGCTTCCCCTTTTTGCACAGTTCAGTGATGGGGCCGGCTATGGCACTAAAGTGGGGCACGAACCTTCAATAGTACCCCGCCATCCCAATAAAGGCCTGGACCTGCTTTTTGGTTTGGGGAGCAGGCCAGTCTCTGATCACCTCCACCTTGGCTGGTTCCGGCTTCAGGCAGCCGCTCCCCACTTGATGGCCCAGGTAAGATACTTCAGCCATCCCCACCTTGCACTTCTCAGCCTTTACTGTTAACCCAGCCTTTCGGAGTCGGTCCAGGACTTGTTTAACCTGGGACATGTGGTCCTCCCAGGTCTGGCTGAAGACGCAGATGTCGTCAATATACGCCACGGCAAAACTCTCCATCCCCCTCAGTAGCTGATCCACCAGGCGCTGGAAGGTGGCCGGTGCTCCCTTGAGGCCGAAGGGCAGGGTCAGAAACTCATAGAGCCCCAGAGGGGTGATAAAGGCCGATTTCAGCCTGGCATTTGCGTCCAGCGGCACTTGCCAGTAGCCTTTGGTAAGATCCATAGTGGTGAGGTACCGAGCACCTCCCAGCTTGTCTAGGAGCTCGTCAGGCCTGGGCATAGGGTAGGCATCAGATACAGTGATGGCATTGAGCTTTCGATAGTTCACACAGAACCGGATTGACCCATCCTTCTTGGGGACCAGCACCACTGGCGAGGCCCAAGGGCTGGAAGACGGCTGGATCACCCCCAAAGCCAGCATGTCCCTGACCTCTCTTTCAAGATCCTGGGCAGTTTTAGCAGTGACCCGAAAAGGGGAGCATCTTATAGGGGGATGTGACCCGGTCTCCACCCGGTGGACAGTCAAATTAGTGCGTCCAGGCTGGCTGGAAAACAGCTGTCGGTACAGATGCAGCACCCCTCTGATCTCAGCGTGCTGGCCCGGTGTCAGCTGATCAGAGAGGGGAATCGCCTCCAGGGGGGAACCAGCTTTGGTCCCAGGAAATAGATCTACTAAAGGGTCATCTCCCTGCCCCTCCCAATATCCACACACGGCCAACACCACTTTCCCCCTGTCATAGTATGGTTTCATCATGTTCACATGGTACACCCGGCGGTGATGTGCCCGGTTTGACAGCTCCACCACATAGTTTACCTCATTCAGTTGCTTGATAACCTTGAAGGGCCCTTCCCAGGCGGCCTGGAGTTTGTTTCTCCTCACGGGGATGAGAACCATCACCTGATCTCCGGTGGCGAAGGCACGGGCCCGTGCCGTGCGGTCATACCAGACCTTCTGCCTCCTCTGGGCTCGGGCCAGATTGTCCCTGGCCAGGCCCATGAGCTCGGCCAGTCTTTCCCGGAAGGTCAGGACATACTCCACCACTGACTCTCCCTCGGGAGCGGCCTTCCCCTCCCATTCGTCCCTCATCAGGTCTAGGGGCCCCCTTACCCGCCTTCCATACAACAGTTCGAAAGGTGAAAACCCGGTAGATTCCTGGGGTACCTCCCTGTACGCGAACAGCAGGTGAGGTAATTACTTGTCCCAGTCCTGCAGGTGCTGGTTCATAAATGTTTTTAGCATCATCTTCAGCGTCCCGTTGAACCTTTCCACCAGCCCGTTGGACTGGGGGTGATACGCTGAGGCCCAGTTGTGCTGGACCCCACATTTCTGCCATAAGGACCGGAGCAGGGCTGACATGAAGTTGGACCCCTGATCCATTAAGACCTCCTTGGGGAACCCCACCCGGCTGAAAATTGTCAGCAGCGCATCTGCCACTGTGTCTGCTTCGATAGAGGACAAGGCCACCGCCTCGGGGTAGCGAGTGGCAAAATCCACCACCACCAGGATGTATTTCTTCCCCGACCAGGTTGTCTTGCCGAGGGGTCCCACTATGTCCATGGCCACCTTCTGAAAAGGTTCTTCTATGATGGGTAAAGGCCTCAAAGCCGCTTTCCCCTTGTCCCGGGCCTTCCCCACCCTCTGGCAGGGGTCACAGGATTGGCAGTACTGTCGGACATGGGTAAAGACCCCAGGCCAGTAAAAGTTGTGTAGCAGCCTCTTCCTGGTGCGTCGGATTCCCTGGTGCCCTGCGAGAGGGATGTCATGGGCCAGGTACAGCAGCTTGTGGCGAAACTTCTGGGGAACCCCAGCTGCCTCCTGATCCCCCATGACTCTACTTCCCCTGGGGGAGCCCATTCTCGGTACAGGAACCCCTTCTCCCACAGGAACCTCTCCTTGCAACCTCTCCTCATGGTCTGTACCGCACTAAGGTCAGCCCAGTCCCGGTGCTTCCGCAAGGAGGGATCTTTCTGCAACTCGGCCTGGAACTCAGCAGCTGGGACAGGGATGGGAACCGGCTCTCTCTTGCTGGCTGGGTCTGAGGCCGCAGCCTCTCTGCACCGTGCCCCTGGGCGTTCCCCGCTCCCTGGGTTAGGGTCCTGCACCTCGGGTCGAGTACCTTCCCCGTTATCGGGGTGCAGTGCCCTTTGCTGACTCTGACTACGAGTCACGACCAGGGCACTCTGGGTGTTACTAGGCCAGTCCTTGAGGTCCCCTCCCATTAACACGTCAGTGGGCAAATATTGGTGTACCCTCACATCCTTGGGGCCCTCCTTGGCCCCCCATTTCAGGTGTACCCTTGCCACGGGCACCTTGAATGGGGTCCCGCCCACGCCCATCAGGGTCAGGTAGGTGTCGGGCACCATGCGATCTGAGGCCACCACCTCGGGCTGGGCCAGTGTCACCTCTGCGCCCGTGTCCCAGTACCCAGTGACCTTCCTCCCATCTACCTCCAGGGAAACAATGCACTCTTTCCGGAGGGGCAGCCCCGCGCCCACCCAGTAAACCAAAAACCCGGAGCCTGGAGCATCCACAGGTGGTATGTTGCCAGCCCCCCTTTCCTGGGAATGTAGCCCCTCCTCCGATTGGGTTTTTACCCAGTCCACCCTCTGCGGGTTGGATCTGCTTGGTCTGTCCCTGAGCTTGGGGCACTGGGCCCGTATGTGACCTCGTTGGCCACAGTGATAGCAGCCCATGTCTCGTGGTTCCCCTTGAGTGGGTCGGAGGGACCTGCGGCTGGATGTTCCCCTTTTGGGGGGGTTCTCCATAGGACCCCGCTGGGAGGTCCCATGATGACTCTCTCTCTGCGTTGAGGCAGGCTTGCTCCTTCGAGACTCCTCCCTGCCATCCCCTGCCCGACTATCCACAAATTGGTCGGCCAGCTGGCCTGCGTGCTGTGGGTTCTCCGGCTTCTGGTCCATCAACCACAGCCTCAAGTCGGACGGGCACTGCTCGTACAGGTGCTCTAGTATGAATAGGTCAAGCAGGTCCTCTTTAGTTTGGGCCCCAGCTGTCCACTTGCGGGCATACCCCTGCGCCTGGTTGACCAGTTGTAGGTATGTGACCTCACGGGTTTTACGCTGACTCCGGAACCTTTTCCGGTACATCTCAGGAGTCATCCCAAACTCGCGGAGCAGGGCCTGTTTGAACAGTTTGTAGTCCCCTGCCTCCGCCCCTTTCAGTCGGCTGTACACCTCCACGGCTGTGGAGTCCAGTAAGGGGGTGAGAACTGCGATCCTGCCTGCAGGGTCAACCCTGTGCAGCTCGCAGGCATTCTCAAAGGCCGTCAGGAAGGTATCTATGTCCTCCCCCTCCTTACGCCGGGGCAGCAAGTGCTTATCAAAGCTCTTTGTAGGCTTGGGTCCCCCCTCACTCACCGCAGCTGGAGCCTCACTGCTCCTCAGCCGGGCCAGGTCCAGCTCATGTTTACGCTGTTTCTCCTTCTCCTCCCACTCACGCTGGTGCTGGTTCTCCTCATGTTTACGCTGTTTCGCCTTCTCCTCCAGCTCTCGCCTCTTTAACTTGAGCTCCTCCCGTCTCAGCTCCCTTTCATATTCCAGCCGCATCCGCTCCACGGATGCCAAGCGTTGCCGGGAGGATCCCCTGCTGGGGGGTGAGCTTCGCTGGGAGGATCCCCTGCTGGGGGGTGGGCTTCGCCGTGAGGCTCCCCTGCTGGCCGGGGGTGTCACGGTGCCCTCGGTATACACTGGCCTCCTCCCCGCCCTTCCCCTAGGCCTAGGAAGGGGGGGTCTCGGGAGGCCCTCGTCCGCGGGCTGACCACTCCCAGTGGGGACAGACACTGGTGCCTGCGCTGCATCTGCCCAGCTGCTTCCCTCAGAGACAGGGCTCCGTTCATTCATGCGGTCTCCCTGCTCCAGCTGGGCAATCAGCTGGTCCTTGCTGAGCCTCCCTGGGCGCAGCCCTCTCTGCTTGCACAGCTCCAGCAGGTCACACTTGCGCCGCTTGGCATACATCTTCCTGCTGACCACTCACAGGCCGGGGTGCTCGCCGCTCCCCACGGTTTCCAGGGGGACCCCTAGTGCACCAGCCCTTCGTGAGGTCACCACCTCTCTGCCAGGGTCGAGCTGCAGACTCCTCTGCCCCTGGGACCGCTCGCTGCAATCCCCCGGGGGACCCTGTTACTGCAAAGTCCTTCTCACTGGGCACACACTCCCAGGGGTTAACCACCCCTTCGTTTTACTGCTCCCCAGTCACTTACTGCAGGAAGCGCCGTCCACGGGATGCAGTATATCCCACCTCTGCCACCAGTTGTCACGGAGTGTGGGGGAGTCCAGCCCTGCACCCCTCTTCCTGGGACCCACAGTGACTCTCGGTCAGCCAGTAAAACAGAAGATTTATTGGACAACAGGAACACAGGTTACAGCAGAGCTTGCAGGCACAGTCAGGACCCCTCCACCGAGTCCTTCTGGGCTTTCAGGGTGCTTGGATCCTAGCTAGGATACCCTGAATTCCGCCCACACAGCCCCAAGCCCAAACTCAAACTGCTTCCCTCCTGCCACTCCCTTCCTTTGTCCCCTTCCCGGGCAAAGGTGTTGACCTTTCCCCTCCCTTACCTAGCTCAGGTTACAGGCCCTGGCATCGTCCATCCCCTAAAGTCCTCCCCTGCTCTTCCACTCCCCACACAGACAGTCCCTACTGTATCACAGATGGGATGTTAGACGGGGTGGGATCTGAGTTACTACAGAGAATTCTTTCCTGGGTGCTGGCTGGTGAGTCTTGCCCACATGCTCAGGGTTTAGCTGATTGCCATATTAGGGGTCGGGAATGAATTTTCCTCCAGGGCAGATTGGCAGAGGCCCTGGAGGCTTTTCACCTTCCTCTGCACCATGGGGCACGGGTCACTTGCTGGAGGATTCTCTGCAGCTTGATGTCTTCAAACCACGATTTGAGGACTTCAATAACTCAGACATAGGTTAGGGGTTTGTTAAAGAAGTGGGTGGGTGAGATTCTGTGGGCTGCGTTGTGCAGGAGGTCAGACTAGATGATCATAATGGTCCCTTCTGACCTTGAAGTCTATGAGTAATCCCGGGGGTTTCCCATGTGGAGTAGGCCAAGGTAACCACTGGGGGCCCCAAACTGGCCAGCACATGGGAAGTGTCCCTTTTCCTAGCACAGACAAGGCCAGCGGCAGCCCCTTCCAGAAAACTGCAGGTGACCAGTTCTTCAATGCAGCCACACTGGCCGCTCTGCAGTGCTGGCCCCACCTCATCCACCAGGCTTCTGTGCAGAATCACCTGGCACCTAGCTGTGCACTCTGAGTCCCGGTGCCCTAGTTGAGAGCCTCTGCCCAGCCTTGCGGGCGGGCGGGGAGGCACAAGAGCCAGTACCACCATTGTACCTCCTGCTCTCGTCTCTTGGGGAGGTGGCAAAGGTTTCAGAGAAGACAAAGCTACTCAAGATAGTTAAGTCCCAGGCAGACTGCGAAGATCTACAAAGGGATCTCACAAAACTGGGTGACTGGGCAACAAAATGGCAGATGAAATTCAGTGTTAATAAATGCAAAGTAATGCAGGAAAGATCTTGGAGTCATTGTGGAGAGCTCTCTGAAAACATTCACTCAATGTACAGCGGCAGTCAAAAAGCAAACAGAATGCTGAGAACAATTAAGAAAGGGATCGATAACAGGACAGAAAATATCATGTTGCCTCTATATAAATCCATGGTACGTGCACATCTTGAATACTGTGTGCAGATGTAGTCGCCTCATCTCAAAAAAAGATGCATTAGAAATGGAAAAGCTGCAGAGCAGGGCAACAAAAATGAGCAGGGGTGTGGAACGGCTTCAGTATGAGAGATTAATAAAACTGGGACTTTTCGGCTTGGAAAAGAGCCGACTAAGGGGGGATACGGTAGAGGTCTATAAAATCATGAGTGGTGTGGAGAAAGCGAAGAAGGAAGTGTGATTTACCCCTTCTCATAACACAAGACCAGGGGTCACCAAATGAAATTAACAGGCAGTAGATTTAAAACAAACATAAAGACATATTTCTTCTCACAACACACAGTCACCCATGGAAATCGTTGGCAGGGGAGGTTGTGAAGGCCAAAAGCATAAGTGGGTTCAAAAAAGAACTAGATAAGTTCCTGGAGGACAGGTCCATCAATGGCTATTAGTCAAGATGGTCATGGACACAACCCATGTTCTGGGTGCCCTTAAACCTCTGTCTTGCAGAAGCTGGGCCTGGCCTGGATCACAGGGGATGGATCACTTGATAATCGCCTTGTTCTGTTCATTCCCTCTGAAGCACCTGGCACCGGCCACTCTCAGCAGGCAGGCCCCTGGGCTGGATGGCCCATTGGGCTGACCCAGGCTGGCCATTCGTATGTTCTGTTCTTCCAGCCCTCCAGCATCTGCCGAGTCGCTCTGCCTCATACGTGCCAGTCTGGGGATTCAGCCCCTTGGGGCCGGGGGTGCTACTCCCTCTCGGGGCCGTGCCAAGAACTGCAGCACACGCTTTGCCAGCGTTCTGCTGCAGGGTGGTTAACCCTGCTGGGAATGGGGTCCGGGCAGTGAACTTGGTCTGGAGTAGCACCGCGTGGGCAGGGGAAGGGGACACGCCCACAAGTGTCATCTGCACTAGGGAAAGGTCTGTCCTGACCACGTGCTGGTAACCTGCCTCCCCGCCCTGCCTCCCCTACGCCCGGCTCCCGGCAGGAGCTACAACCCGTCCTGGTCACGAGCGCTTTGTGAGTTAGCTGCGGCCAGGGAGAGGAACGTGGCGAGCAGCCAGCCGGGGCTCCAGCTCCTGGGAACAGAAGCAGGGGAAGCCGGGCCCTTTGAGCCTGTGGCCAGCCCAGGCAGGGGTGCTGAGCCCCTGGCCCTACCCCCAAGGGGCTGCTTGTGCCAACTCTACCCTCCTCGGTCTTGTCACCTCAGCTGTCCCCCCGCTTGCCCCTCTGCCCCCCTTCGCCCCATCCCCTCCTAACCAACCCCCCATCATGGCACTGTTGGCTGGCAGAAGCTGCCCCTTCCCCCACCCTGGGGTGCCGGGGCCAGGGGACACTCTCGGTGCCAGGCAGCTGCAGCAGGGGCTGGGAAAACAGGTGCTGGCCCTAGAATGGTAAAGGTCCTTTTCCCTATGAGCTGGGAAGGGGTCACTGCAGGTCAGTTAGGGACACCGGGGTCCAGGTAAGGGCTGCCTGAAACCTGTTAAAAATCGCTCTCCTAGGAGTTCTGTGGGGGGGACAACAAACTGCTGCAAGGCTGGTGGCAGCAGGGAGACAGACTGCGCCCCTGCCCATCGGGGAGACCCCCAAACCCAGTGACCCCCGGGGCCAGCAACAGGACAGGGAGGGGGCCAGGAGCAAGAGCTCTCCTGTAGTTTTGGTGTGTTCAGGGCCAGTGCAACCATTTAGGTGGACTAGGCGGTAGCCTAGGGCGCCGAGATTTGGGGGCACCAAAAAGAGCCCCCCAATTTTTTTTTAAATGGTTGAGCAGCCGCTGCTGCTGGGACAGAGAGGGAGTCTGAGCTGCTGGCGGCAGACGGCAGTCCAGGGTGTCCCCCGAGTCAGGGCGCCGCCCCGGCAGCCGGTAGCCCAGGGTGTCCCCCGGGTCAGGGCGCCGCCCCGGCAGCCGGTAGCCCAGGGTGTCCCCTGGGTCAGGGCGCCTCCGTGGCAGCCGGCAGTCCAGGGTGTCCCCTGGGTCAGGGCGCCGCCCCGGCAGCCGGTAGCCCAGGGTGTCCCCTGGGTCAGGGTGCCGCCGCGGCAGCCGGCAGTCCAGGGTGTCCCCTGGGTCAGGGCGTCCCCTGGGTCAGGGCGCCGCCCCGGCAGCCGGCAGCGCAGGGTGTCCCCTGGGTCTGGGCACCGCCCCGGCAGCCGGCAGTCCAGGGTGACCCCTGGGTCAGGGCGCCTCCGCAGCAGCCGGCAGCCCAGGGTGTCCCCTGGGACAGGGCGCCGTGCCGCCCCGGCAGCCGGCAGTCCAGGGTGTCCGGAGGGGGCGGCAGGCAGCTCCCATGGATCTGCCACAGTCGTGCCTGTGGACGGTCGGCTGCTCGCGCGGCTCCGGTGAACCTCCCGCTGGCAGCACTGCGGCAGCTCCACCGGAGCCGCAGGACCAGCGCGCGGGGCAGTGAAATTGCCGTCCACCTAGGGCGCTCAAAACCCTAGCGCCGGTCCTGGGTGCGTTATAGACTTTTCCCTGGGTTTGGCGGAGAAGCACTCCCCTCAGGCCTGCCCCGGGGCCCATCGGGACGGCTGAGAAACAAACCCCACAGGGGATAGACAGACACGCTACAGCAGAGGATGATTTACCCCAGGTCCTGTCCCTGCCGGGGGGGGCGCTAAATGCCGCGAGGCAGAAGGGGCCTTGCCACAGCTGTTGTGCTCTGGAGCTGGGCACTCTCTGGGGCAGGGCCCAGCTCTGCTCTGGGGCTGGGCCACACAGCGGCACCTGCAGCTGCTGCACGTTTCGCAGGGTGGGCACCAGTGCCGGGGCAGGGGGCAGTTGCCCCAGCTTCCTTTGAGAGGCCCTCGAGCTGCGTGGCGTGACTGGCACGCGGGGTCACCACACCACTCAGCTTTAGCTTCATGGCCCCTTGCCAGGGGCTGCCAGGTCAAACCCTGGGATGCTACAACCCTGCCAGGAGCCGTTCAGCCATGCATGCCACTGACACCCTTTGGGTGCCCAGTGCAGTGCCTGGCACCCGCGTGGGGGCGAGCCTTGGCCAGGTGCTGTGGTAACACCTGGCCAGTCCAAAGGGAGAGGCCTGTCTCTATTGCAGGTCAAGGATGCTGGGCTACGCGGGGCCCACAGAGCCCGTGACAAGGGGCCCCAGCACAGGACAGGCCCCCCGGCCCGGTATGCAGCACTCAAGCTCAGAGCAGGGGCCCCTGCAGGCGAGAATGGAGGCGGAGCTGCCGATGCTCAGGGCCTGGGCTGGCCGGACACACTAGGTTCCTGACCACGCGGACCGGGGTGCGGCATGCGCGGAGTTAACCCACGGCGCCAGCCCGCCCCAGGCTGCAGGGGAAGGAATGTTTCCAAAATGATTCTTTTCATGTGAGACACGAACAGCGGCTCCCACGCCTAACCACAGCCCTGGCAGGGCAGCTCGGGGGCTGCGGCTCCCACCGAATCAGGCAAAGGAAGAGGGCAGGGGAGAGGGAGGGGCGGGGACAAGGGTCTTTGGCTCAGGCTGTTCGAACTCAAATGGCCTTTTCAGCCCATTACTCCAAGCCATTTGGCGCCTGTGAAACGAGGATCCGAGAGACCCAGCGTTTTGAGAGGAGGGAGCTGGGCGACTGCAGCCTGGACGCTGTCGGTGCCCCTCAATCCTGACCCACTGCCCCCTGCTAGCCCAGCCCGGGGCTCCTTTGCTCAGCAGTCCCGGCTCTTCCAGCTCCAGGCTATCCCCTGCTGCATCGGTTCTCATGGTGCTCAGCCCCCAGTGTCCAAGCCCCTGCTAGTTGTGCATTAGCAACGTGACCAACAGCTGTCACGTGATGTTTGTTCTCTTATCCTCTACCAGGGAGAGAGCCACCCCGCAGTCTGTCCCCAGCTCTGCCGGTGCCCCTCACTCCCGACCTGCCGCCCCTGCTAGCCCAGCCCTGGGCCTGCCCGTGCACCCCTGGCTCTCACACCAGTCTGTGGCTGGGGATGTTGGACGCACTGAACACAGACCAGCTCCGCCACCTTCAGATTGTTTTCCTGATCCGAATTCAGAGCTGAGATCGAGTTCCCTGAGCAGCGTCCCAGCCTCCATCCTCTCCCTCCCCCAAGCCCCAAGGCCTTTGACCTCCCTACCCCATAGCAACCTCCCCCAGCCCCCAGACCTCCCTGCCCCACTGCACCCCTCACCCATTTCCCATGGCAGCCCCTCACTGCTCCTTTCCCACAGGCACGCAGCTCCTGCCCCACCCCTCGTCATCAAGCTGCCATCCCAGGGGTCCCAAGGGCAGCGTCCTCCCTTTGTTTGTCACAGAGGCCCCCACTATTCTGGGGGGTGAGCACAAGTCTCCATCCCCTGCCCCACTCAGAACAGCCCCACACGTGCAGGGAGGGGGCCATGCCCTATTTGTCTCTGCTGAAACATTACCCCTCCCCCCCCCCCCCGTTAATGAGCCAGGGATCAGTCACACAAAAGGGCGGAAATGCAGCCTGCACAGAGCTGCCAGCGCTGGCTCCCATCCAGCCCCACAGGCCAGACCCTGGCACATGGCACTGGGGTGGGGCCCTGCTGCAGCCGGGACGCTGCCCCCTCTAGTGCCAGGAACCAGGAACGGCAGAGCCCTTTCCAGCCACGCTGGGCTCAATGCACCAAGGGACCCTCTGGGCAAAGAACCAACCCGCCAAGCCCACCCAGAAAGCTGGGAACAACCCCCCCCATGTGCCCCGGGAGGCAGCTGCTCCCAGTGCCAAGCAGTGAGGTAAGGGAGGGGAAGCCCACTACGGTCAGGGCCAGACAACTCCAGTGTACATGCACATACCCGGAAACGCTGGCAGCCTGCCTGCCCTTCAGCGCTAATGTCCCCCGAGTTCCCAGAAGCTCGTCTGAGCCTGTTACAGGCCAGGGAACGGCTCCAAAATCGCTCCTGTGTGAACAAAAGCAGATGGTTTAGAAACGTCACATTCAAGCTTGAGTTGAAGGTTGTCAGTGATGGAGAATCCACCCAGGAATTCTGCTCCCCAGTAACACTTTGCACCTCAGTTCCAGTCTGTCTAGCTGCAACATCCAGCCCTGGGAGTGTGTTGGCCCTTCCTCTGCTACACGGAAGAGCCCAGTTCCCCCTGCACGTACTTACAGCCTCTGCTCCAAACACCCACAACCGTCACTTTGTTCAGCTAAATAGACAGAGCTCCCTGAGTCTCTCACTACGAGGCAGGTTTTCCGATCCGTTAATCATTCCTGGAGCTTGTCTCTCACCCCTCCCCAATTTATCAACATCCTTCTGGACCTGGACACCAGACCAGACCCAGGATCCCAGCAGTGGTCACACCAAGGCCACATACAGAGGTGCAATAACTTCTCTGCTCCTCATCCAGATTCTCCTGTTTTATGCATCCCAGAGTCAATCCCTCTTGGCCGCAGCATCAGACAGGGAGCTCATGTTCAGCTGATTAGCCACAGAGAGTCCCAAGTCTTTCTCAGTCCCCCATCCTGCCAGTACGGCCGGCCTTCTTTCTTCCTGGAGGTGACTTTCGATTTGGCTGTGCTAAAACACAGTGTTTGCTTGTGCCCAGCTTTGCAAGTGACCCAGATTGCTCAGTATAACGAGGACACAGGTCACGGAGTTACCCCTCCCTGAAGCTTCGTCTCATTTGCAAACTTTATCAGTGTGATTTTATGTTTTCTTCCAAGTCCTTGATAAAGATGCAGGACCCCCCTAGAAACACCCATTGATGAAGTCTGCAGAAGAGAAGAATGAGGGGGGATTTGATAGCTGCTTTCAACTACCTGAAAGGGGGTTCCAAAGAGGATGGAGCTCGGCTGTTCTCAGTGGTGGCAGATGACAGAACAAGAGCAATGGTCTCAAGTTGCAGTGAGGGAGGTCTAGGTTGGATATTAGGAAACACTATTTCACTAGGAGGGTGGTGAAGCACTGGAATGGGTTCCCTAGGGAGGTGGTGGAATCTCCTTCCTTAGAGGTTTTGAAGGTCAGGCTTGACAAAGCCCTGGCTGGGATGATTTAGTTGGAAATTGGTCTTGCCTGGAGTAGGGGGTTGGAGTAGATACCTCCTGAGGTCCCTTCTAACCTTGATATTCTATGATTCTATGCGTCCCCGTTTTCAGTTACATGGAACCATAGAAACGTGGGGCTGGAAGGGACCTCGAGAGATCGTCTAGCCCAGCTCCCTGCTCTGTGACAGGGCCAAGGAACTCTAGAGTATCCCTGGCAGGTGTTTTTCCAACTGTTCTTAAAAACCACCACCGATGGGGATCCCACAACCTCCCTGGGGCACCTGTTCCAGAGCTTAACCCCTGAGAGTGCGGCAGGTTCAGCCTGTTACTTCCTGTCCTGCCTTCAATGGCCACGCAGAACAGCTGATCCCCAGTCTCCGTATAACAGCGCTGAGGACTCTTCTCAGCCCCACCCACCCCAGGCTGCACAGGGTCTCCCCCTTTCCTCACCGGAAGGGTCTCTAAACCTTTGATTGTTCTCTGGCCTCTCTCCAATTTGTCCCATTTCCTAAAGGCGCGGCAGCCAGAGCTGGACACAGAGCTGCAGCTGAGGGGGACAATTACTTTTATTAACCACACTTGTAATCTTGTCAAGAAAACCCAGGCAGTTAGTCTGGCAGGTGCCACTCCCAATAACCCCCCTTGACTGAGAGCAATGATACGACCCTCCCGTCTCAGCCGCCCCGTATGTCGCCCGGGCGTGGTGTCAGGCTAACAGGCCTGGAATGACCCAGCCCAATCTTCATCCCCCAGGCCCCTGGAACATGCCCCAGGATCTATCAGAAGTCGCTAGAAGCAGCCCAGCGAGCAGCTCTCGTGCACTCCCTGGCTGCAGCATCCCTGGGGCCAGCAAGCAGCATCTACATCTCTTCACTGCTCCCCCACCCCATTGCACAGAACTCTCATACTGCGTCCCACCCAGAGGTGCCCCCCAGGAATCCGCCTGCCTGGCTCCCTTGGAAAGGCCCCCAACACCCAGCTCCATGGAGGGGAGGGGAGGAGCCGAGCACAGAGAGAACCCCAGTCCAGCCTCCCCACGCCAAAGCCAAGTGCACGTCTCGTTATGGTGACTGAAGGAATTATGGGAGCAGCCCATGCAAATGAAGCTCCAAGGCAACACTTTTCCCTTCTCACCAACAGAGGGCACCAGGCACTCCAGCCTGGGCTCTGACAGCCCCGTAGCCCAAACCTCACCCCGTGCCGCTTGCACCCGCTGAGCCGGGGGCCCCGCCTGGAATTACAGACTCCAGGGGATGGAGACTCTGGCCCCACCCCCCAGCCAGTGGCTAACGATCTTCACTTAAAAATGTGCCACAGAATCAGGGATGCTAGCTGGTGCCACCCCGGCTTCCCACCCCGGGGTCCCGTTCTGCCCTGGCTGACAAACCAGAGCCAGCGGCTCTCAGAACTCACTTTCCCACTGTGACGTTATTGATATAAACTGGGACCATATAGAACATGGGTTGCAACCAAGGTCCTGTAGTGGCACCAAATCTTATGTAAAGGGGGTCATATAAGGTGTCTAAGACCAGGTTACGGATTACTGGTTATGATTATGCTGTCTGTATGTCTGTATCATTTTGGTAGTTGAAGTTATGAATATTGGCTGTATGCTGTCTGTATTGCAAACTTGTGTTACTGGGAAAGATCCCAGACAAGTTGGTGTCAGCTCTGTTTAGCCTGCTTGATGGCCCATTAAGGACCATCACCTACACAACTGTTCCATCGAGAGAAGGCAGTTACGCCCTGTGACTCAGCAGGGTGTGCAGAAACGCCCATGTGACTGCAAACTCCATTTTGCTGTAACTTTCCACAGCAGGAACAAAGGAGTGTTCTTACACCTGGAAAAGCCTATATAAGGCGGAGGCCTCATCTCCATTTTGTCTTCAATCCTGCTTCTTACCTCTGGAGGGATTTTGCTACAAGCTGAAGCTCTACACAAGGAACTGAGGACCCATCCCAGCGGGGGATGTTCTCCAGAGACTTGATTTGCACCTGCAGTTTACTCCATCACTGCTACAAGCCTGAACTAAGAACTTTGCCATTACTGGATGTAATTGATTCCATTTAACCAATTCTAGCTCTCATCTCTATCTCTTTCCCTTTATGAATAAACCTTTAGATTTTAGATTCTAAAGGATTGGCAACAGCGTGATTTGTGGGTAAGAGCTAATGTGTATATTGACCTGGGTCTGGGGCTTGGTCCTTTGGGATCGAGAGAACCTTTTTCTTTTACTGGGGTGTTGGTTTTCATAACCATTCATCCCCAGGACGGGTGGGACTGGTGGTGATACTGGGAGACTGGTGTGTCTAAGGAAATTGCTTGTGTGACTTGTGGTTAGCCAGTGGGGTAAAACCGAAGTCCTTTTTGTCTGGTTGGTTTGGTTTGCCTTAGAGGTGGAAAAACCCCAGCCTTGGGCTGTGACTGCCCTGTTTGAGCAATTGGTCCTGAATTGGCACTCTCAGTTGGGTCCCGCCAGAACCGCAACGTCACACCCAGAGGTGGAATTCCTTCCTTCGACCTGGATAACCACCACCCAGGCCTGGGGGCACAGAGCCACTCTGCTTCAGGTCACCCCGAGTCAGCAGCAGAGCCAGGGAGAGAACCCAGGAGTCCTGGCTCCCAGTCCTCCCCTGCTTTATCCCACCAGCCCCCGCTCCCCTCCCAGAGCTGGGGAGAGAACCCAGGAGTCCTGGCTCCCAGCCCCCCCTGCTCTAAGCACCAGCCCCCACTCCCCTCCCAGAGCCAAGCTTAGAACCCAGGAGTCCTGGCTCCCAGCCCTGCCCCCCCAAGCCACTAGACTCCACGCTTCTCCCAGAGCCAAGCATAGAACTCAGGAGTCCCATGTTGACTAATATATGCTGGGTCACATATAAATATAAATCATATTAACAACACGCATGATCCACACTATCTATACCTTAGCATGCATCAAGCACCAGTAAGGGTTTAAGCACAAATACTGGCCCAGCAACACAGCCTAACCTGGCCCATCCTGTAACCCCCATCACTCCTGCTCAGTGCCCCCCAACACCCTGCACTGCTGAAGTCCTCGGTGGCTTAAGTCGGCAGGAAATGGTCAGCGTCAGGCCAGAGACTTGTTTCCTCCTAGCAGCACGAAGGGCATCCCCCACCCAGACCTCCTGGCTGGCACAGAGCTGGGGGGGCTCTCAGTGCCCCCCGGCCTGCACTGTGTGTTCAGAACAAGGAAAAGGGGGATGGGCACCATGGGCCCAAACATGATGACAAGCTCCATACCTGCCCCCAGGCTCAGGTGATGTGCAGAGGACAGTAGCTGGCTCTGGGTTGTAATTGGTAGTGACGCCTTTTGCACGAGGACATCGCTGCCCGGGACTGCTCCTTGGAGAGTGGTGCCGTGCGGGGCCTTGTTCCCGGGCCGTGTGACTAAACCGAGCGCCACTGAGAATCTCTCCCAACGAACCAAGCGTGCCCCAGCGACACCTGACTCCCAGCCCCCCTGCCCCATCCCTGCCCCAAACTGGCCTGTTCCCACCGCGGCACAAGGCCAAGACTCTCAGCAGGGAGGAGGGGTCTTAACTCCAGGGGCAGGAGCTCAGGCCTCTTCATGGGGCTCCCCCTGGGCCCCAAAGCCATGGGTGACTGATTGCCAGCCAGCCAATGGGGCCCCCTAGGGTGACCCCTATCACTCCAGTGACTGGCCCAGTCCTTCCCTGCTGGATCCCGGCCCACTGCTGTACAGCTGGGAACGGATTCCTTCACGTGGGCAGGAGCTGGATCTAACGGTCAGAGCAGGGGCCCTGGGACCAGCAGCTAAAGGGACAGGAGCGGGCTCCTGGGACAACTGGCTGCTCCGGCCTCTGCCCGCAGTGGGACGTCTGCTCCCATCGGGGGTGGGGCAGGATTCCGACACCCCCAGCAGAACGAGCCTCTGTGATCACCTACTCTGAGCTCCAGGACTGGGAACAGGCTTCAAGGCTGGCTCTAGGGTTTTTGCCACCCCAAGCAAAAAAAAACTTTGGCTGCCTCATCCCAGCCCTGGGCTCGCTCTCCCCCCTGACCTGCACCCCCTGCCACCCCAGCCCTGGGTTCCCCCTCCACCCACACCCCCCTGCCATCCCAGCCCTGGACCCCCCCCAACACCCCATGCTGCCCCAGCTCTAGGCTCTCCCCTTCCCCTCCCCACCAGTGCTCCCCCACCCACACACCCCCTGCCGCCCCAGCCCTGGGGTCCCCCCTTCCCCCCCACCCACACACTCCCTGCCACCCCAGTCCTGGGTTCCCCCTTTCTCCCCCAGCTCTGGGCTGCCCCCTCACCCACACCCCTTCACCCCAGCCCTGGGCTCTCCCCCCCACCACCCTCCTTCCTCCCCAGCCCTGGGTCACTGGTAACTTGCTCCCAGGGTGGGTCATTCAGCAGGAATTTTGGATGTGCACAGAACACAGACAGGATTGGGTCCCACATGGTTACAGAGCTGCAGTAAAGTGGAACAGTTTTCAGCTTGTGTGATTGGAGGATCTCTGGATGCAGATTATAAGACTGTCCTCCATAAATGAGGAAAAGTTGAGGTGCCTTTATTATTCCTTTGTTCCACTCTGTTTCTGGGGGGAATTTGCCAATGCAATATCACTGTCTTCCTTTTCAACAAATAAAACTCAGAAAAGGCAATGGCTGTGGGAAATAGCAATTCCAGTCCTAAAAACCACGGGGAAGCATTTCTTGCTCAATTTTATCTACTTTTTCTACAGCAAGTTACAGTGGATCAGTGTATTTGACCTGGGAGAAATGAAGTAACAGCTGCCCACACTGAGCCTGAAAACTCCTGAATTGTGAGGTGTTCAGATCTGGCAGGCAGGTGCTGGATTCCCTTTCTGAATATCAGCTACAGCTGGAAAGGAAAAGTCAATTTCTGCTTCCATGGCTCAGAACTGGAAATCCTCCTACGTGCCTGGTACTGTAACTAAAGCTGTCCAGCCCGAGCCTCCCTCCCTTACTTTTCACTTTAAATTCCAGTGGGATCCACGTACCTCCCTTGCTAGGCTCCAGCTAGAGAGGGGGGCACTGTCCATTTAGTCCCCCCAATTCCTTCTTTGGGGGCTGCAAGGTGAGGTCACACCAGTATCCCTGATCCAGTCTGCGGAGGTCTTCTGAAGGGGGTATCTGGGCCAAAGCCGCCTACGCCTTGAGCACACACATTCCCCACTCCCAATGCCACCCACCCTAGCAATGACCTCTCCATTCACAGCAAGCTGCAGCATGAGGTTTCAGCTACCAAACTCCCTCCCCCTCCCTTTCCAGTTGGTAGCAGCCAGGGGAATGCTGGGAAATGTAGTTCTTTCCCTGCTCCAGGGCTGGCTCTATAGGCAGGGAGCTAACCAAGGAACTACAGCTCCCAGGGCCCCCTGCTGGTGCTCAGCTCCCTGCTGCCCCTGCAAGTGGGCTGCCCCAAGCAGCTGCTTGCTTTGCTGGTGCCTAGAGCCGCCCCTGCCAGGCTTGGGGAACAGCTGCGGTGCTGTATGTGCAAACCACATACAGACACCAGACCTGTCACTGGGGACTAAACTCCGGCTGTTCCGCACCAAACATACAGACCTGTTACCTGCATCACTGACCCTCTTTAGCTGTGAGAAAGCAGCAAATTGTATGGCTGCAGCTAGTCAGTAGGGGGAGTCATGAGCACAGGGAAAAGCCAGGGCTTTACCTGCAAGGGCTTTTCACCAAGGAATGTGAGCAGCATCAGAAGAGCATGTTCGTGGATCGGCTGCTAGGCTGTCTTCTGGCACCCTTAAAACATTCCAGTACATTTCAAAACCCATAAGGTCTCCACAATCCCTAGACTTCCAATTTCAGAATAGTGGGCAGCATCTGACCTACCACTCCTCTTCTGCTTTCATCATCACATGCTTCCAATTTTAAATTAGCCCAGACCTATGCAATCATAAACACAGCAGCAAAGTATTACTTCATACATGCCACCATAGGAAGGAATCACTGCAGTGTCTCTGAAGACCTTTATGAAGTTCCCAGCACGGGCAGCTCCAGGCACCAGCACGCCAAGCGCGTGCCTGGGGCGGTAAGCCACGGGGGGGCGCACTGCTGGTCACCACAAGGGTGGCAGGCAGGTTGCCTTCGGCGGCATGCCTGCAGAGGGTCTGCTGGTCCCTTGGCTTCGGCAGACCTCCCGCAGGCTGACACCAAATTCGCAGGACTGGGGACCTGCTGCAGACAAGCCACCAAAGGCAGCCTGCCTGCCGTGCTTGGGGTGGCAAAATACCTAGAGCCGCCCCTGGTTCCCAGAGACTCATTCTGGTGTGGCTTCTAACATCCAGAAAGCTCACAGGAAGAGGATAGCCTTCCTGTATTTCAACCGTTGTCCTTTGGTGAGACTGCCATTTCCTAAGAACAGAAGAATGACCATATTGGGTCAGACCAAAGGTCCATTTAGCCCAGTATCCTGTCTGCCGACAGTGGCCAATGCCAAGTGCTTCAGAAGGAATGAATAGAACAGAGAAACATCAAGTGATCCATCCTGTCGCCCGTTCCCAGCTTCTGGCAAACAGAGGCTAGGGACACCATCCCTGCCCATCCTGGCTAATGGCCACTGATGGACCTATCTTCAATGAATTTATCTAGTTCTTTTTTGAACCCTGTTATTGTCTTGGCCTTCACAACATCTTCCGGCAAAGAGTTCCGCAGGTTGACTGTGTGTTGGGTGAAGAAATACTTCCTTTTGTTTGTTTTAAACCTGCTGCCTATTCATTTCATTTTGTGACCCCTAGTAGTTGTGTTATGAGAAGGAGTAAACAACACTTCCTTATTTACTTTCTTCACACCAGTCCTGAATGTATAGACCTCTATCAGATCCCCCCTTAGTCGTCTCTTTTCCAAGCTGAAAAGTCCCAGTCTTATTAATCTCTCCTCACATGGCAGCTGTTCCAGACCCCTAGTCATTTTTGTTGCCCTTTTCTGTACCGTTTCCAATTCCAATATATCTTTTTTTGAGATGGGGCGACCACATCTGCACTAAGGATGTAAATATTGGTCTAAAAAGTTCACTGGTTAAACAATTAAAATTATATCGTTTAACCAGTTAACCGAGGTGACTCCCAGCTGGCTGACCACCGGGGTTAACGGTTAAGAGCCAATCAGCAGTAAGCCTAATGCTTACACTTAACCGTTTCCATCTCTAATCTGCACGCAGTATTCAAGATGTGGGCGTGCCATGGATTTTATAGGAAAACCCTATATTTTCTGTCTCATCTCTCCTCTTCTTAATGATTCCCAACTTCTGTTCACTTATTTTGACTGCCTCTGCACAGTGAGTGGATGTTTTCAGAGAACTATCCACATTGACTCCAAGATCTCTTTCTTGAGTGGTAACAGCTAATTTAGACCCCATCATTTTACATGGAGAGTTGGGATGATGTTTTCCAATGTGCATGACTTTGCATTTATCACCATTGAATTTCATCTGCCATTCTGCTGCCCAGACACCTGGTTTTGTGAGATCCCTTTGTAGCTCTTCACAGTCTGCCTGGGACTTAATTATTGTGAGTAATTTTGTATCATCTGCAAATTTTGGCACCTCAGTGTTTATCCCTTTTTCCAGATCATTTATGGGGGGCGGGGGGGGGGGGGGGCTGTCAGCCATGGGGCTGCCCCCCGCCCCCACACAGCGCCACCCCCAGTGCGACTCCAGGCGCCGGCAGCAGAAGGCTCTTATTCCCAAGCAGCAGAGCCTGACAGCACATAGATGCTCCAAGGAGTGACCCCCCCAGACCCCCCCCCCCCCCCAGAGCTCAGGGACACAGAGGGAAAGGCTCAGGCTGCTGTCTGACTCTTTATTCTGGGTCCAGTTTCCAGGGCTCTCCATGACTTGTGGGGTTCAGCTCCTGGTCCTACCCCGACAGAGCCATGGCACTGGCCCTTGGGCGCTATACACGGGCAATGGGCAGAGGGACTATACAATGTGCGAGAGGCTGGGAACTGGGGGCTCCCTGCCATGCAATGGGGCCTGGGGACCCAGAGCAGCCCAGCTTCCTGTTGAGTTGCGTGGCCCTGGCCGCCCAAGAGGAGCTCACTGGGCAGGGACAGATGCCTGGCCTCTCCACAGGGCACAGTTCGGCTATGGAGCCCAGCGCAGGCATCTTCTCCCCTCTCAGCCATGCTGGCCCAGGGCAGGGCAGCCTGCTTGGGGTTGAGAGCCGCAGGCACAGAGGGGCACACGGCAGGCTGTGAGCTGGAGCAGGGTGACCCAGCCCACGCCCAGTGGCTCAGCGTAGCGCCGGAGGCTTGGACAGCTGGCAGGTGATCAGGTACTGCGGATAGGCCTGCGTGTCATTGAAGATGACGAAGATGGCCGGCTTCTTGGGGTTGTCAACCACACTGTCATAGCGCAGTGGGGCCTCAGCCGCCTCCTTCAGGGGCGGTGCCCGTATGTCCCGGCTGCCCGCCGTGTAGTCCCCAGTCAGGGTCTTGGCCACAAAGACGTATTTGTTGCCGTCGGCGCTGCGTGGGGAGTACTGCTCCTGCACCGACAACACAGCATTCACCGCAAAGTAGACCCCGTGCCCGTAGAGTGTGGCTGGAGAGCAGGATGCAGAGGGCACTGGGTTAGCACAGCAGGCTCCGAGCTGCAGCACCCACAGCACAGCCTGTATAGGGGGCAGGCTGCCACCTGCACCAGGACACCTGGGTTCTACCTCAGATCTGGGAGAGGAGTGAGGCCCAGTGGTTACAGGGGGGCTGGGAGCCAGGACTCCTGGGATCTGTCCCCAGCTCTGGGAGGGGAGGGGAGGGGAGGGGGGTCTAGTGGTTAGAGCAGAGAGGCTGGGAGCCAGGACTCCTGGGTTCTATGCCCCACTCTGGGAGAAATGTTCAGGGCTGGAGCAGGGAGTGACTTCCAGAGACATCAGTTCCCTCCTGTGTATGGAGGTGTCTTGGAGACCCCAAGTTCCACATGCGCCTGGCCCCTCCCTGTACTACTCGCACTCCCACCCCCATCCGCTCACCGTTCTTGCCGCAGAAGCTGCGGTTGAAGCCGTGCTGGCAGATCTCCCGGCTGGCTTCCTCCGTGGTGCCGTGGAAGAGGAGCCGCTCCACGGCCTCGTGGCCGCATGCCTTCTCCATGCAGGCCTTCTTCAGCTGGTACTGCTTGTACAGCAGTGGGTGGATCAGCTTTTCCACCTGCCGTAGGGACACAGGTCAGCCAGGGCCCAGCCAGACCAGCCCCTGTGCCATGGGGAGGGACAGGCGCCCCTAGTAGGCAGTGAGGGGATAAAGCACCATGCGGGGTCCATGGGCTCCCCCAGGATCGCCAGCAGCTCCCGAGTCTGGGCGGGGGGTGGTACCAGCTCACACCCAGGCTCAGGCGGGCCCTGCCCCAGACTCCCAGAACAGTGGTGAGAGTGGGGAACACCTCTAGAACAGCCAGGGAGTGCTGGGGTACCAGGCTGCCTCACAGGCACTGGCACAGCCAGCAGGGGGCGCACACAGAACCATGGGGAGTACGGTCCCAGGCACAGCCCATCCTTTCGGAACAAGACTGCACCAGCATCAAGTAGCAGGGAGTCCCACAGGGTAACGGTGCTTGCCTGAGAGTCCACCTTAGTCAGTCTGGAACTGTCCGTGCCACAGCCTGCCAGGGGCCTGTGTGAGATGGGCAAACCCCAGCACCCACCCACCTGTCTGGTGACCAGTGGGGACCAGGCTGCAGCAGCATCCCCTCGATATGCGGAATAAATGTTCTCCCATCCACTCCTTGTGCACCAGTTCACAAGGGGACATGGGCAAACGAAATCCGACAGCCAGCCCCTGGCACAGCTATGGCCGCAGGGGTGGGCAGAGGAATTGGCCCGGCTGTGCTGCCCCCCGTGTACCTTCACAATGCGAATCTTGTTGTGGAAGTCCTCCAGTGTGTCATAGAACTGGCGCACGATGTCGCGGAACTCCTCCGAGCCCTGGGCCAGTGGAACCAGCTTCACGTCCTCGTCCAGGTCCACCTCGAGGCCCTTCTCTTCCGTAGCTGGGGGTGGGGTGGGGTGGGTGGAGAACAGGACGTCACCAAGCAGGTGGATACCAGACCCACCACCTTGCACAGCATCGGGTCAGCACCCCCTATCAAGCTCCTGCAGCACAGCGCCCCTGGCACCACGCTGGGGTAATCGGGCCAGCATCCCATATCGAGCCCCCAACCCACTGCCTGCAGCACAGCGCTGTGATGAAGTGGGACTGTTCTTAATGTTTTCTCTGAATGCTGTGTGCACGCCTCAGTTTCCCCTATACATTTCTTAAGTCTCCATTGTGCATAAATGGCCGACACACTGTCTCCTGGCAACAAATGGCCAGGGCCCTTCCCCCCCTGCAAGGAGATGGCTAAAGGTGAACGAAGAGATCAGGTGACCTCCTGGCCTAGGAAAGGAACTCAGCAGAGAAGGGGCTGGAGAGGGTTTCAGTTGGGAGCTGGCTGGGGACGGGAAGTGAGGGCAGACGGAGTTGTCTGGCTCGCTGGGCCCCCGAATGGACCCAGCCGAGGGGTCCCGTTCGCTGGACCAACAAGCTCTGTCTTAGACCATGTTCCTGTCATCGAATAAACCTCTGTGTTACTGGCTGGCTGAGAGTCACGTCTGACTGCAAAGTGGGGGTGCAGGACCCTGTGGCTTCCCCAGGACCCCGCTGGGACAGGCTCACTGTGGGAAGCGCACGGAGGGGCAGAGGATGCTGAATGCTCCAAGGAGAGACCCAGGAGGTGAAGTCGTGTGAGCTTCCTGCCCTGAACAAGTCTGTTCCAAGGGAGAGGAGGCTCCCCAAAGTCCTGACTGGCTTTGTGGGGAGCAGTTCCAGAGCATCGCCTGGGGACTCCGTGACAAGCGCCCCCTAGCAATGCACTGGGGTCACACACGGAGTGCAGAAGGGACCATTACAATCTAGCCCAGGGTTCTCCATCTTTTCAGGGTGGCAACCCCTTCATCAGAGGGACAAAGGGCCACCCCCTCTTTTACATTTACAAAGAAGAAAAGAGTCTTGGAGCCACCAAATAAACTCCAGAGGTTTTTGCACACACAAGGCCAGCAAGGCTGACAGAGCCGACGTGGCCTCAGAGGGGCAGGGTGCGCAGAGGGGCATCTCCACAACTGAGGAGAAGGGTTTCCAGCTACACAGCAAGGGGAGGACGCTTGGACAGACCCGGGAGATCTCCATGCCTGGCTTCAGTGCAGGAGGCGGCTCTAGTACAAGCTGGGGAAGAGAACGGCCAGCACGCTGACCGGAGTAGCAGTCAGGCAGGTGTTCCAGTGAGCAAAAGGACCCTGGCTAGGAAACTGGGAAGGCCCAAAGGACACTGCTGAGATGCTTGTACACAAATACAAGGAGGCGAGGCAATAAAATGGAGGCTCTGGAACTGCTGATGCAGGCGATCACCCTGGGAATTACAGAACCACGGGGGGATCGCGCTCAGGGGTGGGTGGAACACAAGCACTGACGGGTCTGGGCTCTTTCGGAGCGAGGAAAGGAAGGTCGAGGGGATGGAGTAGCGTTGTACAGCAACGGAGCTGTAATGAAAGACGAAATGACAGTGTGGACAAAACTGAGGTTGTTTGGGTCCAAATCACTTTGGGCAGGGGATTGTAAAAGAGGGTCTGTGGAGACAGTGCTAGGGATCTGCTACAGAGCCCCAGGATCAGCCCTTGACTTGGACAGAGAGCTCGTTAATATCATCAGAGAGAAACGCTCTCGGGAATTGTCTCATGGGGAGGGACAAACTTCCCAGATATAAACTGGAGAATAAATGCTAGTAACAAACAAACCAAAGGCAGTATTTCTTCACCCACCACACCGCCAACCTGTGGAACTCTCTGCCAGGGGATGTGGGGAAGGCCAAAATATAACTGGGTTCAAAAAAGAACTAGGTAAGTTCCTGGAGGACAGGTCCATTGATGAATCTCTGACTCTCCTGGCCAACAGCCAACCCCCTGCTCTGGGTGTCCCTAAACCTCTGACAAGTTGGGACTGGATGACAGGGGATGGATCACTCAACAATTGCCATTCTGATCATTCCCCCTGAAGCACCTGGCACTGGCCTCTGGGCTCAATGGACCATGGGTCTGATCCAGTCTGACTGTTATGTTCTTAATACTGGTAGGTCCCACTTATTCCTGGATGTGATAGACGACAGATTTCTACATCTAATTGTCACTGAACCAACAAGAGGTGATGCAATTTTGCCTTCCGTTTTGGTAAGTAGCGAGGGCATCAAAGAAGAGCTGGGCATAGGAAAAGAACCTCGGATCCAGGGATCGTGTGCTGATGAACTTTCCGTTTAATTAAACCGAATCAAAACCAGGCCATCAGCTCTGGGTTTTGATTTCCGAAAGACAGACTGTGGAAAACAAAGGGAGATCATTAGCTAAGTCAGCTGGACTGAAGAGATCAAGGAAATAAATGCCGCCGCTTGGAATTTCTCCTCATCACTCTACAAAACCGTCTGCAACTGGCATCCCTAGTAAGGTGAAGAGGTTTGTAGGGAAGGGCTCCAGGCCCACCTCACAGGGTTGTTAGGAGTCAGCAGAGTGTCTCAGGGGAGTGGAAAAGCAAAGAACAGCACATGGGGTGGGGGGAGGAGTAGGGATAAAGGGAGGAGTGCTGGAAGTCAAGCTGAATTAGCTCTTGTCAAGGACATTCACACACACAGAGAGTTTTTCAGTCCCATCAATAAGGAAGGGTGGGGATGGGAAGGAGATTCAAGACACTCGAGGTATGGCCCAAAGCTCACTGAACATCGTGGCTGGGTTTTCAATCCGGACGGTAACAGGGACTATGCTCATGGGGCTAGATGGCGGCAGAAAAGGAATTTCCGAGAGCTGAGGTGGAAGAAAATCTTCCAGGGTTTAATGCGCTCAGCTCCGGGGCCGAGTGCCGAAAGAACCAGCACAAGAAGCTGCGAGTCCGGGTGCAAGGCTTGGGAAGAAATCCAGCGATGGGGGTGGGACCATGTGCCTGGAGAACAGCTGATGTCATGCAGGTATTTAAGAAAGGAGAGAAAAGTGACCCAGGCAATGCCAGAGCTGTTAGTCTGACCGCAGGAGCACACCAGGCTTTAGAACGAACGGGGGAGGAAAGCAGAATGAAATTCCTGCAGGCCAGTGGTACAGGGGCCATAACACAGCCGGGTTTACCAAGGCAGCCCGGGCCAGACTCCCCTGTTCCTTCCTTGAGAAAATAACGGCGTTGTTCAGAGGGGAATACGGCAGATGTGATACATGGGGATTTCAGTGTAGCCTTTGGCACAGGAAAGGGAGTTAAACTCGGGAAGCTGGGGCTCAGGATGGGTGGGGAGGGTTGTGCTGCAAGATGAACTATCGCCCTGCAGGGAGGTTCTCGAGGATCGGTCTGGGGACCAGTCTCATACAGTAGCAGGAGCGTGCGAACGAAACGGGCTGATGGGAAGTTGAGAGGCCTGGCCAATCCAGGGGCGCAGGGGGAGATGGGAAGAATTTCCAGGAAGATCCAGAGCGACAGGAATGGGATGAAATTCAATAGTATGAGGTGCAGGGCTGGCATTTAGGGTCTAATAATAAGAATTATTGCTCCAGGCCAGGGGCTCATCAGCTGGCTGTGACAGAGGAGAGACTTGGGCTGGGGGCTGAGCACAGGATGCCTACAAGCCACCAGCATGCTGGGCTGTGAAACAGGGAAATGCAGGCCAGGGATGTCGCAGCAAGGCATTTCCAGCTAAGAGACAGAGCGACAGCACTACTGCCATTGAACGAGGCCTGGGGAGACGTGGGTTGGACACTGGACCCCACGCTCAGGACCGAGGCAGAGAGGAGCCATGCGGATTAGCAGGGGCATGGAGGGCCGGTCTGATGGGAGCAGATGTTGGCTTCTCTGACCAGGCATTGCTCTGCATAAATGTATCAGGGAAAAGTTAAGCAGGGCAAAGAGCTGGTGAAGCTAAAGGACAACGTTGGCACAAGAACAAGTGGGGAGAAACGGGCCAGGAACAAATTAGAAGGTTTCTGAGCATTCGAGGGGGGAGATTCTGGAGCAGCCTCCCAGCGAGAGCTGTGGGGCCAACAGCTGAGAGTCTCCAGAGAACGGGACGGGACAAAGGGGTGGCTGTGCTGGTGGGGGAGGAGCTCACTCCAGTTTGTCTCATGTTCCTCAGCGGTCACCGGCATGGTCGGGACAGGTTCCCTCCCCCGGATAGTCTGGGTTTTACCAGCTCCGTCCTCCAAAGCATCGGGGTGGCCCTGGCTGGAGCTGGGCCATTGGACGGGATGGGCCAGGGCTCTGAGGGGGCTCTGAGCAGCCTGCAGGCTCTTGGCTGACTAGTTCTAGCTCACATGCCCAGGAGGTGACGGATGGCTTGTGTGGGGTTGGGAGGGAATTTCCCCGGCTCAGACAGGCAGGGACCAGAGGGGTTTCGCCTTCTCCTGCAGCGTGTGGTCCCTTGCCAGGATTACCTGGGGGTCTCTCACCTTGCCCTTCCCCTGCCATAGTAGGGCCTTGGGCACCAGTGCCCCTCGGTGTTCGCTGCCTGTGGCACATGCCAGCTGAGTCTCCTGTGTCCCTGCTCTAATTCCAGGTGCTGGGCTAGCACGCCAGGGGCGGGGAGCAACAGAGAAGCTCAGACTGGACTACCTGCCTGGAACCCTGACTCCAGCCCACCAGGACCCACCAGCTGCCAAGCCCTGGCTGCCTGCACGACAGCTGGAGAACTACCCAGGACAGGCCCCACGGGACAGTGCTGAGCCCCCAGGGCTGGAGGCAGCAGCAGCGGAGCTGGGAGCACGCACCTGCAGGGCGGCTGTACTCCAGGGCCGGGGGCTCTGTGCGCGAGATAGGCAGGGTGCAGGCACCGCCGATGTCGTACTCCTCCATGCGCTCAAAGTCTATGGTGAAGGGCCTGCCGTCAAAGAGCACATCCAGCTGCTTCTGCTGCCGGCGCCAGGCCTGCTCCAGCAGGGCGCTGGCCTCCGAGGAGTAGGGGGTGGCGGTGCCAGGGGGCTCCCAGCGCACCCAGCGCGCAGCTGGCTCCCCGAGCGGACGCTGGATTTGCAGCAGGCGGGTGAGGAGCTGGGTGAGGTCGCGGGCAGCACAGGCTGTGTAGTCGGCAAAGCCGTGCACGGTGGCCGTGGCATCCTGCAGGGAGATGCGCACGGCGTGCTGGCGCTGCAGCTGGGCCAGGTACCCGCGGCAGCGTGACGGCAGAGCCCGCAGAGCCTCACTCGCCACCTTCTCCTGGCACTGCTGCTCCCGCAGTGCCTGCTCCAGCTGCCCCGGCAGCGCGCTGACGTCCTGCTCATAGGCTGAGTAGATGGTGAGCTGGGCAGAACCGGCCACGCACAGTGCCTCCTCCAGGGACTCCACCAAGGCAGCCTGCAGGCTGCGGTCAGCTGCAGGCTCTGCTGGGGCCTGGTGCTGCTCCTGCTCGTAGGAGCGCAGGGACAGCTCCGTGGCGCGCTGCAGCTCCTCCTCCTCCCACCGCTGGCTGTCCATGGACTGCTGGATGGCCAGCAGCAGCTGCGCCTCCTCCTCCATGCTGCACTTGGACTGAGCAGCACAGGGCAGCTTCTCCTCCTCCTCATCACCATCTGCCAGGCCCCTCTGCTCCCCATCATGCCCTGCAGGTACCACCTCCTCCTCCTCCTCCTGCCCCGCGGGGGTGCCAGGCTCTCCCACGGTGTACAGATCCTCCTCCTCCTCAGGGCTGGTCGCTGCAAAGTTCGGGGCCTCCCCAGCAGCAGGGGCGGCCAGCTGGGCAGCCCCCGCTATGTCTCCGGGCTCCAGGGAGGCCAGCAGGCCTTTGATCTCCTCTGCAGGAGAGCAGCAGGTCAGACAGGTCGTGCCCGACTCTCAGGGCAGCCCCGGTGTTGGGGGAGCGGAGGACAGAGACAGGGCCTAGCCGCTGCCCATTCTGCACAGTGGGCAGGTGGAAGTTTTACCAGGGCAGACAGGTGGGGGAGGCCAAATGGCAACTCCTCCTGCAGCAGCCAGGACCCCAGGGCACGGCCAGGCTGCCCCCAGCCCCCGCCCCGGCAGTGGGGCCAGAGCCGGGTTCTGTACCATGGGGTGGGCCGTGGCACTGGCTGCCTGGCCCGGAGAAGCGCCAACAAGCTCCCAGCTGCCACAGCAGGGTTGCGCTCACGCACCAAGCGCAGGGGAATGGTGCTGCCACCCTGGCCCTCAGCATTCCCTTAAGGGGGGCTGGGGCTGCAGGATCAGGCCCCGAACAGTGCTACCCACCCCCCATCCCAGCCCTACAGAGCCAGGAAGTTCTGGACCTTTACCCAGGGCTCCAGCAGGGAGAGGGAGGGCTGGCCGCCTGCCCCCTCTCTGGGTTCTAGTCCCTGTCCACTCCCACAGGCACAGGACAGAGCCCGCTGGGGGTCCGAATCTCACAGGGGCGGCCCTACCTATGTTGGTGGTGCACCAGTCACTGGTCTCGCCGTCGGGAAGCTCCAGGCGAGTGGGCAGCTGGGCAGTGGGCAGGGAGTCTCGGCGGCAGCTCAGAGGAACAGGCTCCTCAGGCAGCTCCAGGTCCTGCTGAGACAGGCAGAAAGGACAGAAGTCAGCGCCAGATGCCAGCCAGGGACCTGGCTCCCTGAAAGCACCCAACCACCAACAGCCTCTGCCCGGACCTGCCCCCCCACCCCCGGCTCTCTGTCCGTCCTCATCTGGCTGCCTGCCCCCACGCCTGACTGTAGGCTCCCCTAGAGACCTGTGTCATCCCACGGCTGCACACCCCTCTCCAGACCCAGTGTCCAGTTCACCCACCTGCCAGTGGCTGCCCATCCATCCCAATGGGCCAGCACTGAGCCTGGCAGGAAGGGTGGAGGAGCAGCTGTGCCCATTCTGGGTCCCAGCCGGAGCCCTGTCCCCCAAGCTGCCGCCGTACCTGTGTGTACGGGGGGCTCCAGTGGACCTGCTCCTGCCCAATCACGCACTGGAAGCGGCTCTCCAGCTCCCGGAGGATGCTCTGGCCTCGTTCGTCCAACAGGAAGCGAGCGATGCCAGGGTGCCGCAGGGTCACTGGCTGGCAGCTGATGGTGCCCAGCAGGCTCTGCAGGAACTCCGCCGCTGCCCGGCACGCGCCCGCCTCCCCACTCAGCTGCAAGACAAGAGATGGCATGAGGCACTGGCAGACTGCCAGCCCCCCTCCGGCCCCGTGGGACATGAGGAGGAGGAGAAACGACATGCGCATTGCCAGCCACCCCCTCAACCCCACCGCGCGGGACGTCGGGGGTGGGAACACGACTGTTTGGGGGCGGGAGGGGGGGGTTCATAGTGAATGAAGCTGACTGCAACCTCTGCCCCCTCAATCCAGCGTGGTGCAGACTACAGCTCCCAGAATGCAGTGCTATCATGACATGTGTCCTGCCTGCACTGGCTACTGGGACCTGTAGTCCCCGCAGGCTGCATTGCCCTAAATAAGCCCCACGAGGCAGTGGGGCAGGAGCATGCAGGCTGCCCACAAATGGCTGTGGGGGCCCAAGGCCAACCCGCCCGCCGACACCGCCCCGGGAGGCCGGCTGCTCACCCTGAAGCCAGTGACGTCGGTGCCCTCCAGCGGCAGGAGCGTGACCTCGGCGATGCCAGCCAGCAGCTCCTGGTAGTAGAGCTGCAGGTAGCGCAGCATCCCCGGCTCCATGGACACCAGGCTCTCGTCCAGGGCGGCATCCTGCAGGAACTCCTGCAGCTTCTCCCTGTTCTCCTGCTCCAGGCCACGCAGCGTCAGGGCCTGCAGATGCTCGCCGCCGGGGGCCAGGCACACGGTGCAGCAGCGCAGCGAGGCCTGGAGCTGCTCCCAGCGCGGTGAGCCCAGGGCATGCAGGTGCTGTGCCGACACCGCCAGGCAGAAGGGGCTCAGGGCCGCGCTCAGCGAGGAGCTGGCCTGGTGGGCGGCCGCAGGGCTCAGCGCCATCACACTCAGCGCACTCCCACTGGGTGAGTAGCAGGCCAGCAAGTCCTGGCTGGCCAGCAGCCGCTCCACCTCCTCCTGCACGTCGCTACGCTGCAGAAAGCTGAGGGTCTGGGCCGGGAGCGGCAGGAGCTCCTGGGCCATCCCCTGCAGGGTGTCCAGGAGCCGCTCCTGCAGCTGCTGCCGCCGGGCTGCGTCCCCGCCTGAGATCCAGGCCCCATTCTCGTCCAGCCGCAGCGTCAGCTCCGGAAAGGCAGCCTGCAGCTCTGGCAGGGCCCCGCTGGACTCCAGCAGCTGCCGCTTCGCTGCGTCCTCAATTCTCACACAGATCGCCTGGGGCCCGCCATCCATTGCTGCCGCCTCCCCTGAAGGGGCCTCAGCTCCCTCCTCCGGGGGGCAGTCAGGGGGCTCCAGGAAGTCATAGTATGGGGAGAGGTCCAGGTCTCTCTCCTGGAGCCTGTGGGCCTTCTCCAGCACCCGCTGCACAGCTGCACGGCAGTGAACAGGCACAGGGGTTTGAGAACTGCCCAAGAAGACAGACGCATCCAGACCATGCAGGGAGGGGTGCCATGCCCACTGCCCCACCAACCACAGCCAGACCCGGCTCTGCTCCCTGCCCCTGCCCCAGAGGGGGGCTCCGGACCTTGTGCTGGGGCCAGCAGCAGCGGTCTCCTGCCTCTCTGCCTGCAGCCCTGAAAGGTCTGTGTGAGCTGGGCCGTGCGTCACTGTCAGGCTGGAGGCACCCGCCTGCATTCACAGCAGACCCCCCCCCCTCCACGCCTCACCTGGACCAGCCTCCAGGAGCCCTCCAACCCTGGAGCCCCAGTGGACAGCTCAGCGCTGATCCCACCCTGCCCCAGCCCAACGCACCTGCCCGGTCCTGGAAGGAGATGACAGCTGCCCTGCCCCCTGCCAGCACTCTCACGGCCTGCACGCTGCCCCCACCGCTCCGCTTGTTCTCAAAGTAGAGCTCCAGCAGGTCCCTGCTCAGCCCGGCGCCCCGGCTCCGCACCAGCACGCTGTCTGTCTGCTGCACCCACTCCACGGACAGCGGCACCCCATCCAGCGGCCGCCGGCGCACACGCTCCTCCATGCCCAGGAGCTCTGCCAAGGCAAAGAACAGTGAGCCTGCCACCGCCATCCCAGCCGGCCAAGGGCAGAGGGAAAGAGACACCCCCACATCACAGACTTGGCAAGGGCAGAATGGGGAGAGAGCCCCGTCAGAGCTCCCAAAGGGATCTGCTGGGGAAAGGGGCTGTGAGGCAGCAGCTGCAGACTCTAGGTCACCCCATTTACTTTCTGAGATCAGGAATGCCTGGTCAGGATGGCTGAGCCTGGCCATGAGCAGAGCAGAGGTGCTGCAAGCTCCCAGTTCTGCTACCCGCTTCCCAGGAGCTGCGAGCACCGGGCACTCCTGAGCCAGGAGCGACCAAACCACCTAGCGCCTGGAGAGGGCAGGCTCCAGTCAGCAGCGGGTGCCCATCCCAGGCTTCCCCAGAGCGGCCGAAGGAGCAGGGGAACACAGCGGCAGAGACTAGCCTGCTCAGGTGATGGTGAGACACGCAGGAGCCAACAGCGCTGGGAAGGGGGCACTCCCGTCACCTGTTTAGTTTCTAAGCCATTTGCCTGGGGTGGGTGAACAGAGGAATAGGCAGAGAGGGTCAGAGCCAAGGTACAGCTCCCCAGGGCCCCTGGCTCTGAAGTGGCAGCCCCAGGTGCTGCAGAAGAAGGTGCAAGAACACCACAGGTGCAGATGGGAGACAAGCTGCTCCCTCGTTAGGGATCAGCCTGCAGGCTAGCAAGACAGCGATGGGCTTAAACCCCAGGGCCAAACGCTGAACCTCCCCTCCAGCATGAATGGTCCCAAGTGGGGATCCCTTTATCCCTGGACTTGCCCATCCTTCTTGAGCTCGCCGGGTTTGGGCATGTCACGCCACCACCCTGCTCACCTGCGGTTCACAGAGCCGGCTGGAAACCCGAATCCCCTTCCTCAGGAACCCCCACAACCTCCCAGAGTGTCAGAATGGCCCAAAGCTGAAGCTTTCCATGGAGCAGGAGCACCCCCCTTTGCTTCGGAACAAGTCAAAAGGACATTTCCACTGGGGTTTTCTACATATTTCGGAGTCTCCCTGCGGTGCCTGGCTTTGGGCAGCTCAGCGGCCAGCCACCGCACAGTGAGGCAGCCTGGGCTTCTGAGGAGAGGGGGAGAAGCAGAGCTGGGAACCATTTTCCAACAGAAAACGATTTTGTAGAAAGTGAATTTTCCAATGGAAAATCATTGACTGAAAACTCCTGACCAGGTACAACAAAACATATTAAAAACCTAAGAAGCTGAATGTAAGGTCAGACCAAGGGTCCATCTAGCCAGTATCCTGCCTTCAGAGCTGGGCTCCTGGCCAGCAGCTGCCGCTTTCAGACTGCCCAACTCTGACGGCAGTTCCACTGTCAGCAGCAGCGCAGAAGCAAAGGTGGCAATATCGCGACCTCCTTGTGACCCCTCCACAAGCCCCTTTTGGGTCGGGACCCCTACAGTTACAACACCGTGATGTTTCAGATTTAAATAGCTGAAATCATGAAATTTACTATTTTAAAAACGCTGACAGTGAAACTGACCAAAATAGCAACTGAGGGTCCATCCTCCATGAACTTATCTAGTTCTTTTCTTAAACCTGTTATGGTCTTGGCCTTCACACCATCCTCTGTCAAGGAGTTCCACAGGTTGATTGTGTGTTGTATGAAGAAATACTTCCTTTTGTTTGTTCTATATCTGCTGCTCATTAATTACATTTAGTGAACACAAGAACTTGGGGTATGAGGAGTAAATAACACTTCCTTATTTACTTTCTCCACACCACTCATGATTTTATAGACCTCTATCATATCCCCCCTTTAGTCATCTCTTTTCCAAGGGGAAAAGTCCCTGTCTTTTTATCTCTCTGCATATGGAAGCTGTTCTATACCCCTAATCATTTTAGTGCCCTTGTCTGTACTTTTTCCAATTCCAATATATCTTTTTAGACATGGAGCAACCACATCTGCACACAGTATTCAAGATGAGGGTGACCATGTACTTATATAGAGGCAACATGATATTTTCTGTCTTATTATCTATGCCTTTCTTAATGATTCCCAACATTCAGTTACCTTGTTTGGCAGCCGCTGCACACTGAGTGGACATTTCCAGAGAACTTTCCACACTGACTCCAAGATCTTTCTTGAGCGGTAACAGCTAATTTAGACCCCATCATTTTATATGTAGAGTTGGGATTATATTTTCTAATCTGCATTACTTTGCATTTATCACCATTGAATTTCATCTGACATTTTGCTGCCCAGTCATCCAGTTTTCTGAGAGTCCCTCGTAACTCATTGCAGTCTGCTTTGGACTTTACTATCGTGAGTGGTTTTGTATCGTCTGCAAATTTTGGCACGGCACTGTTTACCCCTTTTTCCAGATCATTTATGAATATGTTGAACAGCACTGGGCCCAGTACAGACACTGGGGGATACCACTATTTACCTCTCTCCGTTCTGAAAACTGACCATTGAGTCCTGAAAATCTAAGTACGCTATAGCCACTGGATCCCCTTGTCCACATGCTTGTTCACCCCCTCAAAGAATTCTAATAGATTAGTGAGGCATGATTTCCCTTTACAAAAACCATGTATCAGGAACTACCAGCCTGTAATTGGTGGGATCACTTCTGGAGGCTTTTTTAAAAATTGGTGTCACATTAGCTATTCATACTGAAGAACTGATGAATGAAATGGTTTTTAATTGTTCACTTTATTAATATAACTTCGTAAGTAAAGTTTTATGAATGAATGTTGTTTCATTCATAAAACCGGTTACCCCAATAACTGGCTAATTGACAATTAATATGCTTGTTAAAAGCCATAGCATTCAGCCCCCTGCCTTGTAAATTTCACTTTCAATCCACTTGCTGCTTAAATCACTGAAACTTGCACTGTTTCAATATTGTAACATCTGCTCACTGTTGCCATTCATCATACTTGTCTACATAGAAGCTTCTGTTCACTCTGTCATTCCTCACACTTGTCCATATTGTAACTCAAACTCTATTTTAAGATGCTCACTCCATTTTGTAAAAGCTGCTGCAACCTTCATTTTTGCAAAACTCTGCTATAATCTTATTAGTTTAGTTTAAATGTGTGAATATGGTAAGTATAAATAATAAAATCAACGAGCCTGTCCTGATCAAATAAAGTTCAGACATCAATGACTGAAGATGCAGACAACAGCCCTAACAAAGTAAAAAAAAAGTCCACCCTTAAAAAAAAGAAAGAAAAAATGAACAAGTTTTCTTCCTCCTCCTGATGACACCCTTTTAGATACCTGAAAACTGCTATCATGTCCCCTCTCAGTCTTCTCTTTTCCAAACTAAACAAACCCAATTCTTTCAGCCTTCCTTCATCGGTCATGTTCTCAAGACCTTTAATCATTGTTTGTCGCTCTTCTCTGGACCCTCTCCAATTTCTCCACATCTTTCCTGAAATGCGGTGCCCAGAACTGGACACAATACTCCAGTTGAGGCCTAACCAGCGCAGAGTAAAGCGGAAGAATGACTTCTCGTGTCTTGCTCACAACACACCAGTTAATGCATCCCAGAATCACGTTTGCTTTTTTTGCAACAGCATCACACTGTTGACTCATATTTAGCTTGTGGACCACTATAATCCCTAGATCTCTTTCTGCCTTACTCCTTCCTAGACAGTCTCTTCCCATTCTGTATGTATGAAATCGACTGTTCCTTCCTAAGTGGAGCACTTTGCATTTGTCTTTGTTAAACTTCATCCTGTTTACCTCAGACCATTTCTCCTATTTGTCCCAGTTTGGTATCATCTGCAAACTTAATAAGCGTACTTTCTATGTCAACATCTAAGTCGTTGATGAAGATATTGAACAGAGCCGGTCCCAATACAGACCCCTGCGGAACCCCACTTGTTATACCTTTCCAGCAGGATTGGGAACCATTAATAACTACTCTCTGAGTACGGTTATCCAGACAGTTATGCACCCACCTTATAGTAGCCCCACCTAAGTTGCATTTGCCTAGTTTATCGATAAGAATATCATGCAAGACCGTATCAAATGCCTTACTAAAGTCTAGGTATACCACATCCACCGCTTCTCCCTTATCCACAAGGCTTGTTATCCTATCAAAGAAAGCTATCAGATGGTTTGACACGATTTGTTCTTTACAAATCCATGCTGGCTATTCTCTGCCACTTACCACCTTCCAAGTGTTTGCAGATGATTTCCTTAATTACTTGCTCCATTATCTTCCCTGGCACAGAAGTTAAACTAACTGGTCTGTAGTTTCCTGGGTTGTTTTTATTTCCCTTTTTGTAGATGGGCACTATATTTGTCCTTTTCCAGTCTTCTGGAATCTCTCCCGTCTCCCATGACTTTCCAAAGATAATAGCTAGAGGCTCAGAAAGCTCCTCTATTAGCTCCTTGAGTGTTCTAGGATGCATTTCATCAGGCCCTGGTGACTTGCAGGCATCTAACTTTTCTAAGTGATTTTTAACTTGTTCTTTTTTTATTTTCTCTTCTAAACCTACCCCCTTTCCATAAGCATTCACTATGTTAGGAATTCCTTCAGATTTCTCAGTGAAGACGAAACAAAGAAGTCATTAAGCATCTCTGCCAATTCCAAGTTTCCTGTTACTGTTTTTCCCTCCTCACTGAGCAGTGGCCCTACCCTGTCCTTGGTCTTCCTCTTGCTTCTAATGTATTGATAAAAAGTCTTCTTGTTTGCCTTTATTCCTGTAGCTAGTTTGAGCTCATTTTGTGCCTTTGCCTTTCTAATCTTGCCCCTGCATTCCTGTGTTGTTTGCCTATATTCATCCTTTGTAATCTGACCTAGTTTCCATTTTTTATATGACTCCTTTTTATTTTGTAGGTCACGCAAGATCTCGTGGTTAAGCCAAGGTGATCTTTTGCCATATTTTCTATCTTTCCAACCCATCGGAATAGCTTGCTTTTGGGCCCTTAATAGTGTCCCTTTGAAAAACTGCCAACTTTCCTCAGTTATTTTCCCCCTCAGTCTTGATTCCCACGGGACCTTACCTATCAGCTCTCTGAGCTTACCAAAATCCGCCTTCCTGAAATCCATTGTCTCTATTTTGCTGTACTCCCTTCTACTCTTCCTTAGAATTGCAAACTCTATGATTTCATGATCACTTTCACCCATGCTGCCTTCCACTCTTGAATTCTCAACGAGTTCCTCCCTATCCTCCAGTCATTTGGTACAGAAGCTGATTGAAATGATAGGTTACAGACTACAGTTAGTAGTCCTGCAATTTCACATGTGAGTTTCTTTAGAACCCCTGGATGAATCCTGTTTGGTCCTGGTGACTTATTACTGTTTACTTTATCAATTTGTTCCACAATCTCGTCTCATGACACCTCAGTCTGGGACAGTTCCTCAGATTTATACATTGGGGACGCATCAGTTGGAAGTAACAGAGGAGGAGAAGGACCTTGGAGTATTGGTTGATCACAGGATGACTATGAGCAGCCAATGTGATATGGCCGTTAAAAAAGCTAATGTGGTTTTAGGATGCATCAGGTGAGGTATTTCCAGCAAAGGAGGTGTTAGTACCGTTATACAAGGCACTGATGAGACCTCATCTGGAATACTGTGTGCAGTTCTGGTCTCCCATGTTTAAGAAGGATGAATTCAAACTGGAACAGGTACAGAGAAGGGCTACTAGGATGATCCGAGGAATGGAAACCCTGTCTTATGAAAGGAGACTCAAAGAGCTCGGCTTGCTTAGCCTAACCAAAAGAAGGCTGAGGGGAGATATGGTTGCTCTTTATAAATATATCAGAGGGATAAATATCAGGGAGGGAGAGGAATTATTTAAGCTTAGTACCAATGTAGACACAAGAACAAATGGATATAAACTGGACACTAGGAAGCTTAGACTTGAAATTAGATGAAGGTTTCTAACCATCAGAGGACTGAAGTTCTGGAACAGCCTTCTAAGGGGAATAGTGGGGGCACTACTATCATATCTGGCTTCAAGACTAAGCTTGATAAGTTTATGGAGGGGATGGCATGATGGGATAGCCTAATTCTGACAATTAATTTGGCAACTGAACTTTGATTATCAGCAGGTTAAGTATGCCCAATGGTCTGTGATGGCATGTTAGATGAGGTGGGATCTGAGTTACTACAGAGAATTCTTTCCTGGGTGCTGGCTGGTGAGTCTTGCCCACATGCTCAGGGTTTAGCTGATGGCCATATTTGGTGTCAGGAAGGAATTTTCCTCCAAGGCAGATTGGCAGAGGCCCTGGAGGTTTTTCGCCTTCCTCTGCAGCATGGGGCATGGGTCACTTGCTGGAGGATTCTCTGCAGCTTGAGGTCTTCAAACCACGATTTGAGGACTTCAATAACTCAGACACAGGTTAGAGCTTTGTTATAGAAGTGGGTGGGTGAGATTCTGTGGTCTGCGTTGTGCAGGAGGTCAGACTAGATGATCATAATGGTCCCTTCTGACCTTAAAGTCTATAGGTGAAAACCCACTTCGTCAGACGCACCAGATTTCCTCAGATTTGTCACCTAAAAAGAATAGCTCAGGTAATCTCCCTCACATCCCTCAGCCCTGAAAACCGATGCAAATTTTATGGACCTCAATCATATCCCCCCGACTAGGGAGGACAGGTCCATCAATGGTTATTAGCCAGGATGGGCAGGGATGGTGTCCCTAGCCTGTTTGTCAGAGGCTGGCAGTGGGCGGCAGGGGATGGATCACTTGATGCTTCCCTGTTGTGTTCATTCCCTTTGCCGACAGCGGCCAATACCAGGTGCTTCAGACAGTATAATGGGCTGGATGAACTTTAGTCTGACCCAGTATGGCCGTTCTTCTTAATTCATTCTCTGCAATGGCCTTATCCCCCATGAGTGCTCCTTTAGCATCTCGATTGGCCCGGGCCCCCACTGGCTTCCTGCTGCTAACATTCTTAACACTGTTGCTGTTACTTTCTGTCTTTGGCTAGCCGTTCCTCAAATTCTTTTTAGGCTTCCTAATTGCATTTTTACACTTCATTTGTCAGAGTTTAGGCTCCTTTCTATTTTCCCCAATAGGATTAAACC
The DNA here is from genome assembly GCF_025201925.1 of Gopherus flavomarginatus. Lineage (NCBI taxonomy): Eukaryota > Metazoa > Chordata > Testudines > Testudinidae > Gopherus > Gopherus flavomarginatus. The sequence goes on along the minus strand of NC_066618.1, from coordinate 301,864,938 downwards.
TCCACTTTTTAAAGGTGCCTTTTTGCCTCTCACTGCTTCTTTTACTTCATTGTTTAGCCCTGTTTTGGTTCTCTGTGTTTTTTAATTTGGGGTCTAGATTTAATCTGTGCCTCTATTATGGTGTCTTTAAAAGTTTCCATGTCGTTGCAGGGATTTCACTGTTGGTGCTGTACCTTTTAATTTCTGTTGCACTAACATCCTCATTAGGGTGCAGTCCCCCTTTCTGAACTTAAACGCTACTGTGGTGGGCTGCTGTGGCGTTTCCCCTGCTCACCCCAGGGATGTTACATTTGATTATGTTATGGACCTTAAGGCTGTATACCTTTAACTGCTCTCCAAACTCCACTCTGGCCCCTCGAGCGTCCCCCACACCTGCTGCCTCCTATACCCCAAGAAATGACATGTGGCCTCCAGGCAGGCTTCTCTGACAACCCTCTCCCGCCCGATAGCCAGCTGGGGCCAGCCCCTACCTGAGTCACTGAGCGGCTCTGGCAGTTGCACCAGGGCTTGGTCCCCAGCTGGGCTGCGGTGGATGGTGTATTGCCGGCTCTCGCAGTTCAGCACACACTCCACGTAGAGCTCCAGGAGGCTGCAGTCGGTTTGGGGGTTCAGGCCCCGGAGAAGCATCTTCCCATAATCCTGTGGGGCAGCCGGGCGAACTGCCAGCCCAGTGTCCTGCAGGGTGTGACTGGGCTTGGCAAGGACCCTCTGTGCATCTGGGAGGGAGAGACAGACACTGTGAGCCCCCTGCACAGCAAGGAGGGGCTGCCCATCCCACACCCCAGCAGCTCTGCTCCCCCAGAGCACCCCCCAGCATTGCCCTGCAGCTCGGGCCAGAACAGGGAGCTGCCCCCACCCTCCAGCTGCGGTGTGGGTGCTCCCAGCCCAAGGCGACGGGGGCTAAGCCCCTAGCCCCACACTCATGTCCCTGCTGGTGCCCATGTGCCCCACACTCACCCTCGGGGCTCTCGAAGGTCAGGATGGCGCGACTGCCCTGGCGCCTACAGTGCAGCACGGGGCCGCCCCCCGAGCGGCGCCTGTTCTCGAAATACAGCACCAGCAGCTCCTCCTCCATGTCCAGGGGGACCCCCAGCACCTCCAGTGCCCGCGCCGCCTCCGCCATCCTGCAAGGGCACCCGCTGCTCAGCCAGGGCGGGGCTGTGCCCAGTGCCCCCCCCAGACGGGGTGCCGGCCCCACACCCCTCAGTGCGGGGGGGCAGAGACAAGGGAGCCCCCAGCCTGCCCCCCCGGGAGCCAGGGTAACCCCCGCAGCTCTGGCCTGGCCCTGTGGGGCAGGGCGACACCCCCCAGAGCCCGGCCCGGCCCATCCCCGGACTGGGGCAGAGCGACACCCCCAGCCCGGCCCGGCCCATCCCCCAGACGGGGTGCCGGCCCCACACCCCTCAGTGCGGGGGGGCAGAGACAAGGGAGCCCCCAGCCTGCCCCCCCGGGGGCCAGGGTAACCCCCGCAGCTCTGGCCTGGCCCTGTGGGGCAGGGCGACACCCCCAGCCCGGCCCGGCCCGGCCCATCCCCGGACTGGGGCAGAGCGACACCCCCCAGAGCCCGGCCCGGCCCGGCCCATCCCCCAGACGGGGTGCCGGCCCCACACCCCTCAGTGCGGGGGGGCAGAGAAAAGGGAGTCCCCAGCCTGCCCCCCCGGGGGCCAGGGTAACCCCCACAGCTCTGGCCTGGCCCTGTGGGGCAGGGCGACACCCCCCAGCCCAGCCTGGCCCGGCCCATCCCCGGACGGGGGCAGAGCGACACCCCCCGGCCCGGCCCATCCCCGGACCGGGACCCTCTCGCCGCCCCGGCCCAGGACACCCGACGCCCCCCCAACTCGCCCCCCCCCCGCTGACCCGGGCTCGGGCCCAGCCTGGCGAGAAACGAAAGTGAAACTAGTCGGAGCCTCGCAACCCCTCTGGCCCCGCCCCCACCGCCTGGCCCCGCCCCCGGCTCCGGCCCCACCCCCCGGCGCTACCAGGCACCAGCGGGGCCGCGACCGCGGCTCGAGCGAACACGTCGCGTCAGGCCGGGGGCGGGGCTGGGGGCGGGGGCGGGGCTCCGGCTCCAGAAGGGCTCAGAGCTGGGGGCGGGGCTCCGGGAGGTCTGCGGGCTGGGGGCGGGGCTGCAGGCCCGGGGGGCGGGGCTCCGGCAGGTCTGGGGGCTGGGGGCGGGGCTGCAGGCCCGGGGGGGCGGGGCTCCGGCAGGGCTGGGGGCTGGGGGCGGGGCTGCAGGCCCCGGGGGGCGGGGCTCCGGCAGGTCTCGGGGCTGGGGGCGGGGCTGCAGGCCCCGGGGGGCGGGGCTCCGGCAGGTCTGGGGGCTGGGGGCGGGGCTGCAGGCCCGGGGGGGCGGGGCTCCGGCAGGTCTGGGGGCTGGGGGCGGGGCTGCAGGCCCGGGGGGCGGGGCTCCGGCAGGTCTCGGGGCTGGGGGCGGGGCTGCAGGCCCGGGGGGCGGGGCTCCGGCAGGTCTCGGGGCTGGGGGCGGGGCTGCAGGCCCGGGGGGCGGGGCTCCGGGAGGTCTCGGGCTGGGGGCGGGGCTGCAGGCCCGGGGGGCGGGGCTCCGGCAGGTCTCGGGGCTGGGGGCGGGGCCCTGTTCACTGTTTGCAGACAGTCGTGGGGGCTGCGGGTCCCGCACAGAGCTGTTCGCTCTGCACAGCCTGTAATTTCCCTGCCCCTTCCCCTGGCCCCCAGCTCTGCAGGCAGCACGGGGTGCGGGTGGGGGAGCGCCACAGCTGGGTGCGGAGTTGGGAGACACGGGGTGTGGGGAGCTCTGCAGGGGATACAGGGGTGCTGGGGGATACAGAGATGTGGGGAGCTCTGCAGGTGGGTATGGGGGTGCCGTGAAGGGTACAGGCAGTGCTGGGGGTACGGGGGTGTGGGGAGATCAGCAGGTGGGTATGGGGGTGCCGTGAAGGGTACTGGCATTGCTGGGGGTACGGGGGTGTGGGGAGATCTGCAGGTGGGTATGGGGGTGCTGGGGGTACAGGCGGTGCTGGGGGTACAGGGATGTGGGGAACTCTGCAGGTGGATATGGGGGTGCTGTGGGGGGTACAGGCGGTGCTGGGGATGCAGGGATATGGGGAGCTCTGCAGGGAATACAGGGGTGCTGGGGGATACAGAGATGTGGGGAGCTCTGCAGGTGGGTATGGGGTTTCCGTGGGGGGTACACACGGTGCTGGGGGTACGGGGATGTGGGGAGATCTGCAGGTGGATATGGGGGTGCTGTGGGGGGTACAGGCGGTGCTGGGGGTACGGGGGTGTGGGGAGATCTGCAGGTGGGTATGGGGGTGCTGGGGGCACAGGCGGTGCTGGGGGTACGGGGGTGTGGGGAGATCTGCAGGTGGGTATGGGGGTGCTGTGGGGGGTACAGGCGGTGCTGGGGGTACGGGGGTGTGGGGAACTCTGCAGGTGGGTATGGGGGTGCCATGGGGGGTACAGGCGGTGCTGGGGGATACAGAGATGTGGGGAGCTCTGCAGGTGGGTATGGGGGGTGCTGTGGGGGGTACAGGCGGTGCTGGGGGTACGGGGATGTGGGGAACTCTGCAGGTGGATATGGCGGTGCTGTGGAGGGCACAGGCGGTGCTGGCGGTACGGGGGTGTGGGGAGCTCTGCAGGTGGATATGAGGGTGCTGTGGGGGGCACAGGCGGTGCTGGGGGATACAGAGATGTGGGGAGCTCTGCAGGTGGGTATGGGGGTGCTGTGGGGGGTACAGGCGGTGCTGGGGGTACGGGGATGTGGGGAACTCTGCAGGTGGATATGGCGGTGCTGTGGAGGGCACAGGCGGTGCTGGGGGTACGGGGGTGTGGGGAGCTCTGCAGGTGGGTATGGGGGTGCTGTGGGGGGTACAGGCGGTGCTGGGGGATACAGAGATGTGGGGAGCTCTGCAGGTGGGTATGGGAGTGCTGGGGGTACAGGCGGTGCTGGGGGTACGGGGATGTGGGGAACTCTGCAGGTGGATATGGCGGTGCTGTGGGGGGCACAGGCGGTGCTGGGGGTACGGGGGTGTGGGGAGCTCTGCAGGTGGGTATGGGGGTGCCGTGGGGGGTACAGGCGGTGCTGCGGGTACGGGGGTGTGGGGAGCTCTGCAGGCGGATATGGGGGTGCCGTGGGGGGTACAGGCGGTGCTGGGGGTACTGGGGTGTGGGGAGCTCTGCAGGTGGGTATGGGGGTGCTGGGGGTACGGGGATGTGGGGAGCTCTGCAGATGGGTATGGGGTGCCGTGAAGGGTACAGGCAGTGCTGGGGGTACGGGGGTGTGGGGAGATCAGCAGGTGGGTATGGGGGTGCCGTGAAGGGTACTGGCATTGCTGGGGGTACGGGGGTGTGGGGAGATCTGCAGATGGGTATGGGGGTGCTGGGGGTACAGGCGGTGCTGGGGGTACGGGGATGTGGGGAACTCTGCAGGTGGATATGGGGGTGCCGTGGGGGGTACAGGCGGTGCTGGGGATACAGGGATATGGGGAACTCTGCAGGGGATACACGGGTGCTGGGGGATACAGAGATGTGGGGAGCTCTGCAGGTGGATATGGGGGTGCTGTGGGGGGTACAGGCGGTGCTGGGGGTACAGGGGTGTGGGGAGATCTGCAGGTGGGTATGGGGGTGCCGTGGGGGGTACAGGCGGTGCTGGGGGTACGGGGGTGTGGGGAGCTCCGCAGGTGGATATGGGGGTGCCGTAGGGGGTACAGGAGGTGCTGCGGGTACGGGGCTGTGGGGAACTCTGCAGGTGGGTATAGGGGTGCCGTGGGGGGTACAGGTGGTGCTGGGGATACAGGGATATGGGGAGCTCTGCAGGGGATACAGGGGTGCTGGGGGATACAAAGATGTTGGGAGCGCTGCAGATGGATATGGGGGTGCTGTGGGGGGTACAGGCGGTGCTGGCGGTACGGGGATGTGGGGAACTCTGCAGGTGGATATGGGGGTGCGGTGGGGGGCACAGGCGTTGCTGGGGGTACGGGGATGTGGGGAGCTCTGCAGGTGGGTATGGGGGTGCTGTGGGGGGTACAGGCGGTGCTGGGGGTACGGGGATGTGGGGAGCTCTGCAGGTGGGTATGGGGGTGCTGTGGGGGGGTACAGGCGGTGCTGGGTGTACGGGGGTGTGGGGAGCTCTGCAGGTGGATATGGGGGTGCTGTGAAGGTTACAGGTGGTGCTGAGGGTACGGGGGAGTGGGGAACTCTGCAGGTGGATATGGGGGTGCTGTGGGGGGTACAGGCGGTGCTGGGAATACAGGGATATGGGGAGCTCTGCAGGGAATACAGGGGTGCTGGGGGATACAGAGATGTGGGGAGCTCTGCAGGTGGATATGGGGGTGCTGTGGGGGGTACAGGCGGTGCTGGGGGTACGGGGATGTGGGGAACTCTGCAGGTGGATATGGGGGTGCTGTGGGGGGTACAGGCGGTGCTGGGGGTACGGGGATGTGGGGAACTCTGCAGGTGGATATGGGGGTGCTGTGGGGGGTACAGGCGGTGCTGGGGGTACGGGGATGTGGGGAACTCTGCAGGTGGATATGGGGGTGCCGTGGGGGGTACAGACGGTGCTGGGGGTACGAGGATGTGGGGAACTCTGCAGGGGATACAGGGGTGCTGGCCGATACAGAGATGTGGGGAGCTCTGCAGGTGGGTACAGAGGTGCTGTAGCAGGTGCAGGGACATGGGGACCTGTTGTGATAATTGTTCCTGCACTTGGGCCCTAAGTGGGAGCTGAGCCGCGAGCAGTGAGTGAAAGTCGTTAAAGTCCAGAGGCCCTGGATCAGTCTCTGCTGCTGGGGCGAAAGGGAGCCGGAGTCTGAGCCACCCAACCACACCGGCCCGTCGAGAGACGCGCGGCTGAGCCGGCCAAGGCTCTCGATTGCACACGGCCGGGAGCCCGGGCCCACGGGGCAGGTGCTTTCTGTTCCCCGAACAGCCCGATGGGCGCTGTCACCGTGCCAGCCTACGGAACGCCTGACGTGTCCAGCGCTCGCACTGACGTGCCACTTCCCTGTGCAGGGTGACGGGACGTTTCATGGGGCGTTTGCCATGGGGCCGAGCTGGCTCAGCTCCCGGGATCCCAGACGTTGTGTAACACTGTGCAACTCCAGGTAGTGACAGGGGCAGGTTAACACCTTGGGCCCCTTTATTTCCTCTATATTCACACATCAGCGCTCCGCAGGCCGGTGCAGGGATGTGGGGAGCCCTGCAGGCAGTACCGGGTTCCCCACCCCCTGCTTTGCCCATCCCCCGCCCCAAGGGACCACCCCCGCTCAGCCTCTTCCCCCCAAGGCCCTGCCTGTTCCTCTCCGCCCCCCCCCCATGCGAGTGGTGGGTGGGGCCTCGGGGCAGAATATGGGGGCAGGGCTATGGGCCGGGCGCCAGAGCCCACAAAAGGTTACTCCAGTCCTGCCTGCAGGGAGTTCCACCATTGATCTTCCCCGCATGGGGCTGCAGGAGGTGGGCAGCCTGTGTGCAGTGGGGCAGCAGTGCCGGCCGTAGCCGCTCTGGCCTGCTCAACCCAGGCCAGCAAGAGGAGGACAAAGAGCAGCTGCAGGCAAACAGCCGCCCAGAGCGTGGTCCCCTGTGTGCTGTGAATTCCCCTGGTTGGCATCCATGGACCTGTCCCGATAATGCAGCCAGGGCCTGTGTGTGGAGGGGAGCCCAGGCCCTGCACAGTCCCAGGCATGACTGATTGGGGTGAGGGACCGTGTGATTTCCTTCTTGGCCGGGTCACTGGTTGGATGGACGGGGAAATGTGGGAGACATAATACACCTGGACGTCAGCCAGGCTCTTGACACAGTCCCACGTGACATTCTGATAAGTCAGCTGGAGAAATGTGGCTTGGCAGAACTACCAGTAGGTGGATACAGAATTGGTTAAACAATAACAAAGAGAAGCTGTTAATGGAATGATGTTGGTGAGGGACCAGCCCGTTCCCCTCAAAGACACCAGGCCCCTGGATGTGAAGCTGGGTCAGCTGGATTGCAGTGCAGGATTTCACCCCCTTGGGGCTGGCTGGGGCTGCGTGAAGAGGTTATGACAGATTTACTCAAATGAGTATGTCAGTGTGAAGGGGGCGTCGGTGGTATCGCTATGGTGATTTTTGGTTATGTTGTTGTCAGCTATGTTCGGAACTATGAGTATCTGAAGCATGATGGTTGGAGGAAGCAGCATTGAAACATTAACTTCCTGCAGCAATGCAAGTGGGACCCCTGGATCTCGACTCAGCTGCTGGAACAACTTTCCCCGAAGAAGGCGTTTAAGCCAGTCACACTGAATTCTGTACTGTTATCATTCCAGACAGCTTCTATGACCAATAAAATACGTATATTAAAAAACACCCTCAGATTGGCAGGGGGTCTCAAGTGGGGTTCCACTGGGTCCGGTGTTATTTAACATCTGCATTAATGACCTGGATGTAGGACTAGAGCAGGGGTTCTCAAACTGGGGGCTGGGACCCCTGAGGGGGTTGCGAGGTTATTACATTGGGGGGGGTCGCAAGCTGTCAACCTCCACCCCAAACCCCGCTTGACTCCAGCATTTATAATGGTGTTTAATATATTAAAAAGCATGTTTAATTTATTAGGGGGGTCCCACTCAGAGGCTTGCTATGTGAAAGGAGTCGCCAGAAAAAAAGTTTGAGACCCACTGGACTAGGGCGTATACTGATGTAGTTTGCAGATGACACAAAGCTGTGTGGAGATTTCCAACACTTTGGAGGATAGAGCTAAAATTTGGAGGGATCTTGGTAAACTGGAGAACTGGGTTATAGATGACAAACAGGAGCGCCACCAGCTTTTTTGGCACCCTAGGCGGCAGAAGGTCCTGCCCCCGAAATACCGTCGACAACTGCAGTGGCCAAAGATCCGGCCGCCGCAGTCGCTGCCCCCCAAATGTTAGCGCCCTAGGCGACCACCTAGGTCCCCTAATGGGTTGTGCTGGCCCTGATGACAAAGTGAAATTCAAGAAAGAGAAATGGAAGGTGCTCCACTTAGGGAAGAAAAACCAAATGCACAAATACAGACTGGGGCGGGGAGGGGTAACTGACTTGGCAGCAGCACTGCTGAGAAGGATCTGGGAGTTGTGGTGGATTACAACCTGGACACAAGTCAGCAATGCGATGCTATTGCAAAACAAAAACAAAACAAATGCGATTTCAGATGGGGTGGCAGGTTTGTATAATTTTTGTCGGTCCCCAGCATGGGTCCAAGTCCCACCCCTCCTCCCCCGCCCACCCCCACACGCCTAAGGTTCTGGGATGGAGTTTGGGTGCTGCGTGTGGGCACTCGGCTGGGATGGGGGTTGGGGTGCTGGGTGTGGGCTCTGGGAGGGGGTTGGGTGCTGGGTGTGGGCTCTGGGCTGGGACAGAGGGTTGGGGTGCAGGGCGTGGGGCTGGGCTGGAGATGAGGAGTTTCGGATGCAGCAGGCAGGCTGCCCCAGGGCTGGGTCAGGGGGCCAGTGAGGAGGACTCCCCCAGCCCTCTCCCCGCCAGCAGCAGCGAGCTCTGGGGCAGACGAGAAGCCCCTCCCCAGCATGACACTCACCCAAGCCCCGCCAGGCTGCTGCTCAGGAGGTCCAACCTGAATAAGGCCCCCAGCCCCAGAGTTGATTTGGAGTCACCTGCTGGGGCGAAGCCGGGGCGGGGGGCTGCCATGTGCCTCCTCCGTCTGTAGGCGCCGTAGCCGCCTCAGCCTGCCCCCGGCGCCGCTCCCTTGTAGCTGGCAGCGGCTGGCGAGGGAGTGCAGCTTGGCAGGGGGCAGGCAGGGACGCTCAGGGGAGGTCCATGGGGGCAGCAAGCCGGGCTGGGGGAGAGACCTGGCCCCCTGGGCCTGAATTTTCTGGATCCAGACCCCCCGGGCCTGAATTTTCTGGAACCCAGGCCCCATGGGCCCATATAACTTGCTGCCCCTATGAACAGAAGCATAGTAGGCAAGTCCCAGGAGGTGATAGTGCCGCTCTACTCGGCACTGGTTAGGCCTTAGCTGGAGAACAGTGTCCAGTTTTGGTCATCAGTGTATAGAAATGATATAGAAACTGGAAAGGATCCAGAGGCGAGTGACAAAGATGATCAAAGGGGTGGAACACAAGCCATAGAAGCAAAGGCTGAAGGACCTGGGTATGTCTAGTTTGGAAAAGAGGAGATTGGGGGGCATGATCAGGGTCTTCAGATACTTGAAAGGCTGCCATCAAAATGGAGAAAAGTTGTCTCTGGCCCTAGAGGGCAGGACAAGAGGCGATGGGGTCAAACTCCAGCAGAGCAGATTTAGATTAAATCTCAGGAAAACTTCCTACCTGTAAGAACAGTCGGACAATGGGACAGAGCAGGGGCCTGGGGAGGTTGTGGCAGCTCCTTCACTGGAGGTTTCTGAAGGAGGCTGGAGCCGTCTGTCTGGGATGGTTTAGACACAACCAATCCTGCATCGTGGCAGGCGTTAGACTAGACGAGCTTGTGGGCCCTTCTGACCCTCTGGTTTATGATTCTAAGTATATTTGCAGCCTCCTGTTCTTGAGATAGAGCCTCAAATTAACCATCCCATGATCTTTCCTGGGATGGATGGCAGGCTAACCAGTCTGCTGTCAGCAGGGGGACACTTCTCAGTCTGCTGACCAGGCTCAGGCCCCTACCCCAGGATTCTCTCCTCCAGCTTATTTCCTTCCTCTCAAAAATGAACTCCGTAGTCAGATTCCCTCTCGGGGTCTCGTGTGCTAGAACAAGAGAGCAGGGACCGGGCTGCAAACCTTTCCGGGGCAGGTTTGACTCCAGGCAACAAACCAGTTTCCACTGAGTTTAAAAATAATCCATGGACACATTTCTATTCATCTGGGGTGCAGCCGCCGTGGCGCTCGGCACGACTTGCTGGGCCTCAGTCTAGGGGAATTCCACACCCTAGGTTTTCAAGCCTTTCAGCCCTCACTTGTCAGCATCTCCTTTAATGTCACAGCCACAGGTCCTGTGACCCTGCTCTTCCCCCAGGCCCTCTGGACACATGACCACCACATCCCCCTTTCAAGCTTTTGTTCCCTGTCTCACTCTCTCCTCACTTTTGCTCTGGGCTTTGGGTGGGGTTGGGTGGAGAGACAGGGTTCAACTGCTGCCTGCACAATATGGCAACGTCAGAGCGGCCTCCTTGGCTTAGTGCCTTCCCACAGTGACAGTCACAGATACTGCGGGGGCTCAGATTTTGCACTGGCTGCTCACTAGGTAGGTGCCCAGGGCCACCAGTAATGGGCAGGAAAAAGGGCAAGCTGCAGGTGTCCCATCTGAATTAATATGGACAGGCAGCTCTGTGAGGCTACAGGACCCAGGGACTCTCAGATCCCACACTAGTGATACAGGCACTGGAGTCCCTGCAGGCTGCACTGTATACACAGAATGGGGGCTACATCGCAGAGCTCAGAGGTCACCCTTCCCTCCCCTCGTGTCCGCAGGCTACCCCTCTGTGGAGCCAGGCCGCCATCGGCTGTGCCCAACGTGGGGCTGGTTTCTGTCACAGGTGCCAGGCCCACCTCTGCGCCGGCTGGGGACCTCCCATCTGCACTGGGAGCCTGACGCGGGAGCGCCCCACAGCCCACAGGCTCCAGAGACGCCCAGGGAGCAGCAAGGATTGGGCTGCAGCCAGGACCGGCGCTAGGGGTTTTAGCGCCCTAGGCGCACAGCAATTTTGCCGCCCCGCACCCTGGTCCCGGGGCTCCGGTGGAGCTGCCGCAGTGGTGCCTGCGGAGGGTCCGCTGGTCCTGCGGCTCCGGTGGAGCTGCTGCAGTGGTGCCTGCGGAGGTCCGCTGGTCCCGCGGCTCCGGTGGAGCTGCTGCAGTGGTGCCTGCGGGAGGTCCATTGGAGCCGCGGGAGCAGCTGACCGTCTGCAGGCAGGATCGGCGCTAGGTTTTCTCGCACCCTAGGGGTACGACCATTTCGCCGCCCCCCCGCGTTGATCCCGCGGCTCTGGTGGAGCTGCCGCAGTCATTCCTGCGGAGGATCCATTGGCCCGTGGTTCTGGTGGAGCTGCCGCAGTGGTGCCTGTGGGAGGTCCACCAGAGCCGCTGACCAGCAGACTCTCCGCAGACATGCCTGCGGCAGGTCAACCGGAGCCGCCTGCCGCCCCCGTATAATCCTGGCGCCCTAGGCGATTGCCTAGGCTGCCTAAATGGTAGCGCCTGCCCTGTCCGCAGGCACGACTGCAGCAGCTCCACCAGCGCTGTCTGCCGCCCCCTCCGGCAAAATGCCGCCCACCAATAATCCTGGCGCCCTTGGCGATTGCCTAGGCCGCCTAAATGGAAGCGCCGTCCCTGGCTGTAGCTGGGGGACTGACCATGCAAAGAGCAGCCCAGGGTGGTCACAGGGTCTGCTCCAGGGGCCACGCGCACAGCAGAGACCAGCACCAGTCAGTAGGCAAAACCCTTATGGCCTGGGGCTCTGCAGGACCCCACTCTGCCTGGTATGGCCCCTGACCCCAGGAGCCTTAATCAGTAGGCAGGGCATTAACTCAGGTCAGGGCTTTATAAAGCTCCGCACAAGCAACCAGGGAGCTTGCGACCAGGGGCTGCTAACAGGGAGTTTGGCAAGGGGAGTGGGAAGGGAGGGGGGTGTGACGTTATTGATATAAACTGGGACCATATAGAACATGGGTTGCAACCAAGATCCTGTAGCGGCACCAAATCCTAGGTAAAGGGGGTCATATAAGGTGTCTAAGACCAGGTTACGGATTACTGGTTATGATTATGCTGTCTGTATGTCTGTAGCATTTTGGTAGTTGAAGTTATGAATATTGGCTGTATGCTGTCTGTATTGCAAACTTATGTTGTGTTACTGGGAAAGATCCCAGACAAGTTGGTGTCAGCTCTGTTTAGCCTGCTTGATGGTCCATTAAGGACCATCACCTACACAATTGTCCCATCGAGAGAAGGCAGTTACGCCCTGTGACTCAGCAGGGTGTGCAGAAACTGGCCCATGTGACTGCAAACTCCATTTTGCTGTAACTTTCCACAGCAGGAACAAAGAAGTGTTCTTACACCTGGAAAAGCCTATATAAGGCAGAGGCCTCATCTCTATTTTGTCTTCAATCCTGCTTCCTACCTCTGGAGGGATTTTGCTACAAGCTGAAGCTCTACACAAGGGACTGAGGACCCATCCCAGCGGGGGATGTTCTCCAGAGACTTGATTTGCACCTGCAGTTTACTCCATCACTGCTACAAGCCTGAACTAAGAACTTTGCCATTACTGTATGTAATTGATTCCATTCAACCAATTCTAGCTCTCATCTCTACCTTTTTCCCTTTTTCTTTTACTGGGGTGTTGGTTTTCATAACCATTCGTCCCAGGACGGGTGGCACTGGTGGTGATACTGGGAGACTGGTGTGTCTAAGGAAATTGCTTGTGTGACTTGTGGTTAGCCAGTGGGGTAAAACCGAAGTCCTTTTTTCTGGCTGGTTTGGTTTGCCTTAGAGGTGGAAAAACCCCAACCTTGGGCTGTGACTGCCCTGTTTGAGCAATTGGTCCTGAATTGGCACTCTCAGTTGGGTCCCGCCAGAACCACAACGTCACAGGGGGGTCCCTTGTCGGTCCTACCTGTTCCCCTGTAGTCCCCTTAAAACCTATAATCCAAACCATATTCCAAAACCCCTTTCTTTAAACCACCCTTCCATTAACTAGGAGACAATGCAGGCAGAAGCCCAGCAGCAGAGTGGGGGCTATCCAGTTTATTGTGCTGAGTGAAGCATGTACGATTACCAGCCTTGTGGGTGGGTGGTGTATGTGTGCAGTTGGTGCAAGGAGCTCCTGGCCCTCAGAGACCACGTACGGACTTTGGAGGCCAGGGTGGCGGAACTGGAGGAGCTAAGAAAGGCAGAGAGGTATGTTGATGAGGCTTTCCGGGACACTGTAGAATTGTCCCACCTCCGCTCAGACAGCCTCTGTGCTGTTGAGGAGGAAGAAAGGCCCAGGGAAGCAGAGCAGTCAATGGGAGCAGAGGGAAACCTTCCCATAGTTGGGACCCTCCTTCCAGATGGTGCTGGGGTTGCCTCTCGCACTGAGGTTACCTCTCCAGGGGAGGGAACTCCAGTTGCTAGGAAAAGGCAGGTGTTAGTAATGGGAGATTCAATCATTAGAAACATAGATAGCTGGGTTTGTGATGACCGGGAGAACCGTATGGTGACTTGCCTGCCTGGTGCAAAGGTTGCGGATCTCTCGAGGCATCTAGACAGACTTATGTGTAGTGCTGGGGAGGAGCCGGTGGTCGTGGTACATGTAGGTACCAATGACATAGGGAAGGGTAGGTGAGATGTCCTGGAAGCCAAATTTAGGCTGCTAGGAAGAGACTGAAATCCAGGACCTCTATGGTGGCATTCTCAGAAATGCTCCCAGTTTCACGCGCAGGGCCAGGTAGGCAGGCAAAGCTTCAGCGTCTCAATGTGTGGATGAGACGATGGTGTAGAGAGGAGGGGTTTATGTTCGTTAGGAACTGGGGAAACTTTTGGGATGGGGGGAGCCTATACAGGAGAGATGGGGTCCACCTAAACCTAAGTGGAACCAGACTGTTGGCACTAAACATTCAAAAGGTTGTAAAGCAGTTTTTAAACTAGGAGATGGGGGAGGAGCATGTGGATCGGACACAGACTTCTCTTAGGGGAGAGTCTGATGATAGGGAATCTCCAGGTTATAGTCAGGAACAGAGGACAGAAGAGGATAATGTAAGGGCTGGATCAGATGATAAACAGTCACATAAAAAAGAATCTGGCACATCAGAAAAGGGCAGACAAATAAACAGGGGCAAGTTTTGAAAGTGCTTGTACACAAATGCTAGAAGTCTAAATAATAAGATGGGTGAACTAGAGTGCCTTGTGATAAAGGAGGCTACTGATATAATAGGCATCACAGAAACCTGCTGGACTGAGAACAATCAATGGGACACAATCATTCCGGGGTACAAAATATATCGGAAGGACAGAACAGGTTGTGCAGGGGGAGGAGTGGCACTATATGTGAAAGAAAATGTAAATTCAGACCAAGTAAAACTCTTAAGCGAATCCACATGTTCCATAGAATCGGTATGGATAGAAATGTCATGCTCTAATAAAAATATAACATTAGGGATCTATTATTGACCACCTGACCAGAACAGTAACAGTGATGATGAAATGCTAAGGGAAATTAGAGAGGCTATCAAAATTAAGATTCCAATAATAGTGGGGGATTTCAATTATCCCCATATTGACTGGGAACATTTCACTTCAGGACGAAATGCAGAGAAAAAATTTCTCGATACTTTAAATGACTGCTTCATGGAGCAGCTGGTACGGGAACCCACAAGGGGAGAGGCAACTCTAGATTTAATCCTGAGTGGAGAACGGCAGCTGGTCCAAGAGGTAACTATAGCAGGATTGCTTGGAAATAGTGACCATAACACAATAACATTCAACATCCCTGTGGGGGAAGAACACCTCAACAGCCCAACACTGTGGCATTTAATTTCAAAAGAGGGAACTATACAAGAATGAGGGGGTTAGTTAAACAAAAGTTAAAAGGTAGAGTGACTAAAGTGAAATCCCTGCAAGTTGCATGGGCCCTTTTTAAAGACTCCTTAATAGAGGCCCAACTTCAATGTATACCCCGAATTAAGAAACACAGTAAAAGAACTAAAAAAGAGCCACCGTGGCTTAACAACCATGTAAAAGAAGCAGTGAGAGATAAAAAGACTTCCTTTAAAAAGTGGAAGTCAAATCCTAGTGAGGCAAATAGAAAGGAGCACAAACACTGCCAGCTTAAGTGCAAGAGTGTAATAAGAAAACCCAAGGAGGAGTTTGAAGAACGGCTAGCCAAAAACTCCAAAGGTAATAACAAAATGTTTTTTAAGTACATCAGAAGCAGGAAGCCTGCTAAACAACCAGTGGGGCCCCTTGACGATCGAAATACAAAAGGAGCACTTAGATTGAGGCCTTGGCTACACTCACACTTTACAGCGCTGCAACTGGGGTGTGAAAAAACACCCCCCTGAGCGCTGCAAGATACAGCACTGTAAAGCGTCAGTGTAATCAGGGCAGCAGCGCTGGGAGCGCGGCTCCCAGCGCTGCACGCTACACCCGTAAGGGATGTGGTTTACATGCAGCGCTGGGAGAGCTCTCTCCCAGCGCTGCCGCTCTGTCTACACTCACACTTCAAAGCGCTGCCGGGGCAGCGCTTTGAAATTCCAAATGTAGCCATACCCAAAGTCATTGCGGAGAAACTAAATGGATTCTTTGCTTCAGTCTTCACGGCTGAGGATGTTAGGGAGATTCCCAGACCTGAACTGGCTTTTGTAGGTGACAAATCTGAGGAACTGTCACAGATTGAAGTGTCACTAGAGGAGCTTTTGGAATTAACTGATAAACTCAACATTAACAAGTCACCGGGACCAGATGGCATTCACCCAAGAGTTCTGAAAGAACTCAAATGTGAAGTTGCAGAACTATTAACTAAGGTTTGTAACCTGTCCTTTAAATTGGCTTCAGTACCCAATGACTGGAAGTTAGCTAATGTAACGCCAATATTTAAAAAGGGCTCTAGAGGTGATCCCGGCAGTTACAGACCGGTAAGTCTAACGTTGGTACCAGGCAAATAAGTTGAAACAATAGTAAAGAATAAAATTGTCAGACACATAAAAGAACATAAACTGTTGAGCAATAGTCAACATGGTTTCTGTAAAGGGAAATCATGTCTTACTAATCTATTAGAGTTCTTTGAAGGGGTCAACAAACATGTGGACAAGGGGGATCCAGTGGACATAGTGTACTTAGATTTCCAGAAAGCCTTTGACAAGGTCCCTCACCAAAGACTCTTACGTAAATTAAGCTGTCACGGGATAAAAGGGAAGGTCCTTTCATGGATTGAGAACTGGCTAAAAGACAGGGAACAAAGGGTAGGAATTAATGGCAAATTCTCAGAATGGAGAGGGGTAGTAGTGTTCCCCAAGGGTCAGTCCTAGGACCAATCCTATTCAATTTATTCATAAATGATCTGGAGAAAGGGGTAAACAGTGAGGTGGCAAAGTTTGCAGATGATACTAAACTACTCAAGATAGTTAAGACCAAAGCAGATTGTGAAGAACTTCAAAAAGATCTCACAAAACTAAGTGATTGGGCAACAAAATGGCAAATGAAATTGAATGTGGATAAAAAAGTAATGCACATTGGAAAAAATAACCCCAACTATACATACAATATGATGGGGGCTAATTTAGCTACAACGAGTCAGGAAAAAGATCGTGGCGTCATCGTGGATAGTTCTCTGAAGATGTCCATGCAGTGCGCAGAGGTGGTCAAAAAAGCAAGGAATCATTAAACAGGGGATGGAGAATAAGACTGAGAATACATTATTGCCCTTATATAAATCCATGGTACGCCCACATCTCAAATACTATTGTCATGACATTTCTTCCCCGATCTGGACCTTAGCGTCCAAAATATGGGTGTTAGCATGAAAACCTTCAAGCTTAGTTACCAGCTTGGACCTGGTATCACTGCCACCAGCTAGGGATTATACAGTGCCTAGCTCACTGTGGTCTCCCCAAAACCTTCCCTGGGGGACCCCCAGACTCGATGCCTTGAGTCTTACAACAAAGGGAAATAACTCCCTCCCCTTGTTTCCTTGTTACTTCCTCCCAGGCTCCCCTCCCTGGACGACCCTAGGAGATTCCCTGCTTCCAGTCCTGGAAACACAAGTACCGAGAGATCTAATCTCTCTTCTCCCTCACCCAGAGGGTATGCAAAGTCAGGCTTAGTAAATCTAACATAAAGAGACTTTCCCCCTGACTTCTTCCTCCCACCAATCCCCTGGTGAGCTGCAGACTCAATTCCCTGGAGTCCCCACTAAAGAAAAACTCCAACAGGTCTTAAAAAGAAAGCTTTATATAAAAAGAATGAAAAAAAGACATTAAAAATAGTCTCTGTATTAAGGTGACAATATACAGGGTCAATTGCTTAAAGGAAAAAATGAATAAACAGCCTTATCCAAAAAGAATACAATTTAACACATTCCAGCAACTACACATATGTAAATACAAAAGAAAACAATATAAACCTATTGTCTTACCATCCTTGTACTTACAACTTGGAAACAGAAGATTAGAAAGCCTGGAGATATAAAAATCACACTCAGAGCCGAGAGGGCACAGACACACGACAAAGAACAAAGAACTCACACCCAAAACTTCCCTCCACCCAGATTTGAAAAAGTCTTGTTTCCTGATTGGTCCTCTGGTCAGGTGTTTCAGGTTACTGTTGTTACCCTTTTACAGGTAAAAGAACATTAACCCTTAGCTATCTGTTTATGACACGCCCCCCAAATCACAGGCAGTGGGAAACGTCACTGGCGGTGATTTCTTCCTAGAACTTTTGAAGAAACAAATGAATACAACACATACACCTTTACATATACTACTAAGTATGTAAACTACAAGACTTTTACATATGACAGACAATCTTTTAACCGGTGTATTCTGGGAAACTCTCACGAAAGAGTGCATCAGCTACTTTGTTAGAAGCTCCTGAGATGTGCTGAATTTCAAAATCAAAATCTTGGAGAGCTAAACTCCAACGAAGAAGTTTCTTGTTGTTCCCCTTGGCAGTATGAAGCCACTTTAGCGCAGCATGGTCAGTTTGTAGCTGGAACCGCCGTCCTCAAACATATGGGCGTAGCTTTTCCAGGGCGTACACAATGGCATAGCATTCCTTTTCACTGACTGACCAGTGACTTTCCCTCTCAGACAGTTTCTTGCTGAGAAACACGACAGGATGGAAGTTGTGATCCGTTGCGTCCTGCATGAGAACTGCTCCTATACCACGCTCAAATGCATCCGTGGTTACTAGGAATGGCTTGTCAAAGTCCGGGGCCGTGAGCACAGGGTCAGACATGAGCGTTGCCTTAAGTTGGGTAAAGGCCTTTTGACACTCATCAGTCCACTTAACTGCATTCGGCTGGGTCTTTTTGGTCAGGTCGGTCAGTGGGGCAGCAATTTGGCTGTAGTGTGGTACAAATCGCCTGTAGTACCCGGCCAAGCCTAAGAAGGATTGGACCTGTTTCTTTGACTTTGGGACAGGCCACTTTTGGATAGCATCCACCTTGGCCTGTAGGGGGTTTATGGTTCCTCGACCCACCTGGTGTCCCAGGTAAGTTACTCTGTTTTGGCCTATATGACACTTTTTGGCCTTAACAGTTAGTCCGGCCTGCCTGATGCGCTCAAAGACCTTTTCCAGGTGTAGTAGGTGTTCAGGCCAGGAGTCTAAAAAAATGGCCACATCATCGAGGTAGGCAACTGCATATTCTCCCAGTCCTGCTAGTAGACCATCTACCAGCCTCTGGAAGGTGGTGGGTGCATTTCGAAGCCCGAAAGGAAGGACATTAAATTCATACACCCCCGCATGGGTGACGAATGCTGACCTTTCCTTGGCAGGTGTGATGCAGTAGGGACTGTCTGCGTGGGGAGTGGGAGAGCAGGGGAGGACTTTAGGGGATGGACGATGCCAGGGCCTGTAACCTGAGCTAGGTAAGGGAGGGGGAAAGGTCAACACCTTTGCCCGGGAAGGGGACAAAGGAAGGGAGTGGCAGGAGGGAAGCAGTTTGAGTTTGGGCTTGGGGCTGTGTGGGCGGAATTCAGGGGATCCTAGCTAGGATCCAAGCACCCTGAAAGCCCAGAAGGACTCGGTGGAGGAGTCCTGACTGTGCCTGCAAGCTCTGCTGTAACCTGTGTTCCTGTTGTCCAATAAACCTTCTGTTTTACTGGCTGGCTGAGAGTCACTGTGGGTCCCAGGAAGAGGGGTGCAGGACTGGACTCCCCCACACTCCGTGACAACTGGTGGCAGCGGCGGGAGATACTGCACCCCATGGACGGCGCTTCCTGCAGTAAGTGACTGGGGAGCAGTAAAACGAAGGGGTGGTTAACCCCTGGGAGTGTGTGCCCAGTGAGAAGGACTTTGCAGTAACAGGGTCCCCCGGGGGATTGCAGCGAGCAGTCCCAGGGGCGGAGGAGTCTGCAGCTCGACCCTGGCAGAGAGGTGGTGACCTCAAGAAGGGCTGGTGCACTAGGGGTCCCCCTGGAAACCGTGGGGAGCAGCGAGCACCCCGGCCTGTGAGTGGCCAGCAGGAAGATGTATGCCAAGCGGCGCAAGTGTGACCTGCTGGAGCTGTGCAAGCAGAGAGGGCTGCACCCAGGGAGACGCACCAAGGACCAGCTGATTGCCCAGCTGGAGGAGGGAGACCGCATGAATGAACGGAGCCCTGTCTCTGAGGGAAGCAGCTGGGCAGATGCAGCGCAGGCACCAGTGTCTGTTCCCGCTGGGAGTGGTCAGCCCGCGGACGAGGGCCTCCCGAGACCCCCCCTTCCTAGGCGTAGAGGAAGGGCGGGGAGGAGCCCAGTGGCTACCGAGGGCACCGTGATCCCCCCGGCCAGCAGGGGATACTCCCGGCGAAGCTCATCCCCCAGCAGGGGATCCTCCCGGCGACGCTCGGCATCCGTGGAGCGGAGGCGGCTGGAATATGAAAGGGAGCTGAGACGGGAGGAGCTCGAGTTAAAGAGGCGAGAGCTGGAGGAGAAGGCGAAACAGCGTGAACATGAGGAGAACCAGCGTAAACATGAGGAGAACCAGCGTAAACATGAGGAGAACCAGCGCCAGCGTGAGTGGGAGGAGAAGGAGAAACAGCGTAAACATGAGCTGGACCTGGCCCGGCTGAGGAGAAGTGAGGCCCCGGCTGCGGTGAGTGAGGGGGGACCCAAGCCTACAAAGAGCTTTGATAAGCACTTGCTGCCCCGGCGTAAGGAGGGGGAGGACATAGATACCTTCCTGACGGCCTTTGAGAATGCCTGCGAGCTGCACAGGGTTGACCCTGCAGACAGGATCGCAGTTCTCACCCCCTTACTGGACTCCACAGCCGTGGAGGTGTACAGCCGACTGAAAGGGGCGGAGGCAGGGGACTACGAACTGTTCAAACAGGCCCTGCTCCGCGAGTTTGGGATGACTCCTGAGATGTACCGGAAAAGGTTCCGGAGTCAGCGTAAAACCCGTGAGGTCACATACCTACAACTGGTCAACCAGGCGCAGGGGTATGCCCGCAAGTGGACAGCTGGGGCCCAAACTAAAGAGGACCTGCTTGACCTATTCATACTAGAGCACCGGTACGAGCAGTGCCCGTCCGACTTGAGGCTGTGGTTGATGGACCAGAAGCCGGAGAACCCGCAGCATGCAGGCCAGCTGGCCGACCAATTTGTGGACAGTCGGGCAGGGGATGGCAGGGAGGAGTCTCGAAGGAGCAGGCCTGCCTCAACGCAGAGAGAGAGTCAACATGGGACCTCCCAAAGGGGGCCTATGGAGAACCCCCCCAAAAGGGGAACATCCAGCGGCAGGTCCCTCCGACCCACTCAAGGGGACCCACGAGATATGGGCTGCTATCGCTGTGGCCAATGAGGTCACATACGGGCCCAGTGCCCCAAGCTCAGGGACAGACCAAGTAGACCCAACCCGCAGAGGGTGGACTGGGTAAAAACCCAATCGGAGGAGGGGCTACATTCCCAGGAAAGGGGGGTTGGCAACATACCACCTATGGATGCTCCCAGTTCCGGGTTTTTGGTTTACCGGGTGGGCGCGGGGCTGCCCCTCCGGAAAGAGTGCATTGTTTCCCTGGAAGTGGATGGGAGGAAGGTCACTGGGTACTGGGACACGGGCGCAGAGGTGACGCTGGCCCGGCCCGAGGTGGTGGCCTCAGATCGGATGGTGCCCGACACCTACCTGACCCTGATGGGCGTGGGCGGGACCCCATTCAAGGTACCCGTGGCAAGGGTACACCTGAAATGGGGGGCCAAGGAGGGCCCCAAGGATGTGGGGGTACACCAATATTTGCCCACTGACGTGTTCATGGGAGGGGACCTTGAGGACTGGCCTAATAACACCCAGAGTGCCCTGGTCGTGACTCGTAGTCAGAGTCGGCAAATGGCACTGCACCCCGAAAACGGGGAAGGTACTCGACCTGAGGTGCAGGACCCTAACTCAGGGAGCGGGGAACGCCCAGGGGCACGGTGCAGAGAGGCTGCGGCCTCAGACCCAGCCAGCAAGAGAGAGCCGGTCCCCATTCCTGTCCCAGCTGCTGAGTTCCAGGCCGAGTTGCAGAAAGATCCCTCCTTGCGGAAGCACAGGGACCGGGCTGACCTTAGTGCGGTACAGACCATGAGGAGAGGTTGCAAGGAGAGGTTCCTGTGGGAGAAGGGGTTCCTGTACCGAGAATGGGCTCCCCCAGGGGAAGTAGAGTCATGGGGATCAGGAGGCAGCTGGTGGTTCCCCAGAAGTTTCGTCACAAGCTGCTATACCTGGCCCATGACATCCCTCTCGCAGGGCACCAGGGAATCCGGCGCACCAGGCAGAGGCTGCTACAGAACTTTTACTGGCCTGGGGTCTTTACCCATGTCCGACAGTACTGCCAATCCTGTGACCCCTGCCAGAGGGTGGGGAAGGCCCGGTACAAGGGGAAAGCGGCTTTGAGGCCTTTACCCATCATAGAAGAACCTTTCCAGAAGGTGGCCATGGACATAGTGGGACCTCTCAGCAAGACGACTCGGTCAGGGAAGAAATACATCCTGGTGGTGGTGGATTTTGCCACTCGCTACCCCGAGGCGGTGGCCTTGTCCTCTATCGAAGCAGACACAGTGGCAGATGCGCTGCTGACAATTTTCAGCCGGGTGGGGTTCCCCAAGGAGGTCTTAACGGACCAGGGGTCCAACTTCATGTCGGCCCTGCTCCGGTCCTTATGGCAGAAATGTGGGGTCCAGCACAACTGGGCCTCAGCGTATCACCCCCAGTCCAACGGGCTGGTAGAAAGGTTCAACGGGACGCTGAAGATGATGCTAAAAACATTTATGAACCAGCATCCGCAAGATTGGGACAAGTACTTACCTCACCTGCTGTTTGCGTACAGGGAGGTACCCCAGGAATCTACTGGGTTTTCACCTTTCGAACTGTTGTATGGAAGGCGGGTGAGGGGGCCCCTAGACCTGATGAGGGACGAATGGGAGGGGAAGGCCTCTCCCGAGGGAGAGTCAGTGGTGGAGGATGTCCTGACCTTCCGGGAAAGACTGGCCGAGCTCATGGGCCTGGCCAGGGAGAATCTGGCCCGAGCCCAGAGGAGGCAGAAGGTCTGGTATGACCGCACAGCACGAGCCCGTGCCTTCGCCACCGGGGATCAGGTGATGGTTCTTATCCCCGTGAGGAGAAACAAACTCCAGGCCGCCTGGGAAGGGCCCTTCAAGGTTATCAAGCAACTGAATGAGGTAAACTATGTGGTGGAGCCGTCAAACCGGGCACATCACCGTCGGGTGTACCATGTGAACATGATGAAACCATACTATGACAGGGGGAATGTGGTGTTGGCCATGTGTGGACATTGGGAGGGGCAGGGAGATGACCCGTTAGTGGATCTATTCCCTGGGACAAAAGCTGGTTCCCCCCTGGAGGCGATTCCCCTCTCTGAGCAACTGACCCCGGGCCAGCACGCTGAGATCAGAGGGGTGCTGCATCTGTACCGACAGCTGTTTTCCAACCAGCCTGGACGCACTAATTTGACTGTCCACCGGGTGGAGACCGGGTCACACCCCCCTATAAGATGCTCCCCTTTTCGGGTCACTGGTAAAACTGCCCAGGATCTTGAAAGAGAGGTCAGGGACATGCTGGCTTTGGGGGTGATCCAGCCGTCTTCCAGCCCTTGGGACTCGCCAGTAGTGCTGGTTCCCAAGAAGGATGGGTCAATCCGGTTCTGTGTGGACTATCGAAAGCTCAATGCCATCACCGTATCTGATGCCTACCCTATGCCCAGGCCTGACGAGCTCCTAGACAAGCTGGGAGGTGCACAGTACCTCACCACTATGGATCTTACCAAAGGCTACTGGCAAGTGCCGCTGGACGCAGATGCCAGGCTGAAATCGGCCTTTATCACCCCTCTGGGGCTCTATGAGTTTTTGACCCTGCCCTTCGGCCTCAAGGGAGCGCCGGCCACCTTCCAGCGCCTGGTGGATCAGCTACTGAGGGGGAATGGAGAGTTTTGCCGTGGCGTATATTGACGACATCTGCGTCTTCAGCCAGACCTGGGAGGACCACGTGTCCCAGGTTAAACAAGTCCTGGACCGACTCCGAAAGGCTGGGTTAACAGTAAAGGCTGAGAAGTGCAAAGTGGGGATGGCTGAAGTATCTTACCTGGGCCATCGGGTGGGGAGCGGCTGCCTGAAGCCGGAACCAGCCAAGGTGGAGGTGATCAGAGACTGGCCTGCTCCCCAAACCAAAAAGCAGGTCCAGGCCTTTTTTGGGATGGCAGGGTATTATCGAAGGTTCGTGCCCCACTTCAGTGCCATAGCCGGCCCCATCACTGAACTGTGCAAAAAGGGGAAGCCAGACAAGGTGATCTGGACTGAGCAGTGCCAGGAGGCTTTCCGGGCGCTGAAGGAGGCTCTGGTTAGTGACCCAGTTCTGGCAAACCCAGATTTTGACAAACCCTTTATGGTGTTCACCGATGCCTCAGACACGGGACTGGGGGCGGTGTTAATGCAGGAGGATGAAAAGGGGGAGAGACACCCCATCGTGTACCTGAGTAAGAAGCTGCTACCCCGGGAACAAAGCTACGCGGCCATCGAGAAGGAATGCCTGGCCATGGTGTGGGCCCTTAAGAAGCTAGAGCCATATCTCTTTGGGCGACACTTCACCGTGTACACCGACCACTCTCCCCTGACCTGGCTGCACCAGATGAAAGGAGCCAACGCCAAGCTCCTGAGGTGGAGCCTGCTCCTGCAGGACTATGACATGGACGTGGTCCATGTGAAGGGAAGTGCCAACCTGACAGCGGATGCGTTGTCCCGGAGAGGGGGCCCTGAGCTTCCCCAGGTCACTGGGCAGAGTGACCCCGCTCAGTTCAGTCTCGAAGGGGGGAGAGATGTGATGCAGTAGGGACTGTCTGTGTGGGGAGTGGGAGAGCAGGGGAGGACTTTAGGGGATGGACGATGCCAGGGCCTGTAACCTGAGCTAGGTAAGGGAGGGGGAAAGGTCAACACCTTTGCCCGGGAAGGGGACAAAGGAAGGGAGTGGCAGGAGGGAAGCAGTTTGAGTTTGGGCTTGGGGCTGTGTGGGCGGAATTCAGGGTATCCTAGCTAGGATCCAAGCACCCTGAAAGCCCAGAAGGACTCGGTGGAGGGGTCCTGACTGTGCCTGCAAGCTCTGCTGTAATCTGTGTTCCTGTTGTCCAATAAACCTTCTGTTTTACTGGCTGGCTGAGAGTCACTGTGGGTCCCAGGAAGAGGGGTGCAGGACTGGACTCCCCCACACTCCGTGACAGCAGGTTCATCTAGCGGTACTTGCCAGTACCCCTTGGTTAAGTCTATTGTAGAGATGAACTGGGCACGTCCCAACTTCTCCAATAGCTCATCGGTGCGTGGCATTGGATAGTTGTCCGGACGAGTTACCGCATTTAGCTTACGGTAGTCCACACAAAAGTGTATTTCCCCATCTGGTTTGGGTACCAGAACCACTGGAGATGCCCATGCACTGGTAGATGAGCGGATTATACCCATCTGTAGCATGTTCTGGATCTCCCGTTCTATAGCAGCTTGGGAGTGAGGAGACACCAGGTAGGGTGGGGTTCTAACTGGGTGAGCATTACCTGTGTCAATGGAGTGGTATGCCCGTTCAGTCCATCCTGGGGTGGCTGAGAACAATGGGGCGAAGCTAGTGCACAGCTCCTTGATCTGTTGCCGCTGCAGACATTCCAGGGTTGTGGAGAGGTTCACCTCTTCCACGCCACCGCCTTTTTTCCCATCGTAGTAGACACCTTCAGGCCACTCAGCATCATCTCCCTGGACTGTAAACTGACAAACCTGTAAGTCTCTGGAATAGAAAGGCTTGAGAGAATTAACATGGTACACTCTGGGCTTTAGTGAGGAATTGGGAAATGCTATGAGGCGTTCACAGTTCCCAGGTGCTCTTGGACTATGAACAGCCCTTCCCATGATGCTTCCATCTTATGGGCCTGTTGCGCCTTCAAGACCATAACCTGGTCTCCTACCTTGAAGGAACGCTTTCTGGTATGTTTGTCATACCAGGCCTTTTGCTCTTCCTGAGCATCCTTTAGGTTTTCTTTAGCAAGGGCTAAAGAGTGTCGGAAGGTGCTTTGTAGGTTGCTTACAAAGTCCAGAATGTTAGTTCCTGGAGAAGGCGTAAACCCCTCCCATTGCTGCTTCACCAACTGCAAGGGCCCGTTAACCTCATTGCCATACACAAGTTCAAATGGTGAAAACCCTAAAATGGGATTTGGTACAGCCCTGTAGGCAAACAGCAACTGCTGCAACACTAGGTCCCAATTATTGGAGTGTTCGTTGACAAATTTACGTATCATGGCCCCCAAAGTTCCATTAAACCTTTGCACCAGGCCACTGGTTTGATGGTGATACGGGGTGGCAACCAAGTGGTTCACCCCATGAGTTTCCCACAGTTTTTGCATGGTTCCTGCCAGGAAATTAGATCCTGAATCTGTAAGGATGTCGGAGGGCCAACCTATCCTGGCAAAAATGTCTGTTAGGGCCTGACACACAGCGTTAGCCCTGGTGTTGCCTAGAGCTACTGCTTCCGGCCATCGGGTAGCAAAGTCCACGAAAGTCAGTACGTACTGCTTTCCTCTGGGCGCCTTTTTTGGGAAAGGACCCAGAATATCCACAGCTACTCTCTGAAATGGGACCTCAATTATGGGGAGTGGCTGGAGGGGGCCTTGACCTGGTCTTGGGGTTTTCCCACTCTTTGGCATACCTCACAAGACCGGACATACTTGGCAACGTCCTTGCTCATCCCCTCCCAGTGGAAGGACTTCCCCAATCTGTCTTTGGTTCTGTTCACCCCAGCATGGCCACTGGGACGATCATGGGCTAAGCTTAAGAGCTTCCCCTGGTACTTAGTTGGAACCACCAACTGTTTTTGCGGCTGCCATTCTTCCCGGTGTCCACCAGAAAGAGTCTCCTTGTATAAAAGTCCTTGTTCTACAACATACCGGGATCGGTGAGAAGAGCTGAGAGGCGGTGGGGTGTTCCGTGCCGCCGTCCAAACTTTCTGAAGGCTGTCATCTGCTTCCTGCTCAGTTTGGAACTGTTTCCTTGAGGCTGGGGTCACCAGTTCTTCCTCAGACTGTGGACTTGGCCTTGGTCCCTCTGGAAGCGATGTAGGTGATGGGGTTGTTTCCGTTGCTGGTGAACCGCTCTCCGCTGGTGCACCTGAGGGTATTTCAGGCTCGGGCTGAGCCTTTTGGGTATGGCTGACTGTTGCTTCTGCCAGTTCTGGCTCGCTGGTGCCCTCTGGCGTTAAGTTTGAAGATGTGGTTGCAACTGCTGGTGCTGGTTGCTGTTCCAGTTCCGGGCCTGGGACTGGAGGTGCTGTGGCTGTTTCAGTGGTTGGCATAGAATTCGGGTCCACTACCTTTGTCTGGGTCTCTGGTAACACAGACGGGGCGTCTGTGGACGGCTCAGGAATAGGAATGGGTCTGGAAACATGCCTGGTTTGGCTGTGTCTAACCATTCCCACTCTCTTGGCCCGCTTCACCTGGTTGGCCAAGTCTTCCCCCAGTAGCATGGGGATGGAATAATTGTCATAGACTGCAAAAGTTCACATTCCTGACCAGCTTTTGTACTGGACAGGCAGTTCAGCTGTAGGCAAGTCTACAGCTTGTGACATGAAGGGGTAAATTGATACTTGGTCCTTTGGGTTGATGAATTTGGGGTCTACGAAGGATTGGTGGATAGCTGACACTTGTGCCCCTGTGTCTCTCCACGCGGTAACCTTCTTTCCGCCCACTCTCAAATTTTCCCTTTGCTCCAAGGGTATTTGAGAGGCATCTGGGCCTGGGGATCTTTGGTGTGATGGTGGTGTAACGACTTGCACTTGGTTTGGGTTCTTTGGGCAGTTGGCCTTTATATGTCCCAGTTCATTACACTTAAAGCATCTTCCATCTGATAGGTCACTGGGTCGAGGTGGGTTACTGGAGACTGGTGAGGTGGAAGAATAGGGCGTCTGTGGCTTTCCTTGGGTTGTAGGTGGGGTCTTTGGCTGTCCTCGGTTGTAGGGTTTATGGTCGGTGTGCCCCCTGGGGTATTCGTTCCCCTTGACAGTAGCTTTCTTGCTTTCTGCCACTTCCATCCATCTGGCTCCAATCTCCCCCACCTCGGTGAGATTTTTGGGTTTTCCATCTTGCATGTACCGTGTTATGTCCTCAGGAACACCATCCAAGAACTGCTCCATTTGTATGAGGAGGTGCAGTTTGTCTATGGATTTAACATTGGTTCCTGATATCCAGGCCTCATAATTCTTTTCAACGTAGTAGGCGTGTTTGGGAAATGACACATCTGGTTTCCACTTTTGGGTTCTGAAACACCGACGGGCATGATCCGGGGTTATCCCCATTCTTAATCTGGCCTTGGTTTGAAACAGTTTATAATTGTTCATTCAGTCCTTTGGCATTTCAGCCGCCACCTCTGCTAAAGGTCCACTGAGCTGTGGCCTCAATTGCACCATGTACTGGTCTTCAGGGATGCTGTACCCAAGACAGGCTCTTTCAAAATTTTCTAAGAAGGCCTCGGTGTCATCACCTGCCTTTTAGGTGGGAAATTTCCTGTGCTGTGGAACAATCATTGGCGCAGGGTGGTTAGGATTGGCTGTGTTTTGTTGCATAGCCTTTTGTAATTCCATGGCCTGTCGGTGGGTCTCCCTCTGGAGTTCTCTCTGTCTTCTGCAGGCTGCCTCTTCTTCTTCTTGTTTCCTTCTGTGGGCCATCTCTTCTACTTGTTTCCTTCTGTGGGCTGCCTCTTTGGCTGCTTGTTCTCTTTTGTAGGCTGCCAGTTTGATGTTTTCTTCCTTTTGTTTCAGCTCCACCTCTTTTTCTGTTTTTTCCAGTTGTCGCCTGTGGTCTGCTTCTTTGATTTGTTCTTCTGCCTCCCTTTTTTCCTTGGAATTCATGGTTCCTGTTTTCTTGTGTTGGGGTGCTCTCCGATGTTTATTGTCTGAACTGCAGGTTCTCTGTTGCCTCCTGGGGTCTGCCTAGCAACAGTGCCTTTTTTTTTCTTCCTCTAGCTAATCTTTTAAATGTAAAGTAAACCAGAAAAACCACTTTATTTGCATGTGTATTGTGCTGGGTACTTGACTCTCAATCGGAGTGCTATAGTATAACAAAAGACCCTTAAATGTTCCTTGCTTAATATGCAAGCCACTGCAAGGAGAGAACAGAAAAAAAAATTTGTCTCTGGTTCCTTTTAAAACCAAACCCCCTCTGATTAAAAGCCCCTAGCAGAGAAAAGAAAAATATAATATTTCTACTGGCTTCTGGATTCTATCTTTCCCACAACGCTGCACACCATGTCATAACACTTCTTCCCAGATCTGGACCTTAGCGTCCAAAATATGGGTGTTAGCATGAAAACCTTCAAGCTTAGTTACCAGCTTGGACCTGGTATCACTGCCACCAGCTAGGGATTATACAGTGCCTAGCTCACTGTGGTCTCCCCAAAACCTTCCCTGGGGGACCCCCAGACTCAGATGCCTTGAGTCTTACAACAAAGGGAAATAACTCCCTCCCCTTGTTTCCTTGTTACTTCCTCCCAGGCTCCCCTCCCTGGACAACCCTAGGAGATTCCCTGCTTCCAGTCCTGGAAACACAAGTACCGAGAGATCTAATCTCTCTTCCCCCTCACCCAGAGGGTATGCAAAGTCAGGCTTAGTAAATCTAACATAAAGAGACTTTCCCCCTGACTTCTTCCTCCCACCAATCCCCTGGTGAGCTGCAGACTCAATTCCCTGGCGTCCCCACTAAAGAAAAACTCCAACAAGTCTTAAAAAGAAAGCTTTATATAAAAGAATGAAAAAAAGACATTAAAAATAGTCTCTGTATTAAGGTGACAATATACAGGGTCAATTGCTTAAAAGAAAAAATGAATAAACAGCCTTATTCAAAAAGAATACAATTTAACACATTCCAGCAACTACACACATGTAAATACAAAAGAAAACAATATAAACCTATTGTCTTACCATCCTTGTACTTACAACTTGGAAACAGAAGATTAGAAAGCCTGGAGATAGAAAAATCACTCTCAGAGCCGAGAGGGCACAAACACATGACAAAGAACAAAGAACTCACACCCAAAACTTCCCTCCACCCAGATTTGAAAAAGTCTTGTTTCCTGATTGGTCCTCTGGTCAGGTGTTTCAGGTTACTGTTGTTACCCTTTTACAGATAAAAGAACATTAACCCTTAGCTATCTGTTTATGACAACTGTGTACAGATGTGGTCTCCTCACCTCAGAAAAGATATTCTAGCACTAGAAAAGGTTCAGAAAAGGGCAACTAAAATCATTAGGAGTTTGGAGAGGGTCCCATGTGAAGAAAGATTAAAGAGGCTAGGCCTCTTCAGCTTGGAAAAGAGGAGACTAAGGGGGGATATGATAGAGGTATATAAAATCATGAGTGATGTGGAGAAAGTGGATAAGGAAAAGTTATTTACTTATTCCCATAATACAAGAACTAGGGGTCACCAAATGAAATTAATGGGCAGCAGATTTAAAACAAATAAAAGAAAGTTCTTCTTCATGCAGCGCACAGTCGACTTGTGGAACTCCTTGCCTGAGGAGGTTGTGAAGGCTGGGACTATACCAATGTTTAAAAGGGAACTGGATAAATTCATGTTGGCTAAGTCCATAAATGGCTATTAGCCAGGATGGGTAAGGAATGGTGACCCTAGCCTCTGTTCATCAGAGGATGGAGATGGATGGCAGGAAGGAGATCACCTGATCATTGTCTGTTAGCTTCACTCCCTCTGGGGCACCTGGCATTAGCCAGGTTCAGTAGACAGATACTGGGCTAGATGGACCTTTGGTCTGACCAGATACGGCCGTTCTTATGTTCTTATAAATTGCCCCCTTCCCTGCCCACCCCCAGGTATCGCTCCCCTGAGTACAGCCCCTGCTCCCCCAGGTATCACCACCCTCCCCCTGCTCCTCTGGGTTTGGCACCTGCCCCTAGGACTGCCCCCTCCCCCTGCCCTCCCAGGTATCACCCCCTTAGGTACAGTCCCTGCTCCCCCAGGTACAGCCCCTGTTCCCCCAGGGACAGCCTCCCTCCCCCAGGTATCACCCCCTCCCCCTGACCTGCGGGGCACAGCCCCCCCGGCACAGCCCTCCCCCCAGGGTGTGGCCCCTACCCCCAGGTCTCACCCCCCTGGGTACAGCCCCTGCTCCCCCAGGTATTGCCCCCCCTCCCCCGGCTCGGGCCTGCCCCGCTGCCCCTCCCCTGCGGGCGGGGCCGCGCGAAGCTTCCGGCGGCCCGACGGGGCGTGGCCAGGGGCGGGGCGAAGCGGTCAGGCCCCGCCCCCTCCCCTTATCCCCGCCCCCGCCGCAGCCCAGCCGCAGCGTTCGGAGCAGTTGCGGGCCCTGCGCGGTGAGTGTCGGGCTGGGCGGGGGCGTCTTGGGGCTGGGGGCTCTCGCGCGCTCTCGGGGGGGGGGCTGGGTGCTCTGTGCTGGGGGTGCCCTGTCGGGGGGGTTGGGTGCTGTGTGCCAGGGGGGTGCCCGGGGGGGGCTGGGTGCTCTGTGCCAGGGGGCTGCCCTGGGGGGGGCGGCTGGGTGCTCTGTGCTGGGGCTGCCCTGTTGGGGGGGGCTGGGTGCTCTGTGCTGGGGGTGCCCTGGGGGGGGGCGGCTGGGTGCTCTGTGCTGGGGGTGCCCTGGGGGGGGGCGGCTGGGTGCTCTGTGCTGGGGGTGCCCTGGGGGGGGGCGGCTGGGTGCTCTGTGCCAGGGGGCTGCCCTGTTGGGGGCGGCTGGGTGCTCTGTGCCAGGGGGCTGCCCTGTTGGGGGCGGCTGGGTGCTCTGTGCCAGGGGGCTGCCCTGTTGGGGGCGGCTGGGTGCTCTGTGCTGGGGGTGCCCTGGGGGGGGGGCGGCTGGGTGCTCTGTGCTGGGAGTGCCCTGGGGGGGTCTGGGTGCTCTGTGCTGGGGGTGCCCTGTCGGGGGGGTTGGGTGCTGTGTGCTCTGTGCCAGGGATATGTGGGGGGTTCCCTTGTCGGGAGAGGTCTGGGTGCTCTGTGCTGGGGGGGGTGCCCTGTCAGGGGAGGGGGGCTGGGTGCCGTGGGCCAGGGGTGTGGGGGGTGCCCTGTGGGTGGGAGGAGCTGGGTGCTATGTGCCAGGGATATGTGGGGGACTTGCCTTGTTGGGAGGGGGCTGGGTGCTCTGTGCCAGGTGTGTGTGTGTGCGCCCTGTGGGTGGAGGGGCTGGGTGCTCTATGCTGAGGGGTGCCCTGTGGGTGGAGGGGCTGGGTGCTCTATGCTGAGGGGTGCCCTGTGGGTGGAGGGGCTGGGTGCTCTGTGCTGGGGGGTGCCCTGTGGGTGGAGGGGCTGGGTGCTGTTTGCTGGGGGTGTGGAGGGTGCCTTGAGGGGGGCTGGGTGCTCTGTGCTGGGTGTTTGTGCCCTGTGGGTGGAGGGGCTGGGTACTCTGTGCTGGGGGTGTGTGCCCTGTTGGGGGGGGCTGGGTGCTGTGTGCTAGAGGTGTGAGGGGTGCCCTGCGAG
Organism: Gopherus flavomarginatus; assembly: GCF_025201925.1. Lineage (NCBI taxonomy): Eukaryota > Metazoa > Chordata > Testudines > Testudinidae > Gopherus > Gopherus flavomarginatus. Next base: position 301,833,397 of record NC_066618.1, on the reverse strand, counting down.
TGGGGGGAGCTGGGTGCTCTGTGCCAGGTATATGTGCGGGGTTGCCCTGTCGGGAGGGGGCTGGGTGCTCTGTGCCGTGTGTGTGCCTTGTGGGTAGGGGCTGGGTGCTTTGTGCTGGGAGTATGTGGGGGGGTGCCCTGTGGGCTGGCTGCAGGTGTGGGCTTGGGGTAGAGTGACCAGACAGCAAGTGTGAAAAATCAGGATGGGGGTGGGGGTAGTAGGACTGTCTTTATAAAATCAGGACATCTGGTCACCCTAGGCTGGGCAGTGGCAGTGGGCAGTTGTGCTGGTCTCAGGGTGGGGGCATTGGGGGTTGGGGCTGTGATGAAGTGGGAGTGTCTGCAGGGTGCTGGTGCCCTGAGTGCATAGCCCAGCGAGAGTCCTGGGGGTGTGTTTGTGTGTTACTAGTGTGTGAGGGCTGTTGTGTTTGGCGCAGCCCTGAGCTTGTGTCCCCCGGTCCCTGCCCCGAGGAGCCTATGTGTGCAATGCTGCCATCTCATAATGCCCTCTGCGAGCCCTGCTCAGTCCCATGAAGGGGGCTGGCTGCCGCTGCCCCATCCTGGGCCCCAGCTCCTCCATTTCACCCAGAGCCTGGTGCACTGGCCCCTGCAGGCTCCCTGGGCAGCACTTGCATGTTAAGGGGGCAGTGGCAAGGGGTGGCTCCCAGGCCTTGCTGGGTGTCCCATGTATTGCACGTAGGCCTGTGTGAACCGGGGAAAGGGTAAGTAAATCGGTTGGGGCTGGCAGCAGAGCAGCTGTGTGCGTGAAAGGCCCTGCTTCCTTCCTCTCAAAAATGACCTCTGTAGTCAGCCTTCTTGTGGGCTGTAGCGATGCCTGTGGGCAGTGCCGGGAGCCCATCGGATGCGGCAGGGTGAGGGCACTGGCTGCTTGCTATGGCATTTAGCGTCCCGTGGAGGACTCGTTGATGGTGTCAGAGCAGGGCAGCTGCTACAGGCCGCATGCAGCTCTTGCTGACCGGCTGTAGTGGAACTGCAGCTGCTCAGCCCTTTTGCAGGCACTTCTGCACATGGGCACAGCCTTCACGCAATGAGCGCCGATGTTCTGCGCCCACAGACTGGCAGCTGCTAAGAGGCATTGGCTCTCAGCAGAGTGATAAATGCTGGTTCGATTCCTCTTAATTACAGTCTGGCAGTGAGGGCAGGATCCTATCAGCATGTGCCACTCAGAGGCCTCAGGAGAGAAGCGGGTGAAACTAAGGGGAGGAGGCTGGGCTGGCTGAGGCCATGGAGAGCACTGGGCTCCCTGCCGGGGCAGTGCAGCTAGAGAAGGGTTTGTTTTGCTGGAGGCACAGACCAAGCAGGCAGTAGCTCCAGATATTGCTGTTAAAGCTGCAGCCAACATCTGCCTGCTGTGTGGAGCTGCTGACCCTGGGCCAGTGAGTGACGGCCGGGCCACCCTGCTTTGGAGGGTGTGGGAACTATCAGCCCTCAGGGTGTGCTCAGGCCTTCTCCATTTTCCTGGCACTGGTCAGCAGCCCAGGAGAGCAGGGCCCCAGCAGGTGAGTGGAAAGGCAAGTGGGCAACAGGAGTCTCTTGAATTCTGTGTACTGAGATGTAGGCTACGCTGCCCTGAGCCAGGACTCTGGCCTGCCTTGCCAGTGCTCCTTTTGGGCATGGGCCGACAGCCAGAGCTCCGCAGGCAGGCAGGCAGCCCCGCTGTGTGCCTGGCCAGCCATGCAGCGCTGCATGTGGATGGCAGGGCACACTCCCCTAAAGCCTGACATCTGATGGCACGTCCCCCAGTGTTATTTGTATGTGCCCCGGGTGCTACCCCGTCTGACCTCTGCGGTCTTGGCTTTGCTTTGCTACTTCACCCTTCTGCAGAGAACGGCCAGGCATTGGTGTGGCTGTGGCTCTCTTCCTGCTGCCTGGGGGTCGCAGCGCTCCTGACAACAGGTAGCTGGTCAGGGCAGGGCAAACGCTGGGCCCAGCCAGCTCGGCAGGCCTGGCTGATCAAGAGGGCTGGTGTCCTCAAAGTAGCAGTCTGTGCTGGAGGTAGCACTGTGGGCGTTTCTCCCAGAAAAGCTCTCTGTGAGGGGGTGCTGAGCTCTTGCACCCATCGGGAGGGGTAAATCCAGCTCATAGACTTTAGGGTCAGAAGGGACCAAAATGATCATCTAGTCTGACCCCCTGCACAAAGCAGGCCACAGAATCTCACCCATCCACTTCTGTAACAAACCCCTAACCTATGCCTGAGTTATTGAAGTCTTCAAATTGTAACCCCCACTTCGCAGTCAGACATGACTCTCAGGCAGCCAGCTCTGTGACGCGCGTTGAATTCTGCACCTGTGCAGCGAGCCCTTGCGCTGCAGTGTTAGCAGAGCCTGGGTCACAGCCTGCCTGGGGAAGATGCCCTGCCCTGTGCACCTGCTGCTGGCCAGGGGAGAGGCCGCAGTGCGGTCCTGTGACTGCCACCTGCTTTCCTCCCTTAGCAGCTCCAGCCCCTGCACAAGCTACGCTGTCTGGTGGCTAACAATAGATTCCCTGTTGGGTGTGGGGAAGGGTCTGACCTCTCTGGAGGTCTTTGTTTGAATATTCAATAGGTCCTTGTGAAAGCACGTGGCCAGCACTGCTTTGAGAGCTCAGAGTAGGTGGGGGCTGTGCAAGCTTCCTCCACAACCATTCTGCCAGTGCCCCTTGATCCTGACCTGCAGCCCCCCCGGCTCCTTCCCCCAGCTCTGCTGATGCCCCTGTCACGGAGTCCCCGGGCGCTGCTCTGGAACTGCTCCCCACCAAGCCAGTCAGGACTTTGGGGAGCCTCCTCTCCCTTGGAGCAGACTTGTTCAGGGCAAGAAGCTCACACGGCTTCACCTCCTGGGTCTCTCCTTGGCGCATTCAGCATCCTCTGCCCCTCTGTGCGCTTCCCACAGTGAGCCTGTCCCAGCGGGGTCCTGGGGAAGCCACAGGGTTCTGCATCCCCACTTTGCAGTCAGACGTGACTCTCAGCCAGCTAGTAACACAGAGGTTTATTCGATGACAGGAACAGGGTCTAAAACAGAGCTTGTCGGTACCGTAAACCAGACCCCTCAGCTGGGTCCATTCTGGGGGGCAGTGAGCCAGACCCCCACATCTGCACTTCACTGCTAGTCCCCAGCCAGCTCCAGACTCCCAACCCCTCCTCTCTGCTCAGCCCCTTTCCCGGGCCAGGAGGTCACCTGATCCCTTTGTCTCTAACACCTTCAGTTGGTACCTTTGCAGGGGAGGGGCCCAGGCCATCAGTTGCTTGGAGACAGTGTCAGGGATTTAGGTGCACTGGCCCTTTGCTCTGCCAGATACTTAAGAACTGCCATAGGGGACACTGAGGCTCCGACACCATCTTCAGAGGAAACATTAAGAACATTCCCCGTTCCTCACAGCCCCTCAATCCATCTCTGAGAGCCTCTCACCTAAAGCACCGGAGCTGCTGTGCGAGTGCCGCGAAGCAGGAGGCAGTGTCACCAGCCCAGGTGAAGGCTGATTGAGGCCGCAGGCCAGAGGCCGGCGATAGCGCTGGCTGGGCGCTCTGCCTCAGGCTGCTGCCTGAGAGGGTCCAGGTGTTTGGAGCTCTTCTCTTTTGGTCTTAAATGTAAATAGTCTCAACTGAGCCCTGGGGATTGGTTCCAGTGGCACCACTGGCCCAGGTACTGTCTCCTCCGGCTGACCCCACGCCAGATTAGCCAGTGTTCCTTCTGGATCAGAGCCTGCCCGGCAGGCTCTGGCTTATGCTGCTAGCCGAATGTCCAGCAAGGTTATCCCAGCCCTGCTGCAGCCGCACTGTCACCAGGCCCTGCTATGTGCCAGCTACTACCAGACTGAGGGGTTGTAGGCAGGTGAAAATAGCTTTGGGGGGGGCTCTCTCCGCTCATCGTATGTGGGCAGGTAACTTCTTTAGCCCATCAGGGCAGCCAGCCTGGCAGGGTGGAACTCAGCTGCACCCAGGTTCTGCCTTAGCCTGAGCTGCAGAGCTGAGCTAGTTCTTCTCCTAAACTGGTGCAGAAAGCGCTGGGTGGTGCTAACCAGGGCTGCTATGCGGAGAGAACGTTGGGAATCATTAGGAAAGGGATAGATAATATGAAAGAAAATATATAAATCATGGTACGCCCACATCCTGATTACTGCGTGCAGATATGGTTGCTTCATCTCAAAAAGGTACATTGGAGTTGGAAAAAGTTCAGAAAAGGGCAACAAAAATGAGCAGGGGTGTGGAACAGCTTCAGTATGGGGAGAGATTAGTAAGTCAGGGACTTTTCAGCTTGGAAAAGAGACAACTAAGGAGGGATATGATAGAGGTCTATAAAATCATGACTAGGGTGGAGAAAGTAAATAAGGAAGAGTTATTTACTCATAACACAAGAACTAGAAGTCATCCAATGAAATGAATAGGCAGCAGGTTTAAAACAAGCAAAAGGCAGTATTTCTTCACACAACGCACAGTCAACCTGTAGAACTCTTTGCCAGAGGATGTTTTGAAGGCCAAGACTATAACAGGGTTCAAAAAAAAAACTAGGTAAGTTCTTGGAGGACAGGTCCCTCAATGGCTGTTAGCCAGGATGGGCAAGAATGGTGTCCCTAGCCTCGGTTTGCCAGAAGCTGGGAATGGGTGACAGGGGATGGATCACTTGCTGATTCTTGTTCTGTTCACTCCCTCTGGGGCACCTGGCATTGGCCACTGTCAGAAGATAGGATTCTGGGCTAGATGGACCTTTGGTCTGACCCAGTGTGGCTGTTACTATGATTAGACCCAGCAGGTTGTTCTGGGCTCTGGACTCCATCTAGCTGCTAGTCCCCTTTGCTGGTTGCCAGTTCTGTTCCCAAACTGCACTGGGCACCAGGGCTGGTGCTCGCTGCTGTGGGCTCTGAGGGGGGCTGCACAGATTTGCTGACAGGAAGCTGGGTTTTGTGTGCACAGATTCTCTTGCTGCAGCTCTTTGTCCTGGTGCCTGTTTTTCCATCCCCCTTGGGGCATTCGCTCTGCCTGTAGCTCGCTAGTATTTGCATTCAAGCTGTTTGGTGCAGGTCTCTGGCTCACAGAGCAGGTCCTGGCAGAAGTCACACTTGGCATCTCAGTCCCTGCTCTGCAGAGCATTTCCTGGGGCTCTGACAAGCTGCTTCTGTCACAGCAGCAAGGCACCCAGCATGCTTCAAGCAGCAGCATTTCTCACTTTGCTGCAGTCCAGTGCAGGGATTCCAGAGGCTCTGTTGGCATCTAAGCTCACCTGCCTCCCTCCCCTCCCCCTGTGCACCTGCTTCCTGGCTGTGCCTGGAGTTTCTCTGGGGTAGATTCAGCCCTGAGAACTGGAGCCCAGGGCTGAACTGCAGAGAGACTCAGGGGGCTGCGTGCTGTGAAGAGATGTGAACTAAATGACAGAGGAAGTAGTGCAGAATGTGGGCTGGGGAAATGGAGCCAGGTGGCTGCACAGACATGGCCAGGGCACGAGCTCTTGCTTCCGAGGGCTGCCTGCCTTTTTAGGCAGGGAGGTGTTAGCACCATGTGACTCAAGATAGTTAAGACCAAAGCAGATTGTGAAGAACTTCAAAAAGATCTCACAACTAAGTAATTGGGCAACAAAATGGCAAATGAAATTGAATGTGGATAAATGTAAAGTAATGCACATTGGAAAAAATAACCCCAACTGTACATACAATATGATGGGGGCTAATTTAGCTACGACGAGTCAGGAAAAAGATCTTGGCGTCATCGTGGATAGTTCTCTGAAGAGGTCCACGCAGCGTGCAGACGCAGTCAAAAAAGCAAGGAATCATTAAAAAGGGGATAGAGAATAAGACTGAGAATATATTCTTGCCCTTATATAAATCCATGGTACGCCCACATCTCGAATACTGCGTACAGATGTGGTCTCCTCACCTTAAAAAAGATATTTTAGCACTAGAAAAGGTTCAGAAAAGGGCAACTAAAATGATTAGGGGTTTGGAGAGGGTCCCATGTAAAGAAAGGTTAAAGAGGCTAGGCCTCTTCAGTTCGGAAAAGAGGAGACTAAGGGGGGATATGATAGAGGTATATAAAATCATGAGTGATGTGGAGAAAGTGGATAAGGAAAAGTTATTTACTTATTCCCATAATACAAGAACTAGGGGTCACCAAATGAAATTAATGGGCAGTAGGTTTAAAACAAATAAAAGGAAGTTGTTCTTCACACAGCGCACAGTCAACTTGTGGAACTCCTTGCCTGAGGAGGTTGTGAAGGCTGGGACTATACCAATGTTTAAAAGGGAACTGGATAAATTCATGGTGGCTAAGTCCATAAATGGCTATTAGCCAGGAAGGGTAAAGAATGGTGTCCCTAGCCTCTGTTCATCAGAGGATGGAGATGGATGGCAGGAGAGAGATCACTTGATCATTGCCTGTTAGGTTCACTCCCTCTGGGGCACCTGGCATTGGCCACTGTCGGTAGACAGATACTGGGCTAGATGGACCTTTGGTCTGACCTGGTACGGCTGTTCTTATGTTCTTATGACTGAGGCCCAGAGGCAGGCAGAGTCCAGCTGAGCCAGGAGCTGCATCAGGTCCCAGCCCAGTGCTCTGTCTGCTAGGCCAGGGTGGATAAAAATCAACGATTTTTTTATCAGATTTTTTTGATAAAATGCTTTTTGAGGAAAAAACCTATCTAAAGATAGTTTTAATTAAGATACATTATAGCTCAAAAATATCTCCTCATGGAATCGGGTTTCAGAGAGGTAGCCATGTATAGGGATTATAAATGCTAATTCTATAGCATGAGACAATATATTCATGTCATCTTTAAGAAACATTTTGTAAATGAGTTCCAATAGTTTATGGATTAGGGACCCAATCTTGTGGGGTTCCAGGGGCTTCTGTATCGATTATTTAAGTTAATCTTTCTATCTACCCATTGGGACTCAGTGCTCAGTCTAGAAGAGACCATCAGAGATGGTTAGTTTTGCAGTTCTCAGACTGTGGATTAGTCTCCAGCGGTAACGTGCTTGTTGTGATGGGGCAGGGAGTGGGGCAGATTTGACCTGGGAATGTTGCAGGGGAGTTCCCTTTAAGGAAGGTAACTGAGCCAGGAGGGGTGTTTGGAGAGGTGACACTTTCTGCCTGGGAGACTGAACAAAGAGGAGGAGGAGCTGGGGGAGGGGGAGAGAGCTGCTGGGGGAGTTTTGATTTGGCAGTTTGGGGCTGGGTGGGTGCAACATAGGGAACCCCAAGTTGGAGTCTAAGCTCCCTGCCCCCCCCCCAGAAGGACTTGACTGAGGGGTCCTGGCTGTACCTACAACTCTGTTTTAGACTGCGTTCCTACTGTCCAATAAACCTTCCGTTTTACTGGCTGGCTGAGAGTCCCGGGGAATCCCAGGAAGAGGGGTGCGGGGCCCTGACTCACTCACTCTTAACAAGTGTCACGGCAAAAATGTTTTTAAATTAATATATAGAGGTGAGAAATAACAGACCTCAACCCTGTGGTCCCTCTCCAAGTTTGTGTACAGAGTCAATCCCTCACCCTTCTCTAAAAGTGCAAAGTTTCAAAAGTTCAGTGACTAGAAGATTGTTGGGAGCGGAATAGATCTGGACAGGGAGAAGAAATCTGGAGATAAATGTGAGAAGGGAGGGACGGGCAGTAGAAACAAAAGTAAAACTCTTTGAGCAGCTTATTCCAGAAGTCTTGGTCTTTCTGAGTGTAGGCGTGGTTGATTTGAGATCCACCAGACCGTTCTCTCACTAGAAGGGAAAACCTATCCTGGCAGCAGGCTGTAACAGAGACCCAGTCTGGGTCTCCTCTATCTCTGAATTGGGAAGAACACGTATGCGCTTTTATGTAGAAATCCAGGATTGAATCGCATCGTCCTGCCTAGTGATTTAAATCAAATCCACCCCGAGCTAGACCCTCTCTGACTCTGAGCTAGATGCACAACACAGGTCTCCTGCTCAGCATTGGCATGGGTTGCCCAAGCTGCTCTTCTGCCCTCCTCACCCTGGGCCATGCCCTGCTAGGGCAGGCCAGACTCAGCTGCGGCCTGGGATGGGGCAGGGGAGGGGCCAAGGCATCAGCTGCTAGAGGACAGTGGGTCCCACCCTTTGTGGCTGGGAGTAACCCCTCACCCAGGTCAGTGTGTCTGAGTCTGGAGACCAGCACGCTGCTTTCAAAGCTTCGAGCTGCTCTGGGGCAGTTCTCTGGCTTGTTACCCAGGAGCCCAGCCTCGATCCGTGTTCCCCTCTGGCCTCGGGATCTCCCCAGATGGCAGCAGCATGGAACGGGCAAGGCACCAGGCTAGTGAGGTGCAGGTAGCAGACGCTCCAGGGCTGGGAGCTGAGCCGAGACCCCAAGGGGCAGATGTTGGCAATGGTGATTAGCCATTGGAGCTCCTCCCCGGGCCCCTGCGTGGAGCCTGTAAACCCAGACTGGATCTTTCCAAGTGCTCTGTTGTAGCTCAGCCAGGGGTTACGGGCTGGCTGAGACTGATCCAAGTCACACAAGAGGGCACTAGGCTATAATGGTCCCTCCTGGCCTTGAAATGGCTCTGCTGCAGCTCGGGGCGTCTCAGAGGAGGAGGTGCTGGAGCTATTGGGGATGGAGGGGGGAATGATCTGAAACCCCCAGGCTGGGGAAGGGTGCAGGTACTGGAGGCTGCCCTCCCCAGCCCCCAAGGAGGTGATGGGGAGCCCTCTCCCTTCAGCAGTGAGTGGGTACTGAGCAGCCTCTGATTCTGGTCCACTGGCCAGCCAGAGCAGGTCCACAGAGGAAGCCTCGAGCAGTTTCCCAGGGCCTGCGGTGCTAAGGCCAGGGCAGCCCCCTGTGCTGCAGCTGAATCAAGACCACAGCTTGCACCCCACATGGGGCTGGGTACAGGGAGTCTAATCTAGTGTCAGCATCTGGCCCAGCGAATCCCTGGGCTGTGGTACAAGCTCTCCTCGCTGGCTGTGGGAGGAGCAGGCCTTGCTGCAGGGGGTGGGGGGGGGGCAGGGGTGTCTAGTGCTGACCCTGGGGATGGGGAGTCCCCTCAGGATGTCCATAGGGGTTCAGTGCCCCCAGGACTCACAGCGCCTCGCTAAGGTGACAGGATTAGGATTTCAGACGCCATAAATAGGCTGCGTTGTGGAATTACAGAGTTAGAGCAAAGCTGCTTATTGGCACTTCCTGCAAAGCCTGGCCAGGAAATGGTGCTGTGGGGGCTTAGTATCCCCCGTGGTGGGGACAGCCGCCTCCTCCTGTCCCGTGATGGGATTAACCACCTCTTGCTAACTGCAGCCCCATAAGGCACTCCCAGGCCCTGCTGTCACCCCGCTTCCTCCTTGTGCTGCTGGCTTCCTGGTGCTCTGGTCCAGCCAAGCAGGGACTGCCAGCCCCTTTCCCTTTGGTTTGGGGTCCTGCTTCGGGCACTAGCCCAAGCCCGCAGCCTTTGGGCTGCAAATCAAGCAGGGTGGCGTCAGCTGCGAGCAAGGTGCTTTTCTTGGAGCTGCGTAATCCTCCCTGTCCCCTCAGCATGCCAAGCCCAGGTGCTGGAAGCTGGTATTCCTGCCGGTCTCGGGATGTTCAGCCTGTCAGAACGTTGGGATTCCTGGTTCCCAATGTGCTGTTGCAGTTTGTTGAAGTGGCGATTCAAGGCAGGGCAGCAGGACAGAGGAGATGCCCTGTGTCCTGCTTGGCTCTCAAAGGCCGACGTGACGGGAGGTGGCTGGGCCAGATTTGGTGTGACCTGGTGCAGGGGCCACGAGCTGCAGAAAGTTATGGTGTTAACAGTTGCAGTTTCCGCAACAGAATTGCAGGCCATGATTTTCTTCCAGCCGTACTTGTTTGTAGATCCCCAGGCTTCAGTGCTTCCTGGGCGGATTTGTGGCTGTGTCCATAGGTACCTGTGCTGCATTCCTCTCTCCTGCCTGTTCCCAGCCCTCTGCTGCAGTGTGTGATGCTCTCCTGTCTGCACACCCTGGCAGGCAGCGCAGCAGCAATGGGTGTGACTGCCAGCAATTCCCTGGGGCTCCTGGGGTCATCCCTTAGTGCTGTCTTTGCAGCTGGGGAGAAGTGCTTGGCTGCTGAAGCTAGGAGAAGGGGGCAGGTTTTGGCATCCATCTCTGACTCGGAGTTGTGATGGCTGTAGCTTTGTCCAGTTCGCTCCTCCTGCGGGGGCCTGGCGCTGTGTGTGGCGCTGTCACAGGCGTGGGATTAAGATAGCGAAGGACCCAGCAGGATTAGAGTGAGGAGGCTGCGCGTGAGGGGGCTTCTTTGGTGGAGAGCAGCTGTGTTAGACCTGCTGCTGCTAGCTGTGTCGCTGCCTGACAGCTGAAGCTGTTTCTCTCCCACCCCCTCGATGGAGCAGGTTTATTTATTGCAGCTGAGAGAAGGGTATTTTCCAGGCAGGGCTGGAGGCTGCTGAGAAGGAAACTGCTGTGCTCTGGACTCTGCCTGGCATTTCAGCCTGTGACTCAGCAGGTTGTGCAGCCACCCTGCTCAGGAATCGGGCTCTGCTCTGGGGAGGAGACCCCCCTGCCCCACTCCACTCTGCTCGGGTGGCTGAGAAGATAATAGCCTGATCTGGGCCTTCCTCTCAGCACAGCGCCAGGACCACCAGGCCTGCACACGGACTCTGCTTGCTGTGGCATTGGCAGGCACCGACGCCACCCAGGGCCGTATGTATCTGAGACACCCATGCTGGGGAGGGTATCTGGTTTGGATTTAGACCTCACATGCCCTGTAGGGGTGAGGCATGGAGCAAGTGACTTAGGACAGGAGGCCTTGTTTCTGTCCTGGATTGTTTTGGGGTCTTGTTCCTGTACCTGCTGTCCCTCCCCCTTCCTTTCACCAGCTGGGGATTGCATCTCCATGTCTTGGAGATTCTCAGCTCAGACCCCCCCACTCCACCCCGGGTCCTCCTCCATACCAGTCTCTGCATTCTTGCTGGCTGAGTAATGCGTAGATTCCTGGTGCCAGGGAGCCTGTCAACGGGTCAGAGGGAGGAGGTAGCCGGCCACACCAGGGGCCCATCATATCTGGAATTGCCTGCCTTGGCTGTCCGGTAGCAGATCTCCTAGTCAGTCTGGGGTCCCGGGTCTGGCAGGAAAATGCTCATAACTGTGTGTGTGGTTGGGGGGTGGGGGTGGAAGGTGCTCGAAGTGCCTTGGATGGGCTGTAAATCTCTGCCTGACGATGTCCTAGCCAGGGGGAGGATCCCCCAGCCCCACTCCTCTCAAGCTGGTGAGCAGCTTGTAGCCTGAAGCATGAGGGCCGAGAACTCCTGGAATATTGCAGTGCAGTGCTGCTCATGCAGTGCTGCTCATGCAGTGCAGCTGCTGCTGTGATTGATGCTATAGAGGGTTCTTGGTCATCCACCTGCACAGGGGACACTGGTGTTAGGTGGCTCAGGGCCACAGCACAGTCCGTTAGGTCGCTGCAAGGTGCTAATGTGCCTAGATCCTGGTCATTTGTTTCGCTGTAGCAGAGTGGCCAGAATGTGCCTTTTGGCGCCATGCCAGGAACCCAGCCATCTCCTGATCCCTGCAAAACCCACTGCTGCCCCACAGTCAGCTGCAGGTAGCAAACAGGCCTTGTGGTGTCCCAAAGCTGGGGAGGGCAGGAGCTCCAGAACATATAGATCCTGTCCTTTGCCAGTGCTAAAGCATCAGGACATGGATAGAACAGGGCAATCCTTGAGTGATCCACCCTGTCATCTGGTCCCCGGTTCTGGCAATTGGGGACCCCTAGCGAAGGGGGCTGAGTCCCTGACCAGCGTGGCTACTTTCCATTGGTGGACCTGTCCTCCAGCTCTTCTGAGTGAGGGAGGCTGTGGCTCTTCAGGTCTCCAGGGACAGAGCTCTGAGTGCCCCACTGTCATGTTACACGGTGGGGTGACTAGACTGGGGGCCTTCTCTGGACCCTTAGTCTGTCCCTCTGGCCCCACACAGTGATGGTGCTAGGTGCACTGGGGTCCCACCTCTTTCTGAGCGGTCCTGGTCTCTCATCTCTCTGCTCCTCCTCCTCCTCTGGATCCTTGTGACTTGTTCAGAGTCCTGTGACTGGCAGGACTCGCTGAGGGAAACACCAGCCCTTTATGTAACAGCATTAGAATAGAGCTGGGGCGGCTGCCCTTTCCATCTGACTCCTGCTGTACGTTGACCGAGGCTCTGCCTGGAAGGTGCAGCTAGTGCAGGGCCCACACAGGCAGTGTGAGAGCAGGTTAAATTGCCCTCTAAATGGGCATAGCCTGGTACTTGTCTAGGCTGCTTCTCGGTGCCATGCTGCCTGGGAGAGGAGGGAGCCTCTTCACTGGGGCTCCTTGCCAGCTGTTCAGCCCCTGAAAGAGTGGGGCAGGCAGGGGCACCACGTTGCTGGCCCTGGGCCTGAGCTGCCTTTGCCGTCTGCACTGCATCTTGTTGCTGATATGAATGCATGGGAGGTGCCAATGTGTGCAGTGCTACCCAGCATACCCCTGGGGGAGGGGAGGGAAGTTTGGGGCAGCTGTGCAGTGGGCTTTGCTGGTGGGGCAGGCAGAAGGGGCCCCGCCCCGCTGTCCTCCTCTGTGCTGTGATGCTGCAGGCCTGGCTGGCTTTTAGCATTGGGGTCTCCCTGCGCAGGTTCAAATCCTGCCAACTACGGAGGAAGTTGTTGTTCTTTTGGGGGAGGGATAGCTCAGTGATTTGAACACTGGCCTGCTAAACCCAGAGTTGTGAGTTCAATCCTTGAGGGGGCCATTTAGGGATCTGGGGCAAAAATCAATACTTGGTCCTGCTAGTGAAGGCAGGGAGCTGGACTCGATGACCCTTCGGGGTCCCTTCCAGTTCTAGGAGATTGGTATTTCTCCTATTATTATGAGCAGTGGGCAGTTGGCCTGGTGCAGGCTCAGGCCCAGGTTGGCATGGAGTGTTTCTGAATGCCCAGTCTGAGAAGGGCATCTGGGAGGATTGCGAGGGGGAGGAATTGAGGTCTCCAGACACCTGCTCAGCAGTAGGATTGGTTAAGGTGAGTCTGAGCAGAGAGACTGAGGGCAAATAGGCACCCGGTCTTGGACTCACAGGCGCAGTACCTGGCCCCAGCTTTGGAACAGTGTCTCTAGGGCGAACCCTGCAGTGGGCCTGACCCCCAAGGGGTCTCACTCTGCCTTGGGGTAGCCACCCAGCCTCACCCCCTCCTTGAACTGGGCCTGCAGCCCCTCGCTCCGCTCTGCTTATCCCACTGACATAGCCTGAGGGAGGCTCGTCCCTCCAAGGGGCCAGTGCGTCTTGCGCTGTGTGGGCAGTGACACACATGCTGTGCTGCGAAAGAGCTGGTTCTGTACCTCGCACGCAGCACAGGCCGGCCTGAGGGGAGCCTAGAGCATCATCTCATCTGGTTGACCCAGAGCCCAGCCGAGCTGTAGTGACCCCCATGGTTCCAGCTCTGGCTGTCCATCTGACCACCTTAGTCAGGCACTAGGTGAGAGCCCTGGCTCCTTCCAGCAGCCAGCACTTTCTCCAGCCTGAGACCCATGGGGGTAAGACTGTAAGTCTTCCCCAAGGAGAGGCAGGAAAGTCCACATCCCTCTGGGTCCCTGGATGCTAGGTGTCAATGTCCAGGCAACTGGCTTTGCCATTGTCTTCTCAGCTACTCCATTGATATGGGGCTACGGTCTGGAAAGTTGGGCACCACCCACCTGTGTGTCTCAGCCTGCCTGGGGAGCGCGCAGCGGGCAACAGTGCAGAAGCTGGGGGAAACTGGGGCACAAATGGACCTCATAAAAATATTACCAAATATTCCCACTTTGTCACAGCCCCTTCCCACTCCTAAGGGTGGCCCCAGCCCAAGGAGGAGTATTGCCCGATGGGAAGCTGGCACTGCAGCTGTACTGCACCTGGGGATAAACAGGGGCTTGTGTCTCTCGCCAGGACCGAAGGAAGCACCCACTCTGGGTGTGTGCATGTGTGTGTGGGCATTCCTGGGAGCTGCTGTGCCCTGAGGAGGGGTGTGTGGTATGCAGGGGCTGTGCTGGGTGTCTGGGAGCTCTGGGTGCCTAGCTGCGTGGCTGACACTGGCTGGGTTTCAGTGAAGACGTTAAATCCCCTGGGTGGTGCCAAGGTGGACGCTGCGCTGTGGGGTTTCAGCCCTTCTGGCCGAGGGTGCAGCTGTGTTTGTAAATTACTTGCAGGAGAAAGTTGGACGCCCTGCAGTGCGAGTGCCAGCCCAGCACCGTGTCACGTGAGTGGGGCCAGCTGATGCTGGAAATTAGATGGGATTTCCCATAATCCCTGTAGCAGCAGGCCCAGCTCCTGCTGCTGCTGCCTGAGAAATGAGCCCTGGTGTTTACAAGAAGGGGCGTTGCCTTGCTGGGGGCTGGGCAATACCAGGTCCCTCCTGCTCCTGGCACAGCAGCTCCAACCTGGAGAGCTCTGCCTGCCAGCCCCTGGACACAGCCAGCACTCTGTGGTCAGCCCTGTGCAGCAGAGGCAGGGAGGGAGCCCTGGAGATGGTGCTGACCACTGGTGTTCTGGGTGGGGTGTACTATGGCTTTGGCTCCCAGGCCTGCTGGCATTGTGGCACCCCTTCTGTTTCACTGTGTGCCAACCTGTCATGGCAGGAGCCTACGTGAAACCCAAACAGGGGACATGGGAATGCTGATATAATGCTGTGTAAAAAAGGAGTAGCCTGCTTCTGCCCTCTCCGTTAACCCCATGGGTGCCTTGGTACGCGGTGCAGCCGGCACTGTTGGGCTGTAGTCGCCACTACTGGAAAGAAGAAAAATGGGCTTGTCCTTTGCTTCTGTGTGCTGGGCAGAGTGGTCTGGGGCACGGGGGGAGCCCTGTGGTGACCAGAGGGGCAGCTGGGGTCCCTGCGGTGGGGGGTGGTGGTGGTCCAGGAGCAGGGATATGGGCAGAGGGGAAGTTCTGTGGATGGGTGGGTGGAGGGGAGCCTTGTGGGGGGTGAATAGGGGGTATGTCTCCCTGGAAAAGCCTGGGGAGATTCACTAAGTGACTGGAAAACAGGCAGGTCATTGCCAGCTGTTGAGTGAAGGAGGCCTGCGTAACAGCCCTGGGCTGGGCATAGGGGATGCTCTCTGTTTGAGGCAGCACTTCTGCCCCTCTGGTGGGGAGCTGTGAACTCCCACACTCACACTCTGGGACTCATCCTCTGAAGTCAAACAAACAAGCCAGAGCAGACCCAGCTGCTGGGGAGGGCTGAAGGAACTTTCCTGCAGCGGGCCAGGCCCAGCCCTTCCCTGGGGAGGGTGGTCAGCCGCCCTGCCCAGCTGCCCTCTTGCTCTGACTCTTTCATGTAGGCTGGGGTCTCTGGCCAGGGCTAGCCCAAAGATGATGTCCTGGTGTGTGCTGAGTGCTCAGGGCTTCCTTGCGGAGAAGTCTGTGCCTGGGGCCCTTCCTGCCCATCCTGAGCTGTGGCTGCCCAAGGTGCTTCAGGTACCTCTGCACAGCCTGTACAGCAGCCTCCCTGCCCAAGCCCGGCTTGGGCTTGCGCTTGGAAAACAGCTGTGTAGACACACGTGGAGTTCGACTGGGTCTCAGAAACCCCCCAAGCCCCGCTCTCCTTCTGGGCAGTGCAGTCACAGGGCACCCTGAGTAGTGTGACCGGATGTCCTGATTTTTATACTAGCAGTTGTGATACTTCAGGGCTTTGTCTTATATAGGTGCCTGTTTAGCCCCTGACCCCATCCCGATTTTTCACACTATCTGGTCATCCTAGCCCCAAGGCAGCCCCCTGACAGCCAGATCTGGCCCAGTAGGGCCTTCCATTTGGCTTGCCAGGCGTCAGCAGCTCCGTCTTGCTCCTTGCTGGAGGCTCCTCTGTAGGGCTGGGCCAGCCCGGCTCCAGCACCTGGCCTCCCCTGCCCAGTCCCGGCTGCTGTTCCCTCTGTGCGCCCTCGGAGTTCGCTGTGCAGCCAGGAGGGAAGGGGGCTGCCAGGAGCGTGGAACTGAGAGCCCTGTGGGGAGCAGGGAGGAACAGCTCGCGCATGGCGGCTGAATGAAAGGCCCTCCCCAGACCCTCTGGCCCCAGTGCCCCTCGCCAGGCGCCCCCTCTCCCGCCGAGCTGGCAGGTGCCAGGGCTGGGCCTGGGTGGGAGCAAGGGGGCCTCGGAGGCAGCGGAGCAGGAGTCAGAGTGGCTGGGGGCCAGGGCAGGCCCGGAGGGAGACTGAGCAGTGGTGCCCCAGTTGGAAATAGGGGCTGGGCTGGGCTCTAGGGGAGTCTCCCCAGCTCCCCCCGGGCTCCACAGGGCAGATGCCGGCCCTGCCGCTGCCCCGCACCCGTCTCCAGCCAGGCCCGATCCAGCCGGAGCTCAGGAGGGGAAGCTGGCGCTAGGCCCTGGTTACCGTGGCAACGGAGCTGCAGGAACTGGGTCAGCCTGCTCCTAGCAGAGATTCTGCTGCCAGCAGGGCCCCCCTCACGGGCGGGTGATGTGGGCCCCCTGAGTGAGGCTGGGGGGGACGGGGAGGCAGGGGTAGGAGAGGGTGGCAGCAGCTGTGGGGCAGCCATGGGGAGGGGCTTCCAGTCCTGTCAGCTCTGCGAAGGATGGGTCCAGGGAGCTGCCTGGCAGGCTGGGCTTTGGGGGGCCCCTCGGGCTGCGACTGGCTGCCAGTGGGGGGACTCAGGAGCAAGGCCTTTAACGCCCCCTCTGTGTGTTTTCTCCTCAGCACTGAA
Source organism: Gopherus flavomarginatus (assembly GCF_025201925.1). Lineage (NCBI taxonomy): Eukaryota > Metazoa > Chordata > Testudines > Testudinidae > Gopherus > Gopherus flavomarginatus. The sequence goes on along the minus strand of NC_066618.1, from coordinate 301,816,807 downwards.
GTGGCAGTGAGCGCCTGGGAACATGTCCCACGAGAAGAGCTTCCTGGTGTCGGGCGATGGCTTCCCCAGTCCAAGCCCTGCCTTCCCTGGGCAGCAGCCTGCTGCCCCGCCAGCCTACGCACAGCCCCCCTACCCGGCAGCACCCTATCCACAGCCCCAGTTCCAGCCAGGACCTTACAACCAGCCGGGCTTTCCGCAGGGCCCGTACCCTCAAGGGCCTGGGCCGTACCCACCAGCCCCATATGCTCAGGGGCCATATCCACCGGCAGGCGCGTATCCTCAGGGGCCGTATCCATCAGGGCCGTATATGCAGCCGCCATATGCCCAGCCACAGCCCATAGTCTCAGAGGATCAAGGCTGTAAGTGACATTGCTGCTTCCATGGGAGGCAGGGCAGGGGCAGTGGGGAGGGCATGCTTGGGAGAGCTGCCCCATCCCCCTCTAGAGCTGAGCGAGACTCGAATCCTCCCAGCACTCAGGCTGCGTTCTGCCTGCCTGGAGTCACAGCAGGTGCTGCCAGTCCAGTTGGAGGCCTCTCTCCAAAGTCTGCTGCAGCTGGTGGTGCCTTCTGACCTGCTACCATGCAGAGCTCCCAGACTCCTCCTGGGGCTCTCAGCTCTTCCCTCCACATCTGCGCTGCACCTACTGTCACCCTAAAGATAATACCTGTGTCCACTCTGCAGCTGGGCCTCAAAGGTGGGGTGAGCTGCCAGGAAATGGGGTGAAAGATGCAGAGGCAGAGCCAGCCCCATCCCTGGGGGGCCAAGTGAGGGGATCTGGGTTATGTGGTGGGCTCTGGCCATAGAATCCTAGAATCTCAGGGTTGGAAGGGACCTCAGGAGGTCTCTAGTCCAACCCCCTGCTCAAAGCAGGACCAAACCCAATGAAATCATCCCAGCCAGGGCTTTGTCAAGCCTGACCTTAAAAACTCCTGAAGAAGGAGATTCCACCACCTCCCTAGGGAACCCATTCCAATGCTTCACCACCCTCCTAGTGAAATAGTGTTTCCTAATATCCAACCTAAACCTCCTCTACTGGAACTTGAGACTATTACTCTTTGTTCTGTCATCTGTTACCACTGAGAAGTATAGATCTATCCTCTTTGGAACCCACTTTCAGGTAGTTGAAAGCAGCTATCAAATCCCCCCTCACTCTTCTCTTCTGCGGACTTAAACAATCCCAGTTCCCTCAGCCTCTCCTCAAAAGTTATGTGCTCCAGCCCCCTAATCATTTTTGTTGCCCTCCACTGGACTTTTTCCAATTTTTCCACATCCTTCTTGTAGTGTGGAGCCCAAAACTGGACACACTACTCCAGATGAGGCCTCACCAGTGCTGAATAGAGGGGAATGATCATGTCCCTCGATCTGCTGGCAATGCCCCTACTTATACAGCCCAAAATGCTGTTAGACTTCTTGGCAACAAGGGCACACTGCTGACTCACATCCAGCTTCTCGTCCAATATAACCTCTTGGTCCTTTTCTGCAGAACTGCTGCCTAGCCACTCGGTCCCTAGTCTGTAGCAGTGAATGGGATTCTTCTGTCCTAAGTGCAGGACTCTGCACTTGTCCTTGTTGAACCTCATCAGGTTTCTTTTGGCCCAGTCCTCTAATTTGTCTAGGTCCCTCTGTATCCTATCCCTACCTTCCAGCATATCTACCACTCCTCCCAGTTTAGTGTCATCTGCAAACTTGCTGAGGGTGCAATCCACATCATCCTCCAGATCATTAATGAAGATATTGAACAAAACCAGCCCCAGGACCAACCCTTGAGGCACTCTGCTTGATTACTGGCTGCCAACTAGACATCGAGCGGTAGATCACTACCTGTTGAGCCCAACAATCTACCCTGCTTACTATCCACCTTATAGTCCATTCATCCAGCCCATACTCTTTCACTTGCCAGCAAGAATACTGTGGGAGACCGTATCAAAAGCTTTGCTAAAGTCAAAGGATAACATATCCACTGCTTTCCCCTCATCCACAGACCCAGTTATCTCCTCGTAGAAAGCAATTAGGTTAGTCAGGCATGATGTTCCCTTGGTGAATCCATGCTGACTGTTTTGATCACGTTCCTCTCCTCTTAAGCGCTTCAGAATTGATTCGTTGAGGACCTCCTCCATCATTTTTCCAGGGACTGAGGTGAGACTGACTGGCCTGTAGTTCCCTGGATTCTCCTCCTTCTCTTTTTTTTTTTTTTTTTTTTTTTTTTAAACATGGGCACTAGAGTAGCCTTTTCCCAGTCATCTGGAACCTCCCCTGATTGCCATGAGTTTTCAAAGATAATGGCCAATGGCTCTGCAATCACATCCGCCAACTCTTTTAGCACCCTCAGATGCAGCGCATCCAGCCCCATGGACTTGTGCTCGTCCAGCTTTTCTAAATAGTCCCAAATCACTTCTTTCTCCACAGAGGGTGTGTCAGCTCCTCCCTATGCTGTGCTGCCCAGTGCAGTAGTCTGGGAGCTGATCTTGTTTGTGAAGACAGAGGCAAAAAATCATTGAGTACATTAGCTTCTTCCACATCCTGTGTCACTAGGTTGCCTCCCTCATTCAGTAAGGGACCCACACTTTCCTTGACTTTCTTCTTGTTGCTGACATACCTGAAGAAACCCTTCTTGTTACTCTGAACATCTCTTGCTAGCTGCAACTCCAAGTGTGATTTGGCCTTCCTGATTTCACTCCTGCATGCCTGAGCAATATTTTTATACTCCTCCCTGGTCATTTGTCCAATCTTCCACTTCTTGTACGCTTCTTTTTTGTGTTTAAGATCAGCAAGGATTTCACTGTTAAGCCAAGCTGGTCGCCTGCCATATTAACTATTCTTTCTACGCATCGGGATGGTTTGTTCCTGCAGCCTCAGTAAGGATTCTTTAAAATACAGCCAGCTCTCCTGGACTCCTTTCCCCCTCATGTTATTCTCTCAGGGAGTTCTGCCCATCAGTTCCCTGAGGGAGTGAAAGTCTGCTTTTCTGAAGTCCAGGGTCTGTATTCTGCTGCTCTCCTTCCTTTGTGTCAGGATCCTGAACTCGACCATCTCATGGTCACTGCCTCCCAGGTTCTCATCCACTTTTGCTTCTCCTACTAATTCTTCCCTGTTTGTGGACAGCAGGTCAAGAAGAACTCTGCCCCTAGTTGGTTCCTCCAGCACTTGCACCAGGAGATTGTCCCCTACACTTTCCAAAAACTTCCTGGATTGTCTGTGCACTGCTGTATTGCTCTCCCAGCAGGTATCAGTGATTTGAAGTCTCCCATGAGAACCAGAGAACTGTGATCTAGTAACTTCTGTTAGTTGCCAGAAGAGAGCCTCATCCCCCTGGTTTATAACAGACTCCCACCACCACATCACCTTTGTTGCTCACACTTCTAAACTTAATCCAGAAACTCTCAGGTTTTTCTGCAGTTTCATACCGGAGCTCTGAGCAGTCATACCGCTCTCCTACATACAATGCAACTCCCCAACCTTTTCTGCCCTGCCTGTCCTTCCTGAACAGTTTATATCCATCCATGACAGTGCTCCAGTCATGTGAGTTATCCCACCAAGTCTCTGTTGTTCCAATCACATCATAGTTCCTCGACTGTGCCAGGACTTCCAGTTCTCCCTGCTTGTTTCCCATGCTTCTTGCATTTGTGTATAGGCACTTAAGATAACTCGCTGATTGTCCCGCTTTCTCAGTCTGAGACAGGAGTCTCCCCTCTTGCACTCCGCTGCTCGTGCTTCCTCGCGGTATCCCATTTCCCCACTTCCCTCAGGGCTTTGGTCTCTTTCCCCCTGTGAACCTAGTTTAAAGCCCTCCTCACTAGGTTAGCCAGCCTGCTTGTGAAGATGCTCTTCCCTCTCTTCGTTAGGTGGAGCCCGTCTCTGCCTAGCACTCCTCCTGCTTGGAACACCATCCCATGGTCGAAGAATCCAAAGCCTTCTCTCCGACACCACCTGCGTAGCCATTCATTGACTTCCACGATTCCACAGTCTCTACCCAGGCCTTTTCCCTGCACAGGGAGGATGGGCGAGAACACCACTTGCGCCTCAAACTCCTTTATCCTTCTTCCCAGAGCCACGTAGTCTGCAGTGATCCGCTCAAGGTCATTCTTGGCAGTATCATTGGTGTCCACGTGGAGAAGCAGGAAGGGGCAGCGATCTGAGGGCTTGATGAGCCTCGGCAGCCTCTCCGTCACATCGTGAATCCTAGCTCCTGGCAAGCAACAGACTTCCCTGTTTTCCTGGTTGAGGTGGCAGATAGATGATTCAGTTCCCTTGAGGAGGGAGTCCCTGACCGCCACCACCCGCCGCCTTCTCTTGGGAGCGGTGGTCATGGAACCCCCATCCCTAGGACAGCGCATCTCGTGCCTTCCAATCGGTGGAGTCTCCTTCTGCTCCTTCCCTCAGATGTATCATCTAGTCCACTCTTTATATTAGTACTGTGGAGAGAACATGAAAACAGTTGCTCACCTGTATCTCCATTGCTGGTACATGGATGCTCCTCTTTCTTCTTCTGGAGGTCGCATGCTGCCAAATTTCTTCACTGTCCTTCCGTGAGTTTTCACAAAGTTTTCACAGCACATGGGCTGGTGCTGTGAGAATAAGCCAGGATCCAGACCTAGAGGAGACAGGGAAGCCAGTTAACCTGATGCAGTGTCTGTGTAAACTGGTCCCTAGACCCCACTTTGCAATGAGATCTGTCGTGGCCCTGTGACTCCTGGGCATGGTGGGGCAGTGGGTAACACTCCCAGTCTGAGCTCTCTGGGCCCCTCCATCCTGCACAGGGCCCAGGGGTCTGAGTGAGTGGTGGGCTGGGCGAGTGGTGTGGCTTGGCCAAGGTCACAGGAATCTCTGGGGCTCAGTGCTCTCTGCGCTCTGCCTGCTCACTCCCTGCTGCTGCAGCCCTGAGGGCTTCTCTGCCCTGGGGACAGCAGCAGCTGCTTCCTCTGGAGAAGAAGGGGGAGTCCTTTGCTTGCAGCCCTCTCGCACCCTAGGGAGAGAAGAGGAGACTCCTGCAGCCTCCCCTCCCTGGGGCAGGTGAGGCCTAGCCACGAGCCAGGGCCCTGTTTCCTGCTGGCCCTCCACCATCGGGGAGGGGGGCAGGGTGGGGTCTGGCAGACTCTCACCTTCACGCTGAGATCTCCCACTCTGGAGGAAATGCCAAGCTCCCTGCAGTGACACACCTCTTAGCTGCCTGCAATTCCTCCCTGTGGCTGAGCTGCACCTATGGCTGCTCCTCCCCTCCCCTCTCCTTCCTCTCCACCCCCGCCCCTCCAGCTGCAGCCAGCTTCCCAACTGGTGGGGAAGACAGGCTGGGCATGGGGGGCAGCCCCAGGCTTCCTCCAGCCCTCTGAGAGGCACAGGGTGTAGGCTCCTGCCTCCCTACACTGGTGCCCTCAGGTGGGCCGTGGCAGAGTCCGAGCAGGAAGGGTGTCCAAGTGTCAGCGTAGCAGGCATGACCATGCTCCTAGTCTGCTCTGCACACCGCACCTAGCCCTGCCTGACCCCTCTCACCTGCTATTCTTCTTTCCCTGTGTGGCACTGGCACCGCAAGATGGAATGAGCCCTGTCCGTGTGCCCTGGAGACCTAGCACCATGGCCACCAGAGTTGGTGAGCTGCCGCTTCTGGGGCATAGCCAGGCCGTGATCTCCTCAGGGTTGGGGCTGGAGATGTGGAACAAAGTGCTGCAGTGTGTGCGGTAGAGCCCAGCACCCATCTGGCCCGGGGCCCACTCCCCCAGAGCTTAGGCCTTGGCTACACTGGCGCTTTACAGCGCTGCAACTTTCTCGCTCAGGGGTGTAAAAAAACACCCCTCTGAGCGCAGCAAGTTACAGCGCTGCAAAGCACCAATGTAAACAGTGCCCCAGGTGGAGTACCTGCAGCACTGGGAGAGCTCTCTCCCAGCGCTGGTGCCGTGACCACACTCGCACTTCAAAGCGCTGCCACGGGAGCGCTCCAAGTGTAGCCATACCCCTAGTTATTCCTGGGTGCTGGGGTGGGTGGAGGGCTGAAGGTCTGGGCACCAGCTTCTGCCTTACTCCCCTTTTCTCCAGCTCCGCTGCACAGTAACTACCATGAGGACGGGCCGCCCTCATACTACGACAACCAGGACTTCCCCATCACCCACTGGGATGACAAGAGTATCCGCCAGGCCTTCATCCGCAAGGTGAGGGGCTCCCAGTGCACTGGGGCAGGGACCAAGGGCCTGTGATCCCCACTTGAGGAGGTGGGAGTGGCCCCCTCTTTGCATAGGGGAAGAGTCCGCAGAGTAGGGGAGAGGGGACCTGCCCTCACCGATGTCTTGTGCTCCGCCAGGTGTTCCTGGTGCTGACCGTCCAGCTGAGCGTGACTTTGGCCTTCGTGGCCATCTTCACCTTTGTGAAGGGCATGAAGGGCTTTGTGAGGCGTAACGTCTGGATGTACTACATCTCCTATGCCGTCTTCTTCATCTCGCTGATCGTGCTGAGCTGCTGTGGGGAGTTCCGTCGCAAGTACCCCTGGAACCTGGTCGCCCTGGTGAGTGCCAGCTTGCAGGCCTAGCACGGCTCTCGCAGCCCCACCGCTGAAATCCCCTCGCTTGGGGTGACAGTCTGGGGCTGGGAGGGGCCCTCTGCTCTGGGGCAGGCTGGAGTTGCTCTTCTCATCCACCGTGCTGTTCCCTACGCTGCCCCAGCCCTCCTGGCCAGGGGTGAAGTGTGAGAACTGACCTCATTCCCGTACGACTCCCCTTCCTGCACGGCATGGCCAGGCTCAGCTTTGCTGTGTGCTGAGCACTCCAGGGAGTTCTCTCGACCAGCTGCTTACGTGGGGTGCTTGTACCCCTCACCCCATGGTCTCGCGCCTCCTTCGAGGAGTGCTGAGCTGTGACAGCCCTTCTGGGGTGGGGCTGGGCGATGCAGGGGGTATTGAGCCCAGGGAGGCACTAGGAGGCACTGTGCTGCTGGCTCTGGGGTGGAGTCCCATAGGGGGCACTCTCTTGAGTCAGCACGGACCGTAAGTGCAGCCCCTAGGTCCTGAGTACAGAGCTAGTAACAGCCCCATGGCCACAGTCCCTGGTGGATCTGGAGCGCCAGATTTCATTACACTTGCTTCCAGCTGAACATGGGGCTAGTCATCCTTTCTCGTCCCTTTTGGCTGGGCGGGAGCTGGCTACATGGGGCAGGGGTGGAGACCCCTTCTCACTGCCCAGCCTATAAGGCTGATGGCTGTGTGCTATGCTTTTAGCAGGTGGCCACTCCCTCCGGCAAAGGCTGTAAACCAGTGGTCCCCAACCTTCTTGTGACCAGTAGCACATTGACGTTTTCAGAAGAGCGTGGCGGGTGCCAACAATTTTTCAAGGCTTATTTTGTATTTGTACATTAAATAATACCAAAAAAACATTTCCTATTACATAACATACGAATCCAGAGAAAAGCCGTGAGGACAGAGTACACTGGTGCCCGCAGCCCTGGTGTACTCTGTCTACAGCAGGCACGGGGCCCCAGATTCTCTTCTCTGCTGGGCACTAGGTGGGCCCCGCACCTGCCGTGGACCGAGAACACCAGCGCCTGCAGCCCCAGAGTTCTCTGTCCCCCGCAGGTGCAGGGACGTGGCTTCTCTCCGGCTTAAGCCGTGGCTCCACACCTGCCAGGGACCTAGAACACCGGTGCCTGCAGCCCCAGAGTTCTCTGTCCCTGGCAGGCGTGGGGCTGCAGCTTGTCTCCCCTGCTGGGAACTAGGCAGGCCCTGCACCTGCCAGGAACAGAGAACACCATGCCCGCAGCATGAGTTCTCTGTCCCCGGCAGGTCCCCTGCTGGACACTAGGCGGGTGCACGTAAATGCTTTGGGGGTTCCATGGCACCCGCGGGCACCACGTTGGGGACCACTGCTGTAAACCATTCGTTCCCCGTTCTCCCCAGCTGGGCACTCTCCAGGCCCTGCCCCTCCTGGGGTTGTAGGTTTCCAGCTTGGGGCTCCCCGGTGCATGCTGCAAAAAGGTCCCCAGGGGAATGAGGCTGTTGTGGTGCTAAGGGTTTGCAGCTCGGGGCTGGACAGTGGTGCCCAGGCCGCTGCCCTAGCAGCCTGGGGCACTCCTCACCCAGATGCCTGCCCAGCCCTGGCTCTGCTTGACTTGCCCATCCCCCCTAATGCATGTCCCCTCTCTCCAGTCCATCCTGACTGTCAGCCTCTCCTACATGGTGGGGATGATTGCCAGCTTCTATGAAACGGATGCCGTCATCATGGCCGTGGGCATCACAGCCGTCGTCTGCTTCACCGTTGTCCTCTTCTCCCTTCAGGTGAGAGGGGCTGGGCTCCCTCCCCGCCAGCACTCGATCCCCAGGTCTCCTGGGAGCTGGCTGCTGGGCCACCCAGCGGGATCCCTTTACTGTGGCTGTCTGGGGAATGAGGGATTGGCTGGCATCTGCCTTCTCCAACTGTGAGAGTGGGGAGTCAGAAGCCCCAGGCTGCCCCCTCCTGGGGACATTGCTAGCTCTCTCTACCTGGGGCCTAGCACCTGTGGGTCACTGCCCAGTTGTGCCTCCTATCTCAGCCTTAGCCAGACACCTGCCAATCGGAGTCGGTCCCTGCTGCAGTAGCTTCCCTGGCACCGTCTGGGCCTTCATGCTGCTAAGGGGTTGATGCTCTGGAGCCCTTGGGCAGGTACAGCGCCCGCCCGCTGACGTCTCCGCATGCTCAGGCTGCTTTGGGTGTGGATCGTGCTTAGTGGGAGTGGCAGCGTCCCTGGGAGCTCGCCATGGGGCTGGCAGAATCCAGATGCAGCCTGCGAGCTGCCTGTGCTGGTTCTCAGGGAATTCGCCCTCAGACCCAGCTGTGCCATAGCCTTGCCTGGGGCTGGGCAGCTGGCCCATGTCTGGGCTCCTGGGGGAGCTGCCTGGAAAGCAGAAAGACCTGGGCCCACACCAGGGCTCCTTTCAGCTCTTCCAGCAGGCAGAGCAGTACTGGGGCCAGGCGCAGGCCCAGCCATGAAGGCAGGGGCTGGAGACCCCATGTGTGACACCCCGATGGCCCGTCATCCTCTCCTGCAGACCAAGTATGACTTCACTTCCTGCCGGGGCGTGCTGATCGTCTGCCTGGTGGTGCTGATCCTCTTCTCCATCCTGTGTATCTTCATCCGGAACCGCATCTTGGACATCGTCTACGCCTCGCTGGGAGCCCTGCTCTTCACCTGTGTGAGTGTCTGCTGGGGCAGGGCGCTCCTGGGGGGTGGAGGCAGCGCCACCACACTGTCTCCTGCAGATCCCTGCCCAGTGGGGAAGGCCTGGGCTGGAGCTGCGTGGGCAGGAGCCAGGGCGCTCAGCCTAGGGGCTCGCCGGGGCCTCAAGGGGACAGGCTCTGCCTGATGAACCGCTCCCCCTTGGAGATGTGGCTGCCTCACCACAGCTGAGAAACCAAACCCTCAGGGTCATGGGCCCTGCGCCCCTCAGGCCTTAAATCCTGGTTTGCTATGGCCACCGTATCCCTGTGCCCCTGAGTGAGCACGTTGCTGGAGGGTAGGCCTGGAGCTGTGTGGTGGGGACCGCTCTAGAACTGGCAGTAGCTTCAGACCCTCATCGTGGCACCTCCTGCTCCTGCCTAGTCCCAGCTGGAACCTGGCTCCCCCTGCCTGGGGTGGGGGTGGGCATCAACACCCGGTCCCAGTGGCAGCTGTGGGACCAGTCATCACGCCTGGATAAACACCCCTGTTCTTGAGATGGCCGCTGCTGCTGGTGGGTGAGAAGGGGGCAAGTTACAGCTCTCACTCACAAGCCAGAGAGCCCTGTCTGGGCCAGCTCTGGGACCTGTGCTCATATCTAGAGTCGGAGGGGCGTTGGAGATCCTGCTCAGAGATGGAGGGAGGGCTTGGCAGGGCGGTGTCAGTGATGGCCAGGGACAGCCCTTCCCCTTGGATCACCCAACCCCCAGTGCTCTGCTCCTGAGCATGGCGCTGTCCATGCCCTCCATCCTGGCAGCATTTCCAGAGCACCCCCATGTGCAGAGGGCAAGAGGCACAGCCTGGCACGGACCATCCCTCCTGCCATGCCATGCCATGCGCTGTGAGCCCTGGGTGTGCAGGGTGGCAGGCTGCATTCTCCCCGTCAGAGCTGCTGGCAAGGCCTGGAGCTGGGTACCTGGGCATGGTCCATGCTGAAAGCGTGCTGCTGCAGCAGGCCTGGTGCCAGGGCTGGCACCTTGCTCCTGGATGACATCCCCCCTCCCCCTTGCAGTTCCTAGCGGTGGACACTCAGATGCTCCTGGGGAACAAGCAGCTGGCCTTGAGCCCAGAGGAGTACGTCTTCGCCGCCCTCAACCTCTACACGGATATTATCCAGATCTTCCTCTACATCCTGGCCATCATCGGCCGGGCCAAGGACTAGCCCGTGCACGTCCGCTGCTGTGGAGAGTAGGGTAACCTCCTGTCCCTGTGCCAGCCCCAGCTCACTGTGTCACTGCGCCCACCCCAGCCCTGCTCCCCCATAGCCATTTGGTATGGTGTTTTCATGGCATCTCGTTGTTGGTTCTCGTGTTCTAGTTTATTTTGACCCATGGTCACCTCACCAGCTCTTCGGGAAGGACAGTGGGGCTGGGGGCAGCTGAGCTGCAGTGGGCTCATGGTTTTGGAAGGACTCGCCCTGGGCCATCCTGGGGTGAGGGATACTCTCCATCCTTCGGCCACTGCCTGTGCTGCGTGGGGTCGGGCGCACAGGGGGCAGGGTGGGGGTGTATAAATTGCTTTGCTCTGCACCATGTCAGGAGCTGCTGTCTTGCTTCAGGGAATGTCGCTGCCTCGTTGTGTCCCAAGCATGCTGCTCCCGCCCTCTGGCAGCCCCCATCCTCCACCACGGACGTGCCCAGCTCCCTGGCAGCCAGGGGCAGCTCTCTGGCCACCAGTGCTCCTCGGCTGTCACTAGCCAGCTGTGTCCCTAGCCTCCCAGTGGTGAATGGATTGAAACCCCCCACCGCCCTGTCCCCAGGGAGCTCTCTGGCCCCACGCGCTGCACTCTAGTGGCAGTGCTGCCTCACGCAGGCAGATCAGGCCTTTAGTGAGATGACCCCAGAGACCTTCAAAGGCAGGCTCCATTAGCACCTGGCCATGGATATCTGGCATGCTGGGCGGTGCCTCCCAAGCGCAGCTCCGCCCGGGCCTGGCAGCACCTGCCTGCATTCCCTGCAGTTGGTCATGAAGATGTTGGAGACCCTGAACCCGTGGTGGTGCTGTTTGGTGTTCGGCTGAGTGCACACTGCTCCGTGGTGTGCAGCCCCCTTGAGACTGCTTCCTGAGGCGCTGTGCGTGGCTGGCCCGGGGCTGAGCGCAGGGATCTGCCCAGTTCCCCTCCCACGAGCATCTGATGGGGGCTGCGTCATGGCCCTGCCTTTCCTTCCATGCAGCCCAGTTCCCTCCTGCTTCGGGCGCCAGAGGGCTGGGTCCCGGGGTCCCTGTTGTTCTGTATGTGACTGGCTGCTGCTGTTAATAAAGCTCTGTTTAGATGTGAGACCAGCGCCTGTCCAGACTCTCCTTTCCCCGTCCCAGCCCTCTCCTGGGGCGCCCCTGCAGGAGCAGCATCTGTGCTGCCCCTGCCCAGGGGCCTGGCCAAGCAAGCGGCACCAGGAGAGACCTGGGTGAGGCTCGCCCTGCCTGGGCCTGCGAAGCAGTGCTGGTGCCCCCTGCTGGGCAGCCCAGAGACAGCTTCGCCATCCCCTCCACACCCAGTCCCTGGGGCCAGTGGGCTGCATTCCTGGAGCTGGGCAGACCTCTCCCGCCCCCTTGGCAGCTAGACACTGAAGGGAGCAAGGGGCTGGCTGAGGAGGTTCTCACTCTATAGCAGGGTTACTAGCCCTTGGGCTCCGGGTACCTCTGGGCCAGGCGAGAGGACTTATGCCTGCCCCATGCACCTGGGGCAATCACGGGGCTAGTGGGGGCTTTCTGCACTGTCTGGGCCTGGGTGCACTATGTGATGCAGCCAGCGGAGGCCAGCACAGAGGGATCGATCCCAGAGCCCCTCCCGCCCCCTGGAGCAAGGAAGGCCCTGACAGACCCTGGGGCCGTGTAGGGGCAGGGATATAAAACCATCTCTGTCCCAGCAGCCCCCAGGCCCCGACCACACGTACAGTCTCCAGGTAGCACAGGCAGGCTGTGAGCACTGCTGAGCTGCCTGGACTCCAGGGGCAGGAGCCTCTGGGGTGTGGCCCCTGCACTGCTGCCTGCTGCCTGGCTATCCCTATGCCCTGAGCCCAGTGCCACTCGGCTCTCAGCTGTATAAACAGGATATCCTAATAAAGTGAGACTGTACCAAGTGTTGGGCTCCACTCGTCCTTCCTGGGCTGGGCTTTCCTGCAGCTGCTGCTCCCCCTTGCTGCCCTGTCTCCTACGCATGGTGAGACAGTACCCAGGGTCCTGAGGCCTCTCCCCACCGCCCACCTTAGCTTGTCCCTGCCTGCTGTGGGTCAGTCCCTGAGACTCACAAACGCTGCCTCTGTACAGGTTAGCAATAGGCACACGCCAAACCCCAAGTCATAGGACTGTCAGGGACTCAAGAGGTCGTCTAGTCCAGTTCCCTGCACTCCTGGCCTGACAACTATCCAGATCATGTGCAACAGGTGTTTGTTCAATCTGCTGTTAAACATCTCCAGTGATAGCAGTTCCACAACCTCCCTGGGCAATTTATTCTAGTGCTTCACCATCCTGACAGTTTAGGAAAAACTTCTTGTGTCCAACCTAAACTGCCCTCGCTGCAATTTAAGCCTATTTCTTCTGGCTCTGTCCTCAGGGGTTAACAAGAACAATTTTTCTCCCTCTTCCTTGTAACAACCTTTAATGTACTAGAAAACTCTTATGTTCCCTCAGTCTTCTCTTTTCCAGACTAAACAAATCCAATGTTTTCAACCTTCCCCAGGGCCGTCCGGGGGGGGGGCGGGCGGGCAAGTGGAACAATTTGCCCGAGGCCCCGGGCCCCACAGGATATAGTATTCTATAGTATTGCAACTTCTTTTAATGGAAAGGGCCCCCAAAATTACTTTGCCCCAGGCCCCCTGAATCTTCTGGGTGGCCCTGACCTTCCCTCATAGCTCATGTTTTCTAGCCCTTTTATCATTTTTGTTGCTCTTCTCTGGACTCTCGTCAGTTTGTCCACATCATTCCTGAAACACAGTGGCCAGAACTGGACATGATATTCCATCTGAGGTCTAATCAGCGCAGGATAGAGAGGAAGAATTACTTCTCATGTCTTGCTTACAACACTCCTGCTAATACAGCCCAGAATGATGTTTGCTTTTTTGCAATAGTGTTATGCTGTTGACTCATATCTAGCTTGTGATCCACTATGACCCCCCAGATCCCTTTCTGCAGTATCCTTCCTCGGCAGTCATTTCCCATTTTGTATGTATATAACTGTTCCTTCCTAAGTGGAGCACTTTGCATTTCTCCTTATTGGATTTCATCCTATTGACTTCAGACCATTTCTCCAGTTTGTCCAGAGTGTTTTGAATTTTAAGCCTATCCTCACAACCCCTCCTAGTTTGGTATCGTCCACAAACATTATAAGTGTATGTCACGGAGTGTGGGGAAGTCAGGGCCCTGCACCTCTCTCCCTGAGATTCGCTGTGACTCTCAGCCAGCCAGTAAAAAAGAAGGTTTATTAGATGACAGGAACACAGTCCCAAGCGGAGCGTGTAGGCACAACCAGAACCCCTCAATCAGGTCCTTCTGGGGTTCAGGGAGCTTAGACCCCAGCTTGGGGTTCCCTATGTTGCACCCCCCAGTCCAGGACTGAAAAACAAAACGCCTCTAGCAGCTCTTTCCCTCCCCCCAGCTCCTCCTCTCCTTTGTTCACTCTCCCAGGCAGAAGGTGTCACTTCTCCCAACCCCGCTCCTGGCTCAGATTACAGCTCAGGTAGCTTCCTTCAAGGGAAGTCCCCCATCCCCAATGTAACTCTCCTGCAGCATTCCCAGGTCAAATCTGCCCTGCTTCCTGCTCTGTCACAGTGTACTATATGCCCTGCTGGCAGAGAGCCCAGGGCTACGAAGTCCAGGTACACGCCCTGATCGTGGGAACCTTAGGCTCGTGAGACCTTCACAACGAGTGTGCGTGGGGTCGGTCGACGCTACATCCGGCTCATGAGACAGCTCACGGTGTCCGACACCATCAGGTGGCCCAGAGACATTTATACTGAACACATCACCGGACACCGCCAATACCACACTGAGTAATTGAGACAGCTGACCAGGGAAATAACCCACTTCCTTCCCTGACGGACCAAGGGACGCATCCCACCCATGTACCTATCCGCTCCACCGATACTGACTTGGACTCATTCATTCCATGGGTGGCATATCCGAGCCCACTTATCCACTGACACTTTACAAACCCTTGCACCCCAGTCTTGGTCTATGCCAGTTATGCTATATGTATGTATTTTTTCATCTTTGCAAACGATATCTGTAACCCCCATAACCCAAGCCTGACCCCAGATGTACAGTACCTTCCCTCTCAACCTGTGTATATTTCATTTCAAACATTTACTTTAATAAAAATTTTAAATCTGTGCCATTAGCTAAATCACTGATGAAGATATTGATCAGAACTGGACCCAGAAGCGATCCCTGCGGAACCCCACTTGTTATACCCTTCCAGCATGACTGTGAACCACTGTTAACTACTCTCTGGGAACGGTTTTCCAACCAGTTTTACACCCACTTATTGTAGCTCCATGTAGGCTGTATTTCCCTAATTTGTTTATGAGAAGGTCATGCAGGACAGTATCAAAAGCCTCACTAATGTCAAGATATACCACGTCTACCGCTTCCCCCATCTCCACAGGGCTTATTACTCTGGCATCGAAAGCTGTTAGCTTGGTTTGGCACGATTTGTTCTTGACAAATCCATGCCGACTGTTATTTATCACCTATTATCTTCTAGATGTTTGCAAATTGATTGCTTAATTATTTGCTCCATTATCTTTCCAGGTATTGAAGTTAAGTTGACTGGTCTGTAATTCCCCAGGTTCTCCTTAGTCCTCTTTTTATAGATTACCACTATATTTGCCCTTTTCTAGTCCACTGCAATCTCTCCCATCTTCCAGTTTTCAAAGATAATCGCTAATGGCTCAGATATCTCCTCAGTCAGCTCCTCGAGTATTCTAGGCTGCATTTCATCAGGCCCTAGTGACCTGAAAATCTCTAGCCTGTCTAAATAATTTTTAACTTGTTCTTTCCCTATTTTAGCCACTGATCCTACCTCATTTTCAATGTCATTCAGTATGTTAGACATCCAATCGCTACTAACCTTTTTGGTGAAAACTGAAACAAAGTCATTTAGCACTTCTGCTGTTTCCACATTTTCTGTTACTCAATGTGTGTGTCGGGGAAACACTAATTGGCTCTCAGGGACTCTCAGGATCTCATAGACTTTAAGGTCAGAAGGAACCATTATGATCATCTAGTCTGACCTGCACAATGCAGGCCACAGAATCTCACCCACCCACTTCTGTAACAAACCCCTAACCTATGTCTGAGTTATTGAAGTCCTCAAATCATGGTTTAAAGAACTCAAGGTGCAGAGAATCCCCCAGCAAGTGACCTGTGCCCCATGCTGCAGAGGAAAGCGAAAAACCTCCAGGGCCTCTGCCAATCTGCCCTGGAGGAAAATTCCTTCCCGACCCCAAATATGGTGATCAGCTAAACCCTGAGCATGTGGGCAAGACTCACCAGCCAGCACCCAGGAAAGAATTCTCTGTAGCAAATCAGATCCCACCTCATCTAACATCCCATCACCGACCACTGGGCATACTTACCGCTAATAGTCAAAGATCAATTACTTGCCAAAATTAGGCTATCCCATCATACCATCCCCTCCATAAACTTATCAAGCTTAGTCTTGAAGCCAGATATGTCTTTTGCCCCCATTGCTCCCCTTGGGAGGCTGTTCCAGAACTTTGCTCCTCTAATGGTTAGAAACCTTCATCTAATTTCAAGTCTAAACTTCCTAGTGTCCAGTTTATATCCATTTGTTCTTGTGTCCACGTTGGTACTAAGCTTAAATAATTCCTCTCCCTCCCTGATATTTATCCCTCTGATATATTTATAAAGAGCAATCATATCTCCCCTCAGCCTTCTTTTGGTTAGGCTAAACAAGCCGAGCTCTTTGAGTCTCCTTTCATAAGACAGGGTTTCCATTCCTCGGATCATCCTAGTAGCCTTTCTCTGCACCTGTTCCAGTTTGAATTCATCCTTCTTAAACATGGGAGACCAGAACTGCACACAGTATTCCAGTCTCACCAGTGCCTTGTATAACGGTACTAACACCTCCTCATCTTTGCTGGAAATACCTCGCCTGATGCATCCTAAAACCGCATTAGCTTTTTTAATGGCCATATCACATTGGTGGCTCATTGTCATCCTGTGATCAACCAATACTCCAAGGTCCTTCTCCTCCTCTGTTACTTCCAACTGATGTGTCCCCAATATATAACCAAAATTCTACTTATTAATCCCTAAATGCATGACCTTGCACTTTTCACTATTAAATTTCATCCTATTATTATTACTCCAGTTTACAAGGTCATCCAGCTCTTCCTGTATGATATCCCGATCCTTCTCTGTGTTAGTAATACTTCCCAGCTTTGTGTCATCCGCAAACTTTATTGGCACATTCCCACTTTTTGTGCCAAGGTCAGTAATAAAAAGATTGGTCCCAAAACCAATCCCTGAGGAACTCCACTAGTAACCTCCTTCCAGCCTGACAGTTCACCCTTCAGTATGACCCGTTGTAATCTCCCCTTTAACTAGTTCCTTATCCATCTTTCAATTTTCATATTGATCACCATCTTTTCCAATTTAGCTAATAATTCCCCATGTGGAACTGTATCAAATGCCTTACTGAAATCAATGTAAATTAGATCCACTGCGTTTCCTTTGTCTAAAGAATCTGTTACCTTCTCAAAGAAGGAGATCAGGTTGGTTTGGCATGATCTACCTTTTGTTAAACTATGTTGTATTTTGTCCCAATTACCATTGACCTCAATGTCCTTGACTACTTTCTCCTTCAAAAAAAATTTTTTTCCCAAGACCTTGCATACTACAGATGTCAAACTGACAGGCCTATAGTTACCGAGATCACTTTTTTCCCCCTTTCTTAGTTCCTATTTTTATGTTAGCAATTCTCCAGTCGTGCAGTACAACCCCTGAGTTTACTGATTCATTAAAAATTCTTGCTAATGGTCTTGCAACTTCGTGTGTCAGTTCCTTTAATATTCTTGAATGAAGATTATCTAGGCCCTCCAATTTCGTCCCATTAAGCTGTTCGAGTTTGGCTTCTACCTCGGATATGGTAATATCTATCTCCATAGCCTCATTCTCATTTGTCATCCTACCATTATCCCTAAGCTCCTCATTAGCCTCATTAAAGACTGAGGCAAAGCATTTGTTTAGATATTGGACCATGCCTAGATTATCCTTAACCTCCATTCCATCCTCAGTGTTTAGCGGTCCCACTTCTTCTTTCTTTGTTTTCTTCTTATTTATCTGGCTATAGAACCTTTTACTGTTGGTTTTAATTCCCTTTGCAAGGTCCAACTCTACATGGCTTTTGGCCTTTCTCACTTTATCCCTACATATTCTGACCTCAATAAGGTAGCTTTCCTTGCTCATCCCTCCCATCTTCCACTCCCTGTGCCCTCTCAGCTCTGTATGGCCCCTGGGAGAAACCCTCTTCAGTGTGACAGCCCTTCTCAAGGGTTGCACTCGCTCTGTGGGGTTAGGCCCTTTGGCCCCGCCCTTAGTATCAGTTTGCATCAGCACCGCCCCAAGCCCTGTGTCCGAGGTGTCGGTGAACACCAGGAAGGGTTTGCTAAAATCCAGGTTTACCAGCACTGGGCCCTGGATAAGTGCCCCCTTCAGCACACAGAGAGCTCTCTGGCACTGCTCAATCCAGACCAGCTTGTCTGGCTTTCCCTTCCTACACAGCTCCATGAGGGGAGCCGCCAGGGAACTAATGTGGGGCACAAACCTCCGGTAGTACCCTGCCATCCCAATGAAAGCCTGGACCTGCTTCTTAGTCAGGGGAGCAGGCCAGTTCTGGATTGCCTCCAGCTTTCCCGGCTCTGCTTCAAGTGGCCGCCCCCCACCTTGTGGCCCAGGTATGAAACCTCCGCCATGCCCACCTTGCACTTTTCAGCTTTTATGGTCAGTCCTGCATCCTGGAGGCGACCCAGCATCCTCTTCACCTGGGACACATGGTCCTCCCAGGTCTGGCTAAAGACACACATATTGTCAATATACGCCAGAGCAAAGTCCTCCATCCCCCTTAGCAACTGATCCAGCAGGCACTGGAAGGTGTCAGGTGCCTCCTTGAGACCAAAAGGCAGGACCAGGAACTCGAAGAGCCCTATTGGGGTGGTGAAGGCAGACTTCAACCAGGCCTCCAGGTCCAAAGGCACCTGCCAGTAGCCTTGGGTAAGATCCATGGTAGTGAGGTACCGGCCCCCCCCCCCCCCCACAACTTGTCTAGGATCTCATTGGTCCTAGGCATGGGGTAGGCATCGGACACGGTGATGGCATTGAGCTTCCGATAGTCCACACAGAATCGGATCGACCTGTCCTTCTTGGAGACCAGCACCACCAGCAAGGCCTAGGGGCTGGCGGATGGCTGGATCACCCTGAAAGCCAGCATATCCCTGACCTCTCTCTCCAGGTCCTGGGCTGTTTTCCCAGTGACCCTGAATGGAGAACACCTGATGGGAGGGTTGGTTCCCGTCTCCACCCTGTGGACAGCCACGTTAGTGAGCCTAGGCCAGTTGGAGAACAGCTGCCAGTATGAATGCAGCACCTCTCTGATCTCTGCCTGCTGGGCAGGGGTTAGCTGGTCAGAGAGGGGAATTGATTTCAATGGGGGGTTAGCCCCTGCCTCAGGGAGGAGTCCCACCAGGGGCTCCTTTCCCTTCTCCTCCCACTGCCCACACACAGCCAGCACCAACTTCTCCTTGTCCCAGTGCGGTTTCATCATGTTGACATGATACACCCTGTGGCTGTGTGCCTGTTTGGACAGTTCCACCACATAGTTCACCTCGTTTGCCTGTCTGATGGCCTTGAAGGGGCCGTCCCAGGCAGCTTGCAGCTTGTTCCTCGTCACAGGGATGAGGAGCATCACCTGGTCCCCGGTAGCATAGGAGCAGGCCTGTGCTGAGCGGTCGTATCAGACCTTCTGCTTCCTCTGGGCCCTCGCTAGATTTCCCCTGGCCAAGCCCATGAGCTCCACGAGCTTTTCCCGGAAAGCCAGTACATACTCCACCACTGATTCCCCATTGGGAGAGGCCTTTACCTCCCACTCGGCCCTCATCAAGTCCAGGGGTCCCCTCACCTTTCTCCCATACAGCAACTCAAACAGGGAGAATCCTATGGATTCCTGGGGTACTTCCCTACTTGCGAACAGCAGGTGGGGTAGATACTTGTCCCAGTCCTGTGGATGCTGGTCCATAAAGGTTTTCAGCATCCTCTTTAGGGTCCCATTGAATCTCTCCACCAGCCCATTGGACTGAGGGCGGTAGGCTGAGGCCCAGGTGTGTCGGACCCTACACTTCTCCCACAAGCACTGGAGCAGAGCTGACATGAAGTTAGACCCCTGGTCTGTAAGGACCTCCTTGAGGAACCCCACTCTGCTGAAGATGGTCAGCAATGCGTCTGCCACGGTGTCTGCCTCGATAGACGACAAGGCCACCTCGGGGTAGCGTTTAGTGAAATCCGCTACCACCAGGATGTATTTCTTCCCTGCCCGAGTCACCCTGCTGAGGCGCCCCACTGTGTCCACAGCCACCTTCTGGAAAGGCTCCTCTATGATGGGCAAAGGTCTCAGTGGTGCTTTACCTTTGTCCCGGGCCTTCCCCACCCTCTGGCAGGAGCCACAGGACCTGCAATACTGTTGGACTGTGTCAAAGACCCCAGGCCAGTGAAAGTGCTGCAGCAGCCTTTGCCTGGTGTGCCGGATGCCCTGATGCCCTGACAGGGGAATATCGTGGGCCAAGTACAACAGTCTGCGGTGGTACCTCTGGGCAATCACCAACTGCCTCCCACCTGTCCAAGGTTCAGTTTGCCCTGAACCAGCCCATTCCCTGTACAGGAATTCCTTCTCCCACAGGAATTGCTCCTGGCAGTCCTCCCCCTAGGACTGTGCCCCGCTGTGGCCCGCCAGGGCCCTCAGTTTCTCCAAAGAGGGATCCACCTGCAGCTCTGTTTGGAATTCAGTGGTTGGGTTTGAGGATACAGCCCTGGCTGGTGATGCCTTGGTTTTCCCACCTTGGCACAGAGGCTCCGGCCCAGCCCTGTTGAGCCCTACTCTCGGCGCTTCGGGGCCCTCCCTTGGGAGGTCCCACGACCCTCCCTGGCTCTGCCTGCGGGTAAAGATCAGGACGCTCTGAGTGCCATCCGGCCAGTTCTCCAAGTCATTACCCATTAGCACCTCGGTAGGCAAGTGATCGTGCACCCCAACCTCTTTGGGTTCCTCCTTAGCCCCCCATTTTAGGTGTATCCTCACTACAGGCACCTTGACGGGGGGCCCGAACACTTCCCTCAGGGTCCGAACACTCCCCTCAGGGTCATGTAGGCATCAGGCAGTAGCTGGTCTAGGTCCACCCCCTCGGACCATGCCAGCGTCACCTCTGCGCCCGTGTCCCAGAACCCCGGACATAAGAACATGAGAACGGCTGTACCGGGTCAGACCAAAGGTCCATCTAGCCCAGTATCTGTCTACCGACAGTGGCCAATGCCAGGTGCCCCAGAGGGAGTGAAGCTAACAGGCAATGATCAAGTGATCTCTCTCCTGCCATCCATCTCCAACCTCTGACAGACAGAGGCTAGAGACACCGTTCCTTACCCATCCTAGCTAATAGCCATTTATGGACTTAGCCACCATGAATTTATCCAGTTCCCTTTTAAACATTGTTATAGTCCCAGACTTCACAACTTCCTCAGGTAAGGAGTTCCACAAGCTGACGGTGTGCTGTGTGAAGAAGAACGTCCTTTTATTTGTTTTAAACCTGCTGCCTATTAATTTCATTTGGTGACCCCTAGTTCTTGTATTATAGGAATAAGTAAATAACTTTTCCTTATCCACTTTCTCCACATCACTCGTGATTTTATATACCTCTATCATGTCCCCCCTTAGTCTCCTCTTTTCCAAGCTGAAGAGGCCTAGCCTCTTTAATCTTTCCTCATATGGGACCCTCTCCAAACCCCTAATTGTTTTAGTTGCCCTTTTCTGAACCTTTTCTAGTGCTAGAATATCTTTTTTGAGGTGAGGAGACCACATCTGTACACAGTATGCGAAATGTGGGCGTACCATGGATTTATATAAGGGCAATAATATATTCTCAGTCTTATTCTCTATCCCCTTTTTAATGATTCCTAACATCCTGTTTGCTTTTTTGACCGCCTCTGCGCACTGCGTGGACATCTTCAGAGAACTATCCACGATGACGCCAAGATCTTTTTCCTGACTTGTTGTAGCTAAATTGGCGCCCATCATATTGTATGTATAGTTGGGGTTATTTTTTCCAATGTGCATTACTTTACATTTATCCACATTCAATTTCATTTGCCATTTTGTTGCCCAATCACTTAGTTTTGTGAGATCTCTTTGAAGTTCTTCACAGTCTGCTTTGGTCTTAACTATCTTGAGTAGTTTAGTATCATCTGCAAACTTTGCCACCTCACTGTTTACCCCTTTCTCCAGATCATTTATGAATAAATTGAATAGGATTGGTCCTAGGACTGACCCTTGGGGAACACCACTAGTTACCCCTCTCCATTCTGAGGATTTACCATTAATTCCTACCCTTTGTTCCCTGTCTTTTAACCAGTTCTCAATCCATGAAAGGACCTTCCCTTTTATCCCGTGACAGGTTAATTTACATAAGAGCCTTTGATGAGGGACCTTGTCAAAGGCTTTCTGGAAATCTAAGTACACTATGTCCACTGGATCCCCCTTGTCCACATGTTTGTTGACCCCTTCAAAGAACTCTAATAGATTAGTAAGACACGATTTCCCTTTACAGAAACCATGTTGACTATTGCTCAACAGTTTCTGGTTTTCTATGTGTCTGACAATTTTATTCTTAACTATTGTTTCGACTTATTTGCCCGGTACCGACGTTAGACTTACCGGTCTGTAATTGCCGGTATCACCTCTAGAGCCTTTTTTAAATATTGGCGTTACATTAGCTAACTTCCAGTCATTGGGTACCGAAGCCGATTTAAAGGACAGGTTAGAAACCTTAGTTAATAGTTCCACAACTTCATATTTGAGTTCTTTCAGAACTCTTGGGTGAATGGCATCTGGTCCCGGTGACTTGTTACTGTTGAGTTTATCAATTAATTCCAAAACCTCCTCTAGTGACACTTCAATCTGTGACAGTTCCTCAGATTTGTCACCTACAAAAGCCGGCTCAGGTTTGGGAATCTCCCTAACATCCTCAGCTGTGAAGACTGAAGCAAAGAATCCATTTAGTTTCTCTGCAATGACTTTATCATCTTTAAGTGCTCCTTTCGTATTTCGATTGTCAAGGGGCCCCACTGGTTGTTTAGCAGGCTTCCTGCTTCTGATGTACTTAAAAAACATTTTATTACCACCTTTGGAGTTTTTGGCTAGCCGTTCTTCAAACTCCTCTTTGGCTTTTCTTATTACACTCTTGCACTTAAGCTGGCAGTGTTTGTGCTCCTTTCTATTTGCCTCACTAGGATTTGACTTCCACTTTTTAAAGAAAGTCTTTTTATCTCTCCCTGCTTCTTTTACATGGTTGTTAAGATACGGTGGCTCTTTTTTAGTTCTTTTTCTGTGTTTCTTAATTCGGGGTATACATTGAAGTTGGACCTCTAGTATGGTGTCTTTACAAAGGGCCCATGCAACTTACAGGGATTTCACTTTAGTCACTGTACCTTTTAACTTTTGTTTAACTAACCCCCTCATTTTTGTACAGATCCCCCTTTTGAAATTAAATGCCGCAGTGTTGGGCTGTTGAGGTGTTCTTCCCCCCACAGGAATGTTGAATGTTATTGTATTATGGTCACTATTTCCAAGCGGTCCTGCTATAGTTACCTCTTGGACCAGCTCCTGCACTCCACTCAGGATTAAATCTAGAGTTGCCTCTCCCCTTGTGGGTTCTCGTACCAGCTGCTCCATGAAGCAGTCCTTTAAAGTGTAAGCAGAGTCAGGATGAGCTCTACCCTGACATCTGGTGGAAAGAATTTCAGAGAGTGTATTTGCATAGGCACGCCTACCCCATCCCAGGCTGCCGAGCTGTGGGACTGCTTTGTGACAGAAATGACTCAACCTCAGTTGGGTGGTACCTGCTAGACAAGGGACATGGGTTCCAAAACCCAGTGAATTGAGAGGGGCTGGGGACAGGTATCTGTGCCTGGTGGTGCAGTCTCCTTGTGGAGCCAGAAGCACCAGTTCCACCCCCTCCTCTCTCCAGTGTGGAATGTCAGAGTTGATTTTTTATTCCCATAATAATCTCGATACAGGTGACTGAGCTGAACTCACTTTGGGCTAATGGTGCACTAGCACTGGGGCCCCCCTACTATGAGCTGAGATCACTAAGAGTTGAAATCACTAAAGAGCAGGAATTACTGAGCTGAGAGCACTAAGTACTGTGCTAACTAGTGGGGGGGCCTGAAGCTATACTGTGGAACAGAGCATCTGGCGGAATGGAGCAGTTTGTGGGGACGGCTGGAGTGGATCACGGGACAGCTGGTGGAGCAGAGCGGAGTAGCTGTGGGACGGGTGGAGCGGCCCACGGAGCGAGCGGAGCCGAGCAGTTTGTGGGGACAACTGGAGCAGCTCACGGGACAGCTGGTGAAGCAGAGCAGCTGGCGGAGCAGAGTGGAGCAGATTGTGGGGACAGCTGGAGGAGCAGAGTGTAGCGGCTGGTAAAGCAGAGCAGTTTGTGGAGAAGGTGAAAGCAGAACCCATGGAGAGGCAGGGCAGTTGGCCCCGGACCACGTAAGGTGCCCCTTTCTACCCAGGCTGGAGGGAGGGACTTCTACAGATAGACTCTCGAACTTTGTGGCTGCACTGACCCAGGACAGAGATTTTTGGATTGTGGGACTTTTGGGACTGTGGGTGATTTGAGGGTTGATGGACTCAAGAGCCCAGGGAAAAGGACACGGCCCAATTTCCTAGGGTGGGCCTTTGCTCACGGTTTGGTCTATGAACTCTAGTTGAGGTGTTTTCCCAGTTTAGTGCTTGTTGTTTATCTCATGTAATTAAACCTTTTCTGCTACACCGAGACTCTGTGCTTGCGAGAGGGGAAGCATTGCCTCTTTGAGGCACCTAGGGGTGTGTGTAAGATTTTCCCAGGTCACTGGGTGGGGGCTGGAGCCGGTTATGCATCGTGTCACTGAAACGGAACCCCTGGATACTGAACACGGCCCTTGTTGCTGCCAACTCAGAGGGGCAGAAGGGTTACAAAAGTATCGAGAAATTTTATCTCTGCATTTCGTCCTGAAGTGAAATGTTCCCAGTCAATATGGGGATACTTGAAATCCCCCACTATTATTGGGTTCTTAATTTTGATAGCCTCTCTAATTTCCCTCAGCATTTCATCATCACTATTACTGTCCTGGTCAGGTGGTCGATAATAGATCCCTAATGTTATATTTTTATTAGAGCATGACATTTCTATCCATAGCGATTCTATGGAACATGTGGATTCGCTTAAGATTTTTACTTCATTTGAATCCACATTTTCTTTCACATATAGTGCCACTCCTCCCCCTGCACAACCTGTTCTGTCCTTCCGATATATTTTGTACCCCAAAATGATTGTGTCCCATTGATTGTTCTCAGTCCAGCAGGTTTCTGTGGTGCCTATTATATCAATATCCTCCTTTATCACAAGGCACTCTAGTTCACCCATCTTATTATTTAGACTTCTAGCATTTGTGTACAAGTACTTTAAAAACTTGTCCTTGTTTATTTGTCTGCCCTTTTCGATGTGCCAGATTCTTTTTTATGTGACTGTTTATCATCTGATCCAGCCCTTACATTATCCTTTTCCGTCCTCTGTTCCTGACTATAACCTGGAGATTCTCTATCATCAGACTCTCCCCTAAGAGAACTCTGTGTCTGATCCACATGCTCCTCTGCAGCAGTCAGCTTTCCCCCATCTCCTAGTTTAAAAACTGCTCTACAACCTTTTTAATGGACGCTCCTTCCCCGCACCTCAATGGAGATGATGTGGTGATTGTCCCCCGGGGTCTGTCCCATGCTCACTCGGCGGATGGAGTACAGCCGCTCTGGACCTGGGGCCCCGCCTTTCCCTGCTGGCCTGGTCTGGCGGTCCCCTTCCCCTGGCACAGCCCTCTCGACTGTGGCCCCCTGGCCCGGCAGTGCCCCCTCTCAGTGGGCTTCCACCCAGTTAACACCCCGCAGGTTCTGCTTGGCCGCCATTGCCTTCATCTTCAGGCACTGGCCACCTTGTGCCCCTTTTGGCCACAGTAATTACATTTCAGGTCCCTCAAGTCCCAGGCAGGCGGTCGGCCCGCCACGGCATTCCCGGCCACCCCTGAGCTGGGCTTCCTGGAGTCCCACCTTTGAGAGGTCTCTGGGTGACTCCCCTTCTGAGCCCCTGATGTGGGTCTTCCTCCTGCCCCCGGTCCACAAACTCGTCTGCCAGTGCCCCTGCACTGCGCAGATCCTTGGGCTTCCAGTCCACTAGCCACATCTTAAGGTCTGGAGGGCAGATGTCGCCCTTCCCCCACTTGCGGAGATATTCCCCCAGCAGGTTGGCAACCTCCTTGTAAGTGACACCTGAGGTCCTGCATACACCCTGGCATTGTTTCCTATACGCCTCGGGGGTCAGTTCAAACTTCAGCAGCAAAGCCTGTTGAACAGGTCGAAGTCCCTGTCTCAACACCATCCATTTGGCTGAATGCCTCTATGGCTTGGGACCCAGCAGGAGGGTCAGACAGCACATCCTATCTGCGGGGTCAATCTGGTTCAGATCACAGGCCTTCTCAAAGGCTGTGAGATAGGCATGAACTGGGGCAGCAGTTTGGTGTCTAGAGCCCCACACCAATGGAGTCTCGGGGCCCTTCCCCACTTACCCCCCGGCAAGCCCTCTTGGCCCGCTGCCCCTCCATCGCCAGCTCGTGTTTTCTCTGTTCTACACGGTCCTCTCGTTCTCTCTGTCCACCAGCCTCACTCCTCCTGTGCCAGCTCCTTTGCTTTCAGCTCCAGCTCTAGTTTCCGCAACTCCTCGAGGGAGGAACCTGACTGGGGTCTCCCTGAGCTGATTGGGGAGTTGTGATGTTATTGATATAAACTGGGACCATATAGAACATGGGTTGCAACCAAGGTCCTGTAGTGGCACCAAATCCTAGGTAAAGGGGGTCATATAAGGTGTCTAAGACCAGGTTACGGATTACTGGTTATGATTATGCTATCTGTATGTCTGTATCATTTTGGTAGTTGAAGTTATGAATATTGGCTGTATGCTGTCTGTATTTCAAACTTGTGTTGTGTTACTGGGAAAGATCCCAGACAAGTTGGTGTCAGCTCTGTTTAGCCTGCTTGATGGCCCATTAAGGACCATCAGCTACACAATTGACCCACTGAGAGGAGACAGATACGCCTTGTGACTCAGCAGGGTGTGCAGAAACTGGCCCATGTGACTGCAGACTCCATTTTGCTGTAATTTTCCACAGTAAGGACAGAGAGGTTCTTACACCTGGAAAAGCCTATATAAGGTTAATGCCTCATCTCCATCTTGTCTTCAATCCTGCTTCTTACCTCTGGAGGGACTTTGCTACAAACAGAAGCTCTGCACAAAGGACTGAATGACCCATCCCAGCTGGGGATGTTCCAGAGACTTGATTTGAACCTGCAGTTTACTCCATCACTGCTCAAGCCTGAACTAAGAACTTTGCCATTACTGGATGTAATTGATTCCATTTAATCAATTCTAGCTCTCATCTCTATCTTTTTCCTTTTATGAATAAACCTTTAGATTTTAGATTCTAAAGGATTGGCAACAGCGTGATTTGTGGGTAAGATCTGATGTGTATATTGACCTGGGTCTGGGGCTTGGTCCTTTGGGATCGAGAGAACCTTTTTCTTTTACTGGGGTGTTGGTTTTCATAACCATTCATCCCCAGGACGAGTGGGACTGGTGGGGATACTGGGAGACTGGAGTGTCTAAGGAAATTGCTTGTGTGACTTGTGGTTAGCCAGTGGGGTGAAACCGAAGTCCTTTTTGTCTGGCTGTTTTGGTTTGAAAACCCCAGCCTAGGGCTGTGACTGCCCTGTTTGAGCAATTGGTCCTGAATTGGCACTCTCAGTTGGGTCCCGCCAGAACCGCATCGTCACAGGAGTCAGGTCTGACACCCTCCCGGTCGCTACACAGACTGCCCCTACGGCTACTCCCCAGCTCACCAGGCACCCCAGCAGCCCCCCTGGGGTCTGGAGCCTGTTCCTCAGACTGGTCATTCTCTACAAGCTGAGCAATCAGCCGCTCCTTAGGGAGCCTCCCCACACTCAGCCCCCTCTCCCTGCACATACGTGCCAGATCGCTCTTACGGAGCCGGTTCTAGGCCATTTCCAGGCTGGTTCCGTTAATACCCTCGTTCTATCGCTGGCAGCCACTCACTGCAAAGCACCTGTGCCCGCAGCCAAACATCTACAGGGTGCATCCGCCAACCATCCTCTGCTGCCACGTTGTCACGGACTCACAGGCCAGGCCCACTCTTGGCCTGTGCGGTCCGTGGGGGGTGCCCCTTTCAGTGCGACAGCCCTTCTCGGGGGTCCACTCTCTCTCGGGGTCAGGCCCCTCCACCTCCTGGAGCCGCACCTCTCTGAGCCTTAGCACGTCTGTCTCTGCTGTGGCCCCCTCAGGGAGTCCCCTCGCTCTGGACCCCCCTGGGCGTCCTCACCCCTGAAGGGGTTGATGCAACCCTGTTCTCTAGCCTGGAGCGACTCTCCGCAAGCATAAAACAGGAGCGTTTATTGAGAGTTGAACCCAGCACAGGAAACTCTCAGGGCCTCAGGCCTGGCCTCCCTCAGCCCAGCACATCCCAGTCCCCCTGCATCCAGGTGGGCTCTGCCTGCTCCCTCTCTCCAGCCCCAAGCCTCCTGCTTCCCAGCTGGGCCTCAGATATCCCCAGCCCCAAGCCCCCTCTGTCCATTGTCTTCTCTCCAGGTAAACAGGAAGGTCTGGGTCTCCTCTCCTCTCAGCCCTCCTCTGGCTAGAACCAGCTGGTCAGGTCACCGAGGCCCTCGCTCTGCAGCCCATTATCCCCCCACTGGTCAGAAGCAGGTGTGTCTCCTGAGCTGGGTCTCCAGGTCACCAGGTCACCAGTCGCTGGGGTCTCCATCCTCTGGGTCAGCAGCCTGGGTCCCGAGTCCCTCTCCGGTCCTGTGTACCAACAAACTCCCTCTCCCCTCACCTCGTTAAACAAGTAACACCCGGGGACACTGAGTCTCACACCCTGTGCATGCAAACCACTGGAAAACACAGCAGGCTCCATCTCAGTAGCTTGGCATTAGCCCCTTTCATTTGATGTAGCCACGTCAGGGGCGAATGGTCCGTGTACACAGTCAAGCATCGCCCAGATAGATATGGCTGCAGTTTTTTGAGGGCCCACACCATGGTCAGGTCTCCCTTCTCGATGGACGCATAGTGCTGCTCTCGGGTCAGCAGCTTCGTGCTCAGGTACACAATGGGGTGTCTCTCCCACTTAGTATCCGTTTGCATCAGCACTGCCCCCAGCCCTGTGTCCGAGGCGTTGGTGAACACCAGGAAGGGTTTGCTAAAATCCGAGTTTACCAGCACCGGGCCCTGGATAAGTGCCCCCTTCAGCACACAGGGAGCCCTCTGGCACTGCTCGGTCCAGACCAGCTTGTCTGGCTTTCCCTTCCTACATAGCTCCATGAGGGGAGCCGCCAGGGAGCTAAAGTGCGGCACAAACCTCCGGTAGTACCCCGCCATCCCAATGAAAGCCTGGACCTGCTTCTTAGTCTGGGGAGCAGGCCAGTCCTGGATCGCCTCCACCTTGGCTGGCTCTGGCTTCAGGTGGCCGCCCCCCATCTTGTGGCCCATGTATGATACCTCGGCCATCCCCACCTTGCACTTTCCAGCTTTTATAATCAGTCCTGCATCCTGGAGGCGACCCAGCACCCTCTTCACCTGGGACACATGCTCCTCCCAGGTCTGGCTAAAGACACACATATTGTCAATATACGCCAGAGCAAAGTCCTCCATCCCCCTTAGCAACTGATCCAGCAGGCACTGGAAGGTGTCAGGTGCCTCCTTGAGACCAAAAGGCAGGACCAGGAACTCGAAGAGCCCTATTGGGGTGGTGAAGGCAGACTTCAACCAGGCCTCCAGGTCCAAAGGCACCTGCCAGTAGCCTTGGGTAAGATCCATGGTAGTGAGGTACTGGGCCCCCCCAATTTGTCTAGGATCTCATTGGTCCTAGGCATGGGGTAGGCATCGGACACGGTGATGGCATTGAGCTTCCGATAGCCCACAACTGGATTGACTCGTCCTTCATGGGGGCCAGCACTACGGGTGAGGCCCAGGGGCTGGTGGACGGCTGGATCACCCCTAAAGCCAGCATGTCCCTGACCTCTCTCTCCAGGTCCTGGGCTGTTTTCCCTGTGACCCTGAAGGGGGAACACCTGATGGGAGGGTTGGCTCCCCTCTCCACCTGGTGAACAGCCAGGTTAGTGAGCCCAGGTTGGTTGGAAAACAGCTGCTGGTACAATAATAATAATAATTAATAATAATTGGAGATATACCTGTCTACTAGAACTGGAAGGGACCCAGAAAGTCATTGAGTCCAGCCCCCTGCCTTCACTAGCAGGACCAAGTACTGATTTTTGCCCCAGATCCCTAAGTGGCCCTGTCAAGGTATTTTTCCCACTTTGAACTTTAGCGTCCAAAAAGTGGGGACCTGCATGTACCCTTCTAAGCTTAATTCCTAGCTTAGATCTGATAGCGCCGCCACCAACCAGGAATTCCAGTGTCTGGTATACTCCCTGTCCCCCAAAAACCTTCCCTGGGGGACCCAGGACCCAAACCCCTTGGGTCTTAAAGAGAAATAAACCATTTCCCCTCCTTCCCCCTCCCAGACTTTCCCCTCCCTGGGTTACCCTGAAAGTCTGCACTGATCCGAACTCCTTGGATCTTAAAACAGAGAGGAATTAACCTTCCCCCCACCTCCTTTCCCCCCACCAATCCCCTGGTGAGTTTAGACCCAATCCCCTTGGGTCTTAAACAAGGAAAAAAATCAATCAGGTTCTTAAAAAAGAAAGCTTTTAATTAAAGAAAGAAAAAGTAAAAATTATCTCTGTAAAACCAGAATGGAAATGTTTACAGGGTCTTCAGCTTATATAGACTAGAGGGACTCCCTCTCCCTTAGCCTAAGATACAAGTTACAGCAAACAGAGGTAAAAATTCTTCCAGCAAAATACACGTTTGGAAGTTAAGAAAACAAACATAAGACTAATCCGCCTTTTCTAGCTAGTACTTACTATTTTGAACATAGGAGACTGTTTCAGAAAGATTGGAGAAAGACCTGGTTGCATGTCTGGCCCCCTCTTAGCCCCAAGAGCGAACAACCAACAAACAAAACAGCACAAACAAAGACTTCCCTCCACCGAGATTTGAAAGTATCTTGTCCCCTGATTGGTCCTCTGGTCAGGTGTCTGCCAGGTTCACTGAGCTTCTTAACCCTTTACAGGTAAAAGAGACATTAACCCTTAACTATCTGTTTATGACAGGCCCCTCAAGGATTGAACTTACAACCCTGGGTTTAGCAGGCTGTGACGTTATTGATATAAACTGGGACCATATAGAACATGGTTTGCAACCAAGGTCCTGTAGTGGCACCAAATCTTATGTAAAGGGGGTCATATAAGGTGTCTAAGACCAGGTTATGGGTTACTGGTTATGATTATGCTGTCTGTATGTCTGTATCATTTTGTAGTTGAAGTTATGAGTATTGGATCTATACTGTCTGTATTTCAAATTTGTGCTGTGTTTCTGGGAAACATCCCAGACAGGTTGGTGTTAGCTCTGCCTAGCCTGCTTGATGGCCCATTAAGGACCATCAGCTACACAAGTGACCCATGGAGAGAAGGCAGATAAGCCTTGTAACTCAGCAAAGTATGCAGGGACTTGCCCATGTGACTCCAGACTCCATTTTTCTGTAATTTTCCACAGTAAGAACCAAGAAGTGTTCTTACACTTGGAAGAGCCTATATAAGGCTAATGCCTCATCTCCATCTTGTCTTCAGTCCTGATTCTTACTCTGGAGGAACTTCGCTACAAACTGAAGCTCTGAGCAAAGGACCGAATGACCCATCCCAGCAGGGGATGTTCCAGAGACTTGATTTGAACCTGCAGTTTACTCCATCACGGCTACAAGCCTGAACTAAGAACTTTGCTATTACTGTATGTAATTGATTCCATTTAACCGATTCTAGCTCTCAGCTCTATCTTTTTCCTTTTAGATTTTAGATTCTAAAGGATTGGCAACAGCGTGATTTGTGGGTAAGATCTGATTTGTATATTGACCTGGGTCTGGAGCTTGAGTCTTTGGGATCGAGAGAACCGTTTTCTTTTATTGGAGTGTTGATTTTCATAACCATTCATCCCCAGGATGAGTTTTACTGATGGTGATACTGGGAGACTAGAGTGTCTAAGGAAATTGCTTGTGTGACTTGTGGTTAGCCAGAGGGGTGAAACCGAAGTCCTTTTTGTCTGGCTGTTTTGGTTTGCCTTAGAGGTGGAAAACCCCAGCCTAGGGCAGTAACTGCCCTGTTTGAGCAATTGGTCCTGAATTGGCACTCTCGGTTGGGTCCCACCAGAACCGCATTGTCACAGAGACGTAGTCGGCAGGATCCGTAGAACCAGGTCAATTAAGCTTTGGGTCAGAACCCCACGCTATCCACATTTGAATTTTGGTATTGAGAGTTTGGTTGGTTAAAGATCAGTGACCATGAGCCAGAAAGCATCAGCAAAAGCAACGAAACTGCAAGCCCTGATGGACAGACTGCAGTTTGAACATGAGCAAAAACTGGCAGAAATTCCAATGAAAGAGAAGCAGCCTTGGCCCAGCTGGAGGAAGAGGCTGCTGAGAGAGAAGAAAAAGCTCGTAAGGGGCGTCTGGAGCTGCTGGCTGCTGAGGAGAAAGCTCGACAGAGGCAACAGGAGCTGGAACAGGAGACTCAGAAGTTGCAACAGGAAACTGCCAGACTTCAGCTCCAAGTCAAAGAAGCAAGGGAAGAACAGCAGAAACTGTATCCTCTTGAAAATCCAGTTTATAACTGTGTTGATATGTGGTATTACTCTGGGCAGTTTTCTGTGTTTAATCAGTTTTGCTATGGCCAGGGAGAGGGGGATTCTAACCTGGTGGGTAATAGCTGTTTGTCTGGGCAAGAAAGCAGTGTGCCTTTGAATGGAGTTTCTGAATGTCTGTCTGATATCTCAGAAGTGAATCTGGAGTTAGATCAAGAGCAGAAAGATCTCATTGGTCAGGAAAATGTTTCTCAGGAGCAGATGACAGGGCTGGTCAGGCTGAAGCCCTAACGGAGGAAGGAAAGGGGAGATTTGTCACGGGTGATGGACTGGTGGCTAGTGCAGCTTGTAAAAGGGAACCTGAAATGGGAAACTGATTTGCTGGAAGTAGCTCAGTGTAGTGAGAAGAGCAGCAGCTTATCTGTTGGGAGTGGCAATGTGCCTGGTAGGGAAAGTCTGGATGAGCCTAGGCAGCCTTGTGAGCCGATGGCTTTGTCTAGTCAGCAGTTTGGGAAGACAAGGATAGTGGAAGATGAGTGTCCCTATCCCTTACCTGTTTTCTGTGTGGAGAAATGTGACAGAGAAGGAAATGTGCCTGTGTCTGTCGGGGGTATTGACTTGCCTATGGAGGGAGCTACCCCGGTCTCCAAGCAGTTGTCTGTGAACAGCTCTGTGTGCTGGGACAAGGGAAATGAGATCCCAAGCTGTGTGTTTGGTAAAGCAGAAGGTGTCTCCAGCTTTTCTTTGTCTCTGGAGCAGACAGAAGGTGCCTTTCAGCCTGTGATGGTTGAGAATAGTGCAGTTGTCTCAAAGTTGGCTGTAAGTACAGCTAAAGCCCAGGAAGGGAATGGTCCTAAGTTTGTGTCTGCTGGGGAGAATGGCACTGTGACTAGGTTGCATCCAGTTAGTGTCCTAGCAAAATTCCAGAGACCAGGCAATTCTGGTGCTTGTAGTTTGCCTGTTGCTAATGTGTGGTTGGAAAAGGGTGTAGCAACTCTGTCTGATCAGGGTGATACCCTAGCCAGGGCACAAGGAGAGCATGAAAGTGATTTGATTGTGTTATCTACTGACATTTGGGAAACTTGTAGCAAGAAGGAGAATGCTTCTGACCTTTTGACTATGAAGTCTATGAGTTTGCCTGAAAGGGGATTGTGTAGGAATCTGCCTGATGGGCCCGAGGTGATTCTGGATGTAAATAAGACCCAGAAAGAGGAAAGTGTTCCTTTAGAGCAAGCCCTAGGTGAAGAGGGTAAGGGCAGAATTTCTGTGAGGGGTGAATAGTTGCTTAAAGAAGTTCCTGGGGAAAGGAATCCTCATGGTAACCTGTGCAAGCAGTTTACTGCAGCTGAAGGGTGTGAAAGTGATTAATCAAGGAAGTTTCAGTTCCTAACAGCCAGAAATTTTCTGTGGTGAATGGATCCACTGACTTTCCTTTTGAAAGATCCAGTGTGGGGAGCTCTGACAAGGTCTCAGATGAAGTAGAAGCTGTTAAGAAAGTAGAGCAGCCCCATAACCAAGTGGCTGTGTGTGGCCAGCTTGTTGGGAAGACAATGGTGTTGGGACAAGAATATCTCCATGCTGATTCTGTGAGTGAGCAGTCTGTGCTTCAGGGTCCAAGGACAGATTTGGTTACTGGTGTTTCAGAGCAGAATAGTTTTATGGCTGAATGCTTGAGGATGCAGGGGAGAGCAAGCAAACTCTCACCCTCAGACCCTTTGGATTTGTGTGGTATCTCTGTAAGACAGAGTCCAGCCTTGGAATTGGTAGCAGCTAAGAAGTTAAAAGCTGGTGTTTGTGTTGATGCAAATTATGTGGCTGGCAGGGAGAAGAAAGACTTGCTGATAGCTGTTAGCACAGAGAGCCCACCCCATCAGCCAGTGACTTCTGTTGAGCAAGAGAAATCAGGGTTTGATCCTTCAGGACAAGAAAGAAGAAGAAAACTTAATTTTGCAAAGGGAAGTCATAGAATAACCCTAAAAGGCCCAAACCCCAGTGGTATTGAGCCAAAGGTGTGGCATGACAAACATGATTGTAGATGGACACTTGCAATGGATTTGTTGTTGCTAATGGTGATTTCTGTAACTAATGTGTTGCTGTAAGAATGTAGAATGTGCCTAATCTTCTGGAAAATCCCTTGAAGATGTTTAGAGTGATACATGAGAAAACACTTTATGTTAGAAGGCCTTGTAATGCTGATGTTTCACAGTTAATGCCTGTAAACAGTCTTGGAACTTTTCACTGGAGAAAAGACATTCCAGACCTGATGTGCTGTATGAAAAGGGAAACTGAGGCACACTACCATATTGCTTGCATGGCTAAATGCCAAGATTCCTGTACTATGAACAACATTAATATCTACATTGACTCAATGTTAAGTAGGTTCCAAACATTGGCCAGAGCTTGTATGGATAAAGTAGCTCTGTTCTGTAGCTCTTGGCAATATCATGTGAGACATACAGGAATCCTGCTGCAAGAGCAGATCCAATCAACCATTGTTCTAACCAAGTTTTACCTTGAGTTTGTAAAGAGATTCAATCATGTTACTGAACATGACTTTGATAAACCATTTCTGTTATACATTGGTACGGCCTCTAGGTCAATGTAGTGAGACAGACCCAAGAATGGGGAGCTCTTGGGATGCAGTCAGTGATGTTTGTGTCATCCCTTCCTGCATCAGTTTTGCACTGGGGGTGTGACATTAGGAGTGTGATCTAATATCTCATTGAAAGGTGACAGGGCCAGAAAGAGTTAATTAACTCACAGACTGACCTGACCCAGGGCTGAACTTTAGAGACTGGTTAGGAAAATATGCAAATGACCAGAGCTTTGAAGTGCAGCTGCATTGGTAGAGGTAGAAGGGGAGGTGTTTGCTCAGGGCTTGGGATGTCAGCAAACAAGTCTTGTCTATTGCTAGAGCTTTGATTCAAAGATCAAAAAAGGAATATTAACATTTATGATGATACTCTAGTGAAATAGACAATAATACTATGTGTCTCTTTGAAGGTAGGAGGCACCCACAGGTGGCAAGGAACAGCAGCTGGCGGGTTGCCAGGCAGTGAGGAACAGCAGCTGGAGGGGCACCCAGGCAGTGAGGAACAGAGCAAGTGCTCAGATGGTGAAACAAGCCAGATGCCTTCTTCTGGGTGGGAGGGGAACTCACACAGATGCACCTCTGAACCCAGGGTCCTCACTGACCAAGGACAGCCATTGTGAGTGGGATGTGGTGAGGGAGCAGAGGGGGGCATGGTAAAGGAACTTTTGGTTGTAGAACTCGAGAACGTGAGGCAGAAGAAGACTCTGCCTCATGCACTCTGCGGTGGGTGTCCTGCTGACAGTTTGTTTATGAGTTCTGCTTGTGGCATTTTCCCTAATTAATGTCAGGTGACTTCTCTCCTTTCATGATTGTTTCTTTTGTGCACTCAGACTCTGTGCTTGCAAGTGGGGAAGTACTGCCTCTCTGAGGCACCCAGGGGTGCTGTGTAATTTCCCCAGGTTCCTGGGTGGGGGCTCGAGCTGGGTCTGTGTTGTAGCGATGGAAAGGAACCCCTAGATATTGAACCCAGCCCTGGTTGCTGCCAGCTTCACCTGGCAGACGAGTTACACAGCGGCTGTGAGGTGGTGTAATTTCTGTGTGTCAGTATCTTCCTGGGGAGGAAATCCCCAGCATTAATGAGAGAAAGGCAGCACCAGGTGGAGCCAGGCACAGGGAAATGGGACACACTGTTAGCTACACTCTCCAGCTCTTGATGTTTCCAGATCCGGCCTGGCCACCGTTCTGGAAGATGCTTTGGTCACTGGGTTCAGTTCAGAAGACGCTGGCGAGAGGGTGTCTCTGAGCTGTGCTATGCAGGTCACACTAAATGGTCTGATCCCCTCTGGCCTCAAACTGTATGAAAAGTGCTGGGAACAAAGGGGAAATATCTAATATTTTCATGAAAAATGTGACTTGGTTTCCCCACTCATTGTCTGTTGTCACCCACTGAGTGTGAAGGAGTTAATTTCTCCTCTGGGACAGGGAGGGGGTATGTCTACAGTACGGGATTATTCCGATTTTACATAAACTGGTTTTGTAAAACAGATTGTATAAAGTCGAGTGCATGCGGCCGCAGTAAGCACATTAATTCAGTGGTGTGCATCCATGTACTGAGGCTAGCATCGATTTCTGGAGCGTTGCACTGTGGGTAGCTATCCCGTAGCTATCCCATAGTTCCTGTAGTCTTCCCCACCCTTTGGAATTCTGGGTTGAGATCCCAATGCATGATGGTGCAAAGGCAGTGTCGCGGGTAATTCTGGGTAAACGTCGTCACTCAGTCCTTCCTCCGTGAAAGCAACGGCAGTGTCATGGAGTGTGGGGGAGTCTGGTCCTGCACCCCTCTTCCTGGGACTCACAGTGACTCTCAACCAGCCAGTAAAACCAGAAGGTTTGTTGGACAACAGGAACGAAGGATACAGCAGAACTTGGAGGCACAACCAGGACCCCTCAATCGAGTCCTTCTGGGGGTTCAGGGTGCTTGGATCCCAGCTTGGGATACCCTGAATTCCAACCACCCAGCCCAAAACCGAAACTGAACTAACTCCCTTCAGCCGGCAGATTCCTTTGTCCAGCTTCCTAGGCAAAGGTGCTGACACCTCTCCCTCCTACCTGGCTCAGGTTACAGGCTTAAAGATCCTATCCCTCACCTAAAGACATCCCCTGCTCTCCCATTCCCCACACAGACAGCCCCTACTCCATCACATCTCTCCCCCCTTGGAGACTGAACTGAGCGGGGTCACTCTGCCCAGTGACCTGGGGAAGTTCAGGGCCCCTTCTCCGGGACAACGCGTCCGCCATCAGGTTGGCACTTCCCTTCACATGGACCACGTCCATGTCATAGTCCTGCAGGAGCAGGCTCCACCTCAGGAGCTTGGCGTTGGCTCCTTTCATCTGGTGCAGCCAGGTCAGGGGAGAGTGGTTGGTGTACACGGTGAAGTGTCGCCCAAAGAGATATGGCTCTAGCTTCTTAAGGGCCCACACCATGGCCAGGCATTCCTTCTCGATGGCCGCGTAGTTCTGCTCCTGGGGTAGCAGCTTCTTACTCAGGTACACGATGGGGTGTCTCTCCCCCTTTTCATCCTCCTGCATTAACACCGCCCCCAGTCCCGTGTCTGAGGCATCGGTGAACACCATAAAGAGTTTGTCAAAATCTGGGTTTGCCAGAACTGGGCCACTAACCAGAGCCTCCTTCAGCGCCCGGAAAGCCTCCTGGCACTGCTCGGTCCAGATCACCTGGTCTGGCTTCCCCTTTTTGCACAGTTCAGTGATGGGGACGGCTATGGCACTAAAGTGGGACACGAACCTTCGATAGTACCCCGCCATCCCAATAAAGGCCTGGACCTGCTTTTTGGTTTGGGGAGCAGGCCAGTCTCTGATCACCTGCATCTTGGCTGGTTCCGGCTTTAGGCAGCCGCTCCCCACCCGATGGCCCAGGTAAGATACTTCAGCCATCCCCACCTTGCACTTCTCAGCCTTTACTGTTAACCCAGCCTTTCGGAGTCGGTCCAGGACTTGTTTAACCTGGGACATGTGGTCCTCCCAGGTCTGGCTGAAGACGCAGATGTCGTCAATATACGCCACGGCAAAACTCTCCATCCCCCGCAGTAGCTGATCCACCAGGCGCTGGAAGGTGGCCGGCGCTCCCTTGAGGCCGAAGGGCAGGGTCAGAAACTCATAGAGCCCCAGAGGGGTGATAAAGGCCGATTTCAGCCTGGCATCTGCGTCCAGCGGCACTTGCCAGTAGCCGTTTGTAAGATCCATAGTGGTGAGGTACCGAGCACCTCCCAGCTTGTCTAGGAGCTCGTCAGACCTGGGCATGGGGTAGGCATCAGACACAGTGATGGCATTGAGCTTTCGATAGTCCACACAGAACTGGATCGACCCATCCCTTTTGGGGACCAGCACCACTGGCGAGGCCCAAGGACTGGCAGACGGCTGGATCACCCCCAAAGCCAGCATGTCCCTGACCTCTCTTTCTAGGTCCTGGGCAGTTTTCCCAGTGACCCAAAAAGGGGAGCATCTTATAGGGGGATGTGACCCAGTCTTCACCCAGTGGACAGTCTAATTAGTGCGTCCAGGCTGGTTGGAAAACAGCTGTCGGTACAGATGCAGCACCCCTCTAATCTCAGCGTGCTGGCCCGGGGTCAGCTGATCAGAGAAGGGAATCACCTCCAGGGGGGAACCAGCTTTTGTCCCAGGGAATAGATCTACTAAGGGGTCATCTCCCTGCCCCTCCCAATGTCCACACAAGGCCAACACCACATTCCCCCTGCCATAGTATGGTTTCATCATGTTCACATGGTACACCCGACGGTGATGTGCCCGGTTCGACAGCTCTACCACATAGTTTATCTCATTTAGTTGCTTGACAACCTTGAAGGGCCCTTCCCAGGCAGCCTGGAGTTTGTTTCTCCTCACGGGGATGAGGACCATCACTTGATCCCCGGTGGCGAAGGCGCGGGCCCGCGCTGTGCGGTCATACCAGACCTTCTGCCTCCTCTGGGCTCGGGCCAGATTCTCCCTGGCCAGGCCCATGAGCTCGGCCAGTCTTTCCCGGAAGGTCAGGACATACTCCACCACTGACTCTCCCTCGGGAGCAGCCTTCCCCTCCCATTCGTCCCTCATCAGGTCTAGGGGCCCCCTTACCCGCCTTCCATATAACAATTCGAAAGGCGAAAACTCAGTAGATTCCTGGGGTACCTCCCTGTACGTGAACAGCAGGTGAGGTAAGTACTTGTCCGAGTCCTGCGGGTGCTGGTTCATAAATGTTTTTAGCATCATCTTCAGCGTCCCGTTGAACCTTTCCACCAGCCTGTTGGACTGGGGGTGATACGCTGAGGCCCAGTTGTGCTGGACCCCACATTTCTGCCATAAGGCCCGGAGCAGGGCCGACATGAAGTTGGACCCCTGATCCGTTAAGACTTCCATGGGGAACCCCACCCAGCTGAAGATTGTCAGCAGCGCATCTGCCACGGTGTCTTCTTAGATAGAGGACAAGGCCACTGCCTCGAGGTAGCGAGTGGCAAAATCCACCACCACCAGAATGTATTTTTTCCCTGACCGGGTCGTCTTGCTGAGGGGTCCCACTATGTCCATGGCCACCTTCTGGAAAGGTTCTTCTATGATGGGTAAAGGCCTCAAAGCCGCTTTCCCCTTGTCCCGGGTCTTCCCCACCCTCTGGCAGGGGTCACAGGATTGGCAGTACTGTCGGACCTGGGTAAAGACCCCAGGCCAGTAAAAGTTCTCTAGCAGCCTCTGCCTGGTGCGTCGGATTCCCTGGTGCCCAGCGAGAGGGATGTCATGGGCCAGGTACAGTAGCTTGTGGCGAAACTTCTGGGGAACCACCAGCTGCCTCCTGATCCCCCATGACTCTACTTCCCCTGGGGGAGCCCATTCTCGGTACAGGAACCCCTTCTCCCACAGGAACCTCTCCTTGCAACCTTTCCTCATGGTCTGTACTGCACTGAGGTCAGCCCGGTCCCTGGGCTTCCGCAAGGAGGGATCTTTCTGCAACTCGGCCTGGAACTCAGCAGCTGGGACAGGGATGGGGACCTGCTCTCTCTCATTGGCTGGGTCTGAGGCTGCAGCCTCTCTGAGCTGTGTCCCTGGGCGTTCCCTCCCCCCCAGGTTAGGGTCCTGCACCTCGGGCAGAGCCCCTTCCCCGTTGTCAGGGCGCAGTGCCGTGTCGACTCTGACTGCGGGTCACGACCAGGGCACCCCGGGCGTTGCTTGGCCAGACCTCCAGGTCCCCCCCTCTTAACACCTCCATGGGCAAATGTGGGTGTACCCTCACGTCCTTGGCGCCCTCCTTGGCCCCCCACTTCAGGTATACCCTTGCCACGGGCACCTTGAATGGGGTCCCACCCACGCCCATCAGGGTCAGGTAGGTGTCGGGCACCATCCGATCTGAGGTCACCACATCAGGCCAGGCCAGCGTCACTTCTGCGCCCGTGTCCCAGTACCCAGTGACCTTCCTCCCATCTACCTCCAGGGGAACAAGGCACTCTGTCCAGAGGGGCAGCCCTGCGCCCACCCTGTAAACCAAAAACTCGGAGCCTGGAGCATCCAGCTCCCCAGAGGAGCTGACCTGGGGCCTTCCTCCCTCCTTCGCAGGTGGTACAGTGCCAGCCCCCCTTTCCTGCGATCACTGCCCCTCGTCCAGCTGGGTCTCTACCAAGTTAACCCGGTGTGAGGTCGGTCTGCTCAGTCTGTCCTTGAGCCTGGGGCACTGGGACCGTATGTGGCCCCTCTGGCCACATTAATAGCAACTCATGTCCCGTTGGTCCCCTCAAACCGGTCGGTTGTCCCTGATGCTGGGCGTTCCCCTTGGGAGGGGTTCTCCCTATTCCCCCTTTGGGAGGTCCCAGGATGACTCTCTCTCTGCATCGCGGTGGGCCTGTTCCTTTGGGACTCCTCCCTGCCACCCCCCGACTGGCTCTTCACAAACTCATCAGCCAGCCGCCCTGCATGTTGCGGGTTCTCTGGGTTTTGGTCCTGAAACCACAGCCTCAGATCAGATGGGCACTGCTCATACAGTTGCTCCAGTACCAGCCGTTTAACCAGGTCCCTCTTTGTCTAGGCCCCACCGGCCCACTTGCTGGCCTATCCCTCCATGCGGACGGCTAGCTGCAGATATGAGACCTCAGGGGTTTTATCCTGACTCCGGAACCTCTCCCGGTACGTCTCAGGAGTCAGCCCAAACTTGCGCAGCAGGGCCTGCTTGAATAGTTCGTAGTTCCGTTTCTCCTCCTCTCCCAGCTGGCGGTACAATGCCACGGCCTTGGGGTCCAGAAAGGGGGTGAGAACCTGGAGCCTGTCCACAGGATCAACCTGGTGCAGCTCGCAGGCCGTCTCAAAGGCATCCAGGAAGTCATCCATGTCCTCCCCCTCCTTACACTGGGCCAGGATGAACTTCTCAAAGCTCCGCGCAGTCCTGGGCCCCCCCTCGCTCACTGCAGCCGGCGGCCTGCTGCCCCTCTGCCTCGCCAGCTCCAGCTCATGCTGACACAGTCTCTCTTTCTCCTCCCAGTCATGCTGGCTCTGTCTCTCACGATCCTCCAGCTCTGTTTTAGCTCTCTCTCCCATTCCAGCCGCTTGCGCTCCACGGATGCCGAGCATCACCGGGATGATCCCCTGCTGGCCGGGGGGGGGGAGGGTCAAGGTGCCCTCGGTAGCCACTGGGCTCCTCCCCGCCTTTCCCCTAGGCATAGGAATGGGGGGTCTCGAGAAGCCCTCAGCCGCCGGCTGACCACTCCCAGCGAGGACAGACACTGGTGCCTGCGCTGCATCTGCCAGGCTGCTTCCCTCAGAGACAGGGCTCCGTTCATTCATGCAGTCTCCCTGCTCCAGCTGGGCAATCAGCTGGTCCTTGCTGAGCCTCCCTGGGTGCAGCCCCCTCTGCTTGCACAGCTCCAGCAGGTCACACTTGCGCCGCTTGGCATACATCTTCCTGCTGGCCACTCACAGGCCGGGGTGCTCGCCGCTCCCCACGGTTTCCAGGGGGACCCCTAGTGCACCAGCCCTTCTTGAGGTCACCACCTCTCTGCCAGGGTCGAGCTGCAGACTCCTCCGCCCCTAGGACCGCTCGCTGCAATCCCCCGGGGGACCCTGTTACTGCAAAGTCCTTCTCACTGGGCACACACTCCCAGGGGTTAACCACCCCTTCGTTTTACTGCTCCCCAGTCACTTACTGCAGGAAGCGCTGTCCACGGGGTGCAGTATATCCCACCGCTGACACCAGTTGTCACGGAGTGTGGGGAGTCTGGCCCTGCACCCCTCTTCCTGGGATCCACAGTGACTCTCAGCCAGCCAGTAAAACAGAAGGTTTATTGGACAACAGGAACGAAGGATACAGCAGAGCTTGGAGGCACAACCAGGACCCCTCAATCGAGTCCTTCTGGGGTTCAGGAAGCTTAGTCCCCAGCTTGGGATTCCCTGAATTCCAACCACCCAGCCCAAAACCGAAACTGAACTAACTCCCTCCAGCCAGCCCCTTCCTTTGTCCAGCTTCCTGGGCAAAGGTGCTGACACCTTGTCATGGTATAATTCCCCACTCTGAACCTTAGCGTCCAAAAGATGGGGTACCAGCATGAATTCCTCTAAGCTTAATTACCAGCTTAGAACCTGTAGCGCTGCCACCAACCAGGAATTCCAGTGCCTGGTACACTCTGGTCCCCTCAAAACCTTGCCCGGGGACCCCCAAGACCCAGACCCTCTGGATCTTAACACAAGGAAAGTAAACCCTTTCCCTCACCGTTGCCTCTCCCAGGCTTCCCCTCCCTGGGTTACCCTGGAAGATCACTGTGATTCAAACTCCTTGAATCACAAAACAGAGGGGACAATTCACCTTCTTCCCTCCTTCTCTTTCCCCCTCCCAGACTCTTCCTGAGAGAAAGTAATCCTGGCACAGAGAGAAATCAGCCTCTCTCTCCCTCCTTTCTCCCCACCAATTCCCTGGTGAATCCAGACCCCGTCCCCTGGGGTCTCACCAGAATAAAAAAACAATTAGGTTCTTAAACAAGAAACTTTTAATTAAAGAGAGAAAAACAGTAAAAATTATCTTGTAAATTTAAGGTGGAAAAGGTACAGGTTTTTTTAGCTATAGACACTGGGAACACCCTCCCAGCCTAAGTATACAAGTACAAATTAAAATCCTTTCAGCAAAAATACAAATTTGAACTCCTTCCAGCCAAATACACATTTGCAAATAAAGAAAACAAACATGAACCTAACTCGCTTTATCTATCTAGTACTCACTAGTCTGAACTTATAAGAGCCTGTATCGGAGAGATTGGAGAGAAACGTGGTTGCACGTCTGGTCCCTCTGAGCCCCCAGAGTGAACAACAACCAAAACTAACAGCACACACAAAAACTTCCCTCCCTCAAGATTTGAAAGTATCCTGTCCTCTGATTGGTCCTCTGGTCAGGTGAGAGCCAGGCTTACTGAACTTGTTAACCCTTTATAGTCAAAGAGATATAAAGTACTTCTGTGCTATTAACTTTTCTTATCTGTTTATGACACACCTTTCCCCTCCCTACCTGGCTCAGGTTACACGCTTAGATCCTGTCCCTCACCTAAAGACATCCCCGGCTCTCCCATCCCCCACACAGACAGTCCCTACTGCATCACAGGCAGACAATCGTTTCGCACCCTTTTTCCCTGGATTGCCCTGGCAGATGCCATAGCATGGCAACCATGGAGCCTGTTTTGCCTTTTGTCACTGTCATCGTATGTGTACTGGATGCTGCTGACAGATGCGGTACTGCAGTGCTACACAGCAGCATTCATTTGCCTTTGCAAGGTAGTGGAGACATTTACCATCCCTATTGCACCGTCTGCCATTGTAAACTGGC
Source organism: Gopherus flavomarginatus (assembly GCF_025201925.1). Classification (NCBI taxonomy): domain Eukaryota; kingdom Metazoa; phylum Chordata; order Testudines; family Testudinidae; genus Gopherus; species Gopherus flavomarginatus. The sequence goes on along the minus strand of NC_066618.1, from coordinate 301,773,179 downwards.
GATGAGATGATGGTTATCAGTAATTTTGCACCGTTTGCATTTGGAAATTGGCGATGACAGTTATCAATCCTTTTGGACCGTCTGCTGCTGTCATAGGTGCTCCTGGCTGGCCTCACTGAGGTCGGCCGGGGGCACATGGACAAAAATGGGAATGACTCCCGGTCATTCCCTTCTTTATGTTTTGTCTAAAAATAGTCAGTCCTGTCTAGAATATGGGGCAAGTCTACTAGAGAACCACAGAGCACAGCCACTCCAGGTCAGAGCCCCAGAGATCCTGCAGAAATGATGAGCTGCATGCCATTCTAGGGGGTGCCCCTGCAACAACCCCACCCGTTGCTTCCCTCCTCCCCCAACCCTCCTGAGCTGCCATTGCTGGGTCCCCCATTTGTGTGATGAAATAATAAAGAATGCAGGAATAAGAAACATTGAGTTTTTAGTGAGATAAAATGAGGGGGAGGCAGCCTCCAGCTGCTATGATAGCCCAGGGAGTACAGAATCTTCTTCAGACATGAAAGGGGGGAGCTGATAGAGCTCAACCTCCAGCTGCTATGATGAGGACGGTTACCCAGCATTTTGTACTGTCTGCCAGGAATGACAGGGAGTCATTCCCATTTTTACCCAGGTGCCCCCGGCTGACCTCACCAAGGCCAGCCAGGAGCACTCACGGGATGATGACGGTTTTCCACCATTTTGTACCATTTGCCATCAGGAAAGGAAGGGGAGGGGATGCTGCTCTTCAGCGCTGCAGCACCGCGTCTACCAGCAGCATGCAATAGACATAGGAAGACATTGAAAAATGGCAAGAAACGATTTTTGTCCCTTTTCTTTCACGGGAGGAGGGGGGGGTAAATTGACGAGCTATACCCTGAACCACCCCAGACAATGTGTTTGACCCTACAGGCATTGAGAACTCAGCCAAGAATGCAAATGCTTTTCGGAGACTGCGGGGACTGTGGGATAGCTGGAGTCCTCAGTCCCCCTCCCTCCCTCCATGAGCCTCCATTTATTTCTTTGGCTTTCCGTTAAGCTTGTCACACAGCACTGTGCTGTGGCCTCTGTCTATCATAGCCAGGAGATTTTTTCAAATGCTTTGGCATTTTGTCTTCTGGAGCGAAGCTCTGATAGAACAGATTTGTCTCCCCATACAGCGATCAGATCCAGTATCTCCCGTACGGCCCATACTGGAGCTCTTTTTGGATTTGGGACTGCACCGCCACCCGTGCTGATCAGAGCTCCACGCTGGGCAAACAGGAAATGAAATTCAAAAGTTCACAGGGCTTTTCCTGTTTACCTGGCCAGTGCATCCGAGTTCAGATTGCTTTCCAGAGCGGTCACAATGATGCACTGTGGGATACCGCCCGGAGGCCAATACCATCGATTTGCAGCCACACTAACCCTAATCCAACATGGCAATACCGATTTCAACGCTACTCCTCTCGTCGGCGAGGAGTACAGAAACCGGTTTAAAGAGCCCTTTATATTGATATAAAGGGCCTTGTCGTGTGGACGGGTGCGCAGGGTTAAATCGGTTTAACGCTGCTAAATTCGGTTTAAACGCGTAGTGTAGACCAGGCCAGGGAGTGAGGGTGGTTGGCTGGCCTGGGTGACTGGAACTGCCTTGGAAAGGCCTGGAGCCCAGCACCAGCCTGGTGAGCATGAGGCCTGGCAGCCCAGAGGAGGGCACATGGCAGCAGTAGGGCTGGAACTTTTAAATCGCATAAAACTGAACACCCCTGCCTGCCCCCTTCCCCGAGGGTCTGCCCCCACTCACTCCATCCCCCACACCCTTGTCATGCAACCTCCCCCCCTCGCTCATTTTCACCAGGCTGGAGCAAGGGGTTGGGGAACGGGCTCTGGGGTGGGGCTGAGGATGAGGGGTTTGGGGTGCAGGAGGGGCTCTGGGCTGAGAGGTGGAGCCGAGAGGTTTGGAGAGTGGGAGGGGCTGGGGCAAGGGGTTGGGGTGTGGGAGGGGCCGTGGGGGTTCTGGGAGGGAGTTTGGGTACAGGAGGGGGTGAGGGCTCTGGGGTGAAGCTTGGGATGAGGGGTTTGGGCTGCAAGAGGAGACTCCAGGCTGAGACGGGGTGGGGTCCGTGAGGGAGTGCGAGCGAGCTCCAGCTGGGGATGCGGGCTCTGGGGTGGGACCAGGAATGAGAGAATTGGGCTGCAGGAGGGGGCTCCGGGCTGGGGCTGATGGGTTCAGAGTGTGGGAGAGGGCTCAGGACTGGGACAGAGATTTGGGGTGTGGGAGGGGGTGTGGGCTCTGGGAGGGAAAGCGGGTGCAGGAGGGGGCTCCCAGCTGGGGCAGGGGGTTGGGGTGTGGGAGGGGGTGCAGGCTCCAGGAGGGAATTTGGGTGTGGGAGGGGGCCCAAGGCTGGGGCCCAGGGTTTGGAGTGTGGGAGGGGGCTCCCAGCTGGGGCAGGGGGTTGGGGTGTGGGAGGGGGTGCAGGCTCCAGGAGGGAATTTGGGTGTGGGAGGGGGCCCAAGGCTGGGGTCCAGGGTTTGGAGTGTGGGAGGGCGCTCCAGGCTGGGGCAGGGGGTTGGGGTATGGGCTCCGGGTGGCGATTACCTCAGGTGGCTCCCGGAAGCAGCCGGTATGTCCGGCTCCTAGGCAGAGTGGCCAGGAGGCTCTGTGTGCTGCACTCACCTGCAGGTGTTGCCCCTGCAGCTCCCATTGGCCATAGTTCCCAGCCAATGGGAGCTGTGGAGCCGGCGCTCGGGGTGGGGGCAGTGCACGGTGCCCCTGTGGTCTCCCCTTTACCTTGAAGCCAGAGGGACATGGCTGCTTCCAGGAGCCTCGCGGAGCAGGGTAGGGAGACTGCCAGCCCCCCAATCGGACTATTAATGGCTGCCAGGGTCCCTTTTTGACAGGGCGTTCCAGTCGAAAAGCGGACACCTGACAACCATAGGAAGCAGTGATGGCCTGGGAGACAAAGGCTGAGGGGTGAGGAGCTCGGCTGGCTGGGCAGCGGAGGCACTGCCAGGAGGGCAGGTGATGGATGCTCCTTCAGGCGTTTCCAGGGGGCTCAGAAAGGCAGCGTGTGGTGAAGGGGCTGCAGCTCCCCGCTGGTCCCAATGCTGCTGATGGGCCCAGTGTCTCCGCCGGCTCTGAATGAGTGAGGACCCAGTGAGTGCTGGGGGGACCCAGCTCCGGGCTGGGGGGTTGGGGGGGCACCTTTGTAGGCACAGGGACTGGGGCACTGCTGGGGAGTCTGGGTACAGGTTTGAGCCTGCCCATACGCTGTAAATCTGTGACAGGCACAAGGTGTGTGTGTGGGGGGGGCACATCCTGGAGAAGAGTCAGGAGCAGGCAGGTGGGGGGCAGCGGCAGGGCTGGGGCAGAGCGGAGGAGCCCACAGCTCCCTGGCCCATCCCTGCTCAGCACCAGCCACGCTGGGGGGAGCTGGAAATGAGCTCTGAGAAGAGCCCCTGGGCCTCGCGGGGCCTGGCCCCCTTTGAGCAGCACGGAGGCCTGTGCCAGGCTGGCTGTGTGCCTGGGGCCAGGAGAGGAGGCAGGAGCCGGTGGGGCCAGTCCTGGCCGGAAGGTGACTCGTGGCTCCAGCGCTGTGAGGGACCAGTGATGCAGGGCTGGTGGGAGCGTTGTGGGCAGGCTCAGCCTCCCAGGCAGTGCGGATGCCCCTGGCCCCCGTGCCGCTCAGCTGAGCAACCCATGGCACAGGCCAGTCTGGGGCGCTGACCTCGAGCTGGCACTGACCCACGCATGGGTGGCCGGGCACCAGCGGTGCTCACGTCCAGTGCCAAGGCAGGGAGAATGAGCCCCAGGGGCAGCGGCAGGTCCGAGCCAGTCCCTGGCGGGGACAGAGCAGGGCACCGCCTGGGGGTGGGCAGCCTGTAGGGGGGAGGCGCATCTTTCTGTTCAGAGCAAATCCTCAGCTCTTAGCTCAGCCGTCGGCAGGACTTTAATGTGCCTGGGATGACCCAGCATCTCCCTTCCCTGTGCACCTCCACCAGTGCTTCCTACCCCATGGTGCCCTCCTCCCTCGCCGCTCCCCACACCCCCTACAGTCTGCAGTGCCATCCCCAGCACCCTCCCCCACCCTGCCAGCCTGCAGCACCCTCCCCCCAGCTCCACCGGTGCCTTCCCCCCTGCTCTCACAGCCAGGAGCTGAGGTGCCCGTCCCTCCACTGGGCTCTGGCTTCTCTCCTGGGGTGGGGTGGCCCCAGCAGATGGGCCCTGGTGACAGCCCGGCTCGGGGGAGTTTGCTGCCTGGAGTCTTTGACCTGGGTGGTGCCTCTCTTGGGCTCTTGGAAACAGCCCCTAGGGCCCCGGGGCTCCCTTCCCGGGCTGCCTGGGGCTCTCAGAGCCCTGTGTTCCTGAGCCCTCCGCTCCCTCTTGGTTCGTGTGGCCTCGCGCTGTGCTCGCCGCTCAAAGGTCTTGGCAATGAGCCACACCTTGTTCTCACGGCCCTGCCTGGGGCCCCCAGCCGACTCCCTGGGCCAGCCCCACTGCTGCTCCCTGGGCCGGGCTCTGCGCTGTTCTGGGGCCCTCCCTTGCTCCCCGGCCCTTTGCTGTGCATCCTTGTCCCATCCCTGGTCCCTGTGCTGCTCCCCATCCCATCTCTGCTCTCTGCCACCCTCCCCGACCCATACCCGATCCCTGCCCCGCTCCCCCGCCCATCCCTGGTTCCTGTCCCACTCCCCCACCCATCCCTGGTCCCCGCACCACTCCCCCGCCCATCCCTGCTCCCTGCCACCCTCCCCAACCCATACCCGGTCTCCACACCACTCCCCCGCCCATCCCTGGTCCCTGCCCCGCTCCCCTGCCCATCCCTGGTCCCCGTCCCATCCCTGGTCCCCGCACCGCTCCCTCGCCCATCCCTGCTCCCTGCCACCCTCCCCGACCCATACCCGGTCCCCGCACCGCTCCCCCGCCCATCTCTGGTCCCTGCCACCCTCCCCAACCCATACCCGGTCCCCACACCACTCCCCTGCCCATCCCTGGTCCCCGTCCCATCCCTGGTCCCCGCACCGCTCCCCCGCCCATCCCTGGTCCCTGCCCCGCTCCCCATCCATCCCCCTGTCCCAGCCCTGCTCCCTCCTGTGGTCCCGCTCGCAGCCGTGCTCTGAGTCCTGCTCGTCCCTGCCCAGCGGGGGGTGGCTCTGGCTCCAGGCCCCCAGGCACCGGCCTGGCTGGCACCGTTTCATGCAGCAGGTGCAGGTGCAGTCGTCTTCTGGGCTCTCGGCAGGGTCTGTGTCGCTGCAGCTCAGCTTCCTGGGGCCAGGCTGTGGCCAGTGAGGAGACAAAGGGAGGGCTCAGCCCCGAGGGAGCTGGGGCACCAAGTGCCCCCAGGCCCGGCGAGCCAGGCTGGCACCTCAGGGGAGCCCTGGGCCGAGGGCAGCAGCATCCACGTCCCTGAGGGGCTGCAGGGTGCCATGGAGCTGGCCCTGCTCCAGCATGGGGCCAGGTGGCTTGGCCCACGGCAGGGCAGAGCCTGCTGAGTGCTGCCAGCTCTGTGCTGCGCTGCTCTGTGGCTGCCCCAGTCTGAGGCCTGGTGCCCCCCAGCAGGGCCGGGGGGTCAGTGATGCCCCGTGGGCTCCAGTCCTGGCCGGGGGCTGATAAGCTTTGGGATCCCTCATGCTTCAGGGGCCCCATCCCTGGTGCTTGTCTTCACTGGCTGCCTGGCTGGGCAGCCCAAAGCCAGGCCTAGGCACCTGCTGCCGGGCACCGAGTGGGAGCCTGGGCCCGCAGGCCGGGAGCTCCCCAGGGTGAGAGTGGAGCTGGCGAGGACCCCATGGGGCGCAGAGCAGGTGCCGGGTCAGGGCTCACAACGACAAGCTGGGAGGACGAGCTCCGGGCATGGGGCAGGTGGGGGGCTGGGGCAGAGCCAAGCTGAGCCATTTGGTGGGTGCCAGGGCCCGAGCAGGCCACAGCTGGGCTGGTCTGGGGCCCTGGGGGCCTGCTGGGTCTGAGCAGGGTGTGTCAGAGCGGGACACGCTGGGGCTGTGGGGCGAGCGAAGCCCGCTGCAGCCACGCGGGGCACCTGGGGGGGGGGAGAGTGGGGAGCGGGACTGTGACAAAGCGGGAATTTTCTGTGCTATTTGTATGGCCCCTAGGGCTGCCAGGCATCCGGTTTTCGACTGGAGCGCCCGGTCGAAATGGGAGCCTGGTGGTTGTTAAAGGCCAGTCGGTGGCGCAGCGGGGGTCTGGTATAAGGGAGGCTTCCCTGCCTGCCCGAGCTCCTTCCTGTCCCTAGGCACATGGACGGCCAGGGACACTCCGCGTGCTGCTCCGACCCCCAGTGCCGGCTCCGCAGCACCCATTGGCCAGGAACTGTGACTAATGGGAGCTGCAGTGGTGGTGCCTGCGGGGGCGAAAGCAGCGTGTGGAGCCTGCCTGGCTGCCCATATGCCTAGGGGCTGCAGGGACCTGGTGGCCACTTCCTGGGAGCCGCAGTAAGCGCTGCCAGGACCCCACACCCTGAACCCCCTCCCACACCCCAACCCCCTGCCCCAGCCTGGAGTCTCCTCCTCCACCCAAACTCCCTCCCAGAGCCCGTCCCCCCCCGCCCACCAACCCCCTCTTGCACCCCAAACCCCTCATCCACAGCCCCACCCTACAGCCCACACCCCTAGCCGGAGCCCTCACCTGCCCCCCCAACCCCCTGCTGCAGCTTGGAGCCCTCTCCTGCACTCTTAACCCCTCATTTCTGCCCCCACCTGGAGCCCACACCCACAGCCCCTGCCCAGGCCCAGTGAAAGTGAGTGAGGGTCGGGGACAGCAAGCGATGGAGGGAGGAGGAAGGAGCGAGCAGGGTCGGGGCCTCAGTGCAGAGGCAGGGCAGGGGTGTTGGCAACTGTCCCCACTGCAGCCAGAAGCTGCCTCCCCAATCGCTCCCCCAGGCTACAGGGAGGGGCTGTCCCCCTCCCCCCTAGGACTGGGCTAGGAGAAAGTTGGGGGCTGCCGCTGGCCTGCCCTAGGTGCTCCAGCGGAGCTGAGAAACCTTTGCCCTGGGCCCTGCCCCTGCTTCCCAGTCCCAAGGAGCCACCCCCTGCTCCCAGCAGCCTTCTCGCCCCCCAGCCTGCCTGGCACTACCCAGCTCTGCCCGCCCTGCAGGGCCAGCTGCCCACTGGCTAGCGGAGGACACGCCCTGCCCCTGCCCCACTCTGGCCCTGGAGACCCCTCAGCCCAGCCCCATGGGAGGAGTCCTGTGACATCACCATGGAAGTCACTATGATGTCACATGCACTAGGCTGTGATGTCACTGAACAAAGCTGGGGGGAGGGGCTGCATGGCCAGGCCCCAGAGCATGTGTGTGTCTGTCCCTCTGTGCTGCTGCAGCATCCCCAGAGCCCAGCCAGGATGCAGGTCTGGAGCCACCCCAGCCTAGGAAGCCCCCTCTGGCTAGTGACTAGGGGGGTGTAGGGAGAGCTGCTCCCAGCCCCCGAGCTTTCTCAGCACTGCTCCAGATCCCCACCTGCAGCAAAGGGGCTGGGGAGGCTGGGAGCTAGGGGGCAGGGGCCAAGGTCGGGGACCCTCCAGGGGGAGGCAGGACTCTGTGCGTGAGGGGACCCCATTGAAGCCAGTGCGAGCTGTGAGTCCCCTCCCCATCTACCTGGGGGGTCTGTGGAGTCATCATGGGCTCTGGTTCCCAATGGCAGCTCCTGCCAGGCCAGAGGGGGGCACAGCAGTCTCCTGGGCATGGCCTTGTGGCAGCTGTCCTGCTTGCCTGGCAAGGGCTCCCCGGCGCGTGGTCAGAGCAGGAGATGCTGGCCCAGGAGCCTGTGTTGTGGGCATGGAGGCACAGGGTGCTGTGGCTCGAGCGTGCCCGTCTCAGCGCTGCCTGCACCGTGCAGTGGCTGGGGTGCGTGGCGGGCAGGTCACTGGGACACTTCTCAATCCATTCGCGGGCACCACCCATTTCCCTGTGGCTCCCCCTGGTCGCCTGGGTGCCTCTGCCGTGGCGCTGAGGTTCCCAGGCTGGGCGAGGGCTGGCGCAGTCCCTACAGGGTTTGCAGCAGCAGCAGTGAAATGCAGAGCTCCAGCCTTGGCCCTGGTCCTGTCGAGGTCTCCTGCCCACGACTTCAACGGTGGCACAGCACCCGTGTCCCGTAGGCAAGGGCAAGGGAGGGCCCCTGGCATCGCACACAGCAGAGTCCCATGTCATGCTGCGGTGGGGCGGACATGGCTCAGCCCGCCTGGCTTCCCCGCTATGGTTGCCGTGCTGCATGCCCCCTGCGCCCCACCCCTGCCTGGTCTCTCTGGCCCGCAGCCGGCCTGGCTCGCTCTGCCAGCCCCAGGCCCCTGTGCTGCTCTCAAAGCGTGCCATGGCCTGCTGGAAACGGTGGTTGTGGCTCCATAGCTGCTGCAGAGAGGTGGAGGCGGTGGGGTGGCTGGGGCGACAGGCTCCATGCAGGACGTCCCCCTGCCCTGGGGGGCTACCTCCATCCGTGCCGGCAGGCAGGGCGGCCGGGTCTCTCGCTTGGGCCTTCTGGGTCAGGAACTCCTCCAGCAGCTGCGCCGCAGTGCTGTTGGCAGTGGGGGATCTGTCGATGCCGAGGGGCAGGGCTGCTGCCCCAGGGCTGATGGCGCAGCAGCCCAGCATGGAGCTGATGATCTCCTCGGCTGAGCCCCCCAGGTCTGGGGCAGAGGCCAGAGCCCTCTCATCTGCTCTGGCTTTGCCCTCGCAGAGGCTGGGGGTGCTGAGGAACGAGGTGGCAGTGGAGAACCCACAGCTGTCCAGGCTGTCTGCGGAGCGTGACGGTACCCCCAGGCCGCAGGGCAGCGCTGCTTGGCATGGGCACGGCTTGGCACCCCTGCTGTCACTGTCCACTGCTGCCTCCTCTTGCTGCTGGGGGGCCTGGGGATGGGTCAAGCTCGGCCAGACCTTGGCCCAGCAGGTGTCTCGCTCGATCCTCCCAGCTCCGGCGCGCCAGCTGCAGCAGCCACAGTGCGCCTGGCCTGGCTGGAGATGCCGCCCCTGGGCTGTGCTGCAGGATAGTGTGTCCCCTGGGTACGAGCGCCCACTGGGTGGAGAGACCCCTGCAATCAGAAAATGAGAGTGAAGGGGTGTCCTGTGCCTGGCCACCGCGCCGCCCGCAGAGCCCTCGACGGGGTGAAGCCACATTGCCCGCAGCACCCTGGGGGAGCAAGGCCCCATCGCCCGCAGAGCCCTCGACGGGGTGAAGCCACATTGCCCGCAGCACCCTGGGGGAGCAAGACCCCATCGCCTGCAGAGCCCTCGACGGGGTGAAGCTGTGCCTAGGGCCCTGCTCTGCCCACATACAGTCAGGGGGCCAGGCTCTTCAGGGATGTTGGAGCAAGGCCATGATTCAGGCAGGGATGGGGGGCTGAGGAGTCCCCTAAAACTCAGGGCTGGGAGGGTATTACCAGATCCAGTGGGGTCCTGGTTGGGCTTGGGACAGCTTCCGCCTCAACCCATGCTCTCTGGGCTGTTGTTGCAGCTCAGAGAATGTGCCCACAAGGTCCCACCCATCCAGCCCCAGCCCCAGCCCCAGCCCCTGCCCCACGGAGCTTGCAGAGCCAGCCAGGATTACACAGCAAGAGAGCCCTGGGGTGGGCTATCCCCAAACCTCAGCCAGACCAGCATGGACCAAGAGGCTCGACACCCCACTACTCTGCCGCCCCATACTGACTCCACCCCTGCCCCACCTCCATCTCAACCCCTTCCCCAAATCCCTGCCCCTGCCCCGCCTCTTCCCCTGAGCGCGCCACGTTCCCACTCCTCCAAGTCAAAGCCTTCTACAGCTGTTTGGTGGTGGCAAGCACAGGGAAGTAGGCAGAGGAGCGGGGACACGGCGCGCTCAGGGGAGGGAGGTGGAGGAGCAGGGATGTGGCGCGCTCTGGGGAGGAGGAGCGGGGACATGGCGCGCTCTGGGGAGGGAGGTGGAGGAGCGGGGACGCGGCGCGCTCTGGGGAGGGAGGTGGAGGAGCAGGGACGCGGTGCACTCTGGGGAGGAGGAGCGGGGACGTGGCGCGCTCTGGGGAGGGAGGCGGAGGAGTGGGGACGCAGCGCGCTCTGGGGAGGGAGGCGGAGGAGTGGGGACGCGGCATGCTCAGAGGAGGAGGAGCGGGGACGTGGCGCGCTCTGGGGAGGAGAAGCGGGGATGCAGTGCGCTCTGGGGAGGGAGGTGGAGGAGCAGGGATGCGGTGCGCTCTGGGGAGGAGGAGCAGGGACGCGGCGTGCTCAGAGGAGGAGGAGGAGCAGGGACGCGGCGCGCTCAGGGGAGGGAGGTGGAGGAGTGGGGACACGGTGCGGTCTGGGGAGGGAGGCGGAGGAGCAGGGACACGGCGTGCTCAGGGGAGGAGGAGCGGGGATGTGGTGCGCGCTGGGGAGAGAGGTGGAGGAGCAGGGACATGGCATGCTCAGAGGAGGAGGAGCGGGGACACGGCGCGCTCTGGGGAGGAGGAGAGGGGACACGGCACGCTCTGGGGAGGGAGCAGAGAAGCGGGGACGTGGCACGCTCTGGGGAGAGAGGCAGAGGAGCGGGGATGCGGTGTGCTCAGAGGAGGAGGAGCGGGGACGCGGCGCACTCTGGGGAGGGAGGCGGAGGAGCGGGGATGCGGCGCGCTCTGGGGAGGGAGGTGGAGGAGCGGGACACGGTGTGCTCAAAGGAGGAGGAGCGGGGACGCGGCGCACTCTGGGGAGGGAGGCGGAGGAGCGGGGATGCGGTGTGCTCAGGGGAGGAGGAGCGGGGACGCGGTGTGATGAACTAGGAATGTTCTTAATGTTTTCTTTGAATACTGTGTTGGTGCCTCAGTGTCCCCATGGCAGTTCTTAAGTATCTGGCAGAGCAAAGGGCCAGTGCACCTAAATGCCTGACCCTCTGTCTCCTAGCAACTGATGGCCTGGGCCCCTCCTCTGCAAAGGTGCCAGCTGAAGGTGTTGGAGACAAGGGGATCAGGTGACCTCCTGGCCCGGGAAAGGAGCTGAGCAGAGAGGAGGGGTGGGAGGGGTTATTAGTCTGGAGCTGGCTGGGGTCGAGGAGTGAAGTGCAGACATGGGGGGTCTGGCTCACTGCCCCCCAGAATGGACCCGGCCGAGGGGTCCGGTTCTCTGTACCTACAAGCTCTGTTTTAGACCCTGTTCCTGTCATCGAATAAACCTCTGTGTTACTGGCTGGCTGAGAGTCACGTCTGACTGCGAAGTGGGGGTGCAGGACCCTGTGGCTTCCCCAGGACCCCGCTGGGACAGGCTCGCTGTGGGAAGAGCACGGAGGGGCAGAGGATGCTGAATGCTCCAAGGAGAGACCCAGGAGGTGAAGCCGTGTGAGCTTCCTGCCCTGCAGACAGTCTGCTCCAAGGGAGAGGAGGCTCCCCAAAGTCCTGACTGGCTTGGAGGGGAGCAGTTCCAGAGCATCGCCCGGTGACTTCGTGACACGCGGCGCGTTCTGGGGAGGGAGGCGGAGGAGCGGGGATGCAGTGCGTTCTGGGGAGGAGGCAGAGGAGGAGGTGAGGGGAGCTTGCCCAGCAGCCACAGGACAACATTTTCCACCTTAGGGCCTCCAGTTCCTAGCTTTGTAGATCTCAAGGCCAGAAGGGCCCACTGTGACCACCCAGTCTGGCCCCCCGTGTCACATGAACCAGAGCCCTGCCCCGCAACAGCTCCTGGAGCAGAGCATGGAGACAAACAGCCCCTCTGGATTCACACGTTGCCAGCGCTGGAGACTCCCCCACCACTCTGGGGATGTTGCTCCACTGGTTAGTTACTCCCACTGTTAAAAATCTAGGCCTTATTTCCTGTCTGAGTGGATCCAGCTTCGGCTTCCAGCCACTGGATCGTCTTAGACCGTCCTGTGCTAGGGTGAGCAGCCCGTTGTTAATCTCTGTGCCCCACGCAGGTACTTACAGCCTGGCATCAAGTCACCCCTTGACCTGCTCCTTGTTAAGCTGAGCAGACTGAGCCCCTGGCGTCTCTCACTCTAAGGCAGGTTTCTAACCCTTTAATCACCCTTGGAACTCTTCTCTGGGCCCTCCCCAATTTATCAACGTCCTTCTTGAACCGTGGGTACCAGAACTGGGCCCAGGACCCCCGCAGCGCTCGCCCCAGGGCCACCTACAGTGGTACAATAACCTCTCTGCTCCTCGAGATTCCCCGTTTATGCTTCCATGGATCCCATTGATTCTTTTGGTCACAGTGCCGTGCTGGGAGCTCATGGGCAGCTGATTGTCCACCCCCACCCCCACAGTTTTCAGAGCCGCTGCTTCCCAGGATGGAGTCCCCCTCTTGTAAGTACGTCCGACAGCCTTTGTCCCTAGATGTGTATATTTACATTTAGCCCTATTAAAATGCAGATTATCACAGGATCACAGAAACAGGGGGCTGGATGGGACCTCGAGGGGCCATGGACTCCGGCCCCCCGTGGTGAGGCAGGGCCAAGGAACCCTAGACCAGCCCTGGCAGGGGTTTGTCCAGCCAGTGACGGGGACCCCACAGCCCCCCCAGGCCACCTGTTCCAGAGTTTAACTCCCCAGCTGGTTCCTAATCTCTAACCTAAACCTCTCCTGCTGCAGGTTCAGCCCGTTACCTCCTGTCCAGCCTCAGCTGCCTCGGAGAACAGCTGATCCCCGGCCACTGTCTGACAGCCCTTAATGGAACTGAGGCCTGTTCTTAGGTCCCTCTCAGGCTGCTTTTCTGCCCAGGGTTTGACCCTGTCCTACAGGCCGAGTTCTCTAAACCTTGCCTCAGTTTTGTATGTCTCCTCGGGCCCCTCTTCACTTTGGACACAGGACTCCCATGGGGTCTGCCCAGTGCTGACAATAGCAGGACACTCCCCGCCTGTGTCATTCGTATGCCACTCCTGCCAGTGAGCTCAGCCTTTTCCACAGCTGCCTCAGTCAGTCTGCAGACCACTACGGCCCCCAGACCCTTTCCAGCAATGCCCACCCCTCGCCACTAGCCACTTACTCCCCGCTCTGTTGCTGTACGGTGGATTTTTCCTTCCAAAGTGAAGTCTTTGCTGAATTTCAGCTTGTTGAATTCAGGCCAATTTTCCAATTTGTCAAATTTGATTTGAATTCTAATCCTGCCCTCCAAAGTGCTTGCAACCCCTCCCTGCTCGGAGTTGCCTGCAGATTGTGTACGCAGTCTCCACAACATATCGAAGAGAACTGGCCCCAGGACTCACCACGGTGGGACCCCACTAGGCACCTCTCTCATGTCTGACAGCGAACCACTGATCATTACTAAAGCTACAATTTACTCACAGGTGTTTTTAGTAAAAGTCATGGACAGGTCATGGGCCGTAAACAAAGATTCATGGTTTGTGACCTGTCCATGACTTGCACTATATACCCCTGCCTAAATCTTGCAGGTGGTCACTGTTGGGGGGATGCCCTGGGGGGCTGCTGCTGGGGAGGTGTCTGGGTGGCCGCTGCCAGGGGCTGCTCACAGCGGCTCCTCTGGCCACCCCCAGGACTGCTGCTCAGGAGGTTTCTGGGGCCAGGTGCACCAACAGCTGCTTGGTCAGCCACATTGCCCACCACAGACGTCACAGAGGTTGCGGAAAGGCACAGAATCCATGTGGTGTTGTTGCTGATTGCGATTTTTGTAATAAATGTGTTGCTGTTACCAAGAACTGTAAGAATGTACAATGTGCCTAATCTTTTGGAAAAACCCTTGAAGATGTTCAGAGTGATACATGAGAACACACTTTTTTTTAGAAGGCCTTGTAATGCTCATGTTGCACAGTTAATGCCTGTAAACAGTCTTGGAACTTTTCACAAGAGAAAAGACATTCCAGACCTGATGTGCTGTATGAAAAGGGAAACTGAGGCACACTACCATATTGCTTTCACGGCTAAATGTCAAGATTCCTGTATTATGGACAACATTAATATCTACATTGCCTTGATAGTAATTGGGTTCCAAACATTTGCCAGAGCTTTTGTGGAGCCGGCCCTGAGAGCAGATCCAATCCACTATTGTACTAACCAAGTTTTACCTTGAGTTTGTAAAGAGATTCCATCATGTTACTGAACATGACTTTGATAAACTATTTCTGTTATACACTGGTACGGCCTCTAGGTCAGTGTAGTGAGACAGACCCAAGGATGTGGGGCTCTTGGGATGCAGTCAGTGATGTTTGTGTCATCCCTTCCTGCATCAGTTTTGCACTGGGGGTGTGATGTTAGGAGCAGGATATAATATTTCATTGAAAGGTGACAGGGCCAGAAAGAGTTCATTACCTCTCAGACTGACCTGACCCAGGGCCAAGCTTTAGAGACTGGTTAGGAAGATCTGTAAATGAACAGAGCTTGCAAATGCAGCCAAATTGGAAGAGGCAGAAGGGGAGGTGTTTGCTCAGGGCTTGGGATGTCAGCAGGCAAAGGGGCCACATGCGGCCCCCGTGGGCTCACTGTGCGGCCCGAGGGGGGGGTGAATAGGCAAGCGGTGGGTAAGGAATGGGGGCTGAGGAGGCGAGCAGGTGGGCAGTGGCAGGGGGCCAAGTGAGCCAGCGGCGGGGGAGAAGCCTGAGGAAGCAAGCGGGGGGGGGCAGGTGAGCTGGTGGGGTGAGGAGGGAACATGCTGTTAAGATATTGGTAGCTCATCGCTGGCCAGGAGGGTGGGAGGCTAAGGAGGTGAGCGGGTGGGCTGTGTGGGGGGGTGAGTATGTGAGCCGACGGGGGTGAGAAGGTGAGTGGAGGGGGCAGGTGAGCCACAGGGGGTGGGGGTCTGAGGAGGTGAGCGGGTGGACAGTGTGGCGGGGTGAGTATGTGAGCCGAGGGGGGTGAGAAGGTGAGTGGAGGGGGCAGGTGAGCCGCAGGGGGTGGGAGGCTGAGGAGGGGAGCGGGTGGGCAGTGTGGGGGGGTCAGTATGTGAGCCGAGGGGGCTGAGAAGGTGAGTGGAGGGAGCAGGTGAGCCGCGGGGGGTGGGAGGCTGAGGAGGTGAGCGGGTGGGCAGTGTGAGGGGGTGAGTATGTGAGCCGAGGGGGGTGAGAAGGTGAGTGGAGGGGGCAGGTGACCCGCGGGGGGGGTCTCAGGAGGTGAACGGGTGGGCAGTGAGGGGGGGTGAGTATGTGAGCCGAGGGGGGTGAGAAGGTGAGTGGAGGGGGCAGGTGAACCGCAGGGGTTGGGGGGGGTGAGGAGGTGAGCGGGTGGGCGGTGTGGGGGGGTGAGTATGTGAGCCGAGGGGGGTCAGAAGGTGAGTGGAGGGGGCAGGTGAACCGCAGGGGTTGGGGGGGGTGAGGAGGTGAGCGGGTGGGCAGTGTGGGGGGGGTGAGTATGTGAGCCGAGGGGGGTGAGAAGGTGAGTGGAGGGGGCAGGTGAGCCGCGAGGGGTGGGAGGCTGAGGAGGTGAGCAGGTGGGCAGTGTGGGGGGGTGAGTATGTGAGCCGAGGGGGGTGAGAAGGTGAGTGGAGGGGGCAGGTGAGCCGCGGGGGTGGGGGGGGTGAGAAGGTGAGCAAGTGGGCAGTGTGGGGGGGTGAGTATGTGAGCCGAGGGGGGTGAGAAGGTGAGTGGAGGGGGCAGGTGAGCCGCGAGGGGGGGGGTCTGAGGAGCCGAGCGGGTGGGCTGTGTAGGGGGGTGAGTATGTGAGCCGAGGGGGGTGAGAAGGTGAGTGGAGGGGGCAGGTGAGCCGCGGGGGGTGGGGGTCTGAGGAGGTGAGCGGGTGGGCAGTGTGAGGGGGTGAGTATGTGAGCCGAGGGGGGTAAGAAGGTGAGTGGAGGGGGCAGGTGAGCCGCGGGGGGTGGGGGTCTGAGGAGGTGAGCGGGTGGGCAGTGTGGGGGGGTGAGTATGAGAGCCGAGGGGGGTGAGAAGGTGAGTGGAGGGGGCAGGTGAGCTGCGGGAGGTGGGAGGCTGAGGAGGTGAGCGGGTGGGCAGTGTGGGGGGGTGAGTATGAGAGCCGAGGGGGGTGAGAAGGTGAGTGGAGGGGGCAGGTGAGCCGCGGAGGGTGGGGGTCTGAGGAGGTGAGCGGGTGGGCAGTGTGGGGGGGTGAGTATGTGAGCCGAGGGGGGTAAGAAGGTGAGTGGAGGGGGCAGGTGAGCCGCGGGGGGCGGGGTTTTGAGGAGGTGAGCGGGTGGGCAGTGTGAGGGGTGAGTATGTGAGCCGAGGGGGGTGAGAAGGTGGGTAGAGGGGGCAGGTGAGAAGCGGGGGGTGGGGGGAGTGAGGAGGTGAGCAGATGGGCAGTGTGGAGGGGTGAGTATGTGAGCCGAGGGGGGTGAGAAGGTGAGTGGAGGGGGCAGGTGAGCCGTGGGGGGTGGAGGGGTGAGGAGGTGAGTGGGTGGGCAGTGTGTGGGGGTGAGTATGTGAGCCGAGGGGGGTGAGAAGGTGAGTGGAGGGAGCAGGTGAGCCGCGGTGGGTGGGGGCTGATGAGGTGAGCGGGTGGGCAGTGTGGGGGGGTCAGTATGTGAGCCGAGGGGGGTGAGAAGGTGAGTGGAGGGGGCAGGTGAGCCGCGGTGGGTGGGGGCTGATGAGGTGAGCGGGTGGGCAGTGTGGGGGGGTCAGTATGTGAGCCGAGGGGGGTGAGAAGGTGATTGGAGGGGGTAGGTGAGCCGCGGGGGGTGGGGGTCTGAGGAGGTGAGCAGGTGGGCAGTGTGGGGGGGTGAGTATGTGAGCCGAGGGGGGTGAGAAGGTGAGTGGAGGGGGCAGGTGAGCCGCGGGGGGTGGGAGGCTGAGGAGCTGAGCAGGTGGGCAGTGTGGGGGGGTGAGTATGTGAGCCGAGGGGTGTGAGAAGGGGAGTGGAGGGGGCAGGTAAGCCGCGGGTGGTGGGGGTCTGATGAGGTGAGCGGGTGGACAGTGTAGGGGGGTGAGTATGTGAGCCGAGGGGGTAAGAAGATGGGTCGACGGGGCAGGTGAGCCGCGGGGGTGGGGGTGTGTGAGGAGGTGAGCGGGTGGGCGGTGTGTGGGGGGGTGAGTATGTGAGCCGAGGAGGGTGAGAAGGTGAGTGGAGGGGGCAGGTGAGCCGCGGGGGGTGGGGGCCTGAGGAGGTGAGCGGATGGGCAGTGTGGGGGGGTGAGTATGTGAGCCGAGGGGTGTGAGAAGGTGAGTGGAGGGGGCAGGTGAGCCTCGGGGGGTGGGGGTCTGAGGAGGTCAGCGGGTGGGCTGTGTGGGGGGCAGAGTATGTGAGCCGAGGGGGGTGAGAAGGTGAGTGGAGGGGGCAGGTGAGCTGCGGGGGGGGTCTGAGGAGGTGAGCAGGTGGGCAGTGTGGGGGGGTGAGTATGTGAGCCGAGGGGGGTGAGAAGGTGAGTGGAGGGGGCAGGTGAGCCACGGGGGGTGGGGGCCTGAGGAGGTGAGCGGGTGGGCAGTGTGGGGGGGTGAGTATGTGAGCCAAGGGGGGTGAGAAGGTGAGTGGAGGGGGTAGGTGAGCCGCGGGGGGTGGGGGTCTGAGGAGATGAGCGGGTGGGCTGTGTGGGGGGGTGAGTATGTGAGCCGAGGGGGGTGAGAAGGTGGGTCGAGGGGGCAGGTGAGCCACGGGGGATGGGGGGGTGAGGAGTTGAGCAGTTGTGCAGTGTGGGGGGGTGAGTATGTGAGCCGAGGGGGGTGAGAAGGTGAGTGGAGGGGGCAGGTGTGCTGCGGGGGGTGGGAGGCTGAGGAGGCGAGCGGGTGGGCTGTGTGGAGGGGTGAGTATGTGAGCCGAGGGGGGTGAGCAGGTGAGTGGAGGGGGCAGGTGAGCCGCGGGGGGTGGGGGTCTGAGGAGGTGAGTGAGTAGGCAGTGTGGGGGGGTGAGTATGTGAGCCGAGGGGAATGAGAACGTGAGTGGAGGGGGCAGGTGAGCCGCGGGTGGGGGTCTGACGAGGTGAGCGGGTGCGCAGTGTGGGGGGGTGAGTATGTGAGCCGAGGGGGGTGAGAAGGTGAGTGGAGGGGGCAGGTGAGCCGCAGGGAGGGGGCTGAGGAGGTGAGCGGGTGTGCAGTGTGGGGGGGTGAGTATGTGAGCTGAGGGGGGTGAGAAGGTGGGTCGAGGGGGCAGGTGAGCCGCGGGGGGTGGGGGTCTGAGGAGGCGAGCGGGTGGGCAATGTGGGGGGGTGAGTATGTGAGCCGAGGGGAATGAGAACATGAGTGGAGGGGGCAGGTGAGCCGCGGGGGGGGTCTGACGAGGTGAGCGGGTGCGCAGTGAGGGGGGTGAGTATGTGAGCCGAGGTGGGTCAGAAGGTGAGTGGAGGGGGCAGGTGAGCCGCGGAGGGTGGGGGTCTGAGGAGTTCAGCGGGTGGGCAATGTGGGGGGGTGAGTATGTGAGCCGAGGGTGGTGAGAAGGTGAGTCGATGGGGCAGGTGAACCGCGGGGGGTGGTGGCTGATGAGGTGAGTGGGTGGGCGGTGTGGGGGGGTGAGTATGTGAGCCGTGGGGGGTGAAAAGGTGGGTCGAGGGGGCACGTGAGCCGCGGGGGGTGAGGGCCTGAGGAGGTGAGCGGATGGGCACTGTGGGGGGGGTGAGTTTGTGAGCCGAGGGGTGTGAGAAGGGGAGTGGAGGGGGCAGGTAAGCCGCGGGGGGTGGGGGCTGATGAGGTGAGCGGGTGGGCGGTGTAGGGGGGTGAGTATGTGAGCCGAGGGGGTAAGAAGATGGGTCGACGGGGCAGGTGAGCCGCGGGGGTGGGGGGGTGTGAGGAGGTGAGCGGGTGGGCGGTGTGGGGGGGTGAGTATGTGAGCTGAGGAGGGTGAGAAGGTGAGTGGAGGGGGCAGGTGAGCCGCGGGGGGTGGGGGTCTGAGGAGGGGAGCGGGTGGGCAGTGTGGGGGGGTGAGTATGTGAGCCGAGGGGGGTGAGAAGGTGAGTGGAGGGAGCAGGTGAGCCGCGGGGGGTGGGGGGGCTGAGGAGGCTGTAGAACTGATAAGTGAAATTGTTTTTAATTTATTAATGTAACTTCTGTTCACCATCCACACTACACTTGCCTACACTGTAACTTCTGCTCCATACTGTAATTCAACCCCCATTTTAAAACGCTCACTCCATTTTGTAAAAGCTTCCTCCAACCTTCGTTTTTTGCAAACCCTGCTGTAATCTTATTAGTTTAGTTTAGCTGTGTGACTGAGGTACGTGTGGATGACGGAATCAACCTCCAGCCCCAGCCTGTCCTGATGAGATAAAGTTCAAATACCAACGGCTGAAGACCTAGACAACAGCCCTAAACAAAGTAAGAAGCATCCACCCTGAAAAGAAAAGGACAACAGAACAACAGAAGGAAGATCAGAGCCAGGTCCGAGGCTGAAAGTCACGCCTGCAATTGATGGGTGATCAGTCCAAACCCAGAGGCAGCGTGACACAGCAAGACCTATAGACTTTGAATCCAAACTAAAAGCCTATAAAACAGAAGGGTGAGATGGGAGACTTTGGGTAACATTCTGCTGCCAACATGGAAGGACACTGGTGCAGGCCCAACAGAGACCCAGCTTGTCCTCGTGCCCGGCTTTCCTGGCCAGTTACCGCCACAAGCTACGAACCCAAGCTACAAAATCAAGCCATGAACTCAAGCTATGTCCAGGACTGGTAACTATGCAGCAGCTGCAGAACATCTGATGGGTGTGTGTGTGTGTGTGTGTGTGTGTGTGTGTGTATTAGGTATAATGTGTGTGTATAAGGATTAAGATATTAGTTATTAGTCATAAATCAAATTGTTATCATAATAAATGTGGCATCTTTGTCTTGCCCCCTGAAAAGATCCTGTGTACTTTTGTCTGTACAACAAGGCGAGCGGGGGGGGGGGGGGCAGTGGCAGGGGGACAGGTGAGCCAGCAGCGGGGCGGGGGGCTGAGGAGGCGAGCACGGGGGGCAGGGGCAAGGAAGCTGGGGGAGTGGCGGTCTGAAGAGGCAAGTGGGGGGACAGTGGAAGGGGGCAGGTGAGCTGCAGGGGGTGGGGGGGCTGAGGAGGCGAGCGGGGGCCAGGGGAGCTGGGGGAGTGGGGGTCTGAAGAGGCAAGCGGGGTGGCAGTGGCAGGGGGGCAGTTGAGCCGCAGGGGGCGAGGGGGCTGAGGAGGTGAGCGGGGGGCGCAGTGGCAGGGGGCAGTTGAGCCGCAGGGGGTGGGGGGGCTGAGGAGGCGAGCAGGGGGGCAGTAGCAGGGGGCAGGTGAGCCGCAGGGGGTGGGGGGGGCTGAGGAGGCAAGCAGGGGGGCAGTGGTGGGGGGGCAGGTGAGCCAGCAGCGGGGGGGTGCTGAGGAGGTGAGTGGGCAGGCAGTGGCAGGGGGGGCAGGTGAGCCTCAGGGGGGGGGGGGCTGAGGAGGTGAGTGAGGAGTCAGTGGCTGAGCTGTTCTACTGATATGGTCTGGCTCCCATCCCCTCTCCAAGGGTTGCAGCTGTCTGGAGGTGCTGCCATCCACGCCTTCCTCAGTCACATCTCATTCATTCAACAGGGCAATAGGCGCTAGGATTCGGGGGGGGGGGCGGCATTTTGCCACCCACAGCGGCAATTCGGTGGCGGGGAGTCCTTCCGCGCTCCGGGTCTTTGGCTGAAATTCTGCAGTGGGTCCTTCACTCGCTCCGGGACCCACCGCCAAAGTGCCCCGAAGACCGGGAGCCGCAGAAGGACCCCCCCCCCGCACCGCAGAATTGCCGCCAACGACCGGGAGCGCGGAAGGACCCACGCCTAGGGCGCCAAAAACCCTGGCGCCGCTCCTGGGAGTTCCACAAGTTGACTGTGCGCTGCATGAAGAAGAACTTCCTTTTATTTGTTTTAAACCTGCTGCCCATTAATTTCATTTGGTGACTCCTAGTTCTTGTATTATAGGAATAAGTAAATAACTTTTCCTTATCCACTTTCTCTACATCACTCATGATTTTATATACCTCTATCATATCCCCCCTTAGTCTCCTCTTTTCCAAGCTGAAGAGGCCTAGCCTCTTTAATCTTTCCTCATATGGGACCCTCTCCAAACCCCTAATCATTTTAGTTGCCCTTTTCTGAACCTTTTCTAGTGCCAGCACATCTTTTCTGAGGTGAGGAGACCACATCTGTACACAGTGTTCGAGATGTGGGCGTACCATGGATTTATATAAGGGCAATAATATATTCTCAGTCTTATTCTCAATCCTCTTTTTAATGAGTCCTAACATCCTGTTTGCTTTTTTGAGCACCTCTGCGCACTGCGTGGACATCTTCAGAGAACTATCCACGATGACGCCACGATCTTTTTCCTGACTTGTTGTAGCTAAATTAGCCCCCATCATATTGTATGTATAGTTGGGGTTATTTTTTCCAATGTGCATTATTTTACATTTATCCACATTAAATTTCATTTGCTATTTTGTTGCCCAATCACTTAGTTTTGTGAGATCTTTTTGAAGTTCTTCACAATCTGCTTTGGTCTTAACTATCTTGAGCAGTTTAGTATCATCTGCAAACTTTGCCACCTCACTGTTTACCCCTTTCTCCAGATCATTTATGAATAAATTGAATAGGATTGGTCCTAGGACTGACCCTTGGGGAATACCACTAGTTACCCCTCTCCATTCTGAGAATTTACCATTAATTCCTACCCTTTGTTCCCTGTCTTTTAACCAGTTCTCAGTCCATGAAAGGACCTTCCCTTTTATCCCATGACAGCTTAATTTATTTAAGAGCCTTTGGTTAGGGACCTTGTCAAAGGCTTTCTGGAAATCTAAGTACACTATGTCCACTGGATCCCCCTTGTCCATATGTTTATTGACTCCTTCAAAGAACTCTAATAGATTAGTAAGACACGATTTTCCTTTAGAGAAACCATGTTGACTTTTGCCCAACAGTTTATGTTCTTCTATGTGTCTGACAATTTTATTCTTTACTATTGTTTCGACTAATTTGCCCGGTACCAATATTAGACTTACCGGTCTGTAATTGCCGGGATCACCTCTAGAGCCCTTTTTAAATATTGGCGTTACATTAGCTAACTTCCAGTCATTGGGTACCGAAGCTGATTTAAGGGACAGGTTACAAACCTTAGTTAATAGTTCCACAACTTCACATTTGAGTTCTTTCAGAACTCTTGGGTGAATGCCATCGGGTCCCGGTGACTTGTTAATGTTGAGTTTATCAATTAATTCCAAAACCTCCTCTAGTGACACTTCAATCTGTGACAGTTCCTCAGATTTGTCAGCTACAAAAGCCGACTCAGGTTTGGGAATCTCCCTAATATCCACAGCCGTGAAGACTGAAGCAAAGAATCCATTTAGTTTCTCCACAATGACTTTATCGTCTTTAAGCGTCCGAAGCACTTAGAGGAGAGGAAAGTGATCAGGAACAGTCAGCATGGATTCACCAAGGGCAAGTCATGCCTGACTAACCTAATTGCCTTCTATGAGGAGATAACTGGGCCTGTGGATGAGGGGAAAGCAGTGGACGTGTTATTCCTTCACTTTAGCAAAGCTTTTGATACGGTCTCCCACAGTATTCTTGCCAGCAAGTTAAAGAAGTATGAACTGGATGAATGGTCTATAAGGTGGATAGAAAGCTGGCTACATCGTCAGGCTTAACGGGTAGTGATCAATGGCTCAATGTCTAGTTGGCAGCTGGTATCAAGCAGAGTGTCCCAGGGGTCAGTCCTGAGGTTGGTTTTGTTCAATATCTTCATTAATGATCTGGAGGATGGCGTGGACTTCACTTTCAGCAAGTTTGCAGATGACACTAAACTGGGAGGAGTGGTAGATACGCTGGAGGGTAGGGATAGGATACAGAGGGACGTAAACAAATTAGAGGATTGGGCCAAAAGAAACCTGATGAGGTTCAACCAGGACAAGTGCAGAGTTCTGCACTTAGGACAGAAGAATCCCATGCACTGCTACAGACTAGAGACCGAGTGGCTAGGCAGCAGTTCTGCAGAAAAGGACCAAGGGGTTACAGTGGACGAGAAGCTGGATATGAGTCAGCAGTGTGCCCTCCTTGCCAAGAAGGCCAATGGCATTTTGGGCTGTATAAGTAGGGGCATTGCCAGCAGATTGAGGGACGTGATCATTCCCCTCTTTTCGGCATTGGTGAGGCCTCATCTGGAGTAGTGTGTCCAGTTTTGGGCCCAACACTACAAGAAGGATGTGGAAAAATTGGAAAGAGTCCAGTGGAGGGCAACAAAAATGATTAGGGGGCTGGAGCACATGACTTATGAGGAGAGGCTGAGGGAACTGGGATTGTTTAGTCTGCAGAAGAGAAGAGTGAGGGGGGATTTGATAGCTGCTTTCAACTACCTGAAAGAGGGTTCCAAAGAGGATGGATCTAGACTGTTCTCAGTGGTGGCAGATGACAGAACAAGGAGCAATGGTCTCAAGTTGCAGTGGGGGAGGTTTAGGTTGGATATAAGGAAAAACTATTTCACTAGGAGGGTGGTGAAGCACTGGAATGGGTTCCCTAGGGAGGGGGTGGAATCTCCTTTCTTAGAAGTTTTTAAGATCAAGTTTGACAAAGCCCTGGCTGGGATGATTTAGTTGGGTTTGGTCCTGCTTTGAGCAGAGGGTTGGACTAGATGATGTCCCTTCCAACCCTGATATTCTATGATTCTATAGCTGACAGGTGTGTCTGGACGGAGGCCTGAGGCTGGGCACTTTAAGGGAACTGCGTTGTTTGGACTTCTGAGTAACCAGTGAGGTACTATAGAAGCTCTTTTGTGCTGGTTTGGTAAATCTAAGTATTGGAATTTCCACCAGCATTTGGGGTTTGTCTGCCCCATTCTCTTTGCAGTTCACCCTAACTGAGTGACTTCAGCTGGCTCCCACGGACACCATCATTACACCATGTAATTACTCCTTGAGAATTGTCTGTCAACCAGTCATTTACCCATTGTGATGAAGTGGGAATTTTTCATAATGTTTTGTATGAATGCTATGAGTGCCTCAGTTTCCCCAATAAGCTGCATGGTGAACTAGGTGGAGGGAAATAGTTGTTTACTCTTTGCAGAGACCTAGAGGTATAGATCTGACTGATGCTAGGCTATCTGGGGCCTGGCCTCATGCCCATGGAGGGTCCCAGAAAACAATGGCTACTCCAATTGCCTGGAAATTTGGTACCTAGCAACTGAGGACCATGGATGACTAACACTCCACAGGAAGCCAGCCAGGTGTGAGGAGCTGGAGAACAAAGGGCTGGGGAGGAGGTCAGGTGACCAGGTTTCCCAGGGAACAAGGACAAAGGACAGAGCAGGGGCCAGGTGCAGTTGTTACTTGGGGGCTGCTGGACTGGGACCAGAGAAGGGTCGGAGAGCTCTGGGCTCTGGACCGACCCAGCTGGATTTTGCTGTAACTTTCCCATCTGTGTTAGCGAAGGACTCACTATGCTGATTCCAGACACCTAATAAGCCCCCTGCGTTACCCCGCAGGCTGAGAGTCACCCCAGATTAAGGAAACTGGGGGTGCTTTCAGGGTTGGCTCCAGGCACCAGCACGCCAAGCACGTGCCTGGGGCAGCAAGCCACGGGGGGCGCTCTGCTGGTCATCACAAGGGCGGCAGGCAGGTTGCCTTTGTCGGCATGCCTGCGGAGGGTCCACTGGTCCCGCGGCTTTGGCGGACCTCCCACAGGCTGATGCCAAATCCACGGGACTGGGGACCTCCTGCAGGCAAGCCACCAAAGGCAGCCTGCCTGCCGTGCTTGGGGCGGCAAAATACCTAGAGTCGCCCCTGGGTGCTTTGCTCCCTCTAGGTTCCCCGTGGTGTTCAATCCAGGTGGACTCACTGTAGGGCACTCCCGGCGTGACGCAGGTGTGACTCTCTGGGGGCTGACACACCGAAAGGGTTTTCCCATGAGCTGTGACAGAGCCGTGGGAGAGCACTGGGCCAATGGACTTGTCACACCCACCTTACGGTTATTTCATCTCTGCCACATTTCCCTAGTATGTGTATGAGAACGTCAAGTGGGACTGTGTCAAAAGCCTGACTAACATCAGGGTATCTCACGTCTGCTGCTTCCTCCCTGTCCGCTGGGCTGGTAACCTTGTCTAAGAAGGATATCGGGTTGGTTTGGCATGGGTTGTTCTTGACAGATACATGCTGGCTACTCCTCAGAACCATCTTATCGCCTGGCCCAGGTGCTTGCAAATGGATTGTTTAATGATTTGTTCCAGTGTCTTTCCAGGTATCAAAGTCAGGCTGATTGGGCTAGAATTCCCCAATTCCTCTTTGGTCTCCCTTTTAAAGACAGGTGCTGTGTCTGCCCCCCTCCAGTCCTCTGGGACCTCTCCCATCCTCCAGGAGTTCTCCCAGCTAATTGCTAATGGTTCTGAGATTGCCTTAAGTATCCGAGGATGAATTTCATCAGGTCCAGCCTGCTTGAATACATCCAGCATATTAAAATATTCTTCAACCTGAGCTGTCCAGCCTTCATGTTCCATCCCCTGCTGTTCATGTTAATTGTGCTGAATATCTGGTCACCATTAGCGTTTTTAGCGACGACTGAAACAAAACAAGAAAGCTATCCGTTTCTGGATGCCATGAGTTCTTAGCTCTCCTTCTCTGCTATGCACAGGACCCACACTTACCTTCACCTTTCTCTTGCTCCTAATATAAGGATGTCTTCGTATTGCTCGTTGTGCCCTGGCTAGGTGTAACTCAGTCTGTGCCTTAGCTTTTCTGAGTTTGTCCCTACATGTTTGTGCTGTTCTTTTGCGTTCCTCCTTAGCAATTCATCCAGGTTTCCACTCTATGTCAGACTCCTTTTTGATTTTCAGGTCATTAAAAAGCTCCTGATGGAGCTAGGTTGGCCTCTTACTGTTCTTCCGATCTCTCCTTCACATTGGGATGGTTGGCAGTTGTGCCTTTAATACTGTCTTCTTAAGAAAATGCCAGCTTTCCTGCGCTCCTTTTCCCCATAGATTTTCTTCCCATGGGACTTTATCTCCCAGTTCTCTGAGTTTCTTAAAGTCTGATTTTTGGAAGTCCATTGTCCTTATTCGGCTGGCCTGACTCCTTCCTTTCCCTTGGAAGCAGGAACTCTATCATTTCGTGATCACTTTTATCCACATGGCCTCCCACTTTCAGATTCGCTACCAATTTCTCCCTGTTGGTCAGAATTAAATCTAAAAGGGCTGCCCTCCACTTCTCCCTCCACTTGCTGGACAAAACATTCTCCCCAGCACATTCCAAGAACTTACTGGAAATGTTGTCCCTTGAATATAACTCAGCAGTTACAAAGCTGAAAACGGATAAGGGAAGCAAAATACACCAGGCAAACTCTATGGCTGGCAGGGCTAAAGGCCATAAGGAGTTTTAAAGTACAGTAGGAACAACCGAAACCCCAGCAATGGGCTAGGCCCGTGACCTCTGGAGATGGGAAAATTGTGACTAATGACACAGAAAAGGTAGCCGTGTTTGATAACTATTTCTGTTCTGTTCTAAGAAAGAAGCAGGATGATGTGTTCTTATCACATGAGGGTGATGAAGCACTTTCCAGTCCATTAGTTAGAGGAGAATGTTAGGCAGCATTGCCTCCGGATAAACATTTTCAAATCAGCAGGCCCAGATGGCTTGCCCCCAAGAGTCAGTCCTAGGGTTGGCTGAGGTGATCTCTGCCCGGCTGACACGAATTCTGATCAATCTTGGACCATCAGGGGGATTCCAGAAGACTTTGCACCAATATTCAATGGAAAGTAGATGATCCAGGAGGTCATTACAGGCTGGTTAGCCTGATAGCAGTTGTCACAGATCCAGCTTTGGAACAGTCCCGTGGAGGAAGCCTTCAGTGTGCCAGACCCACAAGGGGTCCCACTCTTCCTCCAGGGCAGGCCACACAATCTCTTTCCTGAGCCCCTGGGCTCCAGCCCTCCTGTCACACCCTGCAAGCTCCACTGAGCAACCCTGGGAGAGACGTGTACACTCTGCAGGGACTAGTGCACTCAGCCGGTGTTTGCAAAACAGCATGGAGTTTACTAGTCATCTGGGACAGCGCCAGCTCCAGGCCTGTGTCTGCCCCGTTCCCAGCCCCGATTCCTGGTGCTGACCTGGGCTAGTGGGGAAGGGGCTGGCTTCAGAAGAAGGCTCCTTGCCCCCCATGCACCCGGCAGCCCCTGTCCTCGCTCTGGAGCCTGCAGGCTCCCTGCCGCACACTGCTTTGCACCTGACAATAGATGGTACGACTGGCCCTGAAACAACCTAGTGCTGCATGGCCCCCCTCCCGTGGGGCCTGGCCCCCAGGAGCTCTGCTGGCTGGGCCAGACACGCAGCTGGAAGGAGCTGTTGGCTCCGCGCTTGCCCACCATTAATGTGCAGCGAGCCCTGGTCTGGTCCCTGGGCCAGGTTTCTTCCGCCCTTCCGAGCCCAGGTCCCCGCTGCTCCCCCTTTGTATACAGCCCGCTGTGTCCGACACCCCAGCTCTGCCCCATGTACCTGTCGCTGGCGGAGGGCTGGGCTTGGCACCCTCCCAGCCCCAGCTCGCCCCTTCAGGGCACACGTCTCCGGCAGGGCACATGCTGTGGTCCTGTTCCCACATGCCCATGTGCTGCCTGTAGGCCCAGCTGCAGGTGCCTGCTGGGCCATGGACACAGGGGCTGTGTGGGCACTGGTTGCAGCCGTGAGACATGGTGCCCTGGCATAGGGCCTGGACGGAGCAGCCAGCCTCACACCCTGACACCTCCATTCTGGGGGGTAGAGGAGCCCGGGAGGTGGGGCCGGGTTCTGGGACTCCTGTGTCCCTTTGTGACGCCTTCCATGGAACTGGCCAAAGGTTCCGGGGCCAGGCCAGCCAGGGGGCCCTGGCCGGGCCATTTGCTGCTGGTCTCCTGCAAAGCCAAAGGGAGTGGGGCAGGTTGGCACATGCTGGTGAGGGCGCTGGGAAGTGGCAGGTGCCTGTTTACCACAGGGCAGGAGGGGGTGCGGGGAGCAAGGGAACGGGCAGAGCAGGACAGCACCTCTGTGCGCTGTGCCCCAGGCTCCTACTGGCTGGCTGGAGACGCCCTGTGGCCGGAGCCCCCTTCCCGACTCTCGCTAGCTCCCCACCACTGGCTCCCCCCCAGCCCTGTCAGCACAGGACCTGGCAGGGGAGCCCCTTGGCTCTGGTGTTGAAGCAGGAGCTTACATCACAATGTCTGCCAGGTGCCCTGCTCATGTCATCACCACCGGCCAGCCACTGGCCCAGCAGTGGAGGCCAGAGGGCAGCGCATGGCCAGCTCCCAGCCCACCTAAGCCCCTGAACGCCCTTTCCCCATGGCGTCGCTGCCAGGCGCAAGCCCCTTTTCTCCGGGGATGGCCGTGATCAGCTGCTACGAGCGGCTGAGAATGGAGATCCAGGCGCTGATCACGGAGAACAAGGAGCTCAGGAAGCTGGTGGACTTGATGAAAGAGAACCAGGAGCTGAAAAACGTCCTGCGGAACCAGTCGCTGGGCGGCAAGATGTCGCTGTCCACGCTCGCCTCCACCAGGTCCAGTGAGAGAGAACAAACCGGTATCCTCGGCCCAGGTCAGGCAGGGCTCGGCGACAGTGCCATGGCGGGGGGTAGGCAGCTGGGGTCTCCGGCATGGCCCCAGGAGCTGAGCTGGCTGGCTGGTCCTGAGGAAACCCCGGTGTGCTTCGAGGTGGGGCACCCTGGTCCTCTCTAGGGGCACCTGAGGCCCCACATGCTTCCTCACCAGCTGGGAGACCATTTTCTCCAGTGACCTGCTGGTGGTTGGGCCCCGAGCTGTGCACAGGGCATTGCTCCTCTATACAGCCCATACGCAGCCCTGCGCTGTGCCCTGGGGCAGCCCTGTTCTCTGGGCAGCAGTGCTGCTCAGATGTGGTCCCTGCCAAGGCACTTGCCAGGCCAACCAAGCCCAGACACCCAGTCCTGGCACAGGTGCCAGGCCCTGCTACCACAAACCCACTGCTGGCTAGATTCTCCTGCAAAGCTCTGCCTCCGAAGGGCCGGCTTTGACTGAAGAGCGGCAGAGGGCTGCAGGTGCCTGGGCAGGATCTCCTCTCCGCCCAAACCCTGTGGAAAGGACGTGCTATGAAGAAAACACTTCCCCCAGCACCCCCCGTATTCCCCCATTTGCACCCCTGCCCCCAGTACCCCTTTGCATCCCGCACACAGGAAGCCAGAGAGGGCAGGGTACACTAGGAGGTGAGATGGTGTCCGGCAGGCAAGGACAGGCCCTTCACGGAGGAGGGAGCCTGGCATCCACCCACTCGCAGGCTGAGGGGCAGGCGTGTCCAGCACTGCCCTCCCTGAGCTTTCTCCCCAAGCAGTGGGGTAGGCTAAGTGCCTGGCCTGGCTGCAGGCCCCTGTGGTAATGAGCAGCCGTCACGGCAGCGTGAGCCAGGCTAGGCGATCGCGTGCCTGGGGGTGACAGGCGTTAGCAGGAGACCCATCTCCACCCCTACAGGCCCCGCAGCTGGGTCCCCGCTCTTCCGCCAGAGCACCTCCCTGCTGTGGGACGACTCCATTGAGGAGGGGCCGCTCGCCAGCAACCTGTTCGGCTCGGGCTCCAAAACGTCCTCCCGGGCCAGCAAGACATCCCTGTCAAAGCCCTCCAGCCAGGTCTCCGAGGGTCAGGTCTCTGAGGCCAGGGCCCGAACCCCCGAGTCCTCCTACCGGAGCTCCACCGACTCCAGCAAAAAGTACATGCACACCCGGCTGCCCTCCAGCGTCAATTTCAAAGGTAACGGCGCCCCGTATCGGGGCAGGGGTGGGAGAACACACGTGTCTGTGGGGGTGTTTGTGTGTATATGTTCATGTGGAGAGGTACAAGTGCATGTAGCGTGTTTGTGTGGGGGCTATGTGTGTACGAGAAGGTATTCGTATGTACATGGGGGAGTATGTGTGTATGTGGGGTGCTTTGTGGGGGGGGTACGTGTGTTTGTGGGGATGTTCACGGGGGGTAAATCTGATGAGGTTCAACAAGGACAAGTGCAGAGTCCTGCACTTAGGAAGGAAGAATCCCATGCACTGCTACGGGCGGGGGACTGACTGACTAAGCAGCAGTTCTGTGGAAAAGGACCTAGGGGTTACAGTGGACGAGAAGCTGGATATGAGTCAGCAGTGTGCCCTTGTTGCCAAGAAGGCTAACAGCATTTTGGGCTGTAGAAGTAGGGGCATTGCCAGCAGATCGAGGGATGTGATCATTCCCCTCTATTCGACATTAGTGAGGCCTCATCTGGAGTACTGTGTCCAGTTTTGGGTGCTCTGTGACAGGTTTGATCACAGAAACCCCCTTGGGATTGTCACCTAATGTGCCGAAATTACCTCTGAGCCTGTTTTCTCTGCCAGTTTGGGCCTCCAGAACCCTGCCTTGTTGAGCCAGACATGCCAGTCTGCTCCAGCACAGACCCAGGTCTGAACCACATGCCCCAAAGCTACAGACTTAATTGAAAACAACTTAAGAAGTGCTCCTGTCTCCAGCAACCAGACCCAGCTCCCAATGGGATCCAAACCCCAAATAAATCCATTTTACTCTGTATACAGCTTATACAGGGTAAACTCATAAATTGTTCGCCCCCTATAACACTGATAGAGAAAGATGCACAGCTGTTTGCTTCCCCAGGTATTAATCACTTGCTCTGGGTTAATTAATAAGCAAAAAGTGATTTTATTAAGTATAAAAAGTAGGATTTAAGTGGATTTAAGTAATAACAGACAGAACAAAGTAAGTTACCAAGCAAAATAAAACAAAAACACGCAAGTCTAAGCCGAATACAGTATGAAGCTGAATACAGGTAAATCTCACCCTCAGAGATGGTCCAATAAGCTTCATTCACAGACTAGACTCCTTCTCAGTCTGGGCCCATCCTTTCCCCTGGTACAGCCCTTGTTCCAGCTCAGGTGGTAACTAGGGGATTTCTCATGACTGGCAGCCCCCTTTGTTCTGTTCTACCCTCTTTTATAGCTTTGGCACAAGGTGGGAATCTTTTGTCTCTCTGGATCCCCACCCCACCCCCCTCTAAATGGAAAGGCACGAGGTTTAAGATGGATTCCAGTACCAGGTGACATGGTCACATGTCCTGTGAGACCACCCCCCCCAACCCTCCATTCTTCCTGGCCTGACTCACAGGAAGGCTTGCAAGTAAACAGAGCCATTTACAACCAAGTGTCCTAGTTGATAGGAGCCATCAAGATGCCAAACCACCATTAATGGCCCACACTTTGCATAATGACAATAGGACCTCAGAGTTATAGTTCATATGTCTAGTTTCAAATACGAGAATGATACATTTATACAAATAGGATGAACAACCTCAGTAGATTATAAACTTTGTAATGATACCTTACAAGAGACCTTTTGCATGAAGCATATTCCAGTTACATTATATTCCCACTCATTAGCATATTTTCATAAAATCATATACAGTGCAATGTCACACCCCCCAATACAGAAAAGATGTGGACAAATTGTAGAGAGTCCAGCAGAGGGCAACAAAAATGATTAGGGGGCTGGGGCACATGACTTATGAGGAGAGGCTGAGGGAACTGGGATTGTTTAGTCTGCAGAAGAGAAGAGTGAGGGGGGATTTGACAGCTGCTTTCAACTACCTGAAAGAGGGTTCCAAAGAGGATGGAGCTTGGCTGTTCTCAGTGGTACCCGATGACAGAACAAGGAGTAATGGTCTCAAGTTGCAGTGGGGGAGGTTTAGGTTGGATATTAGGAGAAACTATTTCACTAAGAGGGTGGTGAAGCACTGGAATGGGTTCCCTAGGGAGGGGGTGGAATCTCCTTCCTTAGAGGCTTTTAAGGTCAGGCTTGACAAAGCCCTGGCTGGGATGATTTACTTGGGAATTGGTCCTGCTTTGAGCAGGGGATTGGACTAGATACCTCCTGAGGGCCCTTCCAACCCTGATATTCTATGATTCTATGTCTGTTGGGGAGGTGTGGGGGGTTATGTGTGTATATGGGGGTATGTGCTGTGGGGGATGAGGGTTTTTGTGGGGGGTACCTGCGTTAGTGGGGGGAGGTTGTGGGAAGGTACATGTGTATGTGGGGGTGTCAGTGTGGAGGGTACGTGTTTGTAGGGGTGGAGGTGTTTGTGGGGAAGATATGTGTGTTTGTGGGAGGGAAGTGTGTATGTGAGGGCACATGTGTATGTGTGGGTGTTTGTGTGGGTGTTCGTGTGGGGGGTACATGTGTCTGTGGGGCTGCTGCAGTTCCTCGGAGCCGCCATCAGGCCGGACACCACCCCCTAAGGGTCTGGCCACTGGGCAGCTCTTCGGGGCTCTGTCCAGTCAGTCATGACTGCCCCCAGGGGTCTGGGGGAGGGAGGGTCCAAGGGGGTCCCGCCCACCCCAGGACACAGCACCCCACTTCAACCCCCTTCACTCCCAGAAGCTTTCTCCTGACAGTCATCCTGAATGACCCTTCCTTTCACTCCATTCCTCCTGGCCCCATGGCTCTGAACATCCCCCCCCCAGGCCCACACCCTCAGTGTCCCTCCACACCTCTGAATATCCCCACTGGGCCTGCCCTTTCAGCCCCCACCCCATGGCTCCGAACACCCCCTCTGGACCTGGACCCTCAGCGACCCCGCCATGGGTCTGAATACCCCCAACTGGGACTGCACACTCAATGACACTCCCCCTCCATGTCTCTGAATACCCCCCCACAGGCCTACATCTCCAGTGACTCCCCCAGCTCTGAATACCCCCAACTGGGCCTGCACCCTCAGTGACACCCCACAGCTCTGATTATCCCCACAGGGCCTGCACCCTCAGCGCCCCCCCATAGCCCTGAATGCCCCCCCTTCCCCAAGCCCTTGCTCTGCCCCTTTGCCTAGGCCCCACCTCCCACTTACTGCATCTCCCCCCATCTTTCGCTCTCCCACACCCTCGCTCACTCACTCATTTTCACTGGGCTGGGACGGGGGGGTGGGGTGCAGGAGGGAGTGAGGGCTCTAGCTGGGGGTGCGAGTTCCAGGGTGAGGCTAGAAATTAGGGGTTCAGGGTGTGGAAAGGGGCTCCGGGCAGGGGCAGGGGGTTGGGGTGCAGGCTGTGGGGTGGAGCTGGGGATGAGGGGTTTGCGGTGCAGGAGGGGGCTTTGGGCTGGGGGCTGGAGCTGAGGGGTTTGGCATGTTGAAGGGGGCTCCGGGATGAGACTGGGGGTTGGGGTGGGGGAGGAGGTACCAGCTCTGGGCTGGGGGTGTGGGTTCCAGGGTGGGGCCAGAAATGAGGAGTTCAGGGTGTGTGTGGGGGGGTCAGGGCTGGTTCAATGGTTGGGAGCGGGTGTGGGGTGCAGGCTCCAGGAGGGAGTTTGGGTGAGGGAAGGGGCTCCAGGTTGGGGCAGGGGGTTGGGGTGCGGCAGGGGTGCAGGCGCCGAGCAGCGCTTACCTCGGGCGGCTCCCTGGAAGTGGCGACGTCCCGCGGCCCCTAGGTGGAGACGCGGCTGGGCAGTTCTGCATGGTGTGCGCTGCCTTGGCTCGCAGGTGCCACCCCCACAGCTGCCATTGGCTGCGGTTCCCAGCCAATGGGAGCTGCGGAGCTGGCGCTTGGGGCATGGGCAGCACACACAGCCCCAGTGGCCACCCCTGCACCTCGGAGCCGGATATGCCGGAGCTGCGTGAAGCCAGGCAGGGAGCCTGCCTTAGCCCTGCTGCGCCGCCGACTGGACTTTTCACGGCCCGGTCAGTGGGGCTGCTCGGCTGCTAGGGTCCCTTCCACCCAGACGGTCCAGTCAAAAACTGCACACCTGGCAAACCTATGGCTCTGAATACCCCCTACTGGGCCTGCCCCCGCAGCGACCCCCACCCCAGTTCTGAATACTCCCCCACTGGGCCTGTCCCCACAGCAACCCCCACCCCAGTTCTGAATACCCCCCACTGGGCCTGCCCCCGCAGCGACCCCCACCCCAGTTCTGAATACCCCCCACTGGGCCTGCCCCCGCAGCGACCCCCACCCCAGTTCTGAATACCCCCCCACTGGGCCTGCCCCCGCAGCGACCCCCACCCCAGTTCTGAATACCCCCCACTGGGCCTGCCCCTGCAGCGACCCCCACCCCAGTTCTGAATACCCCCCACTGGGCCTGCCCCCGCAGCGACCCTCACCCCAGTTCTGAATACCCCCCAACTGGGCCTGCCCCCGCAGCGACCCCCACCCCAGTTCTGAATACCCCCCAATGGGCCTGCCCCTGCAGCGACCCCCACCCCAGTTCTGAATACCCCTCACTGGGCCTGCCCCCGCAGCAACCCCCACCCCAGTTCTGAATACCCCCCCACTGGGCCTGCCCCCGCAGTGACCCCCACCCCAGTTCTGAATACCCCCCACTGGGCCTGCCCCCTCAGCGACCCCCCCCCCAGTTCTGAATACCCCCCCACTGGGCCTGCCCCCGCAGCGACCCCCACCCCAGTTCTGAATACCCCCCACTGGGCCTGGCCCCTCAGCGACCCCCCCCAGTTCTGAATACCCCCCACTGGGCCTGCCCCCGCAGCAACCCCCACCCCAGTTCTGAATACTCCCCACTGGGCCTGCCCCCGCAGCAACCCCCACCCCAGTTCTGAATACCCCCCCACTGGGCCTGCCCCCGCAGTGACCCCCACCCCAGTTCTGAATACTCCCCACTGGGCCTGCCCCCTCAGCGACCCCCCCCCCCAGTTCTGAATACCCCCCCACTGGGCCTGCCCCCGCAGCGACCCCCCCCCAGTTCTGAATACCCCCCACTGGGCCTGCCCCCACCCCAGTTCTGAATACCCCTCTCACCAGAGCTGTCTCTTAGCCAAGCAGCTCGATTTAGCTCCTTTCCCCCCTCCCCAGCCCGGTGCTGGCATCCCAGCCCTTCCTTGTTGCCGGTGGCTGTTCTCTGAGCTGCCCGGGTTTGCCAGTGGCTCCGTGGCACTGAGGTGTCACCTGCCAGAAGGACACCGCAGGCGCAGCTGGGCCCAGCATCTCCCGATTCCAGGCCTCCTCTGTGTCATCCTGCTGGGGCTGCAGTGCGGGCGGGCTGGGCCAGGGCTCTCCAGTGCACCCATCCTGCCTCAGCCCCCGAGCTGATGCTGGTGGCGGGGAGCCGGTGCCAGGGCAGGGCCCTGGGCAGGGGCTGGGGAGGCGTCCATAGCAGCAGTGCCCGGGATGGACGAACAGGCATGCCCAAGGCAGCCAAGCACTGGGGCGGTTTGCTGTGGCGGTGTGGCCCGCACTCCTTGGCAGGGTTGGGGCTGGACTGGTGCTGTCGGGACATTCACCGCAGGCTCTTGGTCCCCTGCAGCCTCCACAGACAGCGTTCCCCACAGCGCCTCGCCATGGGACACCGCCCTCAACGACACCGTCTTCAGCGGCGACACGCCCTTGCTCCCGCAGAGTGCCACCTCCCCCACCAGCAGGGCTGCTCCCATCAGCTTCCAGATGCCCCCGACCCCACAGGACCCCCAGCGCCCACCAGACGTCAGGCCCAAGGAGATGACACGCAAGGTCTTCCGAGCCGCCGATAGGCCCCAGACACAAGGGGCCACTTCCAAGCCCAACCTGGTCAAAGGTAAGTGGCAGCTCCTGTGCGGCCCGCTGGAAACGAGCAGCGTGGCAGGCCCCTGAAAGTCATGGTCATACCAAGAGCTCCAGGCGAACGTGGCATGGGCTGGGGAACCGCCGGGGGCTCCATGGGAGCAGGCAGCTGGGAATGAGGTGGCCTGGCTGGTATCTCTGCCTGTGTCCCGGGGATCCGGCTGAGAACAGCCCCAGTGCCGTGTCTCAGAGCCAGAGCCAGAGCCAGAGCACGGTGCTCTTCCAATCTTATGCATGTGGACACCAACCAATACTTTGGTGCACCCCCGCCACCAGCTGCCCAGCCAGCCCTACAGGATCCAGGAGGCCCCCCCGTCATTCCCCACTGCACCCAGATGCTGCAGCTACCAACCAAGAGTCCTATGACTTTGCTGGGGCTGGTGCCTACAGATTGCGGTGCTGCCCACTGCAAGTGGAGATGGGGTCCGGGGACCACCAGACTACGAGTCCCATCATGCAATGCTGGCTGCCCACATGGCAAGGCACTTATGCTGGCACATTGTCACCGCTGGCTTTCAGCATTAAAGGGACATGATCAATCTGTAACCTGGGCTCTTTCAAAGTCACACTGGGGCCTGGTCCTGCACCATCCTGCTGGGTTTGGTGGCTTTTTGTCCGTGTGGTCCTGGCTAACTTGCCCTTTCCCCATGACTGTGTGGTGGAAGCAGTGCCGACCCAGCCTTTCCAAATGCAGGAGTCTGGGCCTATGCTCAGGAGACTCTTGGAAAAGTGCAGGGTCAGTTTCTTTGCCTTCTATGGGGCACCTTTTCCAGATTGTCTCTGCACCCACAAGGGCTGGAAAGTGACTTCAAACAAAAGGGGCAGCTAGGATTCTCCCCTACCCCATCCTGCGCCCAGAGCTCCTGGTAAACGCCGGAGATCTGGCTGCACATAGTGGCCCCTGCGTGGCAGGGGAAAGCCACAGCCTACACAGCAGGAACCACTCCCTGGCTCGGCTGTGACTCTCCTTGAGTTTGACTGGCTTCGCCTCAGGCCCAAGTGGCTAATGCACAAAGGAAACAAATGGAAAGAGCATTCTCTCCCCCCCACCCCACCCCCGATCACCCACCTCCGTGCCTCCTGTGGGTGCCAGCTCACAGCCAGAGGCAGAACAACTTCAGACAGACGCTGACTGAGACGTTGAGGGAGCCTCTTTAAGATGAAGGCAGTCAAAGAGCACTTGGCTGGCTTTAGCTGCCTCTGATACTTGTAAGTAATTTTCAGTACTTTCCCTGACTTTATCATACCACATATTAAACATTACATTAAACATGATCATATGAGCAAACCTGTCCGATTAGGGGAATTAAAATAGCCTGGCTCTGTTGCATTCATACGAAACCTTCTCCCTGACCTGTAATATATTTGTGTGCTAGGTTTTGGTCCATCACAACCGGAATTCTCAGCTGATTCTACTCCCTTACCTCCAACTCCTACTTCACATGAGCTCAATTGAATTTTACTAGCCAGCCTAATATCTAATTTCGAACACTACACAAGAAGCACGTAACACCATGGAGAGACGTTCTTCCATGAATAATTAACCCCTTGGCTGGTTTCAACAATTACTTAAACAAGTCCCAAGAAACTGCAGAGGGGTGGGGAGAGGTCTGCTCCCTGTCTCTTCCCTCGATGGCTAATGCGCTCTTAGCTGATCAAGAGGTTATTACCCAGTCAGGCTCTATCAAGCAGCAAGGGGCAGGCTGACAATACACGGATCTGAGCGATGAGGGCACTGAAATAAGGTAGTCAGAACTGTACAAGTTCTGAGTTACTGTGGCCTCTTGGCAGCAAGTAAAACATAAATCAATCAGCTCTCCCACCACCTCAGGGTGTGAATCTTTGGGCCGAATGCAACTGCCATTTTAAACTTCTGGTATCTTAATATTACCACAAGTCAACTTACAAAGGCCCCTTAACACAAGTACAAAGATTCTAAACCCCAGTGACTAGTCAGTGATACCCAGTGAGGATTCCCTCAGCGTGCAATGGGGAGTGCTTACACAAAATCCATGGAGACCATATGGTGGGAGATGCCAAGTTAGTCTGATGGTCAAGACCTCGAGTGCTCCTTTGTGTGATGTGCGTATTTGTGTCGATGTTTACTATTTCCCCCTGGAGGACATATTCCTCCCTCTATTGCAGAATTAATCAGTTAAGAAAAGCAGTGTATGAGAGGCAAAGAAACAGAAAGGAAACAGTTGAGGGAAAAGAAGAAGTCCCTGCTGAGTTGAAGTGTTTCTGATTGACATCAAATTCTGACTGAGAGATCAGCTGAATTTCAACTTAGACTTTTACTTAGAGTTTCCTATCTTGGGTAGGGAGGTTGCCCCATTTACCTCTCAGGGTCCCATCTGTGGTGCCAATCTGTAGCCTGATCTTTAGATTATGTATTAATTATATTGATTACTTAAGAATCCCTAGTTATTATTTTGAGGGTTGAGTGGTTCTTGTCCCAAGATCCGGCCCAGTATTATTTAAATTATCGTTGGATAGTATAGTGCACAGGTGCAACACTCAGACTATAGGAATTCTTTTATATGTACAAATATAGATTATTAATACATTTAGCACAGTCACACACAC
The DNA here is from genome assembly GCF_025201925.1 of Gopherus flavomarginatus. Taxonomy (NCBI): domain Eukaryota; kingdom Metazoa; phylum Chordata; order Testudines; family Testudinidae; genus Gopherus; species Gopherus flavomarginatus. Next base: position 301,735,355 of record NC_066618.1, on the reverse strand, counting down.
CCCAGCTCAGTAAGGTAGATAGAAATACTACAGAATGTACATCTGCACATCCATATACTCACAACATCTCCTGTAAAACAACCTGAACTGTTAGCCATCATCTTCCTCATCACCAGCACCTTCCCCATCATCACCAGTGGCATCATTCTGGCACTTCAGTTCATTGCCATGACACTTCTGTGGTCAGAAGTTCCCCTTGGCCAGCAGCCGTGTGTTAGGTGGCCATTGCTGGGACAGGCTGGCCCCTGCTAGGGTCAGCACTTGGCTAAGCCTGTGTGTTTTGCATTCCCTCGTGTGGCCCTGAATAACCTGCAGGGAGAATGGCTCAGCATCTCGCAGCATTTGGGAGAAAGGGGAAGTGAGCAAGTAAATGGCTTCTGGTTCTGGCAGGATAAGATTAAAATTAAAAACCCGTAAAACATCAAAATCTGCTTCCTTGTAGTTCCATTAGGCTATGTCTAATGTACACGTATAAGGTAAAGCAAACGCTGATTGCTTACTCCCCGTCCCCCCCAAACCTGCAAGTGGGAGGTGTTAAGGGCAGAAGCGAGGGTTACACCCCTTAGGTGACATTCAAGTAGTAAGATTGTTTTGTTACTTGCATAAGCCAAACTGCAGCCAAAAAACCTGTTGGGTTTTAATTTGCAGTTGATAATGAACATATTCCTAATATAACTAATGGAGAGGGAATCCCGCTGTCCCTTTGCTGCTGGACTCGGCTCGTTTGAGCTGACTTCCCGCGGGAATGTCGGTGTGGAGGTGCATGCACCAGCACAAGGGGCATGTTCTCCCCCAGACTTGGGGCTTCAGTGGCAGTGAGGCAGCCACCCCGAACGGGGCTCTCCTCAGGAGCCATAGGGGTTACGGTGGATGCCAGGTGGGTGAGAGGAAAGGATTCAACCCAGAGAGCTGGGCAGCCTGCAGCATCCAGGGGGGAGTTACTGCACAACCGCGGCAGGGCAGACATGGGGAGGAGTCAGTGTGCACATGGGGCAAGGGAGGGGGGGCATTGCCATAGAAATGTGGCTTGTTGGCACAGATTGGTGCCTGCCAGTGAGGGTCACCATCCAGCTGATTCCCATTGCTGGTGCTCTGGGGTGGCCAGGGCCAGAGGGTGACACCCTGACCCGCATCCTGGGGCCTTGCAGATCACAACCAGCTGACCTGGGAGCGCATCGTGGGGGAAATCGCCTTTCAGCTGGATCGCAGGATCCTCTCCAGCATCTTCCCCGAGCGTGTGCGGCTCTATGGCTTTACTGTCAACAACATCCCCGAGAAGATCATCCAGGTAGGAGAGCAGCCAAGGGGTGGGCAGGCCTGGCTCTGTGGCTGGCAAGAGATGGGCTGTGCGCAGGGCTACGCCCAGGCTGCTTCATCCCACCAGGGCAGGGAGCTGAAGCCAACGAGGCCCCCCCTTGTCTGTGCCCCAACTGCCAGAGGGTGGGGCTCATTACCGACCCTGGGCCATTTCCAGTCTGCTGGCAAACGCCAGCCCAGGCGGCTGGATCATCGCATAGCTCCAGAGCAGCCTGGCAGGGCAGGCTAAGCTTCCCACAGTGCCCTGCCCCTGGGCGAGAGGGGAGGGTCCAGCCCTAGCTCTGCGGCTCAGGCAGCCTGAGGCCCCAAGAGGGGCACATTATGTGCTCCCCGATGGATCGCGATGGGGTGCAGCCAAGTGGATGCCTGGCCACTAGAAGAGGGGCTGAGAATCCACCAGCCCATGTCACACAGGGCCCCTTGGAGGGTCAGGGCCTTGGGTCACAGCAGAGTCAGCGGGGGTTCAACAGGGCCCTAGAGGCAAAGTGCCCAGCCCAGCCCCATGCCCAGTCCCCTGGGATAGAAAGCATCACCCTGCTGCAGTATGCGGGTGGGGAGAGCTGGGACTAGCAAGGGCTGCCCCGCGCAGGCAAGGGCTGCTTGGCTTCGTAGACCCAAATGGCTGCACCAAGGGGCAGGCACCAGGGCGCGACCCACACTGCTGACGGGGCTACACCTGGGCAGACAAATCGCGGGGAAGGTTCCCCGAGCATCAGGCAGATCCGTCTGGCAGGGTGACAGATTTTCTGGGGAGTGTCTCCTAGGGAAGGGGTAGGAAGCCATGGCCACTGCATTTCCAGCCAGGGCCACCCGCCCTCAGGACGAGCCTGTGCAGGCCCTGGGCTGCATGGACGAGACGGGCGCTGACAGGGCTCTTCTCACTGAAATGTACACGACCCTTCGAACTAGCCCTTCCCGTCCTCTGGACGTGCTCCTGTTGCAGCGAGGCAGCTCCCCAGCCCTGCCAGCCCCAGTTCCTGTCTCCGTGGTGGGGCAGCCCCAGCCCAGCCAGCTCCAGCTCCCCAGAGGGGTAACCCCTGGCCCAGCTAGCCCCCTGGCCCAGCCCACCCCACCCAGGCTCCCATCTCCCTGGCAGGGCAGCTCTCAGCCCAGCCAGCCCCAGCTCCCCAGAGGGGTAACCCCTGGCCCAGCCCACCCCACCCAGGCTCCCATCTCCCTGGCAGGGCAGCTCCTGGCCCAGCCAGCCCTGGCTCCTGGCTACCCAAGGGGGAGCCCCTGGCCCAGCTAGTCCCCCTCACCCAACCACCCTGCCTGGCAGGGCAGCCCCCATCCTGATGGCCAGGTTCCCATCTTTGACAGCAGCCGGTACCCGCTGCTTCAGAGGAAGGTGCAGGAGCCCTGCAGTCTCAGTTGTGGGGTAAGCTGCCCCAGGGGAAGTTCCTCTGAGCCTGTCACGGGGGGCTGGTTCCTGCCCTTGGGGCTCGTTCCCGTCTGAATTCTGAGCTAGGGGTTAGCAGTGACTCTGGCCAGCAGCCTGTCCATGTAACTGTCTCTCATCCCATTTCAGATTCCTGCTAAGGGCTTGGATGCCCTGACATGTAGTGGCAGTGAGTCCCGCAGGCTGACTCTGTCGGGCTGAATCCAGTCTCCTCTATTCTGCCCCCCCGTGATAAGTTAACTGGGGTTTCTGACCTCGGGGTGCCCAACCCCTCCCCTCAAACCGCTCCTTTTTTCCAGGCTTCCACCAACACCATCTCCAACCAGGTGGATGAGCAGCAGTGCACAGCGATGACGCGGCGCTACCTAGAAATCATGAACCGCCTGAAGGCAGTGGGGTACAACCCATGCATGCACCCCAGCTTCACCGAGTACATCGTGAACACCTACGGCATTCTGCGGGAGCGGCCAGAGCTGGCCGCCTCTGAGAGCGGCTCCTACAACAACGTGGACTTCCTGCGCAAGGTGGTGCTGGAGACGGTGCCGGACCCCATCCGGGACAACGCCCTCATCCTACTCGAGTGCCTCGCCCAGCTGGCCAAGGACGACGGCAAGCCCATGTTCATCTGGTGAGCTGAGGTCGCCTGCCCATGCGCCGCAGCGAGCCCATTAAACAGTCAGCAAAAGGCCCGACGCCCCAGAGCTTCATTTGAGATCAACGGGGCACAAGAGCCAATGAACTTTGTGCCAGAGCTCTCCACGCCTCGTCTCCTAGCCGTGCCCCAGACCAGCCCCCTGTGGCCGCAGGTTGGGCAGGGCAGCCCCCGCTACACGTACTCCCAGCAGAGCTTCCCGGAGGCACCCTCTACCCCAAGTGCAGCGGCTAATCAGAAAGACAGAGGCACACACAACTCTGGCAGGTTGCCATCTGAACACACATACACATTCACACTCCGCAGGGCAGGCTGCCGTAGAGCGTGCCCACTGCCCCATTTCTCCCCGGTGGCCAGTGTGGGCCCTGGGCAGCCTGCGGTTCGTGTGCAAACTGCTGCCCCTGCAAAGGAGCTGGGAGCTGCTCCCTGGTTGCCTCTTCCCTTTGGCAGGTGTATTATTGTTCAGCTCGGTGCAGGTGTGCGACACAATCCGGGTTAACCAAGGCGTGCCAGGTGAATCCCCACGACCTGCTCACCGTGGGAGGGCTCTTGTCTCTGCTCACTGGGGAATGTTGTCTGAAAGCTACCGGCTGCTGGCAGCACCTTGCTCTGGGCTCCACATGCCCCCCTCTTTCCCTCAGCAGGCCAGCAATTCACACACCCCACCTGGCTACACTGAGCGCCCAGTGCAGATGTCTCAGGGCCCTTTAGGTGCTCTGCCATGTGCATGGAAAGTTACTTGCCCAAGATGGAGTCCAGGGTCACATGAGAAGATCACATGCCCCCATGTTTTGCTGAATCACAGGGGTAGCCATTGGCTCCTTGCGTCCGAGGAAGCCCTGTTGGGTGGGACGAGCTCCTTCAGTGGCCATGGTGAGAGTGGAGTATCCTTAATGGGCCAGCAACACACCACTGGCTAGCCCTGATGTCAGCCCACCTGCGGGGGGGGGTCACCCAGGCCTACAACGCAGGTCTGAGGTGCAGGTACACCACCAATGTGCAAAACTGCCGGTACAATGATGATACATGGATTTAACCAGGATACTCCTACTCGACCGATTGTAACTTTTCCATTGATACCATACCTGACACACGAAGTACAACACTCAATGTCCCTCGTGTGTTACTGTAACTAGTGTGTTTTATACAGCATCACACCAGGCTTTTGTCTTGTTTTCTGAGCAGGGAGTTTCATCACGTTGAGCTCAGTCCTAATGGTCCCCTGTTCCAAGTTCTTCCCTAGGCTCTGTTTCTCCTTGGCAGCACTCACGCCTGCATCTGGTCAGGCTGTAACCACAGGGCTGGGTCGACAGATCTCAGCGTCGATAGAGCCAGCCCGAGACCGCCCCACCCCAAGTGACGTTTCACCTCCCGGAGATTTGGAATCCAGTGTTCTGTGTTACGTAACACTACAGTTTTCCTGTACAAACATCCCACAATCGCTGTGACAACCAGTGAGTTTCTCACTTTCAGCAGGGACCCCACACAGCCCCATCGGTGAAGGATCGGGCAGAGGGTATGACGCAGACTTGCTATACCGACTTCGGTCTGTCTGTGTTACAAGAAGCCACACGAATCCCTGCTCAGGGCCCTGCTGGGCCAGGCACTGCACTCATGGGTGATGACAACAGCCCCTGCCCAGAGCCGCAGGCTAAGCATCAGCCTGCCCTTTCCCAGGGCCTCAAGATCCTGGGAACATGGGCTTCGACTCCTTCAGACCTCTGTGCTGAGTCTCTATCCCCGGCTATCTGGGTGCTGATCCCCTGGGCCCTGCAGCCGGGGGTACAGTGAAGGGAGTCATTGAGGCTGGGGGAAGCTGCGTGTGAGCATCAGGAATGGGGCTAAGGGTCTGGGGCAGCAGCATCTGGCTTCTGTGATGAAGTGGGAATCTTTTGCGATGTTTGGTATGAATAGTGCGTGTGCCTCAGTTTCCCCTAGCTGATGCCTGGTTACTCCTTGCAGAGACCCAGGTGTGACCGATGTTCAGCTGCTTGAGGCCTGGGGCCTCGTACACATGGAGGGTTCCAGAAGACAAGGACCACTCCAATTGCCTGGATATTTGACACCAACCCCGTGTGACCAGCTGGAGGAGAAAGGACTGGGGAGGGGCAGGTGGGGTTGTTACATGGGGGCTGCTAGAGGCAGGCGATGCGCCTGGACTGGGACTACACAGCGGGGAGAGAGCTCTGGCCTTTCCTGTAACTTCCCGTTCTCCATGTTAACTAACGACTCCCAACGCTTTGCTCCAGACCCCTGCTGTTACCTGCGGGCTGAGCATCATGCCAAAGGCTGGAAGCCGGCTGTGTATTGATTCCTTCGGGGTACAAGTCTCCCTGTGGGGTCCAGTCAGGGCCAGCGCTACCATTTAGGCAGCCTAGGCAATCAGAATAATTGGTGGGCGGCATTTTGCCGGAGGGGGCGCAGGCGGCTCTGGTGGAGCCGCCGCAGTCATGCCTGAGGATGGTCAGCTGCTCGCGCGGCTCCGGTGGACCTCCCACAGGCACCACTGCAGCAGCTCCACCGGAGCCGCGGGACCAGTGCGCGGGGCGGCGAAATTGCCGTGCACCTAGGGCGCTCAAACCCCTAGCGCTGGTCCTGGGTCCAGTCCAGGTGGACTTGCTGCAGGGGGCTCCCAGCGTGACCGGGTGGGTGAGGGCTCCAAGGGTCGGTCCCGCAGGCGGTGAAGCTGAAGGGCTGACCCCAGTGACAGAGTCAGGCGGCTGACACACTGAAAGGGTCCTCCGAGGGGCTGTTCCAGAGCCAGGTGCGAGCACCAGGCGGCCCGCAGGGGAAAGGCCGTGCTCCATGGCCTGGGGGCTGGGCAGGACCCCATGAGGGGCCAGGTGGAGGTGAGGGTGTGGGGCGCTGGATGAGTGCTGGGGTGTGTGACCCCAGGAAACGATGGTGCCAGCTGGCAGAGAGCACAGGGGTACATAGAGTTTCACAGGATGTCACAGACCCATAGGATCGACGCTAGGCCCCAGCTTGAGAGCAGTCTGGGGGAGCCCTTCAGTGAGCCAGACCCCCGGGGGCCTCTCGCCCTCCTCAGCTTGAACCCCGGGGGCTCCAGCCCTCCTGCCCCCCCTCCCAGCTCTGCCCAGCGAGTCCAGCTGAGCCAGACCCCAGGGGAGACACGGCCACGCAGTAGGGGCTAGTGCCCCTCGCCCAGAGTTCCCAGGGACACTCTTGGCTCTGGCACAGCCTGGTTGTTAGCTAGCTGCACCAGGCACGGGAAGTGCTCAGGTTAGCCAGGGGAACGCGGGTTAAAGCCCAGACCGGTGGGGTCAGCCCAGAGCCCCATTGGTCCAGCTCTGTCTATCCGTCCATCTGACCTCCTTGGGCAGTTCCCAGGTGAGAGGCCAGGCTCCTTCCAGCAGCCAGCACTGACCCCGCACCTCACCCCTCAGTCATTTGTTCTCGAGCTGGGGGGGTCTTTGCTCAGCTTCCCTGCAGAGGTGGGGAAACCCCTCCCCGCCCCCTCCCGCCTTGGGTGCCAGGTGTCAGTGTCCCGGTGACTGGCTTTGCCATTGTCTTCTTGGGTCCTCCACTGATATGGGGTCAGCTGGGCCAGTCCTTTCCGATGGCCCATCATGGCTCAGACAACCGGACGACATTCATAGCCAGGTCTCTTAGCCTGCCCTGAGAGCAAACAGTCCTACCCCTTCCCCACAGAGTAACCTGTGAAATATAGAGGAAACTGAGGCACACGCATTATCAAATGCTGCACAGAATTCCCACTTTGTCCCACAGGGATCCCTGGGCTCAGCTGCATGCAAAATAATTCACTAGCGGGTGGCATGTGAGGGCTCCAGGGAGAGCCAGTCCCATCACTGCATTACTCCTGCACTCAATATCAGAATGGTTTGCACATAAAACCAACCCAAACGGATGAGTCTGGCAAAGCAGCACCACCTGCTGTGCACATAGGCAGAGTAGGCGTCTCTCTGAAAACATGGTCTGCTCCTGAAGTCTTTCCTCCATCTCATCACTAGGTAGCAGAAGCAAGCTCGTCCAGACCCTGCTTACATGTCTTATTCGACTCCTGGGGGAATTCTACGCCAGTGCGTAAATGCAGAATTCCTGTGCCATGTAGGATTTTTTCTCCAGAAAATACACCAGAAAAGTGCTGCAGTTATGCCTTTTGCCCACTGGGGCCACTAGAATAGAGCAGCCTCAGCTGGAGATATGGAATAGAAGGAGGCTGCCTTCCTCTCACTATGCAGTCCATGGGGCCAGGTCTGGAGGCATGGGATCTGGGGGCACATGGGGCTGCCTGGGGATCACAGACTGAGGTGCAGATGAGCTTGTGGAGGGACAGACTGGGGCAGGGGCTGAATGGAAGTGAGGGTGCTGGGACACATGGGGAGGGGGGCAGGGACACATGGGCACAGGGGAGGGGGATGGCTGAGGGGCAGTGCAGGACCATATGGGGATGGGGGAGGTGAGAATTTGCTAATTCATATGCTACTTATCTAGTGTGGTAATTTCACTTTGTAGTTTTGTTTATTCACTACAGTAATTTGCTTTGATCTGTTTCCTGTCACTTATAATCACTTAATAAACTTGTTTTTGTTTTGTCTCAAACCAGTGTGGAAATCATACTTGGGGTAGCAAGCTGTTACATCCCTCTCCACATTGAGAGAGGGGGTGAATTTCATGAGCTTACGCTGTACAGTTCTCTGTGCAGCACAAGACGGTATAATTTGGGGTTTACTCTCCAGAGCAGGGGTGTGCATTTGAGTAACTGGGCTAGGCAAGAGGGGAGGGTTTGGAAGAGAGGAAGCAGGAAAGCTCCCAAACTCATCCAGACCTGACTTTCCATGTAGACACCTGGTGGATTGCAACATTGCATCTGGGAGCAGCATGCAGTCGGGCCAGAGCCCTTGTACCGTGTCCAAGGGATTTTCACCTTCCTCTAGGGGCGTGGAACACATCAAAGAGCTGACAGCATTCCCCGGGGCGCCTCTGTTCCCACTTGCATATTAAATGTGGCAACCTAAAATCCCAGGTACTAGGGCTCTGCCAAGAGCTCATGCAGGCAGCACAGGGCCGTGGCTCTGAGTGCACCTGCTGCAGCTGGGCCTGAGGAGCTGGCTCTCGGGAACTGTGGTCGGGCAAAAGATGCCATAGATGAAGGCCAGAAGGGACCATTCTGGTAACCCAGCCTGCCCCCTGCACCACGCAGCCAGCGATCCCACCATCCAGCCCAGGCCTCCTGCTCCTTATTTCCACTGTGAACTTACTGACTTCAGCTCCCACCCACTGGGTCTTGTTCTGCCTTTTCCTGCTGGGTTCTGCTAGCTTTGGCTTGCAGAAATCTTCACCCCTTGGAGATACTAAGGCACAAAGGGATCTTGGCTCCTAACGCCCATGGATTTCAAAGGCAACTAGGAGCCTAAATACCTTGGAGGATCTGGGCCTTGGAGCCCATGATTAAATCACCTCTTCACCCTCTGGTCAATTAACGATGTGTGGGGTGACGATGCTGATGCATTATCTGCATTACCATCGCCCTAGGCGCCCCAGCTATGGCCCAGCCCCCACCATGCTAGGCGCTGTCCAACCAGAACAAAGAGACAGGCCCTGCCCCAATCTGGATGTGACAAGAGCCCACTGGATACAGCCAGACAGCCCACCGGGGAACTAGGGGCCACGGGACGCTGCCGGGCAGCATGACAGGCCGTGCTGCCGACTCTCGCCGTTTCATTGCCAGTCTTGCAATTTGGTTTTTTTTTTAATCAGTCTCATGAAAACAACTGGTGGCTTTTCCCTTAACCAGAATGGCCACCCTCCCCCATTGCCGTCCATGGGGCCGACACCGGCAAGGTGGCTGCCACTTCCCTGTGCTCCCTCTGCAAGGGGAAGGGAGGTGCCCTTAACAAAGATGGCTGCCACCGCCCACTGTGTTCTGTGAGAGGGAAGCCACTGTCACGGGCAAAATGGTGCCACTCCGTGGCTTGGGGGCTGGAGGGGTGCAGGGCTGCAGGGAGCAGCAGAGACCCTGGGAAAGGGGGCTGGAGCAGGGGGGAGGCATGACAGGAACAATGGGGAGGGGAGGAGAAGGGAGAAATTCCCCAGACGCCACTTAGTGTCTCCGGTTTCCCTTTTGACTAGCCAGGAGTCACTTTACCATGGAGAAACTGCCCGTCATGTTCCATTGGATGTAGCGGGTGAGCTCTGGGCAGAGCAGGCTCCATAGTAAAAATGGTATACAATGAGGTATGGCCCTATAGTGAAAGGTCCGGAGCACGAGCAGCTGGGTCGGAGGCACTAGTCGTTCTGAAGTAAGAAAACAGTGCAAGGGAGCACGTCCTGCATGAGCTAATGTACAGCCTGTGCAGGAAGGGGTGACACAAAGGTCAGGCAGCCTCAGCCCAGTTGGCTTGAGCCAACTCCGGGCTGCTTGCACGGTTACCGAAGATGAAGGCAAGTGTGTTAGTGAGCATGTTCAGTGGAGGTTAAAAATAGCACTATAAAAGAAAGTGCCAGTAGGACAGTATAAAAGGCAGACAAGCACAGCAAGAAGAGCTGCTGGAGAAGGAAGAAGCGACGCTGCCAGGGCAGCAGAGCAAGAGAAGATGCTGAGCGTGAGCAAACCAAGCTGCAAGAGTCGCAGAAACAAGCAACAGCGACAGTAGCCAAAGCACCGGAATCAACAGATAGTGTAAGCTTGTTCACTGTAACTATAGTTTAACGTAAGTATAGTATAGGGTTAGAGCGGGAGTGTGTGTGTGTGTTAAATGTAATTTTCCTATTTAAAACAAAGTATTTTTAAGTACTGCTGTCAGGGATCTGTCACAAACTGATCCCCCATGGCAGAGCACATCACTAAATCATTTAAACTGTATGCTACTGTAGTTTTAAATGCTCTTTAACGTGTGATAAGGGATTTGTGTCTAATTCCTGCTTTTACACCCCGTGGTATGTAACCTCTCATTTAAATCAGCCTCGTACCAGACGACTGGAGAATAGCTAATGTGACATTGTGTCGAAGTGGGAGCTTTTTCCTTTATGTTTTGCATGACTACTGTGTGTGCCTCACGTTCCCTGTGTATTACACAAGTGCCTAGGTGGTGGGACAAGGTGTGATTTTTGCAGAGACCCTAGTGGACAAGTGTGGCTGGCTGCCTGCACACAGACAATGAACGGGCACTCTGTAACCTGGCAACTGATGGCCCGGGACCCTCAACCAGGAGCCAGTCAGCTGCAACAAGCGAGAACAAGGAGAGAGGTGGAGGCCAGACAACCTGTTTTCCTGGGAAAGAGACAATGGATGGAGAAGGGGCAATGGGTTTGTCAGCAGCTGGGCTGCTGGAGGCTGGGCAGTCAGCGGCAGAGGGACTGAAGAGGGGAGACCCCAGGGTTTGGGGCTCAGGATCCCCCGTCCAGGAGGGACTTTGCTGAACGTTCCTGCTTTCTGTGCTAACAAGCTCTGTTCTATGCTTTGCTCCTAGTGACTAATAAAACTTCTGCTTTACATGCTGGCTGAGAGTCACTGCTGCCTGTGGAGTGGGTGGCAGGGCCTTTTGGGGGTGTACAAGGCTTCCCCAGATGTCCCACCCAGGGGGACTCACTGCAGGGAGCGAATGCAGCAAACAGGGGGCTAAATGCTCTGAGGTCAGACCCAGGAAGCGCTGAAGCCCAGGAGGCTTATTGCCCTGATGAAAGTGTGCCCAGAGGGTGATGCTGCACCAGAGTCCTGCCTGCCTTCATTCAGAGCAGTTTCAGAGCATCCAGGCTGTGACTCTGTGACAGATGTAGATTTTTTTAAAAAGTCTCCAGAAATTATTCCGGCAATTACAGGCCAGTAAGCCTGACTTCAGTACTGGGCAAATTGGTTGAAACTATAGTAAAGAACAGAATTATCAGACACATACATGAACACCATTTGTTGGGGAAGAGTCAGCATGGTTTTTGTAAAGGGAAATCACGCCTCACCAATCTCCTAGAGTTCTTTGAGGGAGCCGACAAGCGTGTGGTTGAGGGTGATCTAGTGGACATAGTGTACTTGGCCTTTGAGAAAGCCTTTGACAAGGTCCCCCACCAAAGGCTCTTAAGCAAAGTAAGTTGTCATGGGATAAGAGGGAAAGTGCTCTCAGGGACTGGTTAAAAAGCAGGAAACAAAGGGTAGGACTAAATAGTCAGTTTTCAGAATGGAGAGAGGTCAACAGTGGTGTCCCCAGGAGTCTGTACTGGCCCAGTGCTGTTCAACATATTTATAAATGATCTGGGAAATGGGGTAAACAGGGAGGTGACAAAATTTGCAGATGATACAAAATTACTCAAGGTAGTTAAGTCCCAGGCAGACTGCGAAGAGCTACAAAGGGATCTCACAAAACTGGGTGTCTGGGCAGCAGAATGGCAGGTGAAATTCAATATTGGTCAATGCAAAGTAATGCACATTGGAAAACATAATCCCAACTATCCATGTAAAATGATGGGGTCTAAATTAGCTGTTACCACTCAAGAAAGAGATCTTGGAGTCAATGTGGAGAGTTCTCTGAAAACATCCACTCAATGTGCAGCGGAAGTCAAAAAGCGAACAGAATGTTGGGAATCATTAGGAAAGGGACAGATAAGACAGAAAATATCACATTGCCTCTATATAAATCCATGGTACGCCCACAGCTTGAATACTGTGTGCAGACGTGGTCTCCCCATCTCAAAAAAGATCTATTGGAATTGGAAAAAGTACAGAAAAGGGTCTGGAGCACTGGGGTCAGTGCAGGGGATGCAGAGTGGAGTGGAGGGGGGTCTGGAGCAGGATGAGGAGAGGAAAGGAGGGAGGCCTGGAGCAGTAGGGGCAGGACGGGGGCAGGGACAGAGGCCTGGAGCAATGGGGGCATGGCTGGGGGAGGGGAAGGAATAATAGAATCATAGAATATCAGGGTTGGAAGGGCCCTCAGAAGGTCTCTAGTCCAACTCCCTGCTCAAAGCAGGACCAAACCCAACTAAATCATCCCAGCCAGGGCTTTGTCAAGCTGGGCCTTAAAAACCTCTAAGGACGGAGATTCCACCCCCTCCCTAGGGAACCCATTCCAGTGCTTCACCACCCTCCTAGGGAAATAGTGTTTCCTAATATCCAACCTAAACCTCCCCCACTGCAACTTGAGACCATTGCTCCTTGTTCTGTCAGGAAGGGGTGAGGGGCCCAGAGCAGGGGGCAGGACAGGGGCAGAGGGGAGGGGGGGTGAAGAAGTGGGAGCAGGGAGGGGGGAGGGAAAGTGGCAGGGGGCCCAAAGCAATGGGGGCAGGGGAGGGGGAGGGAAGGGGCAGGGGGCTTGGAGCAGTGGGGGCAGGATGGAGTGGAGGGGCTGGGGACCTGGAGTATTGGGGGCAGGGCAGGACAGGATGGGGGCCCAGAGCAGTGGAGGCAGGGAAAGGGAGGGGCCCCTGGAACAATGGGGGCAGGGCGGGAGAGTGAGGGGGCCGAAACTGTGGAGGGTAGGACAGAGGGGAGGGGCAGGGGGCCTGGAGCAGTGGGGGAAGAGCAGGGAAGGGAGGGGAGGGGCCCCGGAACAGTGGAAGCAGGGCAGGGCAGGGGAAGAGGTGGGGGGAGCTGGAGCAGTAGGGGCAGGATGAAGGGGAAGGGGGGTCTGGAGCAAGGGTAGGGTGGGGAGGGAGGATCCAGAACTGGGGAAGCACAGGGGTTGGGGAGAGGAGGGGCAAGGAGGGGCAGGGGCAGGGGGCCCAGAGCAGTGGGGGCAGGATGGAGGGGAGGGGCAGGCGGCCCGGAGCAGTGGGGTAGGGCACAAAGCGGGAGGTGCTGCTCAGCTGTGGGTGTCAGGGAACGTTGCTTCTTGCCAAAGGCCAGTCCAGCCCCACAGCAGCTGTTCTGTAGTGCTGGCGCTGAGGGGCACCGTTGGGGCACGTTACCGTCCTCTGCCATGTGTGTGACTCGTCCGCCCGGTGCCCTGAGGGCCATGGTGCTGCAGTGGTAGGTCGACAGTTGCCAGCTAGTTACCGTCCAGCCTGGCTCTTATCGCAGGACTAAGCAGGAGGGGAAAGCCGGCCAGTGCTGGGAGGCGGCCGGCAGCTCCCCTCACTCCAGCCTGGGAGAGGGTAAGTGGAGGTGCCAGCTGGCTGGGGGGAGAGACGGGCATGGCTGTGGGCATTAGTAGTTGGCATTTCAGCCTGAACGTCTCCCCCTCGCTGGCAGAGGAGTGGAAAAGGCAAAAGCCAGATGAAAAGACAGGCCTGGAAGGTTTATGGATTTTGGGAGTCTGTCTCGTGATTTTTAGCAAGATGGAATGAGATTGGTGGATTGAGGATAATCAATGGGACACAGTAATACCAGGGTACAGAATATCTCAGAAGGCCGTGCTGGTGGGGGAGTGGCACTATATGTGAAAGAAAGTGTAGCATCAAGTGACGTAAGAATCTTAAATGAACCAAACTGTACCATAGAATCTCTATGAATAGTCATTCCATGTTCTAATAATCAGAATATAGCAGTAGGGATATATTACTAATCACCTGTCCAGAATGGTGCTAGTGACTGTGAAATGCTCAGGGAGATTAGAGAGGCTATAAAAATAAAAAAACTCCATAATAATAATAAAAATAGGGGGTTTCAATTATCCCCACATTGACTGGGTACATGTCACCTCAGGACGGGATGCAAAGATAAAATTTCTTGACACCTTAAATGACTGCTTCTTGGAGCAGCTAGTCCTGGAACCCACAAGTGGAGAGGCAATTCTTGATTTAGTTCTAAGTGGAGCACAGGATCTGATCCAAGAGGTGATTATAGCTGATGTGCTTGGTAATAGTGACCATAATATAATTAAATTTAACATCCCTGTGGCAGGGGAAACACCACAGCAGCCCAACACTGCAGCATTTAATTTCAGAAAGGGGAACTACACAAAAATGAGGAAGTTAGTTAAACAGAAATTAAAAGGTACAGCGCAAAAAGTGAGATCCCTGCAAGTTGCTTGGAAACTTTTTAAAGACACCATAATAGAGGCTCAGATTAAATCTAGACCCCAAATTGAAAAACAGAGAGAACCAAAAAAGTGCCACTGTGACTAAACAACAAACTAAAAAAAGTGGTCAGAGGCAAAAAGGCATCTGTAAAATCCTAGTCAGGAAAATAAAAGGAGCATAAACACTGGCAAGTGAAGTGTAAAAATGCAATTAGGAGGCCAAAAAAAGAATTTGAGGAACAGTTAGCCAAAGACTCAGAAAGTAACAGCAAAACATTTTTAAGAATATTAGAAGCAGGAAGCTGCTAAACAACCAGTGGGGCCCCTGGACGATCGTGATGCTAAAGGAGCACTCAGGGAGGATTAAGCAATTGCAGAGAAACTAAATGAATCTTTGCACGGCTGAGGATGTGAGGGAGGTTCTCACACTTGGGTCATTCCTTTTAGGTGACAAATCTGAGGAACGGTCCCAGGTCGAGGTGTCATTAGAGAAGATTGTGGAACAAATTGATAAACTAAACGGTAACAAGTCACCAGGACCAGATGGGATTCACCCAAGAGTTCTGAAGGAACTCAAATGTGAAATTACAGAACTGCTAACTGTAGTGTGTAACCCATCATTTAAATCAGCTTCTGTACCAGATGACTGGAGGGTAGCTACTGTGACATCAATTGTTTAAAAAGGTGATCTGGCAATTATAGGCCGGTAACCCTGACTTCAGTACCGGGGAAACTGGTTGAAACTATAGTAAAGAACAGAATTATCAGACACATAGATAAACATGATTTGTTGGGGAGGAGTCAACATTTTTTTTAAAAAGGAAATCATGCCTCACTCATCTACTAGAATTCTTTAGGCAGGGTGTGGGTCAACAAGTATGTGAACAACAGGGCTCCAGTGGATGGAGTGTACTTAGATTTCCAGAAAGCCTTTGACAAGGTCCCTCACCAAAGGCTCTAAAGCAAAGTAAGCTGTCATGGGATAGGAAGGAAGGTTCTCTCATGGAAGGCCTAGTTAACAAAGGCAAAGAACCGATGACGCGATGGAATGGACTATAAATAGATGCCTATGATTTTGGCAAATCAAAGCTGTTTATTGGTCCAGAGTTCCGTGTGGATATAGATGTGGTTTTTGCCGGCTCCCCACATCTTATGATCTTATCCTGATGGAAGGAACCTCGAATGGCCATTGGGACCATTCTGACCTTTGGACTCTGGTATAATATGGTAGGGGTGTGAATGTGGAGTGAGGAAGGTTTGTTTTATAATCAATAAAGAGCATTTAGAGTATTATGTACTGTGACAAAGTTCCTCCTCTACCTTGGTGGGTCCTGCGCTTATTGGCAGATTTGCTCACCTCAGTGACCTTCCCCACAGTCTGGATCAACTCCTTCTGTGTCTGATCAGGAGTTGAGAGGTTTGGGGGGAATCCAGGCCTGCCCTCTACTCCGGGTTCCAGCCCAGGGCCCTGTGGATTGCAGCTGTCTATAGTGCCTCTTGTAACAGCTGTGTGACAGCTACAACTCCCTGGGCTACTTCCCCATGGCCTCCTCCAAACACCTTCTTTATCCTCAGCTCCTTGTGCCTCTTGCTCCCAGCTCCTCACATGCACTTCCTCTCCTCTGGCTCCCCTACACCTGACTGGAGAGAGCTCCTTTTTAAACCCAGGTGCCCTGATTAGCCTGCCTTGATTGGCTGCAGGTGATCTAATCAGCCTGTCTGCCTTAATTGGTTCTAGTGCAGCCCCTGCTCTGGTCACTCAGGGAACAGAAAACTACTCATCCAGTGACCAGTATATTTTCCTTCTCCCAGACTCCTGCACCCCACTGATCTGGGTCTGTCACAGTACCAATACTGTGTCCGGTATCTGCTTGCTCCCCAGCCTGTAGGGAGACCTCTATTGTGGGTCTAACAGGTGGTGGAGAATGCAGAGGGGAGAGCAATGTAAGGAGTGCTGGATTTCAAGATGGGGTCTTACAGTGTTGGGGGAGTCCTTATTTAAGATTAATAAAGGTGACTCATTTGTGAAATTTGAGAGGAAAGAAAACGTGGGGAGATACCGAGTGGTGTTTGTGTAATAATGTTTAAAACCCTCTTTAAGAAGAGATATAAAGGGGTGGAAGAGGCACCCCAGTGGGCTAAACTTAATGTCCCTTCTCTGTTAGAGAAGGAGATTATTGCATTTGGGACTTACCCTTGGATGGAAGGGGCAGTGGAGCTGGATATAATACTTGATACCTTAGAAAACACATTGGAGAAATATGTGCAGCTGTACAAGCCTAAGGCCAGTGAAAAGCAACCAGCCGTAGTGTGGCTGTTGTGGCAGGCTGAAGAAAAGGCAGTTGCATGTAAGGGGGAAATCTGTGCAGAGTTACAAACATTACAAGAGAATTTTAAAACTTGCCAGGAGAATTTGGAGCGGGAAGTGAGGCAGGCACAGACAGTGCAAACACAGTTAGAATAAATGGGGAAACAAAACAGGGAACTGGAGAAAGGAATAACGGATTGGGAAAAGATTAAAACAGACAAAGATAAAGTAGATCATCAAGTGCTAGGAATGAAACCGTTAATTCGAGATTTGACTAAGGAAAAGGAAGAGGAGATCGCAAGCATTTCTCACAGTTGGTGGCAGAAAATTCTAGCAGCATTGAAAAAGCCAGTGAAAATACAGAAGCTGCGAGTTGCAGCTGTGTGTCAAAAAGAGAGATTTGGATTTGGATTCCAACGATATTTGGTGTGGGGAGGATCTGCAAGGGGGTCAAGAGAAAAGGGAATCTGGCCAACCTCGAGAGAGGCTTTATACTAAATTGAGGGAAGAAATAAGAAACTGGCCAGGAAAGCCCAAGACAGAAAAGTCTGTAGCAATGATAGAATGGAGATGAACCATTAAGGATGCAGTGGGGGAGATACAGTCAGAGCAGACACTAACAATTCCTGCGAGTTCGTCAGACTTACTGTTGATGGTAAAGTCATTGGGCCCAGTGAACGTGAAAAATGTAGCTCCATGACCAGTACAGTGGGCAGAATTAGGAGGAACAGAGAATTTAAATATGAGTGAATCTTGTAGGTTAATCAGGGCAGCTACTGCTGGAGAGATTAGACAGGCAGTAGATCGAGTGAAAACTGCTTTGAACAGGCAGCCAGAAGCACACTGGCTGATACCGCGATTTATTACACTGTGAGAAAAAGAGAGAGGTCAAAGACCCAGGAAGGCGTTATCCAGTGCAGATTACATGAAGCCTGGAAATTCACCTAGGGATTACCTGTTAAAGAGAATAACTTTGGGACTATTGGCTGGAGAAATACAACTGGTGACTAATCCCAGGGTGGAGGTTGCCAGACATGTCACAGCTGATTCTTTGATGGCAGTTGATTTGAATCAGGGAATTTTGGAAGGATTGGACAGAAATTTATTAGCAATGTCTACTAATCTGGTAAATCAAGCAGCCCAGGATGAGGGGTTAGCTGTTATGGATGCACTGGAGCACTGGATAGTTTGCCAATGAATGATGAAAGGGGGAAGCCAGGTAGAAGGATTGAAACCCAGAGTACCTTCTGTTGAGGCAATAACATATTCAAATTAGTGTGCTTATAGATCAGGATACCGTGAGAGAGGAAGAGGCTGCGGGAGAGGACAAAACACCCAACCCCAAGGAGGTCAAGGAGGTAGTGGGTGGAATAATCAGAATGAGCCCCAGAAAGGAGTAAATGTGATCTGGAATATTGCTTGGCGGTATTTGAAATTGAGGGGAGTAGATATGGATAAGCAGAATGGGAGATGTACTAAGGAATTGATCAAAGAAATGCAAAGAATGGAAGGAGAAATGTTTAAGAAGCAGAAAAAGGTTGCAGCTCTGCAAACTGAGGGTTCACAGAAACCTGCTCTAGAGGGAAGCCCCGATGACAAGTTGATCCCACTGGAAATGGGTCCTCAGGAGTGGGAGATGGTAACTAGATTAAGATGGGATTCAAAGGGGAGGCCTAGGACATTGTGGGAGATAATGGCCCCAAAGACGCTAGTGGAGCTGGTGTAAATATTGTAAATAGAATTGTAGAATCATAGGAGTGGCAGGGACTCAAGAGGTCTCTAGTCCAGTCCTCTGAACTCCTGGCAGGACTAAGTATTATCTAGACCAGGGGTAGGCAACCTATGGCATGCAAGCTGATTTTCAGTGGCACTCACAGTGCACAGGTCCTGGCCACCAGTCCAGGGGGCTCTGCATTTTAATTTAATTTTAAATAAAGCTTCTTAAACATTTTAAAAACCTTATTTGCTTTACATACAAGAATAGTTTAGTTATAGATTATAGACCGAGAGAAAGAGACCTTCTAAAAACGTTAAAATGTGTGACTGGCACGCGGAACCTTAACTTAGAGTGACTAAATGAAGACTCGGCACAGCACTTCTGAAAGGTTGCCGACCCCTGCTCTACATAAAGTAGTGCAAGAAACTGGCAAAGATTGGGATGATAAATTGCCAGTGGTGTTGGCGGCCATCCAAAGTAGTGATCGATTGGGTACTGCCTACCAGCCTTATCAAATTCTCTTTGGAAGGCCTATGAGATTGTAGAGCCCTTTATTGTACCCAGAAGAAGAAGAGGAGGAGGCGGTATCTGTTACCCAATGGACAAGGGAGTTACCAATAGAATTTAAGAAAATGGAATTTAAACTGACTGATACCATTGAAAAAGCCAGAGACTATGTGGCTCAGGACTGTGAACTATGGAAAATCGGAGAGAGACTAATGTTTGTTAAATGACCATTGAAAAATCATGTCCTGGAGTCTAACTGGGTTGGACCATTTTCCATCATGAATAAAGTTTCACGGTCTGTAGTGCAGATTAATAAGGGGGAAAAGGGAAAGTGGGTCCACACATCACAATTAAAGTTATGGCCTAAATATTAAATAATGTTCATTTCTTTTTCTTTGAGTTTATTTTACAGAGGGAAAGGAATGCCCAATTCCACCAGAGATTATCCTGTACGACCTTGGATTTGGAGTGTGGATGTGGTGCTGCAATTTTAGTAATGGGTTTATTGCGTATGCTCGCTTTGCTTTGCATTTTGTGCTTAGTAGAAGAATTGTGTCGTGTGCATTATATTTTTGGAAGAAAAAAAATGAATACCAGTGCTCAAGCGAAGATGGACGAGGTGAGTGTATTTGGAATAATTCAGCCGGAAGCATCAGACCTTATTCCAGTGGAATAAGGGCCATGGCTTCAATATCAAGGTTCCTCATAATTCAAAAAGGATGGAAATATGGTTTTGGGCTTTTATGTGTTTTGAATATTCAGGGGAAATATTCTCAGGGATATGGTCAGGTTTTTTATGTTTATTAATCAGATACCAGTAAACAAGATTGCACCAAGAATCATGGCAGACAAGGACCCATATAGGAAGGGAGAAGTAATCGAAGCCCCAACTTTTGTGGATTAAACAATCTGGTTGGAAGGAGTGCAAGCAGACATAAATGCACAACATCCGGAGTGTGTGCTGTACGCCTGGCCTCTATTACAAGCATGGCAACAACAATGGGGAGACAGGACTACATGAAATAAGAGCGGTATAGGGGACTATATTGTAGGTAGTATTGGTGCAGGGGCTGGAGTTTTAAACTCATTTGGTATTGAGACGTTACAAGGGTAAGATGTGGGGGGCTATACAGACACATGCAATATCGGAACAAGGGATATGAAGTGTGGAACTCCAGTTGAAACAAACCCAAGCCTTGAAAATGTCTCTCAATGTAAATCTCTTTGGTGTGTCTGAGATTGACAATAAAATTGTACTAGCAATACGATGTGTACAGATGCAAACTTATGGAATACAATACATAGAGAGAATGGTTAACCTGTTAAGTCATGGGCAATGGCCTTTTGAATGGTTCAAAGATTCTCATATATGGAATCAACGAATGACAGGATGGAAGAAACATATGGAGTTTAACTGGGATCAAACTACTCTGAGGGGAGAGTGGAAAGGCAGGATGCTGTTACACAACACAGGGAAGCAAAGAAAAGCAGCAAAGGCCTGGGTGTTGCCAAAACTTATGAATGGAGAGTTATGGCAAATAGAAATAAGTGGGAGACCCTTGATTGAAGAAGAAGGGGATTATAAATTAGTAGAATTAACGAAACATTGTGAAGAGTGGGGATGAAGCAAATGGGTGTGCCCACAACTAACTGCATCCCTAGAGGGATGTCATTTGAACCATTCAAGCAGACAATGTACCATGCGATATTTAGCCTCTCATGGCACAGGAGTGTTTGATTTAGGCAATGGATATATCTGGGTGGTAACCACTGGAAAACGTGTTTTGGGGAAGGATGACAGAAAAAGGCCCAATTGAATCATGTAAAGGTAATGTGACAGAGGTCGTTATTAATGGAATTATTTACCGAGTTCTCTATTTTAACAGAAGGAAAATTGTTTGGGAACGAAAAGGTGTGGACTGGTCCTTTGATATGGGGATACATTGGGAACAATGGGAAAAATTGATGAAAGCGAAAAAATCAGGCAATATGCAAAAAATGTGTCCAAGTCTGCTCAGCTGGGGAAAATAAAGATTTTGATCAACAATGGTCAAAAATTAAAACTGGGGAAAGAAGAAGAATTGGCAATTTCAAATTGGTATGATGTTTTCAAAGGATGGTCTCCCAGTGTCACAGCTCTTCTAAATTGAACACTATACCCTCTTGTGATATTATTTGCATTAATGCTTTTGTTAACCTTTATTATGCTATGTTCATACTGCCAGATAAGAAAACGACAGGAAGTTTTGGAGGAAGTGACATATGAAATTGGATTGCTTGCAAAATTATAAAGTGGTACAATAATTAATGGCATTAATCATGTATCATGAGCAGGGAATGTTGGGAGATCTATATCTATCTATATATATACCAACAACAGGATCCTGGGCTAGATGGACCTTTGGTCTGACCCAGTGTGGCCGTTCTTATGTTCTTATGTGATTTACAGCTTCAAAGAGTGAGATTCAAGGCCAAAGAGTGGGACTTTTCTGGTGGTGTGTGTGATGGGTTGAACCCCCATTCCGGGCTGCCACCTGATGTGCTGGGGTCCCACTGAGCCCTCCTGTCTCACCAGCCTGGGTTCCCCTTACTCTGTGGCGCTGTGACAGGCTCTCAAGCCCCCTTCCAGCACACACAGGTAGGGACACACCCAGCTGTAGAATCACACAGAGTCGGTGATCAGCTCTGTGTGGGAGGGCTCAGTCCAGGGAACTGCCCAGCACTCTGGAGTGTAAGCCTAAAATTAAGTTGTCTTACATTGTATAGTGATCTCTACAATGTACGCTCATAAAATTCACCCCCTCCCTCAATGTGGAGGAAGATATGCACACCTCCTCCCCCCAGTTATACATTGCACAAATTGGGTTTAGAATAAACAAAAAACAAGTTTATTAACTACAAAAGGTAAATTTTAAGTGATTATAAGGGGTAGCAAACAGATCAAGGCATATTACTGAGCAAATAAAACAAAACACGCAAACTAAGCTTAATACACTTAGGAATACTGGCTGGAAACAATAATTTCTCATCCTTAATGTTTCAAGCAGGTTGCAGGGTTTCTTGAAGGTAAACAGCCCTGCTTGCAGCTTAAATCTCCAGGGATTCCTTTTACAGACGGACCTTTCTAGCCTGGGCACAGCCCCTGCCTCTCCCAGCTTAGTTCCTTTATTTCTTCTGGTGTTTTCAGCAGTCTTCCTTCTTGGGTGAGGCGGCAGTGGAGAAGAGCCAAGATGAACTCACTCCCCAGCCTTAAATGAGATTTGCATATGGTGGGAATCCTTTGTTTCCTAGTTTACTCCCACCCCCTTCCCTTGGAAAAGTATCAGCAGTTCAAGATGTCCTGTACCAGGTGACATGATCACCTGACCCTGCAATGTCAAAGCAGTGTCCCAGGAAACACCTCAGGAAGGAGGGAGATTAGTATCTTTAAAGTCTTATTGTCCTTCTGTAATAACCTTAGTCCCAGATTTGGACCTTAGCGTCCAAAATATGGGGGTTAGCATGAAAACCTCCAAGCTTAGTTACCAGCTTGGACCTGGTACCTGCTGCCACCACCCAAAAAATTAGAGTGTTTTGGGGCACTCTGGTCCCTCTGAAAAACCTTCCCTGGGGACCCCAAGACCCAAATCCCTTGAGTCTCACAACCAAGGGAAATAATCCTTTTTCCCTTCCCCCCTCCAGGTGCTCCTGGAGAGATACACAGACACCAGCTCTGTGAATCCAAACAGAGTGAATCTCCCTCTCTGTTCCCAATCCTGGAAACAAAAAGTACTTTCCTATTCCCCCAGAGGGAATGCAACATCAGGCTAGCAATCCAACACACAGATCTCCCCGATTCCTTCCTCCCACCAATTCCCTGGTGAGTACAGACTCAATTTCCCTGAAGTAAAGAAAAACTCCAACAGGTCTTAAAAGAAAGCTTTATATAAAAAGAAAGAAAAATAAGTACAAATGTTCTCTCTGTATTAGATGATACAACACAGGGTCAATTGCTTAAAAGAATATTGAATAAACAGCCTTATTCCAAAAGAATACAAATCAAAGCACTCCAGCACTTATATTCATGCAAATACCAAAGAAAAGAAACCATAGAACTTACTATCTGATCTCTTTGTCCTTACACTTAGAAACAGAAGACTAGAAAGTAGAACTACTTCTCCAAAGCTCAGAGAAAGCAGGCAGCCAGAAAACAAAGACAAAAACACTCAGTTCCCTCCACCCAAAGTTGAAAAAATCCGGTTTCCTGATTGGTCCTCTGGTCAGGTGCTTCAGGTGAAAGAGACATTAACCCTTAGCTATCTGTTTATGACACGCCCCCCAAATTGCAGACAGTGGGGAAGCTCACTGGCGGCGATTTCCTTCTAGAACTTGAAAATAAACAGATTAATACAACACATACACCTTTACATATACTCCTAAGTATATAACTAACAGACTTCTACATTTTAAGAACACTTTTTAACTACTGAATTATGGGAAACTCTCACGGGAGAGTGCATCAGCAACTTTATTAGAAGCTCCTGTGATGTGTTGAATTTCAAAATCAAAATCTTGGAGAGCTAAACTCCAACGAAAAAGTTTCTTGTTGTTCCCCTTGGCAGTATGAAGCCACTTTAGTGCAGCATGGTCAGTTTGTAGTTGGAACCGCCGTCCCCAAACATATGGGCGTAGCTTTTCCAGGGCGTACACAATGGCATAGCATTCCTTTTCACTGACTGACCAGTGACTTTCCCTCTCAGACAGTTTCTTACTGAGAAACACGACAGGATGGAAGTTGTGATCTGTTGCTTCCTGCATGAGCACTGCTCCTATACCACGCTCAGATGCATCTGTGGTTACTAGGAATGGCTTGTCAAAGTCCGGGGCCCTGAGCACAGGGTCAGACATGAGCGTTGCCTTAAGTTGGGTAAAGGCCTTTTGACACTCATCAGTCCACTTAACTGCATTTGGCTGGGTCTTTTTGGTCAGGTCGGTCAGTGGGGCAGCGATTTGGCTGTAGTGGGGTACAAATCGCCTGTAGTATCCGGCCAAGCCTAAGAAGGATTGGACCTGCTTCTTGGACCGTGGGACAGGCCACTTTTGGATAGCATCCACCTTGGCCTGTAGGGGGTTTATGGTTCCTCGACCCACCTGGTGCCCCAGGTAAGTCACTCTGTTTTGGCCTATTTGACACTTTTTGGCCTTAACAGTTAGTCCTGCCTGCCTGATGCGCTCAAAGACCTTTTCCGGGTGTAGTAGGTGTTCGGGCCAGGAGTCTGAAAAAATGGCCACATCATCGAGGTAGGCAACTGCAAATTCTCCCAGTCCAGCTAGTAGACCATCTACCAGCCTCTGGAAGGTTGCGGGTGCATTTCGAAGGCCGAAAGGAAGGACATTGAATTCATACACCCCCGCATGGGTGACGAATGCTGACCTCTCCTTGGCAGGTTCATCTAGCGGTACTTGCCAGTACCCCTTGGTTAAGTCTATTGTAGAGATGAACTGGGCACGTCCCAACTTCTCCAATAGCTCATCGGTACGTGGCATTGGATAGTTGTCCGGACGAGTTACAGCATTTAGCTTACGGTAGTCCACGCAAAAGCGTATTTCCCCATCTGGTTTGGGTACCAGAACCACTGGAGATGCCCATGCACTGGTAGATGAGCGGATTATACCCATCTGTAGCATGTTCTGGATCTCCCGTTCTATAGCGGCTTGGGCATGAGGAGACACTCGGTAGGGTGGGGTTCTGATTGGGTGAGCATTACCTGTATCAATGGAGTGGTATGCCCGTTCAGTCCGTCCTGGGGTGGCTGAGAACAGTGGGGCGAAGCTAGTGCACAGCTCCTTGATTTGTTGCCGCTGCAGACGTTCCAGGGTGGTTGAGAGGTTGACCTCTTCCACGCCACCGTCTTTTTTCCCGTCGTAGTAGACACCGTCAGGCCACTCAGCATCATCTCCCTGGACTGTAAACTGACAAACCTGTAAGTCTCTGGAATAGAAAGGCTTGAGAGAATTAACATGGTACACTTTAGGCTTTAGTGAGGAATTGGGAAGTGCTATGAGGTAGTTTACAGCTCCCAGGCGCTCTTGGACCGTGAAGGGCCCTTCCCATGATGCTTCCATCTTATGGGCCTGTTGCGCCTTCAAGACCATAACCTGGTCTCCTACCTTGAAGGACCGATCTCTGGCATGTCTGTCATACCAGGCCTTTTGCTCTTCCTGAGCATCCTTTAGATTCTCTCTAGCAAGGGCTAAAGAGTGTCGGAGGGTGCTTTGTAGGTTGCTTACAAAGTCCAGAATGTTAGTTCCTGGAGAAGGCGTAAACCCCTCCCATTGCTGCTTTACCAACTGTAATGGCCCCTTAACCTCGTGACCATACACAAGTTCAAATGGTGAAAACCCTAAACTGGGATGTGGTACAGCCCTGTAGGCAAACAGCAACTGCTGCAACACTAGGTCCCAATTATTGGAGAATTCGTTGATGAATTTTCGTATCATGGCCCCCAAAGTTCCATTGAACCTTTCAACCAGGCCATTGGTTTGATGGTGGTACGGGGTGGCAACCAAGTGATTCACCCCATGAGTTTCCCACAGTTTTTCCATGGTCCCTGCCAGGAAATTAGACCCTGAATCTGTAAGGATGTCGGAGGGCCAACCTACCCTGGCAAAGATGTCTGTTAGGGCCAGGCACACAGTGTTAGCCCTGGTGTTGCCTAGAGCGACTGCTTCTGGCCATCGGGTAGCAAAGTCCACTAAAGTCAGTATGTACTGCTTTCCTCTGGGCGTCTTTTTTGGGAAAGGGCCCAGAATATCCACAGCTACTCGCTGAAATGGGACCTCAATTATGGGGAGTGGCTGGAGAGGGGCCTTGACCTGGTCTTGAGGCTTTCCCACTCTTTGGCATACCTCACAAGACCGGACATACTTGGCAACGTCCTTGCCCATCCCCTCCCAGTGGAAGGACTTCCCCAACCGGTCCTTGGTTCTGTTCACCCCAGCATGGCCACTGGGATGATCATGGGCTAAGCTTAAGAGCTTCCCCCGGTACTTAGTTGGAACCACCAACTGTTTTTGCGGCTGCCATTCTTCCCGGTGTCCACCAGAAAGAATTTCCTTGTACAAAAGTCCTTGGTCTATAACAAACCGGGATCGATTAGAAGAGCTGAGAGGCGGTGGGGTGCTCCGTGCCGCCGCCCAAGCTTTCTGAAGGCTGTCATCCGCTTCCTGCTCAGTCTGGAACTGTTCCCTTGAGTCTGGGGTCACCAGTTCTTCCTCAGACTGTGGACTTGGGCTTGGTCCCTCTGGAAGCGATGTAGGTGATGGGGTTGTTTCCGTTGCTGGTGAACCGCTCTCCGCTGGTGCACCTGAGGGTATTTGAGGCTCTGGCTGAGCCTTTTGGGTATGGCTGTCTTTTGCTTCTGCCAGTTTTGGCTCGCTGGCGCCCTCTGGCGTTGAGTTTGAAGATGTAGTTGCACTTGCTGGTGCTGGTTGCTGTTCCAGTTCCGGGCCTGGGACTGGAGATGCTGTGGCTGTTTCAGTGGTAGGCATGGAATCCGGGTCCACTACCTCTGTCTGGGTCTCTGGTAACACAGACGGGGCCTCTGTGGACGGTTCAGGAACAGGAATGGGTCTGGAAGCTTGCCTGGTTTGGCTACGTGTAACCATTCCCACTCTCTTGGCCCGCCTCACCTGGTTGGCCAAGTCTTCCCCCAGTAGCATGGGGATAGGATAATTGTCATAGACTGCAAAAGTCCACATTCCTGACCAGCCTTTATACTGGACAGGCAGTTGAGCTGTAGGCAAGTCTACAGCTTGTGACATGAAGGGGTAAATTGTAACTTTGGCCTTTGGGTTGATGAATTTGGGGTCAACGAAGGATTGGTGGATAGCTGACACTTGTGCCCCCGTGTCTCTCCACGCAGTAACCTTCTTTCCGCCCACTCTCAAATTTTCCCTTCGCTCCAAGGGTATTTGAGAGGCATCCGGGCCTGGGGATCTTTGGTGTGATGGTGGTGTAATGAATTGCACTCGCATGGTGTTCTTGGGACAGTTGGCCTTGATATGTCCCAGTTCATTACACTTAAAGCATCTTCCATCTGATGGGTCACTGGGCCGAGGTGAGTTACTGGAGACTGGTGAGGTTGAAGGGTAGGGTATCTGTGGCTTTACTTGGGTGGTATGTGGGGTCTTTGGCTGTCCTCGGTGGTAGGGTTTATGGTCTGTGTGCCCCCTGGGGTAATCGTTCCCCTTGACAGTAGCTTTTTTGCTTTCTGCCAGTTCCATCCATTTGGCTCCAATCTCCCCCGCCTCAGCGATATTCTTGGGGTTTCCATCTTGTATGTACCGCGTGATGTCTTCAGGAACACCATCCAAGAACTGCTCCATTTGTATGAGGAGGTTCAGTTCTTCCAAGGTTTGAATGTTGTTTCCTGTTAGCCAGGCCTCATAGTTTTTTGCAATGTAGTAGGCGTGTTTGGGAAATGACTCCTCTGGTTTCCACTTTTGGTTTCTGAAACGCCGACGGGCATGATCTGGGGTTATCCCCATCCTGTATCTGGCCTTGGTTTGAAAAAGTTTATAGTCATTCATTTGGTGCTTAGGCATTTCAGCTGCCACCTCTGCTAAAGGTCCACTGAGCTGTGACCTCAATTCTACCATGTACTGGTCTTCGGGAATGCTGTACCCAAGACAGGCTCTTTCAAAATTTTCCAAGAAGGCCTCGGTGTCATCACCTGCCTTGTAGGTGGGAAATTTCCTGTGCTGTGGAGCAATAATGGGCGCCGGGTTGTTAGGGTTGGCTGGCACATGCAGCCCAGCTTTTGCCAACTCCAGTTCATGTTTTCTCTGTTTTTCCTTCTCTTCATTCTCTTTTTGTTGTTTTTCCATTTCTTTTTGTTGTTTTTCCATTTCTTTTTGGTGCTTTTCCATTTCTCGGCGGTGGGCCACCTCTTCTTCTTCTAGTTTTCTTTTGTGTGCTGCCTCTTGGGCTGCCTGTTCTCTTTGGAAGGCTGCCTCTTTGATCTGTTCTTCTCTTTCTTTCATCTCCATCTCTTTTTGTTTTATTTCCAGTTGTCGCCTGTGTTCAGCTTCTTTGATTTGCTCTTCGGCGTCAATTTTTGCCTTAGAAGTCATGATTCCTGTTTTCTTGTGTTGGGGTGCCCTCCGGTGTTTATCTTCTGCACTGCAGGTTCTCTGTTGCCTCCTGAAGTCTGCCTAGCAACAGTGCCTTTAGCTAATTTTCCTTTTCTCTCTCTAGCTAATGTTCAATGAAGGGAAACCAGAAAAACCACTTTATTTGCATGCCTATAAGTGCTGGTACTTGACTCCTAATGGGAGGGCTATTGCATGACAAAAGACCCTTAACATGCAAGCCACAAACTGCGAGAGAGAGCAGAAAAAAAAATTCTCTCTGGTTCCCTTTTAAAACCAACTGCTTCTCTCTGCTAAAAAGCCCTTAGCAGAGAAAAGAAAAATATAATATTTCTACTGGCTTCTGGGTTCTGTCTATCTCCCACCAGCTGCCACTCATGTAATAACCTTAGTCCCAGATTTGGACCTTAGCGTCCAAAATATGGGGGTTAGCATGAAAACCTCCAAGCTTAGTTACCAGCTTGGACCTGGTACCTGCTGCCACCACCCAAAAAATTAGAGTGTTTTGGGGCACTCTGGTCCCTCTGAAAAACCTTCCCTGGGGACCCCAAGACCCAAATCCCTTGAGTCTCACAACCAAGGGAAATAATCCTTTTTCCCTTCCCCCCTCCAGGTGCTCCTGGAGAGATACACAGACACCAGCTCTGTGAATCCAAACAGAGTGAATCTCCCTCTCTGTTCCCAATCCTGGAAACAAAAAGTACTTTCCTATTCCCCCAGAGGGAATGCAACATCAGGCTAGCAATCCAACACACAGATCTCCCCGATTCCTTCCTCCCACCAATTCCCTGGTGAGTACAGACTCAATTTCCCTGAAGTAAAGAAAAACTCCAACAGGTCTTAAAAGAAAGCTTTATATAAAAAGAAAGAAAAATAAGTACAAATGTTCTCTCTGTATTAGATGATACAACACAGGGTCAATTGCTTAAAAGAATATTGAATAAACAGCCTTATTCCAAAAGAATACAAATCAAAGCACTCCAGCACTTATATTCATGCAAATACCAAAGAAAAGAAACCATAGAACTTACTATCTGATCTCTTTGTCCTTACACTTAGAAACAGAAGACTAGAAAGTAGAACTACTTCTCCAAAGCTCAGAGAAAGCAGGCAGCCAGAAAACAAAGACAAAAACACTCAGTTCCCTCCACCCAAAGTTGAAAAAATCCGGTTTCCTGATTGGTCCTCTGGTCAGGTGCTTCAGGTGAAAGAGACATTAACCCTTAGCTATCTGTTTATGACACCTTCCTAATGGCCCATTCAGGCTGTTTGCTACTGTCTGGTGGGCGTTCGCCAAGTGAAAATACAATTGGAATTATTACATAGTCCCTATTCCTAACTTCAGATACAGAAATGAAACATGCGTACAAACTGGACAATCACATTCGGTAAATCAGAACCTTTCCAATGACACCTCACGTGACCCATCCTGCATAAAACGTATCTTAGTTCTGCCACATTCATGTCATAAGCGTATCTCTGTGAAGAATATGGGGCATACGGTCATAGCTTGTCAGGTCATTGCTTAAGACAGGGACTCTCATCTTTGGTCCTTGATGACATCCAATAGTCAGGGGTGGCTCCAGGCACCAGTGCTCCAAGTGCGTGCCTGGGGCAGCAAGCCACGGGGGGCGCCCTGCCGGTCACCGCTAGGGCGACAGGCAGGGTGGCCTTCGGCGGCTTGCCTGCGGAGGGACCAGCGGACCCTCCATGCATGGGGCAGCAAAATATCTAGAGCCGCCCCTGCCAATAGTTCAGGTTTTTAATCCAACCAGCACTTACTAGTTTGTTTTAAAATATGCACTGCTTAATATTGCATATGAAACACTTGCATATATTTGAAAATGTAGAAAACACCCATAAATATTTAAATAAATTGTATTCTATTAGTGTTTAACAGTGCAATTAATCGCATGATTGATCACGATTAATTTTTTAATTGCTTGACCGCCCTAAAATTAAATAATTAAAATGAAACACAACTAAACAATACATTAAATGAACGTAAACTAGAGTAATGAAATTGAATGTAATTAATTTGAAGCTAATAAACCCTAGATAAAGGATTCAGATTCCACATTTCTTTTATCAGAGGGTAGCCGTGTTAGTCTGGATCTGTAAAAGCAGCAAAGAATCCTGTGGCACCTTATAGACTAACAGACGTTTTGGAGCATGAGCTTTCGTGGGTGAATACATGCATCTGAGGAAGTGGGTATTCACCCACGAAAGCTCATGCTCCAAAACGTCTGTTAGTCTATAAGGTGCCACAGGATTCTTTGCTGCTTTTACACATTTCTTTTAATATCTAATTTGTTTTCACATTTTATTCATGTGCTTAATATATTGCCTTGTGGCCCCCTGTGCTGTTTTTATAACTTCTTTTGGTGGCTCAAACTTGAAACATGGCTCAGAATTTGCCAGCCTTACTTGGGTAATAGAGGACAGTGCCCCATCCAGTCCAACGCTTGGGCTGAATGGTGTCTTATTCTTTCAAACAAGACTGAACACTCTCTCTTCTCCTGCATGCTGGGTGGGGATCTCTTAGCAATGTCAAAAGCCTGAGTGGTCTTCTCAGATTCCCAGTACTGGGAATGCTCTGGCTGCGCAAAAGAACTTTTGTTTTGCAAAAGGACTAATGTCCCCCCCTTGCTCTTCCAACTTCCCTGCAATCATGGGCAGTGGGTATCACAGGGCGGGGGACGCTGAGCCTCCCCCAACAGCCTTGTGTGGCCCTGCCCACGCTCCGCCCCCAGACCCCCTCCTGCTTCCCATCAGCGCTTGGCACTCTTCCTCTGTGGTCGGGCTGGGGCTGGGGCTAGGGGGGGCCGGCCTGCAGCCAGGGAGTCCGGCGGCTGGAGCTGGTGCTCATGGCAGCCAGCGCTGGGCAGGGCTGGTGGGGGCTAAGGGTTGTGCCGCCCAAGCGCCTGGGGCTCTGCGACTGGAGTAACTTGGGCAGCCCAGGACTGGGGCAGGATTGGGGCGGTGACTCTGGCGGAGGAAGGGGGTGGGACCTTGGGCAGAAGGGGTGGGCCAAGCCGGGGATTAGCTTCCATCAGCCGGCAGTTCACGCGCCACCTATGCACACAGCATGGTTTGGGACCAACCTACAAACACTGTCTCCTTCAAAAATATTTTAAATCTTTCTGTATTTACTCAAAGTGAGTGTGAGAAGCCTAGGAATGTGTGTGAGAGGGAGCTAGTCTGCCAATGAGAGTCTCACAGCCGGTGAGTGAGACCTCACATGTCTGAAACTTTCCTGTCCGTTCTCTCCCTGCAGCACCTCCCCGGATGCAAAGCCGGCCGGGATCAGCAGCTCCTCCCAGCCCTGCAGGACCCCGGGGCCGTGCATTGGAACCCCCAGGGCGTGGCGAGGTCTGACCGGAGCCCCCGGGAAGCAGGTGGAGCAGGAACGCCCGGGCTCCCCTGCCCCTGGTGCCATGCAGCATGGTCCTGCGGGAGTCTCCGTTCCCGAACCGGCTCCTGAGCGGCCTGTACAGCCTGGGCCAGTACCTGCTGTTCCCCAGCTACTGGGCCGCTGACTGCCTCCTCGACCTCACGGAGACCACAGCGGAGCGGCAGCAGCGTCGGTGCTGCCGCTGCTGCCCGCTGCAGGCACTGGTCACCGGCCCCTTGCTGCTGCTGCTCCTCATCCTCTCCATGCCCAGCGCCCTCCTGGGCCTGCTGCTGTGGCTCCCCATGCAGGCTGCCCGCAGGCCCTTCGCCTACAAACACAACGTGCTCTCGCGCCACCCAGAGGTGTGGGAGCTGCCGGGCACAGGCAAGGTCTTCAGCTTCGTCAGCGCCAACGTGTGCCTCCTGCCCAACGGCCTGGCCAAGAACAGCAACCTGGGACAGATGAAGCAGCGGGCGGCCCGCATCGGCCAGCGCCTCACGCATGGGGAGGCCAGCACCAGCTTCGCCAGCCCCAGGAGCAGCCAGTTCGACAGGGAGAGAGGGGCTGGGCCTGGGGAGATCTCGGTGCCCTTCCCGCCGGACGTGGACTTTGTGTGCCTGCAGGAGGTGTTTGACCAGCGGGCGGGCGCCCACCTGTGCCAGCTGCTGAGCCCCTTCTACGAGCACATCGTGTACGACGTGGGCGCCTACGGGCTGCAGGGCTGTTGTACTCTCAAGGTGCTCAGCAGCGGGCTCTTCCTGGCCAGCCGCTACCCCGTGCTGGCCGCCCAGTACCGCTGCTACCCCAATGGTATCCGTGAGGACGCGCTGTCTGCCAAGGGGCTGCTGTCCGTGCAGGTCAGGAACTGCTCCAGCTGCGGGGTGCCCAGGGCCCTCTACCTCCTTGGGCCTGGCGTGGCCTCTCCCTTGGCAGCCTGAAGGGGGCGCTGCAGGGCGGCGTGGGGCATTCGCTCCCTGCCCTGCTCAGCGCAGTGCTGCATCTGCGGACGTGCCACCGCTCCCTGCAGGGCGCCGGGCCTGCTTGGGCAGAGATGGGCCTGGGTGGCGGAGTGGGTTACAGCAGGGAACTGGAAATCAGGACTCCTGGAGTCTCTTCCTGGCTCCGCCCTGGAGTCCCTGAGTGACCCTGGGCCCTCTTCCTTTTCCCAGTGTGTCCTGGCGTCCCAGCTGAGGGGAGGCCCTGAGTCTGAGCCCCTGTGTTCACATGTGCACCATTCAACCGGTGACCCCTGCGTGCAGGGGAATGGTTACCCTGCGGCCCCCTGCACCCCATGGACAGAGGAGGGACGATGCCCTGCCCCCTCAGCCTCGCCCCATCCACAGGAAGGAACAAATAGCTGGTTCCCAGCTGTCCCCCAAGCAGCAGCTGCCTGCATCTGTCCCAAATCTCAGGATCCCCAGACAGTGGGTGGCGGGTGCAGGGCCCCCTGATGCTCTTGCTCAGCCTGTGGGGGGGATGCCCCTCGGGCAGTGCCTGTGGCTGGAGCTTGACGGCTCCGGGAGCCCTGGCTGGGGAAGTGGGTGTCTGCAGCCCAGCAGGGACAGGGCCTGTCGGGGCGCAGGCGCTTCGGGAACGACCCTGCCAGGAGAGCAGCGAGAGCCCTTGGCAGCGGGGCTGGGAGCCAGCAGGCTGGCTGAGGGGGCTCAGCCTCTGACAACGGGTCCCTGACCCTGCTGCCGCCCCGGCCACTCACTCCCCCTTAGCCAGGCCTGGAAACACCTGCCCCAGCGTGGGATGGAAACTGCTCTGTGTGCCCAGGGCTTTGCCTCCGTCCAGCACTGGGAACAGTCACCCAGGGAGCGTCGCCCAGCTCTGCAGCAGTCTCTCCGGGGCAGCCTGGGGCTCGCAGGGCTCGTGCGACCGCTCACAACCGGCCACATGGACATGGCCTGGGACCTCAGCCAGACAATAAGGGCTGAGTCCAGGGCACCCGTGGGTGACAGACATGTGGGTACATGAACCGCGGGGGAGTCATCTGCTCCCAGCTCCTGGCCATGCCCTGCACTGACAACTGAAACTGACCCTCCTTCCCCACGCTCTGCCTTGCCCTGGCCAGATGCCTGCACCCCCCGCGATGGGGCCGTGCGGTGCGGGGCCTGCCAGCTCGTAACAGGCAATGTTTCCATGTGTGCGCGCTAGGTGCAGCTGGGGGCAGCACACGGGCAGCGGATTGTGGGCTACCTGAACTGCACACACCTGCATGCTCCAGCCGGTCACAGTATGTGTTATGGAGGTGAGTCAGGGGCTCTCACCCATGGGGGCTAGGGAGGGAGAAAACAGCCTGTCCGGACTGTGACATTCCCCTGGTGTTATCTGGCCCAGTGATCGGCTGGGTCACTCCAATCCTTGACTCTGGGAGGCAGCCTTACCCTGCTCTGCTGTGAGAACCCCCCTCCTGGGCTGGTCACGCACAGCCTCTGGCATGTCAGCTGCTCCTTGGATTGTGGACACTAGCCAATATCTCCAGTCCCAGATACACCCTAGGAACCTCCGTCTTGCAGTGTCCAGTTAATGCCCGTTGGACGCTGCAAGCTTATATGAGTTCGTCAATTTAATAGAGAAATTGATCTGTACCAGGCTTGTTATCCCAAGGGGAGTCTCTGCCACACTTCAAACCAAACACACTGCTTCGGGTAGAATAAACACACAGATTTATTAACTGTAAAGATAGATTTTAAATGATTATTAGTCAAAGCACAACAAGTCAGATTTGGTCAAATGAAATAAAAGCAAAGCACATTCTGAGCTGATCTTAACACTTCCAATGTCCTTACAAACTTAGATGCTTCTCACCACCGGCTCTGGTTGCCCTTCAGCCAGGCTCTCCCTTTGATCAGCGGTTCAGTCGCTTGCTGTGGTGTCTGTAGATGCAGGTGGAAGTGAGAAAGGGAGGATGGCAAATGTCTCTCCCTTTTATCATGTCCCCTTTCTTCCCTCTTTGCTTTGCCCCCTCCTTTGAGTCAGGTGAGCATTACCTCATTGCAGTCCCAAACTGACCAAGGGAACCGGGAGGAAGGGGCGTGACTCACTCGAGAGTCCAACAGATCCTTTGTTGCTCCCTAGCCAGTGTCCTTTGTTCCTGTGAGGCTGGGCTGGGTCTGTCCCATACATGCCCTGATGAGGTGTGAACTGCCCCCTGCTCTTGGAGAGCTTTTGCCTGGGCCTGTTTAGAGCCATGAGGACACATTTTCAGCCTCGTAACTACATACATGAAATTACAACCTATAACATCTCTATAACAACACTGCTCAGTGCATCATGAGCCTTCCAAAGACACCCGACATGACAAACTCTGCATTGGATCCCACACAATCATATTATAAGGATGAACACGGGGGTGCAGGGTGTTCCCCCAAGGTACGGAGCATCACATGGACACTCAGGCCCCCCATTCCCCATTGTGCTTCTGGAAACAACTCAGCCTCAGACCTCTCCCTGCCGCGGGCTTGGTGCTGGTGCTGGGTTGGCACCTGGACACTTGGTCCTCTGATTTGGCCCCAGCTCCTTTTGCTTGCCTCCCTAGCCCTGCCTTGCAGGGCCCCCTGCAAATGAGGGGGGAACACCTGTCCCCTGGGCTGGGCTGAGGTCCCAGCACTGACCCTCCAGAAAGGAGCCAAGGCTTCCCTGACTCCAGGGTCTCCAGTGGCAGCGGAGGGGACCCCATGAGTGGTGGGTAGGGGGGGTGCTGGCTTCCTGCCCTGGGGCTCCTGGATCCATGGCTGGGTGATCCCTGAGTGGGAGCCCTGTATGGGTTGCAGCCAGTAACAGAGCCCTGTCCGCTGCCAGCTCATGCACAGATCCGCTGCGACCAACTCACCATGGGGCTGTCCTGGGTACAGCTGTTCCAGGACACCCATGCGCAACGTGGGGATGTCGTCGCCTTCGACGTGTTCTGCGGGGACTTCAACTTCGACAACTGCTCCTCAGGTGGGGCCTGGCCCAGGGGAGGGCCCATGGGGATTGTGGGGGGAAGCCCATGGAAATGGGCAGGGATCCCATGGGGATTGATGGGGAGGAAAGCAGCCTGGCGGGGTGGCCAGGTGTTGTGGAGTCACAGAGTCTGCTTGGTGCACAGCCTGTAACCCATCCCTTGGAAGTGACCCCTCCAGCATGCTGTACCCCAAGGGTTCACACACTTCCCCATGGAAGGCCCATGGCCTCTGACACTCCAGGGCTGGCTTGTCAGGCCCCAGTGATCCTGGCTTGCTCCGTGGCTCCCTGCAGTGAATCCAGGCACACTTGTGTCTCCTGCACTCTTCCAGGAGCAACAAAGTATAGAGGGAAACTGAGGCACATATCAGAATCAAAAATATGACAGAAAATTTCCATCACACAAGGAGCGGAGGGAGAGAGGGTGCCTGGAAGGTAGGGGGAGAGGAGAGGGAGGGGCAGATGGGCCCATTCACTCTGCCGGCTCTTTCCAGGGGATGAATTGGAGCAGACTCATGAGATCTTCCGCCAGTACCAAGACCCATGCCGAGTGGGGCCCAGGCAGGACCGGCCCTGGGCCATAGGTACGTGTCTGGCCGGCCCAGTGCCCGGTGCAGCCTTGCTGCCTTCTCTGTCTCAGTTCCGCGGAGCCAGGACCCTGTCTGGGGCTGCAGATAAACATCTAGATCCAAATCCTCACAGGGACCCAGCCTTTGGGAGCTCAGGGTGAGACACTGGGGGTCAGGGAGTCAGAGGCCCTGCTAGCCCAGGCCTGCCCCCCAGCTCTGCCCATGCCCCTCCCAACCCAGAGCCCCCTGCTGTCCCAGCCCTGCTGCCCCTCGCCCCCCAGATCTCTGCTGAGGTACCCATGGCTGAAGGAAGATTTTGGAGTGGGGCAAATGGCAGAGTAGGGGAGGCTCTAACTGCTGCTCACATCCCTGCAGGCACCCTGCTGAACTACCTGCATATCCACGAGGAGGCCGTGTCGACCCCAGAGAAGCTGAAAAGGTAACGGCTGCACCCACGGGTTCCAGAGCGAGGGAAGAGCAGTCGGGGCCCTGCAGATTTCGGGGGCTGCGGGAGGGGGAAGCGTCCAGGGATTCTGCAGGTTCCGGAGTGAGGGAGGAGGAGTCCAGGGCCCTGCAGGTTCTGGGTGCTGCGGGAAGGGGAAGCATCTGGGGGGTTCTGCAGGTTCCAGAGCGAGGGAGGAGGAGTCCGGGGCCCTGCAGGTTCTGGGCGCTGCGGGAGGGGGAAGCGTCCAGGAGTTCTGCAGGTTCCGGAGCAAGGGAGGAGGAGTGCAGGGCCCTGCAGGTTCCAAGCGCAGTGGGAGGGGGAAGCTTCCAGGGGTTCTGCAGGTTCCGGAGCATGCTGGAGGCAGAGGGATTTACAGCCTAGTTCAAGGCAGGCTCTGCCCATGGCCCCACACAGGTTAATGGGACACTGGGGGCTACCCTCTGCATAGCCCTTCCCTGCAGCCCAGGTGTGACTAGCCCCCTACACAGAGCCCCGCTCCTGCTCCCCTGCCACTTGGCCCCCTCGGCCCACCCTGCTGATGGCTCCCCGTGCGCCCCGCAGGACCCTGGAGCAAGAGGAGGGCAGACGGACGTACCTGGCAGGTCCCATCCTGCAGGACGGCCGCCCCGACCCCTCGGCAGCAGGAAGCCCCTGGGAAGGGCGCCGCATCGACTACATCCTGTACCGCGAGCACCCCACCACCATCAGCCTGACAACGGTGAGTTCCCAGAGGGGCCCGTGGAGCGAAGAGCAGGCCCCAAGCCCAAGGGTGCAGGAGAGCTCCCAGCCAGGGACGCTGGGCCCAGGGCAGGGGGTTTCAGCTGAGACCCGGCTCAGGGGCCAGCTGCTGGGGGCTGGTAGGGCCCCGGGGGCCCGTACTGGGGAGGTGGTTGGGGCTGGGAGCCGCACTCGCTACGTCGGCTCCTTCGGGGGCTCTCAGCAGCTCCCACGCTCGGGGGGCTTGGTGGTACGGTGCCGTGGGGCCAGGCGGCAGGGAGCTGGCCTCACTGAATCGCTGCCCCAGGGGCGGGGGATGCAAAGAGCTACTCAGCACGGACCGGGGCTCCCTGGAAGGGTCCGAGCCTGGGGGCCTGGACGCCTGGGTTCTCTGCTGGCTCTGACTGTGATGTGCTGCGAGATGCTGGCTGGGACCTCAGCCCAGCTCTGGGCTGTTTCCTGCCCTGCAGCGGGGGAAGGAGCCTGGCCTGGCCATGGCCAGAAAGGGGTAGCGAGCTGTGTCAGTGCTCAGCCTTGATTGAGGGGAGGCTGCAGCTCATGGAGACTACGAGTCCCAGCCTGCAGCGCTCTGGCTTAGCCAGACCTGGTGCATTGCATGCTGGGATCTGTAGTCTATGGGGACCCTGCCCCTGCATTCTGCAGGGGGTTGGGGGAGCAGGGAGCTTGCTGTGCTCCTGACACTGCTGTCCCCTTGCTTTGCCCAGGAGGTGGAGAAGTTTTCCTTCATCACCCAGCTGGCCGGCTGCTCGGACCACGTGGCTGTGGGGCTGCGGCTGCTCCTGAACCCTGTGCCGCAGTGACAGCAGCGAGTGTGAACCCCGGTGTAACGATGCGGCCTCTGGTCGGACACAACTGAGAATATCAGTTCCGGACAAATTACTTAGAGTAGGGCAGTTACAGCCCAAAGCTGGGGTGGGGGTCATTTATAAAGTAAGGCAAACCAAACCAGCCAGAGAGGACTTCGGTTTACGCCACTAGCTAATCATAAGTTACACAAGCAATTCCCTTAGACACTCCAGTTCCCCATTATCACCACCAGCAGCCACTTCTTATGGGGATGACTAGTTATGAAAACCAACATCCCAGCAAAAGAAAAAAGAGTCTCCTGATCCCAAAGGACCAAGCCCCAGACCCAGGTCAAAATACAAGTCAGATCTTACCCCCAAATCACGCTGTTGCCAATCCTTTAGAATCTAAAATCTAAAGGTTTATTCATAAAAAGAAAGAAATATAGATGAGAGTTAAAGGTGGTTGAATGGAATCAATTACATACAGTAATGGCAAAGTTTTTGGTTCAGGCTTGTAGCAGTGATGGAATAAACTGCAGGTTCAAATCAAGTCTCTGGAACATCCCCCGCTGGGATGGCTCATTCAGCCCTTTGTTTAGAGCTTCAGTTTGTAGCAAAGTTCCTCCAGAGGTAAGAAGCAGGATTGAAGACAAAATGGAGGGGTTTCCAAGGCCTTTTATATCCTCTGCCATGTGGAAGGACACTCCTTTGTTCTTCCTGTGGAAAATCACAGCAATCAGGTGGAGTTTGGAGGCACATGGGCAAGTCACGTGGCCATGCATGACTCAGTTCTTTACAGGGAGAGCTGCCACATGGTACCTTGAATGCCAAGCTGCTCACATGGTACCTTGAACGTTCCCAGGAAGACTCTTCTTATGTGGATTGGAGTCTCCCAAGGTCCATTGTCAGTTAAGTGTTTCTTGATTGGGCACTTAATCTGAAGAGTCCCTTCTCGATAAACTGGCCAAATGGTTCACTGGTGCTACTTAGAATTAAACACACTGAGATACAAGTACAGAGCCAATATTCATAACTTCAAATACAAAAATTATACACACGTAGAGACAGCATAACCATAACTAGAAAATTACAACCTTCTATAGACACCTTATTTGACCTCCTTTGTACAAGATTTGGTGCAACTGTAGGACCTTGGTTGCAACAATGATTTATATGGTCACAGGAGGTGGAGAAGTTTTCCTTCATCACCCAGCTGGCCGGCTGCTCGGACCACGTGGCTGTCGGGCTGCAGCTGCTCCTGAACCCTGCACCACAGTGACAGCAGCGAGTGTGAACTCCGGTGTCGGGGCGGAAGGTTGATGGAGAGTTCTCATTATGGTGGGACTGGGCAGGGCCCTTCCCCTCCCCCTCCTTTTGCCCCCCCCCCCAACTCAGACAGTCCACTCTTGGCTGGATGGGGCTGGCTAGACCAAAGAACTAGAGTTAGGGTGGGGCTAGAGTCGCCCCCAGGGGCTCTGCTGGTCCTATGGGAGGTGGGTCTGTGCTGGCCAGGAGGCCCAGGGCAGGAGACATGCTTGTCCTCTGTGTCCCCTCGGGCTGGTGAGGCCCAGCAACCATGGGTCTGGGCTCGGGACCTGCGGGGGTCACTGGGGTGTGGAGCCACCTCAATTTTCGCTATGTGGGGCAGGGTTAACTAGGTGCGGGGAACGTTGGGGCTGACCACAAGTTACCTTGGCCTGTTATTACAGGATGGTCCACGTGGCGCTAGTAGTGAACTGGCTTTGTTCACTGACTGGCTTAAAGAAGTAAAGAGAGAAGCTGGGCCCAGGAGTGTTAAGTGTGGGAATAGAAAGCAATAGTGTTTCCTGTCAGAGCCTGCTTGTGGCTGAATACGCCCCTTGAGAAAGAGATGATGATAAAAACGGCTAAGAGAATTGCTTTAGATGAACAGTCTCACCTACGGACCTTGGCCTTGTGGGTGCCCAGGAACTCCCCACGCTGGAGCAGCGCCTGCTACGAGCCCTCAAGGACAAGGCTGGTTGGTCTGGGACTGTGCATAGCAGAAGGAGTGTAAGCATTGATTCTTGCTTGCCTGCTGGAAAGCACTGATTTAGTAACACGTGAAGACTGGGAAGCTTATTATACTTTGGCAATAAAACCGATTATACTTGTACACCTGGTGTGGCTTCACTGAGTGTATCTGAGCCCCCCCATCTTTGGCCCGACAGGGAAAAAGGTGGTTTACTCTTTGCAGAAATCCAGGTGTAACTGACACCAGGCTGTTGGGGGTAGGGGGTGTGGGGGACAGGCAGGGGATATGAGGGGGTTGGAAATGGGGGGTGACATTGAGCCACAAAGGTTAAGTAGCTAGCAGACAAAATAACCCAAATTTAACCTTTAAAGGCATGTTAGAGAAGTATGTAAATGGTAATTGTGGCTATTCCTTATAAACAGCAACAGAGCCATGGGAAACAAACTAGGGCTTTGAAATGCAGACCTGTATTGTTAGAGAATTAGAGATAATACTAATTGTATGTGTTTGCTGATATCTTGAACAGAGGGTTCCTGTCTGTCACTATATTCTATTGCATCAGGGATCAAAAAGGGGACAGTAACAGTTAGATGAAAGTTGGGTGTAATAATTTCATTGTCTATGTTTCTCTTTGAAGTCTGTAGTAAACTGTCAATGAACTGCTCACTGGAGAATTACCTTGTGCTGGTGAATGCAACTAGATACCTGTGTATACATAGGAAATAGGTAATTCTACTTCAAAGCCACAAGGCTTCACCCAAGGACTGCATGCTGTCAAGAGGCATCAATAGCCTGCCAGAGAACTGTAAAAAGAACTCAAGGGCCCTGATCCTGGGTCTCAGATCTGCTTATGCTTCGTCAGGGGCTATCTGAGTCACAAGACTGAGGTCCCCAGCTGCAGTCTGGGTCCCCCTGATATTGGACATTGGACTGAACCTATGGTCTAGTTCTGAAAGGATTCTGGGCACCTCTGAGCTCACCGGCTTTGCTATGAAACTGCCCTAAGAACTCGATTCTAGCCTGTATGTAGAATGATCTTTTAACCAGTACTCTCTTTTCTTCAATAAACGTTAGTGTCGTTAACAAGAACTGGCTGTAACGTGTATTTGGGTAAGAGCTGAACTATTCATTAACCTGGGAGGTGATGTGTCCAACCCTTTGGGATTGGAAGAACTTTTTATAAGATTTTTAGCACTCCTCATCCTATCTGACATGGCTGGGGCAGTGGGGAACCCAAGGCTGGGTCGCTCCAGGGGAAGTGTGTTGGCTCCTGGGTCACCAGTAAGATATTATAGAAGCTGTTTCTTTGCTGATTGGATGAATCTGAGCATTAGAATAACCCACCAGTTTGGGGATCATCTGCCCCATTCTTTACAGTTTGCCCTGATTGAGTAATCTCAGGCTTGTCTACACTACCCGCCAGATCGGCGGGCCCTGATCGATCCAGCGGGGGGCCAATTTATCGCATCTAGTATCGACACGATAAATCGACCCCGAGCACTCTCCCTTCGACTCCGGTACTCCACCAGAACGAAGAGAGCAAGCAGAGTCGATGTGAGAGCGTCAGCTGTCGACTTACTGCGGTGAAGACACTGCGGTAAGTAGATTTAAGTAGGTTGACTTCAGCTACGCTATTCATGTAGCTGAAGTTGCGTAACTTAGGTCGACCCCACGCGATAGTGTAGACAAGCCCTCAGTGTGGCCCCTTTGGGACCCCGGTCACAGGGGGATGGGCAGGGTATGTGGGGAGAATGTGAGGGGCAAACAGAGGAAGGTGAGCAGGACAGACAAGGTATTGGGGGTCAGGCAGTGGGCAGGGTCAGACCTGCCAATCACCCAGCCCCCCTGCAGTGCAACTGCCCCCTCATGTGCTGGGCTGTAAGCTGCTGGAGCTGTGGGGGGACAGGAGCCCAGGGAGTTACGTGTTTGACAAATGGGGGCGGGAACCATAATGGGGGAGCAGCAGCTTTGGTCAGGCAGCACTTACCGTATGCCCCCCCATCCCCCAGCAACCTGATCCCCCAGCAACCATCCCCCTGTGACGGGTTCTATCACAGAGACCCCCTTGGGACTGCCCCCTGATGTGCTGAGACTACCTCTGAGCCCATTTTCCCTGACAGCTTGGGACTTCAGTACCCTGTCTTGTTGAGCCAGACACACTAGCCTGCTGCAACACAGACCCAGGTCTGAACTACACCTCCAAAGCTGAAGACTTTAACCGAAAACTGCTCAGCAGGTCACTTATCTCCAGCACCCAGACACCCAGCTCCCAATGGGATCCAAACCCCAAATAAATCCGTTTTACTCTGTATACAGCTTATACAGGGTAAACTCATAAATTGTCCACCCTCTATAAC
This sequence comes from Gopherus flavomarginatus, assembly GCF_025201925.1. NCBI lineage: Eukaryota > Metazoa > Chordata > Testudines > Testudinidae > Gopherus > Gopherus flavomarginatus. The sequence goes on along the minus strand of NC_066618.1, from coordinate 301,693,160 downwards.
ACTGATAGAGAGAGATGCACAGCTGTTTGCTCCCCCAGGTATTGATCACTTACTCTGGGTTAATTAATAAACAAAAGTGATTTTATTAAGTATAAAAAATAGAATTTACGTGGTTTTAAGTAATAACAGACAGAACAAAGTAAGTTACCAAGCAAAATAAAACAAAACACACAAGTCTAAGCTGAATACATTAAGAAACTGTTTACAGGTAAATCTCACCCTCAGAGATGGTCCAATAAGCTTCTTTCACAGACTAGACTGCTTCCTAGTCTGGGCCCATTCTTTCCCCTGGTACAGCCCTTGTTCCAGCTCAGGTGGTAACTGGGGGATTTCTCATGACTGCAACCCCCTTTGTTCTGTTCCACCCCCTTTTATGGCTTTGGCACAAGGCGGGAATCTTTTGTCTCTCTGGGTCCCCACCCCTCCTTCTAAATGGAAAGGCACCAGGTTTAAGATGGATTCCAGTACCAGGTGACATGGTCACATGTCCTGTGAGACCCCTCCAAGCCTCCATTCTTTCCAGCCTGACTCACAGGAACGCTTGCAAGTAAACAGAGCCATTTACAACCAATTGTTCTAGTTGATAGAAGCCATCAAGATTCTAAATCACCATTAATGGCCCACGCTTTGCATAATTACAATAGGCCCTCAGAGTTATATTTCATATTTCTAGTTTCGGATACAAGAGTGGTACATTTATACAAATAGGATGAACACCCTCAGTAGATTATACGCTTTGTAATACCTTACAAGAGACCTTTTGCACGAATCATATTCCAGTTACATTATATTCACACTCATTAGCATATTTTCATAAAATCATATGGAGTGCAATGTCACACCCCCACTGTCCCAAAGATCAGCCTCCCCATAGCAACTAACCCCCTGACAACCAGAGTCCCCTCTCCCCATTCAGGGCTCTGCCCTCCACCACCCCGGAGGTGCACAAGCTTGCAGTCCAGCTGGGGGATGAGGAGGTGGGGCAGGGCCAGGCAGCACTGGTTTGGGCCTGGGCCCCACCCCAGCACTGGACCCCCTCAATACCCCAGAGGCCCGCCCCATTGGGTCAGGTCAGGCCCCTACCCTCCACAGTCACATCCAGGCCCCGATGTCAGGTTAGAGGCCCCTTTTCTGGAACCCTGGGTGCCCCCTTGTCGCCCCCTATTCCAGCTGCACCTGGGCCCCACAGATCAGGGGCAGGGGGCACGGCCTCCTCCCCACAGTGGGAGCTGAAGCCTGCCTGCAGAAACAAGCTTAGGCCCAGGCCAATGTGTCCCTGTGGCCTGCGAGGCCATCGGCCTGCCCTCCTGGCCCTATGGAGGGTCCTGGGGAGCCATTGCCCTGCTGTCCCAGCCGTATGGAGGATCCTGTGGGTTCCACAGCTGGGCCACGCCCCTCCTCAACACTTAACAAAAGGGGTGAGAGGAGATGGGTCCCAGGGAGGGCAGAGAACTGGGGGCCACATCCTACCTGGGCCCCTGTAATAGGGCTTATTGGGGCATTACCCCCCCAGGGGTGTGGGAAGAATCAACTCCCGCATCCCTGTCCCCTTCACACCCCCTCATCCCTTTCTCGAGGGGCAGCCTCCCTGTGACAGGGTGGACTAGGCCCAGAGGTCCCCTCCTGGAGGTCTCAGGGTCCTGCACACCCCGTCCCAGAGAGGAGCCCAAGATAAGTCCTCCAAGTGGCCTAACGTGGCTTCAGGGGAAGCAGCCGATCAGAGGGGCTGCAGGAGTGGCCAATCAGGGGCCAGAAGGGCCATATGAGAAGCTGCAGCAGAGGCAAAGTCAGTCAGTTGCCTCCTGGAGCTGGAAGAGGGAGATCTGTGCTCTTGGCTGGCTGAGCGAGCAACAGCGGACAGGGACTGGGGGAGCTAAGAAGGATCTCCTGGCTGGCTACAGGGACTGAGCCAGGACTGCGCTCAGGGAGGGCTGCAGGAAGATGGTGTCCCCAGGAAGGAAGCCCCATAGGTTTGCCAGGACAAGGTAAAGGCTGTAGACCCTGGAAGGGGTTTGCTCTGTTCCACCTACAGACAGTATGTGACTTGCCTGAAGGGCTGACTTGCTGAGGACCCCCTGAAGAAACCATTGACCAAGGGTGCACTTGTGAGAGGCGGGTGCCAGCCCATTACAGCACCACAAAGTGAGAGGTGGCAGGCACATGCACTCAACTAAGAGGGTGCTCGTGATAGGTGGGTGCCAACTCTGTTACATGCCCCTAACTGCTGCACTGAATCTCTGATGCGGTGCCTGGCTCACCAACATGATCCGGGCCATGGAGCTGCAGGTCTGGGAGTGCTAGTGCCAGCAGTAACACTGCATCTCCTTGTGACAGGGATCCACAAAACACTGATTGATGCCTGTGAGCGCCTAAGCACACCCAGCACCTCGGTGTTCAGGGTAAAAGTCCCCTGAGCGCCTCTGGCTCTGCCCCGGGTATGGCTGCTGCCCTCTGGGCACCTGTACACATACCCAGACAAGCAGTAGCGTGAGCCACAACCCAGGGAAGAGCAGGACTCAGTGCCCATGGTGCATGCAAGGCCTGACCCAGTAGGTGTGTGGTCCTGGCACCGACCAGGCGGGGTCCTATTCAAAATCCAGCTGGCAAAGGAGGAGCTGCTGGTGCCGCACACCTTACAGCTTTGACCCCAGTGGCTAGGGAAAGGCGGGAGCCCTTGGGTCAATCCCAGCTCACTGCCAAAGGGGGAGGGAAGAGTTGAACAGGGGTCTCCCACCCCCCAGAGACATCTCTGAGCTATGGGAGACTGTGTGAAGCTCCCTCAATCCTGAAGCGAAGGGCTTAGGATGGGGCCAGTCACTCCCAGTGTGTGCTGCCAGGGGGCGGGGGTCCAGGAGCTCTCAGCACTGGGAGCTGTATATATTCATGTATTTTATTATTATTACACATTTACAATCTGTATTACTGTATAATAACCCCAACTATACAAACTCTCACTCAATTGGAAAAACAAGTGGGAGCCATTAGAGTAAAACTGGAGATTAAGAGATTTATAACTGAGGTCCTCCAAAAAGCAGGTGGGAACTACTATTGGGGTGCTCACCTACTGCTCCTTGTATCTTACATGTCATGTCGCACCCTGCTGGGTTGGTGGGTAGATACAAACTGTGTGTGTTACTGGGGATATCCATGTGGTGTGGCACCAGGAAAACGCTACGTTATGATTAGTCCAGACCAAGTTGGAAATTGAAATGAGTTTATTAAAAGTGATTTGAAATGAACTTGTGGGGCAGATTGTAGATAGGACCCTCCTGTGACGCATTGCCAGCCGGGAAACCCCTCAAGGATGTGGGAGCCAAAGACGGGTAAGATCCTTGAAAAGACAGGGACAACCTAAGACAGGCCGAGGAGCTGGATCTAACCGCAAACACAGCCGTGGAATGGAGACTGAGCTAACTGCACAGGGCATCCTAGGGGCTGTCAATCAAGGAGTCTGCTGGGAGACCTTTGTGGCTCTGCACACGTACAGAATGGCCTCCTGGCCTGAGGAGCACAGGACAGCTCCTGGTGTGATTGGGACTCAGGTGAAGGTTGCTAGTCCTCTGCCTAGCACTAGGGTTACCAGGCGTTTGGTTTTCGAGCGAACGCTCAGTCAAAAAGGGACCCTGGTGGCTCTGCTGGGCCATTAGAAGTCCAGTCAGTGGCACAGCGGGGGTCTGGGCTAAGGGATGCTCCCTGCCTGCCCTAACTTTGCACAGATCCTGGAAGCAGCTGCCAGGTCCTTGCAGCCCCTAGGCCAGGGGTCCCCAATGCGGTGCTCGCGGGTGCCATGGTGCCCGCAGGGTCGTCTAAATGCACCCACATCCTGGCCGGCGGTCGAGCATCCGCCGAAATTCTACAGCATTTTGGAGGATGCTCGACCGCTGCCATGGTCCTTCATCTGGCGCCCGCCAGACGAAAAGGTTGGGGACCACTGCCCTAGCCACATGGGTGGCCAAGGAGGCTCCATGCGCTGCCACCCCCTGGCAGGTCCCATTCGCCCTGAACCGTGACCAATGGGAACTGCAGCGGCAGTGCCTGTGAGCAGTAGGGCAGTGCATGGAGCCTCCCTGGCTGCCCATGTGCCTAGGGCTGCAGGGACCTGGTGGTTTCTTCCTGGGAGCCACGGTAAGCACTGCTGGGACCCCGCATCCTGAACCCCCTTCTGAACCCTAACCCCCTGCCCCAGCACGGTGTCCCTTCCTGCCCCCAAACTCCCTCCTGGAGCCCACAGTCCCAAATGGAGTCCAAACCCGCCTCCCAACAGTCTGTCCCAGCCCTGAGCCCCCTCCTGCACCCCAAACCCCTCATCCCTGGCCCCACCCCAAAGCTTGCACCCCCAGCTGAAGCCCGCACTCCAGCCCGGTGAAAGTGAGTGAGGGTGGGGGATAGCAAGTGCCGGAGGGAAGGGGGACAGAGTGAGTGGGGGTGGACCCTCGGAGAAGGGGCGGGGCACTGGTTTGGTTTTGTGCCATTAGAAAGTTGGCAACCCTACCTAGCACCAGTTTCTTACCTTTCCCGGCAACAGGTTTTGAGCTGGTAACCTGTTTCTCTGCATTGACTGGTCCATTGATAATGTACATCTTTTGTATATTGCTACCAATTCTTTAGCCATCTGACTGATTGTGGTTGTTCCACTGATTCTGCCTGACCCCCAGCGCTTCAATGCTTATGGGTTTATTCTCATTTCTTCAGTAAAGTTTATTATTTAAAATACTCACTGAAGATTCTGAATTCGGCTATCAGAGCAGGTGGGCAGCAGGAGGAATGTGCAAAGGGGCACTAGTGCCTGGGAGGGGAAAGGCCTGGCAGAATGTGGGGCTGAACCCTCCACTGCTGGCAGATGGTCTCTGCAGGAATGGATGCCAGCCAGTGTCCAGTCTTCTCTCTCAGTCCCAGGCTTTTGTCTCTTTTCATGAGCGGGGCATTGCATCAACTTCAGCTCAGCCCTGCTGGGCCCTGTCCAGAGTCCGTCCTCAGCTCTGATTCTCTCTGGCAGTGCTCACGCCTGCCTTTTGTCAGACTGTAATCATGGGGCTGTGCTGACAGATCTCTGCTCTTCTCAGTGTCGACTGAGCCAACCCGAGACCTCCCCACCCCATGGGACGTTTCACCTCCCGGAGATTTGAAACCCAATGTTCTGTGTCACCTCATGCTACCGTTTCCCCACGCAATCACCATGACAACCAGCGAGTTCCGCATTTTTGGGAGAGACCCCACACCCCCCTTTGGTGACGGGTGGGGCAGAGGGTCGGCTGCAGAGGTGATATCAGGAGTGCTGGAACCTAAGTAGAAGTGTGTGTGTGGCGGTGGGGGGGGGGAACGAGACCCTCTTCCCTCTCTTTGGTCCCACCATTACCAGATTTGCCTGTTACTTTGGGGTACATTCATTTATTAGGGTTACTCTTGGGGGGGGTCTGTTCTCTATCCATGTGCTGCTTATGCCACCGGTGTTCTCATAGGGAGCTCTACTTCTCCTTGCTGCAAGTTCCCTCCCAGTGGAGCGATTCTGCAGGACCTAGGCTCCCCCAGGCTGGGTTCTTCCAGCCCCAGAGTCAGACGAACACACACACACACATTACCAGAGCGCATCTGAGAGGACCAGGTTAATCACACTCCCAAGCCGACCCTTTCCATGTCCCTGCACTCAGCAGGTTGGGTCAAACAGCACCTCCAAGCCGTCACCCTCATGTGCCACGGGCACCGCACCGGAATGGAGCCCGCCTGAGCAGGCTGGGTCGAGCAGCACTTCCACGCTGCCACCGTCATGTGCCCCTGGACTCAGCAGACTGGGTGGAGCAGCACGTCCACGCTGCCACTCTCATATGTCCCAGGTTCAGCACGTCCCTATCCCCACTCTCATGTTACAATTGTTCTGGCAGTAACCCACTTGGTGAGCAAACCCCACAGGATTTTGAGCGCTGCAGGGATCTTTAGCTTAGGTACGAGGAGTGTTGCTGCAGAGTGAATGAGGAAGCCAAAAAACACCTATGGGGGGTGTGGGAGAGAGAGAAGCAACCAGCTTAACCATGGAAGTTATTTATTGCTGGTAATAACCATGGGGGAGCCAAACAAACAACAGTGATAATATTAAATCTAACTTAAATTTGATTATAAAAGTCAGCTTTAGAAAACTAGAACTGATCCCACAAGTCAGGGTCAGAAGGCTGTACCAAGAGAGAGCTGGGTTCTCACCACTCCAGGAAGCTTGAATCGATCGGGGGTCCCAGGTGGTGGTGGTAGCTGAGGGTCCGGAGTGCTGGAGACAGGCAGAGTCCCCAGCACCATCAGTCAGGAGAAGATGAAGTGCCAATGGAACTGATGCAGATTTTGGACCCAGACATCAAAACACTTACTTGATGTTTCAAGGGAGAACACTAGATTTGTTTATGTATAAACTGATGGCTCAAGGGAGAATGCCAAAGTTGTTTTGTTCAGGCTTGACAATAGGAACTGCTCGTTCCTGGTTACGGGTGGTGTTCCGTGGTGGGAGCTCCCAGTGCAATTAGGGGGCTTCAGTATTTTGGATCCCAGTAAAGGATTTATTACTAGAATTGGTCTGATAACAACTGAGCTGGGAGCCTGGCAGGCTGTAACGATGCTGGTTTGGGTGGGACCCAACTGAGAGAGTCAGTTCAGGACAACTTGCTTAAAGCAGGGCAGTTACAGCCCAAGGCTGGGGTTCCTTTGCACACAAAGGCAAACCAAACCAGACAGACAGAGAAGACTTTGGTCTCACCCCACTGGCTAACCACAAGTCACACAAGCAATTCCTTTAGACACTCCAGTCTCCCAGTATCACCACCAGTCCCACTCGTCCTGGGGATGAATGGTTATGAAAACCAACACCCCAATGAAAGAAAACGGTTCTCTCGATCCCAAAGAATCAAGCCCCAGACCCACGCTGTTGCCAGTCCTTTAGAATCTAAAATCTAAAAGTTTATTCATAAAAGGAAAAAGATAGAACTGAGAGCTAGAATCGGTTAAATGGAATCAATTCCATACAGTAATAGCAAAGTTCTTAGTTCAGGCTTGTAGCCGTGATGGAGTAAACTGCAGGTTCAAATCTAGTCTCTGGAACATCCCCCGCTGGGATGAGTCATTCAGTCCTTTGTTCAGAGCTTCAGTTTGTAGAAAAGTCCCTCCAGAGGTAGGAAGCAGGACTGAAGACAAGATGGAGATGAGGCATCAGCCTTTTATAGTCTTTTCCAGGTGTAAGAACCTCTTTGTTCTTACTGTGGAAAATTACAGCAAAATGGAGTCTGGAGTCACATTGGCAAGTCCCTGCACTTTGCTGAGTTACAAGGCGTATCTGCCTTCTCTCAATGGGTCAGTTGTGTAGCTGATGGTCCTTAATGGCCCATCAAGCAGGCCAGGCAGAGCTAACACCAACTTGTCTGGGGTGTCTCCCAGAAGCAGAGCACAAGTTTAAAATACAGACAGGACAGAGCCAAGATTCATAACTTCAACTACAACATAAGAACATAAGAACGACCGTACCAGGTCAGATCAAAGGTCCATCTAGCCCAGTATCTGTCTACTGAAAGTGGCCAATGCCAGGTGCCCCAGAGGGAGTGAAGCTAACAGGCAATGATCAAGTGATCTCTCTCCTGCCATCCATCTCCATCCTCTGATGAACAGAGGCTAGGGACACCATTTTTTTTCCCTTCCTAGCTAATAGCCATTTATGGACTTAGCCACCATGAGTTTATCCAGTTCCCTTTTAAACATTGTTATAGTCCCAGCCTTCACAACCTCCTCAGATAAGGAGTTCCACAAGTTGAAGGGTCAGGGTAGGCTCATAGGGGTCAGAGGAGTGCTGTGTTAGAGCGAGGCCCCCGCGTGGGGCTCCTTGCTCCCCTTCTATTCCCTGCCGAACCCCTGCTCCGTCCCTCCCCTGTGGCATGCGGCCCGTTGTTATGACAACACGGCCGTAAAGGCGCCATCTTGGTGGTGCAGCGCATTGCGACATGGAGGCCGTGATGGCAACGAGCGCAGGGCCGGCGGGGCTTACGGCAGCAGCGGCCGGGAAGCAGGAGGGGGCTGTGGCTGCCGCCTCCAGCCCAGCCCGGGGTCCCGCCGGCTCCACCACCTTTCTCAGCCTCCCAGCGCCCTTCAGCGAGGAAGATGAAGATGATGTTCACAAGTGTGGTCGTTGTCATTCTGAGTTCACCTCTTTGGAAGAATTTGTTCGACTACAAAAATGATACATGCATATAGATAGCATAACCATAACCCGCAAATCATAACCTTGTCTTAGACATCTTATTTTGACCCCCTTTACACAAAATTTGGTGCCACTACAGGACCTTGGTTGCAACAATGATCTGTACGGTTCCATTCATGTCAATAATGTCACACAGGCGGGTTCACTAACATCTGGAGCAGAGATCCCCATCATGCAGTGCTTCCCTGCTTTTCCATGCAGTTCTTGCCTTGGAATCTCTGGTCTCCATTCTGTAGCTAATGGAGAAGCCTTCTTGTCCCATCTTCGATGCAAATGAGGCTAGAGGAGTTTCCTTAATCCTGTCACCCTTGTCCCAGGGGCGTAGGTGCGTCTCCCACCCCTTTTGTAAGTCTTTCTTCTAATCGGCTTTGCTTCAAGCAGAGGCTGGGGCGGGGGAAGGGCTTTTGTGAGTCAGCCAAGCTGGGTGCTGCACCCCGGTTCCCCACGAACACAGAGCTGATAGTTAACACCCCTGCTCCTCCTCTTACCCCAAGGCCTGACCCCAGGCTGGAAGCCAGAGCCAGGCCATGGATAGGAGGGTGGGGTGCCCGAGAGCTGCCCCTGACCTGTGTCTGCACCCCCAGGGGCATGCTGCTCAGGGCAGGTGGAGGGTCTGGGGCTCCCCACTGCAGCCTGGGTTCCCTGGGTGGCTCTTACCTTGGCCTGGCCAGGGGCTGGCCAGGCGCAGGCCTTAGTGGGCAGCAGGGGGTGAGGCCTCGTGGGTGGGGGGGCTGAGTGGCGTTGCAGGGAATCTGGGACAAATGCTGTCACGAAATCATTCACCCCGGGAGAGGCATTGCAATGTATGTTAGTCAGACTGTCCTGCCCAGTTCAGGATGGGGTTCACCTTGTCTCTGCCCAGGGCCTTGTTGGGCCAGGCACTGCACTCACGGGTGACAACAACAGCCCCTGTCCTGAAGACCACAGTCTAAGGGCCAGCCTGCCCTTTCCCAGGGCCTCAAGCCCCGCAGGGCATGGGCTGCAGCTCCCTCGGTGCCCTCAGCCCTCTGCTCTGTCTCTATCCCCAGGCTACCTAGACTGACCCTTGGGGCTCCTGCCCAAACCCCCCCCCCACTCTGCCCAGCGAATCCAACTGAGCCAGACCCCGGGGGAGACCCGGCCACGCAGCAGGGGCTGGTGCCCCTTGTGACGTTATGAGTGTGATATAATATTTCATTGAAAGGTGACAGGGCCAGAAAGAGTTCATTACCTCCCAGACTGACCTGACCCAGGCAGAGCTTTAGAGACTGGTTAGGAAGATCTGTAAATGAACAGAGCTTGCAAATGCAGCCGAATTGGTAGAGGCAGAAGGGGAGGTGTTTGTTCAGGGTTTGTGATATAAGCAAACAAGTCTTGTCTATCGCTAGAGTTTTGATTCAAAGATCAAAAAAGGAATATTACCATTTAGGAAGACATTGGAGTGAAATAGTATTATTGCCTATGTGTCTCTTTGAAGGTTGTGGTCACCTGTATCTGAACTGTTAATGGATAAATTACCCTGTGCTAATTGCCAGGATGGTTGGGAGAAGGACAGTTAAGCCTATTGTTTTCTCAGGCCAAAAGGCTGCTGGAAATGTATAAAAACCCTGGGACACGATCCTGCTTCATCTCAGATCTGCTTTGGGTTTCAAGAGGGGGAAACCTTAAGCCACAAGGATTGAGATCCCCAGTCACTGACTGGAGCCACCCTGAATATGGACATTGGACTATAACCTCTGGACTATTTCTAAAAGGACTTTTGGCAACTACAAGCTCACCTCTGCTACGTATCTGAACCTCAGGAATTGAATTCAAGTCTGTCTGTATATTGATCTTTTAACCAACACACTCTCTCTCTTTTCTTTTTAAATAAATTTTAGTTTTAGTTAATAAGAATTAGCTGTAGCGTGTATTTTGGGTAAGATCTAAGTTATAATTGGACCTGGGTGTATGGCTGACCCTTTGGGGTTGGAAGAACCTTTTCTTTTATATGATGAGAGAAGATTTTCAGAGATTATCATCATATCTGACAGGTGTGTCTGGACGGAGGCCTGAGGCTGGGCACTTTAAGGGAACTGCGTTGTTTGGACTTCTGAGTAACCAGGGAGGTACTATAGAAGCTGTTTTATGCTGGCTGGTAAATCTAAGTATTGGAATAACCACCAGCATTTGGGGTTTGTCTGCCCCATTTTGTTTGCAGTTCACCCTAATTGAGTGATCTCAGCTGGCTCCCACGGGCAGCACTGTCACACCCCTCGCCCAGCATTCCCAGGGACACTCTTGGCGCTGGCATACCCGGGTTGTTAGCTAGCTGCACCAGGCACGGGAAGTGCTCGGGTTAGCCAGGGGAACGCGGGTTAAAGCCCAGACAGGTGGGGTCAGCCCAGAGCCCCATTGGTCCAGCTCTGTCTATCCGTCTGTCTGACCTCCCTGGGCAGTTCCCAGGTGAGAGGCCAGGCTCCTTCCATCAGCCAGCACCGACCCCCCACCTCACCCCTCAGTCATTTGTTCTCGAACTGGGGGGTCTTTGCTCAGCCTCCCTGCAGAGGTGGGGAAACCCCTCCTCGCCCCCTCCCGCCTTGGGTGCCAGGTGTCAGTGTCCCAGTGACTGGCTTTGCCATTGTCTTCTTGGGTCCTCCATTGATATGGGGTCAGCTGGGCCAGTCCTTTCCGATGGCCCATCACGGCTCAGACAACCGGGCGACATTCATAGCCAGGTCTCTTAGCCTGCCCTGAGAGCAAACGGTCCTTCCCGCTTCCCCACAGAGTAACCTGTGAAATATAGGGGAAACTGAGGCACACACATGCATCATCAAATGTTACAGAAAATGCCTGCTTTGTTCCACAAGGCAGGGCCAGCTCCAGGCACCAGCCAAGCAAGCTCATGCTTGGGGCGGCATTTCGTCCAATCCTAGGGCGCCCTTTTTTTTTGTTTGTTTGCTGCTCTGACTGCCCTGTGGGGGGCGGCAGCACAGAGGAGGGTAGTGCCCTCCTGGGAGCAGGCTGCACGATCCTTCTGCCCCAGCCGGTGCCAGGTCTGCAGCAAGCCCAGCAGCCCCAGTCCTTCTCTCCCCACCGACCGGAGCGGCGCAAAGCCCTCCCGGCAGGTGGCGCAGCGGGAGGGGCTGAGTGGTGAGCTCCCCGGCTGAAGGAAGCCCTGACCGTCCCCCTTATCTTTCTCCCCCCCCACTCCCTCTCCCTCCCCCCGCTAGCCGAGGCGCGCAATTGTCAAAGTTAGAATCAAGACTCACAATTTGTCAGACCACTCTGTTTATTAGCGCAGCGCTTCGCCAATAACATTCAGAATATGTGAGTGGCCATGCAAGGCCCAAACAGTCTTATTTATACAGATAAAAGAGCGGGAATTAGACAAAGGGACAAAGAAAGCAAAACAGGAAAATTCACCTGGGGCACAGCATGCATATCCTATTTCCTTACTAACTGTTATCGATTTAAGGCTAATACTTCACCAATTGCCCTTAAACGGTGCAATTGTTCTATGTTAATGTCTGTATTCCTGACACCTGGACTGCAGCATTCCAACAGTTTTGCTTAAAGGTACAGACAGCATTTCTTTAATCCTTTCTATTCTTACTATATAATTCATTCTACTTTCACAATCCCTCCTTTTGGTCAGGCGTACGCCATGACCAACCCTTACTGAGTTCCACAAATTAACCGTTCCTTATCTCTTAGTTCATCAGCGATATTCAAAATCATCATATTAGCACTCTGTTTTGGGGCAGTCATCTGGGTGACACAATTCTGTATACAACAGGAGATTAACTGAAAGCATACAAAAATCACTAAGATTCCAAACAGGATAGTTAGGGCTCCCTGAAACAACCAGTTTCCTATGCCAGAGAAATTGAACAGGTTACTTAGCCACTTCCATAAAGAACTCAGCTCTTCATGAGGAAGATATGCGATTTGTTCTAAGTGGCTATAGCGATCTATTACCTCATTGGTATTGTATAAACACACAACATTGTTTTCCAGTGAGAGCACAGGTCCCTCCTTTGGCCATCAGCACTATGTCCAATGCCTGATGGTTCTGGAGGGCCACCTGTCCGATCGCCCCTGTTTCTTTGCTCAGGGCTCTTAAACTTTCTCTGGTTTTATTTGCCATTATTTAACTACTTAGGAGCCTTTTTTTGCCTGGTGTATTGCTCCCCCAAGTGGGATAAAGGAACTGCCAATAGCCTCTTCCCAGGTGTCATTACTGTTCCATATTGTGTTAAATGGACAAGGTCCTCCAGTGAGGTCTGGGGAATTGAGTAGGATAGCCAGGACAGGAACATCAGTTTGAGAGTGGGCTGGGATGTGGCTGCAGACCCAGCATTTAGAAATAATAAGGGTCTGAGCTATCCACACTTGCTGCTGGATAAAAGAATTGTCATTGTGGACTCCCCAGACCTTAAGATACCAGCAGCCGAAGAACAGGCACCACCAGAGGCGCATGTTGGAGGCAGGGCCCTTCTGGTTCTGACAACCTCAACTGAGGGAACTGCAGTCACAGTTTTATGTCCACCAGGCAGCAGGCGCTAAGCTCACTACTGCTTCTTCTAGGGCCTGGCTTTATGTAGTCATCTGCTTCTGGCAACCCTTACGAGAGCGTAGATTGTAAGTTATTGCAGGCTGTTCCTCTACGTCTTCTTCTGGAGTCAAAAAAATTGACTCTGCGTGGTCCTGAGGTGGTGGTTGGTTCACTGGGGGTGGTGCATTCTTACACTGCGAAGCATGTATCCACTCTGAGATGCCAGTCAGTTTAACAGCTGTCCCTTGACTCTGGCTGTAACAATGGCCTTCACACCTTGTCTTTTCCTGATGCATACATTCCTCATTCACACAAACAGATTGAGAATACAAACAGTAGTATTTTATATAGAACAAAAAAAAGCATTGCAAATTAAACCTTGCTAAGTTTTACAATTGATAACTAAGACAATTTACATTGAGACCCAGGCCTTCAATGTTTCTCTAATTTACTTAATACAGACACAATAGAGAATCCTGTCTCTTACTACCTAAATCTTAAAACAAAGAGTTAGAGAGGGCCCAATTTGTAATGCATATGGGAAAACAGAATCTTATAGTCCCAGAGGGTCATTTCTTTCTGGTATTTAAAAAAGGTGGCTAGCAGGATGAAATCTAATTATACTGTAATTCTTATGGGACATTATAAAATCCTGCTCCTACATATCCCCCTTTTGACACTAAGATTATTAATCGCCAGTGTCACTTCTTATTTAGTCCATGTAATAGAAAATACTGGGAGATGATTTGGGCCTGTGGCTTTAGCTTTACATACATTTGTTTTATCCACCAGCACATTTTAAACATTTCAATTAAACACATACAATTTAAAACCAAAAACAATTAGGGGTAGTAACATTAGTATGCCAGTAGTTGTGGGAGACCATCCAGAAAATATGTTATACCAATGGTAAGCTGTTATGCTTTTCTGCAGTGGCAATTCTTAACATGTCCCCATTTGCGTGTATAATATGAATAGTCCAGTTTTCCACATTTTTTTATTATTATTTTTTTTTTTTTTTAGGAACCATGTTACCTTTTTACCTTTTAACAGATGATTGGTAACTGTTTGCCATTCAATGCCAAGATTGATAGAGAACTCAACTAAATCAGTGCTTACAGTAAGCTGAGACTCTTTTGGTGTTGTTGTTGTTGTGGCAAATAGTAAATGTGATTATTGGTAAACACAGTACTTACATTACATTTACATTTGTCTTCTGGTAAGTTGCTAACACTTTTTAAACACTTTTCCCCAAGAATTAACACATACACATAGTCCATTATACAGTACTTTGGATTATCTGAAAGACAAAAAGAACATTTTTCTACCCCTTTTTGGGGTGGCATTGATTATTGCTTAAAGATTCCATTCTTTTACAAATACCCTTCCTGACTGCAGGCAAAACAGAGGAATTACCCCCTTATTTTCTTGTGGTTTTTTGTTCTATAGGCAGGCCAGGTTTTAATGGCTTCTACTTTTTAAGGGTTATGCAAAAATTATTCCACTGTTTAGTTATTAAATTCATGAGGTGGTGTACCTCAAGTTTTGCCTCTTATATAGCAGACCAAGTTTGTAATGTTTTGCCTGCTGTGTTAAGCTTTAAGTTTATTTAGAGGTAATAGCTGGGAAGCATCAGTACCATATTACTTTAAAGGATTTTTTCAAAAATCATACACACTACAAGTTGTTACAGGGGTACTTACTAACATTAAAGTTATTTTAATGTTTAATATTAACAGTAACATTAGCATCAAATTTATAAAAGGTATCTTGTTATATCATGCCTTTTATGTAGGCAGTTTGTGTGCTGACCAGGTATGTTCTTTATTTGCAGCTTCTTTTGTGCTGGTAGTTCTCACCTTTCTTTATCAGTTAGGTAATTTGCATCAACACAGGCTAGGCTTTTGGATTCAAAGCCATCAGCAGAGCTCAGAGACTCTGTCTTAACACACAGGGATCTGAAAAAGAAAACACAGCCTATTGCAGCTCTTTTTGGAGCTCTAATAGGATTTTAATTCAGCAGCATGTTTCATTTGCATTTTTTTTTCTTTTACATCCCTTTCTACAATATACGCTGCACATGTCCTACGGAAAATGCACATTCTTTCTATACTATAACTTTTCAAAAACATTAGCCATATTAATTTTTACATAAGGTATAACTGTTTCTTTTGTTCTTACAGAGTTTTCATGTATTCTTATCAAAGTGACAGTCTGATTCCACAGAGCCATTTTAAGGCTCAGTGTTTTTAACATTGCTTCTTTTTGTTTTGTGCACCTCACCTCTGCTGTTGCTTCAGAGTGTCACTGTTAATTTCTTATTCTTTCACTACAGCTCTTATCTGCTATTGTTACAAAAAAAACAAAACAAACAAACAAACAGACTCCAGAATCTTTACCTATTCTCCTGATTTTGACTGCCCTATTGCAGCCGTGACTTGGTCTTTATTTAAAAACATTTTAATTTTTGTAAAGAATCAAGTTACCCCTTAAGGGTTAAATGCTAAATCCCAAAGCCAAACAACACTAATTATCTGTGTCTTGCAAAAAGGTCTGTCAGTTTTGCAACTTTGAATTAAAGAGTCAAATGAATTTTTAGTGGCATTAAAAACAAAAACAAAATCAATTTATCTTACACCTACAAAACAGTAGTTTTACAAACCATATATGCTGGTTTAGATTCTTAGAACTTTACATATTTTCACAGACCAATAGATACATACATTTTCTTTTCCTTAACATTCCTTTACACTGCTTTGTTTTTGCATAGCTGTATATATATATATATGGATTATTTACAGGCACTCTTCTGGAAAAGGGCCCATTTTCCCTTCAGAATGGCTGCAAAGAAACCAAGAATTCTCTCTCTTTAACATGGTCCTTTTTAACATTTTCCACAAAGTTTAACTGCTTAATTCTCTCCAGCCTCTATAGAGTTAACTTTTCACTCTCTTCCCTTAAATCACTTGTTTATGTCCCAAAATGACACCTTTATCACCTTAGATTTCAACATTTTAAGTATTGTTCCAGGGATTCATGCCTGCACTTACTGCTTTTCTTACTCCTGACACTATTCCCTTAGGGCTTTCAACCTGTTTTTTCAGTTTCTTTATCTGTTGCTTGCCTGCTTTTCTGGGCCTGATCCTGCTTTATTTATTTATTTTTTTTTTTCTTCTTCTTCCAGTGAACCGTTTGTGAGTGCTATTGTGGTCACTTCACAATTTTGAAAGAAATGTTCAAGGAAATGGACCAGGAAGGGTGGGGGCTAGTTGAGGAGCTCCCCCCCGCCCCTAGCCTTGCTGAATTGGTAGTGGGACACTATAAAGAATCAGTTTCTGAGGCAGACAACAAAGAGGAACAGAACAAGGACTTTTTGTCCTTTTTACAATGAGATGGGAGTATGAAGCGGGTTGGATCGATCCGGGGTTTGGGGAACGGGGTAAAGGGGAGCGCTCTGTCTAGTGGTGGGAGAGGAGGCTTTTAATAAAACTTTTAACTTATTATTTGAATAATTGAGAGAGGCCAGTTTTGATTTTGTCCACCTATGATTTGCCTCTTGCCACCACTGCATGAAATAATTAACCTCTCCTTTAGCAAATTTAGTTTTAGGTTGGCCGAGTTTGTCCTTTAAGACGTCCACTCAGTCTTTGTTCCAAGATTTTAACAGTGGCCACTGAGTTTTGGGATCCCCCTGAGTTAGCCTAGACCATTTTCCCAGAAATTTACAGGAGTCTGGACCCTTTTTACAGGAGTCTGGACCCATCCTAAATACATAAAATGAGCCGGCGTTCATTTAGGGAACTGTCCCGACTTAGACGTCTGTTTACCAATACAGGAGGACTTCACACACCAATCACACAAGAAGGAAATTCGGGTTCGTCAGAGCGATGCCCAGTGCAACACACAAAAGGAGCCCACAGGCTACTGCCTCAATTGCCCTTGCTTTCACACCAGGGGTTTTACCCAAAGTGCGGTGCGGCTGCAATTGTGCAGATTCCACTCACTCAGACCGCGGGGACAGGAACCCCTTGGTCAGCCGATCCCCAGACAGAGATGGCACCCAGACTCAAACACTCCACAAGAGGACAGATAGACACAGAGACAGGACAGTCCTCAGTCCGGACAAAACACAGAAATAATTACCTGACCAGATTCCTGATGTCAGATCCCAGGATCCCTACCAGAACAGAGTGGGAACCAACAGGTTCGATGGCGTAGACCTCACTGTGGCTGTAAGCCTTTCTGCTCTAGTGGGGGACCGCTTGGGCCAAATGCCCAGGTGCCGGCTGCCACGGTTATCCCACAAAAACAGTTAGGAATCACACAGCCCCAGTGAAGACGGTTGCCATCTCGGTGGGACCTCCAAATTGTCAAAGTTAGAATCAAGACTCACAATTTGTCAGACCACTCTGTTTATTAGCGCAGCGCTTCGCCAATAACATTCAGAATATGTGAGTGGCCATGCAAGGCCCAAACAGTCTTATTTATACAGATAAAAGAGCGGGAATTAGACAAAGGGACAAAGAAAGCAAAACAGGAAAATTCACCTGGGGCACAGCATGCATATCCTATTTCCTTACTAACTGTTATCGATTTAAGGCTAATACTTCACCAATTGCCCTTAAACGGTGCAATTGTTCTATGTTAATGTCTGTATTCCTGACACCTGGACTGCAGCATTCCAACAGTTTTGCTTAAAGGTACAGACAGCATTTCTTTAATCCTTTCTATTCTTACTATATAATTCATTCTACTTTCACACACTCCACTAGCCGGGGCACGTCTGCAGCGCAGGGAGTCCCGTTAGCCAAAAGTTTGCACCCTGGCTCCGGCCGCCCCGCAAGTTTTTTTGTTCATTTTTTCTTGGGGCAGCAAAAAAGCCAGAGCTGGCCCTGCCGCAGGGATCCCTGGGCTCAGCTGCATGCAAAATAATTCACTAGCGGGTGGCATGTGAGGGCTCCAGGGAGAGCCAGTCCCATCACTGTACGATGAGGATCCCAGCACTGCATTACCCCTGCACTCAACACTAGAGTGATTTGCACCCAAACCAGCCCAAACGGATCAGTCTGGCGAGGCAGCCCCATGTGCTGTGCCCCTAGGCAGAGTAGGCCTGTCTGTGTGAACATGGGCTGCTCCTGAAGTCCTCCCCCAGCTCGTCACTATGGGTCAGGGGGAGCTCAGTCTCACCCTGCCCACCTCTCTTGCTGGCTATTTCCAGCTAAGCAGGGCCGGTGCAACCATTTAGGCAAACTAGGCGGCTGCCTAGGGCACCTAGTGGTTGGGGGCGCCTAAAAGTCCCCTCAGGTGAGGAGGTGGAGTGGCAGTGAGCTGGGTGGGGGGACATGTGGGGAGGGCTGCCCGCAGTAATGGGGGGGGGGGGCGCACAGGGGAACAGCTCCTCACCCCACCTCACCTCCACTCTGCCTCCTCCGCTGAGCACACAGCCCAGCTCTGAGTCTCCTCCAATCAGCGCCGCACGCCTGGGTGGGGAGGAGAATTAGAGCAGTGCCCGCATGCTCAGTGGGGGAGGCGCAGCCGAGGTGAGCTGGGGGGGCTACTCAGGCAGGGTTAGCTGCCGTGGCGGTGGGAGGGGGCAAAGGGGAGAAGTCTCCCCAGGCAGGGTTAGCTGCTGTGGCGGGGAGGGGGAGTCTCTCCAGGTGGGGTTAGCTGCCGTGGCAGCGGGAGGGGAGTCTCCCTGGGCGGGGTTAGTTGCTGTGGGGGGATAGGGGGGCAAGGGGTTAGCTCTCACTGTGGGGGGGTAACTGCTGCAGGGGGGGGGCTCCCCGGGTCAGATGCTGAGTTAGCTGCCGTGGGGGGGCAGGGTTAGCTGGGTGGGGGGTGCAAGGTGGAAGTTTTGCCTGGGGCACGAAACTTCCTTGCACCGGCCCTGCAGCTAAGTCCAAGGGGGATGAGCCAAAGACTCCTCCAGGGACTTCTCTGTTGCCAGTGGGAAGTGCTCAGGTACTGCAGCCAGGGCAGACCCCAGGAGGGAGCTGCCACTCCCACTACTCCCATAGCTCACAACTGCCTCCATGTTACCTGCTGCCCTCGTGTCTGTTGCAAGCGCCTCTCATCTCATTTCACTCCCGCACTGGTAGCTCTTCCAGGCAGGGCGGCTTTTGTCACCTTGGGTCTACAGATTTGAGTTTGGGTCCAACTCCCCAGTCCTTGCTGGGACTCTTCCTAGACCCGAAGTGGCAATGCTGGGTGCCCGGGTGCACTTGTGTATGGGCCGCAGCTGAGCAAGAAGGGAGGGTTTGGAAGAGAGGAAGCAGGAAAGCTCCCAAACCCATCCAGACCTGACTTTCCATGTAGACACCTGGTGGATTGCAACATTGCATCTGGGAGCAGCATGCAGTTGGGCCAGAGACCTTCCTTGTACCGTGTCCAAGGGATTTTCACCTTCCTCTAGGGGCGTGGAACACATCAAAGAGCTGACAGCATTCCCCGGGGCGCCTCTGTTCCCACTTGCATATTAAATGTGGCAACGTAAAATCCCAGGTACTGGGGCTCTGCCAAGAGCTCATGCAGGCAGCACAGGGCCGTGGCTCTGAGTGCACCTGCTGCAGCTGGGCCTGAGGAGCTGGCTCTCGGGAACTGTGGTCAGGCAAAAGATGCCATAGATGAAGGCCAGAAGGGACCATTCTGGTAACCCAGCCTGCCCCCTGCACCACGCAGCCCAGAGACTCTCAGCCAGCGACCCCAGGCCTGGGGAGGGGGTCTGGAGCAGTGGGGGCAGCGCAGGGGGTACTAAGGGGAAGGGGTCTGGAGCAGTGGGGCCAGCGCAGGGAGTACCGAGGGGAGGGGAGGGGGTCTGGAGCAGTGGGAGCAGTGCAGGGGGTACTGAGGGGAGTGGAGGGGGTCTGGAGCAGTGGGGCCAGCGCAGGGGATGGAGAGGGGAGGGGGTCTGGAGCAATGGGAGCAGTGCAGGGGGTACTGAGGTGAGGGGAGGGGGTCTGGAGCAGTGGGGGCAGTGCAGGGGATGAGGAGCGAAGGGGGTGTGGTCAGTTGGCGTGTGTTATCTCCGCACACTGGCCCAGCCCTGCACAGGTAGCTGGCTCAGCAGACCCCCACTAGCACTACCCAGACAGACCAGACTTGGGTCTCATAGACTCATAGACTCCAGGACTGGAAGGGACCTCGAGAGGTCATTTAGTCCAGTCCCCTGCCCTCATGGCAGGACCAAATACTGTCTAGACCATCCCTTATAGACATTTATCTAACCTACTCTTAAATATCTCCAGAGATGGAGATTCCACAACTTCCCTAGGCAATCTATTCCAGTGTTTAACTACCCTGACAGTTAGGAACTTTTTCCTAACATCCAACCTAAATCTCCCTTGCTGCAGTTTAAGCCCATTGCTTCTTCTTCTATCATTGGAGGCTAAGGTGAACAAGTTTTTTCCCTCCTCCTGATGACACCCTTTTAGATACCTGAAAACTGCTATCATGTCCCCTCTCAGTCTTCTCTTTTCCAAACTAAACAAACCCAATTCCTTCAGCCTTCCTTCATAGGTCATGTTCTCAAGACCTTTAATCATTCTTGTTGCTCTTCTCTGGACCCTCTCCAATTTTTCCACATCTTTCTTGAAATGCGGTGCCCAGAACTGGACACAATACTCCAGCTGATGCCTGACCAGCGCAGAGTAAAGCGGAAGAATGACTTCTCGTGTCTTGTTTACAACACACCTGTTAATGCATCCCAGAATAACGTTCGCTTTTTTTGCAACAGTATCACACTGTTGACTCATATTAAGCTTGTGGTCCACTATGACCCCTAGATCTCTTTCTGCCATACTCCTTCCTAGACAGTCTCTTCCCATTCTGTATGTGTGAAACTGATTGTTCCTTCCTAAGTGGAGCACTTTGCATTTATCTTTATTGAACTTCATCCTGTTTACCTCAGACCATTTCTCCAATTTGTCCAGATCATTTTGAATTTTGACCCTCTCCTCCAAAGCAGTTGCAATCCTTCCCAGTTTAGTATCGTCCGCAAACTTAATAAGCGTACTTTCTATGCCAACATCTAAATCGTTGATGAAGATATTGAACAGAACCGATGGCGAAGGCGCTCAGACAGGCCTACTGCAACGACGCTCAGTCGTAGCCCCCTGGCTCCATGTTTACAGGTTTACAACACACGTGTGCCCATCACAATGGCCCAGCTCAGCCAGCAGCAGGACTTTCTGCTGCCTCCTCAGCTGGACACAGGGGCCCCTCCAGTGACTTCTTCTAGTTATGTGCCCTGCTCCTGCCGTGGTTACTTACTGACCCTGCACCTGCTGGTTCGAACAAAACATCCCCATCCATCATCCCATCTTCCTTGTCTTACTTGGGGTCAGTGTGTTCCGGGGCCAGCTCCTCGGACTGGGTCTATGCCATACCGCTGTGCTAGGGTGGCCTTGGGCCAGTTCCCTGGAATGTGGTTACGGGACTACCCAGTACCTAGGGGCTACCCAATGTTATGCTTATAAGAAGTGCAGAGGATCTTTTTCAGGGGAAAAGGCAGCACCCTGCATTTATTGGAAATACAGCAGTTAGCACATGTGTTCAATCACACACACAGGTCCTGCAGATGGTCTGATAGTCACCAGTCTGTCTATAGCTCGAGTCAATCTAATGGCCAGTTAGACTGAGCACGAGGGAGGAGCTGGGCTCTGTCGGTCACGATCCGAGGCTTTGCAGGACTGAACCCAGAGTTCTGTGGCAAAACACCCCAGCTTTATACTTGTCAATTCCCACCTTAGTCTATGGATTTTGCAATATCATTCTGTGATCGTTAGTCCTTAGGTGGGATTAATCTTGGGGTTTTCTGCTGTTATCTCTTCTTTGTTGTCTTGCCTTCAGGGGTGTTTGCCTCACCTCTGAGGTTGTGGATGCTGCTAACTTGTTTAGCATCAAATACAATGGATGTTTTCTGATTGTTTCCTGCTGTCTCTCCAAGTCTCTCACTTCTTCTTGACCATCTGGACATTTGGGATGGCTTTCACACTCATCCTTAGCCATGCACACACATCCTTTACTCACCCCAAACAATTGTACAGAGAATGTCAGACAGGATGTCATAAACAGATAGCTAAGGGTTAATGTCTCTTTCACCTGGAAAGGAGTAACCTGAAACACCTGACCATAGGACTAATCAGGAAACAAGACTTTTTCAAATCTGGGTGGAGGGAAGTTTGTGTCTGAGTTCTTTGTCTGGTGTCTGTCCCTCTCGGCTATGGGAAGGATTTTTCTGTCTCCTGCTTTCTAATCTTCTGTTTTCAAGTTGTGAGTACAAATATCATAAAACAATAGGGGTTATTGTTTTTTTCTTTTGTATTTACATGTGTGTAGTTGCTGGAGTGTTTGAATTGTGTTCTTTTGAATAAGGCTGTTTATTCATATTTCTTTTAAGCAATTGACCCTGTATTTGTCACCTTAATACAGAGAGACCATTTTTATGTATTTTTCTTTCTTTTTAAGACCTGTTGGAGTTTTTCTTTAGTGGGGAACTCCAGGGAATTGAGTCTGTAGCTCACCAGGGAAATGGTGGGAGGAAGAAGTCAGGGGGAAATCTGTGTGTGTTAGATTTACTAGCCTGACTTTGCATTCCCTCTGGGTGAAGGAGGGGGGTGGGGGAGGGGAGCTTGGCTCTCTCTCTCGGTACTTGTGTTTCCAGGACTGGAAATAGGGAGGGTGGCATCCCTCTGTTTAGATTCACGGAGCTTGCTTCTGTGTATCTCTCCAGAAACCCAGGGAGGGAACACCTGGAAGGGGGGGAAGGGAAATGGTTTATTCCCCTTTGTTGTGAGGCTCAAGAAATTGGGGTCTTGGGGTCCCCAGGGAAGGTTTTTGGGGGGACCAGAGTGCCCCAAAACACTCTAATTTTTTGGGTGGTGGCAGCTTTACCAGGTCCAAGCTGGTAACTAAGCTTGGAGGTTTTCATGCTAACCCCCATATTTTGGACGCTAAGGTCCAAATCTGGGAATATGTTATGACATGGTGTGCAGCGTTGTGGGAATGATAGAATGCAGAAGCCAGTAGAAATATTATTTTCTTTTTCTCTGCTAGGGCTTTGAAGCAGAGAGAAACAGTTGGTTTTAAAAGCAACCAGAGAGAATTATTTTTTTCTCTGCTCTCTTTGGCAGTTTTTGGCTTGCATATTAAGCAAGGAACCATTAAGCTGTGACGAACAGAACTTTTGTCAGACAATAGCACTCCCATTAGGAGGCAATTACCAGCACTATACACATGCAAATAAAGTGGTTTTTCTGGTTTACTTTACATTGAAAAGATTAGCTAGAGGAAGAAAGGGAAAAAGGCACTGTTGCTAGGCAGACCCCAGGAGGCAACAGAGAACCTGCAGTTCACAAGATAAACACCAGAGGGCACCCCAACACAAGAAAACAGGAACCATGCCTTCCAATACAAAAATGGAGGCCGAAGGACAAATCAAAGAAGCTGAACACAGGCGACAACTGGAAAAAAGACAAAAAGAGGTGGAGCTGAAAGAAAAGGAAGAAAACATCAAACTGGCAGCCTACAAAAGAGAACAAGCAGCCAAAGAGGTAGCCCACAAAAGAAAACTAGAAGAAGAAGAGGTGGCCCACAGAAGGAAACAAGAAGAAGAAGAGGCGACCCACCGCCGAGACATGGAAAAACAACAAAAAGAAAGTGAAGAGAGGGAAAAACAGAGAAAACATGAACTGGAATTAGAAAAGGCTAAGCAACATGCTCCAGCCAATCCTAACAACCCTTCGCCAATGATTGTTCCACAGCACAGGAAATTTCCCACCTACAAGGCAGGTAATGACACCAAGGCCTTCTTGGAAAATATTGAAAGAGCCTGTCTTGGGTACAGCATCCCTGAAGACCAGTACATGGTAGAATTGAGGCCACAGCTCAGTGGACCTTTAGCAGAGGTGGCGGCTGAAATGCCTAAGGAGAAAATGAACGACTATAAACTTTTTCAAACCAAGGCCAGATACAGAATGGGGATAACCCCGGATCATGCCTGTCGGCGTTTCAGAACCCAAAAGTGAAAACCAGATGTGTCATTTCCCAAACACGCCTACTACGTTGGGAAAAATTATGAGGCCTGGATATCAGGACACAATGTTAAATCCTTGGAAGAACTGCACCTCCTCATACAAATGGAGCAGTTCTTGGATGGTGTTCCTCAGGACATAACACGGTACATACAAGATGGAAAACCCAAAAATCTCACCGAGGTGGGGGAGATTGTAGCCAGATGGATGGAAGTGGCAGAAAGCAAGAAAGCTACTGTCAAGGGGAACGAATACCCCAGGGAGCACACCAACCATAAACCCTACAACCGAGGGCAGCCAAAAACACCACCTACAACCCAAGGAAAGCCACAGACGCCCTATTCTTCCACCTCACCAGTCTCCAGTAACTCACCTCGACCCAGTGACCAGTCAGATGGAAGATGCTTTAAGTATAATGAACTGGGACATATCAAGGCCAACTGCCCAAAGAACGCCATCCGAGTGCAATTCATTACACCACCATCACTCAAAAGATCCCCAGGCCCAGATGCCTCTCAAATACTCTTGGAGCGAAGGGAAAATTTGAGAGTGAGCGAAAAGAAGGTTACTGCGTGGAGAGACACGGGGGCACAAGTGTCAGCTATCCACCAATCCCTCGTAGACCCCAAATTCATCAACCCAAAGGCCCAAGTGACAATTTACCCCTTCATGTCACAAGCTGTAGACTTGCCTACAGCTCAACTGCCTGTCCAGTACAAAGGCTGGTCAGGAATGTGGACTTTTGCAGTTTATGACAACTATCCCATCCCCATGCTACTGGGGGAAGACTTGGCCAACCAGGTGAAGCGGGCCAAGCGAGTGGCAATGGTTAGACACAGCCAAACCAGGCATGTTTCCAGACCCATTCCTGTTCCTGAGCCATCCACAGACGCCCCATCTGTGTTACCAGAGACCCAGCCAGAGGTAGTGGACCCGGATTCCATGCCAACCACTGAAACAGCCACAGCACCTCCAGTCCCAGGCCCGGAACTGGAACAGCAACCAGCACCAGCAATTGCAACCACATCTTCAAGCTCAACGCCAGAGGGCGCCAGCGAGCCAGAACTGGCAGAAGCAACAGACAGCCATACCCAAAAGGCTCAGCCAGAGCCTGAAATACCCTCAGGTGCACCAGCGGAGAGCGGTTCACCAACACCGGAAACAACCCCATCACCTACATTGCTTCCAGAGGGACCAAGCTCAAGTCCACAGTCTGAGGAAGAACTGGTGACCCCAGCCTCAAGGGAACAGTTCCAGACTGAGCAGGAAGCAGATGACAGCACCCCACCGCCTCTCAGCTCTTCTCACCGATCCCGGTTTGTTATCGACCAAGGACTTTTATACAAGGAGATTCTTTCTGGTGGACACCAGGAAGAATGGCAGCCGCAAAAACATTGGTGGTTCCAACTAAGTACCGGGGGAAGCTCTTAAGCTTAGCCCATGATCATCCCAGTGGCCATGCTGGGGTGAACAGAACCAAGGACCGGTTGGGGAAGTCCTTCCACTGGGAGGGGATGGGCAAGGACGTTGCCAAGTATGTCGGGTCTTGTGAGGTATGCCAAACAGTGAGAAAACCCCAAGACCAGTTCAAGGCCCCTCTCCAGCCACTCCCCATAATTGAGATCCCATTTCAGCGAGTAGCTGTGGATATTCTGGGTCCTTTCCCAAAAAAGACACCCAGAGGAAAGCAGTACGTACTGACTTTCGTGGACTTTGCTACCCGATGGCCGGAGGCAGTAGCTCTAGGCAACACCAGGGCTAACACTGTATGCCTGGCCCTAACAGACATTTTTGCCAGGGTAGGTTGGCCCTCCGACATCCTTACAGATTCAGGATCTAATTTCCTGGCAGGGACCATGCAAGAACTGTGGGAAACTCATGGGGTGAACCACTTGGTTGCCACCCCGTACCACCATCAAACCAATGGCCTGGTGGAAAGGTTTAATGGAACTTTGGTGGCCATGATAGGTAAATTCATCAATGAACACTCCAATAATTGGGACCTAGTGTTGCAGCAGTTGCTGTTTGCCTACAGGGCTGTACCACATCCCAGTTTAGGGTTTTCACCATTTGAACTTGTGTATGGCCACGAAGTTAAGGGGCCATTACAGTTGGTGAAGCAGCAATGAGAGGGGTTTATGCCTTCTCCAGGGACTAACATTCTGGACTTTGTAAGCAACCTACAAAGCACCCTCCGACACTCTTTAGCCCTTGCTAAAGAAAACCTAAAGGATGCTCAGGAAGAGCAAAAGGCCTGGTATGACAAACATGCCAGAGAACGTTCCTTCAAGGTAGGAGACCAGGTTATGGTCTTGAAGGTGCAACAGGCCCATAAGATGGAAGCATCATGGGAAGGGCCATTCATGGTCCAAGAGCGCCTGGGAACTGTGAACTACCTCATAGCATTTCCCAATTCCTCACTAAAGCCCAGAGGGTACCATGTTAATTCTCTCAAGCCTTTCTATTCCAGAGACTTACAGGTTTGTCAGTTTACAGTCCAGGGAGATGATGCTGAGTGGCCTGAAGGTGTCTACTACGAAGGGAAAAAAGACGGTGGCGTGGAAGAGGTGAACCTCTCAACCACCCTGGAACGTCTGCAGCGGCGACAAATCAAGGAGCTGTGCACTAGCTTCGCCCCATTGTTCTCAGCCACCACAGGACGGACTGAACGGGCATACCACTCCATTGACACAGGTAATGCTCACCCCATTACAACCCCACCCTACCGGGTGTCTCCTCATGCCCAAGCTGCTATAGAATGGGAGATCCAGAACATGCTACAGATGGGTATAATCCGCTCATCTACCAGTGCATGGGCATCTCCAGTGGTTCTGGTACCCAAACCAGATGGGGAAATACGCTTTTGCGTGGACTACCGTAAGCTAAATGCGGTAACTCGTCCGGACATCTATCCAATGCCACGCACCGATGAGCTATTGGAGAAGTTGGGACATGCCCAGTTCATCTCTACAATAGACTTAACCAAGGGGTACTGGCAAGTACCGCTAGATGAACCTGCCAAGGAAAGGTCAGCATTCGTCACCCATGCGGGGGTGTATGAATTTAATGTCCTTCCTTTCGGGCTGCTAAATGCACCCGCCACCTTCCAGAGGCTGGTAGATGGTCTACTAGCAGGACTGGGAGAATATGCAGTTGCCTACCTCAATGATGTGGCCATTTTTTCAAACTCCTGGCCCGAACACCTACTACACCTGGAAAAGGTCTTTGAGCGCATCAGGCAGGCCGGACTAACTGTTAAGGCCAAAAAGTGTCAAATAGGCCAAAACAGAGTGACTTACCTGGGGCACCAGGTGGGTCGAGGAACCATAAGCCCCCTACAGGCCAAGGTGGATGCTATCCAAAAGTGGCCTGTCCCAAGGTCAAATAAACAGGTCTAATCCTTCTTAGGCTTGGCCGGGTACTACAGGCGATTTGTACCACACTACAGCCAAATTGCTGCCCCACTGACCGACCTGACCAAAAAGACCCAGCCAAATGCAGTTAAGTGGACTCATGAGTGTCAAAAGGCCTTTACCCAACTTAAGGCAACGCTCATGTCTGACCCTGTGCTCAGGGCCCCGGACTTTGACAAGCCATTCCTAGTAACCACGGATGCATCTCAGCATGGTATAGGAGCAGTTCTCATGCAGGAAGCAACGGATCACAACTTCCATCCTGTCGTGTTTCTCAGCAAGAAACTGTCAGAGGGAAAGTCACTGGTCAGTCAGTAAAAAGGAATGCTATGCCATTGTGTACGCCCTGGAAAAGCTACGCCCATATGTTTGGGGATGGCGGTTCCAGCTACAAACTGACCATGCTCCACTAAAGTGGCTTCATACTGCCAAGGGAAACAACAAGAAACTTCTTCGTTGGAGTTTAGCTCTCCAGGATTTTGATTTTGAAATTCAGCACATTTCAGGAGCTTCTAACAAAGTAGCTGATGCTCTCTCCCGTGAGAGTTTCCCAGAATCCAGTAGTTAAAAAGTGTTCTTAAAATGTAAAAGTCTGTTAGTTATATACTTAATAGTATATGTAAAGGTGCATGTGTTTTATTAATCTGTTTATTTTAAAGTTCTAGGAGGAAATCGCCGCCAGTGAGGTTCCCCACTGTCTGCAATTTGGGGGGCGTGTCATAAACAGATAGCTAAGGGTTAATGTCTCTTTCACCTGGAAAGGAGTAACCTGAAACACCTGACCAGAGAACCAATCAGGAAACAAGACTTTTTCAAATCTGGGTGGAGGGAAGTTTGTGTCTGAGTTCTTTGTCTGGTGTCTGTCCCTCTCGGCTATGGGAAGGATTTTTCTATCTCCTGCTTTCTAATCCTCTGTTTCCAAGTTGTGAGTACAAAGATCATAAAACAATAGGAGTTATTGTTTTTTTTTTCTTTTGTATTTACATGTGTGTAGTTGCTGGAGTGTTTGAATTGTGTTCTTTTGGATAAGACTGTTTATTCATATTTCTTTTAAGCAATTGACCCTGTATTTGTCACCTTAATACAGAGAGACCATTTTTATGTATTTTTCTTTCTTTTTAAGACCTGTTGGAGTTTTTCTTTAGTGGGGGACTCCAGGGAATTGAGTCTGTAGCTCACCAGGGAATTGGTGGGAGGAAGAAGTCAGGGGGAAATCTGTGTGTGTTAGATTTACGAGCCTGACTTTGCATACCCGCTGGGTGAAGGAGGGGGGTGGGGGAGGGGAGCTTGGCTCTCTCTCTCGGTACTTGTGTTTTCCAGGACTGGGAACAGGGAGGGTGGCGTCCCTCTGTTTAGATTCACGGAGCTTGCTTCTGTGTATCTCTCCAGGAACCCAGGGTGGGAACACCTGGAGGGGGGAAGGGAAATGGTTTATTCCCCTTGGTTGTGAGACGCAAGGAATTTGGGTCTTGGGGTCCCCAGGGAAGGTTTTTGGGGGGACCAGAGTGCCCCAAAACACTCTAATTTTTTGGGTGGTGGTAGCTTTACCAGGTCCAAGCTGGTAACTAAGCTTGGAGGTTTTCATGCTAACACCCATATTTTGGACGCTAAGGTCCAAATCTGGGAATATGTTATGACACAGGATTACATTTTAGAAAGGGTTCTGTGGTTACTGAAGGGATTACAAAAGAACCTTACACAACTTTCTTTGCAATGCAGGTAAGAATCAAGGCCTTATACTAAAATTTTATTAAGATGATGTTTAAAAAAAGTGAACGGTACAGAGTTTAAGCATAGCAGTTTCTGGTTATCAGGTAATAATGTACAGATTATCAAGGGGTGTGAAATTTGGTTTAAGATTGGCTGTCATAAGGAATACATAATCTGCAATATTCCAGATTGAGGTAAAAGGTTAACGGGTCAAAGTGCTGACATTGAGATATGAGGGTATGTTGTTCACATAATGACAATGTTCGGGTGTGGAGTTTAATGAATGGATATGATGATGAGGCTGGATTGACCCGCATTTGGTGAGGTTTAACGTTCAGTGAGTTTATGGTTCCAGTTCATACGGTCCACTATAATGAAAACTTACCCTAAAACAAAACGTGACCATTATCAGCCATAAGGACTGTTCTGGTCTATTCCTGCCTTAACATCAGTTCAGTCACAGGCAGCCTGGCTGGTGCGTTTTTTCCAACGACCCAGGGTCGTTCCTTCCTGCTATCCAGTCAGGGAGGCCAGTAGAATGCAATCAGATCATATCATACATCTGTAACCCTTCTGCCCCTCTGAGTTGGCAGCAACAAGGGCCAGGTTCAGTGTCCAGGGGTTTCATTTCAATAACACAACGCATAACCGGCTCCAGCCCCCACCCAGTGACCTGGGACACTTACATACCACCCCCCCCGGGTGCCTCTAGGAGGCAATACTTCCCCTCTCGCAAGCACAGAGTCTGAGTGTAGCAAAATCCTTTTAATAAAGGAGGGAAACAATGCAGCATCCCATTGGAGAAACACCACAAACAGGATTATAACACAAACCATAAGCAAAAACCCACCTCCGAGTACCTTTGGCAATGCCTTTTCCCCCTTAGGGTCTTAAGTCCAATCACCCCAAAGTCCAACAACCCAAAAGTCTCTGGTCAGTGCCACCCCAGAGTTCAAAAGTTTATCTGCAGAGTTTTACCCCCTCCTCAGCCTGGGTGGAAATGGGGGGAGGGCCCCACACAGGGTGGTGGGGCCCACACAGAGTGATAAGGGGCACCTTACGTGGGCCAAGGCCAACTGCTCCTCCTCTCCATGGAGATCTGCTGCAGCCTTCACCACGACCAGCTCCACCTCACCAGCTGTGCCGCTCCTCCAGCTGACCCATGAGCCACTCCAGCCGTCCCCGCAAACCGCTCCACTCCGCTCACTGTTCCATGGGCTGTTCCAACATGCTGCAAACTGCTTCACTCTGCCAGCCACTTAATGATAGGTCTTCAGGCTCCCCCACCAGTTAGCACAGCACTCAGTGATCTCAGCTCAGTAACTCCAGCTCTCAGGGCCGTAGCAACAAAGAACGTGGCCCCCTCCGAACATATGTCCAGGGCCCCTTACAATGCAGAAACTGGAATGCGGTATTTATTGTATACAATATACAGGGTTCATATTATGTATACATAGGCCTACAGTGTACATGTATTCCGTATTTACACAAAGCGCTTCTTTCGAGCCTTGTTCTCCGCAAATTGGTTAATCAATGCGTCATAGTCCAGAGATCTGGCAATCTTGTTTTCGATTGAGATAACTGCAAGCGCAGAAAGCCTGTCATCTGTCATGGTTGAGCGCAGGATATTCTTAATCAGTTTCATTCTGCTGAAGCTCCTTTCAGCACCAGCAACAGTAACTGGTGTGGTCAGAAGAATTCTGATGCAAAGGCAAAGATTCGGTTATATCTCCTGAAGGCTGTTCTTGTATATGTACGTTAAAAAATTGTTTGCCGTGACAAGTCCTCTCTCTTTCTCGATGACATAAATAAAACGATTCAATTCCATTATGAGTTCGTTGGCATCAATGTCTCCCATTTTTCTTTCAAAATTTTTGCTGTGATTCTCCAGTTCATTTTCTCTGTGACACTGCTTCAGGCTGTTAGCGTCGTACAGAAATCCAAACAACTTATACCACTCCACGAGTTGGTCAAATCGCGACGAAACAGAAGATATGGCCTGATCAGTGAGAACAAGAAAGAACTACAATTTGAATTTTTCTTCGGCAGAAAGACGACTCGAATCATCAGCACATTCGTAATCAAACATTCTCTTCTTACGTGGCACCCTGGTTTCCGAAAACACCTGCTCAATACCCATATGCTCTGCTATTTCACGTGCATTTGTGACCACAGAGTTATATCCTGTATTTCGATAGTCTTCCAAAAACTTCATTGTGGCACCGACTTCTGCCTGCAGACGCAGTACGTTGATTGACACATCTGGTGACTGAATTAATTTGCTGGTTTTATTGATGTGAAATAGTATATTGTACCAGGTGTACACAGTCAGAACAAAAGGCCATGTAGTAACATGGTCTAAAAGCGCACCGGCTTCTGTTGCTGTATTGCCATCTTTCTTTTCGAGCACATATTCTCGCAAAGATGACAAAGCATTGCACAATTCTTCAAGGTGATAACGCAATGGCTTCACAGCATCAATTCTCGACTCCCAATGAGTGTCCAATAACCCTTTAACAGATATTGGCATATGTTCTTGAAGTATATTCCAACGTGAAGGTGAAGAAGAAAAGATAACGTATATTCTGTTAATCAGACCGAAAAAGTCAACGGCATATTTCGATGACTTTGCCATGTCTGAGATCACAAGATTCCGAGTGTGAGCTCCACATGGTACATACAAGGCACGGTCATTTATTTCTAGCATGCGGGCTTGAACTCCTTTATTCTTTCCTCTCATATTTGTGCCGTTATCATAAGCTTGGCCTCTCATGTCAGCAATGTCTATTCCTAAGTTGTTTGCCTTTTCAAGAAACGCTTCCAATAAGCCCTCGCCAGTTGTATCATGAACATTAAGAAAACCAACAAACGCTTCACGAATATTGACACCATCTTCACAGTTGCATTCAACAAAGCATAACACCACAGACATCTGTTCCTCATGTGACACGTCGGGAGCACAGTCCAAAATAACTGAATAATATTTTGCTTTTTTAAGCTGTGCTATGTTGGCCTCTTGAATGTTACTGGCAACAAGTTGAATCAGCTCGTTTTGGATCTGTGGACTGAGGTACTGAACATGTGTCTCTGCCTTATTAATCCTCTGTAAAAGTTCGCTGAGGACAGTATCATACTTTGCAAGCAATTCAAACAGTCCCAAAAAGTTGCCATTCGAAGGATCGCCGAGCTTTTCATTACTTCCTCGAAATGCCAAGTTTCTTTCGGACAAGAAAATAACGACATCAACCATGCATTTGACAACATTTCTCCAGAAATCTCTTTCTTTCAGAAAAGCCTGCAATTCGAGTTGGTCAATAGATGTACGGTTTACTCTGCCTGACCGAAGGTCAAACCATTTCACCATACAGTCTTGATGACCTTTGCCTGTTTTATGCTGCTGAAGTCTTTTTGACAGTGCTTTCCAAGCAGATGTTCCACGACATAGCGGTATGTCGCCAGTGCCAAATAATTTACAACAAAAACAAAAAATGGCATCTTTCTGAACTGAATACATTAACCATCTGCGGTGGGCCACGTGCAACAATGTCACACACTTACCTGTCCGATATTATAGACGGCCAATCTCCTGGATCGTCAGTCAGTGGTTCAGATTCAGATACTTCTTTCCCGGCAGCAGCTGGAATATCTGTCACAGTTTGTTTGGTAGAACAACTGGCTTCACCTTCGACCTCACTTGAAGCACTTCTGGATACTTCTGGATACGATTCGTCGCTGCTAGCGCAGTCCGTTTCATGTGCCTGTACCTGTACACTGGATTGCAGCGCAAAATACGTTGACAACTTTGGAATTTTCTCAAGTTCCTTCTCGGCATCTTTTGCTGCCTTTCGTTTACTAGCTCCGCTCTTATACATTCTCTTAGACATCACAAAGCACGCTTCTGCATTGAAAACGATAAAAAACTAAACAACTAAATTAATAACATTTATCCACCGACCGCCATTATGAACGCAAATACACATTCTTTGAATGGGTCCAACTAAAATTCGAAACTAACCAACAGACAACTGATGTAGCCAATAGCATTGTGATGTATCATAATGACTTCACGGTTTTGTCAGTAAAACCGACATGGATTGTGCAATAGCGTCAATAAATGTCACTTACCTAGTTATACCTTACATTTTTTTTGCCACTTTTAGGGGCCCCCTTCCTTGCAGGGCCCCCACCGGTTGGAGGGTACGGAGGGCGCCCGCTACACCTCTGCCAGCTCTTTAGCGATTTCAACTCTTAGCGATTTCAGCTCATAGTAGGGGAGCCCTGATGTTGGTGCACCATTGGTCCAAAATGAATTCAGCTCAGCAGCCTTTAGATAGACTCCTAATGAAATCAAAATTAGCTCTACTCTTTAACAGTGGAGACAGGAGGATGTGCAATTGGTGTTCCAGACCCTCAAAAGGGGCCCATACCATTAGGTACACACACCAGTCCCCAACCTCTCTCAATTCACTGGGTTTTGGAACCCATGTCCATTGTCTAGCAAGTGTCACTTAATTTATATTGAGACATCTCTGTCATAAAGCAGTCTCGTAGTTCCTCATTCACATAATCAGGTGGCAACACTTTATTTATCCTGCCCCAATAACAAAGAAATTGGGGATCCCAGAGCTGTCAAAATAACCATCCCAGGCTGCCTTGGGTATGCTGGGTGTGCCCATGCAAATACCAGAGATACTTTCTGAAATTCTTTCCACACTTCCCATAATTCACCACCAGATGTCAAGGTAGAGCACATCCTGACTTTGCTTACACACCAATACATTTAATACATATTACATTATTATCCTTTATCCTAACATAAAATCCTACTATCCCGGGAGTGCCTGTGTTTTAGCCATGCTCGCCAAGCCTTTGCCAAGTCCATGTGCCGGACAGTAACCTTGTGAGCAGGCGTTTGCTTTATGGCAGGGCCTGGCTTTTGCTGACTTTGGTTCAGACTTCAGGCCTTGCACCAGGCCCAGTGCTCCAGGCTCTCTCAGCACTACCAGGGGGTCTGGAGAAAGGGGGACAGGCTGGGGCAGGGAAATGAGAGCAGTCTGGAGCAGGAGGGTCTGGTTCAGTGGGGGCAAGATGGAGGGGAAGGGGTGTCTGGAGGAAAGGTAGGGTGGGGAGAGGGGATTCAACACTGGGGGCAGCACAGGGGTTGGGGAGAGGAGGGGAGGGGGAGAAGCAGGGGCCCAGAGCAGTGGGGGCAGGATGGAGGGGAGGGGCAGGAGGCCTGGAGCAGTGGGGGCAGGACAGGGCCCAGAGCAGTGGGGGCAGGACAGGAAGTCTGGAACAGTGGGGGCAGGATGGAGGGGAGGGGCAGGTGGCCCGGAGCAGTGGGGTAGGGCACAAAGCGGGAGGTGCTGCTCAACAGTGGGTGTCAGGGAACGTTGCTTCTTGCCAAAGGCCAGTCCAGCCCCACAGCAGCTGTTCTGTAGTGCTGGCGCTGAGGGGCACCGTTGGGGCACGTTACCGTCCTCTGCCATGTGTGTGACTCGTCCGCCCGGTGCCCTGAGGGCCGTGGTGCTGCAGTGGTAGGTCGACGGTTCCCAGCTAGTTACCGTCCAGCCTGGCTCTTATCGCAGGACTAAGCAGAAGGGGAAAGCCGGCCAGTGCTGTGAGACGGCCAGCAGCTCCCCTGGCTCCAGCCTGGGAGAGGGTAAGTGGAGGTGCCAGCTGGCTGTGGGGAGAGACGGGCATGGCTGTGGGCATTAGCTGTTTGCATTTCAGCCTGAACGTCTCCCCCCGGCTGGCAGAGGAGTGGGAAAGGCAAAAGCCAGATGAAAAGACAGGCCTGGAGGTTTTATGGATCTCAGGATTTTGGGAGTCTGTCTCGTGATTTTTAATCTCTGAAGGGGTCCTGCTTGTGACGTTTGATCTTGGGAGGGTAGCAGTGCTGTGCCAGGTGGTGATATTGGCACACCAGCAGCCTGAGCGGGGTCTAGATTTTGAAGCCTCTTGGCGAAGGAGAGGCTTACGGAGGATTTGAAGGCGGACGGGGCTGTTCTGCAGATGATACAAGGCGCTCCGCCTG
Organism: Gopherus flavomarginatus; assembly: GCF_025201925.1. Taxonomy (NCBI): domain Eukaryota; kingdom Metazoa; phylum Chordata; order Testudines; family Testudinidae; genus Gopherus; species Gopherus flavomarginatus. The sequence goes on along the minus strand of NC_066618.1, from coordinate 301,658,230 downwards.
AGCACGGGGGCGGCAGGGGAGACAGCATGACCGGGCTTGTTGGAACATAACAAGTGGGCGATGGAGGCTGGTGGCCCTAGGCAGTGAAGGTGGGAGCTGACATCACGACAGCGTATGAGGCAATAGGGAGCGAGGGTCGGGCCATGAAAGTGAATACAAGTAGTGTGTGTGTCTGATGGGCTGGAGAAAGGGGAGCCAGTGCAGGGATGCAAAAGGGGGCGACATTAGAGCTGGTTGATAAATGGGGGGGGGCGGGGGGGCCCATGGACCTTTTCACTTCCACAGACATTCAAACACCAAAATACTTCACCACAAACCAAAATGTTTTGATTTGGAAATGCAGCCACATAGCCTCATGGGAGCTGTAGTTCAGGTGCCTCTAGCTTCAGTTTTCCTCTATAGATCAGGCTCCTTGGGCCAACTACATTTCCCATGAAGCACTGCGGTTCCCCCTTGGCGAGCGGAGGCAGTTGTGGGGAAGGGGGTTCATAGTATTTTGGATGAGCACTGTGTGTGCCTCAGTTTCCCCTATGAGAGGCAGGGTTAACCGGGAGGGGGGGAGGTTGTTTACTCTGCAGAGAGCCAGGTGTGACTGATGCCGGGCTGTCTGGGGCCAGGACCCACAGAGAGCGGCAGAGACAATGGCCAAGCCAATTACTCAGACATTTGGTACCTAATAACTAACTGACTCTCCGCAGGAAGCCAGCTGGGTGTGACGAGCTGGAGAACAAAGGGCTGAGGAGGAGGCCAGGTAACCACGTTTCCTAGGAATAAGAACAAAGAACTAAGGAGGGGCCCCTTGGGCTTGTTAAATGTGGGTGGCTGAAAGCTGGAGGGAAGCTTCTGGACTGGGACTAGAGAGGGGTCATAGAATCATAGAATATCAGGGTTGGAAGGGCCCTCAGAAGGTATCTAGTCCAACCCCCTGCTCAAAGCAGGACCAAACCCAACAAAATCATCCCAGCCAGGGCTTTGTCAAGCCTGACCTTAAAAACTCCTGAAGAAGGAGATTCCACCACCTCCCTAGGGAACCCATTCCAATGCTTCACCACCCTCCTAGTGAAAGTGTTTCCTAATATCCAACCTAAACCTCCCCCACTGCAACTTGAGACCATTGCTCCTTGTTCTGTCATCTGCCACCACTGAGAACAGCCGAGCTCCATCCCCTTTGGAACCCACCTTCAGGTAGTTGAAGGTTGCTATCAAATCCTCCCTCACTCTTCTGGGCTCTGGACCGACCCAGCTGGACTTTGCTGTAACTTTCCCATCTCTGTGTTAGCGAAGGACTCTCTACGCTGAGTTCCAGACACCTAATAACCCCCCTGCATTACCCCGTGGGATGACAGTCACTCTACTTTAAACAAGTTGGAGTGCATTGCTCCTTTTGGGGGTGCAGGACTCCCTCCAGGGTCCAATCCAGGTGGACTCACTGCAGGGAGCTCATGTTAAGGTTCCTTCCCTACGCTGAACTTTCGGGTACAGATGTAGGGACAGATGTAGGGACCTTGACACGGTGGTAGGCGTGGGATTTTTGGGGAAGTGGAGTCAGCAGGTGGAAGGTTTTGTCTCCTTAGCTCCATAACAGCCAGCTTATGTTTCTGTGCCTCCCTCTGGGCCTCCACAGCCCTCTTGTGGGCAGCTTCTTCCCTCGCATTTTCTGCCTCCAAAACACTAATTTCTAATTGTCTTAGGGTATGGCTACGCTTACAGTTGTACAGCGCTGGGAGTTACAGCTGTCTTCGTACAGCTGTGTAGGGAAAGCGCTGCAGTGTGGCCACACTGACAGCTACCAGCGCTGCAATCGTTACACCCCAAGCAGACCAGGTGTACAGCCAGCGCTGCAGCCAGGGAGTTGCAGCACTGGATGTGCCTTGAAGGTGTGGACAGTTACTAAGTTGCAGCGCTGTAAACCCACCACCAGTGCTGCAACTCTCCAGTGTAGCCAAGCCCGTAGTTCTAGCCGTCTCTTATGTTCATTTTCTTTCTCTTTTGCTTCCAGTCTGGCCAGCTCTAGTTTATTAGCGGCGTCACTGGTACTCATTTTCCTGCTTTCTTGTGCTGGGTCACAACCCCTCTGCAGTTCACTGAAACTGAGATGCACTCAACTCAGGGGATGCTTAGTTAACAGAGACTTTCACAGTGCCCAGTGTTCAGCCTTTCTGGATAATTTGCAACCAGTGCAGTTTTAGCTTCTTCTGACCTTCAATCTTATTTATTTTGCTTCCTTTTTTGTCCCTACTTCCCTTTCCCGAAATAAGCAAACAGAAAATAACAAACCAGTAACCACTTTGTCTGTTCTCCAGCCACCACACCTAAAACTCACTTAAAATCACTACCAGTACCTTAAAGCAATCAGCTGTGCACAGACCCTGCTCGACCACGCCACTGTGACGGGTTGGATCACAGAAACCCCTTGGGAGCTGCCAACCGATGTGCCAAGACTACTTCTGCCCCTGCTCTCCCTGCCAGCTCGGGACCCCAGCACCCTGTCTTGCTGTGCCAGACACAGCCGTCTGCTCCAGCACAGACCCAGGGTCTGAATTACCTGCCCCAAAGCTGCAGGTTTACCTGAAAACAGCTCACAGACGTGCTTGTCTTTAGCACACAGATGCCCAACTCCCAATAGGGTCTAAACCGTGACCCGGGGTGCTGAAGGCTCCGGGGGTCAGTGAAGCCGAGGGGCTGACCCCAGGGACAGAGTGTGACCTGAGGGGGGCTGACAGACCGAAGGGGTCCTTCCATGGGCTGTGCCAGAGCCGTGCGAGGGAGAGCACCGAGCCTGTGGAATTGTGACAGCAGTATGTCATGGGAGTGCCTGAGCATGGTGCATTCTGGGAGATCTAGCTGTGACTATCTAGGGTTCAAGCAGATCAGTGAGGGGTAGTGTCACCGCCGGCTCTGTAATGCTGAGTGTCTTCATGCTCTGCGGCTGCAGCTCACAGCCCAGATCCTAGCAACCTAACGGGCAGTACCCTGAGAGTCCGTGGTGTGCAGCCCCTAGTCAGCAGCCTGCCTACAACACAACCGCCCCACCCTGGTCTCCACCACCCTGGGGGGCTACTCGCAGGGTGACCCCAACACCCCCCTCCCAAATCTCCCCAAACCCATCTGCCCTCAGGTGTCCTGCCCCCCCCCACCAGACAGCTCAGAGAAATAATCAGGTGTGTTGCTCCTTTACAGACACAAAAGCCCAGCCCAGCTCGTTACTTTAACTGGAGCTACCAATTGCTTCGATTCTCAGTGCGCATGTAGCAGGGTGAGCACCCGCTCCGGCCCTGGAGGGGTTGGAAAAGCCCCACAGGGGGCTGGGGCTGGGCAAGGCTAAACCTCGGCCAACTGGGGGAAGTGGCTGCAGCTGGGGCCATGCCCCAAACTAAGTAACTGGGCCTGTAAGGAGGCCTGGGCAGCCAGAGGGAAGAAGTCTCTCTCTGACTAGAGAGGGAGCCAGGCCTGGCTACTGGGGAACGCACTCAGGGGACCTAGAGGGAGGCAGGGCTGGGGAAAGGCCTTAGGAGCTGGGAAGCCCTAGGCCAGCAGCTCACCAGGCTGCAGGGCCTAGTTCTAGGTCCACCGAGATATTGGGCTTGCCAAGAGGCAGCTTGAGGGTGGGCAAAGGCAGCCAGTCCAGACCCCTTTGCCTATGATGAGTGGCTGATACTGCAGTCTGCCCCAGTGAACGGGGGCTAGATGGAGACTGGGCAGTAGCCAAAACTGAGGCAAAGTGGGGATAGTGGGTTGGGGGTTCCCCAGGGAGGGGAGACCGAGATTGGTGGGGTACTGCCAGGGGCAGCACCCCGATTAAAGGGGCACTGGGGTCCAGGGAGGGACACGGAGGCAGATCACCGGCCTGCAGAGGGTGCTCTGGAGCTGGAATGAGCTAATTCCTGGAAGTCACCAGCAGGAGGTGCTGCAGGGGTGAGTCGGCTCGTCTACAGCGCCGCACTGGGGAGGGGGTTAGATTTAAAGTAAAACAAGTTTATTTCATCAAAAAAGAGACTCAAAACAAGAATGGTCTTTTCCCCTTGTCTTGGAACTCACTGAAAACCTCAGTGGTTACAGATGACGACAGTAAAAATAGGGCTCAGCCATTACAAAGCCTAACTTCCCAAGCTACTGCCTTGGGTCACGGCACACTTGTCCCAATCCTTTCAGCCGTGGCTGGCTCTCTCTCTGTCAGGAACTTCCACAGACACACAAAGTGCTGCTTTCCTTTGGCCTCCAAGGGGAAAGATGCCCAAAAGGCTGCTTCTCCGTCTCCCCTTGTATCTCTCAGGGTTCACTGACCCTGTTTTAAGAGGCATGATGACCTCGCGCTGTCCTTCCCATCCTGCGGACTTCCCACCCTCTGCTGAGTTCTGTGTAAACGGGGCTTCCGTTGTTTTGACTCCACCATGTTACCTTCCCTCGTGTCCATAAGTGCTGGAACTAGGGGTGCTGGTGGGCTGCAGCACCCCCTGGCTTGAAGCAGTTTCCATTATATCTAGGGGTCACAGTTTGGTTCAATGGCTCTCAGCACCTCCACTATCCAAATTGTTCCAGCCCCCCTGCTCGTGTCTGAGGAAAACCTGTTTCTCCCTTTGTTTGATCTAATGTTAGTGAGTCTCCATAATCCCTCACATGGTGTTCATATCACCGTGACATGTCTGTATTGATATTCTCCTGTCCCCATTCTCCTCTAGGAATCAGTGGGGTGCCACAGACTTTCGTAAGAGAGGTTACTCAAAACACTTTATTGTATATACTCAGCTGATTCAACTGATTATTCTTTGGGGTCCGTTTTTATAGTCCAGTAAACCTTTGGAATGTGTTCTTAGGCCACGTCCAGACTACCCGCCGTATCGGCGGGTTAAAATCGATTGCTCGGGGATCGATATATCGCGTCTCATCTAGACGTGATATATCGATCCCCAAGCGCGCTTATATCGATTCCGGAACTCCGTCAACCCCAATGGAGTTCCGGAATCGACACGGAGAGCCGCGAACATCAATCCCGCGCGGTGAGGACGGGTGAGTAATCCGATCTTAGATATTCACGTAGCTGAAGTTGCGTATCTAAGATCGATTTACCCCCCGTAGTGTGGACCAGCCCTTAGATAAAGCTCCTTTTCTCCTGCTGGGAAGAGACGCTATGCTCTCTGGTGAAGACCTCACACTGGTTCTTCCCCCACTAGGATAGCTAAGACATTGCCTCCTCCCCTTGTTAGCTCAATGGCTTCGTTTACCTTTTGTGTAACTGGATGTTTCACTGTCTCTGCCTGACGGCCAGCCTGGACAGACCAACACACAAACATTCCCTTGTCTAGGGCTCGGGCATTGCCTACCAAACACATTAAGACTAGAATTCTAGCCCATATCCCTTATTCTTTGGACACACGCCGTACATATGTCACAAAGAATATTAATGACCAGTGTGTTATCAGCTCTCCAGTGCTATATCACATGGCACCTGTTAGGTCCACATCATGACAAAAATGTATGAGGTTGTAGTGAATGTGTCAGGCTTGACAAGTTATTGACAAAGAGTTGCAATCCACCAATGGGCCTCTGTGTCCCTGGGAGTTGGACCCACAGAGGAGAATGGAGACATGAGAAAACTGCATTACAACTCCTATGGGGCATCATGGCAGCATTTCCAAACTAGAATGAGAAGGGGACCAAGGCCAGAGTCCATTGGAAACCTTCCTCCCCTCCACACACATACACAAAGCTGGAGGGAGGTTGAGGAGGACCCTCTAAAGGACATGCTGAAGGAGCAATTGGAGAGGTTGGAGGAGAACCAGGAGAGGACCGAGTCCCGGGGAGGACAATATTTTGTAAAATCTTAGAAATATCGGGCTGAAAGGAACCTTGAGAGACCACCTGATCCATCACCCTGCGCTGAGGCAGCACCAAGGAACACTCGGGTTTGTCCAGACTCTTCTTCAAACCCCCCAGTGACGGAGATTCCACACCCTCCCTTGGAAGCCTGTTTCAGAGTTTAACTACCCAGAGAGTTAAGAAGTTTTTCCTAATACCTGACCTACATCTCCCTTGCTGTAGCCCGAAGCCCATTACTTCTTGTCCTACCTTCAGTGGAGATGGAGAACAATAGATTCATAGATTCATAGATTCCAGGGTCAGAAGGGACCAATGTGATCATCTAGTCCAACCCCCTGCACAGCGCAGGCCACAGAACTCTACCCATCCACTCCTGTAACAAACCCCTAACCTACGTCTGAGTTATTGAAGTCCTCAAATTGTGGTTTGAAGACCTCAAGCTGCAGAGAATCCACCAGCAAGTGACCCACGCCCCATGCTACAGAGGAAGGCGAAAAACCTTCAGGGCCTCTGCCAATCTGCCCTAGAGAAAAATTCCTTCCCGACCCCAAATATGGCGATCAGCTAAACCCTGAGCATGTGGGCAAGACTCACCAGCCAGCACTCAGAAAAGAATTCTCTGCAGTAACTCAGATCCCATCCCATCCAACATCCCATCACCAACCACTGGGCATACTTATCTGGCGATAATCAAAGATCAATTGCCAAAATTAGGCTATCCCATCATACCATCCCTTCCATAAACTTATCAAGCTTAATCTTAAAGCCAGATATGTCTTTTGCCCCCACTACTCCCCTTGGAAGGCTGTTCCAGAACTTCACTCCTCTAATGGTTAGAAACCTTCATCTAATTTCAAGTCTAAACTTCCTAGTGTCCAGTTTATATCCATTCGTTCTTGTATCTACATTGGCACTAAGCTTAAATAATTCCTCTCCCTCCCTAATATTAATCCCTCTGATATATTTATAAAGAGCAAGCATATCCCCCCTCAGCCTTCTTTTGGCTAGACTAAACAAGCCAAGCTCTTTTAGTCTCCTTTCATATGAAAGGTTTTCCATTCCTCGGATCATCCTAGTAGCCCGTCTCTGAACCTGTTCCAGTTTGAATTCATCCTTCTTAAACATGGGAGACCAGAACTGCACACAGTATTCCAGATGAGGTCTCACCAGTGCCTTATATAACGGTACTAACACCTCCTTATCTTTGCTGGAAATACCTGGCCTGATGCATCCTAAAACCGCATTAGCTTTTTTCACGGCCATATCACATTGGCGGCTCATAGTCATCCTGTGATCTACCAATACCCCAAGGTCCTTCTCCTCCTCTGTTGCTTCCAACTGATGCATCCCCAATCTATATCTAAAGTTCTTATTATTAATCCCTAAGTGCATGACCTTGCACTTTTCACTATTAAATTTCATCCTATTACTATTACTCCAGTTTACAAGGTCGTCCAGATCTTCCTGTATGATATCCCTGTCCTTCTCCGTGTTAGCAATACCCCCCAGCTTTGTGTCATCCGCGAACTTTATTAGCACATTTCCGCTTTTTGTGCCAAGGTCAGTAATAAAAAGGTTAAATAAGATTGGTCCCAAAACCGATCCTTGAGGAACTCCACTAGTAACCTCCTTCCAGCCTGACAGTTCACCCTTCAGTACGACCCGTTGGAGTCTCCCCTTTAACCAGTTCCTTATCCACCTTTCAATTTTCATATTGATCCCCATATTTTCCAATTTGACTAATAATTCCGCATGTGGAACCGTGTCAAATGCCTTACTGAAATTGAGGTAAATTAGGTCTACTGCATTTCCTTTGTCTAAATAGTTTGTCACCTTCTCAAAGAAGGAGATCAGGTTGGTTTGGCTCGATCTACCTTTAGTAAAGCCATGTTGTACTTTGTCCCAATTACCATTGACCTCAATGTCCTTAACTACTTTCTCCTTCAAAAATTTTTCCAAGACCTTACATACTACAGATGTCAAACTAACAGGCCTATAGTTACTCGGATCACTCTTTCTCCCTTTCTTAAAGATAGGATCTATGTTAGCAATTCTCCAGTCGTACGGTACAACCCCTGAGTTTACCGATTCATTAAAAATTCTTGCTAATGGGCTTGCAATTTCATGCGCCAGTTCCTTTAATATTCTCGGATGAAGATTGTCCAGGCCCTCCGATTTTGTCCCATTAAGCTGTTCAAGTTTGGCTTCTACCTCAGATGTGGTAATATCCACCTCCATATCCTCACTCCCGTTTGTCATCCTTCCATTACCCCTAAGCTCCCCATTAGCCTTATTAAAGACTGAGGCAAAGTATTTATTTAGATGTTGGGCCATGCCTAGGTTATCCTTAACCTCCATTCCATCTTCAGTGTTTAGCGGTCCCACTTCTTCCTTCTTTGTTTTCTTCTTATTTATATGGCTATAGAACCTATTGGTTTTAATTCCCTTTGCAAGGTTCAACTCTGCTTGGCTTTTAGCCTTTCTCACTTTATCCCTACATGTTCTGACCTCGCTAAGGTAGCTTTCCTTGCTAATCCCACCCTTCTTCCACTCCTTGTAGGCTTTCTGCTTTTTCTTAATCACCTCTCTGAGATGCTTGCTCATCCAGCTTGGTCTACAGCTCCTGCCTATGTTTTTTTTCCCCCTTTCTTGGGATGCAGGCTTCCAATAGTTTCTGCAGCTGCAACTTAAAGTAATTCCAGGCCTCTTCCGCATTTAGATCCACAATTTCTTCAGTCCAATCCACTTCCCTAACTAATTTCCTTAATTCTTTAAAGTTAGCCCTTTTGAAATCAAAAACCCTAGTCCCAGATCTATTTTTGTTTATCTTCCATCTAGTTTGAACTGAATTAGCTCATGATCACTCGAACCAAGTTTGTCCCCTACAACCATTTCTTCTATGAGGTCCTCACTGCTCACCAAAACCAAATCTAAAATGGCATCCCCTCTTGTCGGTTCTTCAACTACTTGGTGAAGGAATCCATCAGCTATCACATCCCGAAAAATCTGATCCCTACTATTCTTGCTAGCACTTGTTCTCCAGTCTATATCTGGGAAGTTAAAGTCTCCCATGATCACACATTTCCCATTAGTGTTTACTTCCTTAAAAACATTAAAGAGGTCTCTATCCATATCCAAATCAGATCCCGGCGGTCTGTAGCACACCCCAAGCACTATCTCAGGGGAGGCTCTAGTAGCTTTCTTTCCCAGTCTGATTTTTGCCCGGACAGACTCTGTCTTGTCCATTCCATCACTTCTTATTTCTTTACAGTTACCCTCCTCATTGATGTACAATGCTACTCCACCACCTTTGCCTTTATTTCTGTCTTTCCTGGTGACAGTGCGCTTCTCCGGTCTATCTCCCGCACCCACCGGCTGCAAGTCCTCTCGATTCCTATTCCCCCTTGCAATCCTCCTGGGGCTCATATTTGGTGTTGCCTCCATTGACTCCTCCCCTCCTCTTGCAGGACTATCAGCTCTTCTCTTTTGCCTTGCCCTCTCTCCTTCAGCGACCACCTGCTGTGCCCCTTCTTCATTTTCCAACTCCACAAACCTGTTCCTGAGTTCTATTTCTCCTTCACTGGCCCGTCTCTTCCTCTGCCTGGTTCTCTTAGTCACATGCTTCCACCATCCACTTTCCTCCCCCAGCAGTCTCTCCTCTGAATTCTTTGGTCCTGCTTCCATCTGCACATCTGAGCTTATCCCTTCAGCCCCCTCGTGTCTGTGCTCCATTGTCTGCTCAAACCCCCTTCTGAACTCAACCAGAGTTTGCACCTGCATCTCCAGTCCTCGGATCTTCTCTTCCATCAGCTCTATCAGGCGGCACTTCATGCAGACAAAGCTCTTTTCAGGTGCCCCCTCCAGGATCATGTACATGCCGCAGCTTCCACATCCAGTCATCCTCATTGTGTCTTTCACTGCTACCTCTGTATCAGTCATGGCCTTCCCACCTGACGCCTGGTAGTCAACACAACACAAGCCCCCAGCAGGCACTAGACCACCACCCTATCCCTTGACTTGCTTGTCGGTTCCTCTGTCTTAGTCTAATCTGCAAACTCCCACTGAAACTCCCCTGTTTACAGCTCTGTTTGCTGGCTCCTGTGCTGCTGCAGCTCTCTGTTGATCAATTGATCAAATCCTCTTTATAACAGCCCTGAACAGATCTGAAGGCCATTATCAGGTCCCTCCTCAGTCATCTTTACTCAAGACTAAACATGCCCAGTTGTTTTCCACCTTTCCTTGCAGGGCAGGTTTTCCAAACCTTTCATCATTTGTGTTGCTCTCTGGACTCCCTCCAGTTTGTGCCCATCTTTCCTAAGGTGCTGTGCCCAAGCCTGGACACAGTCCTCCAGCGGAGGCCTCCCCAGAGCTGGGTAGAGCAGAACCATTATCTTCCATGTCGTATGCGTGATGCTCCTGTTAATACAGCCCAACCTGTGTCGCTTCTGTATCATACCGTTGGCTGGCTCCTGTCCAATGCGTGACCCTTAGAGCAGAAGAGTGTATCTGATGATGTTGAAGGCAGGGCCGGCTGCAGGCACCAGCACAGGAAGCAGGTGCTTGGGGCAGCCAATGGAAAGGGGCAGCACATCCGGGTCTTCGGTGGCAGGTCCCTCAGTCCCCCTGTTCCTCTTAGAGCTGCCGCCGAAGAGGAAGAAAGGGAGTGAAGGACCCACTTTTGAATTGCCTCCAAAGAATGAAGGGGCACAATTGAGCTGCTGCCGATCAACTTTATCCTGGGTTTTTTTTTGCGCTTCACTGCTTGGGGCAGCCGAAGAGCTGGAGCCGGCCCTGGTCGAAGGCATCTGACAGGTGACAGAGGATGAGGCTGCAGAACGGATTCTGAGCTGCGATAGGAAGAGGTTGTTAGAGACTTTACAGGAATGATTCCAGTTGAATGTCAAGATGGGAGCTGAGCTGGAGACCATCTCAGATGGACCTGGAGGAGAGGAGCTCCAGACAGCGATTGCAGACAGTGTGTTTGATGAGACTGAAGACAGAAAGGAGACAAGGCACTAAGCAAGTGGCTCAAGGGTTGGTATTTGTCAATAGGAAGAGACCAAAACATGTTTGTGTTGGGAGTGGGAAACGCCGGGGACTGGAGGTTGATTATAGCCTCTAAGTAGATAATGGATTAGATTCCTCTTGACTGTCTCACTACAAGGCAGCTTTCCCAGCCCTTGAATCATCCCTGGACCTCTTCTCCAAACCCTTTCCAATTGGTCAACCTCCTGTTTGAAGTGTGGGCGCCAGAGCTGGGCACTGTGCTCAGTTACAGACTCCTCGATGCTGTATGTAAAGACCATATTCCCTTCCTATCCCTACGCAACAGCCCCCAGCTTGTGCATCCAGGATTGCAGTAACTCTCTTTGTCACACTGCCCTGCAGTGGGAGCTCAAGTTCAGTTGGCTTCTACCATAACACTGAGTCCTTTTCATGTCTCTGCATTCCAGGAGACAGTGCCCCCAGAACGAGTGTGATCTGCAGTCTTTGTTCCTCAGTGTGTGGCCTTGCATCCAGCTGTGTTGAACTCACGTAGTTCGATTATCCCGCCTCCCTTAGGGAGGGATCCAGATCGCTCTGGCGGTGACCTTCCTCTTTGTTATTTGCCACCCGACAGCTCTTTCCAGCATCCAAGTGTCCTGCGACACAAAGCCAAACACCTTGCCGAAATGTCGGGATACTAGCTGGAGATGGAAAATTGTCAGTAATGATGCAGAAGAGACAGAGGTGTGGAAGAGTTCAGAGTTTGGAACCAAGCTGGAAGCCTAGTTCCCTTCATCAGCCAGACCTGTAATCTTGCCAAGGAATGACTGTGTTTCGTGACCGGCACGGATTATATTTCCATCCTTCCATTCTCTACTGATAGAGTCCTGTGTCCGTCATTCCATTATTTTACCCAGGATCAGTGTCAGGTAACTGGCCCAGAGTTACCCAGGCCATCTCCTTTGCCCTGTTTGACATGACATTGGCTTTCCACAACCCTCTGGAGCAGGGGTCGCAACCTTTCAGAAGTGGTGTGCCGAGTCTTCATTTATTCACTCTCATTTAAGGTTTCGTGTGCCAGTAATACATGTTAACGTTTTTAGCAGGTCTCTTTCTATAAGTCTATAATCTATAACTAAACTATTGTTGTCAAGTATCAGAGGGGGAGCCATGTTAATCTGGATCTGTAAAAGTAGCAGAGAGTCCTGTGGCACCTTACAGTCTAACAGACGTATTGGAGCATGAACTTTCATGAGTGAATACCCACTTTGTCAGACGTGTAAAGTAAATAAGGTTTTTTAAATGTTTAAGAAGCTTCATTTAAAATTAAATTAAAAAGCAGAGGCCCCCAGACCCGTGGCCAGGACCCGGGCAGTGTGAGTGCCACTGAAAATCAGTTCTCATGCCGCCTTCGGCACACGGGCCATAGGTTGCCTACCCCTGCTCTGGACCCTTCCCAGTTTCCTACACTCTTCTTACAAGTGCATATGAGTGACCTGGAAAGTTCTTAAGCCATCTCTTAAATCAAACCCATGGATGCAGATTACCCGTTTAGCAGATGCTGTTTGACATCTGCCTTAGTTCCTATTGGACAAGAAAGTCTTTCATCCTCCTTGTAAGATATGAATACGGCTTCCAGCTTGGTTCCAGGCTCTGAACTCTTCCAAACTTCTGGCTCTTCTGCATCATTACTGACAATTTTCCATCTCCAACTAGTCATGGGTTTTATTTGTGGTATATTTAAAACCTTCTTGTTCATTGTTTTTAACTTTACTGACCATAGACATTTCAGATTGCTATCTTCAGCTTCTCGTATCGATTGCTGGAGGTTAACTTCCATTGCCATCTACCTCCCCTTCAGTAGATCATTATTTTCTTTTCCTTTCTCGCTGCCACTTTCATGTCTCTCTTAATCAAAAGATTTTTAAGCAAAGCACCTTCTTTCTTTTTATTTTTTTCTTTTGCCACTGGGGATTGTGGCTTTGGGACATTGACAGAAGGTCCTTGGGCAGCTCCCAGGTTTGTGTCCCATCTCTGCTGACATTCTTTGCTAATAGTTTTGCATCTAATACTCTTTAGCTTTGGGAAATGGGGCCTGATATGGATGTTACTAGCATGAACAGGCAGGTGCAGAAAGAGTGACTAACTAACCTCTTCCATTGTGAATATTCTGCACCACGGAAGGCTCAGCAGACAATAAATCGACTGAGTGGGCCGAAGTCATGCCAGCTGAGTGACCAGGTAACTACGTCACCCTTCCGCATTGCTGTCCTCCTTTTGTGTGATCATTAACGGTGGTGCTTGGGGCACGTCTGTGATTAGACGGTAGGTTCTTTGGGGCAGACCCTGTGACCTGGCCTCATTCTGTGGGGTGCAATAAAATGACTCTGTAATAATACTAAAGTGCAGGAAGTCTGGAAGCAGGACCTGTTAGGCAGGCAGCAGTTCACAGGGCGTTCCGCAAGGGAGTTCCAAACACGCCTACAGCTAGAATGCGTGTGCTGAGCAGCCAGGTGTCACGGGGCGTTTCCCAAGGAAACATGATTAAGACTGTCACTGTTCAGCGCACAGGTCACCCTGATGGCAGAGGCATTTCTTCGGCCTGAGCCCAACGCACATTCCACATCCTGGCCTGGAGCTGCTAAGTGGTCGCAGTTCTTCCGAAGGACTTGTCTGTGTAACTCAGCCACACCATATGGCCTGCTGCTGGTGAATTCTGTCGGAGGCGGAGGTAAGTGCTGTCATAAAACTGTGCACAGAATAGGAAATGTGACGGGGAGCCAGCAGCGGGAACTTGTCAGGAACGCAGCACACTGGTACCTCTGCATGCCTGGGGGAAGGTGGGCTGCTGCCTCTGGTACCAACCATGGGCAGGAGCAGCCAGGCATGGAGAATTGCGAGGGTGGAGGCTGGAGCACCGAGTCCTGGGGTCCTGGATCTCCCCTGCAGCAGATTAGTCCCCTGGAGGTGGGAGAGAGACGTCCTAGTCTCAGAGCCAGGCTCCACAAAGGGCCTGATCCAGACCCAGTGGAACCAATGGAAAGATGCCTGCTGACTTCAGAAGGCTTTGGACTGTGCCCAGAATGCTCCGATTCTCTGCCCTCTGCAACAGACCATAGGACATTGTCAAAGGAAGTGACCAGGCAGGTGCCCTCACGACAGACCCGCAGCCCAGCTCTAGTGAGCCTGGATCCTGTAACTCTCCCCTCGAGCCGGGCTGCAGTGAGCCTGCATTGCAGGGCAGGGGTGGAAGGGTGCAGTGCTGTTCCTGTTGTACCTCGCAGTGGGGGCACGGGTAGCAGAGAGGCAAGGAAAGCCCAGGACGGCTCCGTAGGAAGATGCAGGAGTTCGTTCAAGCCCAAAGGTTTGTCTGACAAGTGGAAACCCAGCGGTGCAAACCCAATAGATGGAGACTGGGGGGGCGGGGTGAACAGGGAACTGGGACAGCAAAGAGCCAAAGGCCAAAAACCAAGCAAGAAAGAATGGTGGAAACATCAGAAGGCAGATGTTTGTGAACAGATAGGGGAGGCCGCTGGACACCAGGGGGTAAATCAAGGAAGATAAGGACATTGCAGAGGTGGTAATTAGCTTCTCTGCACCAGCAAGGCTGGTCGGGAGACGCTCCCTGGATCCGTTTTTTCTCTGGGAATAGAGATGAGGCTCTGGCAGAGATTCTGAGCTCCAAAGAACAGGCTCTGGATGGAATGAAGAGCAACAAGCCCTTCTGCCAGCCTGGAGTCCTGCCAGGGACACGGCCATGGCCACTGGTCTCTGTGGGCAGCAGTGTCCTTTCAGTGCTACTGTCCTGCAAAGGGGACAGGGCCAAGGGGCTGCGTTTTCCATTGTGTATTGTGGGCTCAAATCTCTTGATATTAAAAACCATCCTGAGCAAGAGGAGAAGGGGAGGCAGCAAACGTAAAACTGATAAAAGAAAGATCATTCTACAAAACACGCTGTGAGCCTGAGGAACTCTCTGCCACTAAATATTGGGGAGGTCAGGGGTACGTTCGGATTTGGAAAAGGACCAGACATAAATAAAAAGAGCATCCTGTTCCATCAGCTTCTGTCCGTGAGAGGGAGCATCCTGCACCAGCCGTTCCCTGCGGTTTGGACAGAATGTCAGGGAGTGTATTGGTGCACCACTTTCTACAACTGCCATTGACCTCTTGATGCATTGTTTGTATTGCTGTAGTGCCTAGCGCCCATTGTGCTGGGGACTGACAGACACACAACCAGGAGACAGACTCTGCCCTGGGCTGAGCCGCTGGGCTCATCCTGCCTGGTAGTGCCGATGCTCCTTGCTTTGAGCACCGCACAGCATAGAAAGACTGGCTGAGATCTACCTGGTAACTGGTGCTGTTCACTGTCTGGAACAGGACCCTCGCCAGTCGGTGCTGGTCTCTACAGCACTGTCCCCCACAGAGCTCAGAGCGCTGTCCGAAGGAAGGATTAGATGGGGGAACACAGCCCCAAGGGCGCCAAGTAGGGAGGGCAGAGGGGACAACCCCCCCTCAGTTTCCTACAGGAGGGGTGCTCCCAGACAGAGCTCTTAACTACCCAGAATTCTTGTGGAATGTGCATTGTGCGGAGAGGTGCTTCTCCCAGGCTATGCCCCTGGGGCAGAGAGTCAGTGCTCTGTTTCCCAACAGAGGCAGGGTGATTAAGATAAGAAAGGGCTGGTGATTAAATTAAGGATCTGGAAGTCTTTAGATGACATCATACAGGAAGTCCATTGGGGGGAGCGGGAGTCGCCCCCAGGTCTCTCAGGGCTAGTTCCCTATCCACTGCACCAACCTTTCCCTCTGCTGCATGCTGCAGAAAATAGGACTCAGGTGGGAGCAAAACCAAGAAGGCCAGTTCTCCAGGGTCCCAGGCAATCGGGAGGGAGGTCACGGCTGACAGTATGAAAAGCAGCACAGAGGTCAGAAAGGATGAAGAGAGAGAGTCAGATGAGCGGAGAGCACTTAATGGCCAGTGGGTGGCAGGCTGGGTTGTACAGCAATGCCTGCTGGGCAATTTTAGATTTTAACTGAAACCCATTTTGTTTTGTCATGTTTTGTTCTAAGTTTGAGAAAAGGAAGGAATGAGAGAGTGTTGTCTGAGTATCAGAGGTGATTATACATCAGATTCTTAGCGTTTCAGGTTCAGCTGTGTTCAGGCCAATTCCAGAACCAAGAACAGAAACTGCATCCACAAAGCCCATACAGTTGACTGTTATTGTCATGATTTGTGTTATTCCCTGGGCACCATCTGTCTTCAGCACTGTTCAGAATATGCCCAAAAATCCAGTCTCTGAGCCAATGCGTATAGGATGTGTAATGCTGGATAAGAGGGCTCAGATATTTACGTATGAAGTGTATAGTTATGGAGCACATGGTAATACAGTAACTCCTCACTTAACGTTGTGGTTCTGTTCCTGAAAAATGTGACCTTAAGCGAAATGATGTTAAGTGAATCCAATTTCTCCATAAGATTTAATGTAAATGAGAAGGTTAGTTTCCAGGGAATTTTTCACCAGACAAAAGACTGTGTATATATATTTATATACTGTGTGTATAGATATATATACTGTGTGTATACTATATCTACACATACACACACACACACACACACAGAGTATAAGTTTTAAACAAACAATTGAATACTGGTACACAGTGATGATGATTGTGAAGCTTGGTTGAGGTGGTGGAGTCAGAAGGTGGGATATTTCCTAGGGAATGCCTTACTGCCAAATGATTAACTAGCAATTGGCTGAGCCCTCAAGGGTTAACTCTCACAAACTACAAGGCAGCAGGAATGGAGCGAGGGGAGAGAGCATTGCAGACAGAGACACACAGCGTGTGCATGAGCGAGAGATGCACATTTCCCCTTTAAGTAGCTGACCCCACTCTAAGTACCCTGCCTTGTTAATTAGGTCAGCTTGCTGAGACTGCAGCTGCTGCCTGGAAGCTCTCTCCATCCTGAGCCCTGTCGTGTGTCCCCCCTGCTCTATGGCAATGGGGTAAGTGGGGTGCAGGAGCAGGGGGGAGGGGGACACCCTGATATTAGCCCCCCTCTCCCTCCCCTCCCTCTGTACAGCACAGCAAGCAGGAGGCTCAGGGAGCAGCTCCAAGGCAGAGGGCAGGAGCAGCACATGGCAGTGGGGGGAGGGACAGCTGCAATTGGTAGCCTGCTGGGAAGCTGCTGCACAGGGAACTTAGGGGAGTGGGGAGCTGATGGGGGGGGCTGCTGGTCCACCCTGGTTCCAAGCCCCCATCAGCTAGCTCCAAGGGGCTGCTCTTCCTGCAAGCAGTGGGCAAAGCAGGCAGCTGCCAAACGACGTTATAAGGGAGCATTGCACAACTTTAAACGAGCATGTTCCCTAATTGATCAGCAATGTAACAAAACAACATTAAGCAGGATGACTTTAAGTGAGCAGTTACTGTACTTGTGACTGAGGTGCTGATGGCAATGCAAGTTTTACTGGATTAAGGACTAGAAGATTTGACCCTCCAACTTTTTTTCAAGAGAAAAGCCGCCCTTGTGCCCTACACAGTACATGATCGAAGTGTTTCTTCCAGCCTTAAACCCTATGAATCCACAGGGCAGGGGGCAGCTGGCTCCTGGGACACACTCCCAGATGGGGGTCAGCCTGGGATGCTCCATCACACTCAAGTGTTTTTGTCTCCCCCGAGCTCAGCATTCTGTAAATGCAGGCGCTGGTGCGGACACACCAGCATTAAGGTGGGATCCCGTGGCAGGACGATGCACAGGAAGGGTGGCACCAGCTAAGGACTTGGGAGACCTGGCTTCAAGTCTCTGCCACAGACCTCCTGAGCAGCCTGGGGCCAGTCACTTAGCCTCTCTATGCCTCAGTAATATGGGCTAATCGCACTGCCCTGCCCCATAGCGGTGTATGGGGAGAAACACAGTAAGGGTTCTGAGGCCTTTGGGTACCTTGGTGAAATCAGAATAAAGTGGGTGCTGAGTGAAGCTGAATCGAAGCATTTCTGAGGATTAGCACTTGAACGAGAAGGGACATGATCCAAAGACAAAGGGGATAGAGACGGGAGAGCGGCAGCTGTGGTTCCCCACAGCTCATAACAGAAGACAGCCGGGAAAATGTAAAGGTGGCTAATTTCAAACCGATGAAAGGAAAGCTGTGTTCATACATGTGAGTAGCCTGTGGAACTCACTGCCACAGGAAGCTGTTGAGGTAAAGAACTTAGCATGATTCAGAAAAGGATTGAGCACTGATATGGATAGAGAGAATAGCCTGAGTGAAAAGAGTTGGTGCTAAGGGTGAGACCTCTCCGGGCTTCAGCCCTTCACTGGCGATTAGGGTCAGAAGGAGGTGGGCATGGGGCAGAGTATCTCGGACTTCTTCCCCTGAGGCAGCCGGGGCTGGTCTCTGTCAGAGACAGGAAACGGACCCAGTCTGGCCATTCCTGTGTGCGCTGCAGGGGGCTGCCAGGGCCACCCGGGAGGCCAAACGGGCAGTTTGCCCTTGGCCCTGCATTTGAGAGCCTCCCACCCAATTGGCATTGTTGTGACCCTTGTGGCCAGGCCCACCTGAGTGGCGCTGCGATCCATGTGCTGGGTGCCAATGCCCGGAGCGGGCAGCCTCCCCTCCCCCCAGTGGTCATTATTTTGGCCTCATTTCTGATCGTTCCCTGGGCCCCCAGAAACCTGCATGGC
Source organism: Gopherus flavomarginatus (assembly GCF_025201925.1). Classification (NCBI taxonomy): domain Eukaryota; kingdom Metazoa; phylum Chordata; order Testudines; family Testudinidae; genus Gopherus; species Gopherus flavomarginatus. Next base: position 301,639,750 of record NC_066618.1, on the reverse strand, counting down.
CGTGGAGCTTGCACGCTGCATCCCCCTCCCAGCAGCTCCCTGCTGCTCCAAAACGGCTCTCGCAGCCCAGGGGCAGAATGAGGAGGCCTGTTGATCTTCCCTTGGGTATAACAAGGAGCCTCCTCATTGTTTTTGCTGATACAGACTAACCCGGCTACCCCTCTGAAACCTGTCCCTTGGGTATGTAACCCCCATGCCCTGGGATCTGTACTGGCTGCCTGCGGGCGCCCAGCTTGGTTTTGGCAGCCCTGGGCTGGGGCCTGCCTAGCTGATGGCTCCTCTCCCCCGTGCCCTGTTCCTCCCCACCTGCTGTTCTTGTGCCGGTGCTGCGGACGTGCACAGCGCTGTACAGTGACGTGAGGAGCCGGAAAGGGAGGAGGTGGTGGGCTCAGCACGGCGCGGGCTGTGCAGGGAGCAGAGCTGTGCACACCACCCAGAGGGGCGGCTGGGGGGCGCTAGGCCAGCGCTAACTGGGCTGTGCTCCAGGTGCTGGGACATCCGGAGGGGCAAGGTCAGGCGTGCAGGAAGGAAACTCCCGGAGCTGTCGGCACGGCGTGTAAGGAGTGGGAGGGGGCAGGGCTGCCAGCAGGAGCTGTGCTGTGCGGGACCCAGGGGGAGCAGCATGGAAGGGATGGGAGGAGAAGGATCCTGGCACATGACTGGGCCGGTCTTGGGCAGGGTCGGTCACAGCCATCCCATGGCTGAGCTCCCACAGGAAGAGGCAGGAGCCTGGGCACTGCCCCCCAGCCCGGGGATGCACACGGGCAGCAGGGAACGGTCCTGCATCACCCAGGAGATGGGCTGCATGGACCCTAGCAGCTCTGCTTATCTCTGTCCCCGATCGCTGTTCACTGTCCCTGCTCACTCCCAAGGGGAAGGCTCAGGCCGACCAGGAGTAGCAGTAGATAGAAGATGTACACGGGGACAGACGGACAGAGAGCTGTGGGTGGAGGGCCAGGAATGGATGGCCAGGTAGACAGGGGCCGTGTATGGGGATGGATGGACAGACAGACATCGACAGTGTATGGGATGGACAGACAGAAGGAGTGTAGGAGATAGACAGACGGGTGGGAGGGATGGACAGGCAGAATGGGCATATGGGGATAGACAGAAGGGGTGTAGGGGGATGGACAGACAGATGGGGGGGATGGACAGACAGAAGGGAGTAGGAGATGGACAGATGGGTGGGGGGATGGACAGGCAGATGGATGAACTGTGAAATTGTTACTTTCCTTCTTGCCTCGCGCTGCTCCTGGCAAGAGTGGGTGGCCTGCCTTGGTTCTGTGGCACATGGTGCTGTGGCTGGGCCAGCTGGGTTCTCAGAGGGTCACTTGCAATCGCTGACAGACCCGATCTGTTTTCCAGAGTGATTGGGAGGCCCCCTCTGAAGAGCTCCCTGGGCGCTGCAGCAGGACACAGGGGGATCCGGTAGGTGACACTTCCATGTTTGACAGCAAAGGGCAGGGCCGGCTCCAGGCACCAGCGGAGGAAGCATGCTAAGGGGCGGCACATGCTAAGGGGCGGCACATGCTAAGGGGCGGCATTCCAGCCATGCTTGGGGCAGCACAGTCCAGGCGGCTTTTTTTTTTTTTTGCTTGGGGTGGCACAAATGGTAGCGCTGGCCCTGGCAAAGGGGGAAACGACGGGGGGCCCCCGGGGGAGTTTGCTCCCTTCTCAAGGTGCATAGATCCCTGCTAGCACTGCTCTGGCAAGGAGCGCAGGGGGGAGGTCCCTGTGTTGGGGAGCCCTAGGTACAGGTGTGCGGGGTCTGGGAGACACACTGCTGACTACATCGCACTGGGTATCCCTGTGAACTCTTCCGAGCCAAGCCCCTGATCCCTGCTCAGTGCTCCCAGGGCCAGCCGCTGGCGCAGGGACAGCCCCAGGCTGCAGCATGCTTGGTACCAGGCTAGCGCAGGAGCAGGGCTGGTGTTCCAGACTCGCTTTCCTGAGGAGGCAGAACTGTTCAGCTCAACGCGTCTGCCTGGGGCGTCACACAGCGTCACCGACCAGTGAGCCCTCCCTCTCCCTCTCCTCCCCCCCTGAGGTGGGGGAGCATGTCCTGCTCTGCAGTGGGACAGACTTGAGACCAGCCAGAGCCACGGGGAGATCCCATCGTGCCTGCATTCCTAGCACCCCAGAGAGCGCCCTGCCCCCTGGGCTGGTGCCTCGTCTCTTGCTCTGGATTTGACCAGAAAGTCTGTCCTGACCTGAAGAACCGTCCCAGGACAAGCTCTGTTGAAACCCACCTGCTCCCTCCCAACTGACAAACTGGTGTTTTCCGTTGGGAAACGGTTTTGTGGAACAGTCCTCGCCCAGCTCTGCACGAGACCTGGAGATGTCTCTCCTCATCCAGCCCGAGAGCTGAGATCCGGCCCAGAGTGTCACCACTCGGCCCTGCGGCTGCACGGGTGCTCCCGGGCTGCAGCGGGAGGCAGTAACAGCACTGGAGCCAAAGTTCAGGAGTTCCCATTTCCCACAGCTGTGGTCAGACAACTAGACAGCACCTGCCTGCGTGTGGCTCTGGGGAGAAGGGGGAAGGATGTGCTGGGGGCTGAGAAGGGAACTGGGAGAACTCAGCTGCAGCCCTGTCTCTGCCGCTGACTTGCCATGTGACCCTTGGCAAGTCACCATCCCACCCTGTGCCTCAGTTTCCCCTCTACCGAATGGGGAACTTTCACCAGCTGGAGTGTTAACTCACAGTGTACTGCAGTATTACTGCTGGCCCTTCTCTGGCATGATGGGAGCCCTCCGGTACCTTCGGATACCGCATGGGGTCCCAGACCTGCCCCATCTTTCTCCCAGGGGCCCTCACTGGAGGCTCTGGCTCCCTGCAGGGCTGTGCTAGCTTCTCCCTGTGTAACAGGCAGTGGGGGGGGGGGGGCAGAGGCACCTCCTGCCGCAGGGGCTCAGAGGCAGAGCAGAGGAAGGTGCTTGCTAAGGCGGCTCAGATGTGACTTCCTCTGGGGGTGGAGGCTCCGTTCTGCCGGTTTCCTTCCTGCCCTGCTGTTAGCCCACGATGCTGCAAAGCATCAGGCTGCACTGGGGGGCCAAATCTGGGCACAGCCGGGCCCAGCCGCTGGCAAAGGGGGACACAGCCCCCCTCCACTCACCCCAGCCCTTCCATCCACCTGCCTCCTCCCCTCCCACCCTGGGCCAAGGAGGTGAGGGGGTAGCTGGGGGATGAGTGGGGGCACCCAGAGACCCTGACAGGGGGAGGTTGCAGAGAGTCCCGGGAAGGGGGTACCTGGGGAGCTTGTGCGGAACGCTGGGCTGGGCTGTGAGGAGCCCTGGGGGCACAGAAGGAGTGCAGTGAGTGATCCCCCACGCACAGAAACCTTCATTGCAAAGTACTGCACACCCCACCCCCAAGGGCCAGGGCGTGACCCCAGCCAGCGGGCGGCCCTCTCCCCACACTGACACCTCACTGCCCCAGAGCGTGGCAGCATTGCCACTGGCTCCCCTGCACACCCTGTCTGGGGGTGTCTGCGGCTGAGGAAGGGCTTGTTCGGCAGGGGGGAGGCAGGAGTCTCTCCCCTCCCCGCCCCGGGACAAGCAGAGGCCAGCTACAGTTGGGTGGCTTCACTTCCACCATGACCTTCGTCCGGGCATTTCCCGGGTCTGTACAGCAAAGCCGGGGAGGGGAGGGGGCCAGGAGATGGGGACTGCGGGGGGCAGGGACTGGGGAAGGGAGGGGGCCAGGAGCAGGGAAGAGTGGACCTGCTGGGGAGGGGGATCTGCTGGGGAACAGGACCAGGGGGGATGTGGGGGGCAGGGGCTGGGGAAGGGGATGCGTCAGGGGCTAGGGAGAGGGATCTGCTAGGGGGCAGAGGCAGGGGAGGTGGGGGCCAGGGGCTGGGGAGAAGAATCTGTTGGGGAGGGGGATCTGGTGGGGGCAAGGGCAGGGGACTGTGGGGGCTAGGGGCTGAGGAGAGGGATCTGCTGGGAGGCAGAGGCTAGGGAGGGGGATCTGCTGGGGGCCAGGGGCGGGGGGCAGAGGCAGGGAAGGGGGCTGGGGAGGGGGATGTGCTGGGGCCAGGGGCAGTGGCAGGGAAGGGGGCTGGGGATGGGGATGTGCTGGGGCCAGGGGTGGGGGGCAGTGGCGGGGAAGGGGGCTGGGGAGGGGGATGTGCTGGGGGTCGGGGCGGGGTGGCAGAGGCAGGGAAGGGGGCTGGGGAGGGGGATCTGCTGGGGGCCAGGGGCAGGGTGCAGAGGCGGGGAATGGGGCTGGAGAGGGGGATCTGCTGGGGCTCAGGGGTGCAGGGCTGTGGGGGCCAGGGGCTGGGGCTGAGGATGTGCTGGGGGCCAGGGGCGGGGGGCAGAGGCGGGGAAGGGGGCTGGGGAGGGGGATGTGCTGGGGGCCAGGGAAGGGGGCGGGGGAGGGGGATGTGCTGGGGGCCAGAGGCGGGGGGGAGGGATCTACTGGGGGGCAGGGCTGGCGAGAGGGATGGGTCAGGGGCTGGGGAGGGACACCCCGGACCCGCTGCTCCTCTCCCGGGGGCTAACCGGCCTGGGGGTAGTGGCTGTGGGGAGGCGTGTGGGACCCGCCGGGCTGCTGGGGGAAATGCCCCCCGAAGTGTAAAAGGCCGGAGGGCCCCGGGGCCGCCTGCTGGGCGGGAACCAGCGACTCGGGCCAGGCTTTAAGCACCTGCCGGGAGGCGACCCCGTCTGCGGGCCCAGTATCGCCCCCCCGCCCCGCCCCGCAGGGACCCCCAGGAAGGGGTCCGGCTGAGAGCAGGGGCTCGGCGCGGCGCTCCTGGGCGCTAATCTCGGCTCTGCGCAGGCTCGCTGAGGCCATCCCCCACCCCTGCCTCAGTTTCCCCACTGGGCAATGACGCGCCCCGCTCCGGGGCGGGTTACTGAGCCCTGCGGCTGCCCCTGCCGACCTCGGGGCCGCGCCCCGCCAGTCCTGCCACCCCCGGGCTGCTCCCGAGTCCGGCCCGAGTCCAGCGCGGCAGGCGAGTGTGACTGCGGGCTAAGAGCCAGCCCTGGCCAGGGACTTGCGGGGGGCTCGCACCCAGCGCCCGGGGGCGGGGGGCCCGGACGGGACCTCCCGGGTCCCCGGGCTGCGGCTCCTTTAAGCGCTCGGGGCGGGGGCCCCGGCCAGGTAGGGGCGGCTGCTTTCGCTTTCAGCCCGGCCCCGCAGCGGCTCCGGCCGCTCTCGGTGAGGGGGGGCTCCGGGCGGGGCCGGCAGCTGCCCGGGGGCTCTCGGACCGGCCAGGTGGCAGGTGGCTGCTTCTGACGGCAGCCAATGGGGAGGCGCCAGGTCAGTGCCCAGGGCACCGGTACGAGGAGGGGGGAAGGACACCCCAAGGTCACACGGCGCTGGGGTTGGAGCTGGCAATGGAACCCAGGCGTCCGCCCCCCCCACTCTAACCACTAGACCCCACTCCCCTCCCAGGGCTGGAGAGAGAACCCAGGAGTCCTGGCTCCCAGCCCCCCCCATCTCTAACCACTAGACCCCACTCCCCTCTCAGGGCTGGAGAGAGAACCCAGGCGTCCTGGCTCCCAGCCCCCCAACTCTAACCACTAGACCCCACTCCCCTCCCAGGGCTGGAGAGAGAACCCAGGAGTCCTGGCTCCCAGCTCTGGGCTCTTTGCTGCCTGCATGATGCCTGCGACTCGCTGGCCCCCTGAAATGACAATGTGGAGGGACAGCCACTGAGTCACACTGCCAGGGACAGGTTACGTGGGTGGCCCCGTGTTGCCGGCGGGTGGCTCAGGAAGCAGGGTGAGCAGGTGAGGGTGATGGAGCAGGGGTGGGGGGAAGGAGAGCGGGGAGGGGACCAGGGTGGGGCAGAGCAGGGAAGGGCTCAGGAAGTGGGCTGGCAGGAGACCCCAGGTAAGGGTGATAGGGCAGGGGCATGGGGCTGGGCATGGGTGAGGGAGACGCAAGCCGTCCCTGTGGCCAGACAGGCGGGTGCCCTGGGGTGACACTGACACCCTGCTCGTCAGTGGGGGGATCGAATGGGGGCCCTTGGAGCTTAGTGCATGAGCTAAAAGCCCCCTGGCTCGTCGCTGGGGCTGCAGAGCAGGCTCATTCATCTCTCTCTGCGTGGTCTCGGTGCCACTCAATGGCGGGGCAGGGTTTACCCTGCACTCATCCGGGAGCCTGGCACACGCAGCAGGTAACGTTCCTCTGGGCCTGGGGCCTGATCCCCGCCAGTCCCTGGCTCCGGCCTGTCTCCAGGCTCCGTCCAGGGAGGGGATCATCCCGAGCCCCGTCCGCAGGCTCCGTCCAGGGAGGGGGTCATCCCGAGCCCCGTCCGCAGGCTCCGTCCAGGGAGGGGGTCATCCCGAGCCCCGTCCCCAGGCTCCATCCAGGGAGGGGATCATCCCGAGCCCCGTCCGCAGGCTCCATCCAGGGAGGGAGTCATCCCGAGCCCCGTCCCCAGGCTCCATCCAGGGAGGGGATCATCCCGAGCCCCGTCCGCAGGCTCCGTCCAGGGAGGGGGTCATCCCGAGCCCCGTCCCCAGGCTCCATCCAGGGAGGGGATCATCCCGAGCCCCGTCCGCAGGCTCCGTCCAGGGAGGGGGTCATCCCGAGCCCCGTCCGCAGGCTCCGTCCAGGGAGGGGGTCATCCCGAGCCCCATCCGCAGGCTCCATCCAGGGGTGGGGATCATCCCGAGCCCCATCCCCAGGCTCCATCCAGGGAGGGGGTCATCCCGAGCCCCGTCCGCAGGCTCCGTCCAGGGAGGGGGTCATCCCAAGCCCCGTCCGCAGGCTCCATCCAGGGGTGGGGGTGTCTTGGGCCCCATCTGTGGGCTCTGTCCTGGCTGCACTGAGCCTCAGGCCGCGTTTGCTGTTGCTGAGGCCCTGCGCTGCCACCCTCCGCTACTGGGGGAGCGGCCGCAAACCCCCGTTCAGAGGAGCCTCCGGCCGGCCGCTCTGTGAACCCACCGGGGGTGTTTGGGGTCATCAGCCCGCGCAGCCTGGCAAGGCTCATCCCAGGTAACCAGCAGGGGCAGATGCCAATGTCAAACACTCACCCAGGGGCGTGGGGCTGAGCCCACCATGCACCACCTGCCCCCGGTGATGCCCAGCACCCGCCAGGCAGCGCTGACTTCAGCCCGTTCTCTCTCTGCAGCACCTCCCCGGATGCGAAGCACTGTGCACGAGGCTCGCCGGTCACTCAGCTGCTCCTCCCAGCCCTGCAGGACCCCGGGGCCGTGCATTGGGACCCCTGGGGCGTGGCGAGGTCTGACCGGAGCCCCCGGGAAGCAGGTGGAGCAGGAACGCCCGGGCTCCCCTGCCCCTGGTGCCGTGCAGCATGGTCCTGCGGGAGTCTCCGTTCCCGAACCGGCTCCTGAGCGGCCTGTACAGCCTGGGCCAGTACCTGCTGTTCCCCAGCTACTGGGCCGCTGACTGCCTCCTCAACCTCAGGGAGACCACGGTGGAGCGGCAGCAGCGTCGATGCTGCCGCTGCTGCCCGCTGCGGGCACTGGTCACCGGCCCCTTGCTGCTGCTGCTCCTCATCCTCTCCATGCCCGGCGCCCTCCTGGGCCTGCTGCTGTGGCTCCCCATGCAGGCTGCCCGCAGGCCCTTCGCCTACAAACACAACGTGCTCTCGCGCCACCCAGAGGTGTGGGAGCTGCCGGGCACAGGCAAGGTCTTCAGCTTCGTCAGCGCCAACGTGTGCCTCCTGCCCAACGGCCTGGCCAAGTTCAGCAACCTGGGACAGATGAAGCAGCGGGTGGCCCGCATCGGCCAGCGCCTCACGCAGGGGAAGGCCAGTGCCAGCTTCGCCAGCCCCAGGAGCAGCCAGTTTCTGCTGCCCACCAAGTACGGGGCCACCATGGCCAGCCCACCGAGGCCGGAGAGCCGTACCCACTGCCCTGGCGCCAGCGTGGTGATTGAGGTCCCTGACAGGGAGGGAGAGGCTGGGCCCGGGGAGATCTCGGTGCCCTTCCCGCCGGACGTGGACTTCGTGTGCCTGCAGGAGGTGTTTGACCAGCGGGCGGGCGCCCACCTGTGCCAGCTGCTGAGCCCCTTCTACGAGCACATCGTGTACGATGTAGGCGCCTACGGGCTGCAGGGCTGTTGTACTATCAAGGTGCTCAACAGCGGGCTCTTCCTGGCCAGCCGCTACCCCGTGCTGGCCGCCCAATACCGCTGCTACCCCAAGTGCTCCGGCGAGGACGCGCTGTCTGCCAAGGGGCTGCTGTCCGTGCAGGTCAGGAACTGCTCCAGCTGTGGGGAGCCCAGGGCCCTCTACCTCCTTGGGCTTGGCGTGGCCTCTCCCTTGGCAGCCTGAAGGGGGCGCTGCAGGGCGGCATGGGGCATTCGCTCCCTGCCCTGCTCAGCGCAGTGCTGCATCTGCGGACGTGCCACCGCTCCCTGCAGGGCGCCGGGCCTGCTTGGGCAGAGATGGGCCTGGGTGGCGGAGTGGGTTACAGCAGGGAACTGGAAGTCAGGACTCCTGGGGTCTCTTCCTGGCTCCGCCCTGGAGTCCCTGAGTGACCCTGTGCCCTCTTCCTTTTCCCAGTGTGTCCTGGCATCCCAGCTGCGGGGAGGCCCTGAGTCTGAGCCCCTGTGTTCACATGTGCACCATTCAACCGGTGACCCCTGCGTGCAGGGGAATGGTTACCCTGCGGCCCCCTGCACCCCATGGACAGAGGAGGGACGATGCCCTGCCCCCTCAGCCTCGCCCCATCCACAGGAAGGAACAAACAGCTGGTTCCCAGCTGTCCCCCAAGCAGCAGCTGCCTGCATCTGTCCCATCTCCCAGAATCCCCAGACCGTGGGTGGTGGGTGCAGGGCCCCCCAATACTCTTGCTCAGCCTGTGGGGGGGACGCCCCTCGGGCAGTGCCTGTGGCCGGAGCTTGATGGCTCCGGGAGCCCTGGCTGGGGAAGTGGGTGTCTGCAGCCCAGCAGGGACAGGGCCTGGCGGGGCGCAGGCGCTTCGGGAACGACCCTGCCAGGAGAGCAGTGAGAGCCCTTGGCGGCGGGGCTGGGAGCCAGCAGGCTGGCTGAGGGGGCTCAGCCTCTGACAACGGGCCCCTGAGGCTGCTGCCGCCCCGGCCACTCACTCCCCCTTAGCCAGGCCTGGAAACACCTGCCCCAGCGTGGGATGGAAACTGCTCTGTGTGCCCAAGGCTTTGCCTCCGTCCAGCACTGGGAACAGTCACCCAGGGAGCGTCGCCCAGCTCTGCAGCAGCCTCCCCGGGGCAGCCTGGGGCTCGCAGGGCTCGTGCGACCGCTCACAACCGGCCACATGGACATGGCTGGGGCTGGGGCTCTGACCCCGGAGGGACGTGGCCAGGGCTGGTGCTCAGGCTTTGACCCCGGGGGGACGTGGCCAGGGCTGTGGCTCTGACCCCGGGGGGATGTGGCCGGGGCCGGGGCTGGGGCTCTGACCCCGGGGGGACGCGACCGGGCTGGTGCTCAGGCTCTGACCCTGGGGGGACGTGGCCAGGGCTCAGGCTCTGACCCCAGGGGGACGTGGCTAGGGCTCGGGCTCTGACCCCAGGGGGAAGTGGCCGGGGCTGGAGCTCTGACCCCGGAGGGATGTGGCCGGGGCCGGGGCTGGGGCTCTGACCCTGTGGGACGTGGCCAGGGCTGGGGCTGGGGCTCTGACCCCAGGGGGATGTGGCCAGGGTTGGGGCTGGGGCTCTGACCCTGGGGGGACGCGGCCGGGACTGGGGCTCGGGCTCTGACCTCGGAGGGACGAGGCCGGGGCCGGAGCTCTGACCCTGGGGGGCCAGAGCTCTGACCTTGGGGGGCCATGGCGAGGGCTGGGGCTCGGGCTCCGACCCTGGGGGGCCGTGGCTGGGGCTGGGGCTCGGGCTCTGACCTCGGAGGGACGCGGCCGGGGCCAGAGCTCCAACCCTGGGGGGCCATGGCGAGGGCTGGGGCTCAGGCTCCGACCCTGGGGGGCCGTGGCTGGGGCTGGGGCTCGGGCTCTGACCCCAGGGGCTCGCCAGCCCTGCACTGGGGGCTCGCTGCCGCAGGCTGTCTAGCTGTGCCCCGGGAGCTGGTCTCCCAACCCACAAGGTGCTGGGACCCAGGGCCGGCTCCAGGCCCCAACACGCCAAGCACGTGCTTGGGGCGGCACGCCGCGTGTGGCGCTCTGCCGGTTGCTGGGAGGGTGGCAGGCGGCTCCGGTGGACCTGCCGCAGACACGCCTGCGGCAGCTCCACTGGGACCAGCTGACCATGTGCAGAAACGCCTGCGGATGCTCCACCGGAGCCGCGGGACCGGCGAGCGGCAGAGCGCTCCCTGGGGCGTGCCGCCGTGCTTGGGGCGGCGAAATGGCTGGAGCCAGCCCTGCCGGGACCTCAGCCAGACAATAAGGGCTGAGTCCAGGGCACCCGTGGGTGACGGACATGTGGGTACGTGAACCGCAGGGGAGTCGTCTGCTCCCAGCTCCTGGCCATGCCCTGCACTGACGGCTGAAACTGACCCTCCTTCCCCACCCTCTGCCTCGCCCTGGCCAGACGCCTGCACCCCCCGCGATGGGGCCGTGCGGTGCGGGGCCTGCCAGCTCGTAACGGGCAATGTTTCCATGTGCGCGCTAGGTGCAGCTGGGGGCAGCACACGGGCAGCGGATTGTGGGCTACCTGAACTGCACACACCTGCACGCTCCAGCCGGTGAGTGTCGGGAGGGGGCTGGGGAGGGAGATGTCCCCCCGTTCCCCGTTCGGCTCCTGGGAGCAGCTGCCGCGCTCCTGGGGCAGGCTTGGTGCTGGCTTAGCACCTGGGCACTGGCTTCTCTGCTGCCCCAGCCCCGGCTCCCTCTGCTTCCCCCCTTGCCCTCCCCACAGGGCCCCTGCGAGCCAGGGCGGCACCTGTCCCCTGGGCTGGGCTGAGGTCCCAGCACCAGGGGCCAAATCTCCCCTGACCCCAGGGTCTGCAGGGGCAGCCGGGGAGACCCCGTGAGTGGTGGGGAGGGGGCCGGGGCGCTGGCTTCCTGCCCTGGGGCTCCTGGCTCCACGGCTGGGCGATGCCTGAGGGGAGCCCCACAGGGGCTGGATGTGGGGTGCAGCCAGCAGCACAGCAGGGTTTCTAGGTGGCTGGGTTGTAACTGGAAAGTCCCGGCACAAAGGGACCTGGCAGTGCTGACTGGACGCTGCAAAGCCCAGTTACCGGCCTCCGTCCCCAGGGAGCGCTGCTCTCCCTCCCCTGCCCCGCCCCGCCCTGCCCCACTCCCCCCAGCCCCAGAGCGCTGCTCTCCCTCCCCTCCCCCGCCCCGCCCTGCCCCACTCCCCCCACCCGCAGAGCGCTGCTCTCCCTCCCCTCCCCTCCCCTGCCCCACTCCCCCCAGCCCCAGAGCGCTGCTCTCCCTCCCCCGCCCCCCCTGCCCCACTCCCCCCAGCCCCAGAGCGCTGCTCTCCCTCCCCTGCCCCGCCCCGCCCCGCCCCACTCCCCCCAGCCCCAGAGCGCTGCTCTCCCTCCCCCACCCCCCCTGCCCCACTCCCCCCAGCCCCAGAGCGCTGCTCTCCCTCCCTTCCCCTGCCCTGCCCCACTCCCCCCACCCCCAGAGCGCTGCTCTCCCTCCCCCCCCGCCCCGCCCCACTCCCCCCAGCCCCAGAGCGCTGCTCTCCCTCCCCCACCCCCCCTGCCCCACTCCCCCCAGCCCCAGAGCGCTGCTCTCCCTCCCTTCCCCTGCCCTGCCCCACTCCCCCCACCCCCAGAGCGCTGCTCTCCCTCCCCCCCACCCTGCCCCACTCCCCCCACCCGCAGAGCGCGGCTCTCCCTCCCCTCCCCTCCCCTGACCCACTGCCCCCACCCCCAGAGCGCTGCTCTCCCTCCCCTCCCCCGCCCTGCCCCACTCCCCCCATCCCCAGAGCGCTGCTCTCCCTCCCCTCCCCCGCCCTGCCCCACTCCCCCCATCCCCAGAGCTCGGCTCTCCCTCCCCTCCCCCGCCCTGCCCCGCTCCCCCCACCCCAGAGCGCTGCTCTCCCTTCCCTCCCCTCCCCTGCCCTGCCCCACTCCCCCCACCCCCAGAGCGCGGCTCTCCCTCCCCTGCCCCGCCCCGCCCTGCCCCACTCCCCCCAGCCCCAGAGCGCTGCTCTCCCTCCCCCGCCCCCCCTGCCCCACTCCCCCCAGCCCCAGAGCGCTGCTCTCCCTCCCCTCCCCCGCCCTGCCCCGCTCCCCCCACCCCCAGAGCGCTGCTCTCCCTCCCCTGCCCTGCCCCTCCCTGCCCCACTCCCCCCACCCCCAGAGCGCGGCTCTCCCTCCCCTCCCCCGCCCTGCCCCACTCCCCCCAGCCCCAGAGCGCGGCTCTCCCTCCCCTGCCCTGCCCTGCCCCGCTCCCCCCACCCCCAGAGCGCTGCTCTCCCTCCCCCGCCCCCCCTGCCCCACTCCCCCCAGCCCCAGAGCGCTGCTCTCCCTCCCCTCCCCCGCCCTGCCCCGCTCCCCCCACCCCCAGAGCGCTGCTCTCCCTTCCCTCCCCTCCCCTGCCCTGCCCCACTCCCCCCACCCCCAGAGCGCGGCTCTCCCTCCCCTGCCCCGCCCCGCCCTGCCCCACTCCCCCCAGCCCCAGAGCGCTGCTCTCCCTCCCCCGCCCCCCCTGCCCCGCTCCCCCCACCCCCAGAGCGCTGCTCTCCCTCCCCTGCCCCGCCCCTCCCTGCCCCACTCCCCCCACCCCCAGAGCGCGGCTCTCCCTCCCCTCCCCCGCCCTGCCCCACTCCCCCCACCCCCAGAGCGCTGCCCTCCCTCCCCCCCTCCCCTGCCCCACTCCCCCCACCCCCAGAGCGCTGCCCTCCCTCCCTCCCCCCCTGCCCTGCCCTGCCCTACTCCCTCCACCCCCAGAGCGCTGCTCTCCCTCCCCCCCCCGCCCTGCCCTACTCCCCCCACCCCCAGAGCGCTGCTCTCCCTCCCCTCCCCTCCCCTGCCCCACTCCCCCCAGCCCCAGAGCTCGGCTCTCCCTCCCTTCCCCTCCCCTGCCCCACTCCCCCCACCCCCAGAGCTCGGCTCTCCCTCCCTTCCCCTCCCCTGCCCCACTCCCCCCACCCCCAGAGCTCGGCTCTCCCTCCCCCCCGCCCTGCCCTACTCCCCCCAGCCCCAGAGCGCTGCTCTCCCTCCCTTCCCCTCCCCTGCCCCACTCCCCCCACCCCCAGAGCTCGGCTCTCCCTCCCCCCCGCCCTGCCCTACTCCCTCCACCCCCAGAGCGCTGCTCTCCCTCCCCCCCTGCCCTGCCCTACTCCCCCCCACCCCCAGAGCGCTGCTCTCCCTCCCCTCCCCTCCCCTGCCCCACTCCCCCCACCCCCAGAGCTCGGCTCTCCCTCCCCCCCCGCCCTGCCCTACTCCCCCCACCCCCAGAGCACTGCTCTCCCTCCCCCCCGGCGTGCCCCACTCCCCCCACCCCCAGAGCGCTGCTCTCCCTCCCTTCCCCTCCCCTGCCCCACTCCCCCCACCCCCAGAGCGCTGCTCTCCCTCCCTTCCCCTCCCCTGCCCCACTCCCCCCACCCCCAGAGCGCTGCTCTCCCTCCCTTCCCCTCCCCTGCCCCACTCCCCCCATCCCCAGAGCGCTGCTCTCCCTCCCTTCCCCTCCCCTGCCCCACTCCCCCCATCCCCAGAGCGCTGCTCTGCCTCCTCTCCCCCGCCCTGCCCTACTCCCCCCACCCCCAGAGCGCTGCTCTCCCTCCCCTGCCCTGCCCCACTCCCCCCACCCCCAGAGCGCTGCTCTCCCTCCCCCCCCTACCCTGCCCCACTCCCCCCACCCGCAGAGCGCGGCTCTCCCTCCCCTCCCCTCCCCTGCCCCACTGCCCCCACCCCCAGAGCGCTGCTCTCCCTCCCCTCCCCCGCCCTGCCCCACTCCCCCCATCCCCAGAGCGCTGCTCTCCCTCCCCTCCCCTGCCTTGCCCCACTCCCCCCACCCTCAGAGCTCGGCTCTCCCTCCCCTCCCCTCCCCCGCCCTGCCCCACTCCCCCCATCCCCAGAGCACGGGTCTCCCTCCCCCGCCCCCCCTGCCCCACTCCCCCCATCCCCAGAGCACGGGTCTCCCTCCCCCGCCCCCCCTGCCCCACTCCCCCCAGCTCCAGAGCACGGGTCTCCCTCCCCCGCCCCCCCCTGCCCCACTCCCCCCAGCCCCAGAGCGCTGCTCTCCCTCCCCTCCCCCGCCCTGCCCCGCTCCCCCCACCCCCAGAGCGCTGCTCTCCCTTCCCTCCCCTCCCCTGCCCTGCCCCACTCCCCCCCCCCCCAGAGCGCGGCTCTCCCTCCCCTGCCCCGCCCCGCCCTGCCCCACTCCCCCCAGCCCCAGAGCGCTGCTCTCCCTCCCCCGCCCCCCCCTGCCCCACTCCCCCCAGCCCCAGAGCGCTGCTCTCCCTCCCCTCCCCCGCCCTGCCCCGCTCCCCCCAGCCCCAGAGCGCTGCTCTCCCTCCCCTCCCCCGCCCTGCCCCGCTCCCCCCATCCCCAGAGCACGGCTCTCCCTCCCCTCTCCGCCCTGCCCCACTCCCCCCATCCCCAGAGCACGGCTCTCCCTCCCCTCCCTCGCCCTGCCCCACTCCCCCCATCCCCAGAGCGCTGCTCTCCCTCCCCTCCCCTGCCCTGCCCCACTCCCCCCACCCTCAGAGCTCGGCTCTCCCTCCCCTCCCTCGCCCTGCCCCACTCCCCCCATCCCCAGAGCACGGCTCTCCCTCCCCTCTCCGCCCTGCCCCACTCCCCCCATCCCCAGAGCACGGCTCTCCCTCCCCTCCCTCGCCCTGCCCCACTCCCCCCATCCCCAGAGCACGGGTCTCCCTCCTCTCCCCTCACCTGCCCTGCCCCACTCCCCCCCACAGCTGTGCTCAGCTGGCAGGGGAGGGTGGTGGAGAGAGCAGCGAGTGATGTGGGGGGCGGGTGCAGGGGCCTGAGGGAAAGAGGTGGAGTAGGAGCAATGTCCAGTTTTCATCCATGAGGACGTTGGCCCCACTGTAATCGAGCCTTGTCCCCTCCCAGCCGATGCACAGATCCGCTGTGACCAGCTCACCCAGGGGCTCTTCTGGGCGCAGCTGTTCCAGGACACCCACACGCAGCGTGGGGACGTCGTCGCCTTCGACGTGTTCTGCGGGGACTTCAACTTCGACAACTGCTCCTCAGGTGGGGCAGGGGGTAGTGCCCAGCCTGTGACCCCGAGGGGCTGGCTCGGCGGGCCCCAGCGACCCTGGCTTGCTCCGGGGCCCCTGCAGCAAATCCAGCCATGCCAGCCCTTGCGGGACGCGGGTGCTGGGCCCTTCAGGGCGCGAGGCTCTGGGCTGGGTCTTTGCAGCCACACAGGCAGCCTTTGACTAGGCTCCAGCCACAGAAACAAACGCCTGCGGGCGAGACCACCGAGGCAAAGGCCCCTCCTGCCCAGCCAGAGCCAGGAGCCAGCCCAGCGTGATGGGGCTCCCTGTCTCTTTGCCTCGGTCCTGCCACCTGGCCCCTCTCTCCCCCCGCTCAGGTCCCTAGTCCCGCCTGCAGGCTTCCTGCTCTGTTCAGTCCTGGCACTTCTGTCTCCCTGGACCCTCTGTCGATCTGGGTTTGCTCCAAGCAGTTAATTACCGATCCTAACAGCGAGTGACACACACACACACACACACACACACACACACACACACACACACACACACACCCCTGTGTCTCCTGCACTCTTCCAGGAGCAGCAAAGTGTAGAGGGAAACTGAGGCACACATTGGACTCATACAAATATAGAAAATTCCCGCTTCATCTCACAAGGAGTGGAGGGGAGGGGGCAGTGGGAGGAGGGGAGAGGTGGGTATGGGGGAGGCAGATGGACCCATTCACTCTGCCGGCTCTTTCCAGGGGATGAATTGGAGCAGACTCATGAGATCTTCCGCCAGTACCAAGACCCATGCCGAGTGGGGCCCAGGCAGGACCGGCCCTGGGCCATAGGTACGTGTCTGGCCGGCCCAGTGCCCGGTGCAGCCTTGCTGCCTTCTCTGTCTCAGTTCCACGGAGCCAGGACCCTGTCTGGGGCTGCAGATAAACATCTAGATCCAAATCCTCACAGGGACCCAGCCTTTGAGAGCTCAGGGTGAGACACTGGGGGTCAGGGAGTCAGAGGCCCTGCTAGCCCAGGCCTGCCCCCCAGCTCTGCCCATGCCCTTCCCAACCCAGAGCCCCCTGCTGTCCCAGCCCTGCTGCCCCTCGCCCCCCAGATCTCTGCTGAGGTACCCGTGGCTGAAGGAAGATTTTGGAGTGGGGCAAATGGCAGAGTAGGGGAGGCTCTAACTGCTGCTCACATCCCTGCAGGCACCCTGCTGAACTACCTGCGTATTCACGAGGAGGCCGTGTCGACCCCAGAGAAGCTGAAAAGGTAACGGCTGCACCCACGGGTTCCAGAGCGAGGGAAGAGCAGTCGGGGCCCTGCAGATTCCGGGGGCTGCGGGAGGGGGAAGGATCTGGGGGGTTCTACAGGTTCCAGAGCGAGGGAGGAGTCCAGGGCCCTGCAGGTTCTGGGTGCTGCGGGAGGGGGAAGTGTCCAGGGGTTCTGCAGGTTCCAGAGCGAGGGAGGAGGAGTCCAGGGCCCTGCAGGTTCTGGGTGCTGCGGGAGGGGGAAGCGTCGGGGGGTTCTGCAGGTTCCAGAGCGAGGGAGGAGTCCAGGGCCCTGCAGGTTCCGGGTGCTGCGGGAGGGGGAAGCGTCCAGGGATTCTGCAGGTTCCGGAGTGAGGGAGGAGGAGTCCAGGGCCCTGCAGGTTCTGGGCGCTGCGGGAGGGGGAAGTGTCCAGGGGTTCTGCAGGTTCCGGAGCAAGGGAGGAGGTGTCCAGGGCCCTGCAAGTTCCAAGCGCAGTGGGAGGGGGAAGCTTCCAGGGGTTCTGCAGGTTCCGGAGCACGCTGGAGGCAGAGGGATTTACAGCCTAGTTCAAGGCAGGCTCTGCCCATGGCCTCACACAGGTTAATGGGACACTGGGGGCTACCCTCTGCATGGCCCTTCCCTGCAGCCCAGGTGTGACTAGCCCCCTACACAGAGCCCCGCTCCTGCTCCCCTGCCACTTGGCCCCCTCGGCCCACCCTGCTGATGGCTCCCCGTGCGCCCCGCAGGACCCTGGAGCAAGAGGAGGGCAGACGGACGTACCTGGCAGGTCCCATCCTGCAGGACGGCCGCCCCGACTCCTCGGCAGCAGGAAGCCCCTGGGAAGGGCGCCGCATCGACTACATCCTGTACCGCGAGCACCCCACCACCATCAGCCTGACAACGGTGAGTTCCCAGAGGGGCCCGTGGAGCGAAGAGCAGGCCCCAAGCCCAAGGGTGCAGGAGAGCTCCCAGCCAGGGACGCTGGGCCCAGGGCAGGGGGTTTCAGCTGAGACCCGGCTCAGGGGCCAGCTGCTGGGGGCTGGTAGGGCCCCGGGGGCCCGTACTGGGGAGGTGGTTGGGGCTGGGAGCCGCACTCGCTACGTCGGCTCCTTCGGGGGCTCTCAGCAGCTCCCACGCTCGGGGGGCTTGGTGGTACGGTGCCGTGGGGCCAGGCGGCAGGGAGCTGGCCTCACTGAATCGCTGCCCCAGGGGCGGGGGATGCAAAGAGCTACTCAGCATGGACCGGGGCTCCCTGGAAGGGTCCGAGCCTGGGGGCCTGGACGCCTGGGTTCTCTGCTGGCTCTGACTGTGATGTGCTGCGAGATGCTGGCTGGGACCTCAGCCCAGCTCTGGGCTGTTTCCTGCCCTGCAGCGGGGGAAGGAGCCTGGCCTGGCCATGGCCAGAAAGGGGTAGCGAGCTGTGTCAGTGCTCAGCCTTGATTGAGGGGAGGCTGCAGCTCATGGAGACTACGAGTCCCAGCCTGCAGCGCTCTGGCTTAGCCAGACCTGGTGCGTTGCATGCTAGGATAGTCTATGAGGACCCTGCCCCTGCATTCTGCAGGGGGTTGGGGGAGCAGGGAGCTTGCTGTGCTCCTGACACTGCTGTCCCCTTGCTTTGCCCAGGAGGTGGAGAAGTTTTCCTTCATCACCCAGCTGGCCGGGTGCTCGGACCACGTGGCTGTGGGGCTGCGGCTGCTCCTGAACCCTGCACCGCAGTGGCAGCAGCAAGTGTGAACCCCAGTGTCCGGGGTGGAAGATTGATGGACAGTGCTCGTTATGGTGGGATGGGGCTGGGCCCTTCCCCTCCGTGTGCCTCCCCTCCACCGGACTCGGATAGGCTGCAAGGTCTGGGATCGGATGGAGCTGGCTGGGCCAAGAGGCCCCTGGGGCTGTGCAAGGCTGTGTGGGGCTAGAGTCGCCCCCAGGTGCTCTGGTGGTCCCATGGGAGGTGGATCTGTGCTGGCCAGAGCCCCCCCACTCAGTGCCCCAGGAGGGGGACAGCCTCAGCGCCTGGTTTCCAGGCTGGCGGAGGCCCCAAGTTGAGGCATGCTGCTCTACTGCACCAGTGGGGCCCAGCATCCATGGGTCTGAGTTCAGGGCCCCCGGGGGGGTCGCAGGGGTGTGGAGCTGCCTCTGCAGACCTCACCCACTGCAGCAGGACGACAGGACGGCTATTTCCCAGGCTGCCAGCCAGCTTCTCCCCCGGCTCAGTGTCATGGGCTCCTTGGGCCCCCTCCCCAGCCCGTGAGCTGGGTGTTAGCTGGGCAGGGGCTCCCCGGCACTGGCGTGGGGGCCGTGTCTGCCCCTGCTGAGCACCACGAGGCCTGTCTGTCCCCCAGCAGGGCAGAGTGCTCTTCAGCTGCGCCGTGGTTGCCAGGAGGAGCTCCCACTGACCCTGGTCACCCGGCCTTGGCAGTGTGCCCCTGTGGGGTCGGGAGCTGGAATTAATAAAGCTTCCAAAGCACCTGTTTGCATCTGTGCACTAGGGAACAGGGATGGGGGGCAGCTGGGGCTGATTCTCCCCTGGCAGCTGCAGACTGGCCACTGGCACAGCTACAACCCAATTTTGAACAGTCCCTGGTAGGAACCCTTCTGCAGGCCGGGTCCCCAGGGTCCCTCTCTTCCTTCAGGGGCACCACACAGCCCCCCTGGGCTGAGCCTCATGGCTCCAGCTCTCCTGTCCCAGGCTGCGAGCTCTGCCCAGCCAGTCCTCCGGGACTGACCCCAGTACAGACCTGTCCCCTCTGCCAGGCCCAAGCACCTCTGCCATCGGCTGCATCTGCGGGCAGCAGGGTTTGGCAGTCGGCTGTAACGACGGCCTGGGGAAGCCAATGTTCCCAGGTGGACCAGGTCTGAGCACCTGGCCAAGTGGCCACGTGATTCATGGCCTGGCTCCATCAGTCCCAGGCAAGATCTGCCTAGTCTAGGCAACAAAATGTCAGCTGAAATTCAACGGTGATAAATGCGAAGTAATGCACATTGGAAAACATAATCCCAGCTCTACATATAAAATGACAGGGTCTAAATTAGCTGTTACCACTCAAGAAAGATCTTGGAGTCACTGTGGAAAGTTCTCTGGAAACATCTGTAACCCTTCTGCCCCTCTGAGTTGGCAGCAACAAGGGCCGGGTTCAGTATCCAGGGGTTCCGTTTCAGTAACACAATGCATAACCGGCTCGAGCCCCCACCCAGTGACCTGGGACACTTACATCCCCCCCCCCCCCCGGGCGCCTCTAGGAGGCAATACTTCCCCTCTCGCAAGCACGGAGTCTGAGTGTAGCAAAATACTTTTAATAAAGGAGGGAAACAATGCAGCATCACGTTAGAGAAACACCACAAACAGGCTTATAACACAAACCATAAGCAACCCCCCCCCCAAGTAGATTTGGCAATGTCCTTTCCCTCTTAGGGTCTTAAGTCCAATCACCCCAAAGTCAAACAACCCGAAAGTCTCTGGTCAGTGCCACCACAGAGTTCAAAAGTTTATCTGCAGAGTTTTACCCCCTCCTCAGCCTGGGTGGAGATGGGGGGGAGCCCCACACAGGGTATTAAGGGGCACCTTACATGGGCCAAGGCCAACTGCTCCACCTCTCCATGGAGTTCTGCTGCAGCCTTCACCATGACCAGCTCCACTACACCAGCTGTGCCGCTCCTCCAGCCGACCCGTGAGCCACTCCAGCTGTCCCTGCAAACCGCTCCACTCGGCTCACTGTTCCATGGGCTGCTCCAATATGCTGCAAACTGCTCCACTCTGCCAGCCGCTTAGTGATAGGTCTTCAGGCTCCCCCACTAGTTAACACAGCACTCCATGATCTCAGCTCAGTAATTCCAGCTCTTTAGCGATTTCAACTCTTAGCGATTTCAGCTCATAGTAGGGGAGCCCTGGTGCTGGTGCACCATTGGTCCAACATGAATTCAGCTCAGCAGCCTTTAGGTGGACGCCTAATGGAATCAAAATTAGCTCTACTCTTTAACAGTGGAGAGAGGCAGATGTGCAATTGGTGTTCCAGGCCCTCAAAAGGGGCCCATACAATCAGGCACACACACCCCAGTCCCCAACCTCTCTCAATTCTCTGGGTTTTGGAACCCATGTCCCTTGTCTAGCAAGTGCTACTTAATTGAGGTTGCGTCATCTCTGTCATAAAGCAGTCTCATAGTTCCTCATTCACATAATCAGGGTGGCAACAGTTTATTCTTCCTGCCCCAATAACAAAGAAATTGGGGATCCCAGAGCTGTCAAAATAACCATCCCAGGCTGCCGTGGACTATGCAAGGTGAGGTGGGTGTGCCAATGCAAATACCTGAAATTCCTTTCCACACTTCCTGAAATTCACCACCAGATGTCAGGGTAGAGCTCATCCTGACTCTGCTTACACATTCACTGAGTGTGCAGCAGCAGTCAAAAAAGTGAACAGAATGTTGGGCATCGTTAAGAAAGGGATCAATAATAAGACAGAAAATATCATTTTGCCTCTGTGTACATTCCTGGCACACCCACATCTTGAATGCTGCGTGCGGATGTGGTCGCCCCATCTCAAAAAAGATATATTGGAATTGGAAAAGGTTCAGAAAAGGGCAACAAAAATGATTAGGGGTGTGGAACAGCTTCCATATGAGGAGGGATTAATAAAACAGAGACTTTTCAGCATGGAAAAGAGACAATTAAGGGGGGGGATTCAATAGAAGTCTATAAATTCAGGACTGGTTTGAAGAAAGTAGATAAAATAATAGTAATAGATAAGGAAGTGTTATTTACTCCTTCTCATAATGCAAGATCTAAGGGTCACGAAATGAAATGAATAGGCAGCAAGTTTAAAACAAACCAAAGGCAGTATTTCTTCACCCAACGCACAGTCAACCTGTAGAACTCTGCCAGAGGATGTTGTGAAGGCCAAGACTATAACAGGGTTCAAAAAAGACCTAGATAAGTTCATGGAGGACAGGTCCATCAGTGGCCATTAGCCAGGATGGGCAGGGATGGTGTCCCTAGCCTCTGTTTGCCAGAAGCTGGGAACGGGCGACAGGGGATGGGTCACTTGATGCCCTGTTCGGTTCATTCCCTCTGGGGCACCTGGCATTGGATACTGGGCTGGATGGACCATTGGTGTGACCCAGTCTGGTTGTTCTTATGTTCACCCTGCAGAGGAGGATCCTGGCCCAGGGGGCTGCGTCCGTCTCTGCACTGCAACCTGGTGCATGTGGTCACTGTGTTACTCAGCTCTGACCCAGCCTGAGTCTGCACCAGGTCACAATGCCCCTCACTCAGACTTGGGTTCGCCCCCTAGTCCCAATGGAGGCAGCTGGGCCAAACCTGAGCTGAGAGCCCAGTGCAGACAGGCTAATCTGCTACTAATTTCAGGGGCATTGGCTAAAGCCCCCCCGCCAGGCCATCAAAGGTGTTAATGTGGCCCTGGCCTGACCGGTGTTCAATGAGGTTTGGGCTGAGGCCGCCCAGGCAGGGCCAGCTTTGTGCCGATTCGCCCAATTCCCAGGAATCGGGCCCCGTGCCTTAGACACTTTTTTTTTTTAAACTTACCCCGGGTCCCTGGCTGCAATCTGCTCAGGGGTCTACCCTGGTCCCGCCCCCATGAGCGAAGCGCAGGCGGGAGCGTGGCAAGCCCCACGGCCCCGGAGCCCCAGCCGGAGCGCAGCAAGCCCCACGGCCCCGCTCTCCTGGCTGGAGCCCCAGCCAGAGCGTGGCAAGTCCCGCTCTCCCGGCTGGAGCCCCGGCCAGAGCATGGCAAGCCCCACAGCCCCGCTCTCCTGGTTGGAGCCCCGGCCGGAGCGTGACGAGCCCCGTTGTCCCGGCTGGAGCTCTGGCCGGAATGCGACGAGCCCCGCGGCCCCGCTGTCCCGGCTGGAGCTCCGGCCGGAGCGCGGCGAGCCCCGCGGCCCTGCTCTCCCGGCTGGAGCTCCGGCCGGAGCACGGCGAGCCCTGCGGCCCCGCTCTCCCGGCTGGAGCTCCGGCCGGAGCGCGACGAGCCCCGCGGTCCCGCTCTCCTGGCTGGAGCTCCGGCTGGAGCGCGATGACCCCCCCGGTCCCGCTCTCCTGGCTGGAGCCCCGGCCGGAGCGCGACGAGCCCCATGGCTCCACTCTCCTGGCTGGAGCTCCGGCTGGAGCGCGATGAGCCCCCCGGCCCCGCTCTCCCGGCTGGAGCTCCGGCCGGAGCGCGACGAGCCCCATGGCTCCACTCTCCTGGCTGGAGCTCCGGCTGGAGCGCGATGAGCCCCCCGGTCCCGCTCTCCTGGCTGGAGCCCCGGCTGGAGCGCGACGAGCCCCGTGGCCCTGCTCTCCCAGCTGGAGCTCCGGGCCTTTAAATAGCCTCCGGAGCCCTGAGGTAGTGAGGGGCTCCGGGGGCTATTTAAAGGGCCAGGGCTCCAGCTGCCTCTGCCACCCCATCCTTTAAATACCCGCCAGAGCCCTGCCACCCCCAGGCATTCCCCAGGGCTCCCGTGGCTATTTAAAAGGTCCAGGGCGGGGTAGAAGCTGGGGAGCCCCGGGCCCTTTAAATAGCCCCCAAAGCCCTGGGATAGCAGGGAACTTGGGGGCTATTTAAAGGCCTGGGGCTCCAGCTGCCTCTGCTGCACCCCCTGCCCTGCCCACACCAGCCCCACTCCCCCTGCCTGCAGCCAGCCCTGCACCCCCTGCCCACAGCCAGCCCCTATCAACCCCCCTGCCCTGTCTCCAGCCAACCCCTGCCACACACCCCTGTGGCCCTGCCCAAAGCCAGCCAGCCCCACACACACTGCTGCCCGCACCAGCCCTGCACACCCTGCCCTGTCTCCAGTCAACCCCTGCTGCACCCCCCTGCCTGAAGCCAGCCAGTCTCACACTCCTCTGTCTCCAGCCCTGCCAACCCCTGCTGCATCCCCCCACGGCCCTGCCTGAAGCCAGCCCGCCCCACACACCCCCTATCTCCAACCAGCCCCGCACCCATTGCCCTACCTCCAGTCAGCCCCTGCCCTGCCTGCAGCCAGCCCCATGTCCACTGCTGCCCTGCAGTTCCCAGGGCAGTAACCCTGCACACCTGCTTCAATGAGGGGGGCAGGGAGCAGCTGGGACCCACACATGTGAAACGGCGGTCATTAATAACCAATCAACAGCATATATGATGCAATGTACATGATATATAATTTTATTTATATAGTTATGGAAAGTAAATAATACATGAAAGAAATGAAAGGCTTTTTTTCCCCACTTTTTGTTTTAAGTCATCCCTGCCAGGGCCCCGCCGAAAATGTTTGAATTGGGCCCCACACATCCTAAAGCCGGCCCTGCGCCCGGGCCCCGGCGAACACACCATAACCAGCCCTTTAGCCGTTTATTAACGACAGAGCAAGAGGAAGAAACCTGGTGGCCATGTTGGCCGTCAGGTCCCCGGTAAGGCTGCCATTGGCACAGTGACGCGTGTTCCTGTCCATGGGAGAGACGTTCTACCAGGACCCCCCCGCACCCCAGCTGACAGCCTCTCAGCCGGCGTTAACGCGGGTACAACGGGATCCTGGGGATCCCTTTGCCACAGAAGAACATGGATTTGTATTGGTGAATGTTGGGATTTTCTCACAGCCAGCTAGGGGCCTGGTACTAACCGTCCAGTTGGTGTAAGTCAGGTGAGCTGAACTCGAGCTGTCCCTGGTGTGGTTAAAGTCCCAGCCTGCTTCCGCGAGGACAAAACACACACAAGGGGAGAGAACTGAGCAGCAGAGACAAGGCAGGGTCCGTCTCTGCTGGAGAGTCAGGCTCCGCGGGCTGACGCTGCAGCCCCACCGCTGCCCAGCTCACTCGCAGGCTAGCGGGACTCCTGGATTGCAAGCGCTCACGCAGCAGCAGCCACCATAACACTTTCTGCCATCTCTGCTTGGCGAGAAAACTCCATCCCCTCCGGGCAGACAGAGGCCTGGCCTCCGTTTGGCGCGCCCCCGTCACCTCCTGGCATTGTACCAGGGCACGACCCCTTCAGCACGAAGGAAGCGCCAGCTTGTTCAGAAAAATGCAGCGTCTCCTCAGCAACACAGGCTCCGGCGAGCCCCTCACCGCACCCTCTGCTCTCTCCCCCGGCTTCCCAAGAGCTGGGCCGTCCCCTCCCGGTGCTTCATGGCCAGGGCCCAGGAGACACAAACAGAGCCGAGGGCTCCTGGACGGGGATCAGGCAGCAGCCCAGCAGAACACTTACAGGCAGAGCAGAGTCTGAACCATCGCAGGGGCCAGGTGGAGACTGGAATCACCCCACCCAGAGCAAACGACCATCCCAAATCGCCCCCTCTTCAACCCCACGGACCCAGCGTGGGTCTAACAAACAGAGCAGCAGGGGTATCGCTATTAAACCCCTAAACTCTCCCCCTCCCTGTGCTGGGCCCGCTAGGGATAGGCTAGGGAATGACCCCCCGTGTGCTCACAGCCGACCCGGGGAGCAGCAAGCGACTGGCTCCTTCAGTGACGCCCTGGGCAGAACGGAACAGGCTCGTCCCAGGGGCTGATCGGCCAAGCCAGGACACAGCCAGCTCATACCATACTGGGCTGTTTGGGCAGGACTGTTAGCCGCCTCCATGGTCCCAGGCTCACAGCAGGGCTGCAAATGCACAGGCTTGGCCGGCTCAGCCAAGGTCTCATGAGCCAGAGGGCAGAGGCGAGGGGGGGGACAGAGGCAAGCGAAGGGGAGAAAAAGGACACACCAGGGCTAGGGGGCAGCGGGACTGGGAGTTAGTGGGAGCCGGTGCAGCTGGCGACGTCATTTGGGTCCCTCTCTCTGGCCTGGTCAGGGCAGCGCTGAGGCTCCAGGTAGTGGCCCAAGGGCAGAGCCCAGGAGAAGGCGGTAGTGGTGCCCATGATGGGAAAGCCTGTTCCTTCCAGCCCGCCCGCCTCCCCACTAGCTCCCTGAAAGCTTTTCGTCAGGCCCCCAAAGGGCGTGAGGGGTGGAACAGCCCATCCCCCTCATTAGTGTGCTAACTAATTAGGGCTCACTTTGGCCCATTGACTTCTGGCCCCAATTCTCTGGTTAGCACAGTGCTGGGGCTCTCATGGTCTGGACTCGCCTGGACTCTCCCTCTGGCTCCCTGGGGCACCTTTTCTCCCTGCTGGAATATTTTACAACTCTTCCTCTGCCGTCTCCCCGGTCAGCTGACACTGTGAGCAGGCCAGCGGGGGCCCCCATGTTCCCAGCAGCTTCTAACTGAGGGAGAATCACTCACTGAATGTGCCGCTGGTCCCCTGGCCAGCCAGCCCTGTGTCGAAAGCGTTAATTAGCCCGAGGACGCGCCCAGGTTTGTACAGGGCTGTGCAGCTTCCCCAGGCAAACCACAGACTGGGAAGCTCACTTCAATTGCCAAAATTAGCACCCTGTCTGCCCTGACACACAACCCACAGCTCAGCTAGCTCAGCGCAGGCCCGGCTGGCAGGTCACTTCCTGCCCCATGGAGCAGGTGCACACAGGGTAATTTCACATAAAAATACACAAGGAGGGGAAGCCAAGCCACCTCCCACGTGGTGGGCGGCATGGGATGACGTGCACCATCTTCGTTAGGAGCTGAGTGGCAAGCAGGATTGCCAAGTGTCCCTGGGAGCGTGGCAGCTCTACTGTGAAGTCCATTGGCATAGTAGACCAAGACTAGTGGAATGGGCAGCGGCTGGGGGAGATCTAGGAGGGTTGGTTGTAGGGTCTTGGTACAGGCACAGAGGTTGCAGAACCTGATATAATCTTTGATATTATCTCATAGGCCTGGCCACCAGAGGCTCCTCGAGACCGGATTGGCCTGAATTGGCCAAAACAGCCAGCTGGTGGTGAATTGTGGCATAATTTCAACATGCGAAGCCTAGGTTCTCCCTCCGGAACATAAAGAAAAGCCTTGCAATAGAGGAGGCCGTTCTGCAGTCGGAATCTGGAGTGGTTGGGTAACCGCGTCATTCAGGGTCTGACAGATCTGGGTCACAAGTGGGTTGTTGGGGAGCAGGGAGCAGACTGCTGTCAATTGTCCTGTTGACAAAGTTGGGCCCCTTGACCATGGTGGCAGAGGGCTTTTCACCAGTTTGAGATGTTAGCCTTTGTGGGATAGGGCATCCTCCTTCCCATTTCTTTCCCCAGGATGATAGGTTACAACAACCCTGTCATGAGCAAAGAAGAGGGACCAGCAGATCTGGCGTTCGTTAAGGAATCTGGCAGTCTGTAGGTATTCCAAGTTCCTATACTCCATCAGGACTCGGATTGGGAATAGGGCTCCTTCTAGGAGGTGGCCCCACTTCTCAGAGCCGTCTTGATGTGCAGTAGTTCCTTGTCTCAAATATTGTAATTTTTCTCCACTGGGGACTGCTTCCGAGAATAAAAACCACAGGGGTAGAATTGGTTGCAGGGACCCACATGTTGAAATAATTCTGCATCTATAGCAAAGTTTGAGTCATTGGCCTTGATCATAAATTGTTAGTGAAATCTGGGTGAATTCAGATAGCTGCCAAGGTGAATGCCTTCTTCAGTTGATCAAAGGCTACTGAGCCCCATGGGTTATGGGTGCAACCAGGCTAGAGAATCCTTTAATAAATCCCCCGTAAAATTTGGCAAATCTGAGAAACCACTGCCCTCCCCCTATATCCTTGGGTTTGGCCTAGCTGAATATTGCCACTGCCTTATGAAGGTCCATGTGTCATCGAGTCCCCGGGCAATGCTCTGGAACTGCTCCCCACAAAGCCAGTCAGGACTTTGGGGATCCTCCTCTCCCTTGGAGCAGACTTGTTCAGGGCAAGAAGCTCACACGTCTTCACCACCTGGGTCTCTCCTTGGAGCATTCAGCATCCTCTGCCCCTCTGTGCGCTTCCCACAGTGAGCCTGTCCCAGCGGGGTCCTGGGGAAGCCACAGGGTCCTGCACCCCCACTTTGCAGTCAGACCTGACTCTCAGCCAGCCAGTAAAACAGAGGTTTATTCGATGACAGGAACAGGGTCTAAAACAGAGCTTGTAGGTACAGCGAACCAGATCCCTCAGCCGGGTCCATTCTGGGGGCCAGTGAGCCAGACCCCCACATCTGCACTTCACTTCTCGTCCCCAGCCAGCTCCAGACTGAAACTCCCTCCAGCACCTCCTCTCTGCTCAGCCCCTTTCCCCAGCCAGGAGGTCACCGATCCCTTTGTCTCCAACACCTTCAGCTGGCACCTTTGCAGAGGAGGGGCCCAGGCCATCAGTTGCTAGGAGACAGAGTGCCAGGCATTTATGTACACTGGCCCTTTGCTCTGCAGCAATCACACACCCTTATCCCACCACCTAGATACTTAAGAACTGCATAGGGGACACTAAGGCACCAACACAGTATTCAGAGAAAACATTAAGAACATTCCCAGTTCACCACATCATGCGAGTTCCTTGGGCAAGGGGATCCCAAGAATTCCACCCTGTCCTTATTGAATGCGCATTTCTCAAGTTTTGAGCAGAGGTGGTTTTGTCATCGTCACTCCAAGACAGTGCAGATATGATGACTGTAGATGTCCTGACTTTCAGAGAAAATTAGGATCTTACCCAGGTAAAGGACAACAAATTGGTCCAGTATGTCCCTAAAGATGTTGCCAGGGCATTGCACAACCCGAATGACGTGACCATGGCCATGCCTGGTAGGGAAGGTGGTCTACCATTCATCTCCTTCCAGAAATACCCATAGTTCAGGTTGTGAGAGGAAGGAAATGTGCCCAAAAGGAGCCTCGGCTCCTAACGGGAGGTCAATGGGGCCATCATAGCTGCGATGAGGCAGTAGGGTGTTGGCTTTCTTTTCACTGACCATGTCTGCATAGTGCTGATATTTAACAGGAATCCTTGGAGCTGTGGAGAACGTCCTCTCTTAGCATCTCTGAATTCTTTGGAGGACTGAGTGGGCTGCTGGGCCTGGTTTTGCTCTCAGGAACCAGGATTGCTGGAGAGACAGGGACGGAAAGCATATCCTGCCTGACCACCAGCAGAGGTACAGGTTGTAGGCAATGAGCCGGAGATGCCAAGAAAGACTTGTGAATGCAGCTCACACATGAGCCCAAACACAATTTCTCTGTGGCCCCAAAGGGTCGTTGCTCAAGGGTGCCAGCTGGTGGGTGACTGCGCTGTGGGGGGATGTGCCTGGGCAGACTCTGGATCCATGGAACTGCCCGAGCCCACCAGCACCTCTGGTGTTGGGCATCGCAAGGTGCCTGAGCCGGAGAGGGGCTGGACTTTGATTGGCCATTGCTAGCGTACTGGTGCGGGCTGCTGGAGGAAAGGGAAGGCACCAGCCCAGCCTGCACCCCCCTAAGGGGTCTAGGGTTTCACTGTCTCTGACCCAGGTGCAGATCACACCTTGGCAGGGCAGCTTGACGCAGTGTCCTGGCTCCCCAGAGTACGGGCACAGGTCCGATGCCCAGTGTCAGTTCGTCTCCATGTCTGAAAGGCTGGGCCAGAGCTGCTTCCAGTGCCTGGGTTCGGCGATGGAGAAGGGCCTGGTCATGGGGGCTGAGCCATCAGGGCTGGTGGGAGCTGAGGGGGCAGCGTTCCATCCAGCCCTCGTTGATCTTGGAGCACAGGTGGCCGAACATACCCACGCCAGACGGGGATCACACCCCTGCCAGTTCAGCTGTAATTTCCTCACCGGAAACCGTCACACCCACTGCCCTGCCCTGCCATGGCACTGGAGGGGTTAACCCTTGCAATGCTGAGTCCAGCCCCTGTAATGGGAGGTGCTGCTGGGGAGCAAAGCCCAGACATGGTGCCAGGCCTGGGAACCTGCAGGGGCGGGCAGCAAAGACTCCAGGGTTTAGGCTGCAGCTAGAGGCCAGAGCCGCTCCTGCTCTCTGTGCCGCCCTCATGCCAGCTGAGGGAGACCAGTTCGACCTGGCAGGGGTCCAGCCTGGGCTCAGGCAGCACCCGCAAGTGAGGCCAAGCCCGCCAAAGCCTCCGTGCTGGACTTAATGAAGCCCAACCCAGCAGGGCCGCCCAGAGGATTCAGGGGCCTGGGGCAGGGCCGGGGCTTCGGCAGCGGGTCCCTCTCAGAGGGAAGGACCCGCTGTCGAATCGCTGCCAACGAATGAAGCAGCAGCCTAAGTGCCGCCGAGCACGACTTTTATTTATTTTCCTGCCGCTTGTACTCACCGGGCGGCACCCACCACCGAAGTGCCACCAAAAACCCAGAGCAGCTCACGGGGCCTCTGTGGGGCCCGGGGCAAATTGCCCCACTTGCCCTCCCCTCTGGGTGGCCCTGCAGCCCAGCAGGGAATGTGCCTGTCTGAGGCTCAGGCCGGGCCCAGCTCAGTGAGATCATTGGCTGAAGCTCCCCCCCCCACGCCGGAAAGAGCCAGAGCCCTGGATAGGGTCACGCAGGTGGGCGGGTGGAACTGCCCCCCGCCAGGCCTATCGCTCCCAAGCACAGAGACGAGTTGAGCAGGAGCTCAGGGGTCTCCAGCTCTGGGGCCACAGGGAGGCTATGACTGGGCTGGCGTGTGGCAGTGCGACCCACAGCAGGCTGGTGCCTTTCGCTCCCTCAGACTCCAGCAACGTCCCCGGTGTGGGGCTCTGCTCTGGTCAATGTTGTAGCTGTCGGCTGCATGCGTGTGTGTTCTCCCTGCGCGCTGCCCCAGCTCTGCAGATCGCTGACACAGCAGACCCTGAGAGAACCCCCAATGACCACAGACTCTGATAAGGTACAAAGGCACCTGGCCAGGTTTATTGCCAAATGAAGCACAGTAAAAGTTCCCCGCAGACTCTACAGGACATACTACGAATATGCGCCCCTGACAATGAATGCAGCTCAGTCAGTGGCGGGACTCTCCACTGCCCCCAGGCCAGACAAAGACACCGCCCCAGGGATGCATTCTTATACACAGGTACAAACAAGTTACACATCACTCCTGACGTATTGGGGTGCAACCCCTCTGCATGTTGGGGGTGCTGCCTCTCTCCTGGTACATGTTGGTTTGAAGAAGTCTGTCCATCAGATTATCCTTTTGACCCTGTCTTTTAGGATAGGTCAGCCTGTTCTTTACCTCTTTGAAATGTGTTTGTACCAGACTGTTCTGGTGCCATCTGGTCCGTGTTTATCCTATTAGTGCTTGATACTGTGACGAAGTGGAACTGTTCTTAATGTTTCCTCTGACTACTGTGTGGGTGCCTCAGTTTCCCCTATGCATTTCTTACTCCTGACTGGCTTTGTGGGGAGCAGTTCCAGAGCATCGCCCTGACAACTGGTGGCAGAGGTGGGATGCACTGCACCCCATGAATGGCGCTGCTTGCAGTAAGTGACTGGGGAGCAGTAAAACAAAGGAGGGATAATGAGGACCAGGCGTGCTGAAGGCTCAGAGAGGGACGGTTTCAGGGGGCAGTTAACCTCTGGGAGTGTGTGACCAGCGAGAAGAACTGTTGGAGTAACAGGGTCCCCCTGAGGACTGCAGCGAGCAGTCTCAGGGGCGGAGGAGTCTGCAGCTCGACCCTGGCAAAGAGGTGGTGATCACAAGAAGGGCTGGCACACCAGGGGTTCTTCCTGGAAACCATAGGGGAGCCAAGAGCACACAGGCCTGTGAGTCCAGAGCCACTTGAGAACGGTGAAGTGATGGCCTATCACCATCTCCTTAAGAAGGACATTGTGATCCTGTGCACAAAGAGAGGGTTACGCATGGGGACGTTCGCCAAGGCACAGTTAATCGTGCAGTTGGAGGAGGAGGACCGCTCTGAGGAGCAGATTCCTGACCCAGATGGGGCTACAAGAGGATCTGGGAGCAGCTGGAGCATCAGCCAGGCATCCCCGGGAGTCTGGTCCCCAATCAGATGAGAGTCTTCACGATCGGGTTCCCCATCAGGAGATTGGAGACAGATGGGACTGGAGCAGAGCCCGAGAGAGCGAGAGGACCATGAGAGAGAGCAAGAGCCTGAGGAAAAGCTGCAGGAGCAGCAGCAGCAGCAGCATGGACTGGCGATGGTGGAGTGGAGAGACATAGGGGGCTGCCCAGGGGTGAGTGGGGATAGAGCCCGGGCTGCCAGTTCTGCAGGGAACCACAACGCTAAATTGCTGCTTCTGGTTACGGAGGGGGGGGATGTGGATGCCCACCATATACTGCCTTCAAGCAGGCAGGTGATTTGAACCAGGGGGACCCTGCGGAAAAGCCCCGGTGTCTAGCTCCCTTGCTGGGTCCCAAAGCCATAGACACTGTCAGCCAGATGGGTGGGGTGGTGGACAGGCTCCCACTCCTGACCCCAACCTATATGTCTGCGTGGAGTCTCCTGGGCTCAGGCCCCTTGGACACCCAGTGGGAGTGGAAGGTGGGGGTCAATGGGGAGACCTGCCTGGGGTGGCGAGACCCTGGGACAGAGATAACTGTTGTCAGGTCCCGGGTGGAGCAGCCGTAGATGCTAAGGGGCTGTGGGACCTGGGTGAAGGTCCCCGGGGTGAAGCCCCTCGCCCTGCCTATTGCCCGGATCCCGGGGCAGACCCAGGAGGGGTCGGGCTGGCTGGTAGTTGGGGTTCTCCAGGATATCGGCTGGGAGGCCCTGTTGGGGCATGACTGTGTCTCTTTGGGATAGGATCCAGGCCCTGCTCCTGTAACGGCCGAGGGTTTGAATTCAAATCCAGGGAACCAATTGGCTAGGATGGAAATGGTCAGTGAAAATGCAAATGACCTGGCTGGCAGGGGGCAGGGGTTGCTGGGCTCAGGATACCTGCCTGCCTGTAACCAGCCCCCTGGGGCTGAGTCGGAGGGAGAGATGCTCCCCGCCCCCCTGCACACCGGAGAGGGGGCTCACGCTGGCTCTGATGCTGTGACCAGAGCAGAGAGCTCGCAGCCTGCCCCCACTGGGACTGCAAGGGCAGCGCTGAGCACGGGGGGAGCTGAGACCCCAGCTGAGTGGGGGGACACCCAGGCAGGGCAGGTCGGCTGCCAACCAGGTTTGCCTGGTCCAGACGTGCTGCTGGGAAGTGATTACACAGCAGGGAGGGAGCTGCCAGGGACAAGGCTCAGGGGGGCTGTGACCCCAGACCCAGCCAGCAAGAGGGAGCAGGTCCCACTCCCTGCCCCAGCAGCTGAATCCCAGACCGAGCTGCAGAGGGATCTCTCCTTGGAGAAGCTGAGGGAACTTGCTGGCCACAGCGCTGCAAACCCCTTTGGGGAAGGCTGCAGGGACAGAGTCCTGCCGGAGAAGGGATTCCTGTACCGGGAATGGGCTCCCCAAGGGGAAGTAGAACTGGGGGGACTCGGGAAGCAGCTGGTGGTGCCCCAGGAATCCACATGGTTCTTCCCATTCGAGCCACTGTATGGGAGGAGAGTGAGGGGACCCCTGGACCTGAAAGGGGAGGATTGAGAGAAGAAGGGGGAAGACCCCCTGGGAGATTTCTTCCCTGAGCTGGGAGCCAATCCCCCATCAGGTGTTCCCCATTCAGAGTCACTGGGAAAGCAGCCCAGAACCTGGAGAGAGAGGTTGAGGACCTGCTGGCTTTAGAGGTGATCCAGCTGTTTTACAGCCCATAGGCCTCACCCATGGGGCTGGTCCCCCAAGAAGACCGGATGATCTGGTTTTGTGGGGACCATCAGAAGCTTAAAGCCATCACAGTGTCCAGTGCCGACCCCATGCCTAGGCCTGGGGAGATTCTAGATGAGCTGCTGGGGACAGAGACACCTGTTCAGATGGTGGCCAAGGTCAAGATGGGGGCTCTTAACCCAGAGAGTCCGAATCACAGCCTTCCAAACTGGAGTGCTGGGAAAAGACCCTATCCCAGTTTAAACCCCAGGGGTTTGGGGTGGCAAAAGGGCACGGGCCACATAAATCTTCTCACATGCGCCCTGCAAGCACCATCGAGCACACCCGACCTAAGGGAGGGCGTGAGACTGGACTGTCCTGGTGTAACTCCCACCGAGGAATGGGAGAGATGCTGGGGCATCCATGGGAGCGTTGGTGGGTTCGAACTTCTCCAGGTCACCAGCTAAAGTGACCTCACTCAGTTCCGTCTCGAAGGGGGGAGAGATGCGATGAAGTGGGACTGTTCTTAATGTTTCCTCTGAATACTGTGTGGGTGCCTCAGTTTCCCCTATGCAATTCTTAAGTCTCCAGTGCACATAACTGGCTGACACTCTGTCTCTTGGCAACAAATGGCTGGGGCCCTTCACCCTGCAAGGGAATAGCTAAAAGTGAACACAGAGATCAGGTATCATAGGGGTAGCTGTCTTAGTCTGGATCTGTAAAAGCAGCAAAGAGTCCTGTGGCACTTATAGACTAACAGACGTTTTGGAGCATGAGTTTTCATGGGTGAATACCCACTTCGTCAGATGCATCAGATGCAAGAGATCAGGGGCCTCCTGGCCCGGGAAAGAAACAAAGGCCAGAGAGGAGGGGCTGGAGGGGGGTTCAGTTTGGGGCTGGCTGGAGACGAGGAGTGAGGGCAGATGTGGGGATCTGGCTCACTGCCCCCCAGAATGGACCTGGCTGAGGCGTCTGGTTCGCTGTACCTACAAGCTGTTTTAGACCCTGTTCCTGTCATCGAATAAACCTCTGTGTTACTAGCTGGCTGAGAGTCACGTCTGACTGCAAAGTGGGGGTGCAGGACCCTGTGGCTTCCCTAGGACCCCGCTGGGGCAGGCTCGCTGTGGGAAACGCACAGAGGGGCAGAGGATGCTGAATGCTCCAAGGAGAGACCCAGAAGGTGAAGATGTGTGAGCTTCTTGCCCTGAACAAGTCTGCTCCGAGGGAGAGGAGGCTCCCCAAAGTCCTGACTGGCTTGGTGGGGAGCAGTTCCAGAGCATCGCCCGGGGACTCCGTGACAGATGCCTTTAGCTATGTGTATACATCCAATTAGCAGCCTTCTTGCCAGCGTCTGGGAGCAGGGCCTGCCTCTGGCCCACAGCTTCACTTTGCTTAATGTTAACTAAGTCCTGACCATTCCTTTAGCTCAGGCCTCAGACCGGGCCTCTGATACCCAGCGTTTATGTTTCAGGGCCTCCTCTTACGACACCCTGTGATGGGGCAAATGCCGCCCTTCCCTGGAGAGAACCCGAACGGCTGCATCGGCTCCTCGCTGCTGGGGGCGGAGGGCAAATGCTGCTCTCACTGCCCCCAGGCAGCTCCCTTAACGCCCCTCCTCCATGGCGGGGTGGGGATGTGCCCCGAGAGCAGCAGGGGCCCTGTGGGGCTGACAGAGCAGGGAGATTCAGCTCCAGTACATGTGGAGGGGAGTTCCCATGGCCCCAGTCACCACAGGCCCTGGCTCGGGCCCCCAACCGCACCTTCAGCCCCATGAGTCCCAAACCCTCTGCAAATGCCCAGGAACGACCCCTGTAAGTGCTCGCCCCAGAGTGGGGCAGGGAGGGGCAGGGACTCAGGCAACATCACACAGCGAGGCAGGGCCCAGCAGACTGGAACCCAGGAGTCCTGGCCCATGCTCCCCGCAGTAGGAGGCCAGGAGGGGGGAGGGGGGCGGAGCCCGTACTGAATCGGGGCAGAGCTGTGGGGCGGCTCATCCCACGCCCCGGCCCGGGCCCTCACGCCGTCTCCTGCGCCATGCGATAGTCGTACAGGCTGCCACGCTCCGGGAAGCTCCTGGCGTCAGGCGGCTGGTGCCGCTCCAGGGAGTCCCTGGGGTCAGCAGCCGGCCCAAAGCCACCCCCGCCAGGGGTCTGCAAACGGAAGACGTCCTGTGGGGAGGAGAGGGAGGGGAGACAGTGAGAGGAGAGGGGGGCTGTCCCCAGACCCTGTCCAGACAGGAGCCACCAGAGAGGGGAATCAGACCAGGTCAACCCAAGGAAAGGTGTGGCTGGTACGGTCGGACCACAGCACAGCCGTGCCAGCCCCACCCCCTACCAGGGGAGCCGTGTCAACCAGCCGCCCCCTCTCCCTCAGAACAGCCGTGCCAGCCCCACCCCACACCGGGACAGCCATGTCAACCAGGTGTCCCTAACCTCTGGGACAGCCGTGCCAGCCTCACCCCACACCGGGAGAGCCGTGTCAACCAGCCACCCCCCTCCTCCGGGACAGCTGTGCTAGCCCCACCCCACACCGGGAGAGCCATGTCAACCAGCCGCCCTCTGTCCCTCAGAACAGCTGTGCCAGCCCCACCCCATACCGGGAGAGCCATGTCAATCAGCCGCCCCCCTCCTCCGGGACAACCGTGCCAGCCCCACCCCACACCGGGAGAGCCATGTCAACCAGCCGCCCTCTGTCCCTCAGAACAGCTGTGCCAGCCCCACCCCATACCGGGAGAGCCATGTCAATCAGCCGCCCCCCTCCTCCGGGACAACCGTGCCAGCCCCACCCCCCACTGAGAGAGCCATGTCAACCAGCCGCCCCCCACCTCCGGGACAGCTGTGCCAGCCTCACCCCCCCGGAAGAGCTAGATGAACCAGCTGCCGCCCTCCTCCGGGACAGCCCCACCCCCCACACCACCAGGAGAACTGTGTCAACCAGCTCCCCTCCCACCCCCAGCCAGGGGGGTGCTGGACTCTTACCCCGGGGAGCACTCGCAGTGATGTCTTCCCCCCCAGGTTGATGGTTCGTCCATCTCTGCGGATCAGCAAGTTCAGTCCGGGGGAGCCAGAGTCCCCCCCTGCCCAAGAGAGAAAGGGGGGTCAGAGGGAGGATAAATGGGGGGTCAGAGGCAGGGTCAAATGGGGGGGCAGATGGAGCTACCACAAGGGGGCAGGAGTTAGATGGGGGGTCAGAGGGAGGATAGATGGGGGGCAGATGGGGATACCACCAGGGGGTGGGGGTTAGATGGGAGGTCAGAGGGAGGGTAAATGGGGGACAGATGGGGATACCACGAGGGGGGGTTAGATGGGGGGTCAGAGGGAGGGTAAATGGAGGGCAGATGGGGATACCGCAAGGGGGAGTTAGAGGGGGGGCAGGGGGAGGGTAAATGGAGGGCAGATGGGGACACCACGAGGGGGTGGGGGTTAGATGAGGTGTCAGAGGGAGGGTAAATGGGGGGCAGATGGTGATACCACGAGGGGGTGGGGGTTAGATGGGGAGTCAGAGGGAGGGTAAATGGGGGGCAGATGGGGACACCACGAGGGGGTGGGGGTTAGATGGGGAGTCAGAGGGAGGGTAAATGGGGGGCAGATGGGGATACCACGAGGGGGTGGGGGTTAGATCTAGGATTTCCAACTCTCTAATTGCAGATCATGGAACACCCTTGCCCCGCCCCATGCTCCACCCCATGTCCAAGGCCTCGCCCCCTGCTCACTCAATGCCCCCTCCCCACCCTCGCCGGGCAGGGGCAGGGGGCTGGGCTGCAGGCTCCGGGGTGGGACCGGGGATGAAGGGTTTGGGGTGTAGGAGGGGGCTCCGGGCTGGGCCTGAGGGATTTGGAGGGTGGGCTGGGGCTCTGGGCTGGTGCAGGGGATTGGGGTGTGAGAGGGGGTGAGGGTTCTGGGCTGGGGCCGAGTGGTTCGGAGTGTGGGAGGGAGCTCAGGACTGGGGCAAGAAGTGCAGGCTCCAGGCGATGCTGACCTCAGGCGACCCCCGGCAATCCAGGGAGGGAGGAAGTCTGCGTGGCGCCCGGACATCCCTCCGGCTCCTAGGTCGAAAACCAGATGCCTGGCAACCCTAGTTAGATGAGGGGTCAGAGGGAGGGTAGATGGGGTGACAGAGGCAGGGGCGGCTCCAGGCACCACCACGCCAAGCGCATGCTTGGGGCGGCAACTCGCGGGGGGCGCTCTGCCAGTTGCCGCGAGGGTGGCAGGCAGGTTGCCTTCGGCAGCATACCTGCGGAGGGTCCACTGGTCCTGCAGGCTGCCGCCGAATCCATGGGACCGAGGACCTCCCGCAGGCAAGCCCCTGAGGCAGCCTGCCTGTAGTGCTTGGGGAGGCAAAATACCTAGAGCTGACCCTGGTCAGAGGGTAGGGGATCAGACAGAGGGTCAGAGGGAGGGCAGATGGGGTGACAGAGGGTAGGGGGTTAGACGGGGGTCAGAGGGAAGGTAGATGGGGTGACAGAGGGCAGGGGGTTAGACGGGGGTCAGAGGGAGGGTAGATGGGGCAACAGAGGGTAGGGGTTAGACGGGGGTCAGAGGGAGGGCAGATGGGGTGACAGAGGGTAGGGGTTAGACGGGGGTCAGAGGGAGGGCAGATGGGGTGACAGAGGGTAGGGGGTCAGATGGGGGTCAGAGGGAGGGCAGATGGGGTGACACAGGGTAGGGGTTAGATGGGGGTCAGAGGGAGGGTAGATGAGGTGACAGAGGGTAGGGGATCAGACAGAGGGTCAGAGGGAGGGCAGAGGGGGTGACAGAGGGCAGAGGGTTAGACGGGGGTCAGAAGGAGGGTAGATGGGGCAACAGAGGGTAGGGGTTAGATGGGGGTCAGAGGGAGGGCAGATGGGGTGACACAGGGTTGGGGTTAGACAGGGAGTCAGAGGGAGGGCAGATGGGGTGACACAGGGTTGGGGTTAGACAGGGAGTCAGAGGGAGGGCAGATGGGGTGACACAGGGTTGGGGTTAGACAGGGAGTCAGAAGGAGGGCAGATGGGGTGACAGAGGGTAGGGGGTTAGACGAGGTCAGAGGGAGGGCAGATGGGGTGACAGAGGGTGGGGGTTAGACGAGGTCAGAGGGAGGGCAGATGGGGTGACAGAGGGTAGGGGGTTAGACGAAGTCAGAAGGAGGGCAGATGGGTGACAGAGGGTAGGGGGTTAGACGGGGGTCAGAGGGAGGGCAGATGGGGTGACAGAAGGTAGGGGGTTAGACGGGGGTCAGAGGGAGGGCAGATGGGGTGACAGAGGGTAGTTCAAGAGTAGAAAGATCTCATTGGTCAGGAAAATGTTTCTCAGGAGCAGATGACAGGGCTGGTCAGGTTGAAGCCCTAACGGAGGAAGGAAAGGGGAGATTTGTCACGGGTGATGGACTGGTGGCTAGTGCAGCTTGTAAAAGGGAACCTGAAATGGGAAACTGATTTGCTGGAAGTAGCTCAGTGTGGTGAGAAAAGCAGCAGTGTATATCTATAGGGAGCGGCAATGTGCCTGATTGGGCACATCCAGACTTTCCCTGGCAGCCTTGTGAGCCGATGGCTTCGTCTAGTCAGCAGTTTGGGAAGACAAGGATAGTGGAAGATGAGTGTCCCTATCCCTTACCTGTTTCCTGTGTGGAGAAATGTGACAGTGAAGGAAATGTGCCTGTGTCTGTCGGGGGTATTGACTTGCCTATGGAGGGAGCTACCCCGGTCTCCAAGCAGTTGTCTGTGAATAGCCCTGTGTGCTGGGACAAGGGAAATGAGATCCCAAGCTGTGTGTCTGGTAAAGCAGAAGGTGTCTCCAGCTCTTCTGTGTCTGTGGAGCAGACAGAAGGTGCCTTTCAGCCTGTGATGGTGGAGAATAGTGCAGGTGTCTCAGAGTTGGTTCTGGATTCAACTAAAGCCCAGGAAGGGAATGGTCCTAAGTTTGTATCTGCTGGGGAGAATGGCACTGTGACTAGGTTGCATCCAGTTAGTGTCCTAGCAAAATTCCAGAGACCAGACAATTCTGGTGCTTGTAGTTTGCCTGTTGCTAATGTGTGGTTGGAAAAAGGTGTAGCAACTCTGTCTGATCAGGGTGATACACTAGCCAGGGCACAAGGAGAGCATGAAGGTGATTTAATTGTGTTACCTACTGATAGTTGGGAAACTTGTAGCAAGAAGGAAGAGATTCCTGAACTAATTCATGGCCAAGTGAAAGAGAATCCTTCTAAACTTTTAACTAGTGCAGGCTTGCACAACATATGGCCGTGGCCCACAGACGCTCACTGTCTGTCCTGTGGCTGGGAATCAAAGGGCTCTGGGCTCCCCGCAGCCGCGGGGAGCCCAGAGCCCTTTAAAACCCAGCTGCAGCCAGAATTCAAAAGGCTCTGAGCTGCCCACAGCTGCGGGGAGCCCACAGCCCTTTAAATCCCAGCCACGGCCAGGATTCAAAAGGCTTTGAGCTGCCCGCAGCGGTGGGGAGCCCAGAGCCCTTTAAATCTCAGCCGCGGCCGGGATTCATAGGGCTCTGGGCTGCCTGCAGCCGTGGGGAGCCCAGAGCCCTTTAAATCCCAGCTGCCAGGGCCGGCTTTAGGCCAATTCAACCAATTCCCCTGAATCGCCCGCCCCTAAGAGGACCCCACGCCCAAGCCCCAGTACGGTGTACCGGCAAGAGCCAGTGCGCTGTACCGGGGTGGCCCAGCTTCCCCAGGGGGCAATTTAAAAGGCCTGGGGCTCCCAGCAGTGGCTGGAGCCCCAGGCCCTTTAAATTGCCACCAGAGCCCCACTGCTGGAGCCCTGGGGTAGGGCTGTGGGGCTCTGGAGGCTATTTAAAAAGACCAGGGCTCCCGCCGCTTCTACCTCCCTGGCCCTTTAAATAGCCATCGGAGCCCCATCACTTCCCCAAGGTTCCCGTGGCTATTTAAAGGGCTGCGGCGGTAGAAGAAGGGGAGCCCCAGGCCCTTTAAATACCCCCAGAGCCCTGGGGTAGCAGGGGGCTACAGGGGTTATTTAAAGGGCCGGGGCTCCAGCTGCCTCTGCCGCCCCAGTCCTTTAAATAGCCGCCGAAGCCACACCGCTTCCTCAGGGCTCCCTCCGCTATTTAAAGGGCTGGGGCGGTAGAAGCAGGGGAGCCCCAGGCTCTTTAAATAGCCCCCAGAGCCCCGGGGTAGCGGAGGGGGTCTCCACTTGCCTTTGCTGCCCCGGTCCTTTAAACAGCCCCCGGAACCTTGCCACTTCCCCATGGCTCCCACAGCTAATTACAGGGCTGGGGCAATGGAAGCAGGGGAACCCTGGGCCCTTTAAATAGCCCCTGCGCTCTGGGCTGCTGCTGCTACCCTGGTGGGGGAGGCAGGAGGAGGGGGCACTCACCATACAGGATGGGCCATACCCCCTGTACCTGCACTAGCTGCCCACAGCCAGCCCCTGCTGCAACCCCTGCCCGCACCAGCCCCGCACCTCCTGCCCTGCCTGCACCAGTTCCTGTCTGCAGCCAACCCTGCACCCGCTGCCCGCAGCCAGCCCGTCTCCAGCTGGCCCCGCACCCACTGCCTTGTCTCCAGCCCGTCTGCAGCCCCCATCTCCAGCCCGCCCCACACCTTCTGCCCTGCCTGCACCAGTTCCTGTCTGCAGCCAGCCCTGCACCCACTGCCTTGTCTCCAGCCCGTCTCCAGCCAGCCCCGCACCCACTGCTCGCAGCCAGCCCGTCTCCAGCCGGCCCCGCACCCACTGCCTTGTCTCCAGCCCGTCTCCAGCCCCCGTCTCCAGCCCGTCTCCAGCCAGCCCCACACCCACTGCCTTGTCTCCAGCCCGTCTGCAGCCCCCGTCTCCAGCCCGCCCCACACCTCCTGCCCTGCCTGCACCAGTTCCTGTCTGCAGCCAGCCCTGCACCCACTGCCTTGTCTCCAGCCCGTCTCCAGCCAGCCCCGCACCCACTGCCTTGTCTCCAGCCCGTCTCCAGCCAGCCCCGCACCCACTGCTCGCAGCCAGCCCGTCTCCAGCCGGCCCCGCACCCACTGCCTTGTCTCCAGCCCGTCTTCAGCCCCCGTCTCCAGCCCGTCTCCAGCCAGCCCCACACCCACTGCCTTGTCTCCAGCCCGTCTCCAGCCAGCCCCGCACCCACTGCTCGCAGCCAGCCCGTCTCCAGCCAGCCCCACACCCACTGCCTTGTCTCCAGCCCGTCTGCAGCCCCCGTCTCCAGCCTGCCCCACACCTCCTGCCCTGCCTGCACCAGTTCCTGTCTGCAGCCAGCCCTGCACCCACTGCCTTGTCTCCAGCCCGTCTCCAGCCAGCCCCGCACCCACTGCCTTGTCTCCAGCCCGTCTCCAGCCAGCCCCGCACCCACTGCTCGCAGCCAGCCCGTCTCCAGCCGGCCCCGCACCCACTGCCTTGTCTCCAGCCCGTCTCCAGCCAGCCCCGCACCCACTGCCTTGTCTCCAGCCCGTCTCCAGCCCCCGTCTCCAGCCCGTCTCCAGCTAGCCCCGCACCCACTGCTTTGTCTCCAGCCCCCGTCTCCAGCCTGCCCCACACCTCCTGCCCTGCCTGCACCAGTTCCTGTCTGCAGCCAGCCCTGCACCCACTGCCTTGTCTCCAGCCCGTCTCCAGCCAGCCCCGCACCCACTGCTCGCAGCCAGCCCGCCTCCAGCCGGCCCCGCACCCACTGCCTTGTCTCCAGCCCGTCTCCAGCCCACATCTCCAGCCTGCCCCACACCTCCTGCCCTGCCTGCACCAGTTCCTGTCTGCAGCCAGCCCTGCACCCACTGCCTTGTCTCCAGCCCGTCTCCAGCCCCTGTCTCCAGCCCATCTCCAGCCAGCCCCGCACCCACTGCCTTGTCTCCAGCCCGTCTCCAGCCAGCCCTGCACCCACTGCTCGCAGCCAGCCCGTCTCTAGCCGGCCCCGCACCCACTGCCTTGTCTCCAGCCCATCTCCAGCCCCCGTCTCCAGCCGGCCCTGCACCCACTGCCTTGTCTCCAGCCCGTCTCCAGCCAGCCCTGCACCCACTGCTCGCAGCCAGCCCGTCTCTAGCCGGCCCCGCACCCACTGCCTTGTCTCCAGCCCGTCTCCAGCCCCCGTCTCCAGCCGGCCCTGCACCCACTGCCTTGTCTCCAGCCCATCTCCAGCCCCCGTCTCCAGCCGGCCCTGCACCCACTGCCTTCTCTCCAGCCCGTCTCCAGCCAGCCCTGCACCCACTGCTCGCAGCCAGCCCGTCTCTAGCCGGCCCCGCACCCACTGCCTTGTCTCCAGCCCGTCTCCAGCCCCCGTCTCCAGCCGGCCCCGCACCCACTGCCTTGTCTCCAGCCCATCTCCAGCCCCCATCTCCAGCCGGCCCTGCACCCACTGCCTTGTCTCCAGCCCGTCTCCAGCCAGCCCTGCACCCACTGCTCGCAGCCAGCCCGTCTCTAGCCGGCCCCGCACCCACTGCCTTGTCTCCAGCCCGTCTCCAGCCAGCCCTGCACCCACTGCTCGCAGCCAGCCCGTCTCCAGCCGGCCCCGCACCCACTGCCTTGTCTCCAGCCCGTCTCCAGCCCCCGTCTCCAGCCGGCCCTGCACCCACTGCCTTGTCTCCAGCCCATCTCCAGCCCCCGTCTCCAGCCGGCCCTGCACCCA
Source organism: Gopherus flavomarginatus (assembly GCF_025201925.1). Classification (NCBI taxonomy): domain Eukaryota; kingdom Metazoa; phylum Chordata; order Testudines; family Testudinidae; genus Gopherus; species Gopherus flavomarginatus. The sequence goes on along the minus strand of NC_066618.1, from coordinate 301,597,534 downwards.
CTGCCTTGTCTCCAGCCCGTCTCCAGCCAGCCCTGCACCCACTGCTCGCAGCCAGCCCGTCTCTAGCCGGCCCCGCACCCACTGCCTTGTCTCCAGCCCGTCTCCAGCCCCCGTCTCCAGCCGGCCCTGCACCCACTGCCTTGTCTCCAGCCCATCTCCAGCCTCCGTCTCCAGCCGGCCCTGCACCCACTGCCTTGTCTCCAGCCCATCTCCAGCCAGCCCTGCACCCACTGCTCGCAGCCAGCCCGTCTCCAGCCGGCCCCGCACCCACTGCCTTGTCTCCAGCCCGTCTCCAGCCCCCGTCTCCAGCCGGCCCTGCACCCACTGCCTTGTCTCCAGCCCGTCTCCAGCCCCCGTCTCCAGCCTGCCCCACACCTCCTGCCCTGCCTGCACCAGTTCCTGTCTGCAGCCAGCCCTGCACCCGCTGCCCGCAGCCAGCCCGTCTCCAGCCGGCCCCGCACCCACTGCCTTGTCTCCAGCCCGTCTCCAGCCAGCCCTGCACCCACTGCTCGCAGCCAGCCCGTCTCCAGCCGGCCCCGCACCCACTGCCTTGTCTCCAGCCCGTCTCCAGCCCCCGTCTCCAGCCTGCCCCACACCTCCTGCCCTGCCTGCACCAGTTCCTGTCTGCAGCCAGCCCTGCACCCGCTGCCCGCAGCCAGCCCGTCTCCAGCCGGCCCCACACCCACTGCCTTGTCTCCAGCCCGTCTCCAGCCCCCGTCTCCAGCCGGCCCCGCACCCACTGCCTTGTCTCCAGCCCGTCTCCAGCCAGCCCTGCACCCACTGCTCGCAGCCAGCCCGTCTCCAGCCGGCCCCGCACCCACTGCCTTGTCTCCAGCCCGTCTCCAGCCCCCGTCTCCAGCCTGCCCCACACCTCCTGCCCTGCCTGCACCAGTTCCTGTCTGCAGCCAGCCCTGCACCCGCTGCCCGCAGCCAGCCCGTCTCCAGCCGGCCCCACACCCACTGCCTTGTCTCCAGCCCGTCTCCAGCCCCCGTCTCCAGCCGGCCCCGCACCCACTGCCTTGTCTCCAGCCCGTCTCCAGCCAGCCCTGCACCCACTGCTCGCAGCCAGCCCGTCTCTAGCCGGCCCCGCACCCACTGCCTTGTCTCCAGCCCGTCTCCAGCCCCCGTCTCCAGCCTGCCCCACACCTCCTGCCCTGCCTGCACCAGTTCCTGTCTGCAGCCAGCCCTGCACCCGCTGCCCGCAGCCAGCCCATCTCCAGCCGGCCCCGCACCCACTGCCTTGTCTCCAGCCCGTCTCCAGCCAGCCCTGCACCCACTGCTCGCAGCCAGCCCGTCTCCAGCCGGCCCCGCACCCACTGCCTTGTCTCCAGCCCGTCTCCAGCCCCCGTCTCCAGCCTGCCCCACACCTCCTGCCCTGCCTGCACCAGTTCCTGTCTGCAGCCAGCCCTGCACCCGCTGCCCGCAGCCAGCCCGTCTCCAGCCGGCCCCACACCCACTGCCTTGTCTCCAGCCCGTCTCCAGCCCCCGTCTCCAGCCGGCCCCGCACCCACTGCCTTGTCTCCAGCCCGTCTCCAGCCAGCCCTGCACCCACTGCTCGCAGCCAGCCCGTCTCCAGCCGGCCCCGCACCCACTGCCTTGTCTCCAGCCCGTCTCCAGCCCCCGTCTCCAGCCTGCCCCACACCTCCTGCCCTGCCTGCACCAGTTCCTGTCTGCAGCCAGCCCTGCACCCACTGCCTTGTCTCCAGCCCGTCTCCAGCCAGCCCTGCACCCACTGCTCGCAGCCAGCCCGTCTCCAGCCGGCCCCGCACCCACTGCCTTGTCTCCAGCCCGTCTCCAGCCCCCGTCTCCAGCCTGCCCCACACCTCCTGCCCTGCCTGCACCAGTTCCTGTCTGCAGCCAGCCCTGCACCCACTGCCCGCAGCCAGCCCGTCTCCAGCCGGCCCCGCACCCACTGCCTTGTCTCCAGCCCGTCTCCAGCCCCCGTCTCCAGCCGGCCCTGCACCCACTGCCTTGTCTCCAGCCCGTCTCCAGCCAGCCCTGCACCCACTGCTCGCAGCCAGCCCGTCTCCAGCCGGCCCCGCACCCACTGCCTTGTCTCCAGCCCGTCTCCAGCCCCCGTCTCCAGCCAGCCCTGCACCCACTGCTCGCAGCCAGCCCGTCTCCAGCCGGCCCCGCACCCACTGCCTTGTCTCCAGCCCGTCTCCAGCCCCCGTCTCCAGCCTGCCCCACACCTCCTGCCCTGCCTGCACCAGTTCCTGTCTGCAGCCAGCCCGTCTCCAGCCGGCCCCACACCCACTGCCTTGTCTCCAGCCCGTCTCCAGCCCATCTCCAGCCAGCCCTGCACCCACTGCCTTGTCTCCAGCCCTGCACCAGCCCCTGCCTCCAGCCAGCCCTGCACCCCCTGCCCTGTCTCCAGCCAGCCCCCGCCGCACTGCCTGCCCTTCCCGCACCAGCCCCACACCTCCTGCCCTGCCTGCACCAGTTCCTGTCTGCAGCCAGCCCGTCTCCAGCCCGTCTCCAGCCAGCCCTGCACCCCCTGCCCTGTCTCCAGCCAGCCCCCGCAGCACCGCCTGCCCTTCCCGCACCAGCCCTGCACCCCCTGCCCTGTCACCAGCCAAACCCTGCTGCACCCCCCTGCCTGAAGCCAGCCAGTCTTGCACTCCTTTGTCTCCAGCCCTGCCAACCCATGCTGCACCCCCCCGTGGCTCTCACTGAAGCCAGCCAGCCCATCCCACACACCGTCTCCAGCCTGCCCCACACTCCTTGCCCAGGCTGCAGCCAGACCCTACCTCCAGCCACCTCCCCCCCACCTCCAGCCAGCCCCACATGCACTGGTGCCCTGTAGTTCCCAGGGAAGTAACCCTGCACATCTGCTTCAATGAGGTGGGCAGGGAGCAGCTGGGACCCACACATGCGCCCTAGCACACCCTCAGGGAGTGGCGGAGCTCATTTCTAGTTCAGACCCATCTTTTTAAAAAAGAACTTTAGGTAGGGTTAACATACATCTGTACTTTCCCGGACATGTCAGGCTTTTTGGATCTTAAATCTCCATCCAGGAGGAAAATACGCATGTATGGTAACCCTATTGATACAAAAAATACATACTGTGGCAGAACTTTTTATAGGGAACCGGTTGCTAAGAAATGAAAGGCTTTTTTTTTTACATGTGTTGTTTGGTTTTTTTCAGTCATCCCTGCTGGGGCCCCGCCGAAAATGTTTGAATTGGGCCCCGCACTTCCTAAAGCCAGCCCTGCCAGATGCGGACGGGATTCTAAGGCTTTGGGCTGCCCACAGCCGTGGGGAGCCCAGGGCCCTTTAAATCTCAGCCGTGGCCGGGATTCAAAGGGCTCTGAGATGCCTGCAGAGATTCTCGGCCGCGGCTGAGATTTAAAGGGCTCAGGGCTCCCCGCCGCCATGGGCAGCCCAGAGCCCTTTGAATCCCGGCCGCGGCTCCAGCAGATGGGCTGGGGCTGGGATTTAAAGGGCTCGGGCTCCCCTCAGCAGCAGGAGCTCTGGGCCCTTTAAATCCCTGCCCCAGCCCCACAAAGCTCCGGGTTCCCGCAGCCCCTGGAGCCCCGGGTCCTTTAATTTGACCCTGAGGGCTCCCAGCCAGCTCTTCAGCTGGGAGCCCCTGGTTGACTTAAAATCAAGTATCACCTCCCCACCCCCAACCTTTCTTTTTGGCCCACAGCTGTTTTGGTAGGGTGGCACTGGGGAAGGAGGGTTTGTTTCTGCAGGGCTGGGCGGTGCTGGGGTGGGGTGTTTCCGCCAGGCTGGGAGGTCCTGGGGGGGCGGGTGTTTCCAGAGGGCTGGGGGGTTTCAGCCCTCAGCTGTTTTCTTTGGAGTAATGTGGCCCTCGCCGCTTTACGAGTTGTGCAGGCCTGATCTAGTGAGTCTATGAGTTTGTCTGAAAGGGGATTGTGTACGAATCCACCTGATGGGCCAAAGGTGATTCTGGATATAAGTGAGACCCAGAAAGAGTCTGTGGTTGCTCAGGAAAGTGTCCTTTACAGCAAGCCCTAAGTGAAGAAGGTAAGAGCAGAATTTCTGTGAGGGGGGAATTGCTGCTTTAAAAAGCTCCTGGGGAAAGGAATCCTCATGGTAACCTGTGCAAGCAGTTTACTGCAGCTGAAGGGTGTGAAAGTGATTTAATCAAGGAAGTTTCAGTTCCTAATAGCCAGAAATTTTCTGTTGTGAATGGATCCACTGACTTTCCTTTTGAAAGATCCAGTGTGGGGAGCTCTGAGAAGGTCTCAGATGAAGTAGAAGCTGTTAAGAAAGTAGAGCAGCCCCATAACCAAGTGGCTGTGTGTGGCCAGCTTGTTGGGAAGACAATGGTGTTGGAACAGGAATGTCTCCATGATGATTCTGTAAGTGAGCAGCCTGTGCTTCAGGGTCCAAAGAAAGATTTGGATTTGTGTGGTATCTCTGTAAGACAGAGTCCAGCCTTGGAACTGGTAGCAGCTAAGAAGTTAAACGCTAGTGTCTGAGTTGATGCAAATTACCCGGCTGGCAGGGAGAAGAAAGACTTGCTAATAGCTGTTAGCACAGAGAGCCCACCCCATCAGCCAGTGAATTCTGTTGAGCAAGAGAAATCAGCGTTTGATCCTTCAGGACGAGGAAAAAGAAAACTTGATTTTGCAAAGGGAAGTCATAGAATAACCCTAAAAGGCCCAAACCCCAGTGGTATTGAGCCAAAGGTGTGGCATGACAAACATGATTGTAGATGGACACTTGCAATGGATTTGTTGTTATTGCCAATGGTGATTTTTGCTATTACCAAGAACTGTAAGAATGTACAATGCGCCTATCTTCTGTGAGGAGGTACGCTAAGTGCTGCATTAGGGGGGCTGTGTTGGTGAGTATCTCAGTGTCTGTTGCAGGGGATAGTTTGTCAGTTGGATGTGTGCTTGATTGTTTGATTGTTTGTTTAAAAAGTGTGAGTTGGGAGGGCTTTGTGCCAGGTGGGCCTTGAGTGGGCTTGACTGCTATAAAAATGCAGTCAGCAGCAAACCAGCTGAGCGGTGAACAGCAGAGGCTAACAGAGGGAGTTCGCCTGTGGAGAGCCCACTGAGGCTTTCATCTCGCGGGCTTCTATGAGTTGCTGCAGCAGCTGAGGAAGCTCTTAGAAGGAAGAAATTATGGAAGGTGAGTGTTCAGCTGTTGTGACCTGCACAGGTTGTGCCATGTTTGTCTTTCTTCCACAGGACAGAAGCGACTTTGTCTGTACAAAGTGCAAGCTGGTCTCCATATTGGAAGAGAAGGTTCAAGGTCTGGAGCAACAAGTATCAACTCTGCGTTGCATACGAAAAAATGAAGATTTCCTGGACAGACGTCAGGATATGCTTCTACGGGCACAATGTCCTGAAGAATCGGAGCAGGCTGTGCAGAGGGGAGAGAGGGACAGTGAAGAAATTTGGCAGCATGTGACCTCCAGAAGAAGAAAGAGGAGCGTCCATGTACCAGCAATGGAGATACAGGTGAGCAACCGTTTTCATGTTCTCTCCACACCTACTAATGCGGAGAGTGGACTAGATGATACATCTGAGGGAAGGAGCAGAAGGAGACTCCACCGATTGGAAGGCACGAGATGCGCTGTCCTAGGGATGGGGGCTCCACAAGTACCACTCCCAAGAGAAGGCGGCGGGTGGTGGCGGTCAGGGACTCCCTCCTCAAGGGAACTGAATCATCTATCTGCCGCCTCAACCAGGAAAACAGGGAAGTCTGTTGCTTGCCAGGAGCTAGGATTCACGATTTGACGGAGAGGCTGCCGAGGCTCATCAAGCCCTCAGATCGCTGCCCCTTCCTGCTTCTCCACGTGGACACCAATGATACTGCCAAGAATGACCTTGAGCGGATCACTGCAGACTACGTGGCTCTGGGAAGAAGGATAAAGGAGTTTGAGGCGCAAGTGGTGTTCTCGCCCATCCTCCCTGTGCAGGGAAAAGGCCTGGGTAGAGACTGTGGAATCGTGGAAGTCAACGAATGGCTACGCAGGTGGTGTCAGAGAGAAGGCTTTGGATTCTTCGGCCATGGGATGGTGTTCCAAGGAGGAGGAGTGCTAGGCAGAGACGGGCTCCACCTAACGAAGAGAGCGAAGAGCATCTTCACAAGCAGGCTGGCTAACCTAGTGAGGAGGGCTTTAAACTAGGTTCACAGGGGGAAAGAGACCAAAGCCCTGAGGGAAGTGGGGAAATGGGATACCGCGAGGAAGCACGAGCAGCAGAGTGCAAGAGGGGAGACTCCTGTCTCAGACTGAGAAAGCGGGACAATCAGCGAGTTATCTTCAGTGCCTATACACAAATGCAAGAAGCATGGGAAACAAGCAGGGAGAACTGGAAGTCCTGGCACAGTCAAGGAACTATGATGTGACTGGAATAACAGAGACTTGGTGGGATAACTCACATGACTGGAGCACTGTCATGGATGGATATAAACTGTTCAGGAAGGACAGGCAGGGCAGAAAAGGTGGGGGAGTTGCACTGTATGTAAGAGAGCGGTATGACTGCTCAGAGCTCCAGTATGAAACTGCAGAAAAACCTGAGAGTCTCTGGATTAAGTTTAGAAGTGTGAGCAACAAAGGTGATGTGGTGGTGGGAGTCTGCTATAGACCAGGGGGATGAAGCTTTCTTCTGGCAACTAACAGAAGTTACTAGATCACAGTTCTCTGGTTCTCATGGGAGACTTCAAATCACTGATACTTGCTGGGAGAGCAATACAGCAGTGCACAGACAATCCAGGAAGATTTTGGAAAGTGTAGGGGACAATTTCCTGGTCCAAGTGTTGGAGGAACTAATCAGGGGCAGAGCTCTTCTTGACCTGCTGCTCACAAACAAAGAAGAGTTAGTAGGGGAAGCAAAAGTGGATGACAACCTGGGTAGCATTGACCATGAGATGGTCAAGTTCAGGATCCTGACACAAGGAAGAAAGGAGAGCAGCAGAATAAAGACCCTGGACTTCAGAAAAGCAGACTTTGACTCCCTCAGGGAACTGATGGGCAGGATCCCCTGGGAGAATTACATGAGGGGGAAAGGAGTCCAGGAGAGCTGGCTGTATTTTAAAGAATCCTTATTGAGGCTGCAGGAACAAACCATCCCGATGTGTTGGAAGAATAGTAAATATGGCAGGTGACCAGCTTGGCTTAACAGTGAAATCCTTGCTGATCTTAAACACAAAAAAGAAGCGTACAAGAAGTGGAAGATTGGACAAATGACCAGGGAGGAGTATAAAAATATTGCTCAGGCATGCAGGAGTGAAATCAGGAAGGCCAAATCACCCTTGGAGTTGCAGCTAGCAAGAGATGTTAAGAGTAACAAGAAGGGTTTCTTCGGGTATGTCAGCAACAAAAAGAAAGTCAAGGAAAGTGTGGGCCCCTGACTGAATGAGGGAGGCAATCTAGTGACAGAGGATGTGGAAAAAGCTAATGTACTCAATGATTTTTTTGCCTCTGTCTTCACGGACAAGATCAGCTCCCAGACTGCTGCACTGGGCAGCACAGCATGGGGAGGGAGTGACCAGCCCTCCGTGGAGAAAGAAGTGATTCAGGACTATTTAGAAAAGCTGGATGAGCACAAGTCCATGGGGCCGGATGCGCTGCATCTGAGGGGGCTAAAGGAGTTGGCGGATGTGATTGCAGAGCCATTGGCCATTATCTTTGAAAACTCATGGCGATCGGGGGAGGTCCCGGATGACTGGAAAAAGGCTAATGTACTGCCCATCTTTAAAAAAGGGAAGGAGGAGGATCCGGGGAACTACAGGCCAGTCAGCCTCACTACAGTCCCCAGAAAAATCATGGAGCAGGTCCTCAGGGAATCAATTCTGAAGCACTTAGAGGAGAGAGAAGTGATCAGGAACAGTCAGCATGGATTCACCAAGGGCAAGTCATGCCTGACTAACCTAATTGCCTTCTATGAGGAGATAACTGGGTCTGTGGATGAGGGGAAAGCAGTGGATGTTTTATTCCTTGACTTTAGCAAAGCTTTTGATACGGTCTCCCACAGTATTCTTGCCGGCAAGTTAAAGAAGTCTGGGCTGGATGAATGGACTGTAAGGTGGATAGAAAGCTGGCTAGATCATCGGGCTCAACAGGTAGCAATCAATGGCTCCATGTCTTCCTGGCAACCAGTATCAAGTGAAGTGCCCCAAGGGTTGGTCCTGAGGTTGGTTTTGTTCAATATCTTCATTAATGATCTGGAGGATGGCATGGACTGCACTCTCAGCAAGTTTGCAGATGACACTAAACTGGAAGGAGTGGTAGATACGCTGGAGGGTAAGGATAGGATACAGAGGGACTGAGATAAATTAGAGGACTGGGACAAAAGAAATCTGATGAGGTTCAACAAGGACAAGTGTGAAGTCCTGCACTTAGGACGGAAGAATCCCATTCACTGTTACAGACTAGGGACCGAGTGGCTAGGAAGCAGTTCTGCAGAAAAGGACCAAGAGGTTACATTGGACGAGAAGCTGGATGTGAGTCAGCAGTGTGCCCTTGTTGCCAAGAAGGCTAATGGCATTTTGGGCTGTATAAGTAGGGGCTTTGCCAGCAGATCAAGGGACGTGATCATTCCCCTCTATTCAACATGGTGAGGCCTCATCTGGAGTACTGTGTCCAGTTTTGGGCCCCAGACTACAAGAAGGATGTGGAAAAATTGGAAAGAGTCCAGCGGAGGGCAACAAAAATGATTAGGGGGCAGGGGCACATGACTTACGAGGAGAGGCTGAGGGAACCGGGATTGTTTAGTCTGCAGAAGAAAAGAATGAGGGGGGATTTGACAGCTGCTTTCAACTACCTGAAAGAGGGTTCCAAAGACGATGGATCTAGACTGTTCTCAGTGGTACCCAATGAGAGCAATGGTCTCAAATTGCAGTGGAGGAGGTTTAGGTTGGATATTAGGAAAAACTTTTTCACTCAGAGTGGTGAAGCACTGGAATGGGTTCCCTAGGGAGGTGGTGGAATCTCCTTCCTTAGAGGTTTTTAAGGTCAGGCTTGACAAAGCCCTGGCTGGGATGATTTAGATGGTCAGTGGTCCCCAATGCGGTGCATTGATGTGCGTCGCCTAGTGCCCCTAGTGCCCAGCAGGAGAGAGGAGCCGTGGCCCCCCGCCTGCCGGGGACAGAGAACTCCAGGGCTGCGGACACCGGTGCTCTCTGTCCCCAGCAGGCGCGGGGCTGCAGCTACTCTCCCCTGCCATGGTGTTAGGGACCACTGGTACAGTACTGTATTATGCCTTAAAGGGAAGCCAACCTATGATCACATTATATGCGATTTCGCATTATGGCAGGGCGCGTTATTGCAAGGTTTGACAGTATCTACATTGATTTGATGTTAAGTGGGTTCCAAACATTTTCCAGAGCTTGTATGGATAAAATAGCTCTGTTCTGTAGCTCTTGGCAATATCACATGAGACATACAGGAATCCTGCTGCAAGAGCAGATCCAACCAACCATTGTTCAAACTAAGTTTTACTTTGAGTTTCTAAAGAGATTCAATCATGTTATTGAACATGACTTTGATAAACCATTTCTCTTACACACTGGTACGGCCTTTTGCCCAATACTAGCTGTAGTGAGACAGAACCCAGGATGGGGGGCTCCTGGGATGCAGTCAGTGATGTTTGTGTCATCCCTTCCTGCATCAATTTTGCATTGGGGGTGTGACGTTATTGATATAATCTGGGACCATATAGAACATGGTTGCAACCAAGGTCCTGTAGTGGCATCAAATCTTATGTAAAGGGGGTCATATAAGGTATCTAAGACCAGGTTATGGGTTGCTGGTTATGATTATACTGTCTGTGTGCATGTGTCATTTTTGTAGTTGAAGTCATGAGTATTGTCTGTATTTCAAACTTGTGCTGGGCTTCTGGGTGACACTCCAGACGAGTTGGTGTTAGCTCTGCCTAGCCTGCTTGATGGCCCATTAAGGACCATCAGCTACATGATTGACCCGTTGAGAGAAGGCAGATACGCCTTATAACTCAGCAGGGTGTGCAGGGACTGGCCCATGTGACTGCAGACTCTATTTTGCTGTAATTTTCCACAGCAGGAACAAAGGAGTGTTCTTACACCTGGAAGAGCCTATAAAAGGCTGATGCCTCATCTCCATCTTGTCTTCAATCCTGCTTCCTACCTCTGGAGGAACTTTGTTCAGAGCTTCAGTTTGTAGCAAAGGACTGATGACCCATCCCAGCGGGGGATGTTCTCCAGAGACTTGATTTGAACCTGCAGTTTACTCCATCACTGCTACAAGCCTGAACTAAGAACTTTGCCATTACTGTATGGAATTGATTCCATTTAACCGATTCTAGCTCTCATCTCTATCTTTTTTTCCTTTTATGAATAAACCTTTAGATTTTAGATTCTAAAGGATTGGCAACAGCGTGATTTGTGGGTAAGATCTGATGTGTATATTGACCTGGGTCTGGGGCTTGGTCCTTTGGGATCGAGAGATCCGTTTTCTTTTGCTGGGGTGTTGGTTTTCATAACCATTCATCTCCAGGACGAATGGCACTGGTGGTGACACTGGGAGACTGGAGTGTCTAAGGGAATTGCTTGTGTGACTTGTGGTTAGCCAGTGGGGTGAGACCAAAGTCCTCTTTGTCTGGCTGGTTTGGTTTACCTTAGAGGTGAAAAAAATCCAGTCTTGGGCTGTAACTGCCCTGTTTGAGCAATTGGTCCTGAATTGGCACTCTCAGTTGGGTCCCGCCAGAACCGCATCATCACAGGGTTAGACAGGGGGTCAGAGGGAGGGTAGATGGGGTGACAGAGGGTCGGGGATCAGACAGAGGGTCAGAGGGAGGGCAGATGGGGAGACAGAGGGTAGGGGTTAGACGGGGGTCAGAGGGAGGGTAGATGGGGTGACAGAGGGTAGGGAGTTAGATGGGGGGTCAGAGGGAGGATCAAATGGCGGCAGATGGGGCTACCACGAAGATCTGGGCAGTCAGAGTGCAGGGATGGGGAGGGGCTGGGGGGCTGGGACACAGGGCTGGACCATGGCGGGTGCTCACCATGCAGGCCGTAGGGACGGAAGGCCCGGCGCTCGCTCAGCACCGACAGCACCACCTCCTCGCGGAACAGCAGCTCGCGGATCACCCCGTCCCCGCCCTGGAACCGCCCACTGCCCCCGCTGCCCCAGCACAGCTCGAAGCAGCGCAGGATCACTGGGTACCTGGGGGGGAAGGGAGCGTCACTGGGTAAACGGGTGACCTCCCCCTCCACTGGCAGGGCACCCTCCATCCCTTCCCACTGCACACACTGCCACTGCCCGAGCAGAGAGCAGGGAGACCCTGGAACCCACAGCTGGCTCAGCACCCCCCGCCAGAGGTTACAGGGACTGAGGACACTAAACCCCGAGGGCCCACTGGCTTGGTGGGGGCCCCTAAAGAGCTGGGGTTACCCCAAAGGTCTTGGGAGTCCTGGCTGCTGACACTCCCACACCAAGGGACCTCCCACTCCACCCAGCACCCCACCAGGCCCTTCTCCCAGGCTCCTTGCCCCATGTCCCCCAAGGAGGTTGGCCCTAGGCAAGAGCCCTGCAAAGATGGGGTGCTCCCCGTGGGGCCCCAGAGCCACGCCTACCGTTTCTCCAGGATCTCGGGGTCAGTGATGCGGGTGTTGGTCATGTGGGTGTGCACCCCGCTGCGGCCGTGCCAGTGGGGCCCAGCCCCCGCGCCACCCGCCACCGTCTCGTAGTAGCCAATGTCCTCGTTCCCAAATGTGATGTTGTTCATGCAGCCCTGGAGCAAGGGGATGAGAGACAGAGGGAGAGCCGACCCCGGAGTCCCCCCGGTGGGACAGCTGGCTCCGAGGACCCCCCAACGGGAGAGCCGGCCCCAGACCTCACGACGGGAGAGCAAACTCACCCTGTGCCAGGCAGCCCCCTGTCGTGGGGTCCCGGACCTGAGGAGATTCAATCCCAGCCCCATGCCAGGCCCAGCCCCAGCCAGGGCAGTTGGAGGGGGCACAGCCCCACCCCAAGGGGTGCCCAGCCCCAGCCTGCGGAATACCTCCAGCTGCCTGGGCCCGTTCAGCAGGGAACTCCCCTAGGCTGGGCCCAGCTCCATGGCGGCCCCTCCCAGCCCCACACAGGGCATGCGGCCCCCCACACACACACCCCCGGTCTCACCTGGGAGGCAGCGCAGACTTCGAAGGCCCTGAAGATCACGTCCACCACCCTCTGCGAGGTCAGCACATTGCCCCCCACCACGGCAGCCTCCGGGGATGGGTCCAGGATGGAGCCCTTGGGAATGAGAACCTGCACCGGGGCCAGGCAGCCCTGCCATGGGGGAGAGGTCATCAGGCTGCCCAAGCACCCCCACCCCTCTGTCCTCCGCCATGCCAGGGCTGAACCCACTGCTCCAGGTCAGAGCACAGTCACAGGGGGCACAGAGCGGGTCAACAGCTCCCAGCACCCTGTGCCAGCCCCAGGCCCACCCAGAGACCTCAGCCCTCAGTGCCCTGCGCCAGCCCCAGTCCCACCCAAAGACCTCAGCTCCCAGCTCCCAGCACCTTGCGCCAGTCCCAGCCCCACCCAGAGACCTCAGCTCCCAGCTCCCAGCACCCTGTGCCAGTCCCAGCGCCACCCAGAGACCTCAGCCCCCTGCGCCAGCCCCAGTCCCACCCAGAGACCTCAGCTCCCAGCACCCTGCACCAGCCCCAGTCCCACCCAGAGACCTCAGCTCCCAGCACCCTGTGCCAGTCCCAGCCCCACCCAGAGACCTCAGCTCCCAGCACCCTGCGCCAGCCCCAGCCCCACCCAGAGACCTCAGCTCCCAGCACCCTGTGCCAGCCCCAGTTCCGCCCAGAGACCTGAGCTCCCAGTGCCCTGCGCCAGCCCGTCCCACCCAGAGACCTCAGCTCTCAGTGCCCTGCGCCAGCCCCGTGTGACGAACTGGAACTGTTCTTACTGTGGCCTGTGAATGCTGAGTGGGGAGGGTTGGCCTGGGAGGACGATCTGCACTGGGGGATGGGAGACTGGCCTGAGGGAGGAGATCTGAGCAGGTAACGTGAGAACCCAGGAAGGGGTTGGAGGCCAGGAGACAGCTCTGCCCGGGAAGCTGAACAAAGGCTGGGGGAGGAGACGCTGGAGGGGGAGAGGAGTTTCAGGAGCTGGCTGGGGAATGGAGGGAAGGACAGAGAGGGCTCTGACCCCCCAATGGGGCTGGTGCTCCTGGGACCCCAAGATGGACCCAATTGGGGAGGATCCTGTTGTCCGTGCCTGCAAGACCTGTCTGGGACTGTGTTCATGTCATCTAAATAAACCTTCTGTTTTACTGGCTGGCTGAGAGTCACTGTGGGTCCCAGGAAGAGGGGTGCAGGGCCCTGACTCCCCCACACTCCGTGACAACTGGTAGCAGAGGTGGGCTGTACTGCACCCCGGGGACAGCGCTTCCTGCAGTAAGTGACTGGGGAGCAGTAAAGCGAAGAGGGATTGATGGGGACCAGGCGTGCTGAAGGCTCAGAGAGGGACAGTTTCAGGGGGCGATTAACCTCTGGGAGTGTGTGACCAGCGAGAAGGACTGTTGGAGTAACGGGGTCCCCCTGAGGACTGCAGCGAGCAGTCTCAGGGTCGGAGGAGCTTGCTGCTCGACCCTGGGAGAGAGAAGGATTTTTGCAGTAGCAGGGTTCCCCGGGGGATTGCAGCGAGCGGTCCCAGGGGCGAAGGAGTCTGCAGCTCGACCCTGGCAGAGAGGTGGTGACCTGAAGAAGGGCTGGTGCACGAGGGGTCTCCCTGGAATGGTGGAAAGCTGAGAGCACAGGCCAGCGAGTGGCCAGCAGGGAGATGTATGATAAACACCTTAAGAGCGACCTGGTGGAGCTGTGCAGGTAGACGGGGCTGCACATTGGGAGGTCCACCAAAGAACAGCTAATTACCCAGCTGGAGGAGAAGGATCGCTTGAATGAACCGAGCCCTGTCCCTGAGGAAAGCCGCCCAGCGGACGCAGCGTGGGTCCCGGGGCCTGACATGGCTGGGAGGGGTCAGACGGCTGCCGAGGACACCCCAAGACCCTGCGTACCTATACCAAGGGGAGGGGTTTGGGGAAGCCTGGCGAATACCGAGGGCACCCTGACCCCAGCGGCCAGCAGGGGATCGTCCCGGCGGAGATCCCGTCCCTGGAATGGCTGAGGCTGGAATATGACAGGGAGCTGAGACGGGAAGAGTTCGAGTTATGGAGGCAAGAACTGAAGCAGGAGCGGGAGGAATGGGAAAAACAGCGTCAGTATGAGCTGGAGCTGGCGAGGCTGAGGAGTAGTGGGGCCCCAGCTGCGGTGAGTGAGGGGAGACCCAAGCCTACAAAGAGCTCTGATAAGTGCTTCCTGGCCCAGCGTAAGGAGGGGGAGGACATAGATACCTTCCTGACGGCCTTTGAGAATGCCTGCGAGCTGCACAGGGTTGACCCTGCAGACAGGATCGCAGTTCTCACCCCCTTACTGGACTCCACAGCCGTGGAGGTGTACAGCTGAATGAAAGGGGCAGAGACAGGGGACTAAGAACTGTTCAAACAGGCCCTGCTCCGCGAGTTTGGGCTGACTCCTGAGATGTACCGGAAAAGGTTCTGGAGTCAGCGTAAAACCCATGAGGTCACATACCTACAACTGGTCAACCGGGCGCAGGGGTATGCCCACAAGTGGACAGCTGGGGCCCAAACTAAAGAGGACCTGCTTGACCTATTCATACTGGAGCACCTGTACGAGCAGTGCCCGTCCAACTTGAGGCTGTGGTTGATGGACCAGAAGCCGGAGAACCCGCAGCACGCAGGCCAGCTGGCCAATGAGTTTGTGGACAGTCGGGCAGGGGATGACAGGGAGGAGTCCCAAAGGAGCAGGCCTGCCTCAACGCAGAGAGAGAGTCATCATGGGACCTCCCAAAGGGGAAACATGGAGAACCCTGCTGGAGGGGACCCATGGGACATGAGCAGCTATCACTGTGGCCAAAGAGGCCACATACGGGCCCAGTGCCCCAAGCTCAGGGACAGACCGAGCAGACCCAACCCATAGAGGGTTGACTGGGTAAAGACCCAGCCGGATGAGGGGCAGGCTTCCCGGGAAAGGGGGCCTGGCACTGTACCACCTGCTAAGGAGGGAGGAGGGCCCCAGGCCAGCTCCTCTGGGGGGATGGATGCTCCAGACTCAGGGGTTTTGGTTTACAGTGTGGGCACGGGGCTGCCCCTCCGGAGAGAGTGTCTTGTTCCCCTGGAGGTAGATGGGAGGGAGGTCAGTAGGTACTGGGACACGGGCGCTGAGGTGACGCTAGCCTGGCCCAACGTGGTGGCCTCAGATCAGATGGTGCCCAACACTTTCCTGACCCTGATGGGCGTGGGCGGGACCCCATTCAAGGTGCCTGTGGTGAGGGTACACCTAAAGTGGGGGGATAAGGAGGGCCCCAAGGATGTGGGGGTACACCCGCATTTGCCCACTGAGGTGTTGATGGGGGTAGACCTGGAGGACTGGCCCAGCAGCTCCCAGGGTGCCCTAGTTGTGACCCATAGCCAGAGCCAGTGAGGGGCACTGCGCCCTGACAACAGGGAGGGTACCTTGCCCGAGGCGCAGGATCCTAACCCAGTGGGGAGGGAACGCCCAGGGACACAGCTCAGAGAGGCTGCGGCTTCAGACCCAGCTGGTGAGAGAGAGCAGGTCCCCATCCCTGTCCCAGCCTCTGAGTTCCAGGCTGAGTTGCAGAAAGATCCCTCCTTGCGGAAGAGAAGGGACCTGGCTGACCTCAGTGTGGTACAGACCATGGGGGGAGGTTTCCAGAAAAGGTTCCTGTGGGATAAGGGGTTCCTGTACTGAGAATGGGCTCCCTCAGGGAAAATGGAGTCGGGGGGATCAGGAGGCAGCTGGTGGTACCCCGGAAGTATCGCCGCCAGCTGCTGTGCCGGGCCCATGACATCCCCCTCTCAGGGAACGAGGGAACCTGGCGTACCCAGCAGAGGCTGCTACAGAACTTTTACTGGCTTGGGGTCTTTACTCATGTCCGGCTGTACTGCCGCTCCTGTGACCCCTGCCAGAGGGTGGGGAAGGCCCGGGACAAGGGGAAAATGGCTGTAGGACCCTTGCTCAGCACAGAGGAGCCTTTCCAGAGGGGGGCCAGGGTCAAAAGGGGGGCTCTGAACCAGGAGAGCCCGAATCACAGCCCCCCAGACTGGAACGCGGGGAGAAGACCCCAGCCCAGCTTGAGCCCCAGGGGTATTGCGGTGGGGAAAGGGCACGGGCTGCATAAGCCTTCCCACCTGCGAACTACGAGTGCCATCGAGCCCCCCCGACCTAAAGGGGGGCAGGAAACTGGAAGGGCCTGGTGTAATTCTCCCCAAGGAATGGGAGGGATGTAGGGGCATCCCTGGGAATGTGGGTAGGTTCGAACTTCCCCAGGTCACTGGCTGAAGTGACCCCGCTCAGTTCGGTCTCGAAGGGGGGAGAGATGTGATGAACTGGGACTGTTCTTACTGTGGCCTGTGAATGCTGAGTGGGGAGGGTTGGCCTGGGAGGACGATCTGCACTGGGGGATGGGAGACTGGCCTGAGGGAGGAGACCTGAGCAGGTAACGTGAGAACCCAGGAAGGGGTTGGAGGCCAGGAGACAGCTCTGCCCGGGAAGCTGAACAAAGGCTGGGGGAGGAGACGCTGGAGGGGGAGAGGAGTTTCAGGAGCTGGCTGGGGAATAGAGGGAAGGACAGACAGGGCTCTGACTCCCCAAGGGGGCTGTGGGGCTCCTGGGACCCCAAGATGGACCTAACTGGGGAGGATCCTGTTGTCAGTGCCTGCAAAACCTGTCCTGGACTGTGTTCATGTCGTCTAAATAAACCTGCTTTACCGGCTGGCTGAGAGTCCTGGTGAATCGCAGGAAGCCGGGGGTGCAGGGCCCTGACTCCCCCACACTCTGTGACACCCCAGCGCCACCCAGAGACCTCAGCCCCCAGCGCCCTGCGCCAGCCCCAGCCCCACCCAGAGACCTCAGCTCCCAGCGCCCTGCGCCAGCCCCAGCCCCACCCAGAGACCTCAGCTCCCAGCACCCTGCGCCAGCCCCAGTCCCACCCAGAGACCTCAGCTCCCGCACCCTGTGCCAGCCCCAGCCCCACCCAGAGACCTCAGCTCCCAGTGCCCTGCGCCAGCCCCAGCCCCACCCAGAGACCTCAGCTCCCAGCGCCCTGCGCCAGCCCCAGCCCCACCCAGAGACTTCAGCTCCCAGCACCCTGTGCCAGCCCCAGTCCCACCCAGAGACCTCAGCTCCCAGCACCCTGCGCCAGCCCCAGTCCCACCCAGAGACCTCAGCTCCCAGCACCCTGTGCCAGCCCCAGCCCTACCCAAAGACCTCAGCTCCCAGCACCCTGCGCCAGCCCCAGTCCCACCCAGAGACCTCAGCCCTCAGTGCCCTGCGCCAGCCCCAGCCCCACCCAGAGACCTCAGCTCCCAGCTCCCTGTGCCAGCCCCAGCCCCACCCAGAGACCTCAGCTCCCAGCGCCCTGCGCCAGCCCCAGCCCCACCCAGAGAGCTCAACCCTCAGCGCCCTGCGCCAGCCCCAGCCCCAGCCAGAGACCTCAGCCCCCTGTGCCTTGTGCCAGCCCCAGCCCCACCCAGAGACCTCAGCTCCCAGCACCCTGTGCCAGCCCCAGCCCCACCCAGAGACCTCAGCTCCCAGCGCCCTGCGCCAGCCCCAGCCCCACCCAGAGACCTCAGCTCTCAGCCCCCTGCGCCAGCCCCAGCCCCACCCAGAGAGCTCAACCCTCAGCGCCCTGTGCCAGCCCCAGCCCCACCCAGGGACCTCAGCTCCCTGCGCCCTGCGCCAGCCCCAGCCCCACCCAGAGACCTCAGCTCTCAGCACCCTGTGCCAGGCCCAGCCCCGGTGCCACCCAGAGACCTCAGCCCCCAGCCCTGCTGTACCCCGGCGTGCAGCACCCCATCTCGGCTCAAGGAGGAGCAGTGTATACGGGGACCTGGGGACGGCTGCGCTCTGCTGCTTGTCATGCCCCTGGGATCCCTGGCATGGGGGCACAGTCTGGGAGGAGATGCCCTGGCTCCCCCCTGCTCCTGTATAAAGGGGCTCAGGCACATGCCCCCCAACACCCACCATTCTGCCCTGCAGACCCCTCTCCCCCCTGGCCTGGGGCCTCACCCCTGAGACCAGCCCGGGGGCAGTCACTGGCTGCTGCGTGCTAGGAGTTTGCTGGGTCTCAGCTCAGTTCGCAGTGGACAGGTTCCCCCCCCAACACTAACTGTCCTGTTCCTGGCATGGACCGAAGGGAGAGCAGGCTGGGGGGAGCCGAACTCCCCCCACCCCGCAGCGCCCCAGTGCGGGGCCCCACCTGGTTGAGCGGGATGTCCTGGCCCACCATGCAGCGCAGGCAGTAGATCAGTGCCGAGAGGGTGATGGCCCGGGGGGCGTTGCAGTTCCCATGCACCTCGGGGCCAGAGCCAGAGAAATCAAACACGGCACTGCCCTGCGGAGAGCCGGGCTCAGAACAGGGCTCTGCCCCCACACCGATAGGGGTCAGCCCAGCCGCCCGGCCCCCTTCACCCCAGCCTGGATCAGCCCAGCACCCACCTCCCCCCCGATAGGGGTCAGCCCAGCCGCCTGGCCCCCCTTCACCCCAGCCTGGATCAGCTCAGCACCCACCTTCCCCCAGAGAGGGGTCAGCCCAGCCACCTGGCCCCCCTTCACCCCAGCCTGGATCAGCCCAGCACCCACCTCCCCCCCGAGAGGGGTCAGCCCAGCTGCCTGGCCCCCCTTCACCCCAGCCTGGATCAGCCCAGCACCCACCTCCTCCACCTGGCCCCCCTTCATTCCAGCCCTTCCCCCCTAGCCCAGAGGTCAGCCCAGCAACCCGGCCCCCCTCTGCTCTGATCCTGGGTCAGCCCAGCACCCACCTCCCCCATCAGAGTTGCCCCAATATCCTAGCTCCTCCCCCACAGATTCACCCCAAGTCACCCTCAGCCCCTTCCTTGCTCACCCATCAGATGGGAGGTTACCTCTGCCCCTGGGTCACCCACCTTTGGGTTAACTCTCCTCCTGCCAGCTAGCTCCCCCCAACTCTCTCACGCTCCTGCTACCCCACTCATTCCTCCCCCTACAGATCCCCCTCCCTCACAAGAGCTCCTGACATCAGCCCCGACCCCCAGCAGAAAGGCCTGGCTCACCTCTTGTGGGTCAACCTCCACCTTCAGCCGGATGGGGGAGCCGTCGTCCATGTGGTCCTGCGCCTGCACCACCATGGGGTGCATCGCTGCCCCCCAGCGAGCGGCGAATCCCTTCAGCATGTCCCGCACTGCCACCTCCGCGTTGGCCTGTTGGGCAGAGCGGGGCATTAAGGGGGTGTCGCAGCTAGGAACAGGATGTGGGGAGCAGGGGAGCTCAGGGGTCCCGCTGCTTTGCACACAGATCAGGGCAAACAGCCCCAGGAGCTCAGGCCAGGCCTCACCCCCTTACCTGGATGTGTGCCATGTAGATCTGCACCACCTCCAGGCCATACAGGCCAATCAGCTCGCTCACCAGCTGGATCCCCTTCTGATTGGCTGCCACCTGCGCCCGCAGGTCCGACAGGTTGTCCTGGAGGTTGCGGGTGCCGCTGCTGCCTGGGATGCAGCCGGGAGCCATCAGGGCCTCGCTCACAGCTGCTGAGAGGAAGGGCAGGTGTGAGCGGGCCCCTGGAGACAGGTGCCAGGATGCACCACGGGCTGCACTGCATGCTGGGATATTCACTCCCCAAGGGGCACACTGGCTCCCAGGGTCCCGACTGGGCAGGACGGTGCTATCGGGGGCCGAGAGCTACCCAATCCACAGCCTGGGGTCCTGGGGGAGGCAAACACCCAACGAACAAATCCTGCACCCCCCGCAGGGCTGGGAGACCGAGCTCACCCACCCTGCTGGTGCGGAAGGGGAGCTCATGCCAAGGTCAGGAAGACGGCTACCCCGTGACCAGAGCGCGGGGATCCCTTTGGGGGTCTCCCATTCGCATGCAAATCCAGCCGAAGGCTACTTAGTTGCTCCTCCCAGCTCACGCATGGAGCCTCCATCCTGCTCTCAGCAGACTCACCCTCCTCCTGGAAGACTCCATCCTTCACCAGCTTAAAGGACACAAAGATGGCGCCTTCCTCCTGCAGCACCTTGGAATGTGGGGGCATGGAGCCGGGTGTGATGCCGCCGATGTCCGCGTGGTGCCCACGGCTGGCGACGAAGAACACAGGCCTTGGCACCCCTGGCCAGAACACCTGGGAGGGAAGAGCAGCTGGAATTGGGGCCAGGGACCCACATGCCCTGCACAGGCTCCAGGCAGGGTACAGCCAGATGTGGGGCAACCCCCATCCACTGCCCCTGCCTTTGGGACACCTGCTGCCCTGAGTCACCATCCTGTCAGCTCCACTTGGCCCCTGGCCTCTCTGTTGAGGCTACAGTGCCCTGGGGGCTGGCACCTCTGATGTGGGGAGACCTGCCTGCTCAGGAATGGGCTGAGACCCATAAACTCATGTCACTTGTGGGCCCCAGGACTGCCTCCAGACAGAGAATAGCTTCTGGCTGGATCTGACATGGGCAGGGCCGGCTTTATAACCCACGGGGCCCAATAGGAATACTCGACAGCGGTCTGGGGTTTTGGCGGTGGGGGATCCGCTTTGGGTCTTCCACGGCACCGAAGGACCCCCCACCGCCAAAATGCCGCCAAAGACCCCGGAGTGAACCCCCCACCGCCGAAATGCTGCCGAAGACCCCGGGAGCAGGACCCCCTTAGGCGCGGGGCCCTCTTTGGCGCAGGGCCCGATTCCAGGAAATTGGGGGACTCAGTGTAAAACCAGCCCTGGCCATGGGGAGCTGCAGCCAGTGGCACCAGCTGCGCCTTGCCCAGGCTCTGCCGGTGATACTCACGGGTGTGATGACAGTCAAGTCTGGGAGATGGCTGCCCCCCGCACATGGGTGGTTGCTGAGGATCACGTCGCCCTCATTCAGGTCAGCCCCGAGGTTCCGGATCTGAAATGGCACCGAGAGCGGTGCTCAGGGCCGCCCGGGGGAGCCGCATGCCCAGCCCACGAAGCGCAGAGCAAGGTCGCAGGGGGATGCCCAAGAGGTGTGTGCCGGGGTTGCGCCTACCTGGAACTGGACAGTTTCCTGCATGGCACCCAGGTGCACGGGGATGTGGGGAGCGTTGGACACCAGCCCCCCGTCCGGCCCGAAGAGGGCACACGAGAAGTCCAGCCGCTCCTTGATGTTGGTGGAGATGGCTGTTCTCTGCAGGATCCGGCCCATCTGCTCTGCAGGGCGAGATGCAGCGACTGCTACCAGGGCCAAGGAGGGAGCAGTTCCATAGGAATCCCAGCCCCACGGCCACCCCCCACGGCCACACACTCACCCTTCCCACAGCCTAGGCAGCTCAGCAGGCTGAGCAGTCCCGCTCCACCCCTGGCTCCAGCAGGCATCACGAGTCCAACTCTCCCCCACTTCCCCAGCACCAGCGGGTCTGCACTTCATATCAGTGCCACACGCTCTCCGTGCACAAGCCTTCTTCACTGCCGCTCCAGCGCCTCTAGGCCTCATGTATCATGGACACAGCAGCTCCTCCGAAATCTCAGCCACAAATGCCTCTCACTTCCCTGTCCTACATGCCTCTTGTGCCCCACACCCCTGACTGAACCGGGGCGACCCTTGGGCCACAGTTTGTTTGAAAGATGCTATATGAAATCAGCTGCCTCTGGGGTGGAGCATGGAACAGCTGGGTAACAACCACACAGCAGGGCTCTTCAGCAGCTTGGAACAGGAAGTGAAGGAGAGTCTGTGCTCCGCTGAAGCTCCAGGGGGAATTTGGAGAGGCAGAAGGAGCTCCACCTAATTAGAATGGGGCCAGGACAGTGGGATTAACACTCCGACTCTGGGGTGTGTGGGCCAGAGACCCTAGCAACACTTCCAGCTGTGCCGCGCCCCCCAGTGCTGCACTGGGTTCAGCACTAACTGCAAGGGGACCGTGTCCCCTACTGGGCCCCCCTGCTGCTCCCGGCAGCTTCTGGCATCCTGGGAAGTCTCCCATTCAAGCACTGCCTTGCCCAGCCCCCCCGCCAGGCTTGTGGGATGGGCCCAGCTGAGAGCACTCAAAGGGGGCAGTTTCTGTAGTATTTTTATGAAGCCTAAGTGTGGCTCAGTTTCCTTGATATGGCGACAGTCCGGGGGGGAGGGGAGGGGCTGTTTTGCCTGAAATGGTGATGGGACTGGTGTAGGGTGAACAGACAGCAAATCCGAAAAATCAGGACGGGGGTGGGGGGTAATAGGAGCCTATAGAAGACAAAGCCCCAAACATCAGGACTGTCCCTATAAAATCGGGACATCTGGCCACTCTAGGCTGGTGTAACCTTAGGAGTGTAATATACTGTCTCATTGAAAGGTGACAGGGCCAGAAAGGGTTAACTACCTCCCAGACCGACCTGACCCAGGGCCGAACTGTAGAAACCGATTAGGAAAATATGTAAATGACCAGAGCTTTGAAATGCAGCCGGCATTGTTAGAGGTAGAAGGGGAGGTGTTTGCTCAGGTCTTGTGATGTAAGCAAACAAGTCTTAGCTCAGTGGTTTGGGCATTTAGGAATCTGGGGCAAAAATCTGCCTAGGGATTGGTCCTGCTTTGAGCAGGGGGATGGACTAGATCAGGGGTTCTCAAACTGGGGGTCAGGACCCCTCCAGGGGTCATGTGGTTATTACATGGAGGTCATGAGCTGTCAGCCTCCACCCTAAATCCCGCTTTGCCTCCAGTATTTATAATGGTATTAAATATACAGAAAAGTGTTTTTAATTTATAAGTGGGGGCTCGCACTCAGAGGCTGCTGTGTGAAAGGGGTCACCAGTGCAAAAGTGTGGGAACCTCTGCACTAGATGACCTCCTGAGGTCCCTTCCAAACCTGATAGTCTATCATTGCTATGGCTTTAATTCAAAGATCAAAAAATGAATATTAACATTTATGATGATACTTGAGTTAAATAGAATTATTGTCTATGTGTCTGGGGAGGCTTCAATTAAACATAGAAGCTGCTGCCGAATTGCCGTCGCTGCAGAAACGCGCCTGCCGCCTTAAGGGCACACAGACTGCTCCCCCCCGCCCGCGGCGGCAACTCGGTGCGCTGCTTGGGGCAGCGAAAACTGTAGAGCCGGCCCTGGGTATGTTGTATAACTCTGAGCAGTTGTCTGGGTGTAACCAAAGACACGGCCACCTTTAATGTCACTGCTGTTACTGTGAGCTCAGTAGAAGATGACTCCATAACTTGTGCCAGTACTAAAAGAAAATAAGAACATAAGAACAGCCGTACTGGGTCAGACCAAAGGTCCATCCAGCCCAGTATCTGTCTACCGACAATGGCCAATGCCAGGTGCCCCAGAGGGAGTGAACCTAACAGGTAATGATCAAGTGATCTCTCTCCTGCCATCCATCTCCACTCTCTGAGGAACAGAGGCCAGGGACACCATTCTTTACCCTTCCTGGCTAATAGCCATTGATGGACTTAACCTCCATGAATTTATCCAGTTCTCTTCTAAACCCTGTTATAGTCCCAGCCTTCACAACCTCCTCAGGCAAGGTGATCCACAGGTTGACTGTGTGCTGTGTGAAGAACTTCCTTTTATTTGTTTTAAACCTGCTGCCTATTAATTTCATTTGGTGGCCCCTAGTTCTTGTATTATGGGAATAAGTAAATAACTTTTCCTTATCCACTTTCTCCACATCACTCATGATTTTATATACCTCTATCATATCCCCCCTTAGTCTCCTCTTTTCCAAGCTGAAGAGGCCTAGCCTCTTTAATCTTTCCTCGTATGGAACCCTCTCCAAACCCCTAATCATTTTAGGTTTCAGAGTAGCAGCCGTGTTAGTCTGTATCCGCAAAAAGAACAAGAGGACTTGTGGCACCTTAGAGACTAATAAATTTATTTTAGCATGAGCTTTCGTGAGCTACAGCTCACTTCTTCAGATGCACAGAATGGAACACACAGACAGGAGATATTTATACATACAGAGAACATGAAAAGGTGGAAGTATGCATACCAACAGGAAGAGTCTAATCAACTGAGATGAGCTATTGTCAGCAGGGGAAAAAAAACTTTTGAAGTGATCATTAAGATGACCCATAGAAGGTGTGAGGAGAACTTAACATAGGGAAATAGATTCAATTAGTGTAATGACCCAGCCATTCCCAGTCTCTGTTAAGGCCTGAGTTAATTGTGTTTAATTTGCATATTAATTCGAGTTCAGCAGTCTCTCTTTGGAGTCTGTTTTCGAAGTTTTTTTGTTGCAAAACTGCCACCTTCCAAGTCTGTCACTGAGTGATTAGAGAGGTTGAAGTGTTCTCCCACTGGTTTTTGAATGTTATGATTCCTGATGTCAGATTTGTGTACATTTATTCTTTTGCGAAGAGACTGCCCGGTTTGGTCAATGTACATGGCAGAGGGGCATTGCTGGCACATGATGGCATATATCACGTTGGTAGATGTGCAGGTGAACAAACCCCTGATGGCATGGCTGATGTGATTAGGTCCTATGATGGTGTCACTTGAATCGATATGTGGACAGAGCTGGCATCGGGCTTTGTTGCAAGGATAGGTTCCTGGGTTAGTGTTTATGTTGTATGGTGTGCGGCAGCTGGTGTGTATTTGTTTCAGATTGGGAGGCTGTCTATAAGCGAGGACTGGCCTGTCTCCCAGGATCTGTGAGAGTGAGAGATCATCTTTAAGGATAGGTTGTAGATCGTTGATGATGCGCTGAAGAGGTTTTAGCTGGGGGGCTGTAGGTGATGGCTAGTGGTGTTCTGTTATTTTCTTTGTTGGGCCTGTCCTGTAGTAGGTGGCTTCTGGGTACTCTTCTGGCTCTGTCAATCTGTTTTTTTACTTCAGCAGGTGGGTACTGTAGTTTTAAGAATGCTTGATAGAGATCTTGTAGGTGTTTATCTCTGTCTGAGGGATTGGAGCAAATACGGTTGTATCTTAGAGCTTGGCTGGATGGATCGTGTGGTGTGTCCTGGATGAGCTGGAGGCATGTAGGTAAGTATAGCGGTCAGTGGGTTTCCGGTATAGGGTGGTGTTTATGTGACCATCGCTTATTAGTACAGTAGTGTCTAGGAAATGGACCGCTTGTGTGGATTGGTCTAGGCTGAGGTTGATGGTGGGATGGAAATTGTTAAAATCACGGTGGAATTCCTCAAGGGCTTCTTTTCCATGAGTCCAGATGATGAAGATGTCATCAATGTAGTGCAAGTAGAGTAGGGGCGTTAGGTAACGAGAGCTAAGGAAGCGTCGTTCTAAGTCAGCCATAAAGATGTTGGCATACTGTGGGGCCATGTGGGTACCCATAGCAGTGCCACTGACTTGAATGGCTGGGTCATTACACTAACTGAATCTATTTCCATATGTTAAGTTCTCCTCACACCTTCTATGGGTCATCTTAATTATCACTTCAAAAGTTTTTTTTCCCCTGCTGACGACGATAGCTCATCTCAATTGATTAGACTCTTCCTGTTGGTATGGCTACTTCCACCTTTTCATGTTCTCTGTATGTATAAATATCTCCTGTCTGTGTGTTCCATTCTGTGCATCTGAAGAAGTGAGCTGTAGCTCACGAAAGCTCATGCTGAAATAATTTTATTAGTCTCTAAGGTGCCACAAGTACTCTTATCAGAGGGGTAGCTGTGTTAGTCTGGATCTGTAAAAGCAGCAAAGAATCCTGTGGCATCTTATAGACTAACAGGCGTTTTGGAGCATGAGCTTTCGTGGGTGAATATTCATGCTCCAAAACGTCTGTTAGTCTATAAGGTGCCACAGGATTCTTTGCTGCTTTTACAAGTACTCTTGTTCTTTTTGCTAATCATTTTAGTTGCCCTTCTCTGAACCTTTTCTAGTGCCAGCGTATCTTTTTTGAGATAAGGAGACCACATCTGTACACAGTATTCGAGATGTGGGCGTACCATGGATTTATTTAAGGGCAATAATATATTCTCTGTCTTATTCTCTATCCCCTTTCTAATGATTCCTAACATCCTGTTTGCTTTTTGACTGCCTCTGCACACTGCGTGGACGTCTTCAGAGAACTATCCACGATGACTCCAAGATCTTTTCCCTGACTCGTTGCAGCTAAATTAGCCCCCATCATATTGTATGTATAGTTGAGGTTATTTTTTCCAATGTGCATCACTTTACATTTATCCACATTCAAATTCATTTGCCATTTTGTTGCCCAATCACTTAGTTTTGTGAGATCTTTTTGAAGTTCTTCACAGTCTGCTTTGGTCTTAACTATCTTAAGCAGTTTAGTATCATCTGCAAACTTTGTCACCTCACTGCTTACCCCTTTCTCCACATCATTTATGAATAAGTTGAATAGGATTGGTCCTAGGACTGACCCTTGGGGAACACCACTAGTGACCCCTCTCCATTCTGAGGATTTACCATTAATTCCTACCCTTTGTTCCCTGTCTTTTAACCAGTTCTCAATCCATGAAAGGACCTTCCCTTTTATCCCATGACAGCTTAATTTACGTAAGAGCCTTGGTGAGGGACCTTGTCAAAGGCTTTCTGGAAATCTAAGTACACTATGTCCACTGGATCCCCCTTGTCCACATGTTTGTTGACCCCTTCAAAGAACTCTAATAGATTAGTGAGACACAATTTCCCTTTAGAGGAACCATGTTGACTTTTGCCCAACAGTTTATGTTTTTCTATGTGTCTGAAAATTTTATTCTTTACTATTGTTTCGAATAATTTGCCCGGTACCGACGTTAGACTTACTGGTCTGTAATTACCGGGATCACCTCTAGAGCCCTTTTAAAATATTGGTGTTACATTAGCTAACTTCCAGTCATTGGGTACAGAGGCTAATTTAACGGATAGGTTACAAACTATGTATGGGAGTGGTAATGAAAAATTCATAGATAATGTAAAAGTCAATGGTAAAAGCTGTTTTATGGCAAATTATGGCTTTTAACATCACTCTAGTTAAAGCAGTTCTTGTCAAAGAGGAAGATTATTTACCAATCAGAGTGTGAATGTTGTAGTCCTCTATGAATTTACTGTCCGTGTGCCTTCAGCCAGAATCCACCTTGAATGGAATGAAGTTATAGTTGGGGTAAGGAAGTTATTGCCTAAGGACCTTTTGATCGGGGAAAATATTAATGCTTTGTTCAGTTCAAGTAGCCAGTCACACAACAGGAATGATCTTAAACCTGTGTCTATTATGGGCAATGATTTGGCTGGGGAGGGTTTCTTCAAAAGTGTGCCTGTGCAAAAAAGCAGTTTGTCAGTGAATGAAGTGTCTGAATGTCTGTCTAGTAATTCATAAGTGAATTTGAAATTAGAACAAGCACAGAAAGATCTCATTGGTCAGAAAAATGTTTCTCAGGAGCAGATGAAAGTGGCTGGTCAGGTGGAAGCCCTAACTGAGGAAGGAAAGGGTAGACTTGTGATGGGTGATGGATTGGTGGCTAGTGCAGTTGTAAAAGTGAACCTGAAATGGGAAACTGTGATTTGCTGGAAGTAGCTCAGTGTAGTGAGAATAGCAGCAGTTTATCTGTGGGGAGTGGCAATGTGCCTGATAGGGAAAGTCTGAATGAGCCTAGGCAGCCTTGTGAGCTGATGGCTTCGTCTACTCAGCAGTTTGGGAAGACAAGGATAGTGGAAGATGAGTGTCCCTATCCCTTACCTGTTTCCTGTGTGGAGAAATGTGACAGTGAAGGAAATGTGCCTGTGTCTGTCGGGGGTATTGACTTGCCTATGGAGGGAGCTACCTCGGTCTCCAAGCAGTTGTCTGTGAATAGCCCTGTGTGCTGGGACAAGCGAAATGAGATCCCAAGCTGTGTGTCTGGTGAAGGAGACTGTGTCTCCGGTTCTTCTGTGTCTGTGGAGCAGACAGAAGGTGCCTTTCAGCCTGTGATGGTGGAGAATAGTGCAGGTGTCTCAGAGTTGGTTCTGGATTCAACTAAAGCCCAGGAAGTGAAGGTCCTAAGTTTCTGTCTGCTGGGGAGAATGGCACTGTAACTAGGTTGCATCCAGTTAGTGTCCTAGTGAAATCCCAGAGATCAGACAATTCTGGTGCTTGTAGTTTGCCTGTTGCTAATGTGTGGTTGGAAAAGGGTGTAGCAACTCTGTCTGATCAGGGTGATACACTAGCCAGGGCACAAGGAGAGCATGAAGGTGATTTAATTGTGTTACCCACTGACAGTTTGACAACTTGTAGCAAGAAGGAAAAGATTCCTGAACTTGTTCACGGCCAAGGGAAGAACGTTTCTAATCTTTTATCTAGTGAGTCTATGAGTTTGCCTGAAAGGCGATTCTGTAGGAATCCACGTGATGGGCCAAAAGTGATCATGGATGTGAGTAAGACCCAGAAAGAGTCTGTTGTGACTCAGGGAAGTGTTCCTTTAGACCAAGCCCCAGGTGAAGAGGATGTGACGAAGTGAGACTGTTCTTAATGTTTTTTCTGAATACTGTGTGGGTGCCTCAGTTTCCCCTATGCAGTTCTTAAGTATCTAGGTTGTGGGAGAAAGGGGTGTGATTGTTGTAGAGCAGTAGAGGGTAGATGTGATGCTGTCTGGACATAAAATGGCTGATACTCTGTCTCCTGGCAGCTAATGACCTGGAGCCCTCCTCTATAAAGGTGCCAGCTGAAGGTTGTGACGAAGTCGGGCTGCTCTTAATGTTTCCTCTGAATACTGGGTGGGTGCCTCAGTTTCCCCTATGCAGTTCTTAAGTCTCTAGGGGGTGAGATTGTTGCAGAGCAAAGGGCCAGTGTGCATAAATGGCCAACACTCTGTCTCCTGGCAACTAATGGCCAGGGCCCTTCCCCCTTGCAAGGGGATGCTAAAGGTGTGGGAGAACAAAGGAATCAGGTGACCTACTGGCCCGGGAGAGAAACAAAGCCCAGAGGAGGAGGGGCTAGAGAGGGAGTCAGTTTGGAGCTGGCTGGGGACGAGGAGTGAGGGCAGATGTGGGTGTCTGGCTCACTGCCCCTCCTGTTCTCTGTACCTACAAGCTCTGTTTTAGACCATGTTCCTGTCGTCTAATAAAACTCTGTTTTACTGGCTGGCTAAGAGTCATGTCTGACTGCAAAATTGGGGTGCACGCTGGACCTCTGGCTTCCCCACGGAGGGGCATATGCTGAATGCTCCAAGGTCAGACCCAGGAAGGTGGAAGCCGTGTGAGGTTCTTGCTCTGAAGACAGTCTGCTCACAGAGAGGAGGCTCCCCCAGAGTCCGGACTGGCTTTGTAGGGAGCAGTTCCAGAGCATTGCCCGGGAACTCTGTGACAAAGGTGTTGGAGAACAAAGGGCTCAGGTGACCTCCTGGCCCCGGGAAAGAGACAAAGGCCAGAGGAGGGGCTGGAGAGTTTCAGTTTGGAGATGGCTGGGAAAATGGAGGGGAGCCCAGACGGGGCTCTGACCTCCCAGGGGCTCCCCAAGATGGACCTGACTGAGGGGGTCCTGTTGTCTGTACCTGCAAGAGCTGTCTTGGACTGTGTTTCTGTCGTCTAAATAAACCTTCTGTGTTACTGCCTGGCTGAGAGTCACGGTGAATAGCAGGAAGACGGGGGTGCAGGGCCTTGCCTCTCCCAAACTCCGTGACAGAGGGTAAGGACAGAATTTCTGTGAGGGATGAATTGGTGCTTAGAAAAGTTCCTAGGGAAAGGAATCCTCAGGGTAGTCTTTGCAAGCAGTTTACTGTAGCTGAAGGGTGTGAAAGTGATTTGATCAAGGAAGTTTCAGTTCCTACTAGCCAGAAATTTTCTGCTGTGAATGGATCCACTGACTTTCCTTTTGAAAAATCCAGTGGGGGCAGCTTTGAAAGGGTCTCAGATGGAGTAAAAGCTGTTAAGAAAGTAGAGCAGCCCCATAAGCAAGTGACTGTGTGTGGCCAGCTTGTTGGGAAGACAATGGTGTTGAGAGAGAACTGTCTCCATGCTGATTCTGTGAGTGAGCAGTCTGTGCTTCAGGGTCTGAGGACAGATTTGGTTACTGGTGTTTCAGAGCAGAACAGTTTTATGGCCAAATGCTTGAGGCTGCAGGATGACCTGTTACTGAAGAGGAGGGGATAGGGAAAAGCTCTGCTGGCCTACAGAGCTGTGGATTCTGCTTGTTTGGTAACACCAATAAACATGGCATTGCCTGCACTTTGTACTCGGGCCTTCTGCTTTCTGTCTGGGTGACAAGAACCAAGGGGGGATGAGAGGAAGTCCTAACATGGGCAGCAGAATGGCAGGTGAAATTCAGTGGTGATAAATGCAAAGTGATGCACATTGGAAAACATCATCCCAACTCCACAGACACATTTATGAGGTCTAAATTAGCTGTTACCATTCAGGAACGATCTTGGAGTAACTGTGGAGAGTTCTCTGAAAACATTCACTCACTGTGCAGCGGCTGCCAAAAAAGTGAACAGAATGCTGAGAATCGTTAAGAAAGGGAGAGATAATAAGACAGAAAATATCATGTTGTCTCTATATAAATCCATGGTCACCCACAGCTTGAATACTGTGTGAGGATGTGGTCACCCCATCTCAAAAAAAGATATATTGGAATTGGAAAACGTACATATGAAGAGAGATTAACAAGACTGGGACTTCTGATCTTAGAAAAGAGACAACTAAGGGAGAATATAATAGAGATCTAAAAATCCTGAATGATGTGGAGAACGTGAACAGGGAAGTGTCATTTACTCCTCCACCTAACACAAGAACCAGGGGTCACCCAATGAAACTAGAATCACAGAAGCGCAGGGTTAGAAGGGACCGCAGCAGCCACCTAGTCTAACCCCTTGCTGAGATGCAGGATTTGTTGTTTCTAAACCAGCCATTAATAGGCAGCAGGTTTAAAACAAACCAAAGGCAGTATTCCTTTGCACAACCCACAGTCAAGCTGTGGAACTCTTTGCCAGAGGATGTTGTGAAGCCAAGACTATAACAGGGTTCAAAAAAGGAGATAAGCTCCTGGACGACACACACGTAGAGTGGGCCTGGGGGCTGGCCTGGTGCCGCAGCCTCACCTGCAATGCCCATGAAGCGGTGGGAGAAGATGGAGAGCTGGATGGTGTCGAGCTGGGTGCTGATGGGGCCCTGCTTCTCGGAGCCCACGGCAATGCTGATGTCCCCGTGGCGGGTGATGGAGGCCGTGCAGCCCGGTTCGATGAGGATGGTGCTAAGGGACAAGGCTGTGTTAGTGCACACGCCCGTGAGAGGGTTCCCCAGGGCAGCACCCCCCAGGACGTCCATCATCACTCACCCTCCAGAACTCCCTGAAGCACCTGCACAGCCTCTCGCGCAGGAGTGACAGAGACTTCCTCAGTCACAGAGCAAGTTGGAGCCTGGGCTGGGAACAGCACCCAGGAGCGCTGACCTCCGATCTCAGCCCCGCCCAGCTCTCCCTCTCGATGCCGGGCAGATAACCCAGGCGTCCTGATGCCCAGAGTCCTGCTTTAACCATTGGCCCAGGTTCTCTCCCCAGCGACAAGCATAGAACCCAAGCATCCAGGCTTCATCTACCCCCCTCCACCTGTTCTTATCGATGATGATGCTGGGGCCAGGGATGGAGTGGTCCCAGGACAGATTCTCCAGCAGGTACACGCAGGTGTCCAGGTAGCCATCAGCAAAATAGCAGCGAGTCACCTGCCCAGGGAGAAGAGGGGATGCCCTGAGAGTGCCTGGGCCCAGGTTTCCCCAACCCCGCCCCATTGTGCATCACTAACAGGGAACCCTCTCCCCTGCACCTTGGCACAGATGGAGCCAGTGTCCCAGCAGTTCAGACTGAGGGGCCAGGCCAGGCAAGACTCATAGACTCTAGGACAGGAAGGGACCTCGAGAGGTCATTGAGTCCAGTCCCCTGCCCTCATGGCAGGACCAAATACTGTCTAGACCGTCCCTAATAGACTTTTATCTAACCTACTCTTAAATATCTCCAGAGATGGAGATTCCACAACTTCCCTAGGCAATCTATTCCAGTGTTTAACTACCCTGATAGTTAGGAACTTTTTCCTAATGTCCAACCTAAATCTCCCTTGCTGCAGTTTAAGCCCATTGCTTCTTCTTCTATCATTGGAGGCTAAGGTGAACAAGTTTTCTCCCTCCTCCTGATGACACCCTTTTAGGTACCTGAAAACTGCTATCATGTCCCCTCTCAGTCTTCTCTTTTCCAAACTAAACAAACCCAATTGTTTCAGCCTTCCTTCATAGGTCATGTTCTCAAGACCTTTAATCATTCTTGTTGCTCTTCTCTGGACCCTCTCCAATTTCTCCACATCTTTCCTGAAATGCGGTGCCCAGAACTGGACACAATACTCCAGTTGAGGCCTAACCAGCGCAGAGTAAAGCGGAAGATTGACTTCTCGTGTCAAGACCCACGCACTGATCTTGCCCTGCCCCAGAAGAGCCTTCTGGACCCACAGGACAGGGCTCAGCACAGCCAGCCTGCCCTCCTGCACTCAGCGCCCCGCGGGCCTGTGCTGCCCAGGAGAGGTGCCCACTGTGCCACACCGCATGCCCTGCCCCCGGGGCAGGGCTGTCTGGGAGGAGCTGAGCCCCCAGGAGCTGCTCTGAGGCAGGGCATGGGAGAGGACCGGCAGATCGCTGACTGGCAGGGGCATTGTGGGATTGCCCTGGGATAGGTGCTGCCCTGTCCCAGAGCCCGCCTGCCCCTAGGAAGGGAGGGAGCAAGCCCTCTCCACAGCCCCTGGGGGGAGAGGGGTGCACACGGGGGGTGGGAGAGTGCTGCTGCCTGGGTCTCACCGTCTCCACGCGGGCAGGTCTCCCGCTGGCCGCGACTGGCTCGTCCTGGCCAATCCCGGTGCTGCCAATGCCTCGCACACGCACGTCGTCCACCATCACAGGGCGCCCAGGGATGGTGAAGCCAAACTCCTTCAGGTACCTGCAGGGCCAGGCCGCTGTTAGCCCAGGAACATGCTGCACCAGGGCTGCAGAGACGCCCAGCAGCCCGACACGTGGCTGGGAACAAACCCCACTGCACCCCTTGCAGGGCAGCCGAGGGCGCTGGGGGCAACGTGGGGTCCTCTGGGCCACAGGTGGGGCAGGGGCAGTGGCCTGGCAGCCACAAGGCAAGTCTCCAGTGAGTCCTGGGCAGGTGCAGCCCACTAACCCCTGGGCCCTCAGGATTGTGCCCCAGTG
The DNA here is from genome assembly GCF_025201925.1 of Gopherus flavomarginatus. NCBI lineage: Eukaryota > Metazoa > Chordata > Testudines > Testudinidae > Gopherus > Gopherus flavomarginatus. Next base: position 301,564,465 of record NC_066618.1, on the reverse strand, counting down.
CAAGTCAGTCGTTCTGGGAGGCAGCCCCAGCCCCAGTACTGTGGGGGGAAGGAGGGGCCCAGACCCCCGCATGGGGCAAGGGACACCAACCTGCTGGAGAAGGCGGCGCGGAAGTCCCCGGCCCGGCAGGAATCGGACGTGGCCGGGTGCCCCTTGGCCGAGCACATGAGGTTGCAGTCCGTGCGCTCGTAGCGCAGGTGCAGGAAGGGCTCCGTGCAGATCTGAGACCTGGGCGGGGAGGGTGGGGTTAGCTGGTCCCCCAGCACAGCATTTCCCATTGCCCCCCGGGACGTCCATCATCACTCACCCTCCAGAACTCCCCCAAGAGCCTCTCCGTCCCCCTGAGAGCCCCCCTGCTCCCAGAGAGCCCATCGTCCCTCACGAGAGCCCACCTGCCCCCTGCCCCCCTGCGAGCCTGTCTGGCCCCCCAGAGCCCATCGCCCTCCCCTGAGAGCCCACCTGCCCCCCACCCCCTGAGAGCCTGTCCGCCCCCCCAGAGCCCATCGCCCCCCCACCCCCCACCAGAGAGCCCGCCTGCCCCTCCCCCCCCCGAGAGTCCGTCCCACCCGCCCAGAGGAAGCGGTGGGAGGTGCTGACGCAAATCCCTGGGCTGAGGGTGACGGGTCCTCGGGGAGTCCAGCCTGCATGCAGCCCCCCTGCCCCCCGAGGGCAGCCCTGGGCCTGTGGGGCGGGTACCTGGGGAAGCCCTGGGCCTGCAGTGCCCGCACACACTCTGTCTCCAGCGCCGCGATGCGCTCGTCCAGCTGGGCATAGGCCTCGGGCTCGTAGCGCAGGGAGCAGGGCTCCTGGGCCTCGTGCACCACGTCCGCCAGGGCCAGCCCGTAGGCTGAAAGGATCCCGCTGTGCCTGCAAGGAGACCCCGGCCTCAGGGCGCCCACCAGCCCGGGCACCGGCTCTGCCTCGGGGCAACAGGGCAGCGGGGGGCCCCCAATCCCAGAGCCCGGTCCTGCTCCCCTGGCCCCCCAATCCCAGAGCCTGGCCCTGCTCCCCCCGGCTGCCCACTCCCAGAGCCCGGTCCGGCTCCCCCCGCCCTGCTCCCCCCGGCCCCCCAATCCCAGAGCCCGGTCCTGCTCCCCTCGCCCTGCTCCCCCCAGCCCCCCACTCCCAGAGCCCGGTCCTGCTCCCCCCACCCTGCTCCCCCCAGCCCCCCACTCCCAGAGCCCGGTCCTGCTCCCCCCGCCCTGCTCCCCCCAGCCCCCCACTCCCAGAGCCCAGCCCTGCTCCCCCGGCCCCCCAATCCCAGAGCCCGGCCCTGCTCCCCCGGCCCTGCTCCTCCCAGCCCTGCTCCCAGAGCCCGGTCCTGCTCCCCCGGCCCCCCAATCCCAGAACCCGGTCCTGCTCCCCCCGCCCTGCTCCCCCCTGGCCCCCCACTCCCAGAGCCCAGCCCTGCTCCCCCTGTCCTGCTCCCCCCCGGCCCTGCTCCCAGAGCCCGGCCCTGCTACCCCAGGCCCCCTACTCCCAGAGCCCGGTCCTGCTCCCCCGGCCCCCCAATCCCAGAGCCCAGCCCTGTTCCCCCAGCCCTGCTCCCCTCTGACCCCCACTCCCAGAGCCCGGCCCTGATCCCCCCACCCTGCTCCCCCCTGGCCCCCCACTCCCAGAGCCCGGCCCTGCTCCCCCGGCCCCCAATCCCAGAGCCCGGCCCTGCTCCCCCCACCCTGCTCCCCCCTGGCCCCCCACTCCCAGAGCCCGGCCCCGCTCCCCCGGCCCCCAATCCCAGAGCCCGGCCCTGCTTTCCCTGCCCTGCTCCCCCCGCCCTGCTACCCCCTGGCCCCCCACTCCCAGAGCCCAGCCCTGCTCCCCCGGCCCTGCTCCCAGAGCCCGGTCCTGCTCCCCCCGCCCTGCTCCCCTCTGACCCCCACTCCCAGAGCCCGGCCCTGCTACCAGAGCCCGGTCTTGCTCCCCCCGCCCTGCTCCCCACTGGCCCCCCACTCCCAGAGCCCGGCCCTGCTCCCCCTACCCTGCTCCCCCCAGCCCACCAATCCCAGAGCCCAGCCCTGCTCCCCCGGCCCCCCAATCCCAGAGCCCGGCCCTGCTTTCCCTGCCCTGCTCCCCCCGGCCCCCCACTCCCAGAGCCCGGCCCTGCTCCCCCTGGCCCCCCAATCCCAGAGCCCGGCCCTGCTCCCCCTGCCCTGCTACCCCCGGCCCTGCTCCCAGAGCCCGGTCCTGCTCCCCCCGCCCTGCTCCCCCCTGACCCCCCACTCCCAGAGCCCGGCCCTGCTCCCCCGGCCCCTCAATCCCAGAGCCCGGTCCTGCTTTCCCTGCCCTGCTCCCCCCGGCCCCCCACTCTCAGAGCCCGGTCCGGCTCCCCCCGCCCTGCTCCCCCCGGCCCTCCAATCCCAGAGCCTGGGCCTGCTCCCCCTGCCCTGCTCCCCCCGGCCCCCCAATCCCAGAGCCTGGCCCTGCTCCCCCCGGCTCCCCACTCCCAGAGCCCAGCCCTGCTCTCCCCGCCCTGCTCCGCCCGGCCCCCCACTCCCAGAGCCCGGCCCTGCTTTCCCTGCCCTGCTCCCTCCGGCCCCCCAATCCCAGAGCCCGACCCTGCTCCCCCTGCCCTGCTCCCTCCGGCCCCCCAATCCCAGAGCCTGGCCCTGCTCCCCCCGGCTCCCCACTCCCAGAGCCCGGCCCTGCTCCCCCTGCCCTGCTCCCCCCGGCCCCCCAATCCCAGAGCCCGGCCCTGCTCCTCCCGCCCTGCTACCCCCGGCCCTGCTCCCAGAGCCCGGTCCTGCTCCCCCCGGCCCTGCTCCCCCCGGCCCCCCACTCCCAGAGCCCGGCCCTGTTCCCCCTGCCCTGCTCCCCCTGGCCCCCCAATCCCAGAGCCTGGCCCTGCTCCCCCTGCCCTGCTCCCCCCGGCCCTGCTCCCTCCGGCCTCCCACTCCCAGAGCCCAGCCCTGCTCCCCCAGCCCCCCAATCCCAGAGCCCGGCCCTGCTCCCCAGGCCCCCCAATCCCAGAACCCGGCCCTGCTCCCCCTGCCCTGCTCCCCCCGGCCTCCCACTCCCAGTGCCCAGACCTCTTCCCCCCAGCCCCCCAATCCCAGAGCCCGGCCCTGCTCTCCCGGCCCCCTAATGCCAGAGCCCGGCCCTGCTCCCCCCGGCCCCCCACTCCCAGTGCCCGGCCCTGCTCTCCCCAGCGCTGCTCCACCACACCCCCCAATTCCTTTGCCCGGCCCTGCTCCCATTGCCCACCCCGCTCCCCCCGACCCCCTAGTCCCAGTGCCTGGCCCTGCTCCCAGTGCCCAGCCCTGCTTCCTGCAGCCCCCCACTCCTAGTGCCCGGCCCTGCTGTCCCCGGCCCCCCACTCTCAGTGCCCAGCCCTGCTCCCCTGGCCCCCCACTCCTAGTGCCCAGCCCTGCTCCCTCGGCCCCCCACTCCCAGAGCCCGGCCCTGCTGTCCCCAGTCCGCCACTCTCAGTGCCCAGCCCTGCTCCCCTGGCCCCCTACTCCCAGTGCCCAGCCCTGCTGTCCCCGGCCCCCCACTCTCAGTGCCCAGCCCTGCTCCCCTGGCCCCCCTCTCCCAGTGCCCAGCCCTGCTTCTCGCAGCCCCCCACTCCTAGTGCCCGGCCCTGCTCCCCCCGGTCTCCCACTCCCAGTGCCCGGCCCTCCTGCCCCCAGCCCCCCAATCCAAGAGCCCAGCCCTGCTCCCCCCGGCCTCCCACTCCCAGAGCCCGGCCCTGCTCCTCCCAACGCCCACTCTCAGTGCCTGGTCCTGCTGTACCCAGCCCCCCACTCCCAGAGCCCAGCCCTGCTCTCCCCAGCGCTGCTCCCCCGCACCCCCCAATTCCAGTGCCCGGCCCTGCTCCCATTGCCCACCCCGCTTCCCCTGACCCCCTAGTCCCAGTGCCTGGCCCTGCTCCCAGTGCCCAGCCCTTCTTCCTGCAGCCCCCCACTCCTAGTGCCCGGCCCTGCTGTCCCCGGCCCCCCACTCCAGTGCCCAGCCCTGCTCCCCCAGCCCCCCACTCCCAGTGCCCAGCCCTGCTGTCCCCAGCCCGCCACTCTCAGTGCCCAGCCCTGCTCCCCTGGCCCCCCTCTCCCAGTGCCCAGCCCTGCTTCTCGCAGCCCCCCACTCCCAGAGCCCAGCCCTGCTCTCCCCAGCGCTGCCCCCCCGCACCCCTCAATTCCAGTGCCCGGCCCTGCTCCCATTGCCCACCCCGCTCCCCCCGACCCCCTAGTCCCAGCGCCTGGCCCTGCTCCCAGTGCCCAGCCCTGCTTCCTGCAGCCCCCCACTCCTAGTGCCCAGCCCTGCTCCCCCAGCCCCCCACTCCCAGTGCCCGGCCCTGCTGTCCCCAGCCCGCCACTCTCAGTGCCCAGCCCTGCTCCCCTGGCCCCCCTCTCCCAGTGCCCAGCCCTGCTTCTCGCAGCCCCCCACTCCTAGTGCCCAGCCCTGCTCCCCTGGCCCCCCACTCCTAGTGCCCAGCCCTGCTCTCCCCAGCGCTGCCCCCCCGCACCCCTCAATTCCAGTGCCCGGCCCTGCTCCCATTGCCCACCCCGCTCCCCCCGACCCCCTAGTCCCAGCGCCTGGCCCTGCTCCCAGTGCCCAGCCCTGCTTCCTGCAGCCCCCCACTCCTAGTGCCCAGCCCTGCTGTCCCCAGCCCGCCACTCTCAGTGCCCAGCCCTGCTCCCCTGGCCCCCCTCTCCCAGTGCCCAGCCCTGCTTCTCGCAGCCCCCCACTCCTAGTGCCCAGCCCTGCTCCCCTGGCCCCCCACTCCTAGTGCCCAGCCCTGCTCCCCCCGGCCCCCCACTCCCAGTGCCCGGCCCTGCTCCCCCCGGCCCCCCACTCCCAGTGCCCAGCCCTGCTCTCCCCGGCCCCCCACTCCCAGTGCCCGGCCCTGCTCCCCCCGGCCCCCTACTCCCAGTGCCCTGGTTCCACCAGTCCCCTCTGCTCCTGTGTCCGCTCTCCCTGGTTCCTTCTGGGGCCCCCTGCTCCTACTGGCCCCCTTCTGGGCCCCGTGTCCCAGTGCCCGGTCCTGCTCCCCCCAGCCTCTGACACATCCAGCAGCAGGGACACCAAAATCAGCAAACTGTGACCCTACCAAAACGAGCCAGCCCACTCTGTAGCATCCAGCAGAGCCCCCAACACAGCCACAGGGCGCCCCAGAGAGTCACAGGGCTAGCATCCGCACCTCCGCCCTGCCGAGCCCTGCGGGGCTCTCTGTACCTGCCCTTCCTACGCAGACCCCCAGGGCCGGGAGAGAGACCTGGGAAGTGTCAGCCCCCCCGACCCCCCACGGGCTCTCTGGGCCCTGGCAGACACGATGCCCTCCCCCAGCTCCCCAGTACATACCTGTGAATGAACACCCTCTTCATGCCTAGCGCACGGGCAATGGCGCAGGCGTGCTGCCCCCCTGCACCCCCAAAGCAGGCCAGTACATGGCACGAGGTGTCGTGGCCTCTCGCCTGCCAGAACCACAGGAAGTGTCACCCACAGGGACAGCAAACCAAGCCGCCCCTCCCCTCTCAGTGAGACCCCCCCCCGACTCAGGGATCCAACCCCTCCCCCAGGGAACAGAGCCCCCCCGCCCCCAGCGAGACCCAGGGAACCAACCCCCTACCCCGGGAACTGAGCCCCCACACCCAGCGAGCCCCAGAAACCATCACCCCCAACACCAGGGAACTCAGTGCCAGCCCCAGGAACCTTCCCCACCCCCGGGAACAAGTCCAGGGGAACCCTTCCCTCTCCTGCAGGCAGGGTGGGGCTGCACTTGGCCAGAGTCACCAGCCTAAGGAGGCTCAGCTCTGCGCCGGGGAGTGCTTGGTGCCCTGCAGCAGAGCCCATGCATGGAGCCTGGCTCTGCTCCCAGTACAGGCAGGGGAGCAGGGGTGGGGGACTCCTGGGCATTTGCCCAGAGAGTGGGGGGAGGAAAGATGCCCTGTCAGCTCTGGGGAGAGGTGGGGACAGGTGTCACCATCGTGGGGCTGATAGGCTGCAGCACTGTCCCGCCCCTACCTGGGTCAGGGAGCGGATGGGCCGGCACATCGCCTCGTTGGCCACCTGGATGAAGCCCATGGCCACCTCCTCCACGGTGAGAGGGGAGCGGGGGCCTGGCACCTGGCTGGCCAGGAAGGCGTTCACGCGGGCAGTGAGCTCCTGGAAGCTCTGCAGGGTGGCGTCCCGTGACAGCGGCTGGTCCTCACCCGGCCCGAAGATGTGGGGAAAATAATGGGGCAGCAGGCGGCCCAGGCACAGGTTGGCATCGGTCACTGTTAGGGGCCCCCCTGCAAGGACAAGGGGTCAGTCGCTGCCGCTCACCAGCCCACCCGAACACGTCCCGGCACAGCAGAGCCCCGGCCTCACCCTTCCTGTAGCAGGTGGGGCCAGGATGGGCCCCCGCGGACTCGGGACCAACCACAAATAGCCCAGACCTGGTGGGGAGAGAAGGGAGACACGTTACTGCAGCGCGGCCCCAGGGTGGGCAGGGCACCCCCACGCAGCAGCATCACCCTGCATTTGGGGCAGGAAGTGAAGGAGAAGCCTGTGCCCAGCTGAGGGCACATGGGCAAGAGGGAGGTAGGAAAAGGGTGACCTAGATCAGACCCAGGCAGGGGCAGTGCGGGTCACGCGCCAGCCCCGGGAAGTACCAGAAGCCCTGTTAGGTGCCCCTAGCGCCAGGCTGGGGCATCGGGGACAGACCCGGGGGAGAGCGCCCCCTACTGAGCCCCCACCAGGGAGCACAGCGCCCCTAGCACCAGGCTGGGGCATCGGGGACAGACCCGGGGGAGAGCGCCCCCTACTGAGCCCCCCCACCCCCGGCAGCACAGCGCCCCTAGCGCCAGGCTGGGGCATCGGGGACAGACCCGGGGGAGAGCGCCCCCTACTGAGCCCCCCCACCCCCAGCAGCACAGCGCCCCTAGCGCCAGGCTGGGGCATCGGGGTCAGACCCGGGGGAGAGCGCCCCCTACTGAGCCCCCCCACCCCCAGCAGCACAGCGCCCCTAGCGCCAGGCTGGGGCATCGGGGTCAGTGCTGACGCAGAGGACAGCGCCCCCTATTGAGGGGAAATGGGCTGCAGCAAGGCCCCCAGTAGTAGCCGAGCGTGTGTAGATCTCGGAGCTGCCCTGACGCTGCTTAGCTGGTGGGGTGCCACATTACACCCCTAGCTTGGGGAGGGGAGAAGGAGCTGGGACGGGGCTGGAACCAGGACGGCTCTGCTATGAGCCAGGAATGGCCGATGTCCAGGGGCTGGATGCTGAAGCTCAAAGCATAGCCCCTCGGCCAGGAACATCAGAGCGCTTGGCACAAGAACGGCCCATCCAGTCTCTTGAGCAGCAAGCGAAGCAGCCCCCAGAGCCAGCCCCACGGTGCCCTTGCCATTCGGGTCCCAGCCCCACACTCGGGGGCCCTCTCCTGGCCCATAAGCAGGACTGGGGTTGCTAGGCCTGGCCGGGTGTCACTGAGGGGTGTGGGAGGCTCACCCCCTTTGTAAGGTGAGTCAGGGCCCCACAGCAGCAGAAGTGGAACCTGGAGCCCCACCTGAGCCAGCCCGGGTCCCTGAACTCCACCCTGGGAGAAGCTCCCCAGGAGTGGCGGGGCAGGGAAGGGCACCCACCGGAAGAAAAGCATGGAGCCGCCACCAGCCGCCACGGTGTTGATGTCCAGCTGGGGGGCCTGGATGCGGATCCCAGCTGTGGTCGCCTCGAAGACGTGCTCGTACTCGCCGGCGTAGCGGCTGACGTCTGTCGAGGTGCCTGCGGGGGTCACAGCTCAGCCACTTGCCCCATGCCCCAGCCAGGGCCTGGCTCAGAGCTGGCTCCATCCCCAGGGCCTGCAGCCTGCCTGGGGCAGGGCAACACAAGGCCGCCCGGAGCGGGCAAGTAGGACAATTTGCCCAAGGCCCTGGGCCCCACAGGGACCTCCACGAGAGTTTTTCAGGGCCCCTTCACTCTCTCCGGGGGCCCCAGAAAACTCTCACAGGCCTGGGCCCTCAGAACTTCTGCTCCAGGTCTTCGGCAGCAATTCAGCGGCAGGGGCAGTCCTTCCACTCCAGGACCTGTCACCAAAGTGCCCTGAAGACCCGTGGGCGGGGGGGTCCTTCCACCCTGGGACCCACTGCTGAAGTGCCCCAAAGACCCGTGGTGGGGGGGTCCTTCCACCCGGGACCCACCGCCGAAGTGCCCCGAAGACCTACGGAGGGGGGGCCTTCTGCCCCGGGACCTGCTGCAGTGTGCCGGGTCTTCGACGGCCCCAGGCCCCCTGAATCCTCTGGGCGGCCCTGGGGCGACATCCCAGCTTCCCCGGCCCCTGCCCAGCACCGGGCCTCACCTGCCCTAGGGGAGCCCATCTGGGAGAGCCAGGGTCCCCTGCTGCGTGCAAAGGAGCTCAGACCCTCCCCACTCCAGTCACAGGGAAAGACCCCCCCTGCAGGTGGCACCCACCTCCCATGTCGAAGCCGATCACAGGCTGCCCGTCCTCCTGGCTGTAGGTGGTGACTGCGTAGCCCACAACGCCGCCGGCGGGGCCAGACAGGATGGCCCGGGAGCCACTGAATTGCCCCATGGGGGTCAGGCCCCCATCGGAGCGCATGAAGAGCACCTGGGTGTCCTGCAGGGGGAGCCAGAGAGAGCAGGTGAGCCTGGAGCCAGGTGGGACGAGGGGATGGGGCCCTGCATGGACCAAGGGACCAGCCGGGTGACAGGCAGTGCCAGGGTGGCTTCACAAGACCAGCAGAACCGGGACGGGACCTGGGACAGAGGCTGGAGCCAGGTAAGGGCTCTGGGATGTGCCCCAGGCAGGGAGAGGGGCCCTGGCACAGGGACATGGACCAGGCACAGAAGAAGGGAGCAGATGAGTCCATGTGGAGGAACCGGGAGTGGCCATGTGGGGAGGTGACGAGTCACGTCTGCCTGGGTGGGTGGGGCAGCCCCAGGGAGCTGTTCAGGGCAATGCCCACCCAGCCGCTGGGGCAGTCAGGGCACGGCAGGCCCCTGGAGGCGATGTGCTGCCACGCTCACCTGGAGCTGCTGGTTGAAGCTGGCGCGGAAGCCATCGAGGTAGCGGTGGATGCAGGGGGTCAGGTAGGCGTCGGTGCAGGCCGTGTACCCGCGCGGCACCACCCGCACCATGGGCATCACCGAGGAGGACAGAGACACGTGCTGGAAGCCCAGCTCCCGGGCCAGCGCCCCCACCTGCTGCTCATGTGCTGGCCAGCTGCCAGGGAGAGTGGAGTCAGGAGGCTGGAGAGCCGTGGGGCAGGGGCACCCGTTTCCTCAGAGCAGGGCACCCGCCCCAAGCCAGATGGGAGAGATTCCCAGCCCCCTGGGGCAGGGCCATGCTAGCAGCTGAGCAGCAGCACCGGTGGGACACTGAGCCGGGCAGTGCCCAGCGTGCGGGTGGCACAAGGCTGACCTGTTCCCCAGGCACATACCCAGCCCAGCCTTGGGTTTGGAGGTGCAGGCTCCAGCCCCGAGTGGCTCCGAGCACCGCGAGTGGGGTGGGGACCAGCACCCACTCGGGTCTAGGCTGAGCCCAGTGCTCATCTCACCCCTGCCCGCATCTGCCCCGTGCCCTTGGGGATGCCCCCATGCCCCCCCCCCAGCATGTCACCGCACACCTGCTCCACTTGGGGCCATGTAGGCGACAGGGGGCCCAGTGCCCACCAGGAGGGACTCATAGACTCATAGACTCCAGGACTGGAAGGGACCTCGAGAGGTCATCGACTCACGCGTAGGAGTGCAGGAGCACCACGGCCAGGCTCCGGATCCCCAGCGCCAGCAGCCGCTGCAGGTCTCTCCGCAGCACGGCCAGGTCCACGGGGCGCTGCACCACCAGTGAATCCCCCGTCACACCTGGGGAGAGGACGGAGCCACGGTAGAGGGGCCCACACATGCAAACCGCAGCCCCAATCCCCTCCTGGAGGCCACAGGGCAGAGAGACAGAGAGCAGGGCAATGTGGGGAGGGGAATTGGGGCACTGGGGAGACACCAAAGGCGCACGGCTGAACCCCCTCCATGGCACTGCCCTGGGTATGCACTGGGGCAGGGGGGTGGTCCAGCCGGCCCTTACTGCCCCCTGCCTCTGCTGCCCTCTGGCCAGCTCCAAATACCAACCTGAGAGCGCCTGGCCAGGGTCGGCCCCAGGGAGCTGGCAGCCAGCGCGGTGCAGGATCAGCCGCTCGTCCACCTCGACCACCTCCTCATACAGCACCTCGGGCACTGCCACCTCCTGGGGAACCGACAGAGAGGGGCTCGGTCACTGCCAGGCTGGGGGGCTGGAGTGTAGAGACCAGCCCCAGGGCAGGGCCAGTCATGCGCCCCCCGCATGGTCTGGGGCAGACCCAGGGAATGGCTCTCATCCCACCGCACTAGGGGGCAGGGGGCTCATCCTCCCCCTCCTTGCTGCAGTTCACTCCACCACTCTGGTCTCCTGCTGCCACTCCCCACCCTCCAAGCGCTTTCCTCAGGGGCTGAAGGGGTTGTACATTGGGGTCCCCATTCCCAAGCCCTGCCATGTCCTGCTGCACCCCCGTGACCCAGGTCTCTCTCCGCTGCTCCGGCTCCCCACAACTCCTGCCCACCCCCCGCCCACCCCTGGTGAGGGGCTGAGTCCTAGGCCCTGCTCCCGCCAGGACTCTTTGACTCAGCCTGGCCCCCTGGCATGAGAGACCCCCGGTTCAGCCTCAAAAGCTTCCCCCTTCCAGATGGTCCTGGAGGCAACTCCCTCGCCCTGGCTCCAGCTCCTTGCTGCAGTCAGTCAGGGCCCCACCAGGACCAGCTGCTCAGGGCTCCAGGGCTCTGATCTCTCCCTCCCAAGCCAGCGTCCCAGCAGCACCATCACACAGGAGTTTAACTCCTCTCGCCCCAGAGAGGCTAAGGGTACGTCTACACAGCAAACCACCCGCGGCACCAGCTCAGGACCCAGGGCAGCTGCCTCAGGCCCGTGCTACGGAGCTAACAGCAGCAGTGCAGACGTTCCCACTTGGGCTAGAGCCAGGCTGACCCGGCGCGGGGGTCTCGGATCCTAGTCTTCAGCCCAAGGTGTGAGGCAGTGGGAATGTTGTGCTGTGTCTGTGAATGCTGAGTGGGGAGTATTGACCTGGGAAGGTTGCAGGGGAGTTGTGCTGGGACGGCCTGCACTGGGGAAGGGAGGACACCTGAGCGTGTAACCTGAGAACCCAGGAAGGGGGTTGGAGGCCAGGTAACACCTCTGCCCAGGACACTGGACAAAGGCTGGGGAGGAGCCGGGGGGAGGCTGAGTGAGAGGCTGGAAGGGAGTTTCAGTTTGAAGCTGGCTGGGAAATGGAGAGGGGCCCCGACGGGGCTTGGGCTTCCCAACGGCCTCCTTAGGGCCCCAGATGGACCTAACTAAAGGGGTCCTGTTGTCTGTACCGGCAAGACCTGTTTTGGACTGTGCTCCTGTCGTCTAAATAAACCTTCTGTGTTACTGGCTGGCTGAGAGTCACGTCTGACTGCAAAGTGGGGGTGCAGGACCCTGTGGTTTCCCCAGGACCCCGCTGGGGCGGACTCACTGTGGGAAGCGCACGGAGGGGCAGAGGATGCTGAATGCTCCAAGGAGAGACCTAGGAGGTGAAGCCGTGTGAGCTTCTTGCCCTGCAGACAGTCTGCTCCAAGGGAGAGGAGGCTCCCCAAAGTCCTGACTGGCTTGGTGGGGAGCAGTTCCAGAGCATCGCCCGGTAACTCCGTGACACAAGCCCAAACGTCTGCACTGCGTGTGGAGCCCAGGGCCCTGAGTCAGCCGACCCGCTGTGTGGACATACCCAAAGGGAGACAGTGGGTCAGTCCAGTCCCACCAGACCCTTCCATCTAGAACAGGCTCCAGAGCTGATAGCCAGCGCACAACCCCCACCCCCCCAGGCACTCAGTGACCAAGCCACCTGGACTGGGGCTCTCTGGGGTCACCCCTGGGGTGCGTGGTCATTTTCCCCAGCCAGATGCCTCCAGGCAGCCGCCCATCAGCACCCACCAGAGACACCTGGAGGGCTCACCCCAGATTCGATCTGTAGAAGCTCAGAGATCAAAGGGTTTTGTGGAGAGGCAGCTCCTTCCCCTGGGTTGGCGGGGGGGGCTGTCACTGCAGAAGAAACCCAGGAGATTAAAATAACAAGGAGTTTGGTGGCACCTTAAAGACTAACAGATTTATTTGGGCATAAGATTCCGTGGGTAAAAAAGCCACTTCGTTGTTGTTTTTGTGGATACAGACTGTGACAAAGTGGGAATGTTCTTAATGTTTTCTCTAAAAGCAGCAGAGAGTCTTGTGGCATCTTATAGACTAACAGATCTATTAAAGCATGAGCTTTCGTGGGTGAATACCCACTTAGACAGATGCATCTGACGAAGTGGGTATTCACCCACGAAAGCTCATGCTCCAAAACGTCTGTTAGTCTATAAGGTGCCACAGGATTCTTTGCTGCTTTTACAGATCCAGACTAACACGGCTCCCCTCTGATACTTGAATGTTTTCTCTGAATACTGTGTGAGTGCCTCAGTTTCCCCTATGCATTTCTTAAGTCTCTAGGTGGTGGGATAAGGGTGTGCGATTGTTGCAGAGCCCTAGAGGGCAGGGGTGTGCAAGGGTCTGCACAGAGAATGGCTAACACCCTGTCTCCTAAATCTTAAAGACTAAATCTGTTAGTCTTTAAGGTGCCACAGGACTCCTTGTTGTTTTTGTGGATACAGACTAACAGGGCAACCCCCTGATACTTGACACTCTGTCTCCTGGCAACTGACAGCCTGGGCTTCACCTGCAAAGGTGCCAGCTGAAGGTGTTGGAGAACAAAGAGATCAGGTGGCCTCCTGGCCCTGGAAAGAGACAAAGGCCAAAGGAGGGGCTGGAGAGTTTCAGTTTGGAGCTGGCTGGGGAAATGGAGGGGAGGACAGACAGGCCCCTGGCCTCCCCTGGCCCCCCAAGATGGACCTAACTGAGGGGGTCCAGTTGTCTGTATCTGCAAGACCTGTCTTGGACTGTGCTCCTGTCATCTAAATAAACCACCTGTGTTACTGCCTGGCTGAGAGTCTTGGTGAATCGCAAGAAGCTGGGGGTGCAGGGCCTGGTATCCCCCAAACTCTGTGACACTCAGAGATCAAAGGGTTTTGTGGAGAGGCAGTTCCTTCCCCTGGGCCAGGGGGAGGGGAGGGAGCTGCAGGAGAGACCCAGGGGATTAAAAGCTCAACCCAGACTGTGTGCAAGCAGCAGGGGTGGGGGAGCCTCATGGCAAGAGTTGGGAGGATCTGTGGGTAGGGCTGGAGCAGCCACAGCTGCCACGTGGCCCCACAGCCAACCGAGTGCAGATAAAGGTGGGCGGGTACTGCAGCCAGAGATTAGCTGTGGAATCCAGCCCAGACTCCTTCCAAACAATAGGCCCTAGCACTGGGTTCCCAAGGACATTGTCTGTGGGTCAGTGGACAGGGCCCGAGTCACGAGAGCACCCCGGCGGCTGGAACAACACAGCTTGCGCTCCGGCTGCGCCAGCCAATCGCCAGGTGCAGCGCACACCCCACCCTTCCCAGCTGCTCCTGGCATGTGGGAAAGGGGCCCTGGGGGGCTGGTTTACTCAGAGACAGAGCAGGCAGGAGAACCCTGCCCAGATTCCAGATGCTCCTGAACCCAGGAGCTCCTTGCCCTGGCCACACTTGGAACCCAAGGCCATACGAAGCCCTGTCAGCAGTAGGAGCCTGGCCCAGGAGGGGCACAGAGAAGGAGGCAGGGCTGGGGACTCACCAGGTCAAAGATTCTGGGCCGGGCCTGGTTGCCGATGTGCAGGAGATCCCGGAAGCCCTTGGTGATCAGCAGGGCGATCCGCTCCCCCTTGCGCTCCAGCAGGGCGTTGGTGGCCACCGTGGTCCCCATGCGGATCCACTCTATCCGCGATGCATCCAGAGGGTGGTCGGGGGGAAAGGGAGTGCCACATTCCTGGGGGAAGCTCCTGTCACTGCAGGCAGTCGCCTTCCACAGCCAGTAACACCCCCCATGGAGCTCAGATCATATCATGCCCATGAGCCCAGGAGAAGAGAGTCACTGTCCCTAGGTCCAAGGTGATCCAGCGAGCCAACGGAAGAGCTACAAACACCCCTGGAGCAGGGCCGGATTAACCTTTTCTGGGCCTGGCGCCAAATATATTTGTGGGCCCCCATGGAGGCAATGGAGCCTGGCATGAGGAGGTCAGTCCCCGGAGCAATTGGCTAGCCAAGGGCAATGGGGCATGGCATGGCAGGGGCGGCCCTGCTCCACCCAGCCCAGTGCAGGGCACTAGGTACAAATCAGCAGTTGCCAGATGCACAGTGGCCCACCCAGCCCTGTGATGCCAGCATGTCCCTTCCCCTCGGGGGTGGGCCTATGTCACTGCTCACAGCCCCTCCGCCCAACACCCCCTGACTCCCTATAGACCGAGCCCCCCCAACTCCCTCTGCCTTGCACCACCCCCAGACCCACCCACAAATGCACAGCGCCCTGCACAACATCACCCCTGCCCACAGCCCCACCACAACTGCCCAGCACCCTCTGTAGTAAGAGGAGGCCCTGAGATATAAACCTTGGTACCAGAGGCCTGGTATGAGGCCTAAGACCTGAACTAAAGTAATGGGCAAGACTTTGCTAACAGAAAGCAAAGTGAAGCTGTGAGCCAGAAGCAGGCCCTGCTCACAGAAGCTGGCAAGGAAAGGGCTGATGCTGCAAGAAGATACGTACCTAAAAGGTACTGAACACTAGAGATCAGAACATTCACATACTTGCACATTCCACACAGATAACAAGGAACAGACTGACCCATCCCAATGACAGGGGCAAAAGGGTAATATGATGGCTAGAGTTGTTTTGTTTGAACCAACATGTACAAGGTGAGAGGCGGCACCTTACTACGTAGAGGGGTTGTACCTTGCTACGTAGAAGGGTTGTACCTCAATACGTCAGGAGTGATGTGTAACTTGTTTGTACCTGTGTATAAGAATGCATCCCTGGGGTGGTGTCTTTGTCCAGCCTAGGGGGCAGTGGAAAGTCCCGCCACTGACTGAGCTGAGTCCATTGCCAGGAGGCACATACTCATAGTATGTCCTGTAGAGTAAAATCTAGAGGGAACTATCATTGTGCTTCATTTGACAATAAACCTGGCCGACCCTTCGTACCTTACTAGATTCTGTGGTCATTGGGGGTTCTCTCAGGGTCTGCTGTGTCAGTGATCTGCGCCGAGATGGGGCAGCACACAGACGGAACACACACATGCAGCCGATTGATATCAACATTGAACAGAGCAGAGCACCACACGGGTAGCATCTGACAACATCCCCCACTCCCTAGTGCCCCAACACACCACCATACTCCTCACAGACCCACTACTCCATGCCCTGCCTCCTGGCTGCACTCACCGACCCTGCTGGGAGGCGACTGTGTCTGCCCGGCTGAGCTGGTCCTGGGGCCAGGAATCACTCTGGCCCCTCGGGAGTGGTGCAATCAGCCAGGCCAGGACTTGCCCTGGCTGGGCTCCCTTAAGACACACTTGCCTGGAGGGACCCAGCCAAGCCCCCTGCCCAACTGGCTGAGACTGGCCAGGCTTCTGCACCAGCCCCAGGTGGCTCAGCTCCTGGGAGCCAGGCAGGGCCCCACAGGTAGTGGGAAGCAGAGACTGCCTGGAGCAGCAGGGGATGGGGCCAGGCAGCAGAGAGGAGCCGTGGGCCAGCTGGTGGGTGGGGGGAGCCAGTGGGGTCTTGGGGCACAGTGCAAGCAGAGCAGGCCGGGGCCTCTTCTCAGCGTGGGCCCGGCCCCATGGAGCCACTGGTGCCATCGTAAACCTGGCCCTGCCCCGGAGCCAGCCTGGCTTCCCAGCCAGGGCTAAGCTGGGTGGCCCTTCATGAGCCATGACCCGGTGCAACCAAGGTCTCCCCTCCTCCCTCAGGCAGACCCAGGCCTTGGGGAGAACAGGGGGTGCTGGGCCCCCACCTGGACAGATCTGTCAGGAGAGCGCCCCCGCCCCTCAGCGTATCGCACCCCGCGCCTCCTTCCTGCAGGAAACCCAGCTGGGCCGGGGAGAAACGGCCACCCCCTGCCAGCTGGGCCGGGTCACACGGAGACCGGCCGGAGCGGAGCCCCAGGCAGGCTGCGGGCTCCCCGGCTGCTGCGATCCTGGCGGCGGGGCGCGCAGGAGCCAGACGGGGCGAGAGGCTGCCCAGGCGGCTCTGGGCTATTGGGGCCAATCTGGGGTCAGTGCCCGGTCCTGGCCGGGACTGACACGTCCTACCCCGGGCCCTGCCCTCACCTCCTGCAGGACGCGGCGGATGCCCTCCGTGGGCGCATCGCGGTAGCTGGCCGGGTTCTCGGACAGCAGCTTCATCACGCGGACGCGCCCCCCGGGGCAGCGGGCAAAGATGTCGGTGAAGGTGCCCCCGCGGTCGATGGCGAACTGGAACTTGCCGGGGCTCGGCAGGGCCATGGCTGGGGGCGGCGGGAGGGGAGGTGCCTGGGGAGCCGGAGCCGAGGGCCGGGCAGGGAGCAGGGCGCTCCGGGCAGAGGAGAAGGAGCAGCTGGCTCCGGGCACGAGTCCTGGGGTGAGCGGGCAGGTCCTGCTCCCGGAGCCGGCTTAGCCCGGCGCCGCCCCGCTCCCCGCCCCGTGCCCCGCCTGGCACCGGAGAGGCGCCGCGCTGGGGCCGGGGGGCGCGCTCCGTGGGGCTGGGAGCCAGGAGGCGGGGCTGGAGGCGCTGGAGAGGGGGCGAGGCTGGACGGGCTGCAGCGGCGGGGGCTCCCGCTGCGCTTGGATCGGTGCAGCTGCCGAGCCCCGCTGCAGGCTCCAGCCCCGCGAGCTTCTCCGCCCGGACTCGGTGAGTCCGCACCCGCTGGCCCGGCCAGAATTCACCGCGAGCGCTTGCGGGCAGGGACTCGCCTGGCCCCGGCCGGGGCCCCTGCGGCTAGCCGGCGCCCGGAGCGGGTTACCGGGGGCCGGGTCGCTGCAGTGCGGTGGAGGAGTCTCGCTGAGCCGCGGGGCCGCGGTGATCCGGTGTTTGGGAGGGAGAATGGGGCGGGAGCAGAGGGGTTTGGAGGGACACTGAGGCAGTGGCTGGAAATGGAGCACTGGTGGTCGGGGTAGGGGTGGATGGAGAGGAGGGGCGGCTGGGGATGGGGGGTGATGAAGTGGGATTTTTTGGTAATAATGTTGAGGCTTGTGTGTGCCTCAGTTTCCCCTGCCGCTGCATTGTTACCTGGGGCTGGGAAGGGCTCTGCTCTCCAGGCAGGCTGTGTGAAGTGGGGGGTGTCTTGGGTTTTCCGTGTTTTCCAGGGGGTTGCATGCACAGGGGGTGGGGCTCAGTGTCCCCGGGTGTTACTGGTTTAAGGAGGGGAGCAGAGAGGGAGTTGGTTGGTACAGAGGACTGGGGTGACCAGATGTCCGGATATTTCGCTCTGCCAGCAGCACTGGGGGGGTTTTACTCCGTCGGCGGGGTCCCTTCCCCCCCGCCCCATGTGTCACGATATTTTCTTCATCTCATCTGGTCACCCTACAGAGGAGAGGGAACTTGGGACCCAGGCCAATGGTCAGGAGGAGGGATCACCCAGTGACTGGTGACCCAGAGACCCAGCTCGGGAGTCACAGCTGGTTCTGGCCAGTGGGAGGACAATGGGCTGCGGGGAGAGGACCCGGGTGACCTGACCAGCTGGTTCCAGCCAGAGGGGCCAGAGGACAGAAGGGAGGAGAGGAGACCCAGGTGACCCTGTTTCCCTGGACAGAAGACAATGGACAGAGGGGGCTTGGGGCCGGGGATATCAGAGGCCCAGCTGGGAAGCAGGGGGGCTCAGGGCTGGAGAGAGGGAGCAGGCAGAGCCCACCTGGATGCAAGGGGACTGGGATGTGCTGGGCTGAGGGAGGCCAGGCCTGAGGCCCTGAGAGTTTCCTGTGCTGGGTTCAACTCACAATAAACCCTCCTCTGTTACACTGGCTGAGAGTCGCTCCGGGCTAGAGAACAGGGGGCATCAACCCCTTCGGGGGTGAGGAGGCCCGGGGGGTCCAGAGTGAGGGGACTCCCTGAGGGGCCCACGGCAAGAGACAGACGTGCTGAGGCTCAGAGAGGTGCGGCTCCAGGAGGTGGAGGGGCCTGACCCCGAGAGACAGTGAACCCCCGAGAAGGGCTGTCGCACAGAAGGGGCACCCCCCACGGGGCCACGAGTGGGCATGATCTGTGAGTCCGTGACACAGGCAAAGAGACAAATGTGGGGGGCACCCAGCTGTCTGGGTCTTGCTCCCCCTATCATTGGACCCTCTGAAAAGCCAATGGCAAATCCATTGATACCCAGCCCCCAACACCTCAGAGCAACATGGACTTCCCAGCCTGCCTTCAGGAAGCTGAAAAATAATCTCCCAGCTCAAGATCTAAGCGCTGGGGAGGTGGGGAGCAAGTGCGGCTGCAGGAAGCAGTCTGGGCTCTCGTCAGGAGGGGAGCAGTGTGGCTGGGCTCTGGGCTGAGCAGAGTGCACTGTGCTGTAACCATCAATCCCCTTGTGACAAAGTGGGAATTTTTCATATTTGGATGAGTATTGTGTGTGCCGCAGTTTCCCCCATGTGTTGCATGATTAACTGGGTGGGGGGAAAAGGTGGTTTACTCATTGCAGAGACCGAGGTGTGACTGTCTGGGGCCTGACCCCATGGAGAGCCAGGCAAAGACAATGACCACTCCAATTGCCCGGACATTGGTACCTAGCAGCTGAGGACCATGGATGACTGACTCCCCACAGGAAGCCAGCTGGGTGTGATTGGTAGGGGGCTTATTCCTTTACCCTCCCACTTCCCTGGTCCTTCTCGCATGAACAGAGCAACAATACCCCAAGTCCGAAGGCGCAAACAATTCGATGTTTATTGGGGTGAACTTCCAGCAAGCTTAAATCCAAGTTCCTTTTCCTTATTTTCAAATCCCAACTTACTTCCTGTTTGCCCCTAATTTATATAGTAATATTCTCAGCTCTACCTTAACCAATCATTCTACTCAAATTTACCTAACCAATCCTAACGTATTGTAACATGATTAGCTAACCAATTATATCCCACCACCTTCATTAGTTTACATCCAGCAAAATTCATTATACAGCCGACAGAAACAATCACCGAACCAGGGAGAGACCATGCAAATAAACATACAAAACAATACAGAAGTGAGGATTTCACAACTACATCTATACAGACATAAGGGTTCTCCAGCTGTGTCTATTGATACGTGAATTCTTACCAGACACAAAAGTATCAAACTAAATTTTCTTTCACATCTTCTAGGCTCTTCCCTTTCTCTGGAGGTGATAGATCGGATCACCTTCCTAACAGCCCTAGGTTGCCTTATTTCAATGTGACTAAACAGCGCCTCAGACTGTCACAGTGAGAAAAGGCCCTTACACAGATACAATCAAAATCATTGTCTTTCTTTTATACCTCTGTAACTAACTCAGGGTATGTCTACATCTACAGTTTTGCAGCGCTGGTTGTTACAGCTGTATTAGTACAGCTGTATAGGGCCAGCGCTGCAGAGTGGCCACACTTACAGCAACCAGCGCTGCAAGTGGTGTTAGATGTGGCCACGCTGCAGCGCTGTTGCACACCGCGGGGAAGGAGACCTGCTTGGAGGGGGGGTCGGGGAACGCCAGAGCACACCGCGGGGCTGGATACCTGCTTGGAGGGGGGGTAGGGGAACGCCAGAGCAAACCGTGGGGAAGGAGACCTGCTTGGAGGGGGGGTCGGGGAACGCCAGAGCACACCGCGGGGCTGGATACCTGCTTGGAGGGGGGGTCGGGGAACGCCAGAGCACACCGCGGGGCTGGATACCTGCTTGGAGGGGGGGTCGGGGAACGCCAGAGCACACCGCGGGGCTGGATACCTGCTTGGAGGGGGGGTCGGGGAACGCCAGAGCACACCGCAGGGAAGGAGACCTGCTTGGAGGGGGAGTCGGGGAACGCCAGAGCACACCGCGGGGCTGGATACCTGCTTGGAGGGGGGGTCGGGGAACGCCAGAGCAAACTGCGGGGAAGGAGACCTGCTTGGAGGGGGGGTCGGGGAACACCAGAGCACACCGCGGGGATACCTGCTTATTCCACGGAGGTCAACAAAAACGCTGGTGAGTGTCTACACCTGATGACCAGCGCTGGTGATCCAGCGCTGGATCCTCTACACCTGAGGCACGACCGGGTGTATGGCCAGCGCTGCAAACAGGGAGTTGCAGCACTGGTAATGCCCTGCAGGTGTGTACACATCCTAAGTTGCAGCGCTGTAACCCCCTCACCAGCGCTGCAACTTTGTAGTGTAGACAAGGCCTAAGAGATAAGAATACACCTAAATTCTTAAAGTATAGGCCTTTGCAGACAGGCCTGAATATCTATACAGCTATATCAGGGGAGGGATAGCTCAGTGGTTTGAGCATTGGCCTGCTAAACCCAGGGCTGTGAGTTCAATCCTTGATGGGGCCACTTAGGAATCTGGGGCAAAAATCAGTACTTGGTCCTGCTAGTGAAGGGCAGGGGGCTGGACTTGACCTTTCAAGGTCCCTTCAGGGTCTAGGAGATAGGTTATCTGCATTAAAAAAAAAAAATCCTAACAGTAATCAGTTGGAGAACAAAGGGCTGGGAAAGAGGCCAGGTTCCCAGGGAACAAGAAGAGAGCAGGGGCCAGATGGGGTTAAGTGGGGGGCTTCTGGACTGGGACCCCCAACTGATTCAAGCTTCATATTGATGAGAACCCTGCTCCTCTCTTGGTACAGCCTTCTGACTCTGACTTGTGGGATCAGTGACAGTTTTCTAAAGCTGACTTTTATAATCAAATTTAAGTTAGATTTAATATTATCACTGTTGTTTGTTTGGCTCCCCCATGGTTATTACCAGCAATAAATAACTTCCATGGTTAAGCTGGTTGCTTCTCTCTCTCCCACACCCCCCATAGGTGTTTTTTGGCTTCCTCATTCACTCTGCAGCAACACTCCTCGTACCTAAGCTAAAGATCCCTGCAGCGCTCAAAATCCTGTGGGGTTTGCTCACCAAGTGGGTTACTGCCAGAACAATTGTAACATGAGAGTGAGGATAGGGACGTGCTGAACCTGGGACATATGAGAGTGGCAGCGTGGACGTGCTGCTCCACCCAGTCTGCTGAGTCCAGGGGCACATGACGGTGGCAGCTTGGAAGTGCTGCTCGACCGAGCCTGCTCAGGCGGGCTCCATTCCGGTGCGGTGCCCGTGGCACATGAGGGTGACGGCTTGGAGGTGCTGTTTGACCCCACCTGCTGAGTGCAGGGACATGGAAAGGGTCGGCTTGGGAGTGTGATTAACCTGGTCCTCTCAGATGCGCTCTGGTAATGTGTGTGTGTGTGTTCGTCTGACTCTGGGGCTGGAAGAACCCAGCCCGGGGGAGCCTAGGTCCTGCAGAATCGCTCCACTGGGAGGGAACTTGCAGCAAGGAGAAGTAGAGCTCCCTATGAGAACACCGGTGGCAAAAGCAGCACATGGATAGAGAACAGACCCCCCGCCCAAGAGTAACCCTAATAAATGAGTGTACCCCAAAGTAACGGGCAAATCTCGTAACTGGACCATGTCCCTAACCAAGAAACAGGCCCAGGCCTTTACTGGGATGGTGGGGTTCTACCAGAGTTTTGCACCCCACTGTCATGGATTCCCAGGCTGGGTGCTCTGGAACTGCTCTGAATGAAGTCAGCCAGGATTCTGGTGCAGCGTCTCCCCTCAGGGCCACTCACCAAGGCAAGGAGCCTGCTTGACTTCAGTGCTTCCTGGGTCTGACTTCAGAGCATTCAGCCCTCATTCACCCCGTGAGCTCCCTGCGGCAAATGCCCCTGGGTGGGACCCTCAGGGAAGCCTTGTACACCCCGAAAGAGCCCTGCCCCCAACTCCACAGTCAGCTGTGACTTTCAGCCAGCATGTAAAACAAGAGCTGTATTAGTCATCAGGAACAAAGCTTAGCACAGAAATCAGGAAGTTACAGCGAAGTCCATCTTGTGGGGATCCAGAGCCCTGGGCTCTTCCCCCAAGTCCCAAACCAGGAGACTGACCCCTTCCATCATCGCAGTCGAGCTCAGCAGCCCCTCCTCCGTGCTTTGCCTCCTTCCAGGGCAAACAGGTCACCTGGTCTCTTTGTTCTCCAACACCTCCAGCTGGCTCCTTGTAGAGGACAGGCTCTGGCCATCAGTTGCCAGGATACAGAGTATCAGCCATTCTGTGCACAGGCAGCCAGGCAGCAGTCACACCTGCCCTCCAGGGGTCTCTGACAGGATCACACACCCTTATCCCATCACCTAGATACTTGAGTAACACACAGGGCAATGGTTCCCAAACTGGGGTTCACACAACATTACAGGGGGTTCACCAGAAAATTTTCCCCTAATGGCGGCTAGAGGACCCCAGGCATGGGAGGCAACAGGTGGGACCCGGCTGCAGGGCTGACAGCCCGAGCCCCATGGAGCACTGAACAGGCAGCCAAACCCCGGTCAGTGGAGGGGCCGGCAGCCGAAGCCCCGGTGGTCAGTGGGGACCGCCAGCCTGAGCTCAGTGGAGCACTGAGTGGGCAGCCCAAGCCCTGGTCAGCAGGGTCCATCCACCAAGCCCCACAGAGTGCAGAGCGGACAGCCCAGCCCCTGGTGTGGGGCCAGCAGCCTGAGCCCCGTGGTGGGCAGGGCAGCAGCTGGAACCCCTGTCCTTAGCAGACAGGGGAAGTTGTGTGGCATGCGGGGCAGAGTGAGCAGGGGCCACGCTGTACATGGGCGGTGGTCCAGGCTAATTTGTCCCAGTGCAGCAATATTAAGGAGCCTCAGTAATTCAATACTAAGTCATTCACTTTAGAGTGCTGTTTTGCTTCAGTGAGAGGTGAGTGAATCTTCTCGTTTTCTAGTTTGCTGGTTGTTAGGATTCTCTCTGTGTTATTTTATCATAACTTTTGTACACAAGTTCAATTAATAAGTGGCTGGAAAAGGAAAGTGTAAAGACGCAAGAATCAGCTGGGTTTCTAATGATCATGATGGTCCTGGAAAAGTCACTTACAAAGAAAAGAAAATATGATGATGATTATATAAAATATGGCTGCACGTGCATTGGTGACTGAAAACATCCAAAACCACTGTGTGTGTGAGAGATTTGTGGTGATGTTCTAGCAAGCAGCAGCCTGAAACCTTCTCTACTTCGGTGTCCTATAGAAACTAGGCATCCTGCACAACTCCACAAGCCTGTTGATTTTTTCAAGCAAAAATGAGCTGAGAGGAAAAGTGACATTCCCAGTTTTATATCCAATGCAAGTACTGATGATGAAAATGCACTTGAAGCATCATACCATGTGAGCTACCGAGTAGCAAGAGCATCAGAAGCCCATACCATAACAGAGAGCTTGATTGGTCCATGTGTAGAAGACGTAGTTCATCTCGGAGCAAAGGCTGCAAAAAGGATTGATGTGGTGTGACGAAGTGGGACTGTTCTTAATGTTTCCTCTGAATACTGTGTGGGTGCCTCAGTTTCCCCTATGCAGTTCTTAAGTCTCTAGGTGGTGGGATACAGGGGTGTAATTGTTGCAGAGCAAAGGCCCGGTGTACATAAATGGCTGACACTCTGTCTCCTGGCAACTAATGGCTGGGGCCCTTCCCCCCTGCAAGGGGATGCTAAAAGTGTTGGAGAACAAAGGAATCAGCTGACCTCCTGGCCCAGAAAAGGGACAAAGCCCAGAGGAGAAGGGGCTGGAGAGCGAGTCAGTTTGGAGCTGGCTGGGAAAATGGAGGGGAGCCCACATAGGGCTCTGGCCTCCCTGCTCCCCCCAAGATAAACCTAACTAACGGGGGTCCTGTTGTCTGTACCGGCAAGACCTGTCTTGGACTGTGTTCCTGTCATCCAAATAAACCTTCTGTGTTACTGGCTGGCTGAGAGTCACATCAGACTGCAAAGTTGCGGTGCATGCAGGACCCTCTGGCTTCCCCAGGACCCCACCAGGGCAGACTCGCTGTGGGAAGCACACAGAGGGGCAGAGGATGCTGAATGCTCTAAGGAGAGACCCAGCCCCTCCTCTCTCTTTGTGTCTTTCTCGGGCCAGGAGGTCTCCTGACTTCTTTGCTCTCCAACACCTTCAGCTGGCACTTTGCAGGGGAGGGGGCCAGGCCATTAGTTGTCAGGAGACAGGGTGTTGACAATTCTCTGTGCAGACAGTATCACAGGGGTCCTCTTGGGCTCTGCAGCAATCACACACCCTGATCCCCCGACCTAGATACTTAAGAACTGCACAGGGGAAACTGAGGCACCCACCCAGTATTCAGAGAAAACATTAAGAACAGTCCCACTTCGTCACAGAGCTTCTAACGGAAATCCTAGTTTTTTTCCAATAGCCACCCTTTCCACCTTGCCAGCTGTATGGAAAGTAATGTCCTGCTCCACAGCCTAGCTTATATATCAGATATTTTTTCAAGAATTAATTACCTAAATTTATCTCTTCAAGGCCTCAATATAACAGTTTTCAATGTGCAAGAGTGAGTTGAATCCATGATAAAAAAGTTGCAATTCTGGGGAAATTGTTTGGAAAACAATCAGAGTGTTTCAGTAATTGTCATGACTTCCTGGCAAGAACATAAACTTCAGCTGGATCAGTGCACTAAAACCAATATAACTGCACACCTAAAAGGACTTGGCACAACTTTCAGGAAATACTTTCCAGCTATGTCAGGCGATAATGACTGGATTCACAACCTTTTTGATGATACCACTTTCTCAACACAGATATTGAACACTGAGGAAAAAGAGAAATTGATTGAGATCTCCTTCCGATTACGAACTGAAAAGGAGTTTCAGAAATCTGTCATTGATCAACTTTTGGCTGAGTTTAAGAAACGAGTACCCCTTTCTGGCAGAAAAAGCTGCTATAGTTTTGTTACCATTTTCAACAACATGCTTATGCAAGAAAACACATCTATCCTCCTACGCACATCTGAAAACGAAATACAGAAACAGACTTGATGCCGAACCAGACCTGAGACTTTACCTTTCTTCAGTGGTTCCGGATTTCCAAGAGCTATGCAGAGCAAAGCCAGTGTATCCATCACATTGAGGAAATTTAAACTTAAATCCCTGGAAATATTCATTTTAGGTAGGTGTTCACGAGATTTCACAATTTAATGAAAGTGGTTCATGGGTTGTTAAAGTTTGGGAACCACTGACATAGGGGAAACCAAGGCGCACACACAGTATTCAGATAAAATATTAAGAACATTGCTACTTTGTCACACCCACTGTAGCTTCTTGGCAACTCTCATCACCGAACTGTGCAAGACGGATAAGTTAGACAGCGTTGTCTGGACCGAGCAATGCCAGAGGGCTGCACTGAAGGGTGTTCTACACCCAGACTTTGACAAGCCCTTCCTGATGGTCACAGGCTGGGCGTGGTGCTGGTACAAGCCAATGCTAAGGGGGAGAGCCACCCAACTGTGTGCGTGAGCAAGAAACTGCTCCCCATGGAGCAGAGCTATGCTACACTAGAGACGGCGTGCCTGGCCATGGTGTGGGCTCTTAAAACTGCAGCCATATCTGGCTGGGTGGCACTTTCCTGTTTGTGGTCCACTATCCTCTGAAGTGACAGCCTCAAATGAAAGGGGCAAATGCTGAGCTGCGGAGATGGAGTCTAGCCTTCCAAGATTATGATGTGGAAGTGGTCCATGTTAAGAGGAGTGCAAATGTTATAGCTGATGCCTTGTCACAAGAGGTCCCTGAACTTCCCCACGTCACGTGTTACAGCGACCCTGCTCAGTCTGGTCTTGCAGGAGGAACAGAGGTGATGATTGAAGGGGGGAATATTTTGCAATATTTTTATGAAGTGTGGCAAACTCAGGACAATTAGCTACCAGGAGAGGGGTAGTAATTAGTTCTAGAGGGGTTAAAAGGCCTCTCCCTATCCATTGAGGGGAGATAGCCACAGAGAAACAAGGCTCAGCTGGAACAGGGGTTACCAGGGAACTAATTAGCTTCAGCTGGCTCCAATTGCTGGGGACCTTTTTAAACCCTCCCTAGCAGGGAAACAGGGAGGAGGAGAGAAGTAGAGTAGCTGCCAGCGAGTAGGTGCAGCAGGACTCTGAAACTCTTCCTGCAAGGCAGATTGCCCTCTCCCCAGGAGAGAAAAACTGAGCAAGGGACTGGCTGAGAAGGGATCAACACCTTCACTACGTCCTCCATTTTTTTTGGGGGGGGGGGGTTTACCTTGCCCTGTGATGGCTTGCCGCAGAGCCTCCCTCACTAATGCATCCCACCCCTGACACCACATGTGGCGAAGTACCTGGGGCTTTTGCTTTGCCCAAGCCTGTGGCTCCAAGGCAGCAAGGGACTGAGCCAGCGGAGGAGAAGCAGGTACTTCGCCACATGTGGTGTCAGGGGTGGGATGCATTAGTGAGGGAGGCTCTGCGGCAAGCCATCACAGGGCAAGGTAAACCCCCCCCCCCCCAAAAAAAAAATGGAGGACGTAGTGAAGGTGTTGATGCAGGCCACCGCGGCTCAACAAGAGGCTGCCAGAGTACAGGTGGCGGCCCAGCGAGAGTCCGTATGGGTCCAACAGGAGACAAACCAGCTGCTGATGAGCCAAGCGGCCCAAGATTGAGCCACCCTGAATGAAGTAGTGAACCAGCTGAAAGCCCTGACCACGATGACGCACGCGGCCCAGGGGACCCGGCTGCTACGGGCGAGCAACTATTTACAGAAGATGACAACAGACGACGATATGGAGGCATATCTCCTGGCATTCGAGAGGATGGCACTGCGGGAGGCCTGGCCCCAAGACCAGTGGGCAGGTCTCCTGGCTCCATTCCTGTGTGGGGAGGCCCAGAAAGCCTACTTTGACATGACCGCAGAAGCAGCTATGGATTACTCTTGGCTGAAGGCGGAAATCCTGGCGAGGGCAGGCGTGACACCAGCCATAAGGGCCCAGCGCTTCCACGAGTGGAAGTACCGGGATGACAAAGCACCAAGCTCCCAGCTGTTTGACTTGATACACCTTGCTCAGAAGTGGCTCTGCTCCGAGACCCATAGGCCGGAGAAAGTGGTGGAAATCCTGGTATTGGACAGGTACATGAGGGGGTTGCCGCCGGACATACGGGGGTGGGTCCGCCAAAATGATCCCTCCTCTTATGACAAACTAGTTGCTCTCATGGAGAGACACTTAGCAGCCCAGGAACTTTCTCGAACCACCAGGGAAGGAAGGCGTCAGAATCGGAGACCAGCCTCTGTGCCAAGGCCCCGGTTTGTCCTAGCTCTGGGCCGGAAAATGGAGGGGAGGCAGGAGGCGGAAGAGCAGCCGGCTGTCCCGGAGAGACTGGAGGACTGGGGAGGGAAGACTCAGGGGATAAATCCCAGCAGCCCGAAAAATAGAGGGCTGCCCTGGGTGAGGTAGCGATGTTATGCCTGTGGTGAACTAGAGCATATTGCTGCCCAGTGCCCTAATCTAGGAGAGCCTATGCAGTGTGAACTGGGAGATATAGGGGGACCATGCGAGCTAATAAGTCTAGTCGGGGTTGCGATGGTCCCTCATAGATACACTCAGCCCGTTAAGATGAACGGCATAGAGACCACAGCCTTAATAGACTCGGGAAGCACAGTCACACTGGTCTCAGGGAAGCTGGTCAGGCCAGGCCAACTATCTCAGGCCAAACGCTCGGGAATATCCTGTGTGCAGGGGGATGTCAGCTATTACCCGACCATCCCCGTACGCATAGAAGTTCTCAGAAACCCCACTAAGTTAACGGTGGGAGTCGTTCCAAAACTCCCTTACCCTGTCCTTATCGGACGAGACTTCCCGGGGTTTGATGGCCTACTCCCCAGGGACGAGGGAGAAGAGGAGGAGGACCCTGGGACCCAAGAGGTGGCCCAGATAGGGGACCCTCCCCCCGCCTTCCATGAGTTTAGCCAGGATGTGTTCTTCCCACCGGGGAAGTCCCGGAAGACTTGGAGGGAACTGAGGGCAGATAAAAGGAGGGGGATGAGGATCCTGACCCGGTACCTGAAGTCTACACTGGCAGGGGAAAGAAGGGACTCAGCTGACAGCGGGACTGGGTCGGCCAACTACAACCCAATTGTTGGACCTGGTTCTCCAGGGGCTGTCCCCGAGGGGGAGATGGAGGTAGACCCCCCCGAAATGGGGCAAATAGGGACTGCACGTGGGAATTTTGGTCAGGATCAGGCCAAGGTTCCCATATACCACAACATTTTTAAGGAAGTAGTCGAGGTAAATGGGGTCCCAGTGGAGGGGAGAGCCAAGGGCCCTGGGCCCTATTACATGATTAAAAGAGATCTGCTATATAGAGTAGTCCATGTCCAAGTGCAAGTCATAGAACAACTCTTGGTCCCTCGGAAGCATCAGAGAGCGGTAATGGATCTGGCCCACAGTCATCTGTTTGGGGCCCATCTAGGGATAGATAAGACCCTTGATCGGATTCTACAGAGGTTTTTTTTGGCCTGGTATTTATGCGGCCGTCCGGTGATATTGTTCTTCCTGCCCGGAATGCCAAATACATGGGCCCCGACCATACTTAAGGGCCCCCCGGTACCTCTGCCAATTATTGAGGTTCCATTTGAGCGAATACCTATGGACATAGTAGGGCCATTGGAGAAGTCAGCCCGGGGCCATCAGTACATCCTGGTAGTATTAGATTATACCACCCAATATCCCAAGGCCATTCCCCTACGGAATACCATGTCCAAGACCATAGCCAAAGAATTAGTCCAGATCTTTTCCAGAGTAGGGATACCTAAGGAGATCCTGACAGACCAAGGGACCCCCTTTGTTTCTAAACTGATGAAAGATTTGTGTACCATGCTCCATATACGGACCCTTAGAACATCAGTCTACCATCCCCAGACCGATGGCCTCGTTGAACGTTTTAATAGGACATTGAAAAACATGTTACGGAAGGTGATTAGCTGTGACGGAAAAGACTGGGATGCCCTGCTGCCTTATGTACTGTTTGCCGTACGGGAAGTTCCTCAGGCTTCCACTGGATTCTCCCCCTTCGAGCTGTTATATGGTCGACACCCCAGGGGCATACTGGACCTGGCTAAAGAAGACTGGGAGGAACAGCCGAACCCGGGGAGAAACGTTGTGGAACATGTGCTGCAGATGAAAGACCGAATAGCCCGAGTCGCCCCCCTTGTGTGCGAACACATGGAGAAGGCCCAAGGGGCACAACAGACGTACTATAATCGTCAAGCAATGACCCGGAAGTTCCAGGTGGGGGACCAGGTGATGGTGCTCATACCCCAGTAGATAGCAAGCTCCTGGCCAGATGGCAGGGGCCATACGAGATAATAGAAGCTGTAGGAGAAGTTGACTATAAGGTCCGGCAGCCAGGTCGCCGGAAGCTGGAGCAGATCTACCATATAAATCTGCTGAAACCCTGGCAGGATAGAGAAGCTCCGGTAGTTGCGCTGGGGGCACCATCCCCTAAAGGCGATCAGCCCAACCTGGTGGGAATATCTCCAGAGCTGATTAAGCGCAACCAAGAGGTGTTCTCGGAAAAGCCAGGCAGGACTACTGAGGTTCACCATCACATCTTCACAGAGCCCAGAGTGAAGGTGAACGTCAAGCCATACCGGATCCCGGAGGCCAAGAGAGAGGAGATTAGGAAAGAGGTCAGGAAGATGCTGGCCTTAGGAGTCACCGAAGAATCTCATAGTCAATGGTCCAATCCCGTGGTTTTAGTGCCCAAACCAGACGGCAGTATGAGGTTCTGACTTCCGCAAGTTGAACGAGGTGTCCCGATTTGACGCATACCCTATACCCAGGATAGATGAGCTGATTGACAGACTGGGAAAGGCGCGATTTATGTCTACCCTTGATCTTACCAAGGGCTATTGGCAGATCCCCCTGGCTAAGGTCGACAAGGAGAAGACGGCCTTTGCAACCCCAGAAGGACTATATCAGTACATTGTTCTCCCCTTTGGGTTGCATGGGGCCCCCGCTACCTTCCAACAGCTAATGGACAAACTGTTACGATCCCATCGGGAGTACGCGGCTGCCTATCTTGATGACATCATCGTATATAGCCCCGACTGGGAGACACACCTAGAGAAGGTAGAAGCAGTCCTAGACACCCTGCGAAGGGCAGGACTGACTGCAAATCCCTCCAAATGTTTGATCAGGTTAGCTGAGGCCAAGTACCTTCGGTATATAGTGGGGAGGGGCGTGGTGAAGCCCCAACTCAACAAATTAGAAGCTATACAGAAGTGGCCCCAACCACTCCGGAAAAAACAGGTCAGAGCATTCCTGGGGCTAGTGGGGTACTATAGGCAGTTCATTCCCCACTTCACCACCAGGGCATGCCCGTTAACGGACCTGACCAGAGCTCGGGGCCCAGACATAGTAAAATGGTCTGCTGTGGCCAAAGCCGCTTTTGCAGATCTGCGGACAGCCCTCTGCACAGACCCCGTACTAATAGCCCCAGACTGGGGGGAGGCGTTTATCCTACAAACAGACGCTTTGGAAGTAGGGCTGGGGGTGGTGCTTTCACAAATGGTCGGAGATGACGAACACCTCGTCCTTTTCCTCAGTCGGAAGCTCCTACCTAGGGAACGGAAGTACGCCATAGTGGAGAAGGAATGCCTGGCAGTAATATGGGCCGTTGAAAGCCTCCGCTACTATCTGCTGGGACGGAGGTTTACCCAGGTCACAGACCATGCCCCTTTGCAGTGGATGCACCAAAGCAAGGACAAAAATGCGAGGGTAACAAGATAGTTTCTATCGCTTCAACCCTTCCACTTCACAGTCCGACATAGGTCTGGAGCCCAACATGGTAATGTGGATGGCCTGTCGAGGGTGTACTGTTTTCCGACCCAAGTAGTCCAACCCCGTAGCGTTGAGCGGGGTGGGGGTGGGGGTGGGGGGAATATGTGGCAAACTCAGGACAATTAGCTACCAGGAGAGGGGTAGTAATTAGTCCCAGAGGGGTTAAAAGGCCTCTCCCTTTCCATTGAGGGGAGATAGCCATGGAGAAACAAGGCTTAGCTGGAACAGGGGTTACCAGGGAACTAATTAGCTTCAGCTGGCCCCAATTGCTGGGGACCTTTTAAAACCCTCCCTGGCAGGGAAACAGGGAGGAGGAGAGAAGTAAAGTAGCTGCCAGCGAGTAGGTGCAGCAGGACTCTGAAACTCTTCCTGCAAGGCAGATTGCACTCTCCCCAGAAGGAGAGAAAAACTGAGCAAGGGACTGGCTGAGAAGGGATCGGCCAGACCCCGTGCAACCGGGAAGGGCTTTTGCTTTGCCCAAGTCTGCGGCTCCAAGACGGCAAGGGACTGAGCCAGCAGAGGAGAAGCAGGTACTTTGCCACAGAAGCCTATGTGTGCCTCAGTTTCTCCCATGAGTGCCTCAGTTTTCCTGATGCGCTGCATTGTCACCTGAGGGTTTGCTTTCCAGGCAGATGAAGAGACCGCTGTTGGTGTCACCTGGCTGCCTGGACCTGGTCCCCATAACAAGGGAAAAGACAACAGTAAATGCAATTGCCAGGACACTAGCCTGTAGCAACCAATGGCCCAGAGAAATATCAACTTCCCAACCTCTCCTTTGGGAAGCTAAACAACAATCCCCCAGCTCAAGATCAAAGGACGGGGAAGGTGTGGATGGGTAAGTGTGGGTTATGGAGGCCATGTGGGCTCTTACCTGGAGTCTTACAAAGGAGGTCAGACAGACAGAGTTTGAACAATGGGGCTCACTACCGCTTGGCTGGACCACGGTCGGCTTTAGCAAGTGCAGGGCCCGATTCAAACAGTTTCAACGGGGCCCCGGCAGGGATGACTAAAAAAAAAAAACCACGTAAAAAAACACGTGGGGCTTGTACTCACTGGGCAGTGCTCAGAGTCTTCGGCGACAGGCCCTTCACTCACTCTGGGTCTTCGGTGGAATTGAAGGACCTGCCGCCAAAGTGCTGCTGAAGACCTGGAGCGAGTGAAGGACCCACCACCAAAGTGCCACCAAAGACCCAGAGCGCTGCTGGGTGAGTAAAAACTAAAAAGGAGCTTCCAGCCAGGGAAGGGCTTCACAGCCACTTGCCCCCACCCCCCTCCAGTGGTCCTGCCACTGGGCCCGATTCGGGGGAATTGGTGGAATTGGCCTAAAGCCGGCCCTGGGCTAACCAAAGCAGCTGATGCTTTAACCGCCAATCTTCTATAGCGGTGGTTCTCAACAGGGGGCACGTGTAACCCTGGCGGTAACCAGAGCTCTCGGGGGGGGGGGGGGGGGGTCCATCAGCTCATCTGGAGATTTGCCTAGTTTCACAGCAGGCCCCGTGAAAAGCACTAGCGAGGTCAGCACAAGCGCAGAGTTCGCAGCCCGACGCGTTTCCCCTGCTCCGCAGCCCCCGCCCGCAGAGCTCAGCGGGACCCACCCCCAGGGGAGCAGGCGACCTGGGCCGGGACCCTCTGGCGCAGGAAGCGCCTTTCCACGGGAGGTGACAGGGGACCAGACTCCTGAGGGGCGCGAGCCCCGCCCATCCCGCGGGAGCTCCGGGGACTCGGCGGCGGGCGGCCCTGGGGCCGGGGCGAGCGGGGCGGGCGGGGCTGCACCCTGAGGCCGCGCGGCTCGGCGGGGCAGAGCGAGACCCCGCGGGGCTCCGGCCCCCGACACCGCCCGGGGGGGGCGGGGCTCGGCTCCCCGGACACCGGCGGCAGGAACCGCCCCCCCCCCCGGCGGCTCAGCGGCAGCGCACAGCGGGGACTAGACTGGCGCGGTGCATGCCGGGACATGCAGTCCCCGCGCAAGGCACACCGGGAGCGGGAGGGTTAGCGGCCCTGGCGCGGTGCATGCCGGGACATGCAGTCCCCGCGCAAGGCACGCCGGGAGCGGGAGGGGGTTAATGGCCCTGGCGCGGTGCATGCCGGGACATGCAGTCCCCGCGCAAGGCACGCCGGGAGCGGGGGGGCTAGCGGCCCTGGCGCGGTGCATGCCGGGACATGCAGTCCCCGCGCAAGGCACGCCGGGAGCGGGGGGGGTTAGCTGCCCTGGCGCGGTGCATGCCGGGATATGCAGTCCCCGCGCAAGGCACGCCGGGAGCGGGGGGGTTAGCGGCCCTGGCGCGGTGCATGCCGGGACATGCAGTCCCCGCGCAAGGCACGCCGGGAGCGGGGGGGTTAGCGGCCCTGGCGCGGTGCATGCCGGGACATGCAGTCCCCGCGCAAGGCACACCGGGAGCGGGAGGGTTAGCGGCCCTGGCGCGGTGCATGCCGGGACATGCAGTCCCCGGGCAAGGCACGCCGGGAGCGGGAGGGGGTTAATGGCCCTGGCGCGGTGCATGCCGGGACATGCAGTCCCCGCGCAAGGCACGCCGGGAGCGGGAGGGGGTTAATGGCCCTGGCGCGGTGCATGCCGGGACATGCAGTCCCCGCGCAAGGCACGCCGGGAGCGGGGGGGGTTAGCTGCCCTGGCGCGGTGCATGCCGGGATATGCAGTCCCCGCGCAAGGCACGCCGGGAGCGGGGGGTTAGCGGCCCTGGCGCGGTGCATGCCGGGACATGCAGTCCCCGCGCAAGGCACGCCGGGAGCGGGGGGGTTAGCGGCCCTGGCGCGGTGCATGCCGGGACATGCAGTCCCCGCGCAAGGCACACCGGGAGCGGGAGGGTTAATGGCCCTGGCGCGGTGCATGCCGGGACATGCAGTCCCCGCGCAAGGCACGCCGGGAGCGGGGGGGTTAGCGGCCCTGGCGCGGTGCATGCCGGGACATGCAGTCCCCGCGCAAGGCACACCGGGAGCGGGAGGGTTAGCGGCCCTGGCGCGGTGCATGCCGGGACATGCAGTCCCCGCGCAAGGCACGCCGGGAGCAGGGGGGGTTAGAGGCCCTGGCGCGGTGCATGCCGGGACATGCAGTCCCCGCGCAAGGCACGCCGGGAGCAGGGGGGGTTAGAGGCCCTGGCGCGGTGCATGCCGGGACATGCAGTCCCCGCGCAAGGCACGCCGGGATCGGGGGGGCTAGCGGCCCTGGCGCGGTGCATGCCGGGACATGCAGTCCCCGCGCAAGGCACGCCGGGAGCGGGGGGGTTAGCGGCCCTGGCGCGGTGCATGCCGGGACATGCAGTCCCCGCGCAAGGCACGCCGGGAGCGGGAGGGTTAGCGGCCCTGGCGCGGTGCATGCCGGGACAGCCATGGCGGGTTTGGAGCTGCTCTCGGACGAGGGGTACCGCGTGGACGGGCGCCGGGCCGGGGAGCTGCGCAAGGTGCGCGCGCGCATGGGGGTCTTCGCCAAGGCCGACGGCTCCGCCTACATCGAGCAGGGCAACACCAAGGCGCTGGCGGTGGTGTACGGGCCGCACGAGGTGAGGGCGGGGAGTCCGGGCCCCGCTTCCCCAGAGCCGGGCTGGGACCCAGGAGTCCGGGCCCCCCGCCACGAGCCCCCCCCCCGAGAACCCAGGAGTCCGGGTCTTCCCCCCCCCCCCGAGAACCCAGGAGTCCGGGTCTTCCCCCCTCCCCCCGAGAACCCAGGAGTCCGGGTCTTCCCCCCCCCCCCCGAGAACCCAGGAGTCCGGGTCTTCCCCCCCCCCCCCCGAGAACCCAGGAGTCTGGGTCTTCCCCCCCCCTCGAGAACCCAGGAGTCCGGGCCCCCCGCCACGAGCCCCCGCCCCTCCGAGAACCCAGGAGTCCGGGTCTCTCTCTCTCCTCCCCCGCCCTCCCCGAGAACCCAGGAGTCCGGGTCTTTCCCCCCCCGCCCCGAGAACCCAGGAGTCGGGGTCCCAGTCTTCTTAACCACTAGCTCCGGATCTCTCCCAGAGCTGGGCATAGAACCAGGAGTCCAGGGCTCCAGCCCTGCTCCACCCTCCATTACCTTCACTCCTGTTGTGGCCCTGTGCTGGGCAGCTTGGTCCTGTGTCAGATGGAGGAGCTGGGTGTGGGAGAAGGGAAGCTAGAGGGTAAAACACCAAACAAGCCCCCTTCCCTGGAGATGATCAGCCGTGGCTGGGACCCATCAGGGTTTTGTCCCTAGCAAGTTCACTGTGATCGATCCTTAGGTTCTTGGTACTGGTGGGGGAGCCCCTCTCTTGTCCTGCTCCACAGACCTGTCCCTGGGGAAACGTGCCCTTGGTCCCCCTCCCGGTCCATAATGGGGAGTATTACTCCCAGTATTACAAGCCCTGTATTACAGGACAAGTTAACCTGTCCCTGAAATCCCTGAGACTCCCCCAAACTGCAGGACCCTGCCCCCGCCCAGGGCACTGCAGCGCCACATGGCCTGCTGGCCCAGCCCTGTTACCCGTCTGTTGGCAGATGCGTGGCTCCCGCAGTAAGGCCCTGCATGACCGGGCGCTGGTGAACTGTCAGTACAGCATGGCCACCTTCAGCACAGGGGAGCGCAAGCGCCGGCCCCATGGCGACCGCAAGTCCAGTGAGCTGACGCTGCACCTCAAGCAGACCTTTGAGGCAGCGATCCTCACCCAGCTCTACCCCCGCTCCCAGATCGACATCTACGTGCAGGTAGGGGGTTTCTAGCCTGCCCCACCCCCACCCCCCTCCAAGCCCTGGGGCCTTTACAGTTGACTTCAGCCTTGCCCTAGTTAACCCGGCACCACCTGGCTCCTCTCACAGCTCTGGCAGCTTCCTGGCTGTCTGGTGTGCTGACCTCAGGATGGTGTGTTCCACCCCAGTTGCCTATAATAGGTCCCTGGAGCAGGTGGGAAGGGAGCTCAAACCTTGCCCGTTGCTCCTTGGGCCGAGGGAGCATGTTGGGGAGCAGTATGATGTGATCAGGGGCACGAGGAACCCTCAGCTGAGCCATTGAGGTGCGGGCGGTGACCTCTGCGGGGAGCACTTGCCTGGCTGGGGTGCTGGCTCATGCATCAGTGTGGGGAGGGTTGTTTGTATGGGGTTCAGGCTGGGATCAGCCACCGTGCATTCTGCTTGCTGCCCCACTAGTGCCATCGTCTGCTCAGACAGCAACACCAGGAGTGTGCCCAGGGCTTGTCCTGTGTCACGAGCAGGTGACTGATCACCAAGGAGGCTTGTGGACATGCACGGTCTGTCTCTGAGCTCGGTGGGGCCAGACACAGGGTCCCTTGAGTGGGTGGGTGCAGTCTGCTCTGCCCTCTGTGCTAAGCACTGTGCCTCCCCAGATCCTGCAGGCGGACGGTGGGAATTACTGTGCCTGCGTGAACGCAGCCACGCTGGCCACCATCGACGCAGGCATCCCCATGCGAGACTACGTGTGTGCCAGCTCAGCCGGCTTCATCGAGGACACACCACTGGCCGACCTCAACTATGTGGAGGAGGCAGCTGGGGGCCCCCAGGTGGCCCTCGCCCTGCTGCCCAAGTCAGACCAGATTGCCCTGCTGGAGATGAACTCGCGGCTGCATGAGGACCACCTGGAGCAGGTCATCGAGGCTGCCAGCAAGGCCTGCAAGGACGTCTACGCCGTGCTGGATCAGGTGGTGCGTGACCACGTGCACGAGGTCACCACGCTGCTGGGGGAGTGAGCGCACAGACGTGTGCGCCTAGGACCAGCGCTGCATGGGGGCAGGGAGCACTGCCCTGGCTTCAGCAAGGGATCGGTTCCGCAGGCAGTGCGAATGCCAGCAATGTGCCCGTTTGTCCAGCAGCCTGGTTCTGTAGTGCCCCAACGTCAACATCTGTGTTGGTTCCAGGCTGAGCTCCTCTGCTTGGTGGTAACATCGCGTCGCTACGTTTGAACGTCTTGCCAGGGTCTCTCGCTGGGTGACAGACCCTGACTGTGGTACTCATGTCTGTAGTCCTGGCTGCCTACGCCCGGGCTTTGGGCCCCCTCTCAATCTCCTAGAGGCCGCAGGGGGCTGGAGCGTGCATCCCAGTAGGCAGCTGTTCCATGGCTTGGGGCAGGAGCAGCTCGCTCCCCAGATCTCAGTGGCAGTTCCTTTTTATAAAAACCGCTCTAAATAAAATGTTGCTTTGGTGCAAATTGTATTTTGTACTTGGAAGGGCAGCCTGCCCCCCGGCTGAGTGCAGGGCGAAGAGGAAACTGCTGGTGGGGATTGATGTCTTGCAGTTCCCAGGTGCTGGAGGAAGGACTGGCGCTCTGCGATATCAGTCTCCATTGTGCCAGGGTTCCTGCCTATGACAGTTCCCAGGAGTAACCCTGTGTAAGCTGGAGTCTGCTGTGACCCTCCCAGCCTAGGCATCCCCCCCTACTCGCTGCAGGCTGTTTGTGGCATTGGTATAACACCTATGCAGTCCCTAGGCAGGCTCAAACCCCATGGGCAGTTGTGACCCCAGTGCCAGGGACCCCCGCCTGGTGGCACCATGGCTCCCTGGGCTGCCGGGCTCCGTGCCAGTGAAGCTGCCAGTGCAGCAAGGTTTAGAAGAGAGGCTTCTGGCACAAGGGCAATGGTCAGGTCTGGTCTGGGAAAGCCATTCCCAGTAGCCCTTGCCCTGAGCTTTCCCGGCACCCATCTGCCCAGAGGAGCTCAAATGCTTTATAGCCTGATACATTCTGAGCCTCAGCCCCCTCCTCCCCATTGCACCTACACTCACCTGGGGTACAGTCAATACACGGGCTGGGTTCTGAGCCCCGGGCAGAGCAGGTGGGGGAAGGCCCCAGGGCTTTTGAGAGTGTTGGGGACTCGTGAAGAGCCAGGAGCTTCCTGCTTTAACTCTTTGGTTCCCAAGCATTACGGTTCAACGAGCATCGTGTTTGTTCTGTGGAATTTCCTTTGTTACAGAAACTCCCTGCAGCCTGGGAGTGCTCAGGGGTACGTACCGAGTGGCCCCACTGCACAGGCTGTGCCCCTTCATCTTCTGGGCAGCTCGTGTTTGAGAAGATAGCGCTCGGCCTGCCGTACGGCCCACCTGTGTAAACACCACTCAGCTCCTGGGCACTAGACTAGAGCAAGGGCTCCCCAGGAAGGGGAAGGCCTCTGGTGCCAATGCACCTAACAGCCTTGCAACTGGCACAAGGAGGGGGTTGTGCCTGCGCCCTACGTGCTGACCCTTAAAGACACAGTCTGCCTCTGTGCTGCTGGCCGCAGGATGAGCAGGGCGTGCTGCGAGAGTCTAGTTTGTATTGGGGGGTGGGGTGCGCCATTAGTTTCTGCTTGAACTTTATGTGGTAAACTCAGGTCTGATGGGAGCAGGAAGCCTGTGGCGGCTGGAGAAGCGGGCGTGGTGCAAGGGGGAATATGACAGCATGTGAAGAAGGGATTTTGTTTAACACCAGATTTAGTAAGCTCAGTTGGCCCAGTGTCCTGTCAGCAGAGGAGCGGCACTGGCTGTGGCAGAGGCGCAGTAAGGAACGGTTTCAAACAGTAATTTTGTTAACATGCATTTATCAGCCAGCCAGTGAAGCAGCTGCAGGGAGGCGCTGTCCCCCCGGGAGGGGCACAGTGGTTTAACAGCAGCGCCCGGGGAACGCCTGACCGGAGAGGAGCTGTGTGTAGCTCAAAAGCTGCTCTTCTGCCAGCAGCAGCAGGTCCGGTACAAGGCTCCCTGCCTTCTCTCCTTGTGAGACCTCTCAGCTGATGTAATGATGTCCAGGCTCCTGGCCCACCAGCCACCTGGCTTGGGAGTGGTGGGGGAGTGAAGTCTACTGGTTACAGCTGGGGGGGCAGCACTCCTGGGTTCTATCATTGGCTCGAGGAGGGGTGTGGGGCTGGGAGCAGAGACTCCTGGGCTGTGCCAGATTAACCTTTTGTGGGCCCAGCGTCAAACATATTTGTGGGCCCCCATGGAGGCAAAGGAGCAGGGCGTGGGGAGGTCAGTCTCCGGAGAGAGGGGCCAGCCAGGAGCAATGGGGCAGAGCATGGTGGGGCCAGCCCCACCCCACCCCACCCCACCCAGTGCAAGGCACTATTTACAAACCAGCAGTTGCCAGACGCATAGTGACCTGCCCGGCCCTGTGCTGCCAGCCTGCCCCTTCCCCTCAAGGGCAGGCCCATGTCATGCCACACAGCCCCAACTCTCTATGGCCAGCAGGCCCCTCACAGACCCTCCACCATAAATAAACAGCGCCCTGCGTGCGCGCACACACACACACACAACCGCACCACTACTGCCCAGTGCACTTCCCCACAGCCCATCACACCCGCTGCCCAGCATCCTAACATAGCCCTCCCCCACTGGCCAGCAGCCCCACACACACCTCCAGAAACTTACACCCTGGCCACTCACCGGCCCTGCTGGAAGGTGATGGCATCTGCCAGGCTGAGCTGGCAGCGTGGCTGGGGCCAGTCCAGGGCCAGTCCAGTGCCAGGGTGGGGAGGAACATGGGAGGGGGGTGGCAGGAGTCAGGCAGCAGGGCTTGGGGGCTCAGCCCCAGGTAGAATGGAGCTGGGGGGGGGGGTTGGGGCCAGCCCCAGCCCCTGGCAGTGATGTGGGGAGGGTGTCAGCCTCAGCTCTTGGCAGTGGGGTGGGGAGCTGGGGCGAGGAAGGGGTC
The DNA here is from genome assembly GCF_025201925.1 of Gopherus flavomarginatus. Taxonomy (NCBI): domain Eukaryota; kingdom Metazoa; phylum Chordata; order Testudines; family Testudinidae; genus Gopherus; species Gopherus flavomarginatus. Next base: position 301,525,170 of record NC_066618.1, on the reverse strand, counting down.
AGCCCCTGTCCTGGCAGTGGCATGCACAGCTTGGGGAGGGGGTGGGGTGGGGAGCTGTGGGGGAGGGTTCAGCCCCAGTGGTGGATTTAGAGTTAGTGGGGCCCTGTGCTCAGCTTCATTTTTAGGGCCCCTGCTTGGGACCCAGCCAAGAAAAGAACATTCTCTCATCTCCCCCACACCTACTTTTCATTCTTTTTTTATTTATCCTCCTCCTGTAAGTAATAGCAAGTACATGAAAATAAAGTGAGGTGCCTTGATTGTTTTTGTAGTCAAACTTATTTTTCCACAGACCACTTGAAAATTGCGGGGGGGGGGGGAGGAGCAGAAAAGAGCACTGGGCTGCGGTACAGTGCGAGCATAGGCTGTAAGAACGAAAAGAGAGAGATTGCTAGTCACAGGCCAGTGGGTGGGTTTGTGCAAATTAGGGGTGTACAGGGAAGGCGGCTGCAAGACTTGTCTGTCTTTAAACGGAATTGTGCGTTAAGGGGTCTTGCTTTGAATTCTTCCACTGGAGTCATTTGGGGAAGTGATCCTCACTTAGCGTTACCTAGTCATGGTGTCTGTGGCATGTCTGGGAGCTCATCCCGGTGGGCAGGGGTGTACGGGCATCACGGCATCTCTGTATCACTTCTCTGCCCATGGAATGCACTAAGAGTCTAAGTCAGTGGTTCCCAAACTTTAACAACCTGTGAATCCCTTTCGCTAAAATGTCAAGTCTCGATAACCCCCTCCTAAAAATGAATATTTCCAGGGATTTTCTCCTTTACCTGCGTATAAATGATGATAGCAATGATGTTGGAAATATAAAATTGGTTTTTATGACATTACACACTATTATTAATTATTTATCATTACAGTATATTTTTTTACATTATGAAAATGGCAACACTTTCCCAAGATCTCACTTTCGTAGCTTGTATCATTTTGAATAAGCCTGTTATAAGACAAGGCTCCTAGGTTTCATCAAGGAGTATCAGATGTGAAACAGCATTAAAGTATTTAAGAAGCCAACACAAGCATTCAGGCCTTGAGCAGTCCAGGCAAACAACGCACCTTACAACAAAGCTTAAACTTGTTCTTCATAATTTTAAAACAAGACTAGCTGCCTATTTCATTGTAAAAACAGCAAAAAATATCCACCTCCCTTTCTTATAAGGAGTCTTGACGTTTAAATCTCCTCAGTGTGATAGATATGCTTGCTTCGATCTGCTTAGCTCTTGGACGTCCAGGGGCTCTGGGCTGCTGGTCCTGTGCTGCCCGGGGTCCCTAGGGACAGCTCTGTCCGCCATTGGGGAATTTTTTCCTGAGAACCCCCTGTAACCTCAGTTTGGGACCCACTGGTCTAAGTCTATATTGGTGTAGAGAAGAAGTACATGGGTGGAGTGCATCCCTTGGTTTGTCAGGGAAGGAAGTGGGTTATTTTCCTGGTCAGTGTTCTCGGTTACTCAACCTGGTACTGGCAGTGTCCTGTGATGTGTTCCGTGTAGATATCTCTGGACCACCTGATAGTGTCAGACACAAGCTAGAAACTTACCTGTCTAGTGTGGCCAGAGCCCCAGAGAGCAGGAGCCCTGGGTGCTCGGGGCTGGCAGACAACAGAGCTCCTCACAGTTGTGTGTTCCAGACTTGGATTTCACCAACCAAGTATCAAGTCTGAACTCCTCAGGCACTAGAACAACCTTAACATGGGGTCACAGACAGCCCCCTTGGACACCCTGAATCTATCTTGCCACCTAGGTGAGCCTGCCTTTGTGACAGATGGTCCCTTGCACCAAAAACCAGAACAATATTCCGGTTACTCAGACTGGTCACTCAGCCAGGTCAATTGCACCTCAGATCTCAAACTGAAGACAACGATCGTGGCCAATTCTATAATAAAACTAGCTAAATCTTTACTAACTAGGAAAAGAAGAAACTTATTTACCAGGTTAAAGCAGGTAAACATACACACAAAGGAGTTAGTCTGAGGTTTCAAAAAGTAGTGGAAGCTGCTGTAACACGCAAGCTCTGTATGTCCTTTAGGGTTAACTCTAGCCAAACAGCCGGGATCCCTTCTTATGCTTAGAAGGCATGCTGGCTCCCTGAAGTCCAAGCAGCATTGGGACAACGGTTTCTTCTTGACAGGGATTTTAATTCCATTCCCCCAGAGCTCAAGCTGATGGGGGCAAGTGTCTCTGCCTCCTCCTGGGTGTGGGTGTGAGGGAAAGAAATCAACCAAGTCTCTTGTCCACGGATGATCCACAGTAGCTTATTTGATGTCTCAGGGCCTTCCCTTGTTGGAAAGGAGATGGCTTCTGTGACGAACTGGGAATGTTCTTAATGTTTTCTCTGAATACTGTGTTGGTGCCTCAGTGTCCCTTATGCAGTTTTTAATATCTAGGTGGTGGGATAAGGGTGTGTGATTGCTGCAGAGGAAGGGGCCAGTTCACTTAAATGCCTGGCACTCTGTCTCCTAGCAACTGATGGCCTGGGCCCCTTCTCTGCAAAGGTGCCAGCTGAAGGTGTTGGAGACAAAGAGATCAGGTGACCTCCTGGTCCAAAGGGCTGAGCAGAGAGGAGGGGCTGGAGAGGGTTGTTAGTCTGGAGCTGGCTGGAGACGAGCAGTGAAGTGCAGATGTGGGGGTCTGGCTCACTGCCCCCCAGAATGGACCCAGCCGAGGGGTCCCATTCGCAGTAACTACAAACTCTGTTTTAGACCCTGTTCCTGTCATCGAACAAACCTCTGTGTTACTGGCTGGCTGAGAGTCACGTCTGACTGCAAAGTGGGGGTGCAGGACTCTGTGGCTTCCCCAGGACCCCGCTGGGACGGGCTCACTGTGGGAAGCGCACGGAGGGGCAGAGGATGCTGAATGCTCCAAGGAGAGACCCAGGAGGTGAAGACATATGAGCTTCTTGCCCTGAACAAGTCTGCTCCGAGGGAGAGGAGGCTCCCCAAAGTCCTGACTGGCTTTGTGGGGAGCAGTTCCAGAGCATTGCCCGGGGACTCCGTGACAGCTCCTCTCCTGGTAATGCTTCTCTCTTGACTTGGGGCAGCAAAGGGGTTTACAGTTTTAGTACCAACGCTTATACATCACCTTATAACATGGGCTACAGATATTATAGGTGAGAATAATCCTGCAGCAATTCACAAGCTTTTCATAAAGTCTAAACACGAAACACATTTTTGTACATCTAATGCCTGTTTTAACAACACTAACAAATAGGTGAGCAAGACTGGTTTCCAGTCATGCATTTGTCACTTCTCAGTAAGGCCTAGGGGCCTTGGCATGTGCTGGCACCTGGTCCGCCAGTGTCAGAAGAGGATGTTCCCTCTTATCCCCAGGTGTCCTCCAGGGGTCTGTACTGGGGCCAGTGCTGTTCAACTTATTCAGAAATGATCTGGGAAAAGGGGTAAACAGTGAGGTGGCAAAATTTGCAGATGATACAAAACTACTTAAGATAGTTAAGTACAAAGCAGACTGTGAAGAACTACAAAGAGATCTCACAAAACTGGGTGACTGGGCAACAAAATGGCAGATGAAGTTTAGTGCTGATAAATACAAAGTGATGCACATTGGAAAACATAATCCCAACTCTACATAAAAAATGATGGGGTCTAAATTAGCTGTTGCCACTCAAGAAACATCTTGGAGTCATTGTGGATAATTCTGTGAAAAGATCCAGTCAGTGTGCAGCGGAGCGTTGGGAATCATTAGGAAAGGGATAGATAATAAGACAGAAAATATCATGTTGCCTCCATATAAATCCATGGTACGCCCACAGCTTGAATACTGTGTGCAGATGTGGTTGCTCCATCTAAAAAAAGATATATTGGAATTGGAAAGATTCAGAAAAGAGCAACAAAAATAATTAGGGGTATGGAACAGCTTCTGTATAAGAAGAAATTAATAAGGTTTGGACTTTTCAGCTTGGAAAAGAGATGACTAAGGGGGGATATGATAGAGGTCTATAAAATCATGACTGATGTGGAGAAAGTAAATAAGGAAGTGTTATTTACGCCTCATAACACAAGACCTAGGGGTCACCAAATGAAATTAATGGGCAGCAGGCTTAAAAGAAGCAAAAGGCAGTATTTCTTCACACAATGCACAGTCAACATATGGAACTCCTTGCCAGAGGATGTTGTGAAGGCCACGACTATAACAGGGTTCAAAAAAGAACTAGATAAATTCATGGAGGATAGGGCCATCAATGGCACTTAGCCAGTGGTATCCCTAGCTAACCCGTTTGCCGGGAACAGGGGATGGATCACTTGATGATTCCCTGTTCTGTTCATTCCCTCTGGGGCGCCCGGCGTTGGCCACTGTCAGTAGACAGGATATTGGGCTAGATGGACTTTTAGTCTGACACAGTATGGCCATTCTTATCCCATAACTACTTAGTTTTCTTTAGAGCCTTTGGTGAGAGACCCTGTGTGGTGTTTATGTGCTTGTAATTATTAGAACTGGGAGCACTGGCTGTCCGGAGTCTGAAAGGACAGGAAACAGGAAGGAGGAGTTGAGGAGGCTGAGTGAGAGTTACAGAGTTTGCAGCAACAGCAGTTTGGTAAAGAGCGATTGTGGATACCCTTCACTCCTGATTTCTTGCAAGCATACTGGGCTACACAACATGCCACAACACAAAATCACCCACAGAGTTACTGCATGGGAAATAATAAACTGAACATTGCTGGATTGTTAAAGGCACGACCTGATGCTCCAAACGACGATGATGTGAGAAGAACAGTTGAACAGAACCAAGCAAAGTATAAGGTTTTCACAGACAAGTGGCAGGGTGCTAAGGAACCAAAGTTTGAGCGTGGTTCCTTCACTAGAACATGGAATCTTACACAAAGGGGACCATAAATTCACAGCTCCTCTTAAAATCATAGAGAAGAAGGAACCTTACACCTATCGACTTTCTGATGGGTGGGTCTGGAATGCTTCTTTTCTTGCACCTGCCTGTACACCAAGAGGAGATTATGCCAACACCCAGTCTGCAATGGATGACTTCACAGTAGAACCAACACAACAAGACACTGCACTGGAACCGGGACTTGAGAGACGGCCTGTCAGACCCAGACGACCACCTGCCTGGACTAGAGACTGTTATGTAGTATCTACAGTGTTTTCAGGGTAATATTTTTGCCAATATTATGATGTCATTTCCTATTTGTTCCTGTTGTTAGAACAATGTTTATTTTAATTGGGAGAGTTTCTTAAGAGAGGAGGGAATATGGTGTTTAATTTGCTTGTACTTATTAGAACTGGGAGCACTGGCTGCTGGGAGTCTAAAAGGACAGGAAACAGGAATGAGGGGGGAGGAGTTGAGGAGGCTGAGTGAGAGTTACAGAGGATGCAGCAACGGCTTGGTAAAGAGGTTTCCACTGCAAAAATAAAGTCCTGTTGAAGCTTGTTAGCACCTTGCCTGCTTGATACAGCAGCCTGTCAAAGGCTTTCTGAAAATCCACATAGTTGTTCAGATCCTCAAAGAATTCTAGAAGATTGGTGAAGTAGGAGTTCCCTTTACAAAAGCTGTGTTCACCATTTCCCAACATATCCTGTTTATCTGGCTGTCTGATCATTCTTTACTCTAGTTTCTACCAGTTTGCCCATTACTGAAGTTAGACTCATTGGCCTGCAATTGCCAAGGTCGCCCCTGGAGCCCATTGTAAAAATTGGTGTTACATTAGCTACCTGCCAGTCATCTGCAACAGAGGCTCGCTTCGCTGGTAGCTTGCTTTCTACGACTAGTAGTTCTGCAATTTCATACCTGAGTTCCCTCAGAACTCGTGGTTGAATGCCATCTAGTCCCACGGACTTATTCCTGTTTAATTGAACAATTTGTTCTAAAACCTCTTCTACTGGGATGGTACTTCAGATTTATCACCCAAAAAGGACAGCTCCGATGTGGGACTCTCCCTCCCATCATCTGCAGCAAAGACCGCTGCAAAGAATTCATGGAGCTTCTCTGCAATGGCCTCGTCTTCCTAGAGTGCTCCGTTGTCAGCTAGTGGCCCCACCACCTCTTTGGCAGGTTGCTTGCTTCTGATGTACTTAAAAACATTCTTACAGTTAGCATTTGTGTCTTCAGCACGTTGCTTCTCAGATTCTTTCTTGGCCTGACCAGCCAGAGTTTGTGCACCTTCCTATTATCCTCGCTACAATTTGATTTCCAAATTTTGAAGGATGACTTTTTGCCTCTAACAGCCTCCGTTACTCTGCTGTTTACCTTGAGTGGCATTAGAATAATAGAATATCAGGGTTGGAAAGGACCTCAGGAGGTATCTAGTCCAACCCCCTGCTCAAAGCAGGACCAACCCCAACTAAATCATCCCAGTTCTTCTGGTCCTCGTATTGTCATTTCTGATTTAGGGCATACATTTCATCTGGGCCTCTAATTATGGTGTCTTTAAACGGTCTGCATGCTGCTTGCAGGCACTTAACACTCGTGACAGCAGCTCCTTTAAATTTCCATCTTACAACCTGTACTTACGCCGCTAGATTGACTTTAGGTCTTTAACATTGACGGGTAGCTGGGAAGATGGTAAATCGGACAGAACCCCTTCAACAAACCCCTTGTTATTGCTTGACTTTTTAATTCATTTCCTTTTCCTGATTTCCCAGCAGACTGACTAGATACCAGATTTGGTGCTAGCAGGGGGACCTGACAAGCTCCTTGTTTTCTGGTTTCTTTCGGCAGCGTTGAACTTGCCAGGGCACAGTCAGATTCTGGATGCTCATGTAAGTTTAACACCTAGCGCTCAGCTTTAGTTCTGTTTCTTAGCTCTTTTGGGCCATCGATCTTTGGTCTGACATGTAGGATCCCTGCATTAGGAGAGGTGACTAATTAACCTTGGAAGCCATAACCCTTGGCAATCAAATGAAACCTGAAGTCCATAGAAGACCCCGAAAGGCCCTTGGGGAGCAGAGTGCAAGATGAGGAAGAGTTCCCTGCACAGCTTACCTCTCAATTCTCATTTGCCTAGACTGAGCACAAAAGTTGTGATTCATAGACTATCAGGGTTGGGAGGGACCTCAGGACAGGGCTGGCTGTAGGTTTTTTGCCGCCCCAAGCAAAAAAAAAATTTGGCTGCCCTCACTCCAGCTCTCGGCTCCCCTCCCACCCCTGCTGCCCCAGCCCTGGGCTCTCCCCCGACACCTGCACCCCCTGCTGCCCCAGCTCTGGGCCTCCCCCAACCCGTACCTCTCTCCACCCCAGCCCTGGGCTGTGTCCCCTCCACCTGCACCTCCCTGTTACCCCAGCCCTGGGCTCTTCCCCACTCCCTGCACCTGCACCCTTCTTCCGCTACCGGCACGTCACTGGTAACTTGCTCCCAGGGTGGGTCATTCAGCAGGAATTTTGGATGTGCACAGAACACAGACAGGATTGGGTCCCACATGGTTACAGAGCTGCAGTAAAGTGGAACAGTTTTCAGCTTGTGTGATTGGAGGATCTCTGGATGCAGATTATAAGACTGTCCTCCATAAATGAGGAAAAGTTGAGGTGCCTTTATTATTCTTTTGTTCCACTCTTTGTTTCTGGGGGGAATTTGCCAATGCAATATCACTGTCTTCCTTTTCAACAAATAAAACTCAGAAAAGGCAATGGCTGTGGAAAATAGCAATTCCAGTTCTAAAAACCACGGGGAAAGCATTTCTTGCTCAATTTTATCTACTTTTTCTACAGCAAGTTACAGTGGATCAGTGTATTTGATCTGGGAGAAATGAAGTAACAGCTGCCCACACTGAGCCTGAAAACTCCTGAATTGTGAGGTGTTCAGATCTGGCAGGCAGGTGCTGGATTCCCTTTCTGAATATCAGCTACAGCTGGAAAGGAAAAGTCAATTTCTGCTTCCATGGCTCAGAACTGGAAATCCTCCTACGTGCCTGGTACTGTAACTAAAGCTGTCCAGCTCCAGAGCCTCCCTCCCTTACTTTTCACTTTAAATTCCAGTGGGATCCACGTACCTCCCTTGCTAGGCTCCAGATAGAGAGGGGGGCACTGTCCATTTAGTCCCCCCAATTCCTTCTTTGGGGGCTGCAAGGTGAGGTCACACCAGTATCCCTGATCCAGTCTGGGGATGTCTTCTGAAGGGGGTATCTGGGCCAAAGCTGCCTACGCCTTGGGCACACACATTCCCCACTCCCAATGCCACCCACCCTAGCAATGAGCTCTCCATTCACAGCAAGCTGCAGCATGAGGTTTCAGCTACCAAACTCCCTCCCCCTCCCTTTCCAGTTGGTAGCAGCCAGGGGAATGCTGGGAAATGTAGTTCTTTCCCTGCTCCAGGGCTGGCTCTATAGGCAGGGAGCTAACCAAGGAACTACAGCTCCCAGGGCCCCCTGTTGGGGCTCAGCTCCCAGGCTGGATCCCTGTGGGCTGCTGCCCCTGCAAATGGGCTGCCCCAAGCAGCTGCTTGCTTTGCTGGTGCCTAGAGCTGTCCCTGCCGCAGGAGGTATCTAGTCCACCCCTGGCTCAAAGCAGGACCAATCTCCAATCAGCTCCAGGTGGGGGGGTGTGTGTGTGTGTGCGTGCGTGCGTGCGTGTGCGCGCTTTCAGAGGAAACTTCATTGAACAGCAGCAGAAAGCGGAATCCCAGGTTTTTAAACAATCCTCCAATAACACACCAAAAAGCTCATGTCTAGTTACTCACTCAAAATTAGAATAAAGTTACAGCAAGATTTCATCATAAATGAATAAAATTCTAAAGATTTCAGAACACAAGTGCTATAAAGAGACACAGGGAAGCAATTCCAAGTCAGCCTTGTCGCAGAGAAACACAGTTAAACTATTTCTCTTTCCTTAACCAGCAGAGGCTCCCCAAACGGAAGGGCACCATTCCTGGAGAAGGTTTATCTCATTGGCGCAGGTCATCCACCTCCCCGAAAGGCGGGAGTGACGTTGATGGGAGAATTCTTCCGTCCAAGGCCCGGACTGACGTAGCCGCGCCGACCTACGTTCCCTGTGCAGCCCCGGCCTGAGGGTTGGTGCGTGCGGAACAGTTAAGTCAAAACAGCTCCATCCATCAGGGGTGTGTAAAAGAGAAACCCGCTCCTGGGCGACACGGCCAGCCCGCCCTAACCCCCAGCATAGCTAAGGGCATTCGGGGAGGCGGTGGGCCTACAGCAATGGAAAGACCTGCTCCACTATGGGGTTGCGCCAGCCTAGTCTCCGTAGCACAGACGGGGCTGCCCCCAAGAGACAGGAACAGGCAGCAAAAGCCAAAGCGGCCCCTGGGCAGGGGGGTGGGCCTGCACGTTGGACTAGGAGATCGGGTGGGACAGGCCTTTGGGACAGGCCGGCCTCCCGCCAGAGGAGGAAGAGCCCAAGGAGGAGGGATGGGGGCGAAAAGCTGCGAGCAGGGAAAAGGCAGAGCAGCCAGGCAGCTGCCTTAGGGCAAGGGAAGGCCTGGGGCCAAGCGCCCCAAGCAGACTGGAGATGCAAACCCACAGGAAGGCCAGGAAAGCCGCCAAGAAGGCAGCAGCCCGCGCAGCCTGACCCCGACGGACAGCAGAGCCCAGCATCTTGCCTTGCTGGGTCAGTGGCCATTGGGAATGGGGCACGCGCCCAGCACTCACGGGCAGGCGGCTCCTGGGGCACGCGCCTTGCTGGGTCAGTGGCCATTGGGAATGGGGCACGCGCCCCGTACTCACGGGCAGGCGGCTCCTGGGGCATGCGCCTTGCTGGGTCAGTGGCCATTGGGAATGGGGCACGCGCCCCGTACTCATGGGCAGGCGGCTCCTGGGGCACGCGCCTTGCTGGGTCAGTGGCCATTGGGAATGGGGCACGCGCCCCGTACTCACGGGCAGGCGGCTCCTGGGGCACGCGCCTTGCTGGGTCAGTGGCCATTGGGAATGGGGCACGCGCCCCGTACTCATGGGCAGGCGGCTCCTGGGGCACGCGCCTTGCTGGGTTAGTGGCCATTGGGAATGGGGCACGCGCCCAGCACTCACGGGCAGGCGGCTCCTGGGGCACGCGCCTTGCTGGGTCAGTGGCCATTGGGAATGGGGCACGCGCCCCGTACTCACGGGCAGGCGGCTCCTGGGGCACGCGCCTTGCTGGGTCAGTGGCCATTGGGAATGGGGCACGCGCCCAGCACTCACGGGCAGGCGGCTCCTGGGGCACGCGCCTTGCTGGGTCAGTGGCCATTGGGAATGGGGCACGCGCCCAGCACTCACGGGCAGGCGGCTCCTGGGGCACGCGCCTTGCTGGGTCAGTGGCCATTGGGAATGGGGCACGCGCCCAGCACTCACGGGCAGGCGGCTCCTGGGGCACGCGCCTTGCTGGGTCAGTGGCCATTGGGAATGGGGCACGCGCCCAGCACTCACAGGCAGGCGGCTGCGGGGTTACACGGGGAACGCGCCTGACGCAGGTAAACCCCAGGAGCCGCCAAGGGAGGGCGCACGCAGCCCCCACCCCTGAATCCCGCAGGGGACCAGCCCAATCGCAGGGCTCAGCACCCGGTACAATGGATGCGCCTCACGCGGGGAAAGCCCCTTCACACCCCTCCCGAACCTGTTCCGATCCCGGTGTCTCCCCTCCCAGCTACGAACGACTGGGTCAGCCCCGCCCCCACCCGCCCCCCACTCTCAACCCACGGTGGGGCCGGCCGCACCCCGCCCACACCGGCCCCCAGTGCCGCGGGCTGCCCCGACATGGCCGCGGGCCCCGCCCTTCTCCACGCCGGGCCCCGGGGCCCGAATTCGGGCCCTGCTCAGCAGCTGCCCCCGCCCCACAATGCTCTGCTCGCTCACAAATCTGCATAGGCGCTGACGCGGCTCCGCCCCTCCCCCCCGAGCGGGGCGGGGCCCATCGGCCGCTCTGAGCTCGATTGCTCCGGGCTGGGGCTGGGATTCCTCTCGGCGCTGGATTGAGCGGCCGGAGCCCGGCGCGTGCTGGGTGGGTGCGGGGCCCCCGCCCGCTGAGAGCCCAGGAGCCCCCGCCCGGCGCCGCTGTCACGGCGGGGAAACCGGCCTCGGGCTCCGCCCCACGGCAACCCCCCCCCGCTGCATTAACCGGGCCCGGGCCGGGGCGGTTCCGGGCCTTCGCTCTGTGTGCCTGGGGGGGGGCGGTGCCGGGCTGTCCCGGGGCCGGGGGGGGCTGTCCCTGTATGTGCCTGGCGGGGGGGCTGTCGGGAGGGGCGGTGCCGGGCTGTCCCGGGGCGGGGGGGGCTGTCCCTGTATGTGCCTGGCGAGGGGCTGGGGGGCTGTCGGGGGGGTGGGCTGTGCCGGGCGGTGCCTGTGGGGGGGGCTGTCGGGGGGGTGGGCTGTGCCGGGCGGTGCCTGGCGAGGGGCTGGGGGGCTCTCGGAGGGGTGGGCTGTGCCGGGCGGTGCCTGTGGGGGGGGGCTGTCCCTGTATGTGCCTGGCGAGGGGCTGGGGGGCTGTCGGGATCGGGGAGCAGGGGGGGGCCCAGGCAGGGCAGCTGGCCACGTTGCACCCTCACCCCTCCGTGGCTGTACGGAGCAGGGTGGGGGCCGTGCCTGCAGGATGGGGCCCCCGGGTCCCTGTCAGCTGGAGACGCTGCCCTTCTCTCTGCAGTGACCCCGTGGGCCCCAGCCATCCGCCATGGGGCTCCTGTCGGACCCGTACCGCAGGCGGGCACTGTCCCGGCTCATCCTCCGCCTCAACACCCCACTCTGGTGAGTACGCGGCCCCTGACTTCCAGGGCTCCGTGGGGAGGCGTCTCTGTTTCCTCCCATCCCCACACGCTCTCCTTCCTTCCATCTTATTCTCCCCCGGGGGCCACCCATCAGTGGAGGGGGGGCACCGTCTCCTGCAGAGCGTGGACCCAGCCCTCCTTGTCCTAGGAGCCCAGAGTCGGGGGGCAGGCATCGGGCCAGCGTCGCCTGAGTGGCAGTGCCGGGGGGGCAGCTGGGGGTCAAAGCCGTGGCCCTCACAGGCACAGATCCGCCCTTTCTGTGCTGCTCTGGGACCTCCCTGTTAGACCTGACCCCTTCTCTCATGGGGCAATGGGGCCTGGGCAGGGAGTGGGTAGGGAGGGGAGGGGAGCAGCCTGTGGTCTTCACTCCCTTGTGTCTCCTGTCTGCAGCATCCTCAGCTACCTGGCAGGGCTGGGCTGGTTCCTGGGCCTGGCCTCCCCGCCCTTTACTCTGCGCTCATATATGTCGGAGAACGCCATGGGCTCCACCATGGTGGAGGAGCAGTTCGTGTTCGGCGAGAGGGCGCTCTCCTACGCCCGCGAGTTCGCTGGCCACAAGAAGAAGGTGGGGTGAGTTCAAGCCCCTTTGCCCCGGGCCAGCAGTTGGGGGAGTCCCTGGCCAGGGTACAGGCCAAGTGCCTCTCTGAGGGCCCTGGGCCAGCAGGGAGGAGGGGTGGCACCCCATGGCTACATGAGGGGACTGCGTTGCCAGCTGCCTTTATAATACCCTCGGTGTCCTGCCAGCGCCCAGCATTCAGTTCGCAAGGCAGATGAACTGCATGCTGGGAGTTGTAGTCTCTAGGTGCTAATGAAGGGGGTGGCTTTGCAGGGCCCTGCCGTTTGTCCTCCTTGTGCATTCTGGAGGGCAGAGCAGTGGCACTGTGCTACGCGACACTGGGCGAGTCCGTGCCTGTGGGTGGATAGAGCCTGGCCCTGGGCTCTGAGAAGGGCCATCTGGGGATTACTACGCATGCTGGGCTCTAGCGTTTCCTGTCCCCCCGGGTGAGGGGGCCCCGTTCCGGCCCCTCACTCTTCCTATCTCCTTTCCTAGGGGGATCCCTGTGGCCTGGCTGGAGAAGACCATGTGGAACCTGGGCCTGGAGGTTTATAAGCAGCCCTTCTCCCGCACTCTGCCCTTCCCTGACGAGAAGCGCGAAAGATATGTATGTGCCAGGCCAGGACCGTGGTCTCTGGGAGCTGCAGGCACTGAGGGCTGGGGAGTTTCCCCTCTGGGCTGGGGATTGGTGCCAGGGGACAGATGTGGCCCCTACGCCCCGTGGGCTGGCCTGTCCCCACAGAGCTCTGGGGCTTCTTGGAGGATTCTGACCCTTCCTCAGCTCCGTACCCTGTGTGCTGATCCAGGAGGTCTGCTCATGGAAAAGGGGTAGCAAAACCGAGGGGCTGACGGCACTTGAGGGGCCAGGGCTGGTTACTGGGCAAAAGGCAGAAACTGGACAAGTTTGCTGCATGCAGCTCCGCACCCAGTCCCAACCCATAGACTCTGCTATCCCGGTGCTGGGCTCCCGCTCCAGCTCTGAGGGTGTCCCTCAACCCCAACCCGCAATCCCCTGCTATCCCTGCTATGGACTTGCCTTCTGCCGCCAGCTGCTGGTGCTCCTCAGCCCCCTGCCCTCCCCAGTCTGGGTCCCTCCTCAGCAGACACCAGGCTGCTGTGTTTGGCTCTAGGGTGGGAAGAAGCCCCTTTTTTTGTGGGTGGGGCTCGGTTCCAGTGTCCTGCTGAGCCCTGGTTCCCTCCCTGCAGATGGTGAAGGGCACAAATGTGTATGGGATCCTGCGGGCGCCACGTGCGGCCAGCACTGAGTCCTTGGTCCTGAGCGTGCCCTGCAGTACAGGGCAGCACAACAGCCAGGCCGTGGGGCTCATGCTGGCCTTGGCTTCCTACTTCCGGGGTGAGTGAGTGCATGCCTAGGGGATGGGGCCTGTGGGAGTGGCAGGGAGGTGCTAGGTCAGGTGCACCTGAGAGTGGCTCGCTGCTCAACAGTGCACGGGCCAGGCCTCTCTGTGGTCAGGTGATGGGGGTCTTGTGGTCCCAGGGGTCCGGTGGGGTTCCTGGGGCTGCATCATGCTCCCCATGGCCTGGCGAGGGGGTTCCCTCTCCCATATCAGGCCCCCCGGCCCGGTGAGGGGGGTTCCTGGGGCTGTCAGGCTGTTCAGATCAGACTCTCATGTCTCAGCCCCTCCCCCTGGTATCTGAGCAATGTGCAGCGCATGGAGGCCTCTGCCCTGTTCACAGACCCCCGGGGGCTGAGTGGGGAAGGCACCTGGCAGGTTCCTCTTGGGGCTGCTTCGGGCCTCTCGCCCCGTGTGGCTGACTCTGCTGTAGTCCCCTCTGTGTCCTCTGACACGGGCCCCGCCATGGTGCGTACTGCTCCCCGGGGACAGCCAGCCTGGCCTTCACAGACACGGACAGTGCTCGTCTGCTTGCAGGTCAGATTTACTGGGCCAAGGACATCATCTTCCTGGTGAACGAGCACGACCTGATTGGCATGGAGGCCTGGCTGGAGGCCTACCATGACGTCAACGTCACTGGTGAGGCCAGTGGAGCTGTGAGGGCAGGGCTGGGCTTCGGGGGGGAAAGGCAGGGTCCTGGGCTGGGGTGCAGCGCAGGGGGAGGAATGGACAGGCAGGGCCCTAGGCTGGGGCACAGCGCCAGGGGAGGGGAGGGGAGGGGACGGACAGGCAGGGCCGTGCACTGGGGCGCAACGCCAGGGGAGGGAGGGGAATGGACAGTCAGGGCCCTGGGCTGGGGCGCAGCGCAGGCGGAGTGGGGGAGAACGGACAGTCAGGGCCGTGGGCTGGGGCGCAACGCCGGGGGAGGGAGGGGAATGGACAGTCAGGGCCCTGGGCTGGGGCGCAGCGCAGGCGGAGTGGGGGGGAACGGACAGTCAGGGCCGTGGGCTGGGGCGCAACGCCGGGGGAGGGAGGGGAATGGACAGTCAGGGCCCTGGGCTGGGGTGCAGCACAGGCGGAGTGGGGGGGAACGGACAGTCAGGGCCGTGGGCTGGGGCGCAACGCCGGGGGAGGGAGGGGAATGGACAGACAGGGCCCTGGGCTGGGGCGCAGCACCGGGGGAGGGAGGGGAATGGACAGTCAGGGCCCTGGGCTGGGGTGCAGCGTGCGGGGGAGGGAGGCAGGGCCGTGGGCTGGGGTGCACCGGGGGAGGAGGGGAGGCAGGGCCCTGGGGTGGGCTGGGGGGCAGGCAGGGCCGTGGGCTGGGGTACAGCGGCGCAGGGGACAGGCAGGCCCTGGGCTGGGGCGCAGCGTGTGGGGGAGGGAGGCAGGGCCCTGGGCTGGGGTGCAGCGTGCGGGGGAGGGAGGCAGGGCCGTGGGCTGGGGTGCACCGGAGGAGGAGGGGAGGCAGGGCCCTGGGGTGGGCTGGGGGCCAGGCAGGCCCTGGGCTGGGGCGCAGCGGCGCGGGGGACAGGCAGGCCCTGGGCCGGGGTGCAGCACTGTGTGCCAGGCCTGGCTCTCCCTGGAGGCCCCTCTGGTGTGTCGCAGCCACACGCTCACTGAGCAGGCACGGCTGCTCTCAGAGGGGTTGTTACCAAGTCGGGGAGCCGGCTGGCGCTCTCCCCCGCCCCCCAGCTGGGTTCTGGGCACGGGGGCTGCCTAGTCTGAGCTGCTGCTGTGCTGGCAGAGGTTCTCTCCTCGGGGATGCTGGGCCGGGCCGGAGCCATCCAGGCAGCTGTCTCGCTGGAGCTGAGCAGCGACGTCATCACCAGCTTCGATGTGGCAGTGGAGGGGCTGAACGGGCAGCTGCCCAACCTGGACCTGGTCAACCTCTTCTACGCCTTCTGCCAGAAGAACGGGCTGCTATGCACCATCCAGGGCAAGGTGTGTGTGTGTGTGGGGGGGCACCATCTGGGGAAAGGTGAGAGCGGGGGGTGGGGGGTGGGGTGGCACCATCCAGGGGAAGGGGGGGCGACACCATCCCGGGCAAGGTGAGAGCGGGGGAGGGGGGCAGCACCATCTGGGGCAGGGGGAGGGGGGGGCACCATCCGGGGGAAGATGAGAGCAGGGGAGGGGGGTGACACCATCCTGGGCAAGGTGAGAGCGGGGGAGGGGGGCACCATCCATGTCAAGTAGTGGGGACACGCGGCACCATCTGTGTCAAGGTGAGGGGGGCGGGAAGCCTGGCACCATCAGGGCAAAGGAAGGGGGGGCAGCACCATCCAGGGCACAGTGAGATCAGGGGGAGAGAGGGAGCTTTCCCAGCCGGACTCCTCTCCTGCTGGTTTCTCCGGTCCCCCACCTGCCCCCTCCCCCGCTGTTGCCTGTTGCACCCCCCAGTCCCGCCCAAGGGGCTCTCGTGGCCCCGGCCAGGCTCCCCAGCTGTCAGTGAGGGGAGGACTGCATGGGGGGTGTGGGGGCAGGCCCTGATGTCTCTGCCCTTCAGCTGCAGCGCACGGACTGGGACACGCTGCCGTCCTACGTGCACAGCCTGCAGACCCTGCTGCTCATGGTGCTGAAGCAGGGCTCCGGCCGGCCACAGGGCGACCACGGCCTCTTCCTGCGCTACCACATCGAGGCCATCACCGTGCGCGGCATCAACAGCTTCCGGCAGTACAAGTACGACATGGGCACCGTGGGCAAGTGAGTAATGCCCCTGCGGGCAGGGCCCCCTGCTCCCCCAGCATGCGAGAGCCGGGCTGGACTAGGCTGGCAGGGGGCTGCGGGTCAGGACTGAGGAGCACCAGCTGAGCTGGGGGATGGAGGGAGCCCAGGGTTGGGCTGGCGGGGGGAGCTGCGGGTCAGGACTTGAGGGCTCTTGGCAGAGCCGGAGCCTAGGGGAATGCTTGTCTAGCTCAGTAGGGGGACCGGCCGGGATGGGGCTGAGAGGCTGTGCCCCCTGTTCTCCCTCGCTGCCACCCCTGGGCGAGGACGGTGCCAGCGTCTGCCCCTGCTGAGGATCCTGCCCTGCAGGACGCTGGAGGGGATGTTCCGCAAGCTGAACAACCTGCTGGAGCGCCTGCACCAGTCCTACTTCTTCTACCTGCTGCCCTCGCTCGCGCGCTTCGTCTCCATCGGTGTCTACATGCCGGCCTTCGGCTTCCTCATCCTCATCCTCGTGCTCAAGATATCCCCAGAGCCACAGCTCAGAGCCACAGCTGCGAGGGGAGGGCTCTGGGCTGCAGGAGGGCCAGGCCTAGGAGGACAGGGGACAGGCGGAATCTCTGCTCAGACCCAGGTTGGGGAGGAGCCGGCGTTTTCCACAAGGCCACTGAACTGCACAGCCCTGCCTGATGCGGGGGAAGGGGCATGTTCCCTATGCTGGCCGAAGGGGACCCCTCCCCACTGTGCAGTGCCCCCACTCCCCAGCCTGAGTCCCCGTGAGGAGCTCGCTCTGGGAGGCAGGGGCTGCACCTGGCTCTGGGAAGTGGGGATCTGCCTGTGGCCGGGTATGAGTCAGTGAGGGGGCCTGGTGGGTAGGGCTGCTGTGTAGTTTTTTTCCTTGACTCTGCCCCACGCCCTTGACCTGTGGATGAAGCTGAGTAAATGTGATGCGGGCCCTGAGGAGCAGCTCTGCGATGGAGACCGGAGTGCTGCCCACGCTGCCGCTGAGGTGAGGGGTCGCAGGGCCCTGCCCCAGCCACTCCTGGAGCCCTCTGGGCCCGAGGGTAGCTACTGCCTTCCTCCACCATCCCCCATGGGCTCTCCCTGCCGTGGGGCTCTCAGTGGGGTCCCCAGCAGGTTCCTGGCCATCTAAATGACGTCTGTGGTGCCTACTACCATAGTATGCGACCACCTCCCAACCTTTACCCTCATCACCCTGCATGGATTGGGACCTGGGACCTTCCCTGGGCATCTGGGCAGGGCAGGGAGCTCCCAAGCCAAGTGACCACCCCACTGGGCTGCCCTGCTGTGTAACCCTCCCCAGCACAGCCCCTGCCCCTCGGAGCCCCAGGGGCTCAGGTTGGGCTTGAAGCTGCCCAGGGCCCTTTCCCTGGAACAGGGAGGCAGATTTGGGGTCCTCCTTCCCCCAGCAGCTGGGATTCCCCTAGGGGTAAGGCCTGATGGGGTTGGCTCTGGCCCTGGTTCAGCTGCCCCTGCTTAGCTTCCTCCCTTCCCTGCCCTGCAGGAGTCGCGTCCCGGCCTGCTCACCCTGGTGCCACCTCTGCTGATCTGCCATGCCACGGGCCTCACCCTCTACTTCCTGCCTGTGCTGGGCCAGCACGTGGCCACCCAGCACTTCCCCGTCTCGGAGTCAGAGGCTGTGGTGCTGACGGTCATTGCCATCTACGTAGCTGGACTGGCGCTGCCACACAACACACACAGGTACGTGCGGGTCCCGGGAGGCAAGGCAGAGAGACGTGACAAGATCCGTCACTCACCCAGGGCCAGCAGCAGGTTGTGCTCTTGGGTGAAGTCAGCGGACCAATAGGAACACGCACACGCCTAATACACATGCATGATGACTCCAGAGCTCTCTCCCCAGCAGGGGCGCTGTGGGGAGCAGGGCAGGAGGACAGGCAATGGGGGCAGCTCCCACTACTCCAAGCCTGGACTGTCCCTGCGGGGAGCGGGGCAGGGCACTGGCTGTGGGGGCGTTCCCATCTACTCCTGTCCCAGCAGGGGGCGCTATGACATTCTCCCAGGTGCAATCTGAACTACTGAACATCTGTGTCCCCTTAGTTCTCCAACCTGGAGTGCCTTTTACACCGCCACTCCTGGTCTGCCCACGCAGCCTCCAGCATGTAACTCCCTCCCCGCTGAGTTACATGAGTGTTCTAGCCAGCCACTCCTGAATTATATAACAGAACAACACTGGCAAATTCCCAGTCCCAGACTTTCCGCACAAATGTGCGTCTTGTACTGCCCAGCTCTTTACTTCTAGACAACAGAAGCGCATAGAAGTCCGTCATTTCATTAATAGAAAATGACGTGCACAAATCCTGCGATCTCAAGTAGACTATCCCAGACACTTCAGTCCAAGCACTCACTGGTTTAGATAAAACAATAACACAAAGTTATTAACTACAGAAAGATGTTAAATGATTACAAGTATTGAGGGATAAAAGTCAGAATTGATTACAAAGAAGTCAGAGATCTAATTTAGCAAGCTGCGGGTTTCTGTCACCATGTGTTCCAGCAGTCTTACAGCCAGGATCTGTCTCCAGGCCAATGATGCTTCCTTTGTCTTTCAGGTCTTGATGCTGTGAGTAGAGATGAAGGGAGAGATAATCTGGGGAATTTGCTCCCCTTTCTTATAGCAATTCTCTTCTTTGAGAATCATCTCAAGCTGGGGTCCAGGTGGCAAAGTCCCTGAGATGGGAGCTTCCAGCTGTGTGTACGCCAAGATGTAAATTTCTCGCTCACATCCTTTTTCCTGACAAAGAATGGCCGCTAAGCCAGGTGATAGTCCACTGGATTTTGACGACACCTGGCTGAGGCATCATTGGCCTTTTATCTTTGAGGAACTGGTTTATGCCTGCTTTTTAAAATTTGGAGCTTGTCTCAGCAATGTCATACAGCAGAATTTTATAATTGGACTTTATATAAATGATTGTGTAGGAAGGAGTGTCACGGAGTGTGGGGGAGTCCGGCCCTGCACCCCTCTTCCTGGGACCCACAGTGACTCTCAGCCAGCCAGTAAAACAGGTTTATTGGACAACAAGATTGCAGATTACAGCAGAGCCTGGAGGCCCAACCAGGACCCCCCAGTCGAGTCCTTCTTGGGGTTCAGGGTGCTTGGATCCAGCATAGGATCCCCTGAATTCCCCTCACCCAGCCCAAAAACTGAAACTGAACTGCCCCTCCTCCAGCCGGCCAATTCCTTTTTCCAGCATCCCGCCAAGGTGCTAACCCCCTCCCCCCTACCTGGCTCAGGTTACAGGCTTAAAGATCCTGTCCCTCACCTAAAGACATCCCCGGCTCTCCCATACCCCACACAGACAGCCCCTACTTCATCACAAGGAGTGCTGCAGAAAGGGATCTGGGGGTCATAGTGGATCTCAAACTAAATATGAGTCAACAGTGTAACACTGTTGCAAAAAAAAGTAAACACCATTTTGGGCTGTATTACCAGGAGCGTTGTAAGCAAGACACACAAAGTAATTCTTCCGCTCTATTCCTTGCTGATTAGGGCTCAGCTGGAGTATTGTGTCCAGTTCTGGGTGTCACATTTCAGGAAAGATGTGGACAAATTGGAGAAAGTTCAAAGAATAATAATAAAAATGATTAAAGGTCTAGAAAACATGACCTGTGAGGGAAGATTGAAAAAAAATAGGTTTGTTTAGTCTGGAGAAGAGAAGACTGAGGAGGGACGTAACAGTTTTCAAGAACATAAAAGGTTGTTAAATTGGAGCAAGGGAGGTTTTTGTTGGACATTAGGAAAAACTTCTTGTCAGGGTGGTTAAGCACTGGAATAAATTGTCTAGGGAGGTTGTGGAATCTCTGTCACTGGAGATTTTTAAAGACTTGTCTACACTTACCCGAGGATCAGTGCTGCAGCAATCAATGCATCAGTGGTTGATTTAGCGGGTCTAGTGAAGACCCGCTAAATTGACTGCCGATCGCTCTCCCGTTGACTCCTGTACTCCATCTAATCGAGAAGAGTAAGGGGAGTCGACGGGAGAGGGTCTCTTGTCGCTGTTATGTAATGTGAACCCCGCGGGAAGTAGATCTAAGCTATGTCGATTTGAGTTACACTATTCACGTAACTCAAATTGCATAGCTTAGATCGACTTTTCCCTTTAGTGTAGACAAGGCCTAAGAGCAGGTTAGACAAACACCTGTCAGGGATGGTCTAGATAATACTCAGTCCTGCCATGAGTGCAGGGGACTGGACTAGTTGACCTCCTGCAGTCCCTTCCAATCCCATGATTCTGTGAACTTTACCTACAATGTTGCCACACATCTTTTACCAGGACAATAATGATCAGCACATTATGAGTTTTCACCATACCTCACAAGGCATGCTTTGTACAGAATCCACAGAACTGTGTAAAAAGGGTGAACGTAGACTGTCACAGGGTGTCACTGAGTCCCTGGGCGATGTTCTGGAACCGCTCCCCACAAAGCCAGTCAGGACTTTGCTTCAAGGGAGAGGAGGCTCCCCAGACTGTCTTCAGGGCAAGAAGCTCACACGGCTTCACCTCCTGGGTCTGACCTTGGAGCATTCAGCATATGCCCCTCCGTGCGCTTCCCACAGCGAGTCTGCCCAGGTGGGGTCCTGGGGAAGCCACAGGGTCCTGCACCCCCACTTCGCAGTCAGACGTGACTCTCAGCCAGCCAGTAAAAGAGAGGTTTATTACATGGCAGGAACACGGTCTAAAACAGAGCTTGTAGATATAGAGAACGGGACCCCTCAGCCGGGTCCATTCTAGGGGACAGTGAGACAGACAACCCCGTCTGCCCTCACTTCCCATCCCCAGCCGGCTCCAAACTGAAACCCCCTCTAGCCCCTCCTTCTCTGCTGAGTTCATTTCCAGGGCCAGGAGGTCACCTGACCTCTTTGTTCTCCCCCACCTTTAGCATCCCCTTGCAGGGGGGAAGGGCCAAGGCCATTAGTTGCCAGGAGACAGTATCTCGGCCAGAAACTGAGTCACCCACACAGTATTCAAAGGAAACATTAAGAACAGTCCCACTTTGTCTCACAGGGCGCTATAGAAAATGGTGATGGTGATTGGTTCTCTGCTGTTTCTCAGCCCTGGCCAGAGCAGGGGCTAGGTAGGTGTCCATGGGACCTGACAGCCATTTCTCTGCTCTGCAGGGTGCTGACTGGCTGTGGGAGTGAACGCGGCTGGATGACCCTGAAGCTTCTCTCTCTGCTTTACCTGGCCATGCTGCTGGGCTGCATCGCCCTCATTAACTTCTCCCTGGGCTTCCTGCTGGCTGTCACCATGGTGCCCGTTGCAGCCATCGTCCAGCCCAAAGGCCCCAAGTAAGTGGCACCTGCACATTTCCCGTGGCATCCAGTGAGGCAGCTCAAGGTCACCTGAGCCAGGCCTGCCCCTGAGTGGCAGGGGCTCTGTGGCCAGTCGCATCCTAGGTGGGCTCGCTCTGCAGGTGGCAGGATCCTTGTTTGGGTACAGGCAGGGTGCCTTGAGAGCCAACAACCAGTCCAAGGGATAGGCTGGAAATCCCCTCCCCCACCAGGGACCAGGCCCACAGGGGTCTCATTAGACAGTGTCAAGTTCATTAGTCATCCCTCTGCCACAGCCTCTCCCAGCAGGGGGGCGCTGTGGGGAGCAGAGCTCCCAGCTACTCCACCCTCTCATAGCATCCCCTGCTTGGGGGAGTAGGGCAGGAGCACTGGGAGTTGTGGGGGAGCTCCTGGCCACTCCAGCCCCAGCCTCTCCCAGCAGGGGGCACTGTAGGGCGTGGGGCAGGAGTGCTGGCTGTTGTAAGGGCGCTCCTGGCCACTCCAGCCCCAGCCTCTCTCAGTTGGAGGCACTGTAGGGAGTGGGGCAGGAGCACTGGCTGTGGGGGGAGCTCCCATCTACTCCAGCCCCAGCCTCCCCCAGCAGGGGCGCTATAGGGAGCAGCGCAGGAGTACTGGGATTTTTCCCTTTTCGGCCCGGCCCTGCTGGCTGGTGC
The DNA here is from genome assembly GCF_025201925.1 of Gopherus flavomarginatus. Lineage (NCBI taxonomy): Eukaryota > Metazoa > Chordata > Testudines > Testudinidae > Gopherus > Gopherus flavomarginatus. The sequence goes on along the minus strand of NC_066618.1, from coordinate 301,502,969 downwards.
ACTCCAGGCTGCCCCACTCTGATCCCTGCCTGCGTCTGTCTCCCAGGTTTCTGTATGCAATGCTGCTGGTCCTGGTCACACCAGCTGTCACCCTCCTGCTCAGCATCGTCCTGTACCAGGAGCTGATCGAGTATCCCATCTCGGCGCTGGAGTGCTGGCAGCTCTTCCTGCAGGCTGTGTCTGAGGGCCTGCTGGACCACTACCTCTACGGCTCCATCGTCTTCCCCTTCATCGCCCTCTTTGTCTACCCTTGCTGGCTGCTGCTCTGGAACGTGCTCTTCTGGAAGTAGCCGGGCCCCTCTGCCTCACCCCACATCTCCTGGGAGTGGGGAGCGGCCCCCGCCTGGCCACTGGATCCCAGGATCTGGGACCTGCCCTGGAGCTATCCCATGTTCTCAGGCTGGAGTCGGGCTGTTCTGGGGTCTGCAGCAGGAGTTAGTCCCCCTTCCTTGTGCTCAGTGGCCTCCTTGGGGAAGGTGGAGCCATAATGGTCCCAGAGCAGGAGGGTGGCCTGGGCTGCCCTCTGCCTGTGCTCCACTGAACTCAGCTGTCCCTGGGCATTGCATGCTGGGACCTTTGCCTTAGGGGAGCACCTGCCAGCTGGTGCAGGGGAAGGGGGGCACAGGGCACTGGGTTGCCTGCATGGGAGCAGGGATGCTTTGGCCCTGCTTGTTCCCACAGCCAGAGGGCAGATGGCAGGGAGGAGGCAGCATGGCAGGGCACCACTGCAGACACCCGTCCCCTTGAGTCTGGGGGGGGGGTGGGGGGGAGCAGAGGGTGCTTCCTGCTCTTCCTCAGGCATGGGCTGGACAGGCCTCCCCCAGCACTGGGAGAGGAGGGGGGTGGGGCACGCTGGTTAACACACTCCTCCGCTGTATACAGGTGGGCCAGGCCCCCAGCGGACTGGGCTGGGGGAATGTATAGGAGTTGGAAAGGCAAGTGCCTGCCGGGACTGTTCACTCACTCACTCACGCCCGTCACCCCAATCGGGGTATGGGACGCCAACCACAGATCTCCAGAGTCCTCTATCCTAGGCCATTCGCTCTAGCTGGTTCCAGGTATAGCCCATTTTTTTTTGCTATCAGCCTGAAGGTCATGTTCAGGTTGTTGCTCCTCATCTCTGCTGCAACCTGCGCCGTCTTTCCTGACTCGTACATGGTCCTCACGTTCCATGTGCCTATGGTAATCCTCCTGGTTGCAAGAAGGGTAATCGGCTTAGTGGCTTCCTCACGGCTTTTACCACCCAGCGTCATGCATCTTCGAGTTGAAGACCCTTCTTTTTCCAGGGTAAAAGTCTCTGTTGTCTCTATTGTTAGCGTTTCTGTAGCAGGTTGATTTTTTTACGGGGTGGAGTTGCTAGCCCCACACCCAACCCTCCTCCTTTATCCTGACTTGGGACAGGCAGATGGCCCCAAAGGACCTCTCTGGTGGAGTTGGGACTGTTCATCTTTGTAATAAAATAACAAGAAAAGCCTTTGGCCAGTGTGGTGGGGGTGGTTCATAGCTGGTGCTGGCAGTGCCCCCAGGCCTCCATCATTGGGCTGGGTCCTGACCTGGGAAATAAATGATCCAGCCTCAGGGAGCTTACGGGTTAGGAATGGTGCTGCTCTGCAACTGGGGGGGAGCAGTCCAGTTCTGAATACACTGCAAGTGAGGGGTGGGCGGTTAGGACAGCAATGCTGGCTCTCCCCATTTGCCACTTGGCAGCAGCATGGCAGAGGCAGGCTTGGAAGGACAGTTCAGGGAGGGGGTTCCTACGGGTTGTGGAGAAGTCACCCAGGGCCCTGTAGTGAGACATGTGGGGGTGAAGTCAGGTTTAGGAGGTGGCCAATTCACACTGTGCAATTCAACATCAGCATGCCCCATGAAGTCACTGCTGTGGTGATCAGAATAGAACCTGGATCCCTGTGCCCACCACCTCGGTGCCTGGCGGTGAACGAGCTCCATGCTGGGGAGTATGGGTCCCCACCACCACCACCCCCAGTGTTCAAAGCTTTCAAGGGCATTGCCCCATCTCCCCACAGGATGCCTCCTTCCCGCTGCTGGAACCGCTGGCAGGAAGGGGAAGGTTTGTGAGTGCAGGAGCCAGAACTTGCCCCAGAGCTGAAGCGAGGGAGGGGACTTCTCTCCAGCACTGCGTCTACACTGAAAACTCGAGTCAGGCAACACCCAGCCAGCACCGATTTATCGCGGTGGTTCTCACTCCTGCTCTGTCGGGTGCGTGCGAGGGGCATGTGGGGGGCTGAGACCCCCGGCTCCGTGCTCCCCAGGGGCAGCCAGCGGGGAGCTCCCCTCACTGCCCAGCGTGGGGGAGCCGGGGGCGCCTGGCGGGGAGCTCCAGGGTCTCTGTGTGGGGGGGTCTGGGGGCGTGTGCGAGGGACATGGGGGGGGCTAAGACCCCTGGCTCCGTGCTCCCCAGGGGCAGCCAGTGGGGATCTCCCCTCCCTGCCCAGTGTGGGGGAGCCGGGGGCGCCCGGTGGTGAGCGCTGGGGTCTCCGTGTATGGGGGGTTTGGGGGCGCATGGGGGGGACTGAGATCCCCAGCTCCATGCTCCCCAGGGGGCAGCCCCGGGGATCTCCCCTCCCTGCCCAGCGTGGAGGAGCCGGGGGCGCCTGGCGGGGAGCTCCAGGGTCTCCGTGTAGGGGGGGTCTGGGGGCGCATGCGAGGGGCATGGGGGGGTGTTGAGATCCCCAGCTCCATGCTCCCCAGGGGGCAGCCCGCGGGGAGCTCCAGGGTCTCCGTGTGGGGGGGGGTCTGGGGGCGGGAGAGGAAGAGCCCTGGGGTGGGGGCGTGGCCCAGAGCCGGAGGACTATGACCCCACTCCCCCAGCGCACTGGTTGTTTCCGGTGGGGGCGGAACTTCCGGCTCGGGGTCGCGACCCCTGGGACCGGATATGAGATGTGCCCAGGGCCCCTGCGAGCACCACCCCCTCCCTGGTCGGCCTCCGTAGTCCCGCCCCGCGCGGTGCACCCCGGGACGCAGGCGGACCCCGGCTCCTGTCCAAGATGGCGGCGCTGTCGGCGGCGCGGTGCCTGGTGCTGCGGACCCGGGGCGGCTCCCTGCTGCCGCCGCCCCCCGGGCCCCGCCTGCGGCCCCCCCAGGTGAGCCCGGCCGGTCGCGCCGCGCCCCCGGCTCCGCGCCCCCCCCCCCCCCGGCTCCGCGCCCTGCCCGGCCCTGAAGGTCACCGGGGCGCGGCGCCCGCGGGTCTCGGCAGCTCCGCGCCGGGCCCGGGTCAGTGCCGGGCGGGGACTGCCTGGGCCGGGCTCAGCTCCGCGGCACGGGCGGCTGCTCCGCATCCAGACCCGGGGCTGGGGCCCGGCCCGGCCCGGCGGGGCGCTCAGCGATGCTCCGCAGCGGCGCCTGGCCACGCCTGTCACCGCCCCCGCAGATCTCCCCGCAGCGGAGCTCTGCAGTTCCGAGCTCTGTCCAGAACCGAGGCTGGGCTCGTCCCGTCCCTTCCCTTCGAACGCCGGCTGCTCTGCAGAGCCTCGCCAGGGAGCGCTGTGCTGCTGCCCTGGAGCTGGGATAGTCACGTCTGTTGCCGGGCATCGTCCTGTGTATTATTCCGCACCTAGCGAGAGCGGCATCAAATACTTGGCATTTTGAATCTTCCCAGCACTGAGGAATTGTGAATGAATCCTTCTCGCTCTGCTAACGTGTGTCAGGGTCATCGCTTCCATCTTACAGTCTCATAGACTCTCATAGACTCATAGGTCAGAAGGGACCAATCTGATCATCTAGTCTGACCTCCTGCACAAGGCAGGCCACAGAACCCCACCCATCCAATTTTATACAACCCCTATCCCAGGACCGAGTTATTGAAATCCTCAAAAATGGTTTGAAGACCTCAAGCTGCAGAGACACCACCAGTCAACATGGTGTTATTAGAAATTGGGTCTAATTAAACCTGGGTTTATTCTTTTAATAGATTCCAAGGTCCGAAAGGATCGTTGTGATCATCTGGTCTGACTGCCTGTGTAATACGGGCCAGACACCTGCCCCAAGATCATTCCTAGAGCAGAAGTTTAAAAAAAAAAGCCACTTATGATTTAAAAATCACCAGTGGTGAAGAATCCACCACAACCCTTGGGAAATGGTTCCAGTGGTTAATTACCCTTCCTGTTAAAAATTTACACTTTATTTCCTGTCAGAATTTGTCTAGCACCAGCTTCCAGTGACTGGATCATGTTAGATCGGGGTGGGCAAACTTTTTGGCCTGAGGGCCACATGGGGGTTCCGAATCTGTATGGAGGGCTGGGTAGGGAGGGCTGTGCCTCCCCAAATACCCTAGTCCCTGCCCCCTTTCTGCCTCCTCCCACTTCCCAACCCCTGACTGCCCCCCTCAGAACCCTTGACTCATCCAGCCCCCCCTGCTGCTTACCCCCTGACCGCTCCCTCCTGGGACCCCCACCCCATAACTGCCCTCTGGGACCCCACCCCCTGTCCAATCCCCCTGACTGCCCTGACCCCTATCCATACCCCCGCCCCCTGACCGGCCCCCAGGACTCCCATGCCTATCCAACCACTCCATCACCTGACTGCTCCCCGGAACCCTCTGCCCCATATCCAGCCCCCTACCCCCTTACCATGCCGCTCAGAGCACCAGGATTGGCAGCCATGCCAGCCGGCCAGAGCCAGCCACACCACTGTGCAATCTAGAGCACCGGGGCAGGCTGGCAGCTCTCGCAGCCTCACCGCCCAGAGCACTGGTGGCATGGCAAGCTGAGGCTGCAGCAAGGCGAGGGATAGCAGAGGAGGGGCCGCAGGCTAGCCTCAGGACCGGCGCTAGAGTTTTTCGCACCTTAGGTTCATGGCCATTTTGCCACCCCACGTGCCGCTCCTGCAGCTCCGGTGGAGCTGGCGCAGCCATTTCTGCGGAGGGTCCGTTGGTCCGCGGCTCCAGTGGAGCTGCCGCAACCGTGCCTGCGGGAGGTCCACCGAGCCGCGCAGGACCAGCTGACCGTCCGCAGGCACGACTGCGGCAGCTCCACCGGAGCGGCCTGCTGCCCCCCCCCCAGCAAAATGCCACCCCCCGAAAATCCTGGTGCCCTAGACAATTGCCTAGTTCGCCTCAATGGAAGTGCTGGCCCTGGCTAGCCTCTCCGGCCAAGAACTCAAGGGCTGGGCAGGAGGGTCCCACAGGCTGGATGTGGTCCGTGGGCTGTAGTTTGCCCGCCTCTGTTAGATCTTCCTCTGCTAGATTGAAGAGCCCATTATTAAATATTTGTTCCCCATATAGGTATTTATAGACTGATCAAGTCATCCCTTAAACTTCTCTTTGTGAAGCAAGATAGGTTGAGATTGCAAGTTTGATGAAGGTAACTGCATAGCTGTAATACTTGGATTTTTGTAAGCGTTTTGGCTACGTAGCATACAGCAGTCTGATAAACTAGCACTGTGGTATCAGAATACGTGTCCTCAAAACGTACAGAGAAAGGCAACACAATGATTAGCATATAGAACAGCTTCTGTATGAGGAGAGATTAAAAAGACAGGGATTAAAAAAGTTAGAAAGGAGACAACTAGGGGGATATGATCGAGGGCTATACAATCACGAATGGTGCAGAGAACATGAATAAGGAAGTGCTATTTACCACTTCATATAACACAATAATTAGCGATCACCCAATGAAATTAATAACCAGCAGGCTCAAAACAAAAGGAAGTATTTGTTCACACATTGCAGTCAACCAGTAGAACTCATTGCTTGGGTTGTTGTGGAGGCCAAAAGACTAACTGGATTCAAAAAAGAATGAGAGGTTCCTGGAGGACAGGTCCATCAATGGCTATTGTCCAAGATGGTCACAGATGAAACCCTATGCTCTGGGTGTCCCTAGCCTCTGTTTGCCAGAAGCTGGGAATGGGCGACAGGGGATGGATCACTTGATGATTCCCTGTTCTGTTCATTCCCTCTGGGGCACCTGGCATTGGCCACTGGCGGCAGACAGGACACAGGGCTGGATGGACCTTTGGTCTGACCCTGTCTGGCCGTTCTTATGTTAAATGAACTAACAGCAGGCTAAGTGAGAGATCTGAGAAAGTCGTTGCGAGTGGGCGAGCCATCCTTAAATGGGGGTGTCTGGTGGTCCGCAGGGATCAGTGCTGGCCTGATGCTATTCAACTCTCCTCAAGGACCTGCAGGAGTAATAAGATCACTGCTAATAAAAGTTGTGCCTGACACAGGGTTGGCAGAGTAAATAGTGCTGAGGACAGGCCAGTTGTACAGAGATCTGGCTCGCTTGGTAAGCTGGGCCCATTCAAACAAAATGCAACCAAATGGACAGTTACACATTTAGGAACCAGCAGTGTAGGCCTGACCTACAGGCTGGGGGATTGTATCCTGGACAGCCGTGCCTTTGGGAAAGATCTAGGAATCATAGGGGATGAGCAACTCAACGGAAGGCTGCTGTGCCAGAAAGCTAATGTGATCTGCTGATGTATAAATGGGGAGTAGGAGTGGGGAGTTGATTTTACCTCTAGTTACGGTATTGCTGAGACGGACACTGGGACGCTGCATCCACATGTAAAAAGGATGTTGAAAAATTAGAGAGAAAAGAGCCACAAAAATGATTCCCGGACTGGAGAAAATGCCTTAAGAGCTCAATCTGTTTAGTTTACGGAAGAATGAGAGGTGATTTGATCAGCGTGTAAGGACTGTCACAGGAAAAAGCAGGTGCTAACATGCTCTTTGATCTAGTAGGGTTGTGTCTGGAAGCTGGAGCAAGACACAGATGAGAAACTAGGCACAGATGTTTAGCAGTGAGGGTGGTGAACCACTGGGACAGACTCCCCAGGGACATACAGGGTCTCCACCTACCTTTAAGTCTTCACGTCCATAGAATCATAGAATATCGGGGGTGGAAGGGACCTCAGGAGGTATCTAGTCTTGCCCCCTGCTCAAAGCAGGACCAACCCCAACTAATCCATGCTAGCTGCCTTTCAGGACGCATCAGCCAATCAGTTTACTGGGCCCAATATGGGTGGGATTCCCTGGCCTGTGCTATGCAGGGGATCAGACTGAATCCCTTCCGGTCATAGGGTATGGCGACACTTGCAGCTGTACAGCGCTGCCGTGGGAGCGCTTTGAAGTGCGAGTGTGGTCGCGGCGCCAGCGCTGGGAGAGAGCTCTCCCAGCGCTGCACGTACTCCACATCCTCTACGGGTGTAGCTTGCAGTGCTGGGAGCCGCGCTCCCAGCGCTGGGGCACTGTTTACACTGGTGCTTTACAGCGCTGTATCTTGCAGCGCGCAGAGGGGTGTTTTTTACACCCCTGAGTGCGAAAGTAGCGAAGGCCTTAAACTCAGTGAAGCAGGGGCATGGGGAGAGGCCATGACTTGCTTGGGTGTTCCTGGCTCCCAGTCCCATGCTCAGATCAGTGCTTCTTGCAGTGGGATTGGCGTGTGCTGCACAGCAGCAGGCATTGCTGTGCTGAGCGTGGCTGCAGCAGGCTGTGAGGTGGGCTGAGTGGGGCTGGGCTCTGCTTTGTTGTTCCTTGTGCTGGCATGGCTGCTTCTCTTGCCCTGTTGGTGACAAGGTGCCGCAGTCAAACAGCAGCGGCTGCCCCGGAGCTTAGTGGCACTTGCTGAGATGGGACCATGTGACACTCCCAGCACTGGCCTCTCTGCCTGTGTCTACTGGCCTGCAGTCAGGGTGGGTAACCATCCATGATGACAAACAATGGATTTTTTAATTTAAATTAAATACACTTGTTTTAAAAAATCTATTTAACATTAAATTTGAAATTGACAATCTAAGTTGAGACCTAAACTTACTGTAATCCAGGGGTCGGTAACCTTTCAGAAGTGCTGTGCCGAATCTTCCTTCATTCGCTCTAATTTAAGGTTTCACATGCCAGTAATACATTTTAACGTTCTTAGAAGGTCTCTTTCTATAAGTCTGTAACATATAACTAAACTGTTGTATGTAAAGTAAATAAGGTTTTAAAAATGTTTTAAGAAACTTCATTTAAAATTAAATAAAATGCAGAGCCCCCCGGACTATTAGCCAGGATCCAGGCAGTGTGAGTGCCACTGAAAACCAGCCTGCGTGCCACCTTCGGCACCTGTGCCATACGTTGCCTACCCCTGCTGTAATCTATTAAAAGGAAAGTCAAACCACTGAACTGGCGGAGGCTCTGGCTAAGCACTGGAAACCAGAGTTTGTTGAAGTGCTAAATCTGCTTTTGACAGCAGCAGCCTGTTTTGCAGGTGCAGAGAGAATATTGTCTTAATTTCAGTCTATTCCTCTAGTTTAGTTCAGTGACTAGTTCATTCAAAGGTAAGAAACCAATTGAGAGCTGAAAAAGCAGGAAAACTATTTCCCTCTTCCAATCTACGAATAAAAACAAGATGAGAGAAGATGAGATCTACTAGCTCTAAAATTTTGACTGTTTCTGATTTCAGAGTAGCAGCCGTGTTAGTCTGTATCCGCAAAAAGAACAGGAGTCCTTGTGGCACCTTAGAGACTAACAAATACATTTGTTAGTCTGTAAGGTGCCGCAAGGACTCCTGTTCTTTTTGACTGTTTCCGGTCACCACATGCATCAGTTCAATTAATTAACTACAGATAAATACATCCTTTGTTTAACACCTGAGTTAGTTTTAAATACAACACATACATAAGGCAAACAATTGATCAAGATGTCCACTGCACTCAAGGTAGTTTTATTTAAACTAATAAAAAGATTAAAAATACTGTTTTGTACATTTTAATTAAATTCCAAATTCTATCCAAATAGAGCTTGATCCAAATCACAGTACAAATTTAACCTTGTAAATAAATGTACCATTCACAATTTTCTAACCTAACAAATCAGGAACGGTGGGGTCTGCTCCAGATCTGGCGTGGAGCGTGGTGTCGTGGTTATAGACAATCGAGCCACCCCGGTGAATGTGGCACATGCATCGTGAGAGGCAGCGTGGCTGAGCTGAGCCTGTCCTATTTCAGTCCCACTCCCCTGCTGCTCATGCCTCACCCGTGTGGAGGCTGCACTCTGTGACGCTGCCCAGGAGATGCTGTGGGGCTGGGCCTGGTTACTGTCCTGCCCTGCTGTGGGAGCTCTGTGCCCCCTGCTCACTCCCACCATGGACGCACATGGCTCAGCTCCCTTGAGGGCTATTGGGCCTGGGCTTTCCATAGTCCTGCCTGCTGCTGCTCCCCTTGTAGAGAAGAGGGGAAGTTGCTGGTCCCAGTGTCCCATAACCCAGAGACCCCCATCTCTGTGTCTAGTGAGGGGTGGCGTGAGAGGCCCGGACTCAGTCCATGTGCCTGGGGCTGGCTGGCTGGCTTAAACAGAATCCATCTGGCAGGGAGCTCTGGAGAGCCACAGCCCACCCACCTGCTTCTTCCCACCCCTACCGCTACGGCGCAATACTCCACGGCCCCAGCTAGGGGCTGTCGCTAAGACACCTGAAATTTCAGCTCCTTGCTCCTGACCCAGCTGGACCCTTCCCAATCTGTGTGGAAGGGGGACTCTGCTTCCTTCTGCTCGGGTGGGAGCAGGCCAGTGGCTCCTTGCACCCAGGGCTGAGCAGGCCATGCTGTGCTTGGAGGCGTGTTGCATCCCATGCACCCGCAGGCTGCCTGCTCCCCTACCCTCCTCTCCTGGAGCAGGGGAAGGTTTCACAGGCTTGAACTGGGTCCCTCTGGGCAGCACCAGCCACCGTGCCGGTGTGGACTCTGGGGAGTGTGGCTGGGGGCGCAGAGGCGGGTGCCCATGCTGGAGCTGGCAGGCTGAGCGACTCTTGTCTGTGTTCCAGGCCAGCATGTCGTCGCTGTCGGGCATGTCCCGTGGCAGGAAGGTGGCGCTGTCTGCGTTGGGCGTGCTGGCTGCCGGTGGCGCTGGGCTGGCCCTGGCTCTCCACACGGCTGTGAGTGCCAGCGACCTGCAGCTGCACCCTCCCAGCTACGCCTGGAGCCACAACGGCCTGCTGGCCTCCCTAGATCACAGCAGGTAGGTGAGGGGGCGTGGGTTGACCTGGGGAGCCTGGGGTGAACTGCCAGCTCCCTGCAGGGGATCTGAAGCTGCATCCCAGGGGTGACAGCTCAGCCCCACAACTCCTGGTTCTCGCTGGCCCTTGGCTGATGGGCAGGTTCCCCCAGGGAATGCTGGGGGCTTGGGGCCTGGCTCTGCTCCTCCAGCCCCCTCCCACTCAAGAGCCATGGGGAGCAGAGGGGCTCACGGCCACCTCCCTCTTCCCAGCATCCGGCGCGGCTACCAGGTGTACAAGCAGGTGTGTGCCGCCTGCCACAGCATGGACTATCTGGCCTTCCGCAATCTCATCGGCGTCTCCCACACCGAGGCTGAAGCCAAGGCCCTGGCCGAGGAGGTGAGACTGACTGGCGTGGGGATCACCACCCCAGCTCTGGCAGCTGGCTCCTGCTGGAAGTGGGGGGAAGAGCTGGACTCGCTACCATGAGTGCCCTCCCAGGCCCTGGCTGAGGAGGGAAGGGCCTGGGTGATGGGGAGCTGGCTCCTGCCAGTCATGGGCTGCCTGGGCCCAGCCCAGTGCTCTGTGTCTGAGGCACAGGGGGCCCAGCCTGGTGCTCGGTCTCTGCAGCCTGATGGGCACGGGGGGCCCTGGGCCCGGCTCAGAGCTTTCTGTGGGATGTGGGGGGCTCAGAGCTCTCTGTGGGATGCCGGGGGGGGGCCCGGCTCAGAGCTTTCTGTGGGATGTGGGGGGCTCCTGGGCCTGGCTCAGAGCTCTCTGTGGGATGTGGGGGGCCCTGGGCCTGGCTCAGAGCTCTCTGTGGGATGTGGGGGGCCCTGGGCCCCGGCTCAGTGGTCTCTGCAGGACATGGGGGCTCAGTGCTCTCTTGTGCCAGGCGGAGGTGGTCGATGGCCCAGACGAGAACGGCGAGATGTTCACGCGCCCAGGCAAGCTCTCCGATTACTTCCCCAAGCCCTACCCCAACCATGAGGCGGCACGAGCAGCCAACAACGGGGCGCTGCCCCCAGACCTGAGCTACATCATCAGCGCCAGGTGAGGCTCCCTCCAGTATCCCCTCGGGTGGGGCCAGGAGCCCGGGGCTGCGGCTGAGCAGCTGGTATCTGCAGCGCCTGGCCTGCTGTGCCAGGTCTCCCAGATGTGCTGGAGCAGTGCATGCTGGGACTGACTGGAGCTGCTGCGGCTCCCGTGTGCAGATGCAGCTGGGGACAAGCTGAGTCCAGGTGGGTGCTCTGTCCTGCTGGCCCTGAGCACACCCACTGAGGCCTAGCGCACCCCCCACCCCGGCCAGCTGGCAGGAGAATCGGAGGCTCCTTCCAGCCCCTCCTGCTTCCTCCCCCATCTCGGGGTGTCAGCGACTGTCAGGGGATTCCACAGGGGCCCATCGCCCCGGCCTGGGGGCCAGGTAGGGTGACCAGATCACAGGGATGAAATATCAAGGGGGGCGGAGCAAAAAAAAAAGCAGTTTCACAGGGGTCGCGCCGCGGGATCGCACACAGCGCCCCGGCCGTGTGCACTGCCCTCCCCGTGGAGCCGCCCGGTGCCTCTCCCGCTTGGCTGTGCTCCAACGGCTCCTTCCCAGCTGGAGTGCAGCCGAGCAGGAGAGGTGCCGGGCTCCCCGGCAGCGACAGGAAAGTTTACTGGTTCAGGGGACTCCAACAGGCTCCTCGCCCCTGTCCGCCGGCCGCCCCGCCTGGGACAAGTCTCGCCCCTGCAGCCTTTCTCCACTGCGTGTCTGCGGCAACCCCGCTCCTGGGCCGCGCTGCCCACCCAGGCCCTGCCCGCTCCATGCTGCCCCCGAACCCACTGCACTGCTCCGTGCAGTTGGGACATGGACAAACAAGCAAATATCGGGACGGTCCCAATAAAATCAGGATGTCTGGTCACCCTAGGGGCAGGGCAGCCGCACAGCCTGGCTCCTCTGCCCTGGGGACGGTGATCTCACCTGGCCTTGTCTTTCAGGCACGGGGGTGAGGACTACGTGTTCTCCCTCCTCACCGGCTACTGCGACCCGCCCCCTGGGGTGGTCATCAGGGAAGAGCTGCACTACAACCCCTACTTCCCGGGGCAGGCCATCACCATGGCGCCCCCCATCTACAACGAGATCCTGGAGTTCGAGGATGGTAAGAGGAGCTCCTCCCCACACCCCCAGTCTGCTGCAGGGCTCCTGTCCCGGGGGGCCCTGTCCAGCCAGGCCAGCCCCACCCTGCTCTTGGCAGCCCGTGACGCCCATTGACTCTGCTCTCTCCCAGGGACCCCAGCCACCATGTCCCAGATAGCGAAAGACGTGTGCACGTTCCTGAGGTGGGCAGCGGAGCCAGAGCACGATCACCGCAAGCGCATGGGAATGAAGGTCAGTGCCTGCCCTCCGTGGCGCTGAGGACAGGGGCTCCTCTTTGGGGGGCCTGGGGCTGGTGGAGTGCCCTGGACTGCCGGCCCACACCCTGGCCAGCGGGTCAGGTCCATGCGCTGCTGGGGGAAGGTGCTTGGAAGCAGGGCAGGGCCTAACTCCTTCTCTTCCCTTCCCAGATGCTGATGATGATTGGCCTCCTGACACCCCTCATCTACTACCTGAAGCGCCACAAGTGGTCTGTACTAAAGAGCAGGAAAATCGCGTACCGGCCCCCCAAGTAAGCACTGGATCCAGCATGCTGGCCCGCGGGCCTTGGCCACCCGGCCACCGCACGACCCCTCCCAGGACAGGAATGTATGTACAGCTGGACGGACAGACGGGGGCAGCCCACTCCTCATGACGCGTTACTCCTATTTAATGTCCTCTCCCTTGGACGCAGCTGCTAGGCCTGGGAACGGACTCTGGGAAGGGGGGGCAGCTGCTGTCTGTACGCGCAAGCTGAGGGGCAGAAATAAACCTTCAATCTTCAGCGGGAAAGTGTGGTGTGGTGTGTCGGTCTAGGCCCTGCCCACAGAGCCCTCCCCTTCCCCTGCCCGGGGGGAACCCAATACAGCCAGAGGGGAAGGCCTGTGTGTAATGGTGGCATTTATTTAACGCTTCTGTTCCCCCAGCTGTGGCGGTCTGAGTTGTGGGGGGGCCAGCGAGGGACCCAGCACTCACCCTATTGAGGGAGGTGGCCAGTAGAGGCTGCTCCCTGACCCCCCACATGGCAGTGGGGAAGTGCCCCACTCCCTCCCTCAGACTTCATGGAGAGCAGCCCCCTTCCTCTTCCCAGCATGCTTCAGGGAGGGGCACTGCCCAAAGGCCTGGCTGGGGTCCTCAGTGCCCCCTCCCCTTGCAGTGGGGGTAGGGCAGGTCAGTTGCCCCAGCTCTTAGCCACTGCCTCTAGCATGGCAGGCTCTGCAGTGCCCTATGGCATGGGCAGCAGGGGCCAGCTGCTGCCCCGGTGCCTCCAACGGGTGTGTTGCGGTGGAGGGGGGCTAACTGGCCTGGGAGCAGCACTGTCCAGCCAGCTGCTGGATTTCTGGTCTCCGCCCTGCCCTGGTGACTGAGGGTGGCACCGTTCACAGCTGGAGCTGCCCAAAGGCACAGAGGGCCCAGCTGGGGCCTTTTGGTAGAAACTGCCTTTTCTCCCCCCTGCACTGTGCAGAGCCCGGGGGCTGCTTCCTGCGCGAGAGCAGGCCTGGCACCAGCTCTGGCAGCCCATGCCCGCCCTCAGGAGGTAAAGCCTTCAGGAGTCTGGCCGTGAGCTGGGCAGTGCCAGGCTGCCCCCAGCAGCTCAGCCTGAGGAGCAGCTGCCTGTGCTGTGCTGGGCACAGGGGGGCAGGCTGAGGTGTCTCTGCCCCTGTACATGACAGTAAGGGACAAGTGTTCAGCTCTCCTGGGCCCCAAGGCAGGTGGGAACAGCTGTCCTCTATAACAGCCCTCCCCCCGTCCCGGTAGTTACGGGGAGCTCCCTGTGTTGGGGCAGGCACTCAACAGCCACAGGATGGGGGACAGGGCAAGTGACGGCAAGGCCCCAGTTACATTTCAGGTGGTGAGGAGCTCTCTGCACCAGCAGCATTACCGCTATTGCCCCAGCAGCACTAATGGCGCCCGATGCCAAACACAGGCCCAGCCTATGGCCCAGCAGGAAGAAGGCCCTGGGCCAGACTTGGGGGGGAGGGGGGAGCCCCCACAAGGCACTGCACACAGCTGGCCAGGGCTGGAAGCTCCCCCAGGAGCAAGGCCCCTGCCTGACCTGTGCTGGGGGCAGGGAGCGCACTCAGTGGCAGTTCTGGCAGTGCGGGTGGCACCTCTGCCCATTGACGTTACAGCGACATCCTCCACTGGTGTCACCAGGGCCCTGGAGGGGAGGAGAACGTGTTGGGGGGGCAGACAACAGACACTGGCCCCTAGCTGCAGCATCTTCCCACCTCTCCATGGGGGGGCTGCATCCAAAGGTGAGAGGAGCCTGAGCCAGCTGCTCCCCTCTAGCCCCCAGGGCCGGGGACAGTGTCGGAGGGGAGGCTGCTGTTTCTGCGTGTGCATGAACCTGGGCTCCATCCAGCTGAGGGGGACACTCCTTGTTATGCCTGGCTCACGGGCTGCTCCCCTCCTGCCCACGCTCCATCTTCTAGCAGCCGGGGCAGGTTAGCGGAGCTCACAGGAGGGGAAATCTCCCTCTGGAGCCAGGGGGAGGGGCAGCCGCACAGCCTGGCACAGGAGCCTGCTCCTTGCACAACTATGGCCCAGTTCCCCCTTGCCCCCCATGAGCTGTGGGGGTGCACAGCACAGAGGCTGAGGCAGGTTGCTCAGGAGCCCCAGGGCTGCCTGTGCTGTGATCACTCACCGCAGGCCCCCAGCGTGGCCCTTTGGTCACCCAGCAGATCTCCGTCTGGCAGACGGTGCAGCGGATCCAGTCGCAGCCGTCCTTCTTCTGCACGATGATCCGGCATACGGGGCAGTGCATGGCCTCGCCCATCTGCACCAGTGTCTGGGGGGGGGAGGCAGCCGCTCGTTAGGGGAGACATGCACCCATCTTGGGAACCCCAGAGCCGCTGCTAGCAAAGGCCCAACCCTCACTGCACTGCCAGGCCAGACAGCCCTGAGCCAGGCATGAGCCTGGGAACCTGCATAGAACCAAGGAGACCTGCAGAAAGGAGCCTGCTACCAGGGGCTGTGGGTCAGGACTCTGGGGTGTGGGTTGGGATGGGAGGGTGGCAGAGCTGGGGAGGGGTTGCCCAGGGCTGGGCTAGCAGGGGCTGTGGGTTGGGACGGGGTTGCCCAGGGCTGGGCTAGCAGGGGCTGTGGATTGGGATCAATGGGGGGTGTGTGGCAGACCTGGGGGGGGGGTTGCCCAGGGTTGGGCTAGCAGAGCTGGGGGAGGGGGTTGCCCAGGGCTGGGACGGCAGGGGCTATAGGGAGCCCAGGGCTGGGAATGGGGCTGGGAACTGCTAGCCCTGTTTTCCAGGCAGGGCACAAGACCATACAGCAAATCCATGCCAGAGCCAGGCAGCCTCTAGGTGTTGGGCCCCACGCCCTGCTCTCACCTGCAGCATGTCGCTGGTCTGCCGGGCGGCAGCGTCGTTCTGGGCCTGGAGCTGCAGGGTGTCCTGGTACTGGCAGCAGTCCTGCCCCTCGTGGATGGCCTGGGGGGTGAGAGTGGCAGCACTCAGCTGCTGGGCAGAAGGCACTGGGCCGGTTGGGAGCCCCACAGGGCAGCGCCCAGCTGCCTGGCACTGTGCCAAGAGCCCCTGGCTGTGGTGCTTGGGGTGAGAGGTGGCTGGGCTTTAACCCCAGGGCAAGGGCCAATCCCCTCTCAGTCTCCGGGGCCCCGGCAGGGGGTACAGAGCTCTCCCAGCCACAGGGCAGGCCCCAGGGCTTTGATATTAAGTGACTGACTCGCCCCCTGCCACATGCTGCAGCCCTGGGGTCTGCTCCAGCCTTCCCCAGCACCTACACCTCAGTCCCTCCCCAGACCCCCGGTCACCTCTTCCCATGCTGGCCCCTGCCCCAGAACAAACTCTGCCAGCCTCCCGCCCCCACATCCTGACAGCCCCTGTTGTATCATTTTATGATGCCGGTGGGCGCTTCGGTTTCCCTCTGCATGGCCCCCCCGTGGAGGAAGAGGGTTATGGCTGCTTGTGGGGGGCAGCACAGAACACAGGGTAGGGGTGGTGCCTGCCTGGCTGGCTGGGCCAGGAACTGGACCTGCTGGAAGCGACCCCATCTCAATGCAGAATCCCCCAGAGAGACTAGGAAGCCCCCACAACCAATGACTCAGAGGAAGGCGGCATCCCCCACCGCTCAGCAGGGACGTGGGGCGGAGACCCCAGCTTGAGGCCAAAGGACAAGCCGTGAGCAGCAGCGGATGAAGCCCGGGGGCTCTCCTGGGACAGACTGAAGAGGTCGGAGAGGGACGCAGCCACTCCAGCTTGGCTGGCTGATCGCTCCGGCTCGGCAGATGGACGATGCTTGTACCTTCGGTTCTCAGTGCCGAGCGAAGGCCGGCCCAGGCCCTGTCCCAGCTGACTAGTAAACCCTGGCTGGTGAACCCGTCCCTGCAGAGCAGACACATCGCTCCCAGGGTCTGTCAGTGGGACTTGCAGGCCAGCGCTCCCTGCGTGATGCAGCAGTGCTGGAGCCCCCCAGGGGCTCAGTCCAGGAGGTGGTAAGACTGCATCCCCCCTGGGATGAGTGGGACCTGCTGGGGGACCCCATCACACTGAAGGGTGCCTCCAAGGGACTGTTCCCAAGCAGGGCATAGCACAGAGCCTGTGGCTCCCTGATGGGCCCAGAATCCTGAGATCACAAACCCCTCTGCGTTAGGAATCAAGTCATGGCACTTTCTGCCCAACAGACGGCGCTGGCGTGTTGCGTGGGAAGCCCCTGGCTTTGCCCAGTCGGAGTGGCACAGTGTCCCGGTTTCACAGCCGTATGGAGGGGGTACAGCTCGACTAGATCCTGAACGTGGTTGTCATGCAAGAGGCCCATAGCAGACACAGCGATGCCAAGCTGGCGCAGAACTTCCGAGTGAGTGGGAGGAATTGAACCCAAAGAGCAAAAGCTGGAGCCTGCTTCAACAGACATAACGGGGATATTTACGGTCGCTCTGGCTACAGACCCCTAGGGCCATGGTCTAGAGACGGTGCCTTTTCAGACCTGTTGCAAGAATGGCACAAGCTGTTCTGGCGAACACCGTTCTCCAGGCGGCTCGTAACAGCCGGGATAAAATTCCTCCAGTCGAGGGGTGGAGGCAGCCCAGAGGCTGACCTGTGACGGGGGCGCAGCAAGTCTGTTCTGACGCTGGACTCGGCCCATCAAGCCCTTGCAGCCGCCCAGGAACGGACCAAATGGCGAATGATCGCTGCAGCCAACTGCTCAGCTAAGCGCTGAAGGAGAAACCCTCCAGGCCTGTCTTTTCATCTGGCTTTTGCCTTTTCCACTCCTCTGCCAGCCGGGGGCAGATATTCAGGCTGAAATGCCAACTGCTAATGCCCACAGCCATGCCCATCTCTCCCCCCAGCCAGCTGGCACCTCCACTTACCCCCTCCCAGGCTGGAGCCAGGGGAGCTGCCGGCCGCCTCCCAGCACTGGCCGGCTTTCCCCTCCTGCTTAGTCCTGCGATAAGAGCCGGGCTGGACGATAACTAGCTGGGAACCGTCGACCTACCACTGCAGCACCACGGCCCTCAGGGCACCGGGCGGGCAAGTCACACACATGGCACAGGACAGTAACGTGCCCCTCAGTGCCAGCACTACAGAACAGCTGCCGTGGGGCTGGTCTGGTCTTTGGCAAGAAGCAACGTTCCCTGACGCCCACTGCCGCCAGCCTGGGCCTGAGCCTGGTCAGCACCTCCCTCTTTCTGCCCAGCCCCACTGCCCTGGGCCCCCCACCCCTTCCCTCGGTCCTGCCCCCACTGCTCTGGGCCTCCTGTCCCTTCCCCTGCCTCCGCTGTTCCAGGGGCCTCTCCCCTTCCCTGCACTTCCCCCACTGCTCCAGGCCTCCTGCTCCTTTCCTCTGTCCTGCCCCCATGCTGCTCCAGGCCCTGTGTGCTGCTTCCCTCCCCCCATCCCACCCCCACTGCTCTAGGCCCCATCCCCCTCCCTATCCCCTATGCTGCCCCCACTGCTCCAATCTCCCTCCACTCCCCGTCCTGCCCCCACTGTTTCAAGAACTTAAGAACGGCCGGACTGGGTCAGACCAAAGGTCCATCCAGCCCAGTATCCTGTCTGCCCACAGTGGCCAGTGCCAGGTGCCCCAGAGGGAATGAACAGAACAGGGAATCATCAAGTGATCCATCCCCTGTCGCCCATTCTCAGCTTCTGGCAAACGGCCTAGGGACACCATTCCTGCCCATCCTGGCTAACAGCCATTAATGGACCTGTCCTCCAAGAACTTACCTAGTTCCTTCTTCAAGCCCAGGGGAGGGCTAGCTCAGTGGTTTGAGCACTGGCCTGCTAAACCCAGGATTGTGAATTCAATCCTTGAGGGGGCCATTTAGGGATCTAGGGCAAACATCTGTCTGGGGACTGGGCCTGCTTTGAGCAGTGGGTTGGACTAGATACCTCCTGGATCCCTTCCAACCCTGAGATTCTGTGAACTGACAAGGGGGGGGGTATGCTGACTGTACAACCTGGCTCAGGAGCTCAGCCCCTTACTTGGTGCATCGGGGCAGGAGTTGCTGGCTGGCATGGTAAGGGAAGCCCTGTTAGTGTCTTGGCCTTCACAACATCCTCTGGCAAGGAGTTCCACAGGCTGACTGTGCGTTGTGTGAAGAAATACTGCCTTTGGTTTGTTTTAAACCTGCCCGTTACTTTCACTGGGTGACCCCTAGTTCTTGTGTTATATGAACAGGTAAATCACACCTTCTTATTTATTTTCTCCACGCTAGTCATGATTTTACAGACCTCTATCACATCTCCCCTTAGTCATCTCTTTTCCAAGCTGTTGCCCTTTTCTGAAACTTTTCCAAGTCCAATAAAACTTTTTTGCGATGGGATGACCACATCTGCACACAGTATTCAAGATGAGGGCGACCATGGATTTATATAGAGGCAATATGATATTTTCTGTCTTATCTATCCCTTTCTTAATGATTCCCAACATTCTGTTCGCTTTTTGACTGCCGCTGCACACAGAGTGGATGTTTTCAGAGAACTCTCCACAGTGACTCCAAGATCTTTCTTGAGTGGTAACAGCTAATTCAGACCCTATCATTTTATATGTACAGTTGGGATTATGTTTTCCAATGTGCATTGCTTTGCATTTATCAACATAAAATTTAATCTGCCATTTTGTTGCCCAGTCACCCAGTTTTGAGAAATACTTTTCTAGCTCTTTTCTGCTTTGGACTTAACTATTCTGAGTAGTTTTGTATCACCTGCAAATGTTGCCACCTTACTGTTTACCCCTTTTTCCAGATCATTTATGAATATGTTAACTAGGACTGGACCCAGTACAGACCCCTGGGGGTCCAATAGAGGCACCACTATTGACCTCTCTCCATTCTGAAAACTGACCATTTATTCCTACCCTTTGTTTCCTGTCTTTTAACCAGTTACCAATCCATGAGAGGACCTTCCTCTTATCCCATGACAACTTTGCTTAAGAGCCTTTGGTGAGGGATCTGTGCAAGGCAGGAGGTCACTAGAGGATCACAATGGTCCCTACTGGCCTTGAAATCCCTGCTGCAGAGCTGCAGCCTACAGAAATGACACTCCCAGCATGCATTGCTCCCTCCTGCTCCGCAGGGCCTGGCTGCTGGAGCATTGCGCGCTGTAGTCTCCAAGGGAAAGCAGCAGCAGCAGGCAGGGCCGTGCTGCGGAGCCCCACGTCTGTCCTCACCGGAGAGCAGTGCTTCCTGCCCCCACCCCCGGCCTCCCCCGCAGGGCCCCCGGGGCTCACCTTGCAGAGCAGGCAGTTCAGGCCCCAGCAGATGGGGCAGCGGAACTCATTGACCGTGTCCTCGTAGATGCACCAGCCCTTGCAGTCCGGGGTTTTGCAGTGATAGCTGTTCTGGGTGCGTCTCTCCGCCGCCACCAGGCCCCGCTCCAGGAACCGCTTGTATTCCTCTACTGACACCAGCTGTGGGCACAGAGCCCCGGGGAGGTCACGCCCGCCCCAGGGACAGGGATAGACTGCAGGGCCCCCTTCTGGAAGCTCTGCCCTGACAGAGGGTAGCTATGGGGCAGGGGCTGTCTGAGGAGGTGTTGGCCTGGCTTAAGTGTGCACAGGGGTGAACGTAACTTAATGGACTTAGTAGTATGTCGGAGCCGTGAGCGGGGGCGTGGCCTCAACCAGAAGGGGTGGGACCTTTAAATCACCCCCAGAGCTCCCAGCTGCAGAGGCGGCTAGGAGCCCTGGATCTCTGGCTGCCACTACCACAGCAGAGCTCTGGGCCCCTTAAATGGCCGCCGGAGCCCTGCCGCCTACCCCAGGGCTCCAGCAGCCAGGCTTGGGCGGCACTTTAAAGGGCGGCAGGAGCCCGGCTGCTGGAGCCCCAGGGTAGGCGGCAGGGCTCCCCGCAGTGGCAGGACCCTGGGCTCTTTAAATCGCCACTTGGGCCCGGCTGCCGGAGCCCCCGGCCCTTTAAAGCGCCAGCCTGAGGAAGCCGTCTGGTTCAGTACACCATACCAGCCCGCACTGGCTTACGTTCACCACAGGGTGTGCAGGTCCCCAAGATCCAAAGGGGGACAGGAGAAGGGGGCCAAGCCTCTGGGATCTGATGGTGGGTCAGAGCATCCCAGCAGGTCCCTGGCTCCCTGGGGGCCCAGGCATCTGTCTGATAACATTTACCCCACTCCCCCTGTCTCCTGCTGTGCCTCACCCTGAGCCCCGGGGCTGGTCCTATGGAATAAGCCCAGATCCCTGCCCCACAGCCACCCACGCACCCGCTCGGGCCTGCAGGCCAGCTCTTGGGAGCTGGAGCCCCACTGCCCACTGCAGGGACTCACCGCCCGGACCTCCCGTTCCTGGAGCTTGCTGCTGCAGGCGTAGGTGTTGTCGCGGAAGGGGCAGGACACCTGGGGTTCCTGGCTGTAGCTGATCACCTGCCGCAGGCAGTCTCTGTGGGGACAGGGGCAGTCACCCCAGGGAAGCCCTCCCTTAACCCGGCAGCTGCGGCCCCACGGCCTGAGCTCTCAGCCCCCGCAGCCCCATGAGGGCCGAAACCCTGGCTCAGTCCCAGGTTTCCAGCACAGTGCCAGCACCTGGGCCTCAGGAATGGAGTCCGAGCACTGCATGGAGGGACCAGGGAATGGACACCCGGGGGGGCTCCATCCCCCTGCTCTGCAGCAGGCTCTGCCTCGCAGTGCTGACACGCTGTGGCTTGGGGGTGCAAGCTGGGCAGCCATACCTGCAGAAGTTGTGCAGACACTCCCGGAGCAGCACCCCGTCCCCCGGTGCCATGGGCAGGTAGCAGATCCGGCACTCCATGGCCTCCTGGTTGGGCACCAGCACCTTCTCCTCCAGCTGCAGCAGCTGCTGGAAATTCTGCAGACGTTCGTCCTCCAGGGCCTGCAGAGCAGAGCCAGAGAGAGGTCAGAGCACCTCGCACAGCGGGGCCCCGGAGCTCCCCCCAACAGGGGCCAGGCCGCTCAGGGGGGCCCAGAGCTCCCCCCAAACAGGGGCCAGGCCGCTCAGGGGGACCCAGAGCTCCTCCCAACAGGGGCCAGCCCGCTCAGGGGGCCCAGAGCCCCCCCCCAAACAGGGGCCAGGCCGCTCAGAGGGGCCCAGAGCTCCTCCCAACAGGGGCCAGCCCGCTCAGAGGGCCCAGAGCCCCCCCCCAAACAGGGGCCAGGCCGCGCCGCCCAGCGGGAGGGGGAAGCTCCTCCCGAGAGGGGCTAAGCCGTGCCGCCCAGCGGGATGGGGGACCTCCCGCCAAGAGGGGCCAGGCCATCCAGCAGGGCCCTGGAGCTCCTCCCAGGTCGCTCAGCGGGAGGGGGGAGCTCCCCCCGAAAGGGGCCAGGCCGCGCCGCCCAGTGGGAGGGGAGAGCTCCCCCCGAGAGGGCCAGGCCGCGCCGCCCAGTGGGAGGGGAGAGCTCCCCCCCGTGCTCCCCCAAGAGGGGCCAGGCCGCGCCACCCAGCGGGAGGGGGGAGCTCCCCCCGAGAGGGGCCAGGCCACACCGCCCAGCGGGAGGGGGGAGCTCCCCCTGAGAGGGGCCAGGCCACACCGCCCAGCGGGAGTGGGGAGCTCCCCCCAAAAGGGGCCAGGCCGCACCATCCAGCGGGAGGGGGGAGCTCCCCCCAAAAGGGGCCAGGCCGCACCATCCAGCGGGAGGGGGGAGCTCCCCCCAAAAGGGGCCAGGCCGCGCCGCCCAGTGGCAGGGGGGAGCTCCCCCCAAACAGGGGCCAGGCCGCACCGCCCAGCGGGAGGGGGAAGCTCCCCCCAAAAGGGGCCAGGCCGCACCATCCAGCGGGAGTGGGGAGCTCCCCCCAAAAGGGGCCAGGCCGCACCATCCAGTGGGAGGGGGGAGCTCCCCCCAAAAGGGGCCAGGCCGCACCGCCCAGCGGGAGGGGGGAGCTCCCCCCGAGAGGGGCTAGGCCACACCGCCCAGTGGGAGGGGGGAGCTCCCCCCGAGAGGGTCCTGGACACGCTGCCCAGTGGGAGGGGAAAGCTCCCCCCGAGAGGGGCCAGGCCATGCCGCCCAGCGGGAGGGGGAGGCTCACTGCCCAGTCCCTGAGGCAGGTCCACTTAAAATGTGCATTTTTGCTCGCCCAGGTTCATTGCACTTCGGCCTGAAGGAATCGTGGTCATCCAGGCCTTGGACATCACTCGGCCAGAGCCCTCCCCCAGTCACTCCCAAAAGCAGCCTGTGGTTCCTGCCAAAGCCAGCTGGTCGGAAGGGGCAGTGGGCAGAATTCAGATACTTCCAGCCAGGCTCTTTGCACTTCTTAATCTCAGACAATAAGCACGTGCCCTGCTGGCTGCTGGAGCACTGCCTGTCCTGCTGGAGCACAGGCCAGGCTCTAGGGAGATGCTGTGTACGGGGGCCTGCCCTCCCACGAAGATATGGAGAGGACAAGGTAGGGCAAGACCCCAGGGAAGGGAAGCTTTTTGTGGGGGGGAAGCAGGACGTGTTGAAAGGCCCTAAGAAGAGCCTCACCTCTGGGCAATTGGACAGGAGCAACGGGAAGTCTGGGGCCCAGCAGTAAGCAAATCTGGG
Organism: Gopherus flavomarginatus; assembly: GCF_025201925.1. Classification (NCBI taxonomy): domain Eukaryota; kingdom Metazoa; phylum Chordata; order Testudines; family Testudinidae; genus Gopherus; species Gopherus flavomarginatus. The sequence continues at coordinate 301,479,960 of NC_066618.1, read as the reverse complement.
GCCCTCTGGGAAGTAAAGTGAAAAGTGGGAGACTGGCAGCGAGGTTTGAGCTCCCATTTGGCAGGAGATACAACGATGCTGCTCTCAGCCCGGGAACCCGCCTGTCCAGTCCGGTAACTGGCTCGTGGCAGGTCCCGCAGGCAGCTGAAGCAGCCAGGGGTGCTCAGGAAGAAAAGTGTTCTGTGGCTGCGACTGCCGGGAAAGAACCAATTAGCCAAGGGGAAAGTCCAGGGCTCAGGGTCAAGGCTGCAGCAGGCAGGTGAGGGAGTGCAGAAGGAGCCGCGCCAGAAGCAAGATCTCACGGTGGAGTGAAACACAGAGGCTGAGAAGAGCCACAGCGGAGAGCGGCTGAATAAAGGGAAGGAGAAAAGAGGAACCCGGAGAACCTGATGTGACGTTATTGATATAAACTGGGACCATGTAGAACATGGCTGCAACCAAGATCCTGTAGTGTCACCAAATCCTAGGTAAAGGGGGTCATATAAGGTGTCTAAGACCAGGTTATGGGTTACTGGTTATGATTATGCTGTCTGTGTGCATGTGTCATTTTGTAGTTGAAGTTATGAGTATTGGCTCTACACTGTCTGTATTTCAAATTTGTGCTGTGCTTCTGGGTGACACCCCAGACGAGTTGGTGTTAGCTCTGCCTAGCCTGCTTGATGGCCCATTAAGGACCATCAGCTACACAACTGACCCATGAAGAGAAGGCGGATAGGCCTTGTGACTCAGCAAAGTGCAGGGACTTGCCCATGTGACTCCAGACCATTTTGCTGTAATTTTCCACAGTATCAACAAAGAGGTTCTTACACCTGGAAAAAGCCTATAAAAGGCCCATCTTGTCCTCAGTCCCGCTTCTTACCTCTGGAGGAACTTTGTTCAGAGCTTCAGTTTGTAGCAAAGGACTGATGACCCATCCCAGTGGGGGATGTTCCAGAGACTTGATTCTGAACCTGCAGTTTACTCCATCACTGCTACAAGCCTGAACCAAGAACTTTGCCATTCCTGTATGCAGGGCTGGCTCTACAGTTTTCGCCGCCCCAAGCAGCACACTGAATTGCCGCCGCTGATGGCGGGGGCAGGCCGTGTGCCCTCAGGGCGGCAGGCACGTTTCCGCAGCGGTGGCAATTCGGCGGCAGTTTCTATGTTTAGCTGAAGCCGCTGCAGATGGCTAAACATGGAAGCTGCTGCCAAATTGCTGCCATCGCGGAAACGCGCCTGCCGCCCTAACGGCACACAGACTGCCCCCGCTGTCTGGGGTGGCATTTCGGTGCACTGCTTGGGGGCAAAACAACAGGGACTGCCGCCCCTTGCAGATTGACGCCCCAAGCACCAGCTTGGAATGCTGGTGCCTGGAGCCGGCCCTGACTGTATGTATTTGATTCCATTTAACCAATTCTAACTCTCATCTCTACCTTTTTCCTTTTATGAATAAACCTTTAGATTTTAGATTCTAAAGGATTGGCAACAGCGTGATTTGTGGGTAAGATCTGATGTGTATATTGACCTGGGTCTGGGGCTTGGTCCTTTGGGGTTGAGAGAACCGTTTTCTTTTACTGGGGTGTTGGTTTTCATAACCATTCATCCCCAGGACGAGTGGCACTGGTGGTGATACTAGGAGACTGGTGTGTCTAAGGAAATTGCTTGTGTGACATGTGGTTAGCCAGTGGGGTGAAACCGAAGTCCTTTTTGTTTGGCTGGTTTGGTTTGCCTTAGAGGTGAAAAAACCCCAGCCAAGGGCTGTAACTGCCCTGTTTGAGCAATTGGTCCTGAATTGGCACTCTCAGTTGGGTCCCGCCAGAACCGCATCGTCACACCTGATTTCTGCTCTTTCGCAGCAGGCAGCTCCAGAATAATGAAAGCTCAAGGCTGCAGCGGCTCCGGAAAGCACAGAAATAGGTAGCCAGCAGCAGAAAATCTCTAGCTCAGAAGAGAGGTGGAAAGAACTGGAGTTGCTGAGAAGACCCTCCCTGCCCAGTACACAGGGGGGAACACGACTGTGCTCAGACAGAAGCCAGGAGAAGATGATACAGGCCTTCTCCCAGAAGCAGAGCAGGGAAGGAAGCTTTGGACTAGCAGGGGAGCTGGAGCAGCCCCTCAATAGTGATGCGTGGGGGTCAAGGACTCAGCGGGCTCAACGGGTAGTGATCAACAGCTCCATGTCTAGTTGGCAGCCGGTATCAAGCAAATTCCCCCAAGGGTCAGTCCTGGGGCTGGTTTTGTTCAGCATCTTCATTAATGATCTGGATGATGGGATGGACTGCACCCGCAGTAAGTTTGTTGTTGACACTAAGCTTGGGGGAGAAGTAGATACACTGGAGGGTAGGAATAGGGTCCAGAGTGACCTACACAAATTAGAGGACTGGGCCAAAAGAAACCTGATGAGGTTCAACAAGGACAAGTGCAGAGTCCTGCACTTAGGACGGAAGAATCCCATGCACTGCTCCAGACTAGGCACCAAATGGCTAGGCAGCAGTTCTGCAGAAAAGGACCTAGGGGTTACAGTGGACGAGAAGCTGGATATGAGTCAGCAGTGTGCCCTTGTTGCCAAGATGGCTAACGGCATATTGGGCTGCATTAGTAGGAGCATTGCCAGCAGATTGAGGGACATGATTATTCCCCTCTATTCGGCACTAGTGAGGCGACATCTGGAGTATTGCATCCAGTTTTGGGCCCCCATTATAGAAAGCATATGAACAAATTGGAGAAAGTCCAGCGGAGGGCAACAAAAATGATTAGGGGGCTGGAGCACATGACTTATGAGGAGAGGCTGAGGGAACTGGCTTGTTTAATCTGCAGAAGAGAAGAGTGAGGGGGGATTTGACAGCTGCTTTCAACTACCTGAAGGTGGGTTCCCAAGAGGATGGAGCGAGGTTGTTCTCAGTGGTAGCAGGTGACAGAACAAGGAGTAAAAGTCTCAAATTGCAGTATGGGAGGTTTAGGTTGGATATTAGGAAATGGAGGGTGGTGAAGCAATGGAATGGGTCACCTAGGGAGGTGGTGGAATCTCCTTCCTTAGAGGTTTTTAAGGTCAGGCTTGACAAAGCCCTGGCTGGGATGATTTAGTTGGTGTTGGTCCTGCTTTGAGCAGGGGGTGGGACTAGGTGACCTCCTGAGGTCCCCTCCAACCCTGTTATTCTATGATTCCATGATTCAAAAGCCAGAGTCATAAGCCAGAGGCGAAGCTGCTGCTTTAGGGGCTGTGACCACCCTCAGTTCCAAAGCAGGGCAGCTGGGCTCATCGGTGGCCTAGCAGGAAGCTAGTCAGGAAGCCAGCCAGTGGCTGTCCCAGCTGCTCTGGCTCCTGCCCACCCAGGACCCTGCGGCCTGAGCAGTAAGAGGCTTTATGGGGAAATGGGACTGAAGACGTGGGGTGCGTCCGTGTTTAGTTTATCAGCCGCCTGTTGCAAGGCCTCCTGCACTCTGGTGTCCTTTCCCCCCACCTTCCTGGGGCTGGCCGGCAACAGTGACACTTGGAGCTGTGGGATTAACTGAGGGTCAGTCACCGTAGTGACCATCTAAACTCCCCAGGGACGGTGAGAATCCGTCAGGTCACAGGGGGGAGAACCCTGGAGCTGCCCCCTGCTTGGAAGGGGACCCTGCTGCAGCCTACCACCCAGGTCTGCGGGAGAGCCCCAGGAGGAGCAGAGCTGCTGGGGGAGCAGGGGACAGGCAGATATGGGGGTGAGCACTCCTGCAGCAGGGGTCAAAGTCCCCTTAGTACATTTTGGACCACTGGCAGCACTAATTGTCACCCCCCCAAAAAAAAAAATTTACATCCACCCCTCAGTCTCATCTCTTTCCATGAAATCTCATGACTTCTGGGCCCCTCGTGAGTTTTGGGGTCAGACTCGCAATCTTTGAGCCTTTGGGGTTGGCAGCACCATGTCTGTTGGGTCCCAAAGGGCACCTGCCACACGATCAGTGCTCAGCACGGAGGCCTCCCAGCAGAACGAGAGGCCAAGAAGCCAGGGGCTGAGACTGGCCTGGCAGCTCCCAGATCCCTTTCCAAGCCCCACAGAGCACTGTCTTCCGAAAGGAACTGTGAGACAGCCTGGCCTTTCAAGGGGTAGAGGCTGGGAGCTGGCCAGCCCGGCCCAGTGATCCCTGCCTGCCACACCTGGGGTAGGGTGTGGGCTTGAATCAGTAGAGCCAGCTGGGAGTGGAGGAGCTGTTTCCCCTGTAAAGAGCAGCGGGAGGGGGATGTGTGGGGGGAAGAGACAGACAGAGAGAAACCTCATCTTGCAACAATCTCCTCTTGGGACAATCCAATCACGTCTATCTCATGGGCGAAGCACAGCCGACTAGTTTGCTGTTCACCTATGCGCACACCCTCCTGGATGTTTCCAAGATTTCTTCATGATAACAACTGCTGAAGAGGGTCAGGGAGAACAAGCAGCCCTGTCTGACAGTTGTCCTCAAGTTCAACCAACTGCTTCGCTCATGCCCAGCATGCCCCAGAGCCAATTGTGTGTCGGCCTTATTACATTTTCACCTGCCCCGAGCAGCTGCCTCAAGAGGTTTGTGCCATATGGTGACAAACGCCTTAGCAAAATCCACCAAAGCTTGGAGCAGTTTCCCATCATTCTCCAGCACTTTTTCACATATCACATATGGACTGAACATTTGCTCCACTATATTTCTTTGGGGTCTAAGCCCCACTTGTTCTTCAGACAGAAACTCCCCTCCTCTGAGCGCATTCTCTTCAGAATGATGCACAGCAGACTTTTACTAGGGGGTGTCAGTAATGAGATTGTGCAGTAATTTCCAGAAGCAGCAGTGTTCCCAAGTCTCAGGCCATCCGCCAGGCTCCCAAATGGCATTGACAAGCCGGGATGGGGGCTGCTCCACCCCTTTGGATCTGTTCTGCTTGTATGTTGTCCACTTCAGGGGCTTTATTGCTTCTCAGAGTTCACACGGCATCCACAACTTCTTCAACTGGAGGAGGAGGTTCACTTCTCACAGATATCCCTTCTGCTTCTTTCACTTCCAACTTAACATGTGCTTGGGTTATAATAGACAGTTCCTGGCACGTGGGGGTGGCAAGGTGTGTTTCCTGACAGAGAGACCTTTCAACAGTGTCTTGACGGTTTGGCAGGCCTTCCTACCGGCATTTGCCACAAAGCAGTTCTGTATATCACTGCACTGTTGTTTGAGCCAATCTTCTTTTGCCACTTTAATCCCTGCATTTATTTCTGGTGTCATATGGGAATATTGCTCTCTTGCCTTTCATCCATCTTCCATTATGCTCTTCGCTTCCTTCATTGATCACACAACTCTGTGATCCAAGGTTTCTTCTTTAGGATCTGTTTCCCCAGGAATTCATCCACTGTCTCTGTAGAGCAGCAGATGTTGTACTCTATCTGATTTATACTACTTGTGCAGAAGCTTTGCAGCTTTTGTTCAGTTGTCTTCTTGAATTCCACTTGTTCCACGGACTTTCCATTTGCTGACATTGTAACAGAGCCTGAAGATACCTGCAGGTCATTCTTTCTTTGCCGTTTGATCTTTATGTTGGCTATTACTACGTTACAATCAGATCCCATGTCCGCTTTCTAGAAGGATCAACTCCCCATCACACCCCCTGTTCAAAATTACAATGAAGTCAGACTGGTTCGCAGTCCCCAGATCCAGCACTGTGCACATCCATTGCCTGGACAGTTTGTGGTTGAACAAGGTATTTGCTAATTGCACTGAGCCGACTCCTCTGCTGTTTGTCTGGCCATGTGCAAGCTTCCCGACACAGCGGCAGCATTCTGGGGAACGCTCAGGACCAGTGCATGGGTTCCGGTCACCTTGTCCAATTAACACATCTCAATGGTGAGCAGCTGTTAACGCCTTCTCAGTGTCGCCACAGAATTTCTCAGACTCTTCATCACCAGTCAGTAGCAGGGCAGAACACCCGACAAGTCACACTATGAGGACAGGCTGCCAAGCTGAGGGTCATTAACCTGCTGCTGACCAACTTACAGGGGCTGATCTGCTTCCTCACCAGCAGCACAACACCATGTGCTCATCTTCTGTCATCACCACCCCAAATCAGCACATTTCCTTCCACCCCGTCCATCACATCCCCTCACCATGAGAGCTCATGCTGTAGTAGCAGGAGGCAGCCTGCTCTCATGGCACAAACATGCTATGGGCCAGTGGAGAACACGAGCTTGACCACTTGCTGGCCTCCTAAAAGGGCTGTTGGGGCCAGGATGGGGTTGGGGACCAGCTCCCAACTCCTATAAAATGCCCCAAATGGCCAGCGAAACCTCCGACGGACAAAGTCATCATCACTTGCCTTCGTGCAGCAGAGGGGTTTCTATTAAAGCAGGGGTGTGAAAGGTCTGTGGCTGGCACCTTGAAAAGAAACCAGACTGCTAAGGGTGGGTGAAGCTCTTCTATCTTGGGGGGCAGCCCCCTCGAGCAGGAGGAACTCCAATTGCAAATCAGGGATGCCACACTCCTCAAGGTAGACCACTGTCCTTCAATGACCACCTCAGTGGATGTTAGAGATGGATGCCACCAGCATTACTGTCCATAATCACTCACGGCACCATGGCGACATGTTGGCTCATGCACTGAGGGGAACTGTGGGTTTGCCTGGATAATTCCAGCTGTGCATTTGAGAAAAGGCAACTGAACTACAAGTGAATTAAACTGGTCAAGCACATGTTCTCCATAGGCCGTTAGTGACCCTCACTGCTAAAGATTTATGATTTATTTCCAGTCTGAATTGGTCTAGATTCAACCTCCTGCCATTGACTCGTGTTCGATCTTTCCTTGCTAGATCAAGGAGCCCATCACCAAGTGTTTGTTCCTGCAGGGGTGGAAGCTCCCTGCGAACAGGGAGCCAGACAGATAAGAAAGGGGAACAAGAGAACTACGGAGACTTGGTGGGGGGTGGGGTGGGCAGCCTGCTCTAGGCTGGGAGGAAGGGTCCTGGGGGTTCCGACCTGCTCCCAGGCCTGTTCTGGCCTCTCCAGATCCCACTTCCCATCCCACTACCAGATACCGCAGCAGTAAAATAACCTCTCTCCCCCTACTTTAGATTCCCTTTTATACACCCAAATTAAGTATCCATCAGCGAGTTCTGGGTTTTGCTGTTTTCTTCCCAGCACACATGCGGCTCAGCTTTTGCGCTGGCTGTAGGACTGTCGATTTATTAACAGCAGCAAAAAATCCTGTGGCACCTTATAGACTAACAGAGGTTTTGGAGCATGAGCTTTCGTGGGTGAATACCCACTTCGTCAGATTCATGTAGTGGAAATTTCCAGGGGCAGGTATATATATGCAGACAAGCTAGAGATAATGAGGTAGTTCAATCAGGGAGGATGAGGCCCTGTTTTAGCAGTTGAGGTGTGAAAACCAAGGGAAGAGAAACTGGCAAGCCATTCACAGTCTTTGTTTAATCCTGAGCTGATGGTGTCAAATTTGCAGATGAACTGAAGCTCATCAGTTTCTCTTTGAAGTCTGGTCCTGAAGTTTTTTTGCTGCAGAATGGCCACCTTAAAGTCTGCTATAGTGTGGCCAGGGAGGTTGAAGTGTTCTCCTACAGGTTTTTGTATATTGCCATTCCTAATATCTGATTTGTGTCCATTTATCCTTTTCCGTAGCAACTGTCCAGTTTGGCCGATATACATAGCAGAGGGGCATTGCTGGCATATATTACATTGGTGGACGTGCAGGTGAATGAACCGGTGATGGTGTGGCTGATCTGGTTAGGTCCTGTGATGGTGTCGCTGGTGTAGATATGTGGGCAGAGTTGGCATCGATCCAGACTAACACGGCTACCCCTCTGATACTTGATTTATTAACAAGCTTCCAAAATGGACTGGACATTTCTAGGGTTAACACGAACATCCAGAGTTAGAGCAGCAACTGCTAAGAGAGGAGCTTTGGGAGAGAGATAAAACCTGCTGCTTTCGAGGCTGAAGCCAATCTCTAATTAACAGAGACCAGGAGATGGGGCTGGGGGCAGATTATCCCACATCTCCTCTTGCCAGGTTCTTGCAACTTCCTCTGCAGAACCTAGTGTTGCCACTTGGAATCTGACATTCCTGCGTGTACCCCAGAATTTGACAGTACTGCAGTCAACCGTTTTGTATGTGCAGCACTGCCAGCTGAAAACCAAACATCACAAAGCTGGGAATAATCTTAGTCCTTTGTGAGATAAGGTCAGACAGCTGCGTACTTGCAGTTTGTTAATCAGAATGGGAGGGTGGGAGAGAAAGTTATGGGAGAGAGGGAGTGAAGACCCATGGTTTAAGGTGCCTCTAACATATTGTTGTTACGGATAGAAATATTAGAAATTTTTGAAGATGAGTAGTTTGTTGAAATTAGAATTGGTGACCCAGTGGCAGTTGTCATATACTGACCCACTAGGAGTCACTATAGGTTATGTGTTTTGTTAGAGACAGCTATAAAAGATTGGGTACAAATAAATATCTTGGAGCAGTCCAAGGAGCTTTTCTTCAGACAAAGAGCTGACATCTAAACTCTCCATCAGCTGGACGGAAAGAGGGCCCCTAGAAGCCTGGCTGGTGATCACCTGAAACCATCTCAAACGATGGGTAACTATATCTGGGGTGGCTGTTCTGTGCTGCGATGATTGGCCCCTTTTGAGTTAGCATAATCCAGTAAAAAACTGATTAAACTAAACCAAACCAGCCCCTCAAGGCACAAGAGCATCTCGCCAGGGCCAGCACCCCTTTGGAAACACCCCTTTAGTCCAATCCTGCATGTCTCTGTACAGACCGGGCCCAAGTCCCTGCCGGCTGCCCAATAACACACTGGGACAGACGCGCTTTTGAGAAAAAACTTTAATAGACCAAGATGCGAACTCTTCCAGTACCTCCAGCTGAGCAATCACTGTCCATCACACTCCATACAAGGAACTGGGGCACAGGAGGTTACAGGAGAGGAGGAGCTCATGCTCTGCTAGCCCAAAGCGTGGCCCAGCATCACATGGGCAGCCACAGAGACTACTGGTTCCCATCATGCTCCTCCATCATATTCCCAGCTGCCAGGGCACTGAAGCACTGCATGCTGGGAGCTGTAGTCTCTGCAGGCCAGACCTCCCCACCAAGTATTTGATGCCAGCGAGACTCAGCCAGATACCACATGGCGCCCCTGAGCACACTGGTGTCAGAGCCACGCTCTCCAGGCAGGGGACCAGCACGTGTTTCGCAGAGGCTTTGGCCACTTCTGTCCTACAGCCGGTGACGGGCTTTGCCCTGAGATTTCAAACACAAAGTGCAACACAGAACAAGTGACTCTGGCCCACCTGCCCTCACAGTATCAGTGCATGCAGGTAACGAGAGGGGCTCGCATCCTCTCTTGCCAGAGTAAAGTGCTATTGGGCCGGGGGCTCTTTGTTTCACAGGAGACATGCAGACAAGGTCTGGCTCGACATCACCACTGGGCCCATCACAAGAGGCTCGTGACTTTGGCCTGGGAGTCATCTACACTGACAGCTTTGCACTGCTGCTTCCGTACCTGCAGCAGAGAGACCACACCCTTCACCTTCCTCCGCAGTAAAACCAAGAAAGCGGACAAATGCCTGGAGGGCAGGCTGTGCCCCTCCAGACCTGGCTTATCTCTGGCCTATTCAGCAGGTGGCTCCCTTACCTTCCCCATGCTGCAAGCCAGGCCAGTGTCTGACTGCAAGTCCTGCCACTCCTGGGAGAGAAGTTCTGTCCAGTCCCCGTTCACATGACACTCTGCCACTCCGAGCCCATAACCAGAGTCAAATCACATGCAGAGTCGCCAAGTCTCCTCTAAGAGACAGCTCTATGTCAGGGCTCTTTCTGCGGGACAACTCCTGCTCCAGCATTTGTCAAACCCTCCTTCCTTAGGCAGGAAGTCACTCGAGCACTCACCCCCCTCCCCAAGCTAAGTATGCATGCGGCCCTGCACCAAACCCCAGCACCAGGAGCCTTACTAGCTTAAGCACAGACGAGGCCCTGCCCTTCCACTGCACGTGGGACTCCAGAACTCCGAAGGCAGGTGCAGGAGCTCCCGAGCTGAGGGGCTGGCTCTATCCTGCATGTTTTCCCTGGGGAGTCCCAGAGCCGCACACCAAATGGCTATACAGAGAATGTTTGTGCAGGTGACCCACGCATGGCTGGCAGCTCCCCACTTTAATACACGGGTCCCAGCATGCAGAGCTGCATCGTAGCCTGAGCAGCCTCCACCTGCAGCGGTCAAGACCTGGACTGGCCAGGGGCTGCATCTTCAGCTGGAAGGTGAAGGCTGCAGCTGACTCTATTCTGTGCTGCTTCAGCACAGCTCTTGGCTGGGCAGTTTGGCTCCTGTGGTTTTGTGCAAGGCACTGCAATTCCCAGGGCACAAGAGGCTTGGAGCTGGCCTGGCAGGGTCAGGCCCTACGCCCTGGGGAAATGGGCCCTTTTCTAGCCCCTGGCCAACAACCTCTGCGGCTCTCCTGCGCTGGCTGGCTGGAGGGTGATCCCCAGCAGCACCCATCCCCCTTGCTGTCTGTAAGCCTAACGGAACAAGCACCCTGAAGCCTGGAATGCGAGTGGCTCTCTGGGAGGTGCACACAGACGCTCCCCTTCCTTCTCCGGCTCTCCCAATTTGCCTGGCAGCACCAGTTACAACTGCAGTGTATTTAACAGGGAGGGAGGCAGGGACTTCCCAGAGAGAGATACCCGAGGGGGGACCCACCCTCCCCTCCTCTCCCCTCCCGGCTCCCCATGCTGACGGAGGTCACAACACAGCACAGCAGTGACTGATGGCAGCAGCCAGGGCCTCACTGCAGGGGCGTAAGGTCTGCCTACGCTGCTCTCGCCTAAAAGAACGAGGCAGAGACCACGGAGCCCTTGCCCCCCGGAGCCACATGCCATCATGCCGACAGGGAAAGCGGCCTCCTAAGGAAACCCTGGGGGCAGCTGCCCAAGGCGCGTGGCCTGTATGTGCACCAGAGAGACAGACCATTGGTGCAGGAGCTGTGCTTGGGGATGCGCAAACAGGCAGGGCTGGGCCTGCTGCAGAGGCAGTGCTGCGGGTGAAAGCCGCCAGTCCAGCCGGGTAGGGAGGTCTGTGCAGCCCGCCTAGGTGGGACCAGCCACGGAGGGTGGGGAAGAGCTCTGACTGCACCACAAAGGGCCCTCACCCCCCAAGCCACGGGAGGCAGCACTCTCCACTTCAAGCTGCAGCGCTGCCGTGGCCTGGCCCTGTGCTAGCACATACTCCCCTATCTCCGTCTCTCAGCTCTTCTCAGCTGTAGGACCCACAATGCGGAGAAGCACCATCGCCGAACCCGTGCAGGGAAGACACAGACAGACATGAAACTGCCTGAGAAAGCTGCCTCACTCCCACCAGGCCAAACCTAGCTCAGCCAGATCCTCAGCCCTCCAAGCCGCCAGGAAAGAGCCCCCTCTGCGCAATGAGAGCCATGCTCTCGCTTGGGATCCACCCCTCTTGGGGCAGGCCCAAGACCAGTTGGCAGTGGCTCTGTCCATGGCTTGGCAGCCCCACAGTCACCGGTAGCACAGGGTAACGCCGCGGCCTGCCCGCTGCTCTCTGTGTGGGAACACAGTTACCATACTGACTCTACAGTCTGACCAAGTATGGTGACCCGGCACAAACGGATGCCCCAGGCAGCGTAGGGGAGAGCTCAGGCCCGCACGAGAGGGGCTGGGGCGGGGCAGTCCAGGGCGGCCAGGCATGAGACGCGGCTAGCAGAATTCCGAGGAGAGGTGGATGAAGTCATCCAGGGAGCCTGGGCTCTGGGTGTAGTGTGTGGCCGAGCCATCTTCTCTCCTTCCCTTTTCCTAGTGAGATTCCAGCACGAGAGAAAAAAGAAAGCAGAGAAGAGTTTTGTCAGTCGCCGAGCCTGACTCGTCAGAGCCCTGCGGCACTCTGGGCCTTGGCTGAGGTAGCAGGTGGAGACACAGTTCCCAACAGGGGCAGCGCCCCTGGCTGAAGCCACAGCAGAGCCAAGGCCCAGCCTGTTGGAGCCTTGTCTACACTGGGGCATCTGCAGGCGCTGTCACTCCTATGGGAAATACAGCTCCAACAAACTAGCCCAGCCAAGGCCTTGCTGCCAAGCCAGCCCGACCGCAGCTCTTTGCACTCCTCACCACTCGTCGCATGTGACAAACACTTGCACGCCCACAGGGCGCCGGTGCATAGAGCTGAAAGAGAAGGGAAGGAGCTGCCGGTCCAGGAGTTCGTGTCATGCCAAGCTCAGGCTGCAGTGCCCCGCACCCACAGCCCCTGTGAACAGGGCCCTAACGAAGCCACTGCTGCTCTGCTATAGAGGCACAGGTGAGGGAAATGCCGACAGGGTCCCACTGTAGCATGGTCAGTGGCTGCCCTCACCTCTAACAGCCTGGCTGGAGGGGCCGAGGGCCACAGGCTCTGCCTTTTGCTATTAGAGAGGAAGGCAGCTCTCCGTGACACCACTTGGCGGGGCCCCTGCTGAGTAGTTGTCCTTGCCAGGGCATCCATGCACCCATGAAACTCCACCAAGTGGCGGCTGTTAGGCAGCTACTATAGATTCATCCTCCCTGGCGCCGTCCCCGACAGAGCGGTGAGGGGACCATGGCGGCCCCCCAGGGCAGAGCTGCCTGCAGAGTTACCTGCTGGTACTGCAAGATCCCCTTTTCCTCCTGCTGCATCCTCCAGAGCTCCGTCTCATCCGGTTGGTAGCTGCCCGGCACCATGTATTCCACCGGCCGGTCCGTGCTGCACATCTCGCAGCCTGGCCGCGTGGGCTTGTTGATGAAGGTACATTTTGCACATGACCAGCCTGTCTGCAGAGAACAAGACAAGCCCTTCACCCACACAGCACTGAGTGAGCAGGAGAGGCTGCCGCCTTCTCCATCAACTGCCTGGGAACCACATTCCCAGTGCCCGTGGGAGCACACGGGTTAACGGTCTCCCCTGCAGGCTCCCAGGGAAGGTGGACTGCCAAGCTGAAGGACATGCAACAGACAAAGAAGCAGAGAAAATCCACCTCTGAAAGAAGGGGGTCAGCCCCCCCACCCAGAGTTGTGTGCGCACTTTCTCCCAGGGGACCAGGCCTCTGACCGGGATGGCCCCAAGGCAGCTCCAGGCACAGACAATGTCTGCAAAAGGCGGATCTGTTACTCCACTGCACGAGCAGTGTCCTCATCCACTGCTCTTCACACCTGCTCTGTTCAGGCCTGAGTCCCTGGGCTCTTGAAGGGGAGGGTGGTGCAGCCAGACAGGCTACAGACTTGCCCACGTGAGAGCAGAGATGGGGCAGAGGGGGTGGGGTGGACGTGGTGCATACCGCAAAGGTGAGGGCGGGGTGGGGGTCAGACGGGTGCATATCTGCTCGGGGGAGGATGAGGTAGGGGTAGGGATCAGACGGGTGCATACCTGCACAGGTGAGGGCAGGTTGGGATAGGGATCAGACGAGTGCATACCTGCACGGGGGAGGATGAGGTGAGGAAAGGTGTCAGATGGGCACATACCTGCACAGGTGAGGGCAGGTTGGGATAGGGATCAGACGGGTGCATACTTGCACGGGGGAGGATGAGGTGGAGGAAGGTGTGAGATGGGCGCACACCTGCACAGGTGAGGGCAGGTTGGGATAGGGATCTGACAGGTGCATACCTGCATGGGGGAGGATGAGGTGGGGGAAGGTGTCAGATGGGCGCATACCTGCACAGGTGAGGGCAGGTTGGGATAGGGATCAGACGCGTGCATATCTGCACGGGGGAGGATGAGGTGGGGGTAGGGATCAGAGGGGCGCATACCTGCACAGGTGAGGGCAGGTTGGGATAGGGATCAGACGGGTGCATACCTGCATGGGGGAGGATGAGGTGGAGGAAGGTGTGAGATGGGCGCACACCTGCACAGGTGAGGGCAGGTTGGGATAGGGATCTGACAGGTGCATACCTGCATGGGGGAGGATGAGGTGGGGGAAGGTGTCAGATGGGCGCATACCTGCACAGGTGAGGGCAGGTTGGGATACGGATCAGACGGGTGCATATCTGCACAGGGGAGGATGAGGTGGGGGTAGGGATCAGAGGGGCGCATACCTGCACAGGTGAGGGCAGGTTGGGATAGGGATCTGACAGGTGCATACCTGCATGGGGGAGGATGAGGTGGGGGAAGGTGTCAGATGGGCGCATACCTGCACAGGTGAGGGCAGGTTGGGATACGGATCAGACGGGTGCATATCTGCATGGGGGAGGATGAGGTGGGGGAAGGTGTCAGATGGGCACATACCTGCACAGGTGAGGGCAGGTTGGGATACGGATCAGACGGGTGCATATCTGCACAGGGGAGGATGAGGTGGGGGTAGGGATCAGAGGGGCGCATACCTGCACAGGGGATGGTGGAGGAGCGGCAGCTGGGGGTGCTTTGGACTGGCTGGGTAAGGGGTTGGTGAGCTGCAGCATGCCCAGCTGGCGGCTGGTTTCTCCGATATTCATCTTCTCGCTGTTGTCAGCGACCCATGCTAGAGGGGCAGACACCAGCAAACAGACACGTTACAAAAACACCAGGTCTGAAATTCGCCTGGCTGAGTCAGTGCAGTTCGGCATAACACGGACGGTCACCAAGGCCTGGCTGTGCAGGGAGCTGTGCCACCACAGATCACTGCACGGGGCAAGAGGTCTCTCATTTGCACCACGACTGCACAGTGAGATGCTGGGAACAGCACAGTATGCAACGCCCTGCGCTCCGAATGCCCCCCACCCCCCCTGGGGGGCCAAGCACTCACCCCACGCAGGAGCAGCTCTCTCTGTGGGGGAGCTGAACAACTCCTCTTCCTCCCAGCACAAAGGGGCAGCCTCTCCCCAGCCCCCATCACTCACCTGGCAGAGGGACAGCTATTAGTGAGACGGGGAAGAGGGCTTCGGAACTAGTTGTACCACTCCATGGTAGGCTCTGCCTCAGCCTTTTACACTTGACTTGCCAGAGGTTTGGCTCCTTTCTATCTTCCTCACTAGGATTTGACTTCCCATTTACAAAGGATGCCTTTTTGTCTCTAACTGACTCCTTCATTCTGCTGTTAAGCCAGGGTAGCATTTTTTGGATCCACTTACAATTTTTTTTATGTGGGGTATAAATTTAGTGAGAGTCTCTATTACGGTGTTTTTAAATAGCCTTCATGCAGTTTGCAGACGTTTCACCCCTGCGACTTTTCCTTTTCATTTATATTTAACTAGCTTCCTCATTTTTGTGTAGTTCCCCTTTTTGAAATTAAATGCTACAGGGGTGTTTTCTTTTTTTCTTTTTTGGCATTTTTCCCCCTACAAGGATATTAAATTTAATTACATTATGGTTGCTATTACCAAGCAGTTCAGATATATTCACCTCTTGGACCAGATCCTGTGTTTCACTTAGGAATAAATCAAGAATTGCGTCTCCCGTTGTGGGTTCCAGGACTAGCTGCTCCAAAAAGCAGTCAGTTAATGTGTCTACAAATTTTATCTCTGCATCTCTTCTTAAAGCGACATGTTTCCAGTCAACATGGGGATAGTGGAAATCCCCCGTTATTATTGCATTTTCTGCCTCGGCAGCGTCTCTAATTTCCCTGACATTTCACAATCAGTGTCACCATCCTGGTCAGGTGGTCAATAGTATATTCCGACTGGTACATGCTTATTGGTCATGCATGGACTTCCTATCCATAGGGATTCTATGGTGCAGTTTGAGTCATTTAAGATTTGTACTTTATTTGGCTCTACGCTTTCGTTCACATATAATGCCACATCCCCACCAGTGTGACCGACTCTGTCATTCCTGGATATTTGTACCCTGGTATTACCATGTCCCATTGATTACTCTCATTACACCAAGTGTCCGCAATACCTATTCTATATCGACATCACCATTTAATGCCAGACACTCTAGTTCACCCATCTTAATAGTTACACTTCCAGCATCTGTATACAAGCACTTGTACTTTCTGCCAATATTCAGTTCCTTGCCTTCATGTGTTAGATTTAAATGGGACTTTTACATCTGACTGTTCCTCACTACCTCCTACCTGTGCTTTACCAACTTCCATCCTCTCCTCCTTACAAGGATATAGAAAATCTCCATTAATAGATCCTCCCCTAGGGGCCATCTCTGTCTGAACCACATGCTCCTCTGCACCCGTCGGCTTTCCCCCACTCCGTCTACCTTCTGAACTGTACACACCAGCAATCTGGTTCTGTTGTGAGTTAGGGGCAGCCTATCCTTCCTGCATGGGCTCCTTTCCCAAAAGGTTCCCCAGTTCCTAATAATCCTAAATCCTCCTCCCTACACCACTGTCTCATCCACACATTAAGACCCTGCAGCTGTCCCTGTCTCTCTGGCCCCACGCCTGGGACTGGAAGCATTTCAGCAGTAACAAATCCCTGGCCCAATCCTCAGCTAGGGTCCGTCCAGGTGGCTGGCTCCCCTGTCTTGGGGGACACTGAGCCTGGTCACTCCACCGGAGGATCTGGCCCCAACCCCGCCTAGGGTTCCCATCTGTGAGCAGTAGGAAGCACGTCAGACCTTTCTTTGGAGCCACGTTTGGCAAGGTGCTGTATTTGCGTTTCTCATCGGTGCCAGAGCTGTCTGGGAGCGAGGGGGCCAGGGGCAGCATGACCATTGCTTGGTCCTCCTCGCAGCGCTGCTCGGACAGGTTGGCCTTCTTGGCTGACAGCAGATACAGGAAGGCTGTGTCTCCATCCTTCCGAATGCCATACGAGCCTATCGTCCGATCATCCATGCACAGGCACTGGCCGATGATCCACCGCTGCACGCTGGGGTGGAACCCGTAATCCTGGAAAACCTGCAGGGTGGGAGAAGGCAACGGACATTCCACCACCATGGCATCCCCACACGGCACGCCTCCCAGAAGCTTTCAGCTCTACCTTGTGGCTTTGCGCCAAGCTGGGTTCAACCTAGTGTTCACCAGCGTTCCTCATACCCCAGTGAACCACCACCAGCCCTGCTATAGGAAAGGAGCAGCCTGGATCCCCAGCTCTCTCTCCAGACATGGAGCCAGCAGCCATGCAGCACAGCTAAGAATTTACAGCTGAAGCATTTCTGGATGGCCTTGCTAAAAGGCAGGCAATGGGCTCCGTGGGCCAGTGGGACTTGGCATCCCATGGCCCAGTTCCTCCAGGCAATCACAGGAGGGGAGGTGCCGTAGCACTGTGTAATACCTGCTGCCTCAGCGTCCCAATGGTCATGCGAGCATGGACTCTGATGGTGATGTTGGCGGAGCACATCGCATCTTCCACTCCAACCTTCATCCTGAGAGAAGAGGCCCGGTACCCGTCAGCGGGGTCTATGTTAGTGCTGCACTGGCTTCTAGACACACCCTGAAGGCCAGGGACAAGCAGGCTCCAGGGGGTAGAGAAATCCCAGCGCTGCCTTGCCCAGCACGTTACACCCAGACACCACCTCTGCCCCAACGCACAGTGCTCACACCCGTGCTCCAGCACAAGGGCTTTCCAGGAAAGATGCAAGTGACAGAGTAGCAAGGGGGAGGTGCCAAGGCGTGCTGACGGTGAGCTCCCCACATGCCCCAGCATGGGAGAAGCTAGTTCAAAGTAAAACCCTTTGCTCTGCAGAGCATTAGGAGAGGAGAGACGCTTACTGACTGTTTCTAGTCTGGTGGCACCTGAAGGCCCCTGTCAGGATTGGGTCCCCATTGTGCCAGACCACCCCTGCCCCAGAGGGCTCCAGGGCACCTTTGGAAGCGCTGGATGTTCAGGGCAGGAGTAAGGAGCAATTGCAGAGCGAGAGAGATTGGCCACTGGCATTTGGCTCCATGCAGGGAAGGCGCAGGCTGCCCACGGCGAGTGCGAAGGGCTCACCTGATCTCGTTGGCAGGGTAGCTGGATTCCTTCAGTAGAATGTGCAAGGAGGCCTGCTGCCGAGCCAGCGCCATGGCACACTGCGAGGCCGCCTGTTCATCCCCGAGCTCAATGGCTCTAGCGAGGCGGAGCGCTAACTCCTCTAGGAAAGGCAAGAGACACCGAGCTAGGGGGAGTTTGTGTCAATGTGTCCCCATGGGGCACCATCAGTGGCCCTGCCTCGTGGTGGGCACTGGAGTGCTCCTTCTGGCCTTGTGTGCAGGCCAGCGGCTAGTCCAGGAGCAGCACTCAGGCTCCACAGGGAGACTGGGGAAGTGCTCCTCCCCCGGGGTCAGCCCCTGACTCTGGTCACCCAGGGCCGGGCGTGCAGCCCCCAGGAGGAGCAGCAGCCCCCGCCTGCACGGCACTACCCCTCTGCATGCCTCAGCCGGCGTGGCCTGTGGCACTTGCCCTTGCTAGAGGGCACACGCAGGGCAGAGGGAGAGAAAAGGGGATTTTGCAGGAGCAAAGAAGGGCACTGGCTGAAACAACCAAGAGTTTAGTCATTTCTGTCAAGCTGAACTCAGCTGACCTGAGCGTCCAAACCGAACTCCCACACAGGCTGAGCACCCAGGCACTGATCTCTGGCCATTGTGTCCCAGGCCTACAGAGCCGGCGGCTTTCAGAGAGGAGTCTGGCAGCCTGAGCATGGCAAGCAGGCGGAGCTGGACTCCTGGCCCTGGGCTTTCACACCCGCAGCTACCGTGCGGTGACAATTCCTGTCCTACACGAAGGGCCAAGGAACCCTCCACTCTTTACTACCTTTATTTGAGAGCTCCAAGGAGTGAGACGCGTCTGATGGCAGCACAGGCAGTGCATTCCCGCTGCCAGAGGGCAGGGGAGCGAGCTGTGACACCAGCACACTGGGACTCTCGGCAGCTGAAAGAGAACCAGGAGACGCTGTAGCCATAAAAGACAGGGCAGCCAAACCCGCGCCACCCCTGGGAAGCTCTGGTGTTAGTTCTGCAAGGAAAAGTCAGGTCAGTATGGAGCCTTCCTGGAGAGGCTGCGACTGGCAGGGATGCAATCGCAATCTACCCCACCCAGGTGTCCGGCGACTGAAGGACTAAAGTCAGCTCACGCGCGCACAGTCTGAAATGCTTCGCCCGCCACGGTCACACTTACCCTGACAATCGCAGCACCCGAGGGCACAGGAACACGCTGTTTCCCTGGGTCTTCAGGGCACCCCTTTGGGCAGTGACAGCGTTTCTGCTCCTCCCGTCCTGCGGGCGAGCACCTTCCCCCTTGCCTGGGGGAATCTGTGCAGTTACTCCCAGGCCCTTCCTATCTCTCCAGACCTCCTCCCACCAGTTCACTCCCTCACGGTGAGGCTTATCTTCCCTCCTACAAAGGGCAAGGCCAGGGTGGGAGGAAGAGACCTTGGGCAGCTGCTGGTACAAGTAGTCTCGCAATCTCATGCCAAGGCCCTGGCAGAGCGCTGCAGGCCAGGATGGCTGTGCACTGGCAGAGTGCTGCAGGGAACCAGCCAGCGCTATACCAGCCCCAGCAGTCTCTGGCTTGAATCAGCATTAAATACACTGACCAATCTGTACTAAACTATACAGACAAGGCAGTGAGTTCTCTCCATGGCTAACTGTGGCCCGAGAGAAGAGACATGGCACCCGCACCCTGCTGGCACTCAGGGGTCAAGCGGAGCTTGCTCGTGGCGGCTCAGTTAGCCAGTACTCCTGAGGGTTGCCACCAGGGGCTCCAGAATCTCAGCTAGCCTTACAAAAACACGGATATCTACGTCTCTAGCCCTTACAGTTGTGAGGAAAAACTTTGAAAGGTGAATCAGGAGCACCCACCTCAGCAACACATGCCGAGCCTACAGCCAACCTGAAACCACCGCCCAAGGATTAGGGACTGCACCACTCATCATAGCTGAGTGTTAATTCTTAACCCTAATAACAGCAGTGTAAACGTTAACTCTCTCTTGCTGATCACAGCACAGACAGGAGGAACAGCCACACAAAGAACTATATAATCTGCGATGGTGAGTCCTTCTAGTGTCAGAGTGGGTGTTGCTTGGGAGAGCATCAGTTCTGCTGCCTGCCTCTCCACATCTGAGTCGTGCTGATGCCCAGCCTGTAAGCACCTGCCAGACTAGAACCTGGGACCATGGAGGTTCTGGGCCTCGCCATGGGACCTCAGGCCAGGTTCCAGCGGGGGGACCCTGTGAAGCTAGGCACTGCAGGAAGTACTGTAGCCTCCTGATTGCCAATGCCGTTACACAAACCAGGAAGCCAGTCAGGGGGCTGTCTGAGCACACGCAGATTGTGTGCTTGCTTCCACTCCAGCCCATGCCTTGCTGTGGACCCTGAACTCCAGCTCCTGACCCTGGTTCATCCCCAATTCTGCTACTTGCCTCCTGTCTGTAACCTGGTGCCTGACCCTGACTCCTTGGTATCCTGATCCGGCTCAACCCCAACTCCGGTCCCCAGCTTGATAACTGACCAGTGCACAGCAGCTGCCCACAGCCCAGCTCTGACACAGACACTGCTTGCCTGCCCGCCTGCATCCCACCCACAACCAGTGCACAGCCCAGCCAGAGACTGGCCCCTGCTTTCCTGGAGCCCCCAGCCAGTGCTATTCGCCGGATTGCCACCACTGACAGAGCAAATCCAGGCTGCTGCTTACACCAGAGACACACCATGCACCTCAGACGACACGCGCCCCGCTGTCCAGACCCAGTGGATGTGAGAGGTGGAGGCTGTGGTGCTACCCAGCTGAGCCACTTTAACAGCAGCACCGAGCCTACCCGCTGTCAATATCCCCATATGAGAGGGACCTGCAATCTGCTCCTTGTTACATACAGCGGCTACGGCCTTGGGGCTCTGGACGAGGTGCCAGTGCTGCCCTGGGCCAGGAGAAACCTGGCATTGCCCCTGCATTATACCCCCTGTGTCTCACTCTGTAACACGCGAATGCTACCGGGACACAGCCCACCCCTGAGAACCCGGCCTGCCATTGCTGACCTTTCTGCACCTCCCGCAGGGAGCTGCTGACAACCGTCCACCACTTCTGTGCCTCCCGCTCATCTTCAAAGTGAAACACCATGGGGTCGTCTGAGCTGCTAAGGACCATCAGCTCGTGGCATGAGGCATTCTTCACTGTGTACGAGATGTCTTTGAGGTTATACTCTGCAATGCTCTGGGGACAGACCAAGAAGAGGGTCATGAGGCCACCGTAAGGCGTGAGCAAGGCAACATGCCTTCCCCCTCCCCCCACACACACTGCTCTCTGGCTGCTGTCTTTGGCCAGGGCTCCAGTAACCTGAGACATTCCAGAGACCCTCTTACCAGATGTTAAGGGCCGATGCTGCGCAAGGTGCTTAAGAAAACTGCTGCAAGTGAAGTTAAGCAAGTGCCTAAGTCTGCAGGATCGGAGCCAACAGCAGCCCCATCTCAAGGAGCTTCCATGCTGAGTCTACAAGAGGGCACGACAGGAACAGGGCCAGCCCTTGAACGTACCGCGTGACGACCTGTGCGTGTCTGGCAAGCAGACGTGAGGACGTGACACCAAAATTCTGGGCAGTGCACAGCTCACACGTTACCAAAACAGAAGTACCCTGCAATCCTCCACCTGTCCTGCACCATTTCAGCCCAAGGTCTCTCACAGGAGCGTGTTTCAGCAAGACGCAGCTGGCTCCATCACCACAGAGAGAGGACATGGCCACTGCCACTTCTATTTGTCACCCTCTGGGAGCACAAAACCACAACAGACATCTAAAAAGAGTGAGACCTAGAAATGCCCTGTGCAGTGGCTCTCGGAGGGGACCACTCTCCAAACCCCAAGGCCCCTCTGTAACAGGGTGGCCTGCGCCCCTTTAAGGGCCACAAGGCCTGGGGCTAGCCAGCCCTGTTCAGTTAGCCCCACCTGTGCCATAATTAGTTGCCTCCCAGGATTAACTGGGGTCAGGTGAAACACAGTCTGAAACACCTGGGCCTCATAAGAGGGCCCAGAGAACTCAGTTTGGAGGAGGAAGCCTGGGGGCAAGTTGAGTGGCTGTGGAAGGCCCTGAGGGAAGGATGGGAAGAAGGGGAGGACTCCAGGAAGCAGCCTGCGAGCCAGCACTCTACCCCAGAGCAGAGAGACTTCAGGGTAGTCCAGAAGGCACTAGGAGCGGAGTCTGGAAGTGGGTGGAAAACACCCAGGCAGGACAGAAGAACCTTTGCTTTGCTTGTCTGGACTTGTGTTCCCTTGGAAGGGAGCTGGAACTCTCAGTGACTGAGCCACGTGACTCTCCCAGACAGACAGAGGACCCTGGTGAGGAGAAACTGAGGAGGGCGGTGCAGTGTCATGCTCTGCCAGCAGGGGTTGCTACAATAAATGCCAAAACAGACTGCAGAGTGCCACAGGGATCTCGTCACACTGGGTGACAACAGAGCAGATGAAATTCTATGTTGATAAAGGCAAAGTAATGCACATTAGAAAACACAATCCCAACTCTATGTACAAAATGATGGGATCTAATTTAGCTGTTACTGCTCAGGAAAAAGATCTTGGAGTCACTGTGGATAGTTCTCTGAAAACATCCATTCAACGTGCAGCGGCAGTCAAAATAAGCGAACAGAAAGTTAGGAACCATTAGGAAAGGGATAGAGAAGATGACAGAAAATACCATAACGTTGCTATATAAATCCATGGTATGCCCACACCTGGGATACAGCATGCAGGTCTGGTTGCCCCATCTCAAAAAAGATTAGAATTTGAAAAAGGGCAGAGAAGGGCAACAAAAATTATTAGGGTTGTGGAACGGCTTCCATATGAGGAGAGATTAAAAAGACTGGGACGGTTCAGCTGGAAAACAGATGACTAAGGAGGGAGGTGGCAGAGGTCTATAAAATCATGACTGGTGTGGAGAAAAACTCTTATTTATCCCTTCACCTACCAAAAGAGCCAGGAGCCCCCGGTGAAATTAACAGGCAGCAGGCTTAAAATAAACAAAGCAAGTACTTCTTCACACAACTCAGTCATCATGTGGAATTGCTTGGCTGGGGATGGTGTGAAGGCCAAAACTACAACCGTATTCAAAAAAGACCTGGATAAGTTCCTGGGAGATACGTCCATCAATGGCTATTAGCCCCATGTTCTAGGTGTCTCTAAATCTCTGACTGCCAGAAGCTGGAACTGGATGATAGGATGGATCACTCAAATTGCTCTGGTCGCTGTCGGAAGACAGGATACTGGGCTAGCTGGACCATTGGTCTGACCCAGTACGGCCATTCTTTGGTTCTAGCCACACCTATGACACCATCTCCTGTTTGTCTGACTGTCCACGTCCGGTCATCCTCTCTTCTAACATGAGCCTGAACTCCAGGGGGCAGGGACCTCACTTCTGTGGCCTGTGATGGCCCATGCACAGCCACGGCCCAATATAAATAATTTGTCACTAATGCCCCCTCCCGTCTAGCCTTACTTCAGGTTAAAGCTATCCTTGGTAAAAGTAAAGCAGCTCTGGAGAGCTGGCTGTCCCTGCTGCCTCTCTCAGAATGGGGAGAGGAGCTCCGCAGGGCCACACTGCTTTCCAGATCTACCAGCAGGCCATGCATTGCCTCTCACAGCACAGCCGGGGACCAGACAGCAGGCGGGCAGTGAAGGCACTTTAGGGTTTAATGCTGCATGTAAAAATGGAGGCAGCGCAAGAGCTTCAAGGGACATTGTCTGGCTTTTCTTGTTTTAAGTTTCACTTCCTGTACTAAACACCCCCCTCCCCCCCAAAAAAGGGTGACTAGAGTTGAACATTGGCATGTATTCCTCCCCCCCAGCAATCCACAAAGCGGGTTTTCCTGTTCTCTTCTCAGCTGGGCCCGTGAAATTAGAGCCAGGCCATTTCACTTTCTGGCTCTTGCTAGCCCAATGCTGGAGCCTCAGCCACCATGGATGCCGGGGAGGGGGATTAAAATGAGGAGTGACCCAGGTATTTGCCACTGTACTTGGATGCGTAACTGGAAGCTGTATCGTGCCTGAGCCAATGAGAAGCCAGACTGCAATCGGTGTCAGCCACACGCACAGCACTGGGCAGCAGGATCCGTACAGTGAAGCCATGACACAGAAGAACGCATCCGTAATCCCCTCCTGCTTTGCTGCGAACTGGCTGTTGTCCAAAGGCCTTATGAGAGGTGCCGGACAGGGCCATCTGTCATGCTGGACCCCTGGCCAGGAGGAAAGGAGGCGAAACCCCATTTTCTAAACGTAATGTGAGAAGTATTAGCCTCTTTTATAAAGTGATTGATTGTTTCTAAAATCAATCACAGGGTCGCTGCACTCCAGAGAGGGGTGGGCCCTGTCTTGTGCTACCACCTGGTGGGCAGGAAGGAGACCTCCTCTGAGAGTGTGAGAAGTCACACCCCATGCAGTATGACTAAGGGAACTGTCAGGATGAACAGGTGCCCAAGCAGAGTGACCACATGGCTGTCCTTCCTCATCCAGCCTCCTGGCTGCTTGTTACACCTGCTCCTGGAGCCGCCTCGAAGAGGAGACTAAGTGCTGGGGGGCAGAAAGCTCGTCTGTCCATTTCCATGATAGGACCCAGCACACCTCTGAGTGCTGGGTAGGGCAGTGAGTCCTGAGATCATTTCTAGCTGCATCTTAAGCAAAGTCTGTTGTCAGTGACAAAGTGATGTCTGTAAAACCTGGCGAAGGCCCAAGACAGGGATCCTCCCGAGAGGCAACGGGCAGGTCTCCAACCTAGCAGGTGCTCTGAGCAGGACAGAGGTCAGATATGGGAGAGGAAAAGGCCTGTGGTTGGAGGGGCAGGGAAGAAGGGCGTGGCTTGAAGAGGAGAGCAGCTCTGCTGAGCTGGCCAGGCTGCAGGTAAGATCTGGGAGCGGTGGGTGGCAGCTCCTCTTAACTGTATTTGGACTGTTACTTGGAGAGGTCGGCTCTCAAAGCTGGGATCAGGCACAGATGGGGCTTGGAGCACTCACTGGCCCTTCCCTCACATTGCCCCACTACCTGTCTGGTAATTAGGTTCTTTAGCACTTTCCTTTAGGATAAAACACACATTTTGGCTCCAAAGATCCAGACTCCGTTTCCTGGAGTCGAGGAGTTTGGACTTATGACCTACTCTGCTCAATCGACTTTCCTAGGGGCTGCTTCCTGGGCGCACTTCTGCCCTATTAGCATACGCAAGCCCCCTGCCTCTCTTCCTCCACAAGTCCAGTTTTCTCACAATGCACTCCCGCTCCAATGGCCAGCCCCCAGTCTGTGCACTGCTTCCCTAGCCGTGACAGACGTTTGACTCTTCACCACCCACCTGGCATCTCTTCTGATCACGGGATCCCATGGCAAGTCCTTTAGCATCATTATCCATTTGATTACCCTAGAGCCTGGAGCTCTAGTGGTGGCCCAGAACTCCACCGTGCTGGGCACTGTGCAGACACGCTCTGCCCCAGAGAGTTTACAGCCTAAGTCTAAGGCTAGACAACAGATGGATCTGAACAGCAGACTACAGGGAAACAGTGAGACACTATTAATATACGGAGATATATCTGTAGTAAGTGAAGGCCCTGATAAAGGCCCAGTATGAGGCCTGAACTAAAATAATGGCCAAGACTTTGCTAACATAAAGCAAAGTGAAGCTGTGAGCCAGAAGCAGGCCCTGCTCACAGAAGCTGGCAAGGAAAGGGCTGATGCTGCAAGAAGATACGTACCTAAAAGGTACTGAACACTAGAGATCAGAACATTCACATACTTGCACATTCCACACAGATAACAAGGAACAGACTGACCCATCCCAATGACAGGGTCAAAAGGGTAATATGATGGCTAGAGTTGTTTTGATCGAACCAACATGTACAAGGTGAGAGGCGGCACCTTACTACGTAGAGGGGTTGTACCTTGCTACGTAGAAGGGTTGTACCTCAATACGTCAGGAGTGATGTGTAACTTGTTTGTACCTGTGTATAAGAATGCATCCTTGGGGCGATGTCTTTGTCCGGCCGAGGGGGCAGTGGAAAGTCCCGCCACTAACTGAGCCGAGTCCATTGACCGTGGGTACATATTCGTAGTATGCCCTGAGTTAGGCTAAGAAACCTACAGGGAACTATTATTGTATCCAAAACGGCAATAAACCTGGCCGACGTGCCTTCGTACCTTACTAGACTCTGTGGTCATTGGGGGTTCTCTTTGGGTCTACTGTGTCAGCTATCTGCAGAGCTGGGGCAGCACACAGAGGGAACACACGCACGCAGCCGAGTGATACCAACAAGGAGAGAGCAGAGCACCACACGGGTAACATCTAACAACAATATCTACCTCACAGAACTGGAAGGGACCCTGAAAGGTCATCGAATCCAGTCCCCTGCCTTCACTAGCAGGACCAGATCCCTAAGTGGCCCCCTCAAGGATTGAACTCACAGCCCTGGGTTTAGCAGGCCAATGCTCAAACCACTAAGCAACCCATTCCTCCCCTGGAAGGGGGTAATGAGAGCCTGGGGACTCCATCAGCTCCACCCTGTTACCCCTGGCAGGATCTGTCTACACAGCAAAGAGAAACCTACACCTGATGGCCAGCTCAGGCTGTGGGGCTCTTTCATTGCTGTGCACACCTCTGGGCTCTAGGACCCTGTGGGATGGGAGGGTCCCAGAGCTCGGGTTGCAGCCCAAGGCCAGAGCGCACAGAGCAGTGAAACAGCCCCGCAGCCCAGCCCGTGAGCAAGTGGGCTGGCAGGGTCGCTGGTCCCGCGGCTCCGGTGGACCTCCCGCTGGCGTGCCTGCGGAGGGTCCGCTGGTCCCGCGGCTTTGGTGGACCTCCCCCAGGCGCCCCCCGCGGCATGCCACCCCAAGCACACACTTGGCGTGCTGGGGCCTGGAGCCGCCCCTGCTGTGCAGACAGACACAGAGAAGTGTCAAGCCTGGAGGGGTTGGTTTAAAAGGGGAAGTAATGGACCTCTTATGGCAGCTCATGAGGGAAGGCCCAGCTAGGGCCAGCGGAAACCTAGAGTGTGTCTGGAGGCCTGGGGTCAGGGGCCACACTGAGAATGCCAGAGCCTCTGCGGCTCAGGTAGCCTGGTGCAGGGCCTTTACATTTGTATTGCTCCTTGTAACTAATCTCCTTTCTTTTGGGATCTGCAGAGGAGTGAGCCCGAGGAGCTGCTGTGCGAAAGGCCTAGCGACAGGGAGAGGGAGGAAGCAGGGGGTCTGAGCAGATAGCCTGTAGCTGCTTAGCGAGCCCCCATACTGGAGCCCAGAGTGGAAGATGGACCTGAGTTCCCCTCCCAGCCCTGTGAGGACAGCGGCACGGAAAGCCCTGGAGAGAGGCTGAAAGGCAGGAAAGCCTGAATGCAGGCTGAAGACCTGATGTGTGGGTGTCCTGTTGGGCTGGACTCGGTTTGCCCCAGCCCGGGTGGGGCTATTGGTAGAGCCCTGGTTTTTTGCAAATGTGAAACAACATGGAAAAAAATGGAAAAACCCATCCTGCAGCAGGGGCTCTTGTCCTGCAGGGCTGGGCCCAGCTCCCTGCTCCTGAAATTGCAACCTAGCATGTGGGGGTGCAGCACAACTCGCTCCTGGCCACCCTCCACCCCCTGACATCATGACTGAGGAGCAGCCAGGCCAAACTCAAGTGCTATGCACCAGGTTGCAATGCCCAGAGCAGGGAGCCAGACCCATAGGACAGGAGCTGCTGTTGTGGGAAGAGTGCAGGGAAGGCTCATGTGCAACTCCCTCACCCCCCTCCACCATCACCACCAGGGCCTCCCCACACCCCAGGGGAGGACCTGACCCCCAGGGTAGGGGAATGCATAAAACTAAACAAGACGACATTTCCAAAAACGTATAACAAATGAAAAGAATTTCCCAGGGGTCAAGCCTCTTGCGGAGGGCCAGCCATGAGAACCAATGGGACAACACAGGGCTGCAGCCCCTGTGAGCAGGGGACTGCAGAGGAGAAGACCCTGCTGTTCCATGCCCAGCCGAGTCAGGGCGAGCTACCCCTCTACACCGTGCCAGGTCTGAGCGTTACCCGCTGGTCCCACAGCCTGGCTGTGCTTGAAGCAGAAGTGGGGCTTTCATAAAGTGCCCTCACATGTCTTTACACTCACTGCCAATCCCATCAGCTGAGGAGAAAGTCATTTGTCATCTGCTAGCAGTAGTGGGGCCAGGTTCACTGCAGTGTCATCAGCCTGTGTTGCACAAGGCAGGAAAACCTGTTTCTTTAAAAGGCAGATGACCCAAGGGTCATAGTGGGGTGGGTGCTTGGCTACTCTGACTCAGCCTGGCGCACTTGGGCTTAGAAAGGGGGGCAGTGTTAAGCCTCAGATGCTACAAAGGAGGGTTTTTAGTGCACTGCCCTGCTCTTCCTGTAAATAACCGTCCAGTAGCAGCCTTACAGCCCAAGGGAAAATACCCCCCCAGTCAGGGTTTTGCTGACACAAACCCACCTGCCCTGGAGGTCAGCTGTGCAAGAGACAGGGTAGGGAAGGGGAGTCACCTAAAATGGCTCTTTGGTGAAATCCAACCCCAGACAGAAGCGAACTTGTCCAGAGTCCCCAGGTAAGCGATCAGAGGGGGAGACTGAGCCAGCAGAAGTACAAAATGAAGCCTGTCTCCTTTCCATTCACCCCCGCTGGAAATTCTGCAACATCCTCTGCTAGGGGATGTCCTTAGCCCTCTACATTCAGCACAGGCACGAGTCGCACATGCAGCAGAGAGCAGGCGCCTGTCTCGGGGAAGGGAAGGGGCTGCGGCAACACAGCTGAGCTACCCACGCAGCACAGGAGCAGCAAGCAGGGAAGGTGACATGACCTCAGCTTGCCCTAGAGAACATTTCCAATGAAAGCTGAGAGGCCCTGGCCTTTACCAGATCACATTTCCTGTAGCAGCCTCCACACACGCAGCAGCCTGTGTCGAGAGCACCCCGCACTACCATTTAGGCAGCCTAGGCAATCGCCTAGGGCGCCAGAATAATTGGTGGGCGGCATTTTGCCGGAGGGGGCAGCAGGCAGCTCCGGTGGAGCTGCCGCAGTGGTGCCTGCGGAGGGTCCGCTGGTCCGTGGCTTCGGTGGAGCTGCCGCAGTCGTGCCTGTGGACGGTCGGCTGCTCGCGCAGCTCCAGTGGACCTCCTGCAGGCACGACTGCGGCAGCTCCACCGGAGCCACTGAGCACCGGACCCTCCGCAGGCACCACTGCGGCAGCTCCACCGGAGCCACAGGACCAGCGCACGGGGTGGCGAAATTGCTGGCCGCCTAGGGCACTCAAACCCCTAGCGCCGGTCCTGCTCACACACCAATGAGAAATGGAGAGCTGAGAGAGAAGGAGGGACTCAGAGGCAGATGAGCATCAGGCAGATGTGAGAGCATAAAGGAAAGGTTTCAGAGTAGCAGCCGCGTTAGTCTGTATCTGTGAAAAGAACAGGAGTACTTGTGGCACCTTAGAAACTAACACATTTATTTGAGCATGAGCTTTCGTGGGCTACAGCCCACTTCTTCGAATGCATAGAATGGAACACATAGTGAGGAGATAAATATACACATACAGAGAGCATGAAAAGGTGGGAGTTGTCTTACCAACTCTGAGAGGCCAATTAAGAAAGAAAAAAACTTTTGAAGTGATAATCAGGATAGATTCAAAGTTTGTAATGTCTGTACTGGGCTATCTCCCCTTGTAAGTATTCTCACGCTTATCAAACTGTCTGTACTGGGCTACCTTGATTATCACTTCAAAAGTTTTTTTCTTACTTAATTGGCCTCTGAGTTGGTTAGACAACTCCCATCTTTTCATGCTCTCTGTATGCGTATATTTATCTCCTCACTATGTGTTCCATTCTATGCATCCGAAGAAGTGGGCTGTAGCCCACGAAAGCTTATGATGAAATAAATTTGTTAGTCTCTAAGGTGCCACAAGTGCTCCTGTTCTTTTTGCATAAAGGAAAGAGCACCCTGCAACTGGAGAATCCCAGGGGCTGTCTGCCCCTTTTTGGGAACCCCTCCCTGGCACTAGCCCTGTGCACATCCACCAGTGAGCACTAGAGCAGACAGGGCACAAGCATTTTTACCTGCTCTGCCTGCACTGGCACTCATCACAGCAATACTGTGGAGTGGCAATGGGGCAGGGATTATTTCCTACCAAACAGCAGTGCGCACGAGGCGAGTGGGGAAGGGGCAGGAGCCCCAGTCTGGAGCACAGCAGTGCAGGGGAGGCAGGTGGCTAAGACGTTCCAGGCAAGCAGGGCAGGAAGACAGAGCTCTGGGAACAGGAGGAAGGTATTTGATTGTATTTGGAGACAGGAACCCCGGGAAGTGGAGAGAGGAGGTGAGGGGAGAGTGGACAGGATGCCCTGGCAGAGGCTGGAGGAGATGTGGTCCTGCTCCCAGGCTCCAGCATCCTTGACCACCTGGAGTCGAGGGTGGGGGATTTAGAAAGAACAAAAGGGAATCCCAACGCCCCCTTTGCTGCTGGACTGACTAGGCTCTTTTGCAGCTGACGTCCTGTGGGAGTGCCGGTGTGGATGTGCATGCACCAGCATGAGGGGCACACTATTAAGGGCCAAAAAGCAAGTTATTCCGATGGGTAGGAAAGATAGAAAATGTGGCAAAAGACCACCTTGTCTTAACCATGAGATCTTGCATGACCTACAAAATAAAAAGGAGTCATATAAAAAATGGAAACTAGGTCAGATTACAAAGGATGAATATAGGCAAATAACACAGGAATGCAGGGGCAAGATTAGAAAGGCAAAGGCACAATATGAGCTCAAACTAGCTATGGGAATAAAGGGAAACAAGAAGACTTTTTATCAATAGATTAGAAGCAAGAGGAAGACCAAGGACAGGGTAGGCCCACTGCTCAGTGAGGAGGGGGAAACAGTAACGGGAGACTTGGAAATGGCAGAGATGCTTAATGACTTCTTTGTTTCGGTCTTCACTGAGAAGTCTGAAGGAATGTCTAGTATAGTGAATGCTTATGGCAAGGGGGTAGGTTTAGAAGATAAAATAAAAAAAGAGCAAGTTAAAAATCACTTAGAAAAGTTAGATGCCTGCAAGTCACCAGGGCCTGATGAAATGCATCCTAGAATACTCAAGGAGTTAATAGAGGAGGTATCTGAGCCGTTAGCTATTATCTTTGGAAAGTCATGGGAGACGGGAGAGATTCCAGAAGACTGGAAGGGGGCAAATATAGTGCCCATCTATAAAAAGGGAAATAAAAACAACCCAGGAAACTACAGACCAGTTAGTTTAACTTCTGTGCCAGGGAAGATAACGGAGCAAGAAATTAAAGAAATCATGTGCAAACACTTGGAAGGTGGTAAGGTGATAGGGAATAGCCAGCATGGATTTGTAAAGAACAAATCGTGTCAAACTAATCTGATAGCATTCTTTGATAGGATAACGAGCCTTGTGGATAAGGGAGAAGCGGTGGATGTGGTATACCTAGACTTTAGTAAGGCATTTGATACGGTCTCGCGTGATATCCTTATCGATAAACTAGGCAAATACAATTTAGATGGGGCTACTATAAGGTGGGTGTATAACTGGCTGGATAACCGTACTCAGAGAGTAGTTATTAATGGCTCCCAATCCTGCTGGAAAGGTATAACAAGTGGGGTTCTGCAGGGGTCTGTTTTGGGACTGGTTCTGTTCAATATCTTCATCAACGACTTAGATGCTGGCATAGAAAGTACGCTTATTAAGTTTGCAGATGATACCAAACTGGGAGGGATTGCAACTGCTTTGGAGGACAGGGTCAAAATTCAAAATGATCTGGACAAATTGGAGAAATGGTCTGAGGTAAACAGGATGAAGTTTAACAAAGACAAATGCAAAGTGCTCCACTTAGGAAGGAACAATCAGTTTCACACATACAGAATGGGAAGAGACTGTCTAGGAAGGAGTATGACAGAAAGAGATCTAGGGGTTATAGTGGACCACAAGCTTAATATGAGTCAACAGTGTGATACTGTTGCAAAAAAAGCAAATGTGATTCTGGGATGCATTAACAGGTGTGTTGTAAACAAGACACGAGAAGTCACTCTGCGCTGGTTAGGCCTCAACTGGAGTATTGTGTCCAGTTCTGGACATCGCATTTCAAGAAAGATGTGGAGAAATTGGAGAGGGTCCAGAGAAGAGTAACAAGAATGATTAAAGGTCTTGAGAATATGACCTATGAAGGAAGGCTGAAAGAATTGGGTTTGTTTAGTTTGGAAAAGAGAAGACTGAGAGGGGACATGATAGCAGTTTTCAGGTATCTAAAAGGGTGTCATCAGGAGGAGGGAGAAAACTTGTTCACCTTAGCCTCTAATGATAGAACAAGAAGCAATGGGCTTAAACTGCAGCAAGAGAGATTTAGGTTGGACATTAGGAAAAAGTTCCTAACTGTCAGGGTAGTTAAACACTGGAATAAATTGCCTAGGGAGGTTGTGGAATCTCCATCTCTGGAGATATTTAAGAGTAGGTTAGATAAATGTCTATCAGGGATGGTCTAGACAGTATTTGGTCCTGCCATGAGGGCAGGGGACTGGACTCGATGACCTCTCGAGGTCCCTTCCAGTCCTAGAGTCTATGAATTTATGTGCGCCCAGACTTGGGGCTTCAGCAGCAGTGAGGCAGGGGATGTCCTCAGGAGCCACGGTTAGGGTGGATGCCCCGGCGTGTCCCAGTGACAGACAGACAGGGAGTGTTATTCGTCTTATGGTAGCACCTAGAGCCCTAGTCAGGGTCCAAGCCCCACTGCAGTAGGCACTGCACAAACAGAACACAGAGAGTCCCTGGCCCAGAGCGTTATAACCTACATATAAGATGAGACAATGGGTGGATACAGACAGACTGACAGTCGAGGACGAGGAAACAAGAGGACATTGATCAGCATAAGCTGTGCTCTCAGCACATCAGGGCCCACCTGTCAAGTATTTTGTAGGCATCAAGGCAAAGGAGAACGTTAAGGATGTGGAGGAGGAAACGAGGTGGGTTTGCAGATGTTTATGGGAAGCTTCTCCCCAGAGTGAAGGGCAGCACAGGAGAAAGCAGGAAGGGGCCTGTTTGAAAATTCAACAAGCGGGTGATGGAGGCTGGAATCCTGAGTTGATTGGAGGCAGGACTCAGCCTTTCAGTACTGACTGAGAGGTGAGAAGTAGTCTGGGGACAGTCGAAGGGCCTTGAAAATGTCAACAAATAGTGTATGTCTGATGAGCTAGAGGAGGAGCCAGCGTAAGTATGCAGGGGGGCGGTGATGTGGTCAGAGCAACTGGCTGGGACAATGATCCTGGCAGCAGCATTCTGAGTGGACAGGAGGAGGGCAAGATGGTGTGTGAGACAGCCAGAAGGAAGGGTGCTGCAGTGAGAGAAATGAGATGGTGAGAGCTTGGGGAAAAGTTTAGCTGTGTGGATGGAGAGGAAGGCTGGATCTTAGAGACACGAAGCAGAAATGTTGTGCGTGACCTGTATAGTCTGGATGCAAGGCTCTAGAGAGAGGTCTGAGTTGAAGATGACACCCAGGTTACACGCCTGCGTTACAGGCAGAATGGTAGTGTTGTCTACAGTCATCAAGGAAGGGGGTAGCAGAGTGGGTTTGGGGAAGGGTGGAGATTAAGAGCTTGGTTTTAGCCAGGTTGAGCTCGAGCTGCCAGCTAGACATCCAAGAGAAGAGGTCACAGAGACAGGCCAAGATTTCAGTTTGGACAGAGGGAAACAGGTTTGGGGCAGAGAGGTAGATGTCAGTCCTCAGAATACAGCTGGGAGCTGAATTTGTGTTTGCAGATGAGGTGACCAGAGATAAGGTGCAGAGGGAGGCAAGATGGGAACCAAGGACAGGGCCCAGTGGAACTTCCACAGAAAGCTGCAGGGGGCTGAGGAGGATCCCCCGAAGAACTCCCAGAGGGAGCAATTAGAGAGGCAGGAGGAGAACCAAGAGAAGACAGTCATGGAAGTCAAGGGAGGACACGATTTCCAGAAGTGCATGATCAACTGCGCTGAAGGCAGCCAACAGGTCAAAGAGAGGAAATGGCGGTTCCGAGCTTTAGCTAGGAAGAGGTCATGAGAGACTTTGGGAACACTATCTCAGCAGAGAGTAAGGGGCAGAAGAGAGAAGAAGGGGTTTAACTCGGGAAGCTCTTCGGCCTGAGGTATCCAGGGCTGACAGAGATGAGTGGGAAGGAGTCAGTCAGTGCAAAGGCAGATGGAGTCAGGTGGCATCTCCACAGAAATGATGCGACAGTTTAAGCTGGGAAAGTTCAAGTCCAAGTAGGTGCTTCCAGAGGAGGAGAAGAGCGAAGATAGAGCCTTCTGACAGCGTGCAGCTGTCAGCACTCAGAGCTGAATGAGGAAAGCCTCCATCAGAGAGTTAAAAGCAGAGGTTAGAAAGGTGAGTTACACCAGGAGAGGAGACTGCTTTAGACACCGGCCTCTTGGCTGAGGCATCCATGGGAGACAATGGCCAAGATCTCAGTCCATATCTACAATGTGCTCCATGGCCTGGGCCCAGCATAGCTAACAGAGCCTAATGTTCCGGGATGAAGACCATAGTCAACAGCTCCACTCCTCTGGCGCAATGGACTCTCTGCAATAAAGGTAAAACTCGCCTGTGCAGGAGACATAACTTTCTCAGGGCCAGCCTGAGCCTGCGGAATGAACTCCCCCACCACCTACGGACCATCCTAAACCTCTCCACCTTCCACTTCAAGAGCTGGGCACATTTCTCCAACCTGCCTTTGCTGGCAGACACAGAGCAGTGAGTATACTTAAACTACCCAAACAAAGCGCTCCCCTGCACACACTTCTCCCCTGGGGAGAGGACGAGAGAACAACACCCCAGAACAGACGCTGGTCATGTTGTTTCATACAGGCACTCAGACCCTGCAGTGATGAACACTGTATAAGAACAGACACAGAATAAATGTCAGGCTGGGGCACAGAAGGATGTGGGGGGCGAGAGAGGGAAAGCTGATGTTCCTGTTTACCTAACAGAACTCTGCTTCTCTGATGCAAACGCAGCTCCTTCTCCTCACTAGCCTCGCCGTACACTGGGAGTCAGACAAGCCTTCAGAATTCCTGTCCCACCAGACATCATCTCATACAACAGCCAGGAATTCAATCCCCAGTCAGAAACATACACAAATCTCTACAGTCTGCTGGTCACACACTCACAGCGGAGACTAAGGACTTTATCACCTGAATTATTCTGCAGAACCCCTCAGTGCTGTCTCATCCTGAGTTATTCATGATCCACAGTCACACACAGGTCGGGGAAGGTACTTCTAGCCCAGCCTTTAAGCAGAGAATGGCTACTGGCCATGCCACTCACAGGGAAACCTGACAAGTGTTTGTAAAGACACTGTGCGAACATGGACACTTGTGACCAGTGATGGGGGACCACCACAGGCCTCTGGAGGCCTCCCATCATCCCCAGAGCTGGGAAAGTGCAGAGCTGCCTTCCACATGGTCCCCAGTAGCTGACTCGCCTGCATCAGAGGAACCCTCCTCTAAGGGTGAGAAGAGAGTTCAGGCTCCAGGGTCTATTCAGTCCTTGGCTATTCTGCTGAGACTGTCAGCAAGGGGGTCAGTTGGGGCCAGTCTAATGGTGGGTCCCTGCTGGGGGCATCGGCTCCAGGGGGCTAGTACCACATGAGCCCCCTAAGCAGCCATGGAGTGGGAGATTTCAGTCATGAAATCCTCTTCTGGAGGCAGGGTCAGTAACCAGGTTGGGGCAGCACAGGCCTGTGCAACTCCTGCCTCAAAAGCGGCTGAGCAAATGGGCCCCTTCCTTCGGGGCGGTGGGACGAATGAAAGGCCCTACCAGGGGTGTAGAAACTCCAATCCTGAGGCACAGAGGGAGGGGCTGGGGTGTGGGAGCTGGTGCTGACTGACCCTGGAGAGGAGGGGGTAACTGTCCTCTTCAGACCCTTCCTAACACAACCCCCCGTAACCTCCAGTACCTGACCTCTCCCCAACCCCCTCAGTACTTACCCCCCTTCCCAGCTCTCCCAGTACCTGTTCCCCCCCATGCCCTGCACTTCCTACCTCAATCTCACCCGACCCCCACACTGCTTCCCCCCGACCCCATGCCACTCCTCCCCATCCCCTCAGTTCTTATCACCGCCCAGCACCAGCCCGCCGTGCCCCCACCCCTTCAGGTCATATCCCTCCAGTTCTTACCCCTTCCCCACCCTGCCCCCCAAGTTCTTACCCCCTCCCCACCCCAGCCCCTTTGCCCACCCCCTCAGGTCATATCCCTCCAGTTCTTACCTCATCCACACCCCAGCCCCCAAGTTCTCACCCCTTGCCCCCACCTCAGGTCATACCCCCAGCCCCCCAAGTTCTTACCCCTTTCCCCCACCTCAGGTCGTACCCCCCCAGCCCCCCAAGTTCTTACCCCTTGCCCCCACCTCAGGTCATACCCCCCAGCCCCCCAAGTTCTTACCCCTTGCCCGCACCTCAGGTCATACCTCCCAGCCTCCCAATTTCTTACCCCTTGCCCCCACCTCAGGTCATACCTCCCAGTCCCCCAAGTTCTTACCCCCTGCCCCCACCTCAGGTCATACCTCACAGCCCCCCAAGTTCTTACCCCCTGCCCCCACCTCAGGTCCTACCCCCCCAGCCCCCCAAGTTCTTACCCCCTGCCCCCACCTCAGGTCCTACTCCCCAGCCCCCCAAGTTCTTACCCCCTGCCCCCACCTCAGGTCCTACCCCCCCAGCCCCCCAAGTTCTTACCCCCTGCCCCCACCTCAGGTCCTACCCCCCCAGCCCCCCAAGTTCTTACCCCTTGCCCCCACCTCAGGTCCTACCCCCCAGCCCCCCAAGTTCTTACCCCCTGCCCCCACCTCAGGTCCTACCCCCCCAGCCCCCCAAGTTCTTACCCCCTGCCTCCACCTCAGGTCCTACGCCCCAGCCCCCCAAGTTCTTACCCCTTGCCCCCACCTCAGGTCATACCTCCCAGCCCCCCAAGTTCTTACCCCCTGCCCCCACCTCAGGTCCTACCCCCCCAGCCTCCCAAGTTCTTACCCCTTGCCCCCACCTCAGGTCATACCTCCCAGCCCCCCAAGTTCTTACCCCCTGCCCCCACCTCAGGTCCTACCCCCCCAGCCCCCCAAGTTCTTACCCCCTGCCCCCACCTCAGGTCCTACCCCCCCAGCCCCCCAAGTTCTTACCCCTTGCCCCCACCTCAGGTCCTACCCCCCAGCCCCCCAAGTTCTTACCCCCTGCCCCCACCTCAGGTCCTACCCCCCCAGCCCCCCAAGTTCTTACCCCCTGCCTCCACCTCAGGTCCTACGCCCCAGCCCCCCAAGTTCTTACCCCTTGCCCCCACCTCAGGTCATACCTCCCAGCCCCCCAAGTTCTTACCCCCTGCCCCCACCTCAGGTCCTACCCCCCCAGCCTCCCAAGTTCTTACCCCTTGCCCCCACCTCAGGTCCTACCCCCCCAGCCCCCCAAGTTCTTACCCCCTGCCCCCACCTCAGGTCCTACCCCCCCAGCCCCCCCAAGTTCTTACCCCCTGCCCCCACCTCAGGTCATACCCCCCAGCCCCCCAAGTTCTTACCCCCTGCCCCCACCTCAGGTCATACCCCCCAGCCCCCCAAGTTCTTACCCCCTGCCCCCACCTCAGGTCATACCCCCCAGCCCCCCAAGTTCTTACCCCCTGCCCCCACCTCAGGTCCTACCCCCCCAGCCCCCCAAGTTCTTACCCCCTGCCCCCACCTCAGGTCCTGCCCCCCAGCCCCCCAAGTTCTTACCCCCTGCCCCCACCTCAGGTCCTGCCCCCCAGCCCCCGGCCGGCCCCCCCGTACCACGCTCCGGCGGGCGTCCGTGTGGCGCAGGGCGAGGCGGAAGAGCCGCCCCCCGGCGGGCCCGGGCCGCACGCTGAGCTGCAGGCGGAGCAGCGCGTCCCCGGCGGCCGAGGCCCCGGCGGGCGGCGGCAGGAGGCCGAGCGGCCGCGCCGCCCAGACGCGCACGGACATGAGCACGGTGGGGGGCGGCGCGGGGCCGCCGGGGGGCCCGGGGGCGGGAGCGCCCGGCAGAGCCATCGCCCGAGCCGAGCCGAGCCGAGCCGAGCGGCCGCCGCACTTCCGCGCCGGCCGGCTGGAAACACGCCCCGGCCGCGGCGTTCCGGGCGGGACGCGGGCGGGTGGCAGGCTCGCGTGGGACCACGGGCGGGCGGCGGCCACGGGCGGGGCCACGGGCGGTTGGCAGGCTCGCGTGGGTTGGGGCAGTGGCCACGGGCGGGTGGCAGGCTAGCGTGGGACCACGGGCGGGCGGCGGCCACGGGCGGGTGGCAGGCTCGCGTGGGTTGGGGCAGTGGCCACGGGCGGGTGGCAGGCTCGCGTGGGACCACGGGCGGGGCCACGGGCGGGTGGCAGGCTCGCGTGGGTTGGGGCAATGGCCGCGGGAGGGACAGGCGCTGTGGGCACGTAGAACACCCGTGGGCAGGGACGTGCCACGGGACACGGCCCCAGGCGGGCGTGTGGACCGGGATGTGACCACGGCTGGGCAGTACAGTGGGCCGTGGGCAGGCACATGCGGAGGGGCATGGGGCACTGACCATGGGCAAGCAGTACACTGGGCACAGACGCATAGTGGGAGCCTCAGGCAGTCGTGTAGAGGGGCACTGGCCGCAGACACATACAGCCGGCCACAGGCAGGCACGTACAGTGCAGCCCAGTCCACGGTGGCCAGTATTTCAGGCCACAGGCAGGCACACGCAGTAGGGCACAGGCCAGGGGCTGGCAGTAAAGTGGGCCATGGGCACATGCAGTTGGCTGCCTTTGCACATGTGAAGCGGAACACAGACCTTGGGTGGATCGTACAGCTTGCCGCGGGCAGGGACGTACTGGGGGGCACAGGGCAGGGACAGACACATACAGCAGGGTGTGGGTCACAGGCAGGTGCAGTAGGGCACATGCCCTGGTCTGGCAGCAGGACACATGCCCAGACTTGCTGCACAGTCACCTTGGCACAAGGTCTCCCCGCATGCCAGAGCGTAGCAGGGTTCCAAAAAAGATTGTTCAGATCCCACCACCAAGCTCCCATCTGCCATGATGTCTTCAAAACACTTGACCGTGGTTCAGCCGCTGGTGTGCTGAGGAGACCAGTGCCTGGTCTGCTGACCACTGGCGGCTGAGTGTTTGCTTGGGCTTCCCTATCTGTCACCTCTTGTTTTACACATAGATTATAAATTCTGGGGCAGGGACTGTCTTTTAGTTCTGTTTGTACAGTGCTAGCGCACTGGGGGCCTGGTCTGTGACTGGGGCTCTTCGATGCTACTGGAATATAAATAATATTAGAACTTCCATGTAACCTGGACTCAAATGCTCCTGCTTCGGGGTACAAACCAGCCACGGGCTGACAGGGTGTAGGGAGGAGCTTTCTTCAGGGGTATGTTCACAGCTTCCAAGGCCAGAAGGGACCACTCTGATTAGCCTGCCTGACCTCCTGTGTGGCAGGCCAGAGGACTGCCCCAAAACAATTCCTTTTAAACTAGGGCAGATCTTGTAAAACAATTCTACCTTGATTTAACAGTTGTCAGTGATGGAGAAGCCACCACGCCCCTTGGTAAACTGGTCCAATAGTTAATTGCTCTCACTGTTAAACATGTATACCCTATTTCCAATCTGAATTTGTCTAGCTTCAACTTCCAGCCATTGGATTGTGTTAGACCTATTAATCTATTAGAGTTCTTTGAAGGGGTCAACAAACATGTGGACAAGGGGGATCCAGTGGACATAGTGTACTTAGATTTCCAGAAAGCCTTAGACAAGGTCCCTCACCAAAGGCTCTTATGTAAATTAACCTGTCATGGGATAAAAGGGAAGGTCCTTTCCTTGTTAAAAGACAGGGAACACAGGGTAGGAATTAATGGTAAATTCTCAGAATGGAGATGGGTAACTAGTGGTGTTCCCCAAGGGTAAGTCCTAGGACCAATCCTATTCAATTTATTCAGAAATGATCTGGAGAAAGGGGTAAACAGTGAGGTGGCAAAGTTTGCAGATGATACTAAACTGCTCAAGATAGTTAAGACCAAAGCAGATTGTGAAGAACTTCAAAAAGATCTCACAAAACTAAGTGATTGGGCAACAAAATGTTAAATGAAATTTAATGTGGGTAAATGTAAAGTGATGCACATTGGAAAAAATAACCCCAACTATACATACAATATGATGGGGGCTAATTTAGCTACAAGAAGTCAGGAAAAAGATCTTGGCGTCATTGTGGATAGTTCTCTGAAGATGTCCATGCAGTGCACAGGGGCGATCAAAAAAACAAACAGGATGTTAGGAATCATTAAAAAGAGGATAGAGAATAAGACTGAGAATATATTATTGCCCTTATATAAATCCATGGTATGCCCACATCTCGAATACTGTGTACAGATGTGGTCTCCTCACCTCAGAAAAGATATTCTAGCACTGGAAAAGGTTCAGAAAAGGGCAACTAAAATGATTAGGGGTTTGGAGAGGGTCCCATACGAGGAAAGATTAAAGAGGCTAGGCCTCTTCAGCTTGGAAAAGAGGAGACTAAGGGGAGATATGATGGAGGTATATAAAATCATGAGTGATGTGGAGAAAGTGGATAAGGAAAAGTTATTTACTTATTCCCATAATACAAGAACTAGGGGTCACCAAATGAAATTAATAGGTAGCAGATTTAAAACAAATAAAAGAAAGTTCTTCTTCACACAGCACACAGTCAACTTGTGGAACTCCTTACCTGAGGAGGTTGTGAAGGCTGGGACTATAACAATGTTTAAAAGGGAACTGGATAAATTCATGGTGGCTAAGTCCATAAATGGCTATTAGCCAGGAAGGGTAAAGAATAGTGTCCCTAGCCTCTGTTTGTCAGAGGATGGAGAAGGATGGCAGGAGAGAGATCACTTGATCATTGCCTGTTAGCTTCACTCCCTCTGGGGCACCTGGTATTGGCCACTGTCGGTAGACAGATACTGGGCTAGATGGACCTTTGGTCTGACCCGGTACAGCCGTTCTTATGGCCTTCCTCTGCTAGATCGAAGAGCCCGTTATGGACTAGTTATTACTTAGTCCTGCCTTGAGTGCAGGGGATTGGACTAGATGACCTATTGAGGTCCTTTCTAGTCCTACGCTTCTGTGATTCTATGGTTATTAAATATTTGTTCCCCTGGTAGGTACTTATAGACTGTGATCAACTCACCCCTTAACCATCTCTTTGTTATAACACATTGAGCTCCTTGAGTCTATCACTATAAGGCAGATTTTCTAATCCTTTAATCATGTTCGTGGCCCTTCTCTGAACCCTCTCCATTTTTTAAACATCCTTCTTGAACTGTGGGCACTAGAACTGGACACAGGATTCACACCAGTGCCAAGACAGAGGTAAAATAGCCTCTCTACTCCGATTCAAAATTCCCGTTTATGCATCCAAGGATCACATTAGCCCTTTTGGCCAGAGCGTCACACTGGGAATTCATGTTCAGCTGATTATCCACCATGACCCCTAAATCTTTTTCAGAGTCACTGCTTCCTAGGATAGAGTCCTCATCCTGTGAGTATGGCTGTGACAGTCGGTATCCCTATGTTCACCCTTTTTACAAAGCTATAATAGATTTTGTACAAAGTGAGGTGTAGGCATCAGACACGGTGATGGCATTAAGCCTCCGATAGTCCCCACAGAACCAGATCAACCCGTCTTCCTTGGGGACCAACCTCATGGGTGAAGCCCATGGGCTGTTGAATGGCTGGATGCCTTATGCGGTATAATTTGAAAACTCATAATGTGCTGATCATTATTGTCCTGGTAAAATATGTGTGGCAACATTGTTTGTAAAGTGATAAAATCCTATTATATAACATTAGTGAGACATATTCCGAGTTTAGAAGAGCAGGCACAAACCAGTCCCTCGAAGACAAAAGGCAAACTGAGGCCTCAGCCAGGTGTCAACAAAATCAAAATGGACTATCACCTGGTTAAGTGGCCATTCTTTGGCAGGAAAAAGGGAGTGAGTGAGAAATGTACATGTTGGCAAAGAAACAGCTGGAGGTTCCTGTCCCACAGTCTCCTGAACCTCAGCTGGAGGTGACTTTCAAAGAAATAGAGCTATAAGAAAAGGGAACAGAGGCACCAAAATATCTATCCCTTCATCTCATGGCATCAACAACACCTGAAGGACAAGGAAATTAACACAGAACTGGGGGAGAGGTCCTGACTGAAAGGATTCCATCCAGCAAGACTGCTAAGGTATGTTGTGAGAGAAACCTTTGCTTTGAATTCGCTTAGCTTGTTAAGTTAGGTATTAGATGCATTTTACCTTTTATTTACTTTGTAGATGTCACAGAGTGTGGGGGAAACCAGGCCGTGCACCCCCAGCTTCCTGCGATGCACGTGACTCTCAACCACCCTGTAAAACAGGAGGTTTATTTAGACGACAGGAACAGAGTCCAAGACAGCTCTTGCAGGTACAGACAACAGGACCCCCTCAGTCAGGTCCATCTTGGGCAGGGGCAGGGAGGCCAGAGCTATGTCTAGGTGCCCCTCCATTTTCCCAGCCAGCCCCAAACTGAAGAAACTCCAGCCCCTCCTCTCGCCTTTGTCTCTTTCCCAGGCCAGGAAGTCACCTGATCTTTGTTCTCCAGCACATTCAGTAGGCACCTTTGCAGAGGAGGGGCCCAGGCCATCAGTTGCCAGGAGACAAGGTATCGGCCATTCTCTGTGCAGACAGTATCACACTGGCCCTGTAGGGCTCTGCAACAATCACATGCCCCCCTAGACACTTGAGAAATGCATAGGGGAAACTGAGGCACACACACAGCACTCAGAGAAAACATTAAGAACGTTCCCACTTCATCACAGTAGCTAATTCTGACTTTTATGCCTCATTATTTGTAATCATTTAAAATCTATCTGTATTTAATAAATTTCTTTTATTGTTTTATCTGTACGAGTGTCTGTTTCAAGTGTTCAGGATACTCCATTTGAGATAACAAGGTTTTTGCATTTCATTTTCTATTAATGAAATGACGGACTTTCTGTGAGCTTGTGTTGTCTAGGAGGTCGCTAGGCACTACCAGCTGCACATTTCTAGGGGAAAGTCTGGGACTGCGAGTTTGCTGCTGTTGCCCTGTAATGTAATTCAGGATTGGCTGACTAGAGCACTCGTACGGTATAGCGGGGGGTGATTTACATGCTAGAGGCTGTGTGTGCGGAGCAGGAGTGGTGATTGTCACAGCGAAGCAGTGTAAAAGGCACCCCAGGTTGGAGAATTGAGGGACACATCTGTCCATCAGTCCAGATTGTATCCTGGGTAATGGCACAGTGGCCTATCGTCTTTGTTCCTAGATGTCTGACCTCACATTTGGCCATTTTAAAATGCATCATGTTTGCTTGTCCCCCCCAGCTGATCATGTGATCCAGAGCATTGTATAACTGACCTGTCCTCTTCATTATTTACTGCTCACAAATGTTAGTGCACAAATGTTTGCCCGACCCAGGGGTTCCTTGCATCTGCCTCAGAAGCATCTCTGACAGGCTGCTGTCAATGCCTGGCTACTAACCTAGCAGGACCACACTGGCTTTTATGAACTGCTTTGTCATTGTAATCAAAACATAGAGTAATTAATTGGCTAGCTTGTATGTGCACCACTGCCTGGGTTGAAGAGAAGCAGAACTGATCCAGTGTGTGTCATGGGCCCTACGCTGATCCCTACTAAAGGAGATTCTTCTGTAACTCAACTAGTAGGGGCCTGTGCAGAAGAGCTAGGGCTCTCCTTGCTGTCACTGCAAAGTCGTGAGTAGCCACAGCATGTGCATGTTACAACGCATGTTCTCCATTAGGCACTCTCAGAGCTTGGCTGGAAGCACAGGAGACCTGTCCAATGCAAGCTCTCTGAGTCAGCCGTGCAAACATTCATTCTTGCCTGTGTTGGTCTGGCAACATCAGAGGAAAATCATATTTGCTCATTTGGGGCTGAAATCTCACACCTGCCCACCCCCATTTTCCCCAATCAGGGTCATAAGCCTCCTGATTTCTTTTTGGTAGAAAACAAAATAGGAAGCACTAGTGCTTGGGCTTATCTCAAATGTGGGATTTGATGGGGTATGTCAGGGTGTACAGCCCCCTACAGAGTTGGGAGAGAGAGGGTTAATCACCTCTTCCCAAAGCAGCAGTAGAAATGGACACAGGGAGAAGAATGTCTAGGTTCTGATTTGCAGAGTGTCATGCTCCCATCTAAGCGCCATACAACAATTAAAGATCGCACCAAGTGGCCGTTTTCTTACAGGTTTCAGAGGAGCAGCCGTCTTAGTCTGTATCCGCAAAAAGAACAGGAGTCCCTGTGGCACCCTAGAGACAAAGTACCCCTGTTCGTTTTCTCACAGTTTCCTTTGTTCCTGGGGCCATTTCAGGGGGTGGGGGGTGGCTTTTTTCATTCATTTTTAAAAATTCCTTCTTCCTTTCTACTTCCCCTCGAACGTCCCCAGTTCTTGGCTGATCTGTTACTGGGATGAGTGATGTGGGCCTTCTCAAAGAGGTGGGCCTTGCATTCAAATTGGGACATGGGCAGGTTCATTTTCAGCTGCTCTCGTAGGTGTCCCATAGCTGGGTCCTGCAGCTGGAAAGGCTGTGTTCCATGCACCTGTCTTATCTCAGTTCTCGGTTCAGTGTCCTGTAGGGCGCAGCTGTCTGTGAGGCTCACAAGTGGCTGCGTAGTTTTGAAGCAGCTCAGACCATTGAGTACCGCGTAAATCAGGACCTAACTTTAAATTCGCTCTGGAAAGAGCCAGCCAGCCAGCATCTGTGCGCAGTCTGCTCACACCTCTGTTGGATAATGGAGCTGCTATGTGCTAAGTTTCAGCTTCCTGATGTCACCCTATGGTGCAAAGGCCCTTGTCTGAGAGGAAAGGATGTGGGCTCCTTCATCCCATGCCAGGGATAGGCCAGCCTGAGAGGCTAGGGGCTGGTAACAGCTGATGGAAAGGATGGGTC
Source organism: Gopherus flavomarginatus (assembly GCF_025201925.1). Lineage (NCBI taxonomy): Eukaryota > Metazoa > Chordata > Testudines > Testudinidae > Gopherus > Gopherus flavomarginatus. The sequence goes on along the minus strand of NC_066618.1, from coordinate 301,435,249 downwards.
CCCCAAAGGGGGAGTTATTGGGGTAGGAGTGAAGTAAGGGTGGGGAGTTGATGGGGAATATGTGGAACTGACCTGGTCTGGGGTAGATCTGGCTGGTGGGTGAACCCCTCCCTGGGGAAGGGATGGGGTAACGGGGTGCCTGGGCTGCTCTAGTCAAGGTAAGGAGGACAGGCCACTCCTTGGGATGCAGTGTGCCTAGGACACACCTATGAGGGGATGCAGGGGAAAGGCCCCTCCCCGGGGAGGGGTGCCTGGCATGCACCTGTGGGGGGGATGCAGGGGCATGAGCCCCTCCCTGGGGAGGGGTGCCTGGCATGCACCTGTGGGGGGGATGCAGGGGCATGAGCCCCTCCCTGGGGAGGGGTGCCTGGCATGCACCTGGGGGGATGTAGGGGACTGACCCCTCCCCAGGGAGGGGTTCCTGGCATGCACCTGTGGGGGATGCAGGGGACTGACCACTTCCGGAGAGGGGTGCCTGGCATGTACCGGCGGGGGATGCAGGGGACTGACCCCCTCCCCGGGGAGGGGTGCCTGGCATGCACCGGCGGGGGATGCAGGGGACTGACCCCCTCCCCGGGGAGGGGTGCCTGGCATGCACCGACGGGGGGATGCAGCGGACTGACCCCCTCCCCGGGGAGGGGTGCCTGGCATGCACCGGCGGGGGGATGCAGGGGACTGACCCCCTCCCCGGGGAGGGGTGCCTGGCATGCACCGGCGGGGGGATGCAGGGGACTGACCCCCTCCCCGGGGAGGGGTGCCTGGCATGCACCGGCGGGGGGATGCAGGGGACTGACCCCCTCCCCGGGGAGGGGTGCCTGGCATGCACCGGCGGGGGGATGCAGGGGACTGACCCCTCCCCGGGGAGGGGTGCCTGGCATGCACCGGCGGGGGGATGCAGGGGACTGACCCCCTCCCCGGGGAGGGGTGCCTGGCATGCACCGGCGGGGGGATGCAGGGGACTGACCCCCTCCCCGGGGAGGGGTGCCTGGCATGCACCGGCGGGGGGATGCAGGGGACTGACCCCCTCCCCGGGGAGGGGTGCCTGGCATGCACCGGCGGGGGGATGCAGGGGACTGACCCCCTCCCCGGGGAGGGGTGCCTGGCATGCACCGGCGGGGGGATGCAGGGGACTGACCCCCTCCCCGGGGAGGGGTGCCTGGCATGCACCGGCGGGGGGATGCAGGGGACTGACCCCCTCCCCGGGGAGGGGTGCCTGGCATGCACCGGCGGGGGCATGCAGGGGACTGACCCCTCCCCGGGGAGGGGTGCCTGGCATGCACCGGCGGGGGCATGCAGGGGACTGACCCCTCCCCGGGGAGGGGTGCCTGGCATGCACCGGTGGGGGATGCAGGGGACTGACCCCTCCCCGGGGAGGGGTGCCTGGCATGCACCGGTGGGGGATGCAGGGGACTGACCCCCTCCCCGGGGAGGGGTGCCTGGCATGCACCGGCGGGGGCATGCAGGGGACTGACCCCCTGTCTGGCATGCACCGGTGGGGGATGCAGGGGACTGACCCCCTGCCTGGCATGCACCTGGGGGGGATGCAGGGGACTGACCCCTCCCGGGGAGCCGGGGCAGGAACTTGCCCCTTGAAGCCTGCGTCCCCTTCACCCCTCCCCTCCCAGAGCAGCGGGGCGAGGCCAGCCGCACTTGACTGACAGCGGCTCCGTCTTTGTCCCGGGCAGCCAACCAGGGCCTGGGAAGCCGCAGCCTATCAGATGCAGGGTCTCTCGCTTCGGGAGGCGGGTCTCTGTGCTTGATTTGCATCCGTTCTAGCCAATGCGGGGATAGGAATGCGGTGATTGGCCTGTCTCTTCTCCAATAGGAATGGGCGGACCGAAAAGGGCAGCGGGTCAATCGCGACTCGGGGCTCTTGTTGTCGTCCGGCGCCTGAGGAGACGGGTCGGTGGCCGCCGCTAGCCAGGGGAGTGCGGGCTCCGTCGGTCAGTCGCTCCGCCCCGGTTAGCCGGGGACATGTCGAGGCGGGCGGAGGCCTGGCGGGCCGCGGCGAGAAGTCGGACGGTGGCCGAGGCGGAGACGCCCTGCTCGAGCTTTCCCCGCCCGCTGTGCCGCCTACAGGCGCCCAGGGAGTGAGGGAGCCGCCGCCGCGGGGAGACCGGCCGGGACTGAGCCAGGGAGACGCGAGTAGGTCCTTGCCCGGCCCCTCAAAGCCGCGAGAGCCCGAGGACTACAACTCCCAGGCTGCAATGCGCCACATGGGACAGGGCGGCGCTTTGCATGCTGGGAGTTGTAGTCTGATCACTGGGCCTCAGGCCCCGGTGACGCACTGCGCGCTAGCAGGTGCATCCGCCACCCCACCCCCTCCATGGGCGTGTTCCAGGGCCTCGGCGTGGTGCATGATGGGAGCTGCACCCCTGTAGGGAGTGGGCTGGAGCGTTGCGTGGTGGGAGCTGCAGCCCTCCAGGCCCCAAGCGCTGTACTCTGGGATGGAGCATTGCCTGCTGGGAGTTACGGGGCTGCCTGCTTGGAGGTGTGCCTCAAACAGGGCTTCAGTGCTGGATCTTGTGGCACTGTTAGGGTGGGAGGTCTCACACCCCTGCATGCCACCCTGCAGTGAAATTTGCACTCACTCTGGATCGTACTATCCTTGGGGTCAGTATCTCAGCATTGCCCACAACAACTGCCCCCACGGACAGTATCCATGAACCAATTCCACTTGTCTCAAGAGTAGGTTTTATTGGTAAGTGACAGAGAGAGGGAAAACATACATTCAAGGATAGTTATTAGCTACACTTAATTATTCAGATACTAAGTGAAGATTTGTTGGGTATTTATGTGGCCCTATCACCAGGCTAGCTGATTCCCTATCTCTATGGCTAGATAGGCAGGCTCTAAAGTTCAACTACAAAGTATTGCATGCCTCAGAAATCTTAGATGACAGGAGAAAAGTATTCTCCCAGCCTAAATGCTGCCTCAGCATCCTTGCCAGTCCCCTGTCCCAAGGAATTGTGCTCTGTCTTTTGGTAAGATAAGGCTCTTGCATCTAGGGAGACAGGGTACCTGTTAAGTATCAGAGGGGTAGCCGTGTTAGTCTGGATCTGTAAAAGCAGCAAAGAATCCTGTGGCACCTTATAGACTAACAGATGTTTTGGAGCATGAGCTTTCGTGGGTAAATACCCACTTCGTCAGATGCAAGTAGTGGAAATTTCCAGGGGCAGGTATATATGTGCAAGCAAGCTAGAGATAATGAAGTTAGTTTAATCAGGGAGGATGAGGCCCTGTTCTAGCAGTTGAAGTGTGAAAATCAAGGGAGGAGAAACTGGTTCTGTAGTTGGCAAGCCATTCACAGTCTTTGTTCAATCCTGAGCTGATGGTGTCAAATTTGCAGATGAACTGAAGCTCAGCAGTTTCTCTTTGAAGTCTGGTCCTGAAGTTTTTTTGCTGCAGTATGGCCACCTTAAGGTCTGCTATAGTGTGGCCAGGGAGGTTGAAGTGTTATCCTACCTGTTACATCAGCTACCAAAACCAATTTCTTCTGACACCTTCTCCACAACAGGTATTGAGGTTGGGCAGCATTCTTGTTAGGTTGCCACTTCTGTTACTGTGGGCAGAGCAATCCTTCATTTACTACCAATGAACACACCTAAGGCATGTCTGGGACAAATCGCTGGATGGGCAGTGCCTGTAATTAGGCTTAGTCACATGGAAGGTATATGGTATATTTTATGACACTGTTGGCTCAGAGATATCCCTGGTTGATTGAGTTCATGACCTGGTTGTTAAATTAAACAGTAATAAGGTGTAGTCACAGGTATTTTTAATAAGTCATGGACAGGTCACTGATGGTAAACAAATATTCACGGCCCGTGACCTGTCCATGACTTGTACTATATATCCCTGATTAAATCTTGGGAAGGGGAGGTATCCTGGAGGTGCTCAGGGGAGGGGGTCAAACTGGGGGAGATGGTCAATGCGATTGCTTGGGGAGAGGTGAGTGGCTGAGGGGTGGGCCCAGGACCTGTGCTGGGCCTGGAGGATGGCCTGAGACCCACAGTGGTGTTGGGGGGGTGGGGCAGTGCTACACAGCCTGGGACCCGCAGTGGTGGTTGGGGGCGGGTTGGCGGGGCTGACAAGCTCCCTACCAGGCTCCGCACCTCCCTGGAAGTGGCAACATCCTTCATCTCCTAGGCAGAGGCATGCCTCCCCGACTGCCAGCTCCGCAGTTCCCATTGGCTGGAAACTGTGGCCAATGGGAGCTGTGAAGACGGTGCACAGAGCTCCATGGCCTTGCCTGCCCCTAGGAGCCGAAGGATGTCGCCGCTTCTGGGGAGCCCCTCGAAGGTAAATGCTGTCCAGAGCCCTCATCCCATCCCATGCCTCAACCTCCAGCCCTGAGCCCCCCACTCAAACTCCTCCTGCTGCTGGGGAGGGTGCAGCGGCCTGAGACTGCCCCAGCAGTGGCTGGTGCGGAAGTCATGGAGGTCACGGAGTCCGTGACCTCTATGACACACTCGCATCCTTAAGTCTTCAGGACCAGATAGTATTTGCCCAAGAGTTCTGAAGAAACTCACATTTGAAATTGCAGAACTACTCGCTATAGTATGTCACCTGTCTCTGAAATAAGCCTCTGTACCAGATGACTGAAAGGTAGGAAATGTAATGCCAATTTTTAAAAAGGGCTTTAGCAGTGGTTTTTTGCCACTTACAGGCTGGTAAGCCCAATGTCAATACCAGGCAAATTGGTAGAAACTATAGTAAAGAACAGAATTATTAGGCAGACACAAACACAATTTGATAGCCTTTGTAAAGGGAAGTCATGTTTCACTAATCTATTAGAATTCTTTGAGGGTGTCAACAAGCACATGGATAAAGCTGATCCAGTGGATAAAGTGTACTTGGATTTTCAGAAAGCTTTTGACAAAGTCACTCCCCAAAGGCTCTTAAGGAAACTGAGTAGTCCTAGGGTAACAGGGAATCTCTTCTCAGTTGGACCAATAACTGGTTAAGAGATAGGAAACAAAGAGTAAATGTAAATGGTCGGTTTTCACAATGGAGAGAAGTAAACCATGGCATCCTCCAAGGTTCTGTACTGGGACCTGTGCTGTTCAAGATAATCATTAATGGTCTGGAAAATAAAGTGGACAGTGAAGTGGCAAATTTTGCAGATGATATAAAATTACTCAAGATAGTTAAGTCCAAAGCTGACTGCAAAGAGCTACAGGAGAATCTCACAAAATGGGTAACTGGGCAACCAAATGACAGATGAAATTCAATACTGAGAAGTGCAAATTAATGTACATTGGAAAAAATAATCCCAGCTACACATATATAATGATGACGGGTTCTAAATTAGCTGTTTCTGCTCAAAAAAAAGATCTTGGAGTCATTGTGGAGGATTCTGTGAAAACTTCAGCGCAATATGCGGTGTCAGTCAAAAAGGCCAAGAGAATGTTTGGGACTATTAGGAAAGGAATAGAAAATAAGACAGAAAATCCCATAATGCCACGATGTACATTCATGGTGCACACAGCGCTTGAATTCTGTGTCCAGTTTTGGTCACCTCATCTCAAAAAGGAAATTGGAAAGGGTTAAAAGAAGGAAAACAAAAATTAAGAGTATGGAACAGCTTCCATATGAGAAGAGACTAAAAAGATTAGTTCTGTTCATCTTAGAAAATAGATGATGCAGGGAGGCGAGGGAAGTCGTACGTGGTGTGGAAAAAGTGAATAGAGAAGTGTTGTTTACTCTCTCCCACAAGACAAAAACCAGCAGTCAACTGATGAAACTAATGGGCAGTAGGCTTAATATAAATGAGGAATTATTTTTTCACATATTGCACAGTTAACCTGTGGAACTTACTGCCATGGGATGTTATGGTGACCAAAAGTATAACTGCTTGGTTAAAAAAAGATCTAGATAAAGTTAGTGGAGCCAGCAATGGCTGTTAGCCAGGATGGTCAGGATTGCAACTCCATGCTCCATGCAACCCTAAATTTCTGACTACCAGTCAGGAGGGGAAGACTAGGTGGCTCTCCAACTGCCCTTTTCTGTAAATGTCCCCTGATGCTCTGGTACTGACTACTCTTGGAGACAGGATACTGGTCTAGAAGGGCCATTGGTCTGACCAAACAGGGTAGCGCTTAGGTTCTTCCGAGTTCCTATCTTGGGAGTCTCCAGAGTTTTGCTCACTGTAACTGAATCAGCTGTTTTGCATTTGGAGGCACCTTCTGCTATTCCTGATTCTGGACAAGCTGGCTGAAGATTTGAGATGAAAGGAGTCCAGGTGGTGGGGGAAGGAGGAGTCCCTGTTCTGATGAGCAACAGCTGTACTGAAAAGCAAGAAGTCCAAACAGTGCATTTTGGTATCAGGAAACCACAAGAGCAGTTCCTGTCAGACCAGTCAGGCAACAGGAATGGACTGAAAGTAAAGGCTAGACTGGGCTGATATTTATGCCTTTACCCATTCTCTAACACTTATACGTTCCCTTTGCTTTCTACCTTTCGTGGGCTTGTCTAGTCACAGTTGGGCTGTTCGCTAACCTGTCTTTGTCAGGGTTTGGCTTCTGTCCATTCCTGTATGAGGTTAACTTTCATTGTTTCCCTTTAGCCCATGAGTTCGCTCATGAATCTCTTGGTGTCCGAGCAGATGGTATCTTTTGCTGACACAGTCTGGACAATGGCTCTGACTGCCATCTGCCCAGAATGAGAGGCATTGGTCCTGCTTTCCCCCCTTCCTCCCTGTCTCTTTTTTATTATTCAGTATCTGGTAACTCAGTGCGGGTACAAACTCCATGACATGCTCCTGGTGCTCAGATATGAAAAACTACTGCAAACTTCTGGGCTATATATGCTGCAGTAATGAGCTTACAGCTCCCAAAAATGGATCTACATTAAATGTTCACTCACATTTCATGGCAAGTTTAACAAAACACTTGAATTAGAGGTGACTTGATTTCAGTTTCACGCTGTTTCCTTTTCTTGCTCTCTTACTGAGGTCATAAAAGATCCTGCTCTCTCACAGCTGACCAAGTTCTCAGATGTGAGATTTTCAGCCTTAATGCTTCACTAACGTAGCCCGTTGAACTGCGAAGATATTTTTTGGACGGTAGAATTTCTCTTAGCTCAGAGTCTCACTCCTGCCTCACTGTAGAACCATTTTTCTTAGCTTCCTGCATCAACTACATGTCTAGTCATGTAGCAAGATAGTGATCATGTGACCTTTATTAGTTTCCTGTTCCATTACCTAATTGGTCGTTTTTGGAAAGCATTTCCAACTATTAATTCTTAATGTTTCCTGCTTTTGATCACTTCTGATTGTTCTGTCCCTGTTTACTACAGATAAATGGTCCTCATAGCAGGGAGCCCTAACTCCCTCAATGCCTGAGGGAGGTACTTTCTTCGCTGTCTTTCTATTGTGGCAAAATGAACTGAGTGAGGTTCTTTCAGAAACTTGTGGAAGTGGGTCATAGTCCCACTAGTCCGTGTCTTTTTCCCCCCGTAGTTCAGTGCAGGGTTGCTGGAATCCGATCTGTTCCTCTGGCCTGGATATCTTCACTTTTCCTCAGAGACAGAAGCATTTTTGCCTCTTCTGCCTCAGGAGCACTTCTCTAGCAGCAGAATGGAACTGACATGGCTGCTCTTATCAGTGAAGGGCCTGTTCTTGAAACTAGGGATGACTGATGCCCTGGCCTCCCCCTTCTCCAGGACAGGGGCTGGGAGATGGGCATAGGAACTGTGATGATAACTGCACCAACTGAGGATTTCCCCACGCTGGGGGAATCTTCCACTGGTGGCAGCTTTGTGCTGCTGGAGGAGAGCTGAGGATTGGGCTTCTAATCATTTTAAATTAAAGCTGAGGTTCTTTAGGAGGTGCAGGAACAGCTGCTCTCCAGAGAAGGGATTTACCAAGACCAGCGAGAAAAAGAAACTAGTTCTTCAGGTACCGTATTTACGGCCAGCTATATGCCTGGCTTCCTGACCTTGCTGAGGTGGGGAGCAGGGCAACTGCTTTATTGTCAGCAGCTAAATATCTCCGTGGCTGGAGGCTAACTGGTCTGTGCAGTGAGCCCAGAGCTCAAAGGTTCCTTTTGGGACTCTGCCCACAAATATTTTTAGCCTCTTTGTGCCTTAGGCACGAATTGCTCATTCTCAAATTTTACCTTCCAAAGAGTTTTTTGCTCTCACTTACTTCCTCGGAGAGAGACAAGGTGGATGAGGCAGTATTTTTTTTTCCTGTTGGTAAAAGAGACCAGCTTTTTAGCTACACAGTGCTCCTTGGGTCTAGAAAAGATACTCTGGGAGCATCACAGCTCAATATAAAGTAGAACATATTGTTTAGCATAAGTAGTTACCACATATTTAGGGTCCATGGTTTTCAGCTTTTATTTTATTTTTTCCCTGTGAGTTTATTGGTGTTTATTACTACAACAACAAAAACAAGTGAAAATTGGTGGAAAAAACTATTATTTTTTATTGGTAAATATTGAGGTTTATTTTGGTGGATGGAAGGACGGGGAGGGGAAGTATTGAGGAGATTCATGCTTTAATGAGTGGGATTCAGTGTGGTTTGCTGCAGAACAAAAACTCAAAACTAATGCCACCTCTTGAGTTTAAGAAAACAATACATCTCTAATCCCCAAATAAAACTTCTCATTTGAATAAACAGATTACTGTTGTAGACTTATAACTATTAGCCTATAAATATTTAAATGTAATAATTGGACCACACCATTAGCAGCACATACACTCAACTTTGTCCTTTTCTCCTGTTTTTTTTTAACTTTTGAATACTTCCTTGTGTTCTGAAATGTATTCTGATACAGATTTTTGTTCCTTATTTAGCATGTCAGATCCATCAGTACGTTCAGATGTGCACACACTTCAGAGCTTGCGTGTGTGCCTGTTTGTTTGTATTTTCTAGCCTTACTTCAATAGGCAGTTTTGCATATACACACAGACTAATGTATTATTGAAATAAAATACATTGCATGAGATATATGTATTTTCCTAATAAAACAAGTTATTTTATATCTTTGAATGATACAAAGGTAGGGTGAAAATCAAAAGTATTTTTTTTCCTGTAATCTGAGATTTTTCATTAAAAAGCAGTTTAAACTGATAACTAAGGAGCTTACACGTGTTGTAAAAGACCGTTCAAGGCGAAGATCATTGGATATTGTTGCGGTCAGAGGACAAAAAAGGAAGGTTAGTGGATTACATGTTGTTGTAATGAGCCATAAATCCAGTGTCTCTCTTCAGCCCATGATTTTTATTGTCTAGCAGAGTTATGGATTTAAGATCCTAGGCTTGTGTTTGGAAGGTGTGCAGGTTTCCATTGAGGAGAAAGACTGAAAGGTCAGACATGGAGTGATCGTGTTGTGAAGTGTTCACCCATGGGTGATATGATGTTTTTTGTCTTTCTATCATTTTCCTGTGCAAGTTTATTCGAGAACTTGATGATTGTCTGGTTTCACGCACACAGTTGTTGTTGGGACACTCAGTGCACTGGATAAGGTGTACGCATGTTGTGATAGGCATGTGTAGGATCCATTGATCTTGAAAGGTGTGTTCTAGGAAGGTTGATCATCATAGCAGTGGAAGTATGTCTGAAGGTTTTGCATCGGTTGTTCTGGCCAGGTCTGGTTCCACTTTGAATCAGTGTGTCCTGGTCTGTGGGGAGCTTGTTTCTGATGGTGTTGAGGAGTAGTTTGAAGGCCAGAAGAGGAGGTTCAGGAAAATTTTCGGCCAGAATTTGTTCCCTATCAAGTATGGGTTGTAATTGTTTAATGATATCCCATGTTTTATTTCCTCTTAACAGCCAAAGTGTCTCTGTAATGCTCTGTCACCTGGCCAATACAGCCTTTCCAGGTGCTAACCCAGTCCCTCTGTGCTTGGATGACTGTGTTTATGGTAACTCAGGGAATAGCTGAAGTGCAGCCTGTTGGCCAGATTCAGCCCATGGGGCAGTTGAATGCAGTTTGTGGTTGTGGAAAAAAATGGGGGCTCTAAAGCCTTGTTCTTCTGAGCATATTCCACCACTTAGGAGGTAGGAAGAAATTTCACCTTTGGGCAGATTATTCCCCAACTGTCTTGGGCAGGGTTCTTGCTCTGTCTTCTGCAGCAATGCATACAGGTCACCATTGGAGACCGGATACGGTCACGTGAAGTCCGTGTTCCTTCAGGTCCCAACGTCCAGAACTCTGCTGCTCAATCATCATTGCCTGGTGTTGCGGAGCTACAAAATCTTGTATAACTACACCTCCAGAACTGAAACAAAGGCCTTTTGAATAAGGTTAGCGTCATGACCTAGGACAGGGGTCGGCAACCTTTCAGAAGTGCTGTGCCGAGTCTTCATTTATTCACTCTAATTTAAGGTTTTGCATGCCAGTAATATATGTTAACATTTTTAGAAGGTCTCTTTCTATAAGTCTATAATATATAACTAAACTATTGTTGTATGTAAAGTAAATCAGGTTTTTAAAATGTTTAAGAAACTTCATTTAAAATTAAATTAAAATGCAGAGCTCCCCGGACCGGTGGCCAGGACCCGCGCAGTGTGAGTGCCACTGAAAATCAGCTCGCGTGCCACCTTCGGCACCTGTGCCATAGGTTGCCTACCCCTGACCTAGGATTTCTCTCTGTGGTGATGCCATGTCTCTCACTAGCTTCATGAGATTGGCTAAACTAGCAAGCCTTTTGGAAGTGTATCCTTTCCCTGCCGATCCCTTGCATGAGCCACCAAATGCTTTCAAAATAGAACATAGCATCCTATGCTTGCCCCTTAGCTATCTCAAGCAACCCTTGGGATGCTATGACGAAGTAGGAATGTTCTTAATGTTTCCCCTGAATACTGTGTGGGTGCCTCAGTTTCTGGCCAACACTCTATCTCCTGGCAACTAATGGCCTAGGCTCTTCCCCCCTGCAAAGGGATTCTAAAGGTGTGAGAACAGAGAGGTCAGGTGACCTCCTGGCCCAGGAAGGGAACTCAGCAGAGAAGAACAGTCTGGAGGGAGTTTCAGTTTGGAGCTGGCTGGGGATAGGAAGTGAGGGCAGACGGGGTTGTCTGGCTTTCTGGGCCCCAAAATGGACCCAGCTGAGGGGTCCCATTCTGTGTACCTACAAGCTCTGTTTTAGACCATGTTCCTGTCATCTAATAAACTTCTGTTTTACTGGCTGGCCATGAGTCATGTCTGACTGTGAAGTGGAGGTGCGTGCAAGACACTCTGGCTTCCCCAGAACCCCACCTGGGCAGACTCGCTGTAGGAAGCGCATGGGGGGCGGCATATGCTGAATGCTCCAAGATCAGACCTAGGAAGGTGAATTTGTGTGAGCTTCTTGCCCTGCAGACAGTCTGCTCCAAGGGAGAGGAGGCTCCCCAAAGTTCTGACTGGCTTTGTGGGGAGCAGTTCCAAAGCATCGCCCAGAGACTTCATAGATTCTAGGACTGGAAGAGACCTCGAGAGGTCATTGAGTCCAGTCCCCTGCCCTCATGGCAGGACCAAATGCTGTCTAGACCATCCCTGATAGACATTTATCTAATCTCTTAAATATCTCCAGAGATGGAGACTCCACACCCTCTCTAGGCAATTTATTCCAGTGTTTAACCACCCTGACAGTTAGGAACTTTTTCCTAATGTCCAGCCTAAATCTTCCTTGCTGCAGTTTAAGCCCATTGCTTCTTGTTCTATCATTAGAGGCTAAGGTGAACAAGTTTTCTCCCTCCTCCTGATGACACCCTTTTCGATACCTGAAAACTGCTATCATGTCCCCTCTCATAGACTCATAGGTCAGAAGGGACCAATCTGATCATCTAGTCTGACCTCCTGCACAAGGCAGGCCACAGAACCCCACTCATCCAATTTTATAACAACCCCTATCCCAGGACCGAGTTATTGAAATCCTCAAAAATGGTTTGAAGACCTCAAGCTGCAGAGACACCACCAGCAAGCGACCCGTGCCCCACGCTGCAGGGGAAGGCGAAAAACCTCCAGGGCACCTGCCAATCCGCCCTGGAGGAAAATTCCTTCCCGACCCCAAATATGGCGATCAGCTAAACCCAGAGCATGTGGGCAAGAGTCACCAGCTAGCACCCAAGAAGGAATTCTCCGCAGCAACTCAGTACCCATCGCATGCAACATCTCCCCGCAGACCATTGAGCAGACCTGTCTGGTGGTAATTCAAGATCAATTGCCCAAATTAACGATCCTATCATAACATCCCCTCCATATACTTATCAAGCTTTGTCTTAAAGCCAGGAAAGTCTTTTGCCCCTACTACTTCCCTCGGAAGGCTATTCCAGAACTTCACTCCCCTAATGGTCAGAAACCTTCGTCTAATTTCAAGTCTAAACTTCCTAATATCCAGTTTATACCCATTCGTCCTCGTGGCTACATTAGTACTAAACTTAAATAATTCTTCTCCCTCCCTAACGTTAACCCCCTTGATATATTTATATAGGGCGAGCATATTCCCCCTCAGTCTTCTCTTTTCCAAACTAAACAAACCCAATTCTTTCAGCCTTCCTTCATAGGTCATGTTCTCAAGACCTTTAATCATTCTTGTTGCTCTTTTCTGGGCCCTCTCCAATTTCTTCACATCTTTCCTGAAATGTGGCGCCCAGAACTGGACACAATACTCCAGTTGAGGCCTAACCAGCGCAGAGTAGAGCAGAAGAATGACTTCTCGTGTCTTGTTTACAACACACCTGTTAATGCATCCCAGAATCACGTTTGCTTTTTTTTGCAACAGTATCACACTATTGACGAATATTTAGCTTGTGGTCCACTATGACCCCTAGATCTTTCTGCCATACTCCTTCCTAGACAGTCTCTTCCCATTCTGTATGTGTGAAACTGATTGTTCCTTCCTAAGTGGAGCACTTTGCATTTGTCTTTGTTAAACTTCATCCTGTTTACCTCAGACCATTTCTCCACTTTGTCCGGATCATTTTGAATTTTGACCCTGTCCTCCAAAGCAGTTGCAATCCCTCCCAGTTTGGTATCATCTGCAAACTTAATAAGCGTACTTTCTATGCCAACATCTAAGTCGTTGATGAAGATATTGAACAGAGCCCTGCGGAACCCCACTTGTTATACCTTTCCAGCAGGATTGGGAATCATTAATAACTACTCTCTGAGTACGGTTATCCAGCCAGTTATGCGCCCACCTTATAGTAGCCCCATCTAAGTTGCATTTGCCTAGTTTATCGATAAGAATATCATGTGAGACCGTATCAAATGCCTTACTAAAGTCTAGGTATACCACATCCACCGCTTCTCCCTTATCCACAAGACTCGTTATCCTATCAAAGAAAGCTATCAGATTGGTTTGACATGATTTGTTCTTTACAAATCCATGCTGGCTATTCCCTGTCACCTTACCAGCTTCTAAGTGTTTGCAGATGATTTCCTTCATTACTTGTTCCATTATCTTCCCTGGCACAGAAGTTAAACTAACTGGTCTGTAGTTTCCTGGGTTGTTTTTATTTCCCTTTTTATAGATGGGCACTATATTTGCCCTTGTCCAGTCTTCTGGAATCTAAGTCAGATGACAGGTGCTATTCTGGACTCAAGACTATAAAAGCTCTACTCTGCTGTTTGCTTATCAGTCCAGGATTCCCTCCCCTCCTGTGCGTTGGGATCAGGGTTGGCTTTCACCTGCAGGTGGAGGCTGTGTACGCATTAGGATGTTTTTGCTAGACTTTCCACTGCTGTCATGGATGTGGTGTCAGTGTTTGGAGAGTTAGTGTAAGCAGGTCTCCAGGTGTCTGGTGTTTTAAGCACCATGTTCCTTAACCCAGCTGAGGGCAAGTGTTCGCATCATGAGCACCCAAAGGTATACACCGGGGCATGGGGTAGGAAGAAAGCTAATGTTGGGCCAGTTTTTAAAAAGGGTGACCAGGGTGATAGGCCTGTCAGCCTGACATTGATCCTGTGCAAGATAATGGAGCGGTTGATGTGGACTTGATTAATAATGACCTAAAGAAGTGTAATGTAATTAACGCAAATCAACATGGGCTTATATAGATACCGGACTAACTTGACATCTTGTTTTGATGAGATAAGATTGTTATTGTACTATACTTAGACTTCTGTAAGGTGTTTGACTCGGTACCTCCCAACGTTCCGATGGAAAAACCCTGAATGATGTAAAATTCACAAGGCACATATTAAACAGATTAATAGCTGGCCAGCTGAATGTAATTGTAAAGAGGGAATCGCCATCAAGCAGGTTGTCTCTAGTGGGGCCCTCAAGGGAAAGGTTTTTAGCCCCATGCTGTTTAACATTTTTATCAATGACCTGGAAGAATTGGTCGAGCAGTAAATCATGAAGAGGACAGGTCACTGACACAGAGAAATCTGGGTCACTTGATAAGCTGGATGCAACACAATAAGTGATTTAACAGGTTAAATGTAAATGTCTGCATGTAGGAACAAAGACGGCAGGCCATGCTTACAGGGTGGGGAATTCTATCCTGAGAAGCAGGGACTCTGAAAAAGGTTTGGGGGTCATGGTGGACAACCACCTGAGCATGAGTCTCAGTGTGACACTGTCCAAAATGGCTAACATGAGACTGGCCATGCTGAGTCAGCCCAGTGGTTCATCTAACGCAATATCCTGTCTTCTGACAGTGGTTGGGGTCTCTGTGCACTAATGTAGCAATGTTACCCGAGTATCTTCTCCGTCCTCGAGGCTGCGGTGTCTCGCCTGCAACATTCTCACTGTTTGTTATGGTTGTTCCCTGCAGTAGCAGCTGTCACAGTAAGGGGACGTCTGCTCTTGTCCAGGCTGATGGTGCCTGCCTGCCCTGCAGGAACCATTCTCACGGTCTGTCCCAGATCAGGTTGTAGGTCCGCATGACTCTCCCCGCTCCTGGGGTTGACAGTCAGGGTGGTGCTCCTGCAGTCGGAACCATGATGTCACAAACCACTGCATATGCTACTCTCCCCCAGATGGTGCTGCTGAGCGATGAGGGAGCTCCCTTTCCTGCTTCACCCCTGTTGAGCCAGGGACCAAACTAGTCCCAGACCAGTGTGAATGTGTTAGGTAAATAAAGCAAGTCCTCACTCACCTCTCCAGCACCCGAGTTCGTGCGGAGTTGGTATGGGGCACACAATTCTGTCAGAGACCAGACACCAATTGCGTTGATCAACGGGCTCACACTATCCTTAGCTCTAAAAGCTTTAGATTAAGTGTGGCCCCTTTATTAGGGGTGAGCATCAATATTTATACACAGAAGTAAACAAAGTGATTTAACAAAAGATAATGGTCATGCATAATCAATCAAGATTTTACAGGAAAAGCAAGTTAACAAGTAAATGCATAGAGATAAAGGCTAATGGCTACTTGAGAAAGGGGGTGTCATGAGTAGTTTGCAGGTCAGTGCTTTGTTCAAAAGGGTTCAGGAAGGATTATGCAGAGACAGCCAGTCTGGGTGTGTTTTGGCTCCCCAAAGTTCACCAAAAGTTTAGACCCAACATTCCTCCATTTGTAGCTTTGGGATAACTATTAATCAAAAAGCTACACCCTATTTCAAGATCTCAAGGGCCGCTTGGCAATTTCAGCCTGGGCCAATTCGAAGAGAGTAAGGCTTTTAGCTGAAGTGGGAAAAGAATAAACTGACTTACATGAGTTTATGAGGGAGGGGACACACTGAATACAGCAACACAGTATTATAAGGACTACTATGGCCCCAACAACACCCACCAAGAGTTTTTTAACCCACCCAAATCCGGGCAGCCAATTCCATAAGGCTCCCCACCAATCATAAGGTGGCTGGCCAGAGGAGTAGTTTTTAGCCATTTCCCTTAGGTGTTTGGTACGTTGAAAAGTGTCAGAGTAGGTGTCATTTACAAAAACACAGCATTCTTCATTTATGAGGGCGCAAGTTCCTCCCTGGGCTGCTAACATTATGTCTAAAGCCATTCTGTTTTGCAAAGCTAACTGGCGCAGCTGGGACATTTCCCCGGCCTGATTTTCAAATAGGGTTGCAGTTTCATTGGTCAAAGATTCTAATAGTCCCTGTAGACGGATTATAGCACCCTTCAAGCTAGTGTGACCAGCCCACCGCTGCCAGGACAAACCATCACGGAGATTAATATCTCTGTCAGTTTCACGGATGTTACGAACGTGGGGAAAATGAGGGGGAGTGAGGGAGATGCGAGAAGGCGGTGCTAGCCATGCCAAATAACATGACCCTGCCCAATCAGGGGAGAGAAAATAATAAGCTTTGGGCCCGCACACCCAGTATGTTCCATATAATGCGTTTTGGGTATTCCATTTCTCAAAGTAGGAGGTAACCCACCACCCGTTGTACCACTGTTCCCCTGGTAACGCAGAGGGGTCGTTGTGTGAACTGCAGAGGCACAATTTGGTAGTGTTGTTCTCAAAGGGCAGTGTAGTACTGCTTGAGCAGTTGTAGAAGGCAATTGTGTATCCTTTAACAATTAGTTGGACACCCTTGAGATCTGAGCAGGGCTTTTTAAAAACTGACTCTGAAAACCTGCCCCTCCATGAAAAAGTTGAAAAGGTTGGATCGGGGTGAGGGATCCACATATGGGATAAGTGGGATGCGCAAGGCTTGAAGCCAAGATTTTTACTAAAGGCGGTGCCATTAAAATATATGTTGCATTTACTTGTTCCCACAAAAGTTGACCCTTTTCCTTTAACAAAACACAGTGATCCTGTTTGATTGGTTACCCTGAGATATTTGTTAATTGGCACTCCTGTTTTGTCCCATGTAAGATTGGGTTGGACTGGATCTTTTATTCTAGTCGGTGGCATCCAAGTCATATTAGCAGTGGTTAGGGGAATGGGTGTGAAGGGGAGTCCCTGTGCTGCATTTACTGGAAATTGAGTACATACCCAGCAATTACTTCTATTTCCTAAAATACGAGTTTTAACCTCGTGGGAATATCTAATAAAAGCATTATCTTCATAAGCAGAAAATAAACTAAAAAAGCATAAAAAAAACCATACAGTTGTCAGAATAAAGGGTCCTCTCATTTTTTTCGAGTCAATTTAAGTCTAATGTCTGAGAGAGGTAAGCTGGTCCACTGGTCGGAGGCAGTGTCCTCAGTGGTGACAAGAGCTGCTGGTCCGTCACTGTGGTCCACTACGGCTGGCTTGACGTGAGAGTGGTGGATCCAAGATTTGCGTCCTTCCAGGAACACTGCAGTCTGGGTTGTCAAAAGAACCTGGTGGGGTCCAGTAAACCTTGGCTGGAGGGTGTCGTCACGAACGAACTTTTTGGCCCAGACGAAGTCCCCTGGTTGGAACGGGTGGATCTGTTCCTCCAGCGGCACGGTCTGGGAAAACTGCGAGGCTTTCCAAAGGGTACGGAGGCGAGCCTGTAGGGAGAGAAACTGACACGCGGTCATATGATCCCCTCCCAATAGTGAAACATCAGTACGTGGTAGCGCCCCGCCTTTGAAAGGGGGGTGTCCATAGAGCAGTTCAAAGGGGGATAAGCCCAATGCGCGGGTTGGGCGAGTACGAAGGTGAAACAGGACCAAAGGAAGTACCTGAGGCCACTTTAATCCTGTTTCCTGACAGTATTTAGCCAATGTAAACTTAAGTTCCCTATTCATACGCTCAACTTTCCCGCTAGACTGGGGGTGGTAGGGTGTATGAAAGGAGTGTGAAATGCCCAGTCCTTGTTCTAAATGGCCAAGGACATGACCAGTAAAGTGAGGTCCGCGATCTGAGTCGAGCACAAGAGGGATGCCAAAACGGGGTACAATGTCTCTAAGGAGAATCTTCGCCACTGTGGCAGCAGTACAATTAGCAGTAGGAAAAGCTTCGACCCAGGAAGTCAGAGGGCAAACCAAAACAAGGAGGTGCTTTTTCCCAAAAGCCTTTGGCATATCTGCAAAGTCAATTTGAAGATGTTGAAATGGAGCAGCAGGCGGAGGTCTTCCACCCTTAATTTTGTTAAGAGGCGGAGCAGGTCCATTACGCTGACATGTGCTGCATGCTTTCACTATTGATAGGCAATAGGGTTGAATGCCTGGAGCATACCAAAAGCGAGCGATGGTGTCCACGAGGGCGTGCGTGCCGTAGTGACCCCTTTTATCATGGTGCCAGCGAACTGCCACGGGGTATGTGGAGCGAGGGAGGCAGGCTCGGCCATCTGGCATAAGCCAGGTCCCTTTGACCAGAGTGGCCCCGAGGCTCTCCCACGATTGTAGTTCAGCAGCGGGTACTGGTACGGGGTGCGGTGGAGTAAAGGAGGAGGCTGCAATAGCCAAGGTGGGCATGGCTAAAGGTAAGGTGGCAGCCTTCTTGGCGGAGGCATCAGCCAGGGCATTCCCACGGGTAACGGGGCTACTATCTTTAGTATGGGCCCGGCAGTGAACTACAGCCAGGACAGAGGGTTTTTGGAGGGCGTCCAAAAGCTTGTGGATGAGGGGGAGGTGCTGAATGGGTTTACCGGCAGCTGTCTGGAAACCTCGAAACTTCCAGAGGTGGATATGACAATGCACAACTCCAAAAGCATATTTGCTATCAGTAAAAATGGTAACGGTCTTACCAGCGGCCAACTGGCAAGCTCGGGCCAGGGCATAGAGTTCAGCGGCTTGGGCTCCCCAGTTGCCTGGCAGTGAGGCGGCCTCTTGAATGTCCCATTCAGAGGTGACAGCATAACCAGTGAAACGCTTGCCATCAACATAGAAGGAGCTTCCGTCCGGGAAGAGGATGCAATCGGGATTGTCCAGTGGCACGTCAAACAGGTTGTCTCTTATCTGTAAGATGCTGTAAACTACTTCCACACAGTCGTGCTGATCCTGGAGGACGGGCAGGTCAGGAAGCAAGGTAGCTGGATTAAGGGGTCCACACCTTTCAAAAATTAGGTTAGTGTCTTCTAAGAGTTCGGCCTCTAGCTGTTGCTGACGATGGGCCGAAAAGACTTGGGTTGTGCCCCTACGCAGAAGGGCTGACAAGGCATGAGAGGTCCAAACCGTGGTAAAATGACCCAGGGTTAGGCTCTTTGCCTTTGTGATCAGCAGGGCAGCTGCTGCCAGAGTCCGGGTGCAGGATGGGGTTCCCTGAGCGACAGGGTCGATTTGCTGAGAGTAAAAAGCAAGCGGGAAATGGTGGGGCCCGCTCAGCTGGGTAAGGACACCACTAGCAATTCCGCCCCTCTCGTGGACAAAAAGGTGAAAGGGTTTGCTGTAATTGGGGGGGCGGAGAGACATGGAGGAGGCCACACTGTCCTTGAGTAACTGAAAGGCTTGAATAGTGTCCGGGGACCACTGCAAAGGGTCAGGAGCAAGGTTAGCAGTGAGTCGGTGGAGCAGTTTGCTTAACTCCCCGCAGGACGGCAACCAGGGGAGACAGAAGCCAATTAATCCTAAGAAACCTCGAAGTTGTTTCTTGGTGTTCGGTAGAGGGCAGTTTTGAATAGTCTTTATGCGGGCTGGGTCCATCTGTCTTCCCTCTGGGGTTAACAGGAAGCCCAGATATCGGACCTTCTGTGAGACCCACTGAATCTTTTTAGGGTCTACCTTGTGGCCTCTGGTGTGTAGGTATAATAAAAGTGCCTTACCATCGATGCGGAGGGCAGCTTCTTCGCGATTACCTAATAGGATGTCATCTACGTATAGGACCAATGTGGATCCCTGCGGACTGGTGAAACCTTCCAAGTCGTGGCGGAGGCACTGGCTGAAAATCGTGGGGCTGTCTCTGTAGCCTTGAGGAAGTCGTTGCCAGACATAACTTTGTCCCTCCCAGGTGAAACCAAAGAGATACTGAGAGTCTGGGTGCACAGGAATGCTGAAAAAAGCTGATTTTAAGTCAATAACAGTGAACCACTCAGCATCCCAGGGGATTTGGCTGATGATAGTAGCTGGGTCAGGAACTACTGCATGAAGAGGGACCACATACTGATTAACAACTCGTAGATCCTGTACAAAGCGCCAACGAACAGGGTCTCCGTCCTTTTTAGGAGGCTTTTTGACAGGCAGTATAGGGGTGTTACAGGGAGTGCGCTGAGGGCGGACTAGCTTTTGTGCAATGAATCCCTCGATAATGGGGCGGATGCCCTCCCGGGCTTCCAGCGACAGGGGGTATTGAGGGACTGACGGGGGGGTTAAGGAAGGCTTCACCTGAATCCTTACGGGCTCTGCCGAAAGGAGCAGGCCAACATCAGTGTCAGAAATTCCCCAGAGGGTTGAAGGCAAGTCAGTGAGGTCAGGGGAGAGAGAGGGGGGTGTTTCCCAATTACCCTGAGTAGGGGCCGAATCTCCTAACACTGTCATCAATAATCCTACCCCTCCAGGAGTGCAGGTTAAGATAGCCTCAAGCTTACAGAGTAAATCCCGGCCCATCAAAGGGATCGGACAAGCTGGGGAAAAAAGAAAACGGTGAGGAAAACATTTATCAGCATAAATAACATTCAAAGGCAAAGTGAGTCCCAGAGACTGTGGGTTGCCCTCCACCCCAGTCGCAGTTTTAACCTCAGAGGATAGCCAGGGAGAGGGGGCATGATTTAAAAGAGAGAAAGTAGCCCCAGTATCAATGAGGAAAGAGACAGGCAGTCCCTGGACTGAAAGGGTTAAACGAGGCTCTTTGCTGGGAGGGGAGAAAGTGAGAAAGGAGCCGGCTAAAGACATTAAGGAAATAAGACCATCACATTGTTTGCCTTCGCCCCCGGGGTACCGTCATTGAGAAGGCTGAGTTTGCTGCGGCTGCTGCTGTTTCCCGTAGTTGATCCAGGCCTGGGGAATGGGCTGAGCTGGTGGTGCAGGGGTGTATTCCTCACTTGTATAAGCATCTGCGGATGCAGCCAGACCCTCTGGGCGTCCCCAGGGGCATTCACGTTTAAAGTGACCGGGCTGTCCGCACTGAAAACAATTTCCCGATGGCTGGGGTCGCCAGGACCCTCTTCCCCGAGCACCCTGGAATCCCCTGCCACGGCCACGGCCTTTGCCTCGAACACCGCCGTGAAAAGCTAAAGCCATCAGCTTATATTCTTCCTTTTTCTCTTTCTTTTTACTACTTTCCCTTTCTTTCTCCCAGGCAAAATCAGCTACGTCCAACACTGAAGTGACTGAGGGCTTGTCTACATCAGAAAGTTGCAGCGCTGAGCCCCCAAATTGTTAGGTAAATAAAGCAAGTCCTCACTCACCTCTCCAGCACCCGAGTTCGTGCGGAGTTGGTATGGGGCACACAATTCTGTCAGAGACCAGACACCAATTGCGTTGATCAACGGGCTCACACTATCCTTAGCTCTAAAAGCTTTAGATTAAGTGTGGCCCCTTTATTAGGGGTGAGCATCAATATTTATACACAGAAGTAAACAAAGTGATTTAACAAAAGATAATGGTCATGCATAATCAATCAAGATTTTACAGGAAAAGCAAGTTAACAAGTAAATGCATAGAGATAAAGGCTAATGGCTACTTGAGAAAGGGGGTGTCATGAGTAGTTTGCAGGTCAGTGCTTTGTTCAAAAGGGTTCAGGAAGGATTATGCAGAGACAGCCAGTCTGGGTGTGTTTTGGCTCCCCAAAGTTCACCAAAAGTTTAGACCCAACATATGTTTGTGATCACTAGAGCTCTGGTGCTTCATGCTCAGTTAACAGCTTTCTCTCCACCTGGAAGTCTGTCCTCCCTTCCACAGGGGCTCATTCCTTTCTTCTCTTGCCCAAGCTCCACTGGCACCATTAGGAAGAGTTTAGGTAGGACCGATCCAGGCACTGCTGGGAAATGCAGGATTCCCCCTGTCGGGGACTGATGGGGTGTCTGCATCCACGTGAGTCTGAAGAGACAAGTCTGTGGGAATCCAAGGGCTCAGAAGGAAGAACTGAGGTTCCTGGGGATTTTTGTTTTCCGCCCTGGCTTGACCCCTGTGTAGGTAGCAGCTGTCACAGTAAGGAGAGTCTGCGAGAGTTCCCCGTCCCACCTTGGGAGGCTGTTAGCTGCTGGGGCAGCCAGCGTTAGTGTGGGGCAGGGAGCTGTAGGGCGCTTGCTGCATCCAGGAGTGTCTGCACTGAGGCCACCTGTTGCCCTTCCCTAATCCTGGTGCTCTGTGGCCCACTGTAATGCTGGGGCTGGAGGCTGGCTGTTCCTTGCAGGGTCCTCGGGACCGAGGCTCCATTGGGGCTGCCCCTCAGATGGCTGCTCAGCATGTCAGTGTGCCGAGCATGTGCCTGTGGTGGTGCCCTCTGGGTTATGCCCGGGAAAGAACATCCTGCAGCCACAGTGCGGCGCAGCCTGGGTCTGCCTGCAGGCCGCGGACAGCTGACCTCCCTTTGACCTTGCTGGGTGGGTGGGTTCCTTAGCCTGGCGCTTGTCCTCTGCAGCTCACTTCCGTCCCTGGAGCCTGGGGTGGACTCAGCCACCTAGCTACTTCTGTTATCAGCTGGCCCTCAGTCCCCTCCCTGCTCCCAAGGACGTTTCTGCAAGGGCTTATCTCCGACACTCCTATCTGAAACCAGATTGGCTCCCTGTATCTGTGGCAGTGGCGTGGCCCTGCCTCCCAGAGTAGTCCTGTAAGGGAACACTGCTTCCAGAAAGCCCTGGCATGTCCCTGCTGCTGCTGGTTTACAACCTCTCCTGTTACAGGCCAGGATGGTGCAGCAGGCCCCAGCTGGAGAGAGGGTGGGGCACAGGGCTCTTAAGCAGGGACTTCTCCTTAGTAGCCAGCAGGGATTTTGGGGATCCCCTCACGGAGTCTAACAAAGTGCATATACTTCAGACATAGCCCATCCGGGGTGAAACTGCCCTAGATGGAAATAGGTCTCTGTCTGGCAGCCTTGAGGAGTGAGACCCAGAGCCCTCTCCAGCTGCCATCTCAACCAAAGGCCCTTAGGAATGTGCCCTTAAAGGCCCCATAGGGAGCGAATTTTGGAGACAAGGCCCTTTGCTGGGGCTGCCCTGCCACTTCCAGGAGCATTTTGGCTGGTTACAGCTGAAGCCAGACGGGGGACGGAGCCAGAACAGAGAGAGGGGCTGTAGTGGGGGCAGTGAGGCTGGGGGCCTCCATCAGAGACACCCCCCCGGGGGATGGGGACTGTCCATTGCCCTTCCCACTGCGCCGGGCACTGCAGGGAATGGGGGTGGGGTGCACCAGTATGGGGTGGAGAAAATAGGGGCATGATGTTTGGTCTCTGAGAATCTGGGGGCTGCATGGGAGGGCTGCAGTGGGGCTGGCTGCATGTGGTTCATGGGCACCAAGTGGCCGCAGGGGGTGCGGAGAAGCTGGAGACAGGGATGGAGGTGCTGATGAGTGCATATGGATGGAGGTTGGGGACTTGGGTGTGTGGCAGTGGTTTTCAAACTTTTTCTGGTGACCCAGTTGAAGAAAATTGTTGATGCCTGCAGCCCAACAGAGCTGGTGATGGGGGGTTTCAGGTGTGGGAGGAGTGCAGGGCTGGGGCAGAGGGTTGTGGTGTGGGGGTGAGGGCTGCAGGGTGGGGCTGGGACTGAGGGGGTCAGGGCTCTGGGCTGGGAGTGCAGGCTCTGCGGTGGGGCCCAGGATGAGGAGTTTGGGGTGCAGGAGGGGGTCAGGGCTCTGGGGTGGGGCCAGGGATGAGGGGTTTCGGGTGCAGGAAGAGGCTGTAGGTTTGGGGACAGCTCAGGGCTGGGGCAGAGGACCGGGGTGTGGGCTAACCTCTGGCGACTCCTGGTCAGTGGCGCAGCAGGGGTGCAAGGGCAGGCTTCCTGCCTGTCCTGGCACCGCAGACCGCGCTGTATGCTGGAAGCAGCCAGCAGCAGGTCCAGCTCTTAGGGGAGACACGCAAGCAGCTCTGCGTGGCTCTTGCTTACAGGCGCCCCCTCCCATTGACCGGTTCCCAGCCAATGGGAGTGCAGAGCTGGTGCTTGGAGTGGGGGCAGCGTGCAGAGCCCGTGGCCCCAATGCCTAGGAGCCAGACCTGCTGCTGGCTGGTTCTGGGGCACAGTGCAGTGTCAGAACAGGTAGGGACTAGCCTGCTTTACCTGGGCAGCACCACCGATGAGACTGTTAATGGCCTGGTTGGCGGTGCTGGCCAGAGCCACCACGACCCAGTGCCTGACATTCCTCAGTACTGGGCTACAACTCGTGGTTTGAAAAGCACCGGTGTATGGAAATCGGGTTGGTGCAGGGGTGGGGGAATGCACACAAGGGGCCTTTTAGGGACTGTGAACAAAGGGACCAGCCACTGAGGGCTCCAGGGAGGCTGCTGATGCAGATGGTGAATGGGGGGTGGGGGCTGCCAAGGCAGCACATGGTTGGCAAAGTGATTCCTTCAAATCTGTTTCTTCAGTCTTTTGTGGTGATGTTGGGGTGGGGGTGAGCATGGGAGGGCTCATTGTGCCTCTGATTTTGCAGGGCTGGTTGTGAGGACCCTCTCCCTTAGGATCCTAGTGCAGGCAGTGTCTAGGCACAAGACGCTGTCCTGGTACAAAAATTCCTGCAGCCTTGCTTTGTGCGAGGGATGGGCGCATACTTGGGAGCAGATGTGCACCTGGCGTGGGCTGGTGGTTCGGCCATGATGAAAGCATTGTCCTCTGTTTGTGCCCAGTGGTCACTCGGGTTGGTCTGTTGGGCATGGAGGTGAATTTGTTTAGCTGCAGTGTTGCCTCTGTGGAGAATAATAAAAGGACCTTTCACCCTAGAGAGGAGGTGACTCCTTTATGTGGAAGCGTGGTGCTTTAAAACAGGGAGAACTTGTCATGAAATTCCCTGTTCTGTTCATTCCCTCTGGGGCACCTGGCATTGGCCCCTGTCGGCAGACAGGATACTGGGCTAGATGGACCTTTGGTCTGACCCAGTCTGGCCATTCTTATATTGGAGCGTTGGGTGGAATAGGTCCCCCTTGCTGAGTGATTCAGGGGTAGCTTCACAAAGCACAGACTCTCGCCGAACTGGAGGAAATGATTCCTGTGGGTTGGGGTGGGAGAACTGGCCTTAGGGTGTGAAGGGGGAATTTATACCCCCGCCCCCTTGTGGAGTGTAAGCTCTGGATGCTGGCAAGGAGCCCGTTGCTGGGGGTGGGACACTGTTGGGTGGGTGGATGTGGAGAGCTGCAGGGCAGCTTGCCCTTTGCTGGTACCTCAGTCACCTGGGAGTGGGATGCAGCAGTGTGCGATGGGGTTAGCCTGGGAGGCTGCCTGGCGGTGAGATCTGTTCTTGTTTGTCCCACGTAGCAGGGCGTCTGCCTCCTGACCGCTGCCTCCCCTGCCTGTCTTTGTGCTGGTTTATCACCCCACTGCCAGACTAGGCAAACCCATTCCATGCTTCAGGGGCTGGGCTCCCTAGGAATCAGGGCCCTTCTCGCCTTGTCCGCAGTCCTGCTGTGCTGCTCTTGGGATGGGGAGCTGATGGAACCTGTCTCTCTGTGCTAGGCAGTACCAGCTTTGCAGCAGCCGTGGCAGTGGGAGTCGCTCTGGAGCCGAAGGTGGGACAATGAAGCTGTTAGAGAACTCAAGTTTTGAAGCAATAAACTCTCAGCTGACAGTGGAGACGGGAGATGCTCACATCCTTGGCAGGTGAGTGTTGTCAAAGCTTCCTGCTGGGCTTCCCCAGGGACTTGAGCCACCTCTCTTTGTGCCCTTCCTGTGGTGCAGAAAGCCCCCCCGAAGGGGGCCAGACAAGCTGGATAGCTCTGGCAGTGAGGTCTGTTCAGCTGAGGAGCGGCCCCCCGCCAGGAGCAGCTGGGAGGGAGCCCCCCAGTGAAACACTTGAAGCTAGAGTCACCAAGGCACTAGGCACTGTACTGACAGGGTGAGTGGAAGAGCATCGAATGGTGTGTCCAAGTAATTGCTGCTGCTGGTGGGGGCAGGGGCGGAATAGACGGTGTAGACCTTACAGCCCTTTGCTCTTTGCCTCTGCCCAGCGGTCTGTGAAGTTCCAACCTGCCATGGGCTTTGGGGTCTCGGGGCACACACAGCTCAGCTGTCTGCTTCCAGGCTTTCCACAGTCACCCTAGGGAGCGTCAGCTCAGCTTCCAGTGACAGTCCCACCCACCAGAATTGCTTCTGTTCTGAGTGGGTGGGAGGGGAAGGGAGTCAGTCACCCCACCTTACACGCAGTGCAGTGCAGGGCACGGTGCCTCTAGGCTGAGCCTTCCATCTCAGTCTAGGGCAGGGGTCAGCAACCTTTAAAAAGTGCTGAGCCACTTCTTCATTTATTCACTCTCATTTAAGGTTTGGCGTGCCGATAATACCTTATAACGTTTTTAGAAAGTTTCTTTCTTTAAGTCTATAATGTACAACTAAACTATTGTTGTGTGTAAAGTAAGTAAGGTTTTTAAAATGTTTTAAGAAGCTTCATGTAAAGTTAAATTAAAATGCAGAGCGCCCTGGTCCAGTGGCAGTGTGAGTGCCTCTGAACATCAGCTGATGTGTCGCAGGTTGCCTACCCCTGGTCTAGGGATCCCAGATGTGGGAACAAAAGGCTACTGCTGTGCTCCCCTGTCCTTAGTGCCTCTGCCTGCCACAGTGTTGCTGTTTAGCTGGGAGGTCCTGCTCCTGTTGGAGGAAAGCTGGGAAGGAGGCTGGGCACATCCCGCACTTGCTCTCCAGGCATGTTTACAGGAGTCGTAAACAGCAGTGATGTGAGACACTTGGCTGGGCCTCTCTCCACTTAGCCTGGGAGAGTGGCTGGAAGTTGCTCCAAGGCCACTCACCTGAGGACTCACTGGCCATTGGCTCAGCAGAGGCCAGCCTGAGCACCTGTGTTCTAGCCCCTGGGTGTCTCCTTTCAGAGTCCCATCTAAGTGTGGGTGTGGGGAAGGCAGAGCAGAGGTGCCAGTCCATCTCCTCTTCAAGCTTATGAGCAGCGACCTGGGTCCTAGACACTTGGGCGGAGGTTTCTGCAGCACATATGCAAGCTGTGGGGTTGCAGTGTAGGGTTGGGGGTAGGTCAGTGCCCGTGGGTTCCCAGGCTCTGGTTCTTGTGCTCTCACTGGCCCTGCACACTTCCTCTCTTTGTGTTGTTCCACCCACTGGAGAGATTCACTTACCCTCAGTCTGGTGTGTCTGTGTTGTGAAGAGACGTCTGTTCTCCAGGCAGGATGTTCTGAGCCGCGAGAATGGAGCCAGTCGGCCAGTGGCTTCCATTCTTGGCCGGCTGCACAAGTGTGACCAGGCTGAGACAGTGGCTGGACTGGCCTGTGCTCATCACACCCCCATCAGCTGTGGAGCATGAGCTGTGCAAGGCCTGTGTTGGGACAGTGATGTTGTGGAACAGGAGGAGGTGGTGGCAGTTCTCTGGGCCCAGCAGAGGCTCATCCTTACAGCAGCCTTGGGCATCTAGGCTGGTAGGCCTCTCAGCTGTAGACCGCTAGGACAGAGCAGCCAGACCACAGCTCTGTATGGGCTTTTCCTTGGTCAGTGCTGTGGGCCTGAGGGGGTCAGCTTGAGAGTAGGAGAGTGCCCCTCACCCACAGCTAGTGGGTGTCTGACAGTGACATGCCCCTTTGTTTAGCAGGCTAGCGTTGCTTCCCCATTGATTGCTCACTGGTTCGAGCAAAGAGCTAGGAGTCAGGACTCCTGGGTTCCATTGCCAGTCCTGACCTTGATTCTCTCTGTGGGCTTGGTGATTGCCTTTCTCTCTGGACCGAGGAGGACTCCAGGCAGTCTCGCATGGGGTGAGCTCATTTGGGGAGTTTCCTGAATCGGCATTCCAGGTTTTGGGCTTTATTTGAGACCGATAGTTGGCCAGGAATGTGATATTTGGGAGTCGAGCTCTCATTGACTGTGGGGCTGGCTGGCATTGCCTGGCAGGCCAGGTTTGCTCAGAATCTCCATCACATAGTCTGTTTCTGATTGTGGCTGCTCACACATGAGGCTCCAGCCCAGGCTCGGGCTGTGTCTGTATTGGAGCATGCATCGGTGAAATGAAACTGCACCTCGCAGAACTCTAACACATGCTGAGGGCTTTTTAAATGGCATTGAAACCCGGTTAGCTTGACCGGGTCAGTTCCTGCTTTTGCTGGTTGAGAGAGACAAGGCTGAAGTGAATCCATTTCCCAGCTCGCCCAGGCATGGTGGATGTGGGTGTGTGTGTTTTCCACGCGCTCTCTTAGCATTGGGCTTTTCGAGCACTTCAAAAAGAGCTGGCATTCTTGGCTGACAGCAGCCAGAGAAGGGCAGAGTGGTCGAGAGGGTGCTGCAGACATTCCCCAGAATGTGCCCCAATCCCCACTTCTTTTTCAGTGTGACCCTGAGGCCAGCAGCTCTTGTGTGTCCTATAGTGTAGGCTGCTGCTGTCCTGTGGGAAGTGTGATTGCATTCTTCTGTTCTAGCCGATTGTGGGAGCCATGGGAGCTGGACAGAACTATATCTGTCTTCTCTGCCTCTGTCCATGCTGCTGGTGGAGCACATGCTGCAGAGTTGGGAGGGAGAAAGCCCTGCCCTGTACTGGGTCTCCTGCCCTTCCCGAAAGGCTTAGTCCGTGTGGATTTGGTTTAACTGAGGGCACAGTCTAAGAGTCGGGGTTTGCAAACCATCTCACATCCTGCCTGCAAGCCCCAGTAGCACACTTCCTGCTCCTGCTCACCTCCTGGGCAGCGGCTCAGAGCCCTGGCAGGGCCTGGCTGTAACTGACTGGAGGCTGCAATTACCCTGCCCTAATGATGCCGTCAGTGTGGGCAGCTCATTCACAGGGGAGCCGGGGGGACATCTGCCCAGGATTTCTAGGGGGGCCTGTAGGAATGTGTCCATGAACAGATGACAGTGGATGAGTCTGCCTAACAACCCTTCCCCCACCCCTCTGGAGCCCAGACACCACATCCAGGAAGTGGCAAGAAACAGAAGTGAGACTTCTTAGCCTGTTGGCGCACACAATAGAAAGGCAAACAGGAAGAAGTGGCGTGTAGGAGCCAGGAACATGGGAGGTGTGACCCATCTCGGTGTTGGGGCCCTGGCAGTGGCATGTCTCTGAGGCCATGTCTACACGGCGGCAGCTGCTACAACGGCACAGTTAGGGCACTGCAGCTGTGCCCACCATGCCCTGGCATGAACCCTTCAGTAGAGGTAATCCCCCTCTGACAGATGGTAGCTAGGTCGATGGGAGAGTTCTTCCACGTCCTGACCAGAAGTTAGCCCGACCTCACTACAGCATGCCAGGCACAGAAGCTTCACAGCCTGGAGCAGGGTTGCTGAGATCTAATTTTATCGGCATAGTCCTGGCCTGAGACTGATTTCTGAACTGTTAATTCCTCTCTTGAGTGGGGATGGGGCGCAGGAGGAAGAATGCACTCCAAATCCATTCCCCTCTTCTGTATGGCACCACAAAGCAGCTCCCCCTGCCCCGGGTGGCTTGGCAGCCTCCTGAGCCCATCAGTAGTCACCAGGGGTTGCTTTCTCTTTCCCTTTGCCCCGGGGCAGTTGGCTGCCTCCATAGTGCTCCAGCCTCAGCTGGGCCAGGGAGCAAGACCAAATGGCCCCAAAGACCCATGCTGCTGCCAGGCCAGCCCACTCCTCTGTTTCCCTGGGTTGTTTCGGTGCTCCTCCCCCATTGCATTTCTGCCTCCCCCAGGCATCCCCTTCTGCTGGGAAGACGTGGGTGGGCTCAGCAAAGCCCAGGTCCATGCACAGGGAGCTGTATGATGCCTCCTTGCCACTCCTGTCTATCTTGAAAGGTCATCCAGTTGAGCCCCCTGCCTTCACGAGCAGGACTAAATACTGTCCCTGACTATGTGGCAGTTGTGGTTCTTCCCCCCATGGCCCCCTCAAGGATTGAACTCTCAACCCTGGGTTTAGCAGGCCAGTGCTCAAACCACTGAGCTATCCCTCCACCTCACCTCAGCAGAACCTGGGGAATGAGACCCACAAGCTCTCCCAGGAGGGGGTTCCAGCCAAGACTGGAGGGGCCCTGCCCGGCGCGTCTGCTCTGTTGCACCTGGAACCGATAGGTCAGTGGCAACGGCTGATCAGTCATCGTGCCCCTGAACCAGAGGTAACACTGGCTAGTTGCCAGTGCAGAGGGACTGAGCCTGTTGGGGGAGGTGTGTGCGGGGTGGCTCAGTCCTGGGTGCAGCGTGGCCATCAAATCATTTCCAGCACTGGCTGGGAAGTCCTTTTCTGACAATGTTACTGGCAGCAGACAAACTCCCTGGTGTGGGCAGAACCCTGCTTTGATCCTGATGCTGCAGTGATCAGCTGGGTTTCCTGCCCCTCGTTCTGTACCTTTGGCGAGGCAGGCCAGGGGTGGGGTGGAGGGCGTGCCGGGGCACACAGGAGCTCCTTAGAACAGCTCGTGGGCATGTTCCTGGTCAGAGTTTGTGGAGAATATTTGCTGGATCCTGCTCAGCCCACCACTGCTCCAGCCCCAGCAGGCAGTTCTGCAGGGTGCTGTGGGGCTCACATTTACATCTCTCTGAAACCGCAGTCCCTGTAGCTCTGAGCAGAGCCAGGACAGCTGCCTTGGGGGATTTCCAACCCCCTGTGTCTGTACTGGACATGTCTCTGCTCCTGTTGGCCTGTCCTTTCTAAGCACTCAGTGCTGGTGTTGTGAGGGGTGAGCTCTGTCTGCGCTGGGGCTGGGCACCCAGCATTGCTCCTTCGCTTATCATGCTTGTTCTGAGGAGCAGGCGTGGGCCCAGGGGCCTGTTGCACTGCTCCCCGGTGGGCGTCACACTCGGTGTTGTCTCTTTGCAGGATCGAGAGTTACTCATGTAAGATGGCGGGCGATGACAAGCACATGTTTAAGCAGTTCTGCCAGGAGGGCCAGCCACATGTTCTTGAAGCCCTGTCACCCCCTCAGACCACGGGGATCAGCCCCAGCAGGTATGTCAGCCCTCCACTCTGGGCTGGGCATGGGGCGGCGCAGGACTTCTGCGGGGAGTTACTAGGGACCTCTGCACGCTTCAGTGGGCCCTGCACAAGAGGTAGCAATGGGCTGGGGCAAAAGCCCGCTGAGGGAGGGGTGGTGGCCCCAGGATGCCCCATGCATTGCATCTGGCCTCACCCCAGTGTGGACAGGCAGCCTGGAGTTAGTGCTCTCTGGGGCTGAGATGCAGCAGTGCATGCTGGGACTGGTGATCTCCCGGGCCAGCCCTCTGTGCAGGTGAAGGGCTCTTCATGTCAAGCTGCGCACTCTAGCTGCCCATGGATTAAGGTGGGTGTGCATGTGCGTGTGCATTCCCTCCTGTACCTGTGTGTGCATTTGGTTAGGGCCGTCTGGCACGTCCCCACTGGGGAGTGTCCCTGCCAGTGTGCCATCCTGGGGCGTGTCTGAGCCCTGTTCGCTGGGTTCTGGCAATATCCCTGGGGCTGAGGCTGTTTCCCGTAGGATTCCTGTCCCAGTGTGTGGGATGGGGCTGCCGGGGGCCTTCCTCTGGTGTGTTGCCTTTGGGCAGCTGGTAGCAGCTGCCTGCCTAGCTGTCTTGTGTGTGCAGGCTCAGTAAAAGTCAGAGTGGAGACGAGGAGGGGCCCCTGAGTGACAAGTGCAGCCGCAAGACCCTCTTCTACCTGATCGCTACCCTCAACGAGTCCTTCCGGCCTGACTACGACTTCAGTGCTGCCAAGAGCCACGAGTTCAGCAGGGAGCCGAGCCTCAACTGGGTATGGGATAGGCTCCCTCCAACTCTGCACGAGAGCCAGCAGCCCCTGCTGGCTCGGGTCCGAGTGCTCCTTTCCGTGAAGCTTGGCGGGGCCCTTCTGAGAGCAGCCGAGACGGGGCTCCCTCCAGCTCACTGTGGTGAGGGACCCCAGGGCTCCAGCCAGCGGGGTTTAGATCTCTGAGGCCCATCCGCTCCGAGAGGGGCTGCAGCCAGACCCTTCCCTGTGAGATGCTCTGCCTCCTCCAGACCCACCGCCCAGTGAGACAACCTCCTCTTCTGTCCTTTCAGCCCCTGGAGCAAAGTTCTCCCCCGTCCCATGCAGGGTGTCAAGATCTGTCCTGCTGCCTGTCACCACAAAATCTGAGCACTTCCCACGTAAAATAAGCATGGCCTGTCTGGTCCTTCTCCTTTAGGGGACACTGTGCCTGTGGGTGGGGTTTTGACTTCCCCAGGCTGTGCCAGCTGGGCTGGGTTGTTTCACAGTGGTGGGGTTGTTTTGTGTGTGTGTGTGTGTGTGTGGTGCGGGGGAGGGTCTGGTGGTGGTGTTAGTTGGGTAGAGGCAGGAGCTGGGTTTGAGCATTTTCCAGTGTTTTGAAAGCCACCCAGACTGTGGGTTTCCCTGCCCAGCTCTCCAGACACCACACTGAGGAGAGGGCAGAGCTCCGTCCTGACTGAGAGGAGAGTGCCCAGAGCCGTGCCTGCTGGTGGGAGGCCTCCTTCCTCTGCCTGGAGCAGTGCCCTCTTCCCAAACAGCTTCAGGGGAGCCAGCTGCAGCCATGTGAACTGGCGCCTATGGGATCCTGTGGCAGGTCCAACCACCCCACCTCTGCTTCTATTGCCCCACAATGCATTTCTCCTGCTTCTCCACACGTTTTCCCTGAATCTAACACTGCATGCTCATTGCTCTGCATCTGTTCCACACACACACTTGTGTTCTAGGTTAGACTCCTGTTTTTCCTCCTGTCACGGAGTGTGGGGAGTCAGGGCCCTGCACCCTCACATCCTGCAGATCGCCATGACTCTCAGCCAGCCAGCAAAACAGAAGGTTTATTAGACGACAGGAACACAGTCCCAAGCAGGGCTTGTAGGTACAGCTAGGACCCCTCAGCCAGGTTCCTGTGGGGGGCAGTGATCCAGACAACCAAGTCTGCACCTCACTCCACGTCCTCAGCAACTGACTCACCCTCCAGTTCCCTCCTCCTCTAGGCTTTGTCCCTTTCCCAGGCCAGGAGGTCACCTGATCTCTTTGTTCTCCCACACATTTAGCTATCACCTTGTAGGGGGGAAGGGCCCCAGCCATTAGTTGCCAGGAGACAAAGTATCAGCCATTTGTGTACACTGGCCCTTTGCTCTGCAATAATTACACCCCCTTGTCCCACCTTAAGAAATGCATGGGGAAACTGAGGCACCCACACAGTATTCAGAGGAAACATTAAGAACAATCCCACTTCATCACATCTCCCATCGCAAGAGTACCCTGGCAGCAGCTTCCCCTTCGTGGACAGGGCTGGGTGACTAATGAGGGCTTTGCCAAAGCTGTTAGCTTATTGCTTCCCGCGTGTGGCATGGGAAACAACGGCTCCTTCCCGCTCAGAGGAGTGAGCCTTTGGGCAGGGCTGGATTAACTCTCCTATTGTCCCGGGGATGTTAGAATTTTGTGGGACCCCTGTATACAAAGCTCTTTCCTAATTTCAAACAAAATGATCGCAATTATGGCATCGAGGCTATAATCACTATACTAAACTTGCCTTTTAATTAACATAACGATGTTCTGTGGTTACATTTCAGTCTTAGAACATGTAGAATATAGTTGCTGTTTCCAAATTGCCTAACAGAACAGCTGTTATAGTAGTTCCTTTCTGGGAGGGAGTTTGGGTGCAGGAGAGGGCTCCAGGCTGGGGCAGAGTGTTGGGGTGCAGAAGAGGGCGAGGGGAGGGGGTTGGTGCAGGAGGGGATTCTGACCTGGGGAAGGGGTTGGGGGTGCAGGAAGGGGTGCGAGGTGCAGGCTCCGGCTGGGAGGCGCTTACCACAGGCGGCTCCTGGGCCAGTGGTGCAGCAGGGCCCAGGCAGGCTATCTGCCTGCGTGCCATGGCCCCACGCTGCTGCTGGCACATCTCTGCACACCCCTGGGGGGAGGGGGACAGTGTAGTGTGCTGCCTGCAAGCACCACCCCCGCAGTTCTCATTGGCCGGTTCCCAGCTAATGGGAGCCACAGGGGCAGTGCTGGGGGCAGGGGCAGCACACGGAGCTGCAGAGATGCACCAGCAGCCAGACACTTCTGGGAGCGGCGTGGGGCCATGGCATGCAGGCAGGCAGCCTGTGTGAGCCCTGCTGCACTGCGGGACTTTTAGCGGCCCGGAGATCACGATCGACTGGCAGAGGCTCTAGGATTGACCAGTCGATTGCGATTGACGGGTTGATGACCGCTGAATTGTCTGTAACTATGGATTTATTTTTGCAGGGCCCTCCTTAGCCCGAGGCCCTGGGCTGCAGCCCCTAAAGCCCCTGCATTAATCTGGCCCTGCCCTCGGGGCCGGCCAGTGTTCCAAACCCACCCTTCCGGACTCTCTGGACGCTCCCGTCTGGCCTCCCCAGAGCAGAGGAGCTGGGCCCTGTCCCAGGCATTGACAGACACAGCCCAGAGTCCCTGGGGAGGGGCTGCCTGCTTCTCTCTGGAAAGCTGCAGGGTCCTGACTCCCATGTGTCTCGGTCTCCTCCAGGTGGTGAATGCTGTGAATTGTAGCTTGTTCTCAGCGGTCCGGGAGGACTTCAAAGCCCTGAAGCCTCACTTGTGGGATGCTGTGGATGAGGAGATCTGTCTCTCGGAGTGTGACATCTACAGGTCTGTTCTGCCTGCCCACTCGGCATAGGGCAGCCCCAAGCCCCAGAGCGGCCCGCTCTGCATAGGAGCAGCCAGGCCATGCGCCACTGGGGAGTACAGGGCAGGGGCTCTTCCTCAAGGCTGGGCCCATGTAGCATGGCCAGTCGTGGATGTGGGGGATGTCCTGCCGATGCTGGTGTGGCCTGCCTATAGAGGTCTGTCACAGAGTCACCAGGCAGTGCTCTGGAACTGCTCCCCACAAAGCCAGTCAGGACTTTGGGGAGCCTCCTCTCCCTCGGAGCAGACTTGTTCAGGACAAGAAGCTCACACGACTTCACCTCCTGGGTCTCTCCTTGGAGCATTCAGCATCCTCTGCCCCTCCGTGCACTTCCCACAGTGAGCCTGCCCCAGCGGGGTCCTGAGGAAGCCACAGGGTCCTGCACCCCCACTTTGCAGTCAGACGTGACTCTCAGCCAGCCAGTAACACAGAGGTTTATTCGATGACAGGAACAGGGTCTAAAACAGAGCTTGTAGATACAGCGAACCGGACCCCTTGGCCAGGTCCATTCTGGGGGGCAGTGAGCCAGACCCCCCCACGTCTGCACTTCACTCCTCGTCCCCAGCCAGCTCCAGACTAACAGCCCCCTCCAGCCCCTCCTCTCTGCTCAGCCCTTTCCCGGGCCAGGAGGTCACCTGATCCCTTTGTCTCCAACACCTTCAGCTGGCATATTTGCGGAGGAGGGGCCCAGGCCATCAGTTGCTAGGAGACAGAGCGTCAGGCATTTAGGTGCAGTGGCCCTTTGCTCTGTAGCAATCACACACCCTTATCCCACCACCTAGATATTAAGAACTGCATAGGGGACACTGAGGCACCAACACAGTATTCAGGGGAAACATTAAGAACATTCCCAGTTCGTCACAGTGTCTCTTTGCCAAGGCAGATAAAAGGGACGATCCCATGCCTTCACCTTACCCCCCGGGCACACCATGAGCTTGCTGCTGAGCTAGCTGACTGCTTCACTCCTGACTCTGCCTGGGGCTGCTGGCCTGGTGGGCTAACAGTCTGCCTCAGTGTCTCCCTGCACAACATTGATCCTGGCACCTGCCTGCCTTGCGGGTTGTGCTGGGGAGGTGTCTGGTTTATTACCATTTGTGCTGTGCTCTGCCCACCAGGTGCCAAGGGTCAGTTCTGCTCTGTCACACTTGTGTCAGGCCAGAGTGAGCAGCGTGCCTGGACTGAGTGAGAGTCTGGGCGCTGGGAGCCCTTCTTGCCCAGGCAGCTGTAGGCAGGGCGTTTCTCACCCCTCCCCTGTTGGTTTTGCAGCTACAACCCAGACCTGGACTCAGACCCCTTCGGCGAGGAGGGCAGCCTCTGGTCCTTCAACTACTTCTTCTACAATAAGAGGCTGAAGAGGATTGTCTTCTTCACCTGCCGCTCCATCAGGTCAGGCTGCAGGGCCGTGGGGAAGTGTGACCTGTCTGAAAGCTGTGCTTCCTGGAGGGGAGCCCCCTCACCCCCCGGCAGTGCCCTGAGCTAGAGCTGCCCTGTAAACTGCATGGTTGTGCTGCCACAGGGAGAGAGAGCTGAGGGGAGTCCTGTTTCCCTGCCATAGCCCTAAGGCAGCCTGCACCCCAAACCTCTCATCCCCAGAGTCCGCACCGACAAATGGAGCCCTCGCACCCCAACCCGCTGCCCCAGCCCTGAGCCCCCTCCCATACTCTGAACCCCTCAGCCCCACCCCCACCACGTGAATTTTGTTATGAGCACCAACATGAGGTGATGTCACACAGGGTCATGTCACACACTACTTCCATATAGGTGTACATGACAAAATTCATTCCACACGTGGGTGGGAAAACTTAGAGGGAATGCTTCACTCCACTCCCCTCCTCAGCCAGCAAGAGGGGAGCACGGCTTTCCCAGAGCAGCCAGACCCCTTCGATCTGCCTGCAGCATACAGCTTCACTTCCAAACTGACATACAGTGGATGGGAGCCATAGGCTGCAGCTGCACGTGGCTCCCCTGAAGCTGTTTGAGAAGAGGGCATTGCCCCAGGAGAGCCGTCCACCTGGCAGCCTGACCCTCCCTCGCCAAATGGCATCACT
The DNA here is from genome assembly GCF_025201925.1 of Gopherus flavomarginatus. NCBI lineage: Eukaryota > Metazoa > Chordata > Testudines > Testudinidae > Gopherus > Gopherus flavomarginatus. The sequence continues at coordinate 301,398,873 of NC_066618.1, read as the reverse complement.
GCTCGGCCCCCCACAGGGAGGGTCCCTGCAGCTAGCTCTTCCTCCCTCCACCCTCTGGGGGGTTGAGTTGGCCAGATTGGGAGCCCTTGCTCAGCACAGGCAGGATTCCCAACGGGAGGCCAGTGCCTTAGACTGGTGCCGATGGGGCTGTGCCTTAGCCGTGGGGAGCTGGCTTGTGCTCACTGCTTCCCTTTGTGTCTCCAGTGGGTCCACGTACCCTCGCTCGGAGTCAGGAAACGAGCTGGACATGGATCTCGGTGAAGACGACCAGGAGGGGAGCATGGATGCCTATGACAAGGAAAGCAGCAATATCGAGGAGGACAGGTGTGTGAACTCGGCTGGCAGGGATGTGCCAAGCGGGGCGGGATCCTGGCTGTCCCCTGCCCGCAAAGCGTGACTGCACACAGAGTCACGGGTAATGAGAGCAGAGCTACTAGCCCTGGTGGGCACTGGGAGCACAGGACCTGGCCCTTGTTGAATTGAAACTTGTGAAGGTGTCACCCCTTCTGAGAGGGACTTGAGACTGCCTGGCCTTGGCCAGTCTCTGTGGAGCCCCAGCTGGCATGCGCCAGGGGCGGGGTGCCCGGCTCAGCTGCAGCCAGCTGTGCTACCCCAAAGCATGTTGGGCAGAGCTGTGACAGCTGTGCTTGTTTGCAGGGTGCAGGTTATCTGCATGTGAGTGTCCAGATGAGCTCCAAGAAGTACTCAGCCCTGCTGAGCCAGCCTTCCAGTCTCCAGTCCATCAGCATCGAGGATGGGCCAGCCCTGGCTGTTATGTGAACTACCCCATGCACAGAGCCTGCAGCACTGCTCTGCTCTTCGGCACTGGGGGCTCCAGAGTGCCCCAGCACCTGCCCCACTGCACTGCGTGTGGAAAGCAGCTAGTGCCTCTGGGCTGCAGATGTCCTCTAGCTGCAGGTGCTGCCCAAGAGCCCGTTACCTCCAGACACGTGCTGCGTGATTGGTCAGCAGAGGCCGCGCTCTCACTGCCGGCCTGGGCTCCAGCTTGCCAGACGCTCGTGCAGGGCCTTTGAGATGCTTCAATGCACTTTAGGAATTGATCTGCTGGCTGCACTGATGTCCTGTCCTGCTGGCTCTGAAGCAGGGCAGGCTGATCCTCGGGCACTTTCCTTTACCGATGGCCACCCAGCAAACTCCGTCCGGCCATAGCAGCAGCAGGGTGCAGGGCAGGGTATCCTCGCCTCCTGGATCTCCTCGTTCAGAACTGTTGGTGACCCACCCTCCCCCCACGTCACTGGCCTGCTCCCTGTTTTGGGCTGCTTGCTTGGCTCCTGCTCACCTCACGGACTCAGTTTGCTCTTTTCCAAGGCTGTAGTAGGCGCCTTGCCGCCCCATGCTGAGCGCTGCTCCCCTGTGCAAACGAACTGGCTGGGAGATGGAGCTGAGGCCAGTGGGGCTGGTTGGTTGGTTGGTTTGTTTTTAAACCACAGATGACTTTTGGCATCAGCCTGGCAAGAGTGTGCATGGGGTGGGCGGTGGTGGCTGCCAGGAGCCTGCTCCACTCTCCAGGAGGGCTGCAGAGCCTGTTTCCGTGGCTCGTCTTGGGAGCTCAGCCCTGTTGACTCTGACTCATGCTATGGTTTAACTGCATCCTCCCCTCTGTCTCCCTTGACCGGTTCCCTAGCACTGGCCCTCCTAGTGCAGCTGCTGGGCCTGGTGCCAGGCTTCCCTCTGTCCCCAGGGATGAGTACACGCTGTCCCAGGGCCAAAGCAGGATGGGGGTGCAGAGCAGCCAGCTCTTCATGGGCACTGGAGGACCTGGCACTAGCATGGGGTCTGCAGAGGGCAGCAGCAGCACCAGGCCCAGCTCTCTGCAGCTCCTCCTCTGGCCTCCCCCCAGGAGGTTGCACCAGGATAGCTGCAAATCCCTAGTGGAGATGTGCTGGCAGAGGGTCTGGGCCCAACTTCTCTGGAGAGGGCCAGCCCAGCGCAGTCACGGCCCCTAGATCTCAGCCAGCCAGAGAGGGCTCCGGGAGCTTTCCCGTGGAGCTGTGTCCTGCCAGCCTCACACCTGCAGAGGGAGCTGTAGCGGCCCCTGGTTCTGCTGCTGGCTCATGCACCAGCCTCATCCACCGGAGCGCGCTCGTCCCCCAGCTCCCTTCACTGCCGGAATCCACCCAGGAACGGCGTTGGGGTGAGCCATAGCTTTCCCTACAGTTAGAGAGCCCTGCGGGGAACCCTGCCTGCCCAGCCAAGGGGCTGCCAGCTGCCCCCAGAGCCTCCCCTTCGCTGTGGGGCTTTGTCCCTTCACCCATCCTCATGGGCATTGCTCGACGGCCAGCTCAGCACATCTGCCCAGCTCAGTGCTTTAAGGGCCAGCAGGTCCCCCTGCATCACTGCTGGTAAGAGTTGTCTTGGCAGGATCCATCTGCCTCCTTGAGCTGGCAGGGTGTGCCTAGGGGCCTTGCTGGCCAGTGGAGGATGTGGGGTGGGGAACCTTGCCTCAGTATCCTGTTTTACTCACCTGTAGCCTAAGGAGGCCACTCTCCCTAGCACTGGGAGCCATGGCTGTAACCATGTGCATTGACCATCCCTGCTAGAGGGCCGCAGCCTCGGCTCGGCTCGGCTCTGGCTTGAGCTCACAGCATTTGGGGGCTCGTGGAAGAGTTGTGCTTGCCTCTGAGCCATGCCATGGCTGGCCATCAGCGTGAAGAGCAGTTTGGACTCCTGCCATATGCTCAGCATGGCCTGCATGGGGGTGTCTGCAGTGGTGCCCGGGCAGAGGGCTGGTGAGCACAGCAAGCTCCACGGTGTTACTCAGTCTGGGCAAATGTGACCTGTATCCATGGCTGAGAGGGGGCCTTGGCCAGGAACCATGGGGCCGGGAACCATGGGACCAGATCCCAGCCTGGCTTCCGAGAACCTGGCATTCCCGCTCCTGCCTTTGCCCCTATGTTCACTGGCCCAAGTAGTGCATAGCTGGCCTCTTGGCAGGGAGCCCCTGCTCCAAGGGGAGGGCGCAGCTGCTGTCCCCCTGCACAGCTTCAAGAGCTTGTGGCTCATCTCCTGCACGCGTGGGCAGGGAGCTGGGGCCAGTTTCGTGTTCAAGTCCCTGACTGCATAGCAATGTATCGTTACACCAATAAAGTTTATCTGTGACTGACACTCCTCTCTTTAGAGAATTCACCCTGTCCATGGCGCTGGGCCAGGGAGCTTCTGCAAGGGCGGGGCAGACAGTGCTGGCTTCACTGGCCGCAGGGGCGGTACCAGAACAGTGCTGGCCCTTAAAATCGGCCTTCCTGCTGTTCAGCGAGTTCCCAGCTCTTCCTCCATGGCCATCTCTCCACGAGTACCCCTTCTGCGCTCGCTAACCCCGCCCTGCCCTGCGCAGCCCCTTCCCCAGCGTGTGCTCAGGAGCCTTCTGAGAGTCAGCCTGAATGTTCAATTGCACCATGTCCTCCCCCCTCGCCTGTGTCCTGCCTCACCTCTGCAGATGCTCCCCCTGGGCTGCTTTCCCCGTTCCTCCCGAGGAGGGGGACCCATAGCTGCCCTGGTGCCAGCACAGCAGGCCAGGGGAGGAGGGGACCTGTGACTGGGGTGCCCTCAGGGAGTGGAGGAGGGTCCCCCTGCAGGGGGGAGCCAAAGGGACTTCCCCCACCCCTGGCCAGACCTCCCAGCTTCATCCTCGCAGGTGCGCTCAAAGCTCCCCCAGCTGCTGCAGGGACGGCCCCCAAGGCTGGAGGCCAGGTCCCCCCTCCAGCACCAGCACTCACCCCTCCAGGCCAGGCACCCAAGTCCGTCCCCCCGCCTCCCCCAACTGCCTGCAGACCTTACAAGCCAGATGCCTGAGCCCCACCCCACAGGCCAGATGCCCATGTCTCCCCCCCCAAACCCCATGGTCACTGACCCCCCCGCCACCAGACATCTGAGCCCCTGCAGGCACTGACCCCACCCCCACAGACACTGACACCCCCCACCAGACACCTGAGCCCTTGTGGGCACTGACCCCCCCCCCATGCGGCCCCGCGGGCTCTGCTCTGGCCCAGCCGTTCAGCGCTAACAAATCCTCTGGCTGTAAACAGAACCGTCTCCACGGCGACCTGCCTTTCCCAGCACGGGGTGCGCCGGGTGCTCTCTGCCCGCCGGTGCAGGGTGGGTGGCACTGGCCTTTCCTGGGGCCTGCAGCCTGGCAGGGTCAGCTAGCGAGGGGCTTGGGCATCTGGTGGGGGGGGCACTGCAGGGCTGTGGGGGGAGCTTGGGTGTCAGGCGCAGGGGGGTCACACTTGCAGGGGTGTGTCAGTGTCTGGCTGGAGGGGGGGTGGGGAAAATGCCTGTGGGGCTTCAGGGACCGGGGGCTGTGGGAGAAGCTCAGGTGTCAGGCCCAGGGGGGGGTCACACCTGCAGGGGCTGTGGGGGGAGCTCGGGTGTCTGGCCTCAGGGGGTTGGTGACTGGGGGGTCTGTGAGGGGAGCTTGGGTGTCAGGCCCAGGGGGTGGCACCTGTGGGGCGCAGGGGGCTCTGGCTGCCCCGCTCTGAGCATCCCTGGCAGTGAGGGGCTGCTCCAGGCAGGTAGGTTAGAGGGGACCCAGCGCCCCACGTGCTGGCGAGTGATCAATGGGCGGGGGAGACGCTGAGTTGCCAGGGCCCCTCAGGTGAGCTGGGGAGGGGCTTGGGGGCAGCGTTGTCTGGGCTAGGGGGTTGCTGGTGCCACTTCTAGGCAAGAGGGACCATCCTGAGCTCAGCAATGGGCTACCTCTTGCCACTCAGAGCCCTGTTGGTGGCCAAGTTGCCCCAGGCCTGGCAGAGCCGCCTCGGGGCTGAGGCACTGACGGCCTGACCTGAGGAGATGCTGCTTCCAGCCACGGCGGAGCAATGGGAGTCGCAGGACAGTAGCTGTAAGTTGCTCCGTCACTGCCCTCGCTCCCACCTCCTCCTGGTGCCCACTGTCACCCGCTGGCCTTTGGCTGCCCTGCCCCGCAACATGCCTCCTCCGAGACCAGGCTGCGTCTCTGCTGGCGCTGTCCATGCCCAAGACGGTGCCAGAGGAGGATGCAGCCACTGCCCCCTCTGTCCACAGCTGCCAAGCAACCTCCCAGCACAGAGCACCTGGGTCCCTCTGAACCGGAGCCTCCCCTGTGCCCACCATGGGGGCAGGTGTGTTTGTGCCACCTTCCTGCTGCACCGGTCAGATGTCCCCTGCACACGGCTCTTCCCAGATGTTGCCTGGAATCTTCCCTGGGCCTTAGCCCTCTCTCGGTAGCGGTGAGAGCAGGGTGTGGGCCTGGGGCGAGGCAGAGGGACAGCAGGGGGCATGTGAGCACTGTACTGAGGGATGGGGGTGTCACGGAGTCCCCGGGCGCTGCTCTGGAACTGCTCCCCACAAAGCCAGTCGGGACTTTGGGGAGCCTCCTCTCCCTTGGAGCAGACTTGTTCAGGGCAGGAAGCTCACACGGCTTCACCTCCTGGGTCTCTCCTTGGAGCATTCAGCATCCTCTGCCCCTCCGTGCTCTTCCCACAGCGAGCCTGCCCCAGCGGGGTCCTGGGGAAGCCACAGGGTCCTGCCCCCCCACTTTGCAGTTAGACATGACTCTCAGGCAGCCAGTAAAACAGAGGTTTATTCGATGACAGGAACAGGGTCTAAAACAGAGCTTGTCGGTACCGTAAACCAGACCCCTCAGCTGGGTCCATTCTAGGGGGCAGTGAACCAGACCCCCACGTCTGAACTTCACTCCTCATCCCCAGCCAGCTCCAGACTGAAACCCCTTCCAGCCCCTCCTCTCTGGCCTTTGTCTCTTTCCTGGGCCAGGAGGTCACCTGATCTCTTTGATCAACTTTAACTATTCCCTTGCAGGGGGAAAGGGCCCCAACCATTTGTTGCCAGGATACAGTGTGTCGGCCATTTATGCACAATGGAGACTTTTAATGCATTGGGGAAACTGAGGCACCCACACAGAATTCAGAGGAAACATTAAGAACAGTCCCACTCGTCATAAGGATCTGCATGGGCACCGAGGGGGGGGTGAATGAATAGGGAGGGGGTTTCTCAGCCTGTCTTTCCACAGCAGCGGCCTCAACAGGGACGGTCACCAGTCTCAGCACCATGCATCACCAGAGCTCCTTGCTGGAGACGAGGGAGGAGACCCAGCTGACGAGCGCCCGCCGGCTCTGGGCCTTGCTCCAGGGGGGCATCCGGGCCACTACGGAGAAGGTATGTGGTGGAGGAAGGACGGGGCAGCCTGAGGCCTGGTGTCCCTGCAGGCGCAGGAGAGGGCGGTGCCAAGCATGGCCTGATCGTGGTGGCTGCTGACACTCCCTGGCCAGGCCACGCTCACACCACCACACCTGCCCGCTGGCGGCGCATCCATCGGGATCTTTGCTCACCTCATTCTACTAGACCCAAACCCCGGCCTTCTCTGCAGCCCTTGGAGCCGTGTCTGAGCAGCGGCTGAGCCTAGAAGTCCCTCGCCAGGGCCCTACGTGTCCCTCTCCCCACGCAGCTTCTTGCTGAGCCAGGCTAGCTTTGCCCTGTCCCTCCCCATCTGGAGCCGGGACTGAATGTCCCCAAAGGCCATTCCCTGGAGGTTTCTCCTGCTGGCTCCTAAAGCCCCAAGCAGCAGGATGCAATCCTCAGTGTCTGCCCTCCCGCAGCGGGCACGTGAAACCATCCAATACGCAAACATCACCCGCAGCATTCAGGTGCTCTGGTGCCCCGTCAGTGTGTATCGCACCGTGACCACCCTCCCCATGGAGCCATCGGGCACCAGCCTGCACCGTTCCACTCAACTCGGGATGCAGCAGGACATGCTGGGACTTGCAGTCCCCGAGTGGCCCTGGGGAGCCTGGGGGCCAGCCCTGCCCTATGCCGAGTTACCTGCTGAGCAGCGCAATGAGGGCAGTGGGTCATGGCGCCGTGTGACTCCTCCTCCTCCTCGCAGATGAAGAAGGAAGAGCTGAGGCCTGCCCAGCTGACCCACGGCCTCCAGCACCTTCGTCACCTCAGCTTCCTGCAGCCTGTGCGCCACGTTGCCTACAACAGCAGCGCCAGCCACTTGGTGGTCCTGGACGCGGAGAGCCAGCTGCACCTGCACAAGGAGGATGGCTGGCTCAGCCACAGCACGCAGGCCCCAGAGCCCATCGTGGGCTTGCTGTACGCCACCCAGGTCAACAAGTATGTGGCCTGGGACCAGGGCAGCCTGCAGGTGCTGGGCCCAGCCTTCGAGATGCTCTCCAAGGTGCTTGCCCCGCATGGCATCCGTTGCTGCTGCTACAGCCCAGAGCTCAATCAGGTGGTGACAGCTGGAGCGGGCAGCCTGTCTGTCTGGGCCTTCCGCTATGGATTCCGCCAGCTGCAGTGCCAGGCCACCGTGCAGCAGGGCCTGTCCCCTCGCGACACCTTTACCCAGCTGGCCCTGGACACCGGTGTCCCCCAGACATGCTTTGCTGCCTGCGGCACCGGGGTTGCTGTCTTCAACATCTCTCAGGGGGAGCTACTTACCTTCCAGAGGGACCTTCACAACAGGTGACAGCTGCTCTAAGGAGTGGGGCGCCGCCCTGCCAGCCCTGGGAGTCCCAGTGAAGAATGAGGCCGGCATCCACCCTAGGGAACCTCACACTCGTGGGCCCTGGGCTGCTGCTCCATGGGGAGGGGACGGGCAGGAGGCGCTGGGTGGGTTCTGGGTTCCCCTCCCTCACTAGCTGTGCCCAGCATTGGCATGGACATGTGGACGGATGGGGCTGGCCAGTTCTGTGCGTCACCGCCAGGATTCCCCAGTGCATGCTGGGACCTCTGGTCTCTCTGAAGCTCGCGTTCAGAGGCTGCTCTCATCTCTATGTTCGTAAAGTGAGACGGGCCCACACGCTGCCAGGTCGAAGGCTGCACCGGCAGCTGCTGCCCCTGCCCTGGCTGGGGCAGGCAGTGGGACCTTCTCCAAGCCCTCCTTGCCCATCCCTGGGTGGTGGGGCAGGCGTTTCGTAGACACTGCAGCTGAGAAAGCCCTGCCAGGACCCCAGGTGTGTGCCCCCAGGCCCAGCCACCAGTGCAACTTGCCATGTGCCCCGGGGCTTGTGCAGTCATGGGGTGACCCTGCCTGTGCTGGTGCTGGTGCCCTGGGCAGGGGTGGGGCGCCAGAGCCGGCAGGAGCGCTCATGGCTGCCTCTCTCCCAGGGCCATCACTGACATCACCTATTGCGAGGCAGGGGCATGCGTGGTGACGGCCTCCCGCGACACCACCATCAAGGTCTGGGACAAGAAGTGGCTGATCCAGACAATCTTCGTGGGACACACTGGTGAGGGTGGGGAGCTGAGCGCCCTCCCCACCTGGGGCGCAAAGCGGGGCGCTGCCTGAAGCTGCTGGTCCCTGCCACAGATCCCTGCCTTGCAGGGAGAGACTCTGCTGCCCTGGGGCTCCACCTGACCCCTCTGCCCCCTGCCCAGCCCTGGAGATGGGGGAGGGGGCTGCCCTCACACTAGACTTGCTCCCATGTGGCCCTCAACTGGGGATTCCTATCTGGGAGCAAACCTGCCCTTCAGACTGGCAGCGCCCCCCACTGGGCAGCCTGGGCATTGCTCTGACTCTGCCTTCCTGCCCTTCCTCTCTGGCAGGGCCTGTGACTGCTGTGACCATCTACCCCCAGGGGCCCCTCATTCTCTCTGCCTCCCAGGACGGCACCATTCGCACCTGGAACCTGCAGACCATTGACCAGGTGGACGAAGTGCATGTGGCCGAGGTGGTGGAGCAGCTGCAGACGCACCGGGAGGGGGGGTACGTGGTCTCGCTGACCGGCTCCACCATGGACCTTTGGAAGGTCAACCAGCTCTATTCCCTGCACACCCGGCTGGGTGCCGCCGTGATGCGCCTCTGTACCGTTGACCTGAGTGCCATGGGCAGCTTCCCAGTGCGGGCTGTGTGCGTGTGCCAGGACTCCACCGTGCGGCTCGTGGCTGCGCACACTGGCCGCATCCTCTCCACGCTGCTGCTGGACAGGCCCTGCCAGGCTGTGGAGGTGGCCTACTGTCTGCCCAAGGAGACCCTGTTTGTGCTGCTGGAGCTGGGCCAGCTCCTGAGGGTGAACACTGCCGTCAACCCCATGAGTGTCAAGAAGATGGTGGCGCCCTGGAGTGAGTCGGCACGGCCCTGCTGCCTGCTCCTCTACAGCCACCTCGTGGACCCCGAGAAGGCCTATGCCCAGTGGCAGGAGATCGTGGAGCAGAAAGGGGACAAGAAGGCCTGGGCACAGCTCCCGCTAAAGCTGCAGGACAAAAACAGGTGAGGATTAGACCCCGCACTGCTCCCTCCAGCCCCTCAGAGATGGGGCATTGCGGGGAGCAGGGCGGGGAGCTCTCAGCAGAGGGCGCTGTGGGGACTGGGGCAGGAGCACTGGCTGGGGCAGGGAGCTCCTGGCGACCCCAGCCCTGGTCTCTCCCAGTAGGGGGCGCTACCGAGAGCGGGGCAGGAGCATTGGCTGGGCGGGAGCTCCAGTCCCAGCCTCTCCTAGCAGGGGTGCAGTGGGGGGCAGGGCAGGAGCGCTGGTGGGGGCAGCCCCCAGTGACAGCAGCCTCAGCCTGTCCGGTGGGTTCGCTGTTGTGAGGCTGTGGTAGTCTGTGGCTGTGCCGCGGGTGATGTGCATCGCCCGCAGGTACCTCCTAGTGCTGGGGCAGGAGGATGGCTCGCTCTGCGTACTCCAGTGGTTCACCGGGCGTGTTCAGTACCAGGTGGAGGCTCACGGCTCGGAGCGGGTGACCGCGCTGGCTGCCTACCCCCTCGACACCTGGATCATCTCAGCTGGTAAGTGCGCTGAGCGCCGGGCGGCAGGGCTTTCTGTGCACCCCCAGGGACCGCCGGACCGGGGCAGGGATCCCCACAGAGCCCTTGGAGGGCAGAGCCCTCCCTGTGCAGTGATGGCATGGATGGGGCCGCAGGGGGCAGGGGACAGGGGACAGGTCCTCGGGGGCTGGAGAAGTCCTGGCCACAGGGCTCGCAAAACCCAATCGCTAAAGAGGGAGGGAACCGCAGAGCAGAGGGGTCAGCAGGAGAGTCCATGGGCCTTGGGTGCGGCCTGGGAGGGAGTTTCCCCGTCCCCCCTCCCCAGAGGTCAGGACACTCCACCATTCCCCAACCCCGGGGGAACCAGGTATTCCCCCGCCATCCCGGGAGAAAGGCAGATGTTTCCGCCATGACCAGGGGAGCAGGAGCTGAGGGATTGTCCCCCATTTCCATCTGTTTCACGTGTTTTGTCAAACTAACGAAAAGCTCTATGACGGTGGCACCTGATAGGTGAAGTCTAGGCAGTTTGCAGCAAGGCCCCTGTGAGCGAACCGCCCAGGGCCGGTGCAACCATTTAGGCGGTCGCCTAGGGCGCTAGGATTTGGGGGGTGGCATTTTCTTCGGCCGCCCCAGTCGCCACCGGCATTTAGGCGGAGGGAGCGCAAGGAGGGCCGCCTGCAGCAAGTAAGGAGTGTGGGGGAGGGGGGGCAGCACGCAGGGGAACTCCTCGCCCCAGCTCACCCCTGCCCCGCCTCCTCCCTGAGCACACCGTGGCCGCTTCACTTCTCCCGCCTCCCAGGCTTGCAGGCCTAAGGTGCTCAGGGAGGAGGCGGAGCAGGGGTGAGCTGGGGCGGGGGGGGGGTGCCTCAGGGCAGAGGGTGGCGTGTGGGGAGCTGCCGCAGGTAGGGCACCTCAGGGAGTGGGGGGTAGCTGCCATGGGAGGGGGGCGCCTCAGGGCGGGGGCTTGGGACGGGGGAGGGTGCAAGGTGGAAGTTTCGCCTAGGACACAAAACATTCTTGCGCTGGCCCTGCTACCGCCCCAGCCAGGGCACAGCACATGCTAGTGGGGGCTGGTGGCGGCCAGACCGGGGCCTGCTGCAGCCCAGCGTGGGGCCCCTTGGGAGCAGCCTGGCAGTGCCCCTCTACCTGGCCCAGTGCAGGTGGCGATCGCACGGTGAAAGTCTGGCGCATCTTCCCCTACATTGATGAGTGCCTGACCCTGCTGCTGAGCTTCTCCTGCCAGCATCCCGTGCTGCACTTGTGCCCGCTGGGCTCCACGCTGGGCGCCGCCATCCAGGACCCCGAGAGTGCCACCTACAGCATTGTCCAGTACGACCTGCTGGCCCAGAGCCGCCAGGAGCACGGTCCTGAGGATGACCCACTGGATGAGATCGTGGGTAAGAGCCTTGCTGCCCGGCGGCTTCTGCTCCTCCCATCAGGGCCTGCGTAGGCACCCAGAACAGGAGCCTGGGATCAGAGGTGGGTCTGGGCATCCAGAGGGGTAGCGGTGCCCCCTGAGGAGTGTCCAAGCCTGGGGTGTGGGGCAGGGAATAGTGTCCCATGGGGTGTCCAGACCCAGCAGAGAGATAGCGGTGCCTGATGGAGATTACCCTGCCCCAGATGGGGCGAAGGAAAGGTGCCCCCCAGGAAGTGTCCGGCCCCGGGAAGTGGGGAAGCAGCTTGTCAACCTGCCTGCTGTGACTTCAGGGCATCAGTGCCAGCCTCAGGGCAGAGTGCCGGGAACCCGGCTCAGCCCCACAATGGCTGTGAGTTCTGTGTTCGATTTCACCAACCAGTTACCAGGTGTGAGCTCCTCAGCCCCACAACAGCCTAACCGGGGAGTCACAGACAGGCCCTGTGGTCGCCCCCATCTGTCCTGCCACCTGTGTGATAGCCGGGCCCTTCCCCCAAGGATACAGCAACAGTCAGGTTACTCCCTGTCCCAAAGGACCCGTCCTCACCCCAGGGCCCCCGTGCTTCAGCTCTCATACCAAAGCCCCCGCTTGTAGCCAGCCCTATAACAAGCTGTTGAAAGCTTCATTACATGGGAAAGGAAACAGGAGAGTTCTTGGTGAGGTTAAAGCAGATGAGTTACAATCTCAATAAAAGAACAGGAATACTTGTGGCACCTTAGAGACTAACAAATTTATTTCAGCATGAGCTTTCGTGAGCTGCAGCCCACTTCTTCAGATGCACCGAATGGAACACACAGACAGGAGATATTTATACATACAGAGAACATGAAAAGGTGGAAGTATGCATACCAACAGGAAGAGTCTAATCAACTGAGATGAGCTATCGTCAGCAGGGGAAAAAAAACTTTTGAAGTGATAGTTAAGATGACCCATAGAAGGTGTGAGGAGAACTTAACATAGGGAAATAGATTCAATTAGTGTAATGACCCAACCACAGTCATTACACTAATTGAATCTATTTCCCTATGTTAAGTTCTCCTCACACCTTCTATGAGTCATCTTAATTATCACTTCATTAGGTCATTACTATACTATATGTCCTAAGGGCTAGCCCAGGCTGAGCACTGGGGATTTCTTGCTTATGCCTAGAAACCTGCCCCGGATTCTGAGCAGCATAGAGATAATCAGTCTCTCCCTGTCAGGGTTTTTTATTCCCCTTCCCCCATGTGCTCTAAGCTGTGAACTCAGCGGACAGGAGGAATCCACTTGCACGACTCATCTTCAGGGCCAGGGGCAGGAGGGCAGAACAAACAACATCTTGTGTCCTCTTTATCGTCCCACAATGGTCTGTCCGGTGTCGATGGGCCTTCCCCGTGGGGCAGGACGTGACACCTCCTGCTGGAGCCAGCACTTCACACTGGTTAGTGTCGCTCTCCTGCCTGGTGAGTTACACGGTCACAGAGGCTCCCAATCCAAACACTCAGATGTTCCCTTGCACTAGGGGATATGGATGTGAGATATGAGATTGATGCTGGCAGCAGCTCACCCCCATTCCATACAGTCTAAGCACAACCCACATTCTGGTGATCCTCACACCCGTCTGAATGATGCTCACACGCAAGGGGGCCAGGCCGGTTCCAGTGATGTATTTGTTGGGGTTCCCTTGTAACAAGGATGTCACAGAGTCCCTGGGCGATGCTCTGGAACTGCTCCCCACAAAGCCAGGCAGGACTTTGGGGAGCCTCCTCTCCCTTGGAGCAGACTTGTTCAGGGCAAGAAGCTCACACGTCTTCACCTCCTGGGTTTCTCCTTGGCGCATTCAGCATCCTCTGCCTCTCCGTGCGCTTCCCACAGTGAGTCTGCCCCAGCGGGGTCCCGGGGAAGCCACAGGGTCCTGCACCCCCACTTTGCAGTCAGACGTGACTCTCAGCCAGCCAGTAACACAGAGATTTATTTAGACAACACGAACACAGTCCAAAACAGGTTTTGCAGGCACAGACAACAGGATCCTCCCCAGTTAGGTCCATCTTGGGGTCCCAGGAGCCCCACAGCCCCCTTGGGGAGTCAGAGCCCTGTCTGTCCTTCCCTCTATTCCCCAGCCAGCTCCTGAAACTCCTCTCCCCCTCCAGCGTCTCCTCCCCCAGCCTTTGTTCAGCTTCCCGGGCAGAGCTGTCTCCTGGCCTCCAACCCCTTCCTGGGTTCTCACGTTACCTGCTCAGGTCTCCTCCCTCAGGCCAGTCTCCCATCCCCCAGTGCAGATCGTCCTCCCAGGCCAACCCTCCCCACTCAGCATTCACAGGCCACAGTAAGAACAGTCCCAATTCATCACAAAGGGGACCTTGGCAGGAGTTGGCACCTGGTCTGGCAGTGTCACGCTATGCATGTGGGCTATGCCCTGCCTGGGTGAGACATGGGGTGTAGCCAGTTCATGGTGCTCCTACTCCTCCCAGTGCATGCTGCATGGGGGGGCCAGCCCCAGGCTGGGGGGTTTAATGGCAGCTCTTCCCTGCCCCGTAGGCCTGTGCTGCTGTCCCACGCTGAAGGTCTTTGCGTCGGCCAGCAGAGATGGGTCGGTGAAGGTCTGGAACGCCCAAAACCAGCTACTCAGGTGAGAGTCAGACGCTCCTGCCAAGTCAGTCAGCACCATCTGTCAGGGTCTCTCCCCGGATCCTCCCCATGCTGCAGTCCCTGGGGGGTGCTTTGGGTGGCTTTGGGTCTCACAGCCCAAGATGTTAACCTGCCCCTGTCACTATCTGGAGCTGCACAGTGTTACACAAGGTCTGGGATCCCGGGAGCTGAGCCAGCTCGGCCCCATGGCAAACGCCCCATGAAACGTCCCGTCACCCTGCACAGGGAAGTGGCACGTCAGTGCGAGCGCTGGACACGTCAGGCGTTCCGTAGGCTGGCACCGTGACAGCGCCCATCGGGCTGTTCGGGGAACAGAAATCACCTGCCCCGTGGGCCCGGGCTCCCGGCCGTGTGCAATCGAGAGCCTTGGCCGGCTCAGCCGCGCGTCTCTCGACGGGCCGGTGTGGTTGGGTGGCTCAGACTCCGGCTCCCTTTCGCCCCAGCAGCAGAGACTGATCCAGGGCCTCGGGACTTTAACGACTTTCACTCACTGCTCGCGGCTCAGCTCCCACTTAGGGCCCAAGTGCAGGAACAATATCACAACAGGTCCCCTGTGGGGAGGTTCTCGCAGCCCTGGGGGTCCCCCCTTTTGGGGAGGGCACAGCCTGGCAGGCAGAGCAAATCCATGTGTGTTGCCATTTACCTGTTCCCAGTCTATCTGCTGGCCCTCTCCCCTCTGTAGCCAGTGGGAACTGTGATCTCTCATGGTTGAGTCCTGCCCTTGTTGCAGCTCGGGGCACAGGGGCTGCTGGGCAGGGGGTCCCCCCACCCAACGGGCCAGGGTGCTGGGCCCTGCTGACCCCCTGTGCTGGGGATCGAGCTGCTGGGCAGTTGCTGAGGTTTGGGGCTAGCTAGAGGGGCTGCTGGGTCCGGCAGGCTTACCCACTCCACCTGTCCCTGCGCCGTCAGCTGGGGAGCTCAGCGCTCCAGCATCAGCCGCCAAGGGGCAGGGGCCGGCAGCTAGTCCAGGACAGAGCCACAGAGAGAACCCAGGAGTGCTAGCTGCCATCCTGGGCATTAGCCACAAACCCACCCTGGCTTTGAAGGGACGATCCCAGGGAGAGCTGCAGCTTGGGCCCCCTTTACCGCCCTCCCGCCCAGCCCACTAGGAAGCCCCCACCTCAGCTTGGGTCTCAGATGCAGTTTAACTGGGATACGGTGTCCAGACCTCCCCTGCCGTGCAGTGTTGCTGTGCATTAGCGAGCCGCATCGGTGTCCCCCCCCACCCGTAGTGGTGCAGTTCCCCAGTACAAACCCAGCCCCCAGGGGCACCGGTGGGGTCATTTACCTGGCCTCCGCAGAGGAAGGACCTGGGCTGAGCTAGAGTCATGGCCCGATGCGGGGGGGGGGGGCTCTCTCCTCAGGCACCTCAAGCTGAACACGATCCCGGAGAGCCTGGCCTTTGGGAACGAGCGTGGGGACCTGCTGCTGGGTGTGGAGCAGCACCTGCACCGCATACACCACAGCAAGTACCTGCCCAGGCCGTATCTCACCAAGGTACGGCCAGAGCTTGAGGGCAGCATGGGGCGGGCGGGGCGGTGCCCCGTCACAGGCACACACGAGCCAGACTGCTCAGGGATACCTGCCACGGGGCCGTGTCTGTGCACAATGTCTGCACAGACTAACCCTGTACCAGACCCTCCAACACTGGGCACCGGTCGGACACTGTCTGCTGGCAGAAGTGGGGCTGGAGTCGCTGGGAGCTCCCCCCAGCCAGCGCCCTGCCCCCCTCCCCACAGCGCCCCCTGCTGGGACAGGCCGGGGCTGGGGTAGCCCGGAGCTCCCCACCAGCCAGCGCCCTGCCCCCCTCCCCACAGCGCCCCCTGCTGGGACAGGCCGGGGCTGGGGTAGCCGGGAGCTCCCCCTCAGCCAGCTCCTGCCCCGCTCCCCACAGCACCCCCTGCTGGGACAGGCTGGGGCTGGGGGAGAGCTCCCAGCCAGCGCCCTGCCCCGCTCCCCACAGCGCCCCCTGCTGGGACAGGCCGGGGCTGGGGTAGCCAGGAGCTGCCCCCCAGCCAGCTCCTGCCCCGCACCCCACAGCGCCCCCTGCTGGGACAGGCCGGGGCTGGGGTGGCTGGGGGAGAGCTCCCAGCCAGCGCCCTGCCCCGCTCCCCACAGCGCCCCCTGCTGGGACAGGCTGGGGCTGGGGGAGAGCTCCCAGCCAGCGCCCTGCCCCGCTCCCCACAGCGCCCCCTGCTGGGACAGGCCGGGGCTGGGGTAGCCAGGAGCTGCCCCCCAGCCAGCTCCTGCCCCGCACCCCACAGCGCCCCCTGCTGGGACAGGCCGGGGCTGGGGTAGCCCGGAGCTCCCCACCAGCCAGCGCCCTGCCCCCCTCCCCACAGCGCCCCCTGCTGGGACAGGCCGGGGCTGGGGTAGCCGGGAGCTCCCCCTCAGCCAGCTCCTGCCCCGCTCCCCACAGCGCCCCCTGCTGGGACAGGCTGGGGCTGGGGGAGAGCTCCCAGCCAGCGCCCTGCCCCGCTCCCCACAGCGCCCCCTGCTGGGACAGGCCGGGGCTGGGGTAGCCAGGAGCTGCTCCCCAGCCAGCTCCTGCCCCGCACCCCACAGCGCCCCCTGCTGGGACAGGCCGGGGCTGGGGTGGCTGGGGGAGAGCTCCCAGCCAGCGCCCTGCCCCGCTCCCCACAGCGCCCCCTGCTGGGACAGGCTGGGGCTGGAAAGCCAGGAGCTGCCCCCACCCCAGCTAGTGCCGTGCCCTGCTCCCCACAGCGCCCCCTGCTGGGACAGGCCGGGGCTGGAATCGCTGGGAGCTCCCCCCCAGCCAGCTCCTGCCCCGCTCCCCACAGCGCCCCCTGCTGGGACAGGCCGGGGCTGGGGTGGCTGGGGGTCCCCGGAGATGCAGTGTGACCCTGAGTGGATGACGTGGGGGGACCAGTTCTCTCCCACCCCTGCCATGTGCGCTGCTCTCCCTGGGAGCCCCCTGCCCCTCCGCAGCGGGCAAGACTCAGGGCCTCTCTCTCCTGCAGCTGCTGTGCATGAGCCTCCCAGAGCCTGTGCAGGACTTGCCTTTCCCCCTGAGCGACGGCTCCCTGCGGCCCCTCGGCCAGGACGCCAGACAGCGGTTACTGCTGGAGCCTCCTTCCCTCGCTGTCAAGTGAGCCCAGCCGGGGTCTGTCCCACTGCCAGGCCGGGTGCTCCGCACTCCTGCCGAGTACACGGCTCCACCTCCCAACCCCCTGGGTGCACCCCCTCCGCCATGGCCAGAACACCTCCCCCCTCCACCCCGGGTGCACCCACACTGCCGTGGCTGGAGGACCTCCCCCACACACATGCGCTAGGTGCACCCGCTTCGCCATGGCCAGAGGACCTCCCCCCCCCCCCCGAGTGCACCCACTTCGCCATGACCAGAGCACCTCCCCCCTCCACCCCAGGTGCACCCGCTTCGCCATGGCTGGAGATCCTCCCCCTGCCCCCCCGCTCCTTGGGTGCACCCGTCATAGTATAATTCCCAAATCTGAACCTTAGCGTCCAAAATATGGGTACTAGCATGAATTCCCCTAAACTTAATTACCAGCTTAGATCCTGTAGTGCTGCCACCAATCAGGACTTAGAGTAGAGCACTTGATAGACTCTGGTCTCCCCCAAAACCTTCCCTGGGGACCCCAAGACCCAAATTCCTTGAGTCTCACAACAAAGGGGAATAAACCATTTCCCTTCCCCCTCCTTTCTTCCTCCCAGCTCTTTCCCACCCTGGGTACACTAGGAGATCACCGTGATTCAACTCCTTGAATCACCACACAGAGAGGAATGATACTTCCCCCAGAGGCAATCCAGATTCAACTCCGTGATCTAAAACCAAGAGGAAATTCACTTTTCCCTTCTCCCCTCTGCTCTCTTTCCCTTCTCCCCCACCAATTCCCTGGTGTATACAGGCTCAGTTCCTTTGAGCCTTAACTAGGAGAAAAAAATCAGACAGGTCTTAAAAGCAAAACTTTTAATAAAAAGAAAGAAAAAAGTAAAAGGTTCATCTCTGCAATTTAGATGGTAAAAAGTTACAGGGTCTGTCAGCTTATAGAAATTGGAGAAACAGCCTCCTCCAATAGAAATACAATTTAAAATACTTCCAGCCAAATACACCTTTGCACATAAAGGAAAACAAATAAAAAAACTATACTGCCTTTCTACCTTTATACTTACAAAATTGGAATAGAAGATTAGAGAGCCTGTAGGTACATGTGGTCACTCTCAGAGCCCAGAGAGAACAAAGCAAAACTCCAAAAAAACAAACAAAGGCTTCCCTCCACCGAGATTTGAAAGTATCTTGTCTCCTGATTGGTCCCCTGGTCATGTGTTTGGTTCCCTGTTTGTTAACCCTTTACAGGTAAAAGAGACATTAACCCTTAACTATCTGTTTATGACAACCCCACTGCCAGGCCGAGTGCTCCGAGCTCCTGCCGGCCCTGGCAGTGCCAAGTATATGGCTCCACCTCCCAACCCCCTGAGTGCACCCACTCCGCTATGGCCGGAGCACCTCCCCTCTCCAGCACGGGTGCACCCACACCGCCATGGCCGGAGACCCTCCCCTCCGCCCCCACTCTCTGGGTGCACCCCCACTGCCAGGCTGGGTGCTCCGAGCTCCTGCCGGCCCTGGCAGTGCCAAGTACGTGGCTCCACCTCCCAACCCCCTGGGTGCACCCACACCACCATGGTCGGAGACCCTCCCCACGCCCCCACTCCCTGGGTGCACCCCCACTGCCAGGCTGGGTGCTCCGAGCTCCTGCCAAGTACACAGCTCCACACCGCCATGGCCGGAGGACCTCCCCCACACACATGCACCAGGTGCACCCGCTTCGCCATGCCCAGAGGACCTCCCCCCCCCGGGTGCACCCGCTTCGCCATGACCAGAGCACCTCCCCCCTCCACCCCAAGTGCACCCACTTTGCCATGGCCGGAGGACCTCTTCCCCTCCCCTATCCAGGTGCATTCCGGAGAATCTCATTCCCATACTCCCTGGGTGCACCCATGCTGCCATGGCTAGAGGACTTCCCCACCCTGGGTACACCTGCTCCACTGTGGCCGTAGGACTCCTTCCTCCCCCGCCGGGTACACCTCCTCTGCCATGGCCAGAGGATCCTACCTCCCCACAACACTTTCCCCCGCTGTGCTCCATGTTGTGGGCTCTGCAGGCTCCATCCTTCATCCCCAGTGTCCTCAGGAGGAAGAGAAGTTTTCCACCTGGACTGAGGGATTCTCTGTGGATGCAGAACGCACTGCCTCAGAGCTGGGTGTGGGGAGGGGTCAAGGGCAGTGGCTGCAGATCTGCCTAAGAGCAGCGTAATGGGGGAGCACCAGAGAGATACATGGGGAGAGTTCTCCCCCAAAGGCAACTGTGGGCACACCCCACACGCTCATGTGGGGACAGACGGACACACACACCTGGGGACACACACACAAACATACATGTGGGGACACACACATGTATGGACAGACAGACAGATGGACATACTCACACGTAGGGACAGATGGATGGCCAGACACACATGGGGACAGAAAGATGGACGCACAGACAGACACCCCCCCCCGACGTTCCTGACCCCCATGGCCCTTGTTGAGGCGATGCTGGGTGGCCCACCGGTAGTCCTCAGTTATGTCTCTTGGCTCTGGCAGCCCTATGGGCGGGCTCAGGGCAGCCCCAGGCAGGATGCTGTCGCCTGAGGGCAAGGGGAGAGGCAGCCCAGCGTCTGCTGCCCTAGGTGCGCTCAGGCAGGGGAGGGGATGTGCGGTGAGCGGGGTTGTTCTGAGATCCCTGAGGGATTCTGGTGCTAGTTTGCACCCGATGCACTGTCTCTTGCTCCTCTGAGGGTTTAGGGCCACATGTCAGCTGTTGCTGCCCTGGCTGGTGGATGGCCTGGGGGCCGTGAGCCTGGCTGTTGATAGGCGTGTCCCTCTCTGCAGGCTGTGCGTGCCGCTGCTCCGCTGGAAGCCCAAGAAGGATCAGCACCTGTCTTGGGCGCGCCGGGAGAAGGAGGAGGTGATGCCTGATGGTGGGATGGCAAGCTGCTGGCGCTGCCTTTCCCAGCTCTGGTCCAGAGCACCTGAGTGATGGGCTGAAGCACCAGTCCCCTTGGGCCAAAGCGCTGGCACTCAGATTCTGCCCTTTCAGAGCTCGCTCGAGCCGGGCTGAGGCGGAAGAGGCTGAGAGATGGCCCCTGTTAGTCAGTGAGGACATGGACAGCCCCATGTTCCTCGGCTTGCTGCTGGTGCCAGGCAAGCTCACCCCAGCCTCTGCATCTTGCCACCCCCTTGGCCTGGCAACCTGCCCGGGCACAAAATCCAGGCACCAGACACTGGGCACCAGGCCCCCAGCATGGGTCCTCATCTTAGCCCATGGAAAAGGGCTGGCACCAAACCCTGGGCTACAGGCACCTCTGGCCCTCCAGTCCCTGCACAACCCTCAGATCTGGGCAGCCATCTGCTGTTCCAGCCCCCCACCACAATGGCTGCTGTCATGGGTGGGCTCTGCTGCGTGCCAGTGACTGCCTGGCAGCTGCAGACCCACTTCCCAAGCCCTACCAGTTCCCCAGGTCGTCGGGTTCCTCAGCCTGCCTGGAACGACCGTGAGCCAGGGCCCCTTTGAACGTTGCAGGCCTGTGCCCAGCTGGCTGCGAGGGACCAGGATCTGCTCCTCATTCAGCAGGGGAAGCTCTCCGCTGCCAGGAAGCCCAAGCTGAACAAGAAACTACGGGACGAGGCCTTTGAACGTTACATGCATCTCGTCTACAGGCAGCCACCGAAGATCCAGGTGACGCTGTGGATGGGGCTGGGACTGGCTGCAGATAATGGGGCCTGGCCAGACATGCTCTGTGTTCTGGGATTAGCAGCAGTTCTGCCTGGGAAGGGGCTGGCTGGGGGCTTTGAGACAGACATAGCAACAGCGGGGGGCAGGAACTACCCCATAGGTGGGACCCTCCTTCCAGATGACGTCACGGTGTCCTCTCGCACTGAGGATACCTGTCCAGGGAAGGGACCCCCAGTAGTAGGAAGAGGCCAGGAATAGCAGTGGGGGAGTCAATCATTAGAAATACAGAGAGCTGGACTTGTGGTGACCAGGAGAACCACATGATGACTCGCCTGCTGGGTGCAAGGGCTGCAGGTCACTCAGACTTATGTGCAGTGCTGGGGAGGAGCCGGTGGTACGTGTAGGTACCAGTGACATAGGGGAAGGCGGGAGAGAGGCCCCAGGGGCCAAATGTAGGCAAGAGATTAACCTCCAGAACCTCCATGGTAGCGCTGTCTGAAATGCTTCCAATTCCATGTGCAGGACCGGTTAGACAGAACTGCAGGGTCTCGGTGCACAGATGAGATGATGGGGTAGGGCAGTGGGGTTTAGTGTTATCAGGAACTGGGGAACCTTGTGGGAAAGAAGGAGCCTGTATAGGAAGGATGGACTCCAGCTAAACCAAACCGGAACCAGACCGCTGGCAAGAAAATGCAAAAGGTCAGAACAGTTTTTAAACTAAGAGCTGAGGGAAAGCTGACAAGTGCAGAGGAGCACATGGTTGGACAGACATTCCTTAGGGGAGGATTTATTAAAGGGGATACGCCATAGCCTAGTAAAGAGGAGAGGCTGGGACCTGATAAATACAGGGAGGAACAGAAGAGAAACAGACAAATGAAACAAAGGCCCTTCAGTTCCAGCACAGGAAGGCCGAGAACTCAAAAGTGACGGATTTGATAAGTGCTTGTATACAAATGCTAAGATGGGTGAACCTGAGTGCCTCGTATGAAACAGCCATGTTGATAGAACAGGCCTGACAGAAACTTGGTGGAATAAGGATAATCAGTGGGACACGGTAATAGCAGGAATGTCAGAGTCAGTTGCGCTGGTGGGGGCGTGGCACTATATATGAAAGAAAGCATGGAGTCAAATTAGTAAAAATCTTAAATGAATCTGACAGTACTTTAGAATCTCTATAGATAGAAATTCCATGCTCGAATAATCAGAATATAGCAGTAGGGATCTATTACCGACCACCTGACCAGGATGGTGCTAGTGACTGTGAAGTGCTCAGGGAGATTAGAGAGGCTCTAAGAATAGAAAACTTAGTAATAATGAGGGATTTCAGCTCTCTCCATATTGACTGGGTACATGTCACCTCAGGACGGGATGCAAAGATAAAGTTTCTAGACACCTTAAATGATCGCTGCTTCGAGCACCTAGTCCCAGAACCCACAAGGGGAGAGGCAATTCTTGTGGCACACAGGATCTGGTCCAAAAGGTGACTACAGCTGAACCAGTCAGTGATAGTGACCATAATGTAATAAAATGTAATATCCCGGGGGGGGGGCCGCTGGGGGGAAACACCACAGCAGCGCACCACTGTAGCATTTAATTTCAGAAAGGGGAACTACACACAAATGAGGAAGCGAGTAAAACAGAAATTAAAAGGTACAGCACAAAAGTGAAATCCCTGCAAGCTGCTTGGAAACTTTAAAAAAAACAACATTATAAAGGCTCAAATTAAATGCATACCCCTAATTAAAAAACATAGGACTAAAAGCCCCAAAGTGACGCTGTGGCTAAACAACAGAGTAGAAGAAGCAGTGAGAGACAAAAAGGCATCCTTTAAAAATGGGAAGTCAAATCCTAGCAAGGAAAATAGAAAGGCACAGATACCCTTGCAAGTTAAGTGCGAAGTATTCTTAGGCAAACCAAAAAAGAATAAGAGCAACTAGCAAAAGACAAAAAACTAACAGAAAAAATTATTTTAACTACATCAGAAGCAGGAAGCTGCCACACAGCCAGTGGGGCCACTGGACAATCGAGGTACCAAAGGAGCACTCAAGGACAATAAGGCCATTGCAGAGAAGCTACATGAATTATTTGCATCTGTCTTCACGGCTAAGGGAGTGTCACGAACTTCCTGGGCGATGCTCTGCAACTGCTCCCCCCCCAAAGTCAGTCAGGACTTTGGGGAGCCTCCTCTCCCTTGGAGCATTCAGCATATGCCTCTCTGTGCGCTTCCCACAGCGAGTCTGCCCCGGGGAAGCCAGATGGTCCTGCACCCCCACCTCGCAGTCAGACATGACTCTCAGCCAGCTAGTAACACAGAGGTTTATTTAGACGACAGGAGCACAGTCCAGGACTGGTCTTGCAGGCACAGACAACAGGACCCCTTTAGTTAGGTTCATCTGGGGCCCCCAGGGAGGCCACAGCCCCTTTGGAAAGCCCAAGCCCCGTCGGGGCCCCTCTCCATTTCCCAGCCACCTTCAAACTGAAAACTCCCCCAGCCTTTTTCCTTTGTTCAGCGTCAGAGGTGTCACCTGGCCTTCAACCCCCCTCCTGGGTTCTCAGGCTACATGCTCAGGTGTGCTCCCTTCCCCCAGGCAGACAGTCTCATCACAACTCCCCTGCAGCCTTCCCAGGTCAATACTCCCCACTCAGCACTCACATAACACAGCTAGAACATTCCCACTGCCTCACAGGGAGGTTCCCACACTTGGGCCATTCTTTTAGGTGACAAATCTGAGGAACGGTCCCAGATCGAGGTGTCATTAGAGGAGTTTTGGGAACAAGTTGATAAACTAAACAGTAATAAGTAACTAGGACCAGATGGTATCACCCAAGAGTTCTGAAGGAACTCAAGTGTGAAGTTACAGAAATGCTAACTGTGGTACGTAACCCATCATTTAAATCAGCTTCTGTACCAGATGACTGGAGCATAGTTAATGTGATGCCAATTTTTAAAAAAAGGCTCCAGTGGCAATCCCAGCAACTTGAGTGGTAGGCAGATTGGTTGAAACTACAGTAAAGAACGGAATGATCAGACACAGTGATGAACACGATTTGTTAGGGAAGAGTCAACATGGTTTTTGTAAAGGGAAATCATGCCTCACCCATCTACTAGAATTCTTTAAGAAGGTCAACAAGCATGTGGACAAGGGGGATCCAGTGGATAGATTGTACTTGGACTTTGAGAAAGACTTTGACGAGGTCCGTCACCAAAGCTCGTAAACAAAGTAAGTTGTCATGGTGTGACAGTCAGCAGCGACCCCCTAACAGCTAATAGTTTTATAATAGCTGGCAACACAAATCCTTGTGGTAGCCGAGTCCAGGTCAGCTGTTCTACCCTCCCGGTCTCCGGATCCGTCCATGTAAATGCAAAGATATCCCAGCTGTCTTGATCTAGGGGAATACTGAAAAAGGCATTACACAAGTCTGTTACCAAATAGCAAGCAGTACCTGTTGGAATGGCAGTCAGGATAGTGTGAGGATTAGGTACCACGTGTGTCTAGCCTGGACGACTTTATTCACTGCACGCAAGTCCTGGACAAATCGGTATACCAGTTTTCCTTCTGGATCTGTGTCAGGTTTTCTGACTGGCAGAATGGGGGTGTTGAAAGGAGACTTGGTGCGAACTAGCACTCCCACCCACAGGAATGTGGTGATAAGGTTCCGAAGGCCTATATTGCGAAATTGACAGGTGAACATTATCAAGGGGAGAGATTTCCTTCATTCCTTCCCTTGGGTCCCATAAATGAGACCCATAGACTCATAGACTCTAGGACTGGAAGGGACCTCGAGAGGTCATCGAGTCCAGTCCCCTGCCCTCATGGCAGGACCAAATACTGTCTAGACCGTCCCTAATAGACATTTATCTAACCTACTCTTAAATATCTCCAGAGATGGAGATTCCACAACTTCCCTAGGCAATCTATTCCAGTGTTTAACTACCCTGACAGTTAGGAACTTTTTCCTAATGTCCAACCTAAATCTCCCTTGCTGCAGTTTAAGCCCATTGCTTCTTGTTCTATCCTTGGAGGCTAAGGTGAACAAGTTTTCTCCCTCCTCCTGATGACACCCTTTTAGATACCTGAAAACTGCTATCATGTCCCCTCTCAGTCTTCTCTTTTCCAAACTAAACAAACCCAATTCCTTCAGCCTTCCTTCATAGGTCATGTTCTCAAGACCTTTAATCATTCTTGTTGCTCTTCTCTGGACCCTCTCCAATTTCTCCACATCTTTCTTGAAATGCAGTTCCCAGAACTGGACACAATACTCCAGTTGAGGCCTAACCAGCGCAGAGTAAAGCGGAAGAATGACTTCTCGTGTCTTGTTTACAACACACCTGTTAATGCATCCCAGAATCACGTTTGCTTTTTTTGCAACAGTATCACACTGTTGACTCATATTTAGCTTGTGGTCCACTATGACCCCTAGATCTCTTTCTGCCATACTCCTTCCTAGTCAGTCTCCTCCCATTCTGTGTGTGTGAAACTGATTGTTCCTTCCTAAGTGGAGCACTTTGCATTTGTCTTTACTGAACTTCATCCGGTTTACCTCAGACCATTTCTCCAATTTGTCCAGATCATTTTGAATTTTGACTCTGTCCTCCAAAGCAGTTGCAATCCCTCCCAGTTTGGTATCGTCTGCAAACTTAATAAGCGTACTTTCTATGCCAACATCTAAGTCGTTGATGAAGATATTGAACAGAGCCGGTCCCAAAACAGACCCCTGCGGAACCCCACTTGTTATACCTTTCCAGCAGGATTGGGAGCCATTAATAACTACTCTCTGAGTACGGTTATCCAGCCAGTTATGCACCCACCTTATAGTAGCCCCATCTAAATTGTATTTGCCTAGTTTATCTATAAGAATATCATGCGAGACCGTATCAAATGCCTTACTAAAGTCTAGGTATACCACATCCACCGCTTCTCCTTTATCCACAAGGCTCGTTATCCTATCAAAGAACGCTATCAGATTAGTTTGACACGATTTGTTCTTTACAAATCCATGCTGGCTATTCCCTATCACCTTACCACCTTCCAAGTGTTTGCAGATGATTTCTTTAATTACTTGCTCCATTATCTTCCCTGCCACAGAAGTTAATAAGTCCATGCATATTATATGGATGTCTCCTCTGGCATTTTATCACCTCACTCATCCCTTGTAAAAATCTCTGAATGCCAGGGGGCACTAGTAAGATTTACATCACACTTGTTTGCTGTTACATACTGTGGGGGTCTCTTAAACAACACTCACGCCATGGGATATTTGAATGCATCCCACTGGCGGTGCCGGGGCCGGGTATTTGGCAACTCCAAACATTGAGATGTTAGCATTAGAGGGGTTGTCAGTAACCTAGTCCCAGATTTGGACCTTAGCGTCCAAAATATGGGGGTTAGCATGAAAAACCTCCAAGCTTAGTTACCAGCTTGGACCTGGTACTGCTGCCACCACTCAAAAAATTAGAGTGTTTTGGGGCACTCTGGTCCCCACAAAAACCTTCCCTGGGGACCCCAAGACCCAAATCCCTTGAGTCTCACAACAAAGGGAAATAACTCTTTTCCCTTCCCCCCTCCAGGTGCTCCTGGAGAGATATACAGAAGCAACCTCCGTGAATCTAAGCAGAGGGAGTCCACCCTCTCTAATTCCAGTCCTGGACCAAAAAGCACTTCCCTCTTCACCCAGAGGGTATGCAAAGTCAGACTAGTAAATCTAACACACACAGATTTCCCTCTGACTTCTTCCTCCCACCAATTCCCTGGTGAGCTGCAGACTCAATTCCCTGGAGTTCCCCACTAAAGAAAAACTCCAACAGGTCTTAAAAGAAAGCTTTATATAAAAAAGAAAGAAAAATACATACAAATGGTCTCTCTGTATTAAGGTGACAAATACAGGGTCAATTGCTTAAAAGAAATATGAATAAACAGCCTTATTCAAAAAGAATACAATTCAAAGCACTCCAGCAACTATAGACATGTAAATACAAAACAACAAACCATTTTGTACTCACAACTTGGAAACAGAAGATTAGAAAGCAGGAAATAGAAAAATCCTTCTCTAGCTCAGAGAGTTTCAGGCAGAAGACAAAGAACCCAGACACAAACTTCCCTCCACCCAGAGTTGAAAAAAATCCTGTTTCCTGATTGGTCCTCTGGTCAGGTGCTTCAGGTTACTTTTTTTTCAGGTGAAAGAGACATTAACCCTTAGCTATCTGTTTATGACACGCCCCCCAAATTGCAGACAGTGGGGAAGCTCACTGGCGGCGATTTCCTTCTAGAACTTTACAATAAACAGATTACTACAACACATGCACCTTTACATATACCACTAAGTACATAACTAACAGACTTCTACATTTTAAGAACAGTTTTTAACTACTAGATTCTGGGAAACTCTCACGGGAGAGTGCATCAGCTACTTTGTTAGAAGCTCCTGAGATGTGCTAAATTTCAAAATCAAAATCTTGGAGAGCTAAACTCCAACGAAGAAGTTTCTTCTTGTTTCCCTTGGCAGTATGAAGCCACTTTAGCGCAGCATGGTCAGTTTGTAGCTGGAACCGCCATCCCCAAACATAATGGCGTAGCTTTTCCAGGGCGTACACAATGGCATAGCATTCCTTTTCACTGACTGACGAGTGACCTTCCCTCTCAGACAGTTTCTTGCTGAGAAACACGACAGGATGGAAGTTGTGATCTGTTGCTTCCTGCATGAGCACTGTTCCTATACCACGCTCAGATGCATCCGTGGTTACTAGGAATGGCTTGTCAAAGTCCGGGGCCCTGAGCACAGGGTCAGACATGAGCGTCGCCTTAAGTTGGGTAAAGGCCTTTTGACACTTTTTGACCTTAACAGTTAGTCCGGCCTGCCTGATGCGCTCAAAGACCTTTTCCAGGTGTAGTAGGTGTTCGGGCCAGGAGTCTGAAAAAATGGCCACATCATCGAGGTAGGCAACTGCAAATTCTCGCAGTCCTGCTAGTAGACCATCTACCAGCCTCTGGAAGGTGGCGGGTGCATTTCGAAGGCCGAAAGGAAGGACATTAAATTCATACACCCCCGCATGGGTGACGAATGCTGACCTCTCCTTGGCAGGTTCATCTAGCGGTACTTGCCAGTACCCCTTGGTTAAGTCTATTGTAGAGATGAACTGGGCACGTCCCAACTTCTCCAATAGCTCATCGGTGCGTGGCATTGGATAGTTGTTCGGACGAGTTACCGCATTTAGCTTACGGTAGTCCACGCAAAAGCGTATTTCCCCATCTGGTTTGGGTACCAGAACCACTGGAGATGCCCATGCACTGGTAGATGAGCGGATTATACCCATCTGTAGCATGTTCTGGATCTCCCGTTCTATAGCAGCTTGGGCATGAGGAGACACCCGGTAGGGTGGGGTTCTGATTGGGTGAGCATTACCTGTGTCAATGGAGTGGTATGCCCGTTCAGTCCGTCCTGGGGTGGCTGAGAACAATGAGGCGAAGCTAGTGCACAGCTCCTTGATTTGTCGCCGCTGCAGACGTTCCAGGGTGGTTGAGAGGTTCACCTCTTCCACGCCACCGTCTTTTTTCCCGTCGTAGTAGACACCTTCAGGCCACTCAGCATCATCTCCCTGGACTGTAAACTGACAAACCTGTAAGTCTCTGGAATAGAAAGGCTTGAGAGAATTAACATGGTACACTTTAGGCTTTAGTGAGGAATTGGGAAATGCTATGAGGTAGTTCACAGTTCCCAGGCGCTCTTGGACCGTGAATGGCCCTTCCCATGATGCTTCCATCTTATGGGCCTGTTGCGCCTTCAAGACCATAACATGGTCTCCTACCTTGAAGGAACGTTCTCTGGCATGTCTGTCATACCAGGCCTTTTGCTCTTCCTGAGCATCCTTTAGGTTCTCTGTAGCAAGGGCTAAGGAGTGTCGGAGGGTGCTTTGTAGGTTGCTTACAAAGTCCAGAATGTTAGTTCCTGGAGAAGGCGTAAACCCCTCCCATTGCTGCTTCACCAACTGTAATGGCCCCTTAACCTCGTGACCATACACAAGTTCAAACGGTGAAAACCCTAAACTGGGATGTGGTACAGCCCTGTAGGCAAACAGCAACTGCTGCAACACTAGGTCCCAATTATTGGAGTATTCGTTGACGAATTTACGTATCATGGCCCCCAAAGTTTCATTAAACCTTTCCACCAGGCCATTGGTTTGATGGTGGTACGGGGTGGCAACTAGGTGGTTCACCCCATGCATTTCCCACAGTTTTTCCATGGTCCCTGCCAGGAAATTTAGATCCTGAATCTGTAAGGATGTCGGAGGGCCAACCTACCCTGGCAAAGATGTCTGTTAGGGCCAGGCACACAGTGTTAGCCCTGGTGTTGCCTAGAGCTACTGCTTCTGGCCATCGGGTAGCAAAGTCCACTAAAGTCAGTACGTACTGCTTTCCTCTGGGTGTCTTTTTTGGGAAAGGACCCAGAATATCCACAGCTACTGGCTGAAATGGGACCTCAATTATGGGGAGTGGCTGGAGAGGGGCCTTGACCTGGTCTTGGGGTTTTCCCACTCTTTGGCATACCTCACAAGACCGGACATACTTGGCAACGTCCTTGCCCATCCCCTCCCAGTGGAAGGACTTCCCCAATCGGTCCTTGGTTCTGTTCACCCCAGCATGGCCACTGGGATGATCATGGGCTAAGCTTAAGAGCTTCCCCCGGTACTTAGTTGGAACCACCAACTGTTTTTGCGGCTGCCATTCTTCCCGGTGTCCACCAGAAAGAATCTCCTTGTATAAAAGTCCTTGGTCGATAACAAACCGGGATCGATTAGAAGAGCTGAGAGGCGGTGGGGTGCTCCGTGCCGCCGCCCAAGCTTTCTGAAGGCTGTCATCTGCTTCCTGCTCAGTCTGGAACTGTTCCCTTGAGGCTGGGGTCACCAGTTCTTCCTCAGACTGTGGACTTGGGCTTGGTCCCTCTGGAAGCGATGTAGGTGATGGGGTTGTTTCCGTTGCTGGTGACCCGCTCTCCGCTGGTGCACCTGAGGGTATTTCAGGCTCTGGCTGAGCCTTTTGGGTATGGGTGTCTGTTGCTTCTGCCAGTTCTGGCTTGCTGGCGCCCTCTGGCGTTGAGTTTGAAGATGTGGTTGCACTTGCTGGTGCTGGTTGCTGTTCCAGTTCCGGACCTGGGACTGGAGGTGCTGTGGCTGTTTCAGTGGTTGGCATGGAATCCGGGTCCACTACCTCTGTCTGGGTCTCTGGTAACACAGACGGGGCGTCTGTGGACGGCTCAGGAACAGGAATGGGTCTGGAAGCTTGCCTGGTTTGGCTACGTGTAACCATTCCCACTCGCTTGGCCCGCTTCACCTGGTTGGCCAAGTCTTCCCCCAGTAGCATGGGGATAGGATAATTGTCATAGACTGCAAAAGTCCACATTCCTGACCAGCCTTTGTACTGGACAGGCAGTTTAGCTGTAGGCAAGTCTACAGCTTGTGACATGAAGGGGTAAATTGTCACTTTGGCCTTTGGGTTGATGAATTTGGGGTCAACGAAGGATTGGTGGATAGCTGACACTTGTGCCCCCGTGTCTCTCCACGCGGTAACTTTCTTTCCACCCACTCTCAAATTTTCCCTTAGCTCCAAGGGTATTTGAGAGGCATCCGGGCCTGGGGATCTTTTGTGTGATGGTGGTGTAATGAATTGCACTCGCATGGCGTTCTTTGGACAGTTGGCCTTGATATGTCCCAGTTCATTACACTTAAAGCATCTTCCATCTGATGGGTCACTGGGCCGAGGTGAGTTACTGGAGACTGGTGAGGTGGAAGAGTAGGGTATCTGTGGCTTTACTTGGGTTGTATGTGGGGTCTTTGGCTGTCCTCGGTTGTAGGGTTTATGGTCTGTGTGCCCCCTGGGGTAATCGTTCCCCTTGACAGTAGCTTTCTTGCTTTCTGCCAGTTCCATCCATTTGGCTCCAATCTCCCCCGCCTCAGCGAGATTTTTGGGTTTTCCATCTTGTATGTACCGTGTTATGTCCTCGGGAACACCATCCAAGAACTGCTCCATTTGTATGAGGAGGTGCAGTTCTTCCAACGTTTTAACATTATGGCCTGATATCCAGGCCTCATAATTTTTCCCAACGTAGTAGGCATGTTTGGGAAATGACACATCTGGTTTCCACTTTTGGGTTCTGAAACGCCGACGGGCATGATCCGGGGTTATCCCCATTCTGTATCTGGCCTTGGTTTGAAAAAGTTTATAGTCATTCATGTTCTCCTTAGGCATTTCAGCCGCCACCTCTGCTAAAGGTCCACTGAGCTGTGGCCTCAATTCTACCATGTACTGGTCTTCAGGGATGCAGTACCCAAGACAGGCTGTTTCAAAATTTTCCAAGAAGGCCTCGGTGTCATCACCTGCCTTGTAGGTGGGAAATTTCCTGTGCTGTGGAACAATCATTGGTGCAGGGTTGTTAGGGTTGGCTGTGTTTTGCTTAGCCTTTTCTAATTCCATGGCCTGTCGGTGGGCTTCCCTCTGGAGTTCCAGCTGTTTTTGGTGGTCTGCATCTTTGGCTGCTTGCTCTCTTTTGTAGGCTGCCTCTCTGTCTTCTTGTTCTCTTCTGTGTGCCGCCTCTCTTTCTCTTTCTCTTAGCTCCATCTCTCTTTGTTTTATTTCTAGTTCCTGTTTTTTTTTCCATATCTCGCTTGTGCTCTGCATCTTTTATTTGTGCCTCGGCCTCCATTTTTGCCTTAGAAGTCATGTTTCCTGTTTTCTTGTGTTGGGGTGCCCTCAGGTGTTTATTTTCTGAACTGCAGGCTCTGTTGCCTCCTGGGGTCTGCCTAGCAACAGTGCCTTTTTCCCTTTCTTCCTAGCTAATTTTTTCAATGTAAAGTAAACCAGAAAATCCACTTTATTTGCATGTATATAGTGCTGGTATTTGCCTCCTAATGGGAGTGCTATTGTGTGACAAAAGACCCTTAACAGTCTCTTAATGGTTTCTTGCTTAATATGCAAGCCACAACTGCCAGAGAGAGCAGAGAAAAAAAATTCTCTCTGGTTCCCTTTTAAAACCAAACTGTTTCTCTCTGCTAAAAAGACCCTAGCAGAGAAAAGAAAAATATAATATTCCTACTGGCTTCTGGATTCTATCTCACCACTGCCACTCATGTCAGTAACCTAGTCCCAGATTTGGACCTTAGCATCCAAAATATGGGAGTTAGCATGAAAAACCTCCAAGCTTAGTTACCAGCTTGGACCTGGTACTGCTGCCACCACCCAAAAAATTAGAGTGTTTTGGGGCACTCTGGTCCCCACAAAAATCTTCCCTAGGGACCCCAAGACCCAAATCCCTTGAGTCTCACAACAAAGGGAAATAACTCTTTTCCCTTCCCCCCTCCAGGTGCTCCTGGAGAGATACACAGAAGCAACCTCCGTGAATCTAAGCAGAGGGAGTCCACCCTCTCTAATTCCAGTCCTGGACCAGAAAGCACTTCCCTCTTCACCCAGAGGGAATGCAAAGTCAGGCTAGTAAATCTAACACACACAGATTTCCCTCTGACTTCTTCCTCCCACCAATTCCCTGGTGAGTACAGACTCAATTCCCTGGAGTTCCTCACTAAAGAAAAACTCCAACAGGTCTTAAAAGAAAGCTTTATATAAAAAAGAAAGAAAAATACATACAAATGGTCTCTCTGTATTAAGGTGACAAATACAGGGTCAATTGCTTAAAAGAAATATTGAATAAACAGCCTTATTCAAAAAGAATACAATTCAAAGCACTCCAGCAACTATAGACATGTAAATACAAAACAACAAACCATTTTGTACTCACAACTTGGAAACAGAAGATTAGAAAGCAGAAAATAGAAAAATCCTTCTCTAGCTGAGAGAGTTTCAGGCAGAAGACAAAGAACCCAGACACAAACTTCCCTCCACCCAGAGTTAAAAAAAATCCTGTTTCCTGATTGGTCCTCTGGTCAGGTGCTTCAGGTTACTTTTTTTTCAGGTGAAAGAGACATTAACCCTTAGCTATCTGTTTATGACAGGGGTAGCCATGTTAGTATGGATCTGTAAAAGCAGCAAAGAATCCTGTGGCACCTTATAGATTAACAGATGTTTTGGAGCATGAGCATGAGAGCCCCGGTCTGTATTTTATTTGTGGCCATAATGCTTATAAAGCTCTCCCGACGGGTTTGCATGGCCGGTGTGGTGCAAGAGTATTACTAGACGTTCAAGTAAACACCACACTAGACTGACGGCAAATCCTCAACCTGGGGACTTATTCTCACAAGCTCTTCACACCCTTGAAAGGGGCTCTGGTTAAATGTGCCGAAACCCCCCTAGTAATCAGGCAAACGAGATTTCATTGCTTTATACGTGGACTAATTCCTGGACTGGGGGTGATGGAGCTGGAAAGGGCAGTGGTAAACATTTCTGCAGAACTTGAAAAAGCAGCTAATGCTTCCTTGGATGCGTTCCAAAAGTTACAATGAGAAATTGATGACATAGCAGAAGTAACACTGCAAAATAGGCGTGTGCTAGATGCCATGAATGCTGAAGTGGGGGGGCCTGTGCTCGCATTGGGGAAAGATGCTGTTTTTATATTAATCGCTCTGGTTTAATTGAGGAGGATTTGCAGGCCATCAAGGATGCAGCTGTTGTTTTCCACACTGTATCTCTTGATCATACCCTTAATTTTGAGGACCTCCTCCCAGACCTTGGGTCATGGTTTACTGGCCTTTTCTGTAAAATTGTCAAAATGGATTATTTTCTTTCTTTTCTTTCTATGTGTCGTTTGGGTAATGTTGCAATGTGCAAAATGCTTGTATAGTGCTGTTACTAAGGGCTCTACTGTCTGTAGGAGAACACGATATCTCTCCCTCCAGCTTGATCGCAAATTGCGTAACGGGCCTGACAATTTGGATTATCAGGCCCGAAGGGGGGACTGTGAAAGTCAGCAGCGACCCCCTAACAGCTAGTAGCCTTATAATAGCTGGCAACCATTAGGGGAAATTGGATATCTCACGGACACAGTAGCCTGAACTTCTGAACTGTCTCCCCTTATCAGTCTTGAGGCAGTTGAAGCTGGTTCTAAGCTGGTTTTTGCTGAGCAGATTGCAGAAGTGCAGGGTTTGCTAACCACCAATCAAATGCTAACACGACCGAAGCCTGTGTGTGAGTGTGTATAAAAGATTCTTGGTTTTTGTATGAAGTAGAGTTTTTTTATACCAAGGTACAGAACTCTCCTTTCTTCTGCAGAATAAAGCAACCTTTCCTTATCCCTGTCGGCTGTCATTGGCTCTCAGCTAGGCGGACCCGACATTTCGGTAACAATGGGATAAGAGGGAAGGTTCTCTCATGGATCAGCAGCTGGTTAAAAGATAGGAAACAAAGGATAGGAATAAATGGTCAGTTTTCAGAATGGAGAGAGGTAAATAGGGTTGTCCCCCAGGGGTCTGTACTGGCCCAGTGCTGTTCAACATATTTATAAATGATCTGAAAAGAGGGATAAACAGTGAGGTGGCAAAATTCGCAGATGATATAAAATTTCTCAAGATAGTTAAGTCCAAAGCAGACTGCGAAGAGCTACAAAGGGATCTCATAAAACTAGGTGTCTGGGCAACAAAATGGCAGATGAAATACAATGTTGATAAATGCAAAGTGATGCACATTGGAAAACATAATCCCAACTCTACATATAAAATGATGGGGTCTGAATTAGCTGTTAGCACTCAAGAGAAAGATCTTGGAGTCAGTGTGGAAAGTTCTCTGAAAACATCCACTCAATGTGCAGCAGCAGTTAAACAAGTGGAAAGAATGTTAGGAGCCATTAGGAAAGCGTCAGATAATAAGACCGAACATGTAATAATGGTGATATATAAATCCATGGTTTGCCCACAGCTTGAATACTGTGTGCAGGTCTGGTCACCCCATCTCAAAAAAGACATATGAGAATTGGAAAAGGTTCAGAAAAGGGCAATAAAAATGATTAGGGTATGAAACAGATTTCTTATGCAGAGAGGTTAAAGACTGGGACTTTTCAGCTTGGAAAAGAGACGACTAAGGGGGATATGCTAGAGGTCTGTAAAAACATGACTAGGGTGGAGAAAGTGAAC
This sequence comes from Gopherus flavomarginatus, assembly GCF_025201925.1. NCBI lineage: Eukaryota > Metazoa > Chordata > Testudines > Testudinidae > Gopherus > Gopherus flavomarginatus. Next base: position 301,364,284 of record NC_066618.1, on the reverse strand, counting down.
AGGCAAGTGTTATTAATCCCTTCTCATAACACACACAACGGGTCACCTGATGAAATTAAAAGGCAGCAGGTTTAAAACAAACCAAAGGCAGTATTTCTTCACACAACTCAGTCAACTTGTGGAACTTATTGTCGGGATGCTGTGAAGACCAAAACTATAACTGGGTTAAAAATATAGATACATTCATGGAGGACCAGTGACTGTTGACCAAGATGGTCAGGGATACAACCCCATGCTCTGGGTGTCCCTAAACCTCTGACTGGCAGAAGCTGGGAATGGGCGACAGGGGATGGCTCAATTGATGATTCCCTGTTCTGCTCATTTCCTCTGGAGCCTCTGGCACCCACCACTGTTGGAAGACAGGACACTGGGCTACCTGGCTATTGGTCTGACCCAGTGGCCATTCGTACTAAGCACAGTTACTTGGGACTGACGCCAACGGCTGTGCCGTGCCGGTGACTGCCCCTGGGCGTGGGGGCCAAGGGAGTGCTGTGGTGCAGGCCAGCTTGCACTTTACAACATCTGTGTGTCGGGAGCCCATGGCTCGCTGGGGAGCTGGCCCCAGTGTGCTCAGCTTGATGCATTCAAACACCCTCCATGGGCAAGCTGAGCGTGGAGTGCGTGACGTGGCCTTGGTCCCCACTTGCAGGGGCTGGCACGCTCTGCAGTGAGGGCCTCGTGGCAGTGCCACGCCCAATGTGTGTGCGTGGAGAGCACGGCATGTGAGTGGGTGCCCGGGCCCCCTCCAGGCTGAGCACCTCACCGTGCAGCGTGGTGCTGCAGGCAGATTTCAGCTGGTGCCCGTGGCAAAGGCAGAGCTGGCTGACAGCTCCCCCCGCCTTTCCACGCAGATCCCCCACAACGATTCCTTTGATGCAGACATGGTTCTGGAGGCCTGTCTCCTTGGCCCACTGGTACCGAACCTCTACGGCCCGGCTGCTTCTCACATGTTCCTAGGGGCATTCCCCGACGGTGCCGAGGAGAACGCAGAACGTCCGATGCTCGAGGTAAACGCATGCCACCAAGCTGGTAGGTCAGCTGCGTGCAGCCTTGCCCTGCCAAAGGCCCACAGCCCTCCGACTTGGGCTAGCGCCATGGCACAGACGGGCGTGAGGACACATGGGCTTGTCGGAGGCATGCCAGGACCCTGGCGCTCCTGTCTCCCAGCACCAGGTGCGCTCTCTCCATCCTAAGTGGAGAGGTGAGAGGTGACCCACCCCAGTGCACTGAGCATGGGGTTACGCAGGAGCTGTGAGCTCCTGGGTCTCAAAGCCTTCCCAGTCCCTGCCCCCATTCTGCTTTTCTCACCGCTGTTCCTTTCCGGCTCTCTGAATGTGGGGGGCAGTGGCTGTGTCTGCCCCAGGCAGCGCAGTGGGGCGTTGTCCTTGGAGTGGGGCAGTGGGACTGTGGTTGTGGGTCCAGGCCAGTGTGTAGATGGCAGCGATACAGTGTCTGGCAGTGCCAGTGGGGCCGGGTGCGTCAGGCAAGGGCTGGCTGCAGCTGTGTGAGGGGTGTCATGGCTGGGTGAGCACTGGCAGGGGTGTGTGTAGCAGGCTGTCATGGGATCAGGAATAGACTCTGTGGCAACAGGCCCAGGGCCCCACAGGTCTGGTCCAAGTACCAACCCAGCAGGGGTATTTCCCGTAGCCTCCCCTGGTGTCTCTGCCCATGCCTCTCCCTGGCCTGCCTGTGGCTGTGCTTTGGACACACAACCCATAACAACCCTACTCCTGAGGGCATTCTACACCAAAAAATTAAAAATTCTGTGCACAAAAATAAAAATTCTGCACACAATATTTTAAAATTCTGCAAATTTTATTTGTCAAATAAATGTGGTGGCTCCAGCCTGGCACGGGCTGCACAGAGGTGGGAGATCACTGTGCAGCTCCCCCTCCCCACACCCGGGACACATACTCCTTGGTGAGGCTGCACCCAACCCTGACATAGCGCAGGGACCAGGCCTGCCCTAGAAACTCCCCAGGGCCCTGCCCCTCAGTGCCAGGTGCACCGGAGTAGGCAGGCAGGCTCAGCAAGGCAGGATCCAAGTATGGAGGGGCTCGGTGTGGGGGGATCCAGGTGTGGGGTGAGACGGTTCTGTGTGGGGCAATCTGGGTGTGGGAGGATCAGCGGGGGATGCAGGTGCAGGGAGGATCTGGATGCACAAGGGCTTGTTGGGGGGAGGGGTTCTGGGTGCAACGGTAATAGGACTCTGCAGGGGGGTCCATGTGACGGTGGTTGGGCTCAGTAGAGAGGGTCTGGGTATGGAGGGGCTTAGTGGGGGGGTCCAGACGCTAGAAGAGTGGGGCTCAGTGCGGTGGGGATCCAGGTGCAGTTGGTTGGGCCTCAGTGGGGCAGGGATCTGGGTGTTGGTGGCTCGTCAGGGTGGTCCAGGTGCAGGGGGAGTAGGGGTCATTGGGGGGGGGTTCTGAGTACGGGGGGGGTGAGGCTCAGCAGGAAGGTTTGAGTATGAGGACGTCTGGATGCATGGGGTTGGGTGGATGGGGGAGCAGCTCCCTGTACAGGGAACCCTCACCCTGCAGCTGAGGAGCACTGGGTGCAGGACGTGTATATGTGTGGGGAGTTTGCAGAGTTTCCTGCAGCTGGGGGAGAAATCTGGGGGTGAGTCTGACCCAGCTCTGGATGCCGTGCAAGGGACGAGAAAGTCCCCTCCTCCACAGCCCAGCCAGGACTAGCAGCTGAGTCTGGCACAGGGTAGGAGCCACCAGCTGGGTCTTCCCCATTCCCGCCCCCTGCCCCACAGTGATTTTACCTCTCTGCTGGCTGCCCTGGACACCCAAAACATTCTGCTGGGGAGGGTCGCATGACTGGTCTTGTGGCTTCTCTTTGCTTCCCTGTCAGAAAGTCATTTTTCTGCGGGGAAGCAAATAAATCTGTGGGAGACATAAATTCTACACATGAACAGTGGTGCAGAATTCCTCCAGGAGTAAAACTCCACCGCACAAAGCTGCAGCTGCTCCCTAGAGTGTGGGTGGCTGCTGGGTGGTTTGGCCCACGTGGGCGCTGCCTGCCCTGCTTTGGAAGCTCCTGTGTTGGTGTCTGGCTGTGGTGCACCAGGCAGCCATGCTGATGCAGCACATGGGACCCTGTAACGTGCACATTTACGCTGAGCTCCTGTGTCCCCCAGGCTCCCGTGGCAGATGGGGTTTGCCAAGAGGACGCCCTGGAGCCTCGCGCAGGCCGGGACTCACGTTCAGCGCTTCCAGCCCCCAGTGCTTCTAAAGGGCTGGAAGACTCCCTGCGCCGCTCCTCGCTGGCAAGGATCCGGAGTCAGATATCCCAGGTGAGGGCTTGGATCGACACCAAGCAGGCTTGGGCAAGGCAGCAGGTCCGCTGCCGGTTCAGATCTCACCTCTGGGCTGGCTGGGGGCAGGGGATCCAAGGGGCTGGCTGAGGAGCAGGGGCTCTCTAGCCTCGCGGCTGGCAGGCTGGCTGGGGGGAAAGGGAGTGCTGCAAGACAGTCCCAAACCTGAGCCGTCCTTTGTAGGTGACAAATCTGAGGAATTGTCACAGACTGAAGTGTCACTAGAGGAGGTTTTGGAATTAATTGATAAACTCAACATTAACAAGTCACCGGGACCCGATGGCATTCACCCAAGAGTTCTGAAAGAACTCAAATGTGAAGTTGTGGAACTATTAACTAGGGTTTGTAACCTGTCCTTTAAATTGGCTTCGGTACCCAGTGACTGGAAGTTAGCTAATGTAACGCCAATATTTAAAAAGGGCTCTAGAGGTGATCCCGGCTGTTACAGACCGGTAAGTCTAACGTCGGAACCGGGCAAATTAGTTGAAACAATAGTAAAGAATAAAATTGTCAGAAACATAGAAGAACATAAATTGTTGGGCAACAGTCAACATGGTTTCTGTAAAGGGAAATCGTGTCTTACTAATCTATTAGAGTTCTTTGAAGGGGTCAACAAACATCTGGACAAGGGGGATCCAGTGGACATAGTGTACTTAGATTTCCAGAAAGCCTTTGACAAGGTCCCTCATCAAAGGCTCTTACGTAAATTAAGCTGTCATGGGATAAAAGGGAAGGTCCTTTCATGGACTGAGAACTGGCTAAAAGACAGGGAACAAAGGGTAGGAATTAATGGTAAATTTTCAGAATGGAGAGGGGTAACTAGTGGTGTTCCCCAAGGGTCAGTCCTAGGACCAATCCTATTCAATTTATTCATAAATGATCTGGAGAAAGGGGTAAACAGTGAGGTGGCAAAGTTTGCAGAAGATACTAAACTACTCAAGATAGTTAAGACCAAAGCAGATTGTGAAGAACTTCAAAAAGATCTCACAAAACTAAGTGATTGGGCAACAAAATGGCAAATGAAATTGAATGTGGATAAATGTAAAGTGATGCACATTGGAAAAAATAACCCCAACTATACATACAATATGATGGGGGCTAATTTAGCTACAACTAATCAGGGAAGAGATCTTGGCGTCATCGTGGATAGTTCTCTGAAGATGTCCACGCAGTGCGCAGCGGCAGTCAAAAAAGCAAACAAGATGTTAGGAATCATTAAAAAGGGGATAGAGAATAAGACAGAGAATATATTATTGCCCTTATATAAATCCATGGTACGCCCACATCTTGAATACTATGTACAGATGTGGTCTCCTCACCTCAAAAAAGATATACTGGCACTAGAAAAGGTTCAGAAAAGGGCAACTAAAATGATTAGGGGTTTGGAGAGGGTCCCATATGAGAAAAGACTAAAGAGGCTAGGCCTCTTCAGCTTGGAAAAGAGGAGACTAAGGGGGGATATGATAGAGGTATATAAAATCATGAGTGATATGGAGAAAGTCGATAAGGAGAAGTTATTTACTTATTCCCATAATACACGAACTAGGGGTCACCAAATGAAATTAATGGGCAGCAGGTTTAAAACAAATAAAAGGAAGTTCTTCTTCACACAGCGCACAGTCAACTTGTGGAACTCCTTGCCTGAGGAGGTTGTGAAGGCTGGGACTATAACAATGTTTAAAAGGGAACTGGATAAATTCATGGTGGTTAAGTCCATAAATGGCTATTAGCCAGGAAGGGTAAAGAATGTGTCCCTGGCCTCTGTTTGTCAGAGGATGGAGATGGATGGCAGGAGAGAGATCACTTGATCATTGCCTGTTAGGTTCACTCCCTCTGGGGCACCTGGCATTGGCCACTGTCGGTAGACAGATACTGGGCTAGATGGACCTTTGGTCTGACCCAGTACGGCCGTTCTTATGTTCTTATAAGCCACAGGGAAAGAGGGGGGCCAGTTTTGGGAAGACTGGCAGGTTTTGGTGGAGGAGGAAGAATCTGGCTGGCTGGATGTGGCTTTGGGGGGATTGGCTGGTTTATGAAGAATGAGGATCTGATTGGTGCAGATTATTCTCCTTTACAAAATTGGCCCCCCAATCCTCAGTGCCAGATCCCTGCATCCCACAGAGTTAAAACAGTACTGCGATCCATGTACCATAGTGCCGGGGATACCCAGAGCGGTGAGCCACTGTGTTACCTCTGCCAAGGCAAGAGTGAGCTCTGCTAGAGATTAGCCTGAGTCAGCTCCCTGCTACATCAGCCTGGCTTTCTCTCCAGCAAACTCCTCGGGGCCTCTCAGCCCAAATCTCGCCTTGCAGGTAACAGCCAGTGAAATCCAGCCCCTAAACTCCTCAGCAGCGTTCTCTGCAATGAACAGCGCCCAGCACAGTGCATTCACAGACGATATTAAGTTAGCTGCTCTGTTAAAGAGTCAATACATTGCAGTTTAATAATTTAACTGGGGTAAATACACCCTTCCCTTCAAACACAGCACTGAGCCGGTTTCCTCAAGAACTCAGGTCAACTCCTATCTTGTCACTCAGGTTCCTTTATTAGGCGCACAGTAAAGCTAGACTAAATTGATTGCCCTCAAGCCTAGGGGGTGGGTATAGGGCATGCCACACCTCCAAAGTCACCCAGCCTCCTCTTCCGTTATAGACATTGACACGGTCCATTGCATGTACTGTCCATTGCATCCCATGCGCTGGGAATGGCTTGGTTACTTTGAGGGAGCCAATCCCTGTGCAGCATGCTCCGTCCATGCATTGTCCATGTACGACTTTCTCTTTACCTCATCTTTACGTCCTCCACTTCCCTTGTCCATTGTCAGTGGTTCTCTGGGGTTCCCCGTTAGCTCAGCCAGCCCAGACATTGTGTTTCCAGCATGCTGATCCATTTAACTCCCTAAGCCTGGCTCCCAAGAAGTGAGGCCATACCCAGGTCTAGTTACAGGCCTACGATAATGTGCACATTTACACTTAGCTCCTGTGTTCCCCAGGCTCCCGTGGCAGATGGGGTTTGCCGAGAGGATGCCCTGGAGCCTCGTGCAGGCCAGGGCTCACGTTTAGCACTTCCAACCCCCAGTGCTTCTAAAGGGCTGGAAGACTCCCTGTGCCGCTCCTCTCTGGCAAGGATCCAGAGTCAGATATCCCAGGTAAGGGTTTGGATTGATGCCGAGCAGACTCGGGCAAGGCAGCAGGTCCGCTGCTGGCTCTGATCTCACCTCTGGGCTGGCTAGGGGCAGGGCGGGGTTCCTAAATGAGTTAGATATGTTCATGGAGGATAGGTCCATCAATGGCAGTTAGCCCGGATGGGCAGGGACACAACCCTCTGCTCTGGGTGTCCCTAAACCTCTGACTGCCAGAAGCTGGGAGGGAACGACGGGATGGATCACGTGATAATCGCCCTGTTCTGTTCATTCCTTAGGAAGCACCAGGCACTGGCCACTGCACCTGCTGGGCTAGATGGACCATAGGTCTGACCTGGTGTGAGGCAGTGGGAATGTTGTGCTGTGTCTGTGAATGCTGAGTGGGGAGTATTGACCTGGGAAGTGTGCAGGGGAGTTTTGCTGGGACAGCCTTGAGGAAGGGAGGACACCTGAGCATGTAACAGAGAACCCGGGGGGGGGGGGGGGGTTGGAGGCCAGGTAACACCTCTGCCTGGGAAACGACAAGGGACACAAAGGCTGGGGAGGAGCCGAGGGGAGGCTGAGTGAGAGGCTGTAGGGAGTTTCAGTTTGGAGCTGGCTGGGAGAGAGGCGCCTGACCTGGGGCTGTGGCCTCCCCGGGGCCCAAAGATGAACTGAACTAAAGGGGGTCTTGCTGTCTGTACCTGCAAGACCTGTCCTGGACTGTGTTCCTGTCGTCCAAATAAACCTTCTGTGTTACTGGCTGGCTGAGAGTCCTGGTGAATCGCAGGAGGTGGGGGCTGCAGGGCCCTGACTCCCCCACACTCTGTGATAGTGTGTGTGTGTGGGGGGGAGAGGTGTGGGGGGGTAGGGATAGTGTGTGTGAGAGAGGGTGTAGGGGTGTATGTGTGTGTGGGGGGGTAGCGGTGTGAGGGTGAGGGGTCTGTGTGTGAGGGTGAGAGGGGCTAGGTGTGAGGGGGGTAGGGGTGCAGGGGGGTAGGGTGTGTGTGTGTGAAAGAGGGGGTAGGGGTGTGAGGGTGAGGGTGAGAGGGGGTAGGTGTGCGGGGGTTAGGGGTGTGAGGGTGAGGAGTTTGTGTGTGAGGGGGAGAGGGGGGTAGGTGTGTGTGGGAGTTTAGGGGTGTGAGGGTTAGGGGTCTGTGTGTGAGGGTGAGAGGGGGTAGGTGTGTGGGGGGGGGTTATGGGTGTGAGGGTGAAGAGTTTGTATGTGAAGGTGAAAGGGGGGTAGGTGTGGGGGGTTGGGTGTGAGGGTGAGGGGTTCGTGTGTGAGAGGGAGAGGGGGGAGGTGTGTAGGGGGGGTTAGGGGTGTGAGGGTGAGGGGTTTGTGTGTGAGGGGGAGAGGGGGTAGGTGTGTGGGGGGGGTTGGGGTGTGAGGGTGAGGAGTTTGTGTGTGAGAGGGAGAGGGGGTAGATGTGGGGGGGGTTAGGGGTGTGAGGGTGAGGGGTTTGTGTGTGAGGGTGAGGGGGGTAGGTGTGTGTGTGGGGTTATGGGTGTGAGGGTGAGGAGTTTGTATGTGAGGGTGAGAGGGGGTAGGTGTAGGGGGGTTAGGGGGGTGAGGAGTTTGTGTGTGAGGGGGAGAGGGGGTAGGTGTGTGTGGGGGGGTTATGGGTGTGAGGGTGAAGAGTTTGTATGTGAAGGTGAAAGGGGGGTAGGTGTGGGGGGTTGGGTGTGAGGGTGAGGGGTTCGTGTGTGAGAGGGAGAGGGGGGAGGTGTGTAGGGGGGGTTAGGGGTGTGAGGGTGAGGGGTTTGTGTGTGAGGGGGAGAGGGGGTAGGTGTGTGGGGGGGTTGGGGTGTGAGGGTGAGGAGTTTGTGTGTGAGGGGGAGAGGGGGTAGATGTGGGGGGGGTTAGGGGTGTGAGGGTGAGGGGTTTGTGTGTGAGGGTGAGAGGGGGTAGGTGTAGGGGGGTTAGGGGGGTGAGGAGTTTGTGTGTGAGGGGGAGAGGGGGTAGGTGTGTAGGGGGGGTTAGGGGTGTGAGGGTGAGGAGTTTGTGTGTGAGGGGGAGAGGGGGTAGGTGTAGGGGGGTTAGGGGGGTGAGGAGTTTGTGTGTGAGGGGGAGAGGGGGTAGGTGTGTAGGGGGGGTTAGGGGTGTGAGGGTGAGGAGTTTGTGTGTGAGGGGGAGAGGGGGTAGGTGTGTGTGGGGGTTATGGGTGTGAGGGTGAGGGGTTTGTATGTGAGGGTGAGAGGGGGTAGGTGTAGGGGGGTTAGGGGGGTGAGGAGTTTGTGTGTGAGGGGGAGAGGGGGTAGGTGTGTAGGGGGGGTTAGGGGTGTGAGGGTGAGGAGTTTGTGTGTGAGGGGGAGAGGGGGGAGGTGTGTAGGGGGGGTTAGGGGTGTGAGGGTGAGGGGTTTGTGTGTGAGGGGGAGAGGGGGTAGATGTGGGGGGGGTTAGGGGTGTGAGGGTGAGGGGTTTGTGTGTGAGGGTGAGGGGGGTAGGTGTGTGTGTGGGGTTATGGGTGTGAGGGTGAGGAGTTTGTATGTGAGGGTGAGAGGGGGTAGGTGTAGGGGGGTTAGGGGGGTGAGGAGTTTGTGTGTGAGGGGGAGAGGGGGTAGGTGTGTAGGGGGGGTTAGGGGTGTGAGGGTGAGGAGTTTGTGTGTGAGGGGGAGAGGGGGTAGGTGTGTGTGGGGGTTATGGGTGTGAGGGTGAGGGGTTTGTGTGTGAGGGGGAGGGGGTAGGTGAGGGGGGGTTAGGGGTGTGAGGGTGAGGAGTTTGTGTGTGAGGAGGAGAGGGGGTAGGTGTGTAGGGGGGTTATGGGTGTGAGGGTGAGGGGTTTGTGTGTGAGGGGGAGAGGGGGTAGGTGTGTAGGGGGGTTAGGGGTGTGAGGGTGAGGAGTTTGTGTGTGAGGAGGAGAGGGGGGTAGGTTTGTGTGGGAGTTTAGGGGTGTGAGGGTTAGGGGTCTGTGTGTGAGGGTGAGAGGGGGTAGGTGTGAGGGGGGTAGGGGTGCGGGGGGGTAGGGTGTGTGTGTGTGAAAGAGGGGGTAGGGGTGAGAGGATGAAGAGTTTGTGTGTGAGGGTGAGGGGGTAGGTGTGTGGGGGGGGGTTATGGGTGTGAGGGTGAAGAGTTTGTGTGTGAGGAGGAGAGGGGGGTAGGTGTGTAGGGGGGGTTAGGGGTGTGAGGGTGAGGAGTTTGTGTGTGAGGAGGAGAGGGGGTAGGTGTGTAGGGGGGGTTATGGGTGTGAGGGTGAGGGGTTTGTGTGTGGGGGGGAGGGGTAGGTGTGTAGGGGGGTTATGGGTGTGAGGGTGAGGGGTTTGTGTGTGAGGGGGAGAGGGGGTAGGTGTGTGTGGGGGTTAGGGGTGTGAGGGTGAGGAGTTTGTGAGGGGGAGAGGGGGTAGATGTGGGGGGGGGTTGGGGTGTGAGGGTGAGGGGTTTGTGTGTGAGGGTGGGAGGGGTAGGTGTGTGGGGGGGTTATGGGTGTGAGGGTGAGAGGTTTGTGTGTGAGGAGGAGAGGGGGTAGGTGTGTAGGGGGGGTTAGGGGTGTGAGGGTGAGGAGTCTGTGTGTGAGGAGGAGAGGGGGTAGGTGTGTAGGGGGGGTTATGGGTGTGAGGGTGAGGGGTTTGTGTGTGAGGGGGAGAAGGGGTAGGTGTGTGGGAGGGTTAGGGGTGTGAGGGTGAGGGGTTTTGTGTGAGGGGGAGAGGGGGTAGGTGTGTAGGGGGGTTATGGGTGTGAGGGTGAGGTGTTTGTGTGAGGGGGAGAGGGGGTAGATGTGGGGGGGGTTAGGGGTGTGAGGGTGAGGAGTTTGTGGTGAGGAGGAGAGGGGGTAGATGTAGGGGGGGTTATGGGTGTGAGGGTGAGGGGTTTGTGTGTGAGGGGGAGAAGGGGTAGGTGTGTCGGGGGGTTAGGGGTGTGAGGGTGAGGAGTTTGTGTATGAGGGGGAGAGGGGGTAGGTGTGTAGGGGGGTTATGGGTGTGAGGGTGAGGAGGTTGTGTGTGAGGGGGGAGGGGTAGGTGTGTAGGGGGGTTAGGGGTGTGAGGGTGAGGAGCTTGTGGTGAGGAGGAGAGGGGGTAGATGTAGGGGGGGTTATGGGTGTGAGGGTGAGGGGTTTGTGTGTGAGGGGGAGAAGGGGTAGGTGTGTCCGGGGGTTATGGGTGTGAGGGTGAGGAGTTTGTGTGTGAGGGGTAGGGGTAGGTGTGTAGGGGAGGTTAGGGGTGTGAGGGTGAGGAGGTTGTGTGTGAGGGGGAGAGGGGGTAGGTGTGGGGGGGGGGTTAGAGGTGTGAGGGTGAGGAGTTTGTGTGTGAGGGGGAGAGGGGGTAGATGTGGGGGGGGGTTAGGGGTGTGAGGGTGAGGGGTTTGTGTGTGAGGGGGGAGAGGGGGTAGGTGTGTAGGGGGGGTTAGGGGTGTGAGGGTGAGGGGTTTGTGTGTGAGGGGGAGAAGGGGTAGGTGTGGGGGGGTTAGGGGTGTGAGGGTGAGGAGTTTGCGTGTGAGGAGGAGAGGGGGTAGGTGTGTAGGCGGGGTTATGGGTGTGAGGGTGAGGAGTTTGTGGTGAGGAGGAGAGGGGGTAGGTGTGTAGGGGGGGTTATGGGTGTGAGGGTGAGGGGTTTGTGTGTGAGGGGGAGAAGGGGTAGGTGTGGGGGGGTTAGGGGTGTGAGGGTGAGGAGTTTGCGTGTGAGGGGGAGAGGGGGTAGGTGTGTAGGGGGGGTTAGGGGTGTGAGGGTGAGGGGTTTGTGTGTGAGGGGGAGAAGGGGTAGGTGTGGGGGGGTTAGGGGTGTGAGGGTGAGGAGTTTGCATGTGAGGAGGAGAGGGGGTAGGTGTGTAGGGGGGGTTATGGGTGTGAGGGTGAGGAGTTTGTGGTGAGGAGGAGAGGGGGTAGGTGTGTAGGGGGGGTTATGGGTGTGAGGGTGAGGGGTTTGTGTGTGAGGGGGAGAAGGGGTAGGTGTGGGGGGGTTAGGGGTGTGAGGGTGAGGAGTTTGCGTGTGAGGGGGAGAGGGGGAGGTGTGTAGGGGGGTTATGGGTGTGAGGGTGAGGTGTTTGTGTGTGAGGGGGAGAGGGGGTAGGTGTATAGGGGGGTTAGGGGTGTGAAGGTGAGGAGTTTGTGGTGAGGAGGAGAGGGGGTAGGTGTGTAGGGGGGTTATGGGTGTGAGGGTGAGGGGTTTGTGAGTGAGGGGGAGAAGGGGTAGGTGTGTGGGGGGTTAGGGGTGTGAGGGTGAGGAGTTTGTGTGTGAGGGGGAGAGGGGGTAGGTGTGTAGGGGGGGTTAGGGGTGTGAGGGTGCGGAGTTTGTGGTGAGGAGAGGGGGTAGATGTGGGGGGGGTTAGGGGTGTGAGGGTGAGGGGTTTGTGTGTGAGGGGGAGAGGGGGTAGGTGTAGGGGGGGTTATGGGTGTGAGGGTGAGAAGTTTGTGTGTGAGGGGGAGAAGGGGTAGGTGTGTAGGGGGGGTTAGGGGTGTGAGGGTGAGGAGTTTGTGGAGAGGAGGAGAGGGGGTAGATGTGGGGGGGGGTTAGGGGTGTGAGGGTGAGGGGTTTGTGTGTGGGGGGAGAGGGGGTAGATGTGGGGGGGTTAGGGGTGTGAGGGTGAGGGGTTTGTGTGTGGGGGGGAGGGGTAGGTGTGTGTGGGGGTTATGAGTGTGAGGGTGAGGGGTTTGTGTGTGAGGAGGAGAGGGGGTAGGTGTGTAGGGGGGGTTATGGGTGTGAGGGTGAGAGGTTTGTGTGTGAGGGGGAGGGGGGTAGGTGTGTAGGGGCGGTTAGGGGTGTGAGGGTGAGGAGTTTGTGTGTGGGGGGAGAGGGGGTAGATGTGGGGGGGGTTAGGGGTGTGAGGGTGAGGGGTTTTGTGTGAGGGGGGGAGGGGGTAGATGTGGGGGGGTTATGGGTGTGAGGGTGAGGGGTTTGTGTGTGAGGGGGAGAGGAGGTAGATGTGGGGGGGTTATGGGTGTGAGGGTGAGGGGTTTGTGTGTGAGGGGGGAGAGGGGGTAGGTGTGTGTGGGGGTTATGGGTTTGAGAGTGAGGTGTTTGTGTGTGAGGGGGAGAGGGGGTAGATGTGGGGGGGGTTAGGGGTGTGAGGGTGAGGGGTTTGTGTGTGAGGGGGGGAGGGGTAGGTGTGTGTGGGAGTTATGGGTGTGAGGGTGAGTGGTTTGTGTGTGGGGGGGAGGGGTAGGTGTGTAGGGGGGGTTATGGGTGTGAGGGTGAGGGGTTTGTGTGTGAGGGGGAGAGGGGGTAGGTGTGTAGGGGGGGTTATGGGTGTGAGGGTGAGGGGTTTGTGTGGGGGGGGGAGGGGTAGGTGTGTGGGGGGGTTAGGGGTGTGAGGGTGAGGGGTTTGTGTGTGAGGGGGAGAGGGGGTAGATGTGGGGGGGGTTAGGGGTGTGAGGGTGAGGGGTTTGGGTGTGAGGGGGGGTGGGGTAGGTGTGTGTGGGAGTTATGGGTGTGAGGGTGAGGGGTTTGTGTGTGAGGGGGAGAGGGGGTAGGTGTGTGTGGGGGTTATGGGTGTGAGAGTGAGGGGTTTGTGTGTGAGGGGGAGAGGGGGTAGATGTGGGGGGGTTAGGGGTGTGAGGGTGAGGGATTTGTGTGTGAGGGGGGAGGGGTAGGTGTGTGTGGGGGTTATGGGTGTGAGGGTGAGAGGTTTGTGTGTGAGGGGGGGAGGGGTAGGTGTGTGTGGGAGTTATGGGTGTGAGGGTGAGGGGTTTGGGTGTGAGGGGGAGAGGGGGTAGGTGTGTAGGGGGGGGTTAGGGGTTTGAGGGTGAGGGGTTTGTGTGTGAGGGGGAGAGGGGGTAGATGTGGGGGAGTTAGGGGTGTGAGGGTGAGGGGTTTGTGTGTGGGGGGGAGGGGTAGGTGTGTGTGGGAGTTATGGGTGTGAGGGTGAGGGGTTTGTGTGTGAGGGGGAGAGGGGGTAGGTGTGGGGGGGGTTATGGGTGTGAGGGTGAGGGGTTTGTGTGGGGGGGAGGGGTAGGTGTGTGTGGGGGTTATGGGTGTGAGGGTGAGGTGTTTGTGTGTGAGGGGGAGAGGGGGTAGATGTGGGGGGGTTAGGGGTGTGAGGGTGAGGGGTTTGTGTGTGGGGGGGAGGGGTAGGTGTGTGTGGGGGTTATGGGTGTGAGAGTGAGGGGTTTGTGTGTGAGGGGGAGAGGGGTTAGGTGTGGGGGGGTTAGGGGTGTGAGGGTGAGGGGTTTGTGTGTGAGGGGGGAGGGGTAGGTGTGTGGGGGGGTTAGGGGTGTGAGGGTGAGGGGTTTGTGTGTGAGGGGGGAGGGGTAGGTGTGTGTGGGGGTTATGGGTGTGAGGGTGAGGGGTTTGTGTGTGAGGGGGAGAAGGGGTAGGTGTGTGTGGGGGTTATGGGGGTGAGGGTGAGGGGTTTGTGTGTGAGGGGAGGCGGGGTAGGAGTGTGTGGGGGTTAGGGCTGTGAGGGGGAGGGGTTTGGGTGTGAGGGGGGGCGGGGTAGGAGTGTGTGGGGGTTATGGGTGTGAGGGTGAGGGGTTTGTGTGTGGGGGGGGAGGGGTAGGTGTGTGTGGGGGTTAGGGCTGTGAGGGGGAGGGGTTTGGGTGTGTGGGGGGAGGGGTAGGTGTGTGTGGGGGTTATGGGGGTGAGGGTGAGGGGTTTGGGTGTGAGGGGGGGGCGGGGTAGGAGTGTGTGGGGGTTATGGGTGTGAGGGTGAGGAGTTTGTGTGTGAAGGGGAGAGGCGGTAGATGGGGGGGTTAGGGGTGTGAGGGTGAGGGGTTTGTGTGTGGGGGGGAGGGGTAGATGTGGGGGGGTTAGGGGTGTGAGGGTGAGGGGTTTGTGTGTGACGGGGAGAGGGGGTAGGTGTGTGTGGGGGTTATGGGTGTGAGGGGGAGGGGTTTGGGTGTGAAGGGGGGCGGGGTAGGTGTGGGGGGGGTTAGGGGTGTGAGGGTGAGGGGTTTGTGTGTGGGGGGGAGGGGTAGGTGTGTGTGGGGGTTAGGGCTGTGAGGGGGAGGGGTTTGGGTGTGTGGGGGGAGGGGTAGGTGTGTGTGGGGGTTATGGGGGTGAGGGTGAGGAGTTTGTGTGTGAGGGGGGGCGGGGTAGGAGTGTGTGGGGGTTATGGGTGTGAGGGTGAGGGGTTTGTGTGTGGGGGGAGGGGTAGGTGTGTGTGGGGGTTAGGGCTGTGAGGGGGAGGGGTTTGGGTGTGTGGGGGGAGGGGTAGGTGTGTGTGGGAGTTATGGGTGTGAGGGTGAGGGGTTTGTGTGTGGGGGGGAGGGGTAGGTGTGTGTGGGGGTTAGGGCTGTGAGGGGGAGGGGTTTGTGTGTGAGGGGGGGCGGGGTAGGTGTGTGTGGGGGTTATGGGTGTGAGGGTGAGGAGTTTGTGTGTGGGGGGAGGGGTAGGTGTGTGTGGGGGTTAGGGCTGTGAGGGGGAGGGGTTTGGGTGTGTGGGGGGAGGGGTAGGTGTGTGTGGGAGTTATGGGTGTGAGGGTGAGGGGTTTGTGTGTGGGGGGAGGGGTAGGTGTGTGTGGGGGTTAGGGCTGTGAGGGGGAGGGGTTTGTGTGTGAGGGGGGGCGGGGTAGGTGTGTGTGGGGGTTATGGGTGTGAGGGTAAGGAGTTTGTGTGTGGGGGGAGGGGTAGGTGTGTGTGGGGGTTATGGATGTGAGGGTGAGGAGTTTGTGTGTGGGGGGAGGGGTAGGTGTGTGTGGGGGTTATGGGTGTGAGGGTGAGGAGTTTGTGTGTGGGGGGGAGAGGGGGTAGATGTGGGGGGGTTATGGGTGTGAGGGTGAGGGGTTTGTGTGTGAGGGGGAGAAGGGGTAGGTGTGTGTGGGGGTTATGGGTGTGAGGGTGAGGGGTTTGTGTGTGGGGGGGAGGGGTAGGTGTGTGTGGGGGTTAGGGCTGTGAGGGGGAGGGGTTTGGGTGTGTGGGGGGAGGGGTAGGTGTGTGTGGGAGTTATGGGTGTGAGGGTGAGGGGTTTGGGTGTGAGGGGGTCGGGGTAGGTGTGTGTGGGAGTTATGGGTGTGAGGGTGAGGGGTTTGGGTGTGAAGGGGGGCGGGGTAGGTGTGGGGGGGGTTAGGGGTGTGAGGGTGAGGGGTTTGTGTGTGGGGGGAGGGGTAGGTGTGTGTGGGGGTTAGGGCTGTGAGGGGGAGGGGTTTGGGTGTGGGGGGGGGGGGCGGGGTAGGTGTGTGTGGGGGTTATGGGTGTGAGGGTGAGGTGTTTGTGTGTGAGGGGGAGAGGGGGTAGATGTGGGGGGGGTTAGGGGTGTGAGGGTGAGGGGTTTGTGTGTGAGGGGGAGAGGGGGTAGATGTGGGGGGGGTTAGGGCTGTGAGTGTGAGGGGTTTGTGTGTGGGGGGTAGGGGTAGGTGTGTGTGGGGGTTATGGGTGTGAGGGTGAGGGGTTTGTGTGTGAGGTCCAGTCCAAGCACCAACACCCAAGAGGGTGTTTCCTGTGGCCTCCCCTGCTCTCTCTGCCCACGTCTCCCCCTGGCCCGCCTGTGGCTGTGCTGGACACAGCCCATAACAAACCCCACCGCACAAAGCTGCAGGTGCCCCCCAGAGCACGGGCGGCTGCCGGGCGGTTTGGCCCACGTGGGCGCTGCCTGCCCTGCTTTGGAAGCTCCTGTGTCGGTGTCTGGCCGTGGTGCACCAGGCAGCTGTGCCAACGCAGCGCGTGGGACCCTGTAACGTGCACATTTACACTGAGCTCCTGTGTCCCCAGGCTCCCGTGGCAGATGGGGTTTGCCAAGAGGACGCCCTGGAGCCTCGCGCAGGCCGGGGCTCACGTTCAGCGCTTCCAGCCCCCAGTGCTTCTAAAGGGCTGGAAGACTCCCTGCGCCGCTCCTCGCTGGCAAGGATCCGGAGTCAGATATCCCAGGTGAGGGCTTGGATCGACACCAAGCAGGCTCGGGCAAGGCAGCAGGTCCGCTGCTGGTTCAGATCTCACCTCTGGGCTGGCTGGAGGCAGGGGATCCAATGGGCTGGCTGGGGGGCAAGGGCTCTCTAACCTCGCAGCTGGCAGGCTGGCTGGGGGGAAAGGGAGAGCGGCCAGACTGTTGTTAAACCATGGAGAAGAGAGATCTGCCTTGCAGGGAAAAGGCTGGCTGTGGGGATTGGCTGGCTGGGGGGAAAGGGAGAGCAGCCAGACTGTTGTTAAGCTGTGGCCTCCCCTAGCGAGGCCGTGGTACAGGTGCACGTGATGGGTCGGGAGCAGGAAGGAATGAGAAAGGTGCAGACACAACCAGGGCAGCAGAATATCGGGGGAGAGGGATAGCTCAATGGTTTGAGCATTGGCCTGCTAAACCCAGGGCTGAGTTCAATCCTTGAGGGGGCCACTTAGGGAACAGGGGTAAAAATCTGTCTGGGGATTGGTCCTGCTTTGAGCAGGGGGTTGGACTAGATGACCTTCTGAGGTCCCTTCCAACCCTGATATTCTATGAATAACTCCCTTCTGCATCTGGGTCCCCAAGGCTCGCCAGGAGGCCATGGCAGCCAGTGAGAGCCACCACAGCCAGTCGCCTTCACTGCAGATCACCAGAGTCAATGGCCATGGCCCCTCCATGTCTCAGGTCAGCAGTCAGATGTCCAAGGTGAGCCAAGATGTCGGGGATCCT
Organism: Gopherus flavomarginatus; assembly: GCF_025201925.1. Lineage (NCBI taxonomy): Eukaryota > Metazoa > Chordata > Testudines > Testudinidae > Gopherus > Gopherus flavomarginatus. Next base: position 301,347,371 of record NC_066618.1, on the reverse strand, counting down.
ACTGCAAACACCTCGCACCACAGTCCTGAAGCCCCCCAGGTCCTGGCTCTGTGGTTCTCAGCCTGCAGCCCAATCAGCACACAGCTGTGGCCCATGTGACGTCCTAAGGGCCATACAAGTAGGATTGGATGTGGCCCTCAATGGGTTGAGAACCACTGCCTAGCTGCTCTCTGGGCCCCTGAGCTGTCGTGGCCTGGGCATGTTTCCTTCCCCTGTCCGTGACTGTCTAGCTCACTGACCTCTGCATCTCCAGCTCTGAGCACCACGCGCACTGTCCCGGCTCCAGGCAGCCTGTTGCCCCAGCCTGAATGCAGCGGGCGTCTGAGCACCCAGCCCTGCAGTGCAAGGTGCTGATGTTGTCTACTGCTAGAACTTTCCTCTCCAAGAGCCCCGCAGAGGCGTGTGGCTCGCTCCAGAGCCATCCGTGCTGCCCAGGGGGTAAAACTCTGAGCTCTTTCCTTTCGTGCATGGGCCTGAGTCCCAGTGCTGAGTCACCGTCCGTCTGCTCTGGGGAATAGCTCCTCCCTACTTAGCCATTTCCCATTTCCTGCTCCGGCCCTGGGCCTCCCAGGCCTTGGTGCCACCCACAGTGGGTGAGGATCTGTCATAACCCCTGTGACGCAGGAGGGAGCAGGGCGGACTGACCTGGGAATGTCATTTAGTTTTACTGGGGCTGTCTGCATGGGGGATGGGAGAGCAGGGGGTGACTTGAGGTGAGGGAGGGTACCTGAGCCAGGAAGGGGGCTGGAGGAGTCACACCTTTGCCTGGTAAGCTGGAGAGGGGGAGAGGAGGAGGGGGAGAGAGCCTGCTGGAGGGGTTTTGGTTTCAGTTTGGGGCTGGCTGGGAAGAGGCAGGGAACCCTAGTCTGGGTCTAAGATCCTTGCCCCCCAGAGGGACCTGGCTGAGGGGTCCTGGTTGTACCTACAAGCCCTGCTTGGAACTGTGTTCCTGGCATCTAATAAACCTTCTGTTTTACTGGCTGGCTGAGAGTCACAGTGAATCACAGGAAGTGGGGGGTGCAGGGCCCTGACTCCCCCACACTCCGTGATAACCCCCCTGGAAGAATTAGGCAGGGGAGGAGGAGCCACTATGGAGCATTCCCCCAGCCTGCTGCCACCAGCCCTCCTGGGTGCCCGGCACAGACCAGGCAGTGCAGGGGACAGGCCTCCAGCTCAGCTGTGGGAAGTTCCTTTTGGAGCTGGCCCAGAAAGCCAGTTCTGTTGGGGGTAGGGTGACCACGCAGCAAGTGTGAAACATCAGGACAGGGCTGGGTGGTAATAGCAGCCTGTATAAAGAAAAGACCCCAAAATTGGGACATCTTGTCACCCTAGTTGGGGACAGACTGGCTCTTTAAGAGCTGTTTGCATGCTGCGACTGCTGATGAGTAGAGGAGAGCACGAATGACATGCAGGCCACTGCACTTCCCCAGGGGCGTGGCAGGATCCTCAGGGGCAGTGATAACAGAGTGGCTGTGTGACCCAACCTGGCTCCCCGGGGGGCAGTGGTTGTGCAATGGCTGCATGGTCTCATAGACTCATGGACTTAAGGTCAGAAGGGACCGTTATGGTCATTTAGTCTGACCTCCTGCACAATGCAGGCCACAGAATCTCACCCACTCCTGTAACAAACCCCTAACCTATATCTGAGCCACTGAAGTCCTCAAATCGTGGTTTAAAAACCTCAAGGTGCAGAGAATCCTCCAGCCAGTGACCTGTGCCCCATGCTGCAGAGGAAGGTTAAAAACCTCCAGGACCTCTGCCAATCTGCCCTGGAGGAAAATTCCTTCCCGACCCCAAATATGACGATCAGCTAAACCCTGAGTACGTGGGCAAGACTCACCAGCCAGCACCCAGGAAAAAATTCTCTGTAGTAACTCAGATCCCACCCCGTCTAACATCCCATCCCAGACCACTGGGCATACTTACCTGCTGATAATCAAAGATCAATTGCCAAATTAATTGCCAAAATTAGGCTATCCCATCATACCATCCCCTCCATAAACTTATCAAGCTTAGTCTTGAAGCCAGACACGTCTTTTGCCCCCACTACTCTCCTTGGATGGCTGTTCCAGAACTTCACTCCTCTAATGGTTAGAAACCTTCATCTAATTTCAAGTCTAAACTTCCTGATGGCCAGTTTATATCCATTTGTTCTTGTGTCCGCATTGGTACTAAGCTTAAATAATTCCTCTCCCTCTCTAATATTAATCCCTCTGATATATTTATAGAGAGTAATCATATCCCCCGCTCAGCCTTCTTTTGGCTAGGCTAAACAAGCCGAGCTCTTTGAGTCTCCTTTCATAAGACAGGGTTTCCATTCCTCGGATCATCCTAGTAGCCCGTCTCTGTACCTGTTCCAGTTTGAATTCATCCTTCTTAAACATGGGAGACCAGAACTGCACACAGTATTCCAGATGAGGTCTCATCAGTGCCTTGTATAACGGTACTAACACCTCCTTATCTTTGCTGGAAGTACCTCGCCTGATGCATCCTAAAACCACATTAGCTTTTTTAACGGCCATATCACATTGGCGGCTCATAGTCATCCTGTGATCAACCAATACACCGAGGTCCTTCTCCTCCTCTGTTGCTTCCAACTGATGTGTCCCCAATTTATAACCAAAATTCTTGTTATTAACCCCTAAATGCATGACCTTGCACTTTTCACTATTAAATTTCATCCTATTACTATTACTCCAGTTTACAAGGTCATCCAGATCTTCCTGTAGGATATCCCGGTCCTTCTCTGTGTTAGCAATACCCCCCAGCTTTGTGTCATCTGCAAACTTTATTAGCACATTCCCACTTTTTGTGTCAAGGTCAGTAATAAAAAGATTGGTCCCAAAACCAATCCCTGAGGAACTCCACTAGTAACCTCCTTCCAGCCTGACAGTTCACCCTTCAGTACGACCCGTTGTAGTCTCCCCTTTAATCAGTTCCTTATCCACCTTTCAATTCTCATATTGATCCCCTGGTTCCCCCAGGGGCGATGGCTGCGGCCTGGCTGCATGGCCTGGCCCAGTTCCCCAGTGGATGGTAGCTGTGGCCTGGCCACGTGGCTCATCTTGGATCCCCCGTGGATGGTAGTTGCAGCCCGGCTGCGTGGCCTGGCCTGGTTCCCGCATGGATGGTGGCTGTGGCCTGGCCACGTGGCCTAGCCCGGTTCCCCCATGGATGGTGGCTGTGGCCTGGCCACGTGGCCTAGCCCGGTTCCCCCGTGGATGGTGGCTGTGGCCTGGCTGTGTGGGCTGGCCCCGTTCCCCTGTGGATGGTGGCTGTGGCCTGGCTGTGTGGCCTGGCCCAGTTCCCCCGTGGATAGTGGCTGTGGACGGGCCGCGTGGCCTGGCCCGGTTCCCCTGGGCCGTGGTTTGCTGTGTCCCTGGAGAGCGAGTGGCTCTCTGATATGCTTTGTTTCCTCCTCTCAGAGCTCGTCCCATCTCCACGTCCGCAGGCTGTCATCCGGCTTCCTGCCCAATTCGGTGTTGGTGCAGCAGTTCCGGAGCCAGGATGACATCGAGTCTGCGAGGGAATCACTGCTGGCCACATGGCTGGAAGTGCAGCAGGTAGAGGAGTGCGGATGGTCCAAGTGAGAAAGCCCTATCCCTAGGAAGAGCTCTCCCGATACTTCTCCCCAGGCTGTGCCGCTCCTCGCCTCTCCCCTGGGCTTCCTCTGCCTGAATCTCCTGGGGGAGACGCCAAAGGTGCAGTGATCTGCAGGCTCAGCGGGGAGACTGCTCCTTGCCTCTTGGTCTGCTCCTCCCGCAGCCAGGCCTGCTGGGGTGCTGGGGCACTGGCCTGGGCCCACTGCAGCCAGGCCAGTGGTGCTGCCCTCTCCCAGCTGCAGGGCAGGCAGATGTTGTGGGTATGGGGGTTGCAGGCTGAGCCAGGAGACCCGCTCAATGCACACAACATAACCCCCGCCTCCTTGCCAAGTGAGAGCATCTCCCGGCCTCCCCGTCAGTGGAGGGAACTGAGCTGCAGCTGAAGGCCTGGGCTGACTGAGGAGGAGCCTGGAGGAGCCTCTGCAAGGGCCAGGGCAGAGGAATCGGGCGGGAGCCCAATCTCGCTCCTGGAGAGTCGCTGTGGTCAGTGCTGGTCTCCACACTTCCATCCTGCTGCTCCGTCACGCCCAGGGCCGGCTCCAGGCACCAGCACAGCAAGCAGGTGCTTGGGGCGGCCAACGGAAAGAGGCAGCACATCCGGCTCTTCGGCGGCAGGTCCCTAAATCCTTTTCAGAGGGAAGGACCTGCCGCCGAATTGTCGCTGAACAATGAAGTGGCGGCGGTAGAGGTGCCAATCGTGGCTTTCCCTCCTCCTCCCCTCCCCCCGCAACTTGGGGCGGCAAAAACGCTGGAGCGGGCCCTGGTCATCCCACCCTGGGGGCTTGGAGTCAGGGCAGCCTCCCTGAGCAGAGCAAGGCCCCAGACCGGCCTGGCCATGGACTGGGCTTACGGCGGGAGCCCCAGGGCCCCGCTTGTGGCCAAAGGTCAGAGTCACAAGAGCAGAGCGATGAGTTCCTGCAATGACACCGTCCCCCCAGCTCTTCCCACAAGTCGTGTGTCAGCTCAGAGCCGGCTGCCCTCCTGGGCCAGCATTACACCCTGGGGTAAGCCAGGGAACACGGGTGTCGCCCTACACCCACCCTGTGCTGCTCCAAGCTGGCTGCCCTCCCTGGGGCCAGCATTACACCCTGAGGTAAGCCAGGCAGCACAGGTGTCTCCTTACACCCAGCCCATGCCACTCCCAGCCGGCTGCTCTCCCCAGGCCAGCATTACACCCTGGGGTAAACCAGGAAACACGGGTGTCTCCTTACATCCACCCCGTGCTGCTCCCAGATGGCTGCCCTCCCGGGCCAGCATTACACCCCGGGGTAAGCCAGGGAACACGGGTGTCACCCTACACCCACCCTGTGCCACTCACAGCCGGCTGCCCTTCTGGGCCAGCATTACACCCTGGGGTAAACCAGGAAACACGGGTGTCTCCTTACACCCACCCCGTGCTGCTCCCAGATGGCTGCCCTCCCGGGCCAGCATTACACCCCGGGGTAAGCCAGGGAACACGGGTGTCACCCTACACCCACCCTGTGCCACTCCCAGCCGGCTGCTCTCCCGGGCCAGCATTACACCCCGGGGTAAGCCAGGGAACACGGGTATCACTGTACACCCAGCCCTTGCCACTCCCAGCCGGCTGCTCTCCCAGGCCAGCATTACACCCCGGGGTAAGCCAGGGAACACGGGTGTCACCCTACACCCACCCTGTGCCACTCACAGCCGGCTGCCCTCCTGGGCCAGCATTACAGCCTGGGGTAAGCCAGGGAACACGGGTATCGCCGTACACCCAGCCCTTGCCACTCCCAGCCGGCTGCTCTCCCGGGCCAGCATTACACCCCGGGGTAAGCCAGGGAACACGGGTGTCACCCTACAGTCACCCCGTGCCGCTCACAGCCGGCATTCAGACACAGGGAGATTCCATCTCTTGACTCTCAGACCTGCCTGAGTTTCAAGCCCAGGGGGATGTGGGTGCAGCAGCAGGCAGAAAGGGGCAACTCCTCCTCCTCCTTGCTAGGGTCAGGCCGGGAGGACAGGCCCCGAGTGCGGCGAGGAGCTGCATGGCGCCGAGGAGGAAGAGGACGAGGCGGCCAGGACAGCAGCAATTCTAGAGAAGATATCCAGCCTTTCCCTGCCTGGCCCCAAGTGGAAGGAGGTAACTTGCAGCAGCGTCTGCAGCAGGGGCCTGGCGTCTGCCAGCTGGCCCCTGTGCCCCCAGATTGATCCCAGGATGGGTGTTGCTGAGCTGGGATGTTTCCTCTGGAAAACCACGTGCCCTGAGCGTGCGCCTTTGCAGCCCCCGGGGTAGCTGGTGAAGGACAAGCACTCAGGGAGAAGAGACACCAATGCAGAGGTGGAAGGGGAGCTGCCGGGGGGCAGGTTTGGCTAGTGAAAGGCTGCAGCAGAGCCAGAGCCAGAGCCAGCCCCAGTCAGCCCCATCGAGTTAGTCTGGGGTTCATGCCAGTGGTTCTGTTCCAGGAGTCTCTGACAAGCGGTCCTGAAAGCGCAGGAGCCTCTAGGCCACAGGTAAGTGCCTGTCCCTGCGTGGGCCTCTCACCCGCTACTAGGGCCAGCTTTAGGAAGTGCAGGGCCCAATTCAAACAGTTTCGACGGGGCCGCGCTAGGGATAACTATTTAAAACAAAAAAAAAAATGTAAAATAACACATGGGGCTTGTACTCACTGGGCAGTGCTCTGAGTCTTCAACGGTGGGTCCTTCACTCGCTCCAGATCTTCGGCGGCACTGAAGGACCCACCACTGAAGTGCAGCTGAAGACCCAGAGCAAGCGAAGGACCCACCGCCAAAGTGCCGCTGAAGACCCGAAGCACCGCTAGGTGAGTAAAAATTAAAAAGGCACCTCTAGCCAGGGAAGGGATTCTCACTGGGCGCGGGGCCCTCTTAGGCGTGGAGCCCGATTCGGGGGAATTGGCCTAAAGCTGGCCCTGCCTGCTACCAGAGGCCGTGATGGAGCCTCTGCTCTGAGCCTTCTTGGAGGAGCATTTTGCTGCAGGGCTGGGCGGGCTCTCCGGCCCAGGGCACCGATGGACTCCCACAGCCCGGCTCTGCGACTGCGTTCGTTGGTGGGTTTACAGAGCTGCTCTGGACAGACAGGTGCTTTCTGGTCTCCAGGTCAGACCCTGGCCTGGTGTCTGCACTGTGCCATAATCTGGCCTCCTCACAGCTTGAGTCCTGCTCCCAGGCCAGCTCCTGGGGATTCTGCCACCAGAATTAACGAGCAGCCAAAGGCCCTGCCCAGCACGTCGGCATTGCCGAGAGCTGGGGGTCCCTGTGTGATCCAGACAGGCTGCAAACAGCTCTCCAGAAAGGACAGGCTCATTTCTGTTCACCTCAGCCTCTGTGTACCTGGGACGTTGGCCTTACCTCGGAGCACAGTCACTGCCCGGCGCTGCTGGGAACTCAGCCCTGGCTCCAGCTGATGCTTTCCCCACCCCTGAACGCTCTGGCTGCATCATCCCACCTCTCTGCTTGGCCTGGCCTGGTCTCCAGCAGGTCTCTGGGGCTCCCCCGTCGATCCAGGTCTCCAGGCTTCCTCCCTTCGCTCTGCCTCCTTCAAGAGGTGTAAAGCTTCCCCATCGCTGCCTGGTTCTGGAGCTGCCATTGCTTCCCCTCTGCTACGGTGGGTGCTGCCCTCGCGCCATCCCTTCTCCCCTGGGATCATCCCCCGAACGCAGAGAGAGGCCCAGCGGGACTCCTACTGCTGGCAGCGCTGCGTATGACCCCAATGCTGGGAGCCCCACTCGCTGTCTGTCCCCCACTCATCACACCTGGCTGCTCTTGCTCCTGCATATGGCTTTCCCCTTCTTCTTCATTGCCTTGCTGGGGTTCTGCGGGGCTTCGCTGTGCCCATGTGCACCCTCGGTGGAGGAGACATGAGGACACTGGGGTGCGGGGACTTGGCCTAGCAGCTCGGGGTCCAGGACATAACCAGAATGGAACAGAGCATCAGGTTCCCCCCAACCTCCTGCTCTGACCCAGGCTGCAGGGACTCAAGGGTCTCTCTACACCCAGGGCCCTCCCTCTTTGTGATTTTCTCTATGCCACTATGGGGTCGGGCTCCCTACCCATCAGGACAGGAGAGAGGGGCTCTGCGCTTGTTCTGGGACTATCTGGGGTCTGCCCCCAAAAAGCCGGGTGCCAGCTGTGGGGAACGACAGAACGGGTGGGCAGGGGGCCAGTCTGGGCACAGAACAGGCCAGATCACGGCCGGGCACTGCGCTGCTCGTGGATTGCAGCCTGGCGCAGGAAGCCCCATGCCTCCGTCCCATCTCGCTCTGCCGTGGGCATGGCAGCTTGCCTTGGCTGCTCCCTCTGAACCTGTCTCTGTCTATTTTGAGTGGAAAAGCCTGTGCCGCTGTGCACGCCTGTTACCGAGCCAGCGTCCCCGGAGCCTGCCTGGACCTCGGTAAGTGTCTCTCCTATGCAGCAGGGCCAAGGGCCTGTCTCTGGCTCCTGTCACAAGAGGGGCCTTCGGGGTGCTGAGAAGGGTCCTGCTTCTCTTTGAAAGCCCAGCAGCTCAATCGACTGGGCTCCCAGCACTCCTGGGCCAGGCTCCTTCCCCATCTTGTTTCCTTCCCTTCCACCCTGGGGCGCGTCACACTCCTCATGGGCTTCTGTGCCTGGGAGTGGGGGCATGAGGAGCCCCCGGGCTCCGGATTTCTCCCCAGAGCTGGGGGAATGATGGGAGGGATGGACGATGCTGGGCTCCCCTCCCCACCTTGTGCTCCCAGACTGCACCATGGATAAGGGGAGGAAGCAGAGGATGGGGAACAGAGACGGGAGTTGCTGCATTCCCAGCTGGGTCTCAGAGGTCCTTTCCGGGTGAGCACTGCATTTGTGGGCATCTCACGCAGCAGCCAGGGCGTGGATAACAGGCAAACCATCTGGAAGTGCCAATCGTGTGCCCTGGGGGCCGGGGCAGCCCACTGGGGAAAGCGATCACTGTCCCTCTCAAGTACTGCACGCCAAAGGGCTGTGTGCTGCGGGGCTGGGGCAGAGGGATGTTACCGCAGAGATGACGTGTGGCACAGGCTATATGTGTGACATTGACCATGAGCTTTCCCCCCACACCATCCTACCAGCAGAGGGGTGGTGACCGGAGAATCCGGCTGTCTGCTCTGCTACCTTTCCTGGCTGAGGCTGCAGCAGCAGGTATCTCCCTGCACAGCCAGTGTCTCTCCAAAGATTTCTGCCCTCCTCTCAGCTCCGAGCCACCGATGCCTGCCTGGAAGCCAGGAGCACCACCCCGTTCCCTCGCTTTGCAGGATCATGGTACGCAGGCTGCCACTGGCTAGGAGACCACAAGGGCCATGTCCGAGAGCTCAGTGAGCTCAGCACTCAGGAGCTGCTCTGAGTCTGGGCAGGTGGGTTCATTCTCATGGCCTGCCTTGAGCATTCCCAGTACTGCCACCCAATGTGCAGGGCACTGGCTTTGGAGTGGCTGATTCTGGCAAGGCAGCTTCTGGCCTTTCCAGCCACCTTTCTCTTTGATTCCCCATTGTCACAAGATGGCTGAGCCAGCTATCAGCATCGCCTCCCTGTGCAGCTGGTGGGATCTGACAGGATCCATTTGTGTTGCTACAAACCACACAGTGTTTGCTATTTCAGCCCAAGAAAACCCAGGCAGCAGCTGATCTCTTGCTGGCAGGATCCCTGGGCCGATGGGGCATTGCTTGGGGCATCTGGATACTTGGCTGGTTCCAGTCTGCTCCATATTTCAGACTCCAATTCATGGGTTCTATGGCCTATTCTGACCCTCTGGTCTGACTGCCTGTATCACACAGGCTGGAGAACCTCATCCCATAACTTCTGCCTACAGCCCACAATTTCTGTTTGAGCCAGAGCAGGTCTTTTAGAAATATGTCTGGTCTTGAGTTGAAGACGTCAAGTGATGGCGAAGTCATCATGTCCCTCGGTGAGTTGTTCCAGCGGTCAGCAACCCTCACTGTTAACAGTCTGAACCTCATTTCTAGTCTGAATTTCTTTAGCTTGGATCCTGTTCTGCCTTTGTCTGCTAGATGAAAGAGCCATCTGCTATCAGAAGTCTCTTCCCCATGTAGGTACTTATAAACCGAGATCAACACCTCTTAACCTTCTCCTGGATCAACTGAATAGATTGGGCCTCTTAAACTCTCACTACAAGGCAGGTTTTCCAGATCTCAGATCATTCTTATAGCCCTTTTCTGAACCCTTTCCAATTTGTCAATATCCTGTTTAAAGTGTGGATGCCAGAACTGGATTGTCTGTGCACTGCTGTATTGCTCTCCCAGCAGGTATCAGGGTGATTAAAGTCTCCCATGAGAACCAGGGCCTGTGATCTAGTAACTTCTGCTAGCTGCCAGAAGAAAGCCTCGCCCACCTCATCCCCCTGGTCTGGTGGTCTATAGTAGACTCCCACCACGACATCACCCTTGTTGCTCACACTTCTAAACTTAATCCAGAGACACTCAGGCTTTTCTGCAGTTTCATACTGGAGCTCTGAGCAGTCATACTGCTCTCTTACATACAATGCAACTCCCCAACCTTTTCTGCCATGCCTGTCCTTCCTGAACAGTTTATATCCATCCATGACAGTGCTCCAGTCATGTGAGTTATCCCACCAAGTCTCTGTTATTCCAGTCACATCATAGTTCCTTGACTGTGCCAGGACTTCCAGTTCTCCCTGCTTGTTTCCCAGGCTTCTTGCATTTGTGTATAGGCACTTAAGATAACTCGCTGATTGTCCCGCTTTCTCGGTCTGAGACAGGAGTCTCCCCTCTTGCACTCTGCTGCTCGTGCTTCCTCGCGGTATCCCATTTCCCCACTTCCCTCAGGGCTTTGGTCTCTTTCCCCCTGTGAACCTAGTTTAAAGCCCTCCTCACTAGGTTAGCCAGCCTGCTTGTGAAGATGCTCTTCCCTCTCTTCGTTAGGTGGAGCCCGTCTCTGCCTAGCACTCCTCCTTCTTGGAACACCATCCCATGGTTGAAGAATCCAAAGCCTTCTCTCCGACACCACCTGCGTAGCCATTCATTGACTTCCACGATTCCACAGTCTCTACCCAGGCCTTTTCCCTGCACAGGGAGGATGGGCGAGAACACCACTTGCGCCTCAAACTCCTTTATCCTTCTTCCCAGAGCCACGTAGTCTGCAGTGATCTGCTCAAGGTCATTCTTGGCACTATCATGGGTGCCCACGTGGAGAAGCAGGAAGGGGCAGCGATCTGAGGGCTTGATGAGTCTTGGCAGTCTCTCCGTCACATCGTGAATCCTAGCTCCTGGCAAGCAGCAGACCTCTCAGTTTTCTCGGTTGAGGCGGCAGATAGATGACTCAGTCCCCCTGAGGAGGGAGTCCCCAACCACCACCACCCTGCTCCTTCTTTTGGGAGCAGTGATCATGGAACCCCCATCCCTAGGACAGTGCATCTCGTGCCTTCCAATCGGTGGAGTCTCCTTCTGCTGCCTTCTCTCAGATATATCATCTAGTCCACTCTCCGCATTAGTACCTGTGGAAAGAACATGAAAACAGTTGCTCACCTGTATCTCCATTGCTGGTACATGGACGCTCCTCTTTCTTCTTCTGGAGGTCACATGCTGCCAAATTTCTTCACCGTCCCTCTCTCCCCTCTGCACAGCCTGCTCCGATTCTTCAGGACATTGTGCCCGTAGAAGCATATCCTGACGTCTGTCCAGGAAATCTTCATTTTCTCTAATGCAACGCAGGGTTGATACTTGTTGTTCCAGACCTCGAACCTTCTCTTCCAATATGGAGACCAGCTTGCACTTTGTACACACGAAGTCACTTCTGTCCTGTGGAAGAAAGACAAACATGGCACAACCTGTGCAGGTTACAACAGCTGAACGCTCACCTTCCAATCCAGGAAGTTTTTGGAAAGTGTAAGGGACAATTTCCTGGTCCAAGTGTTGGAGGAACTAACCAGGGGCAGAGCTCTTCTTGACCTGCTGCTCACAAACAGAGAAGAGTTAGTAGGGGAAGCAAAAGTGGATGGGAACCTGGGAGGCAGTGACCATGAGATGGTCGAGTTCAGGATCCTGACACAGGGAAAAAAGGAGAGCAGCAGAATACGGACCCTGGACTTCAGAAAAGCAGACTTTGACTCCCTCAGGGAACTGATGGGCAGGATCTCCTGGGAAAATAACATGAGGGGGAAAGGAGTCCAGGAGAGCTGGCTGTATTTTAAAGAATCCTTATTGAGGCTGCAGGAACAAACCATCCCGATGCGTAGAAAGAATAGTAAATATGGCAGGCGACCAGCTTGGCTCAACAGTGAAATCCTTGCTGATCTTAAACACAAAAAAGAAGCTTACAAGAAGTGGAAGATTGGACAAATGACCAGGGAGGAGTATAAAAATATTGCTCAGGCATGCAGGAGTGAAATCAGGAGGACATATCACACTTGGAGTTGCAGCTAGCAAGAGATGTTCAGAGTAACAAGAAGGGTTTCTTCAGGTATGTCAGCAACAAGAAGGTGGTCAAGGAAAGTGTGGGCCCCTGACTGAATGAGGGAGGCAACCTAGTGACACAGGATGTGGAAGAAGCTAATGTACTCAATGATTTTTTGCCTCTGTCTTCACAGACAAGATCAGCTCCCAGACTGCTGCACTGGGCAGCACAGCATGGGGAGGAGGTGACACACCCTCTGTGGAGAAAGAAGGGATTCGGGACTATTTAGAAAAGCTGGACGAGCACAAGTCCATGGGGCTGGATGCACTGCATCTGAGGGTGCTAAAGGAGTTGGCGGATGTGATTGCAGAGCCATTGGCCATTATCTTTGAAAACTCATGGCGATCGGGGGAGGTCCCGGATGACTGGAAAAAGGCTAAGGTAGTGCCCATCTTTAAAAAAGGGAAGAAGCAGGATACAGGGAACTACAGGCCAGTCAGCTTCACCTCAGTCACTGGAAAAATCATGGAGCAGGTCCTCAAGGAATCAATTCTGAAGCACTTAGAGGAGAGGAAAGTGATCAGGAACAATCAGCATGGATTCACCAAGGGCAAGTCATGCCTGACTAACCTAATTGCCTTCTATGAGGAGATAACTGTGTCTGTGGATGAGGGGAAAGCAGTGGATGTGTTATTCCTTGACTTTAGCAAAGCTTTTGATACGGTCTCCCACAGTATTCTTGCCGGCAAGTTAAAGAAGTATGAGCTGGATGATTGGACTATAAGGTGGATAGAAAGCTGGCTAGATCGTCCGTCTCAATGGGTAATGATCAATGGCTCCAAGTCTAGTTGGCAGCCAGTTTCAAGTGGAGTGCCCCAAGGGTCGGTCCTGGGGCTGGTTTTGTTCAATATCTTCATTAATGATCTGCACTCTCAGCAAGTTTGCAGATGACACTAAACTGGGAGGTATCAGAGGGGTAGCCATGTTAGTCTGGATCTGTAAAAGCAGCAAAGAATCCTGTGGCACCTTATAGACTAACAGACGTTTTGGAGCATGAGTTTTCATGGGTGAATATCCACTTCATTGGATGCACATAGTGGAAATTTCCAGGGGCAGGTATATATATGCAAGCAAGCTAGAGATAACGAGGTTAGTTCAATCAGGGAGGATGAGGCCCTGTTCTAGCAGCTGAGGTGTGAAAACCAAGGGAGGAGAAACTGGTTTTGTAGTTGGCTAGCCATTCACAATCTTTGTTTAATCCTGAGCTGATGGTGTCAAATTTGCAGATGAACTGAAGCTCAGCAGTTTCTCTTTGAAGTCTGGTCCTGAAGTTTTTTTGCTGCAGGATGGCCACCTTAAGATCTGCTATAGTGTGGCCAGGGAGGTTGAAGTGTTCTCCTACAGGTTTTTGTATATTGCCATTCCTAATATCTGATTTGTGTCCATTTATCCTTTTCCATAGAGACTGTCCAGTTTGGCCGATGTACATAGCAGAGGGGCATTGCTGGCATACGATGGCGTATATTACATTGGTGGACGTGCAGGTGAATGAACCGGTGATGGTGTGGCTGATCTGGTTAGGTCCTGTGATGGTATCACTGGTGTAGATATGTGGGCAGAGTTGGCATCGAGGTTTGTTGCATGGATTGGTCCCTGAGCTAGAGTTATTATGGTGTGGTGTGCAGTTACTGGTGAGAATATGTTTCAGGTTGGCAGGTTGTCTGTGGGCAAGGACTAGCCTGCCACCCAAGGCCTATGAAAGTGTGGGATCATTGTCCAGGATGGGTTGTAGATCCTTGATGATGCGTTGGAGGGGTTTTAGCTGGGGACTGTATGTGATGGCCAGTGGAGTCTTGTTGGTTTCTCTCTTGGGTTTGTCTTGCAGTAGGAGGCTTCTGGGTACCTGTCTGGCTCTGTTGATCTGTTTCCTTATTTCCTCGTGTGGGTATTGTAGTTTTGAGAATGCTTGATGGAGATTTTGTAGGTGTTGGTCTCTGTCTGAGGGGTTAGAGCAGATGCGGTTGTACCTCAGTGCTTGGCTGTAGACAATGGATCGTGTGATGTGCCCGGGATGGAAGCTGGAGGCATGAAGGTAGGCATAGCGGTCGGTAGGTTTTCGATATAGGGTGGTGTTAATGTGACCATCATTTATTTGCACCGTGGTGTCTAGGAAGTGGACCTCTCATGTAGATTGGTCCAGGCTGAGGCTGATGGTGGGGTGGAAGCTGTTGAAATCGTGGTGGAATTTTTCCAGAGACTCCTTCCCCTTGGTCCAGATGATGAAGATGTCATCAATGTAGCGTAGGTAGAGAAGGGGCGTGAATGGACGAGAGCTGAGGAAGCGTTGTTCCAGGTCGGCCATGAAGATATTGGCATATTGTGGGGCCATGCGGGTTCCCATAGCAGTGCCACTGATCTGGAGATATATATTGTCATCAAATTTGAAATAGTTGTATATTCTTAGTGTATTCCTCAGTGGGATCTGAGGGAAGTGGCCTGTAGAATTTGGTGTTGGAGAGTTGTCTGGCAGCCTCCTTTTGATAGTCAGACCTGTTCATGATGACAACAGCACCTCCTTTATCAGCCTCTTTGATGATAATGTCAGGGTGGTTTCTGAAGCTGTGGATGGCATTGCGTTCTGCACGACTTAGGTTATGAGGCAAGTGATGTTGTTTTTCCACAATTTCCGCCTGTGCACGTTGGTGAAATGACAGTCTGGACCTATACATTGAATGCTTCTGCCGACGTGCACAGGCAGAAACTGCACCATCTACTTAGGACACTCCCTACACTAACACCGGAACAAATCAACGTACCTTTAGAGCCCCAACCAGGGTTATTCTATCTACTGCCCAAAATCCACAAACCTGGAAATCATGGACGCCCCATCATCTCTGGCATTGGCACTCTCACTGAAGGACTGTCTGGATATGTGGACTCTCTACTCAGACCCTATGCCACCAGCACTCCCAGCTATCTCCGTGACACCACTGATTTCCTGAGGAAACTACAATGCATTGGTGACCCTCCAGAAAACATCATCCTATCCACCATGGATGTAGAGGCTCTCTGCACAAACATCTCACACACAGATGGAATACAAGTGGTCAGGAACAGTATCCCTGATGATGCCACAGCACAACTGGCTGCTGAGCTCTGTGCCTTTATCCTCACACACAACTATTTCAAATTTGATGACAATATATATCTCCAGATCAGTGGCACCGCTATGGGCACCTGCATGGCCCCACAATATGCCAATATTTTTATGGCCGACCTGGATCAATGCTTCCTCAGCTCTCGTCGATTCACAACCCTTCTCTACCTACGCTACATTGATGACATCTTGGAGAGTCCAGTGGAGGGCAACAAAAATGATTAGGGGGCTGGAGCACATGACTTATGAGGAGAGGCTGAGGGAACTGGGATTGTTTAGTCTGCGGAAGAGAAGAATGATGGGGGATTTGATAGCTGCTTTCAACTACCTGAAAGGGGATTCCAAAGAGGATGGAGCTCAGCTGTTCTCAGTGGTGACAGAACAAGGAGTAATGGTCTCAAGTTGCAGTGGGGGAGGTTTAAGTTGGATGTTAGGAAAAACTTTTTCACTCAGAGAGTGGTGAAGCACTGGAATGGGTTCCCTAGGGAGGGGGTGGAATCTTCTTCCTTAGAGGTGTTTAAGGTCAGGCTTGACAAAGCCCTGGCTGGGATGATTTAGTTGGGAATTGGTCCCGCTTTGAGCAGGGGGTTGGACTAGATGACCTCCTGAGGTTCCTTCCAGCCCTGATATTCTATGATTCTATGATTCTATGAACTGGATACAGTGTCCAGTAATGGGATCACTACTGCAATATACAGAAGAATATTCCTGTGCCTGCTTGATACTCCTCTATAACTGAGAATTGTGTTTGCCTTCTTAACTATGACATCCCACTGGGAGCTCTTGTTCAATTCGTCCAGCTGGAGTTCATTGACCCCATGTCCTTTTCATTGTCACTGCGTTCCAGGATACAGTCCACTGTCTTGTAAGCATGACCTACATTCTTTTCCCTGGATATATGTGTGACGAAGTGGGGCTGTTCTTAATGTTTCCTCTGAATACTGTGTAGGTGCCTCAGTTTCCCCTATGCAGTTCTTAAGTCTCTAGGGGGTGAGATTGTTGAAGAGCAAAGGGCCAGTGTGCATAAATGGCCAACACTCTGTCTCCTGGCAACTAATGGCCGGGGCCCTTCCCCCTTCAAGGAGATGCTAAAGGTGTGGGAGAACAAATTGATCAGGTGACCTCCTGGCCCAGGAAAGGAACAAAGCCCAGAGAGGAGGGGCTGGAGGGGGAGTCAGTTAGGAGCTGGCTGGGGACGAGGAGTGAGTGCAGATGTGGGTGTCTGGCTCGCCGCCCCCAGGATGGACCTAGCTGAGGGGTCCTGTTCTCTGTACCTGCAAGCTCTGTTTTAGACTGTGTTCCTGTTCTCTAATAAACCTCTGTTTTACTGGCTGGCTGAGAGTCATGTATGACTGCGAAGTAGGGGTGCAGGACCCTCTGGCTTCCCCAGGACCCCACCTGGGTGGACTCACTGGGGGAAGCACACAGAGGGGCAGAGGATGCTGAATGCTCCAGTGTCAGACCCAGGAAGGTGAAAACTGTGTGAGTTTCTTGCCCTGAAGACAGTCTGCTCACAGAGAGGAGACTTCACCAAAGTCCTGACTGGCTTTGTGGGGAGCAGTTCCAGAGCATTACCCGGGAACTCCGTGACAGTGTAACCTCACGTTTGACAGTGCTGAAACATGTTCTTCAGAAGAACCCATCTTCCCAAGTCTGGTCTGTACAACTGACCTGTCCCCATCATCATTTATGCCCCCACCAATGTTTTTGTCATCTGGAAATGTTACCAGAGATGGTTTTACCTTTTCTTGCAGTTCACCGATGAAGACATTGAATAGTATCGGTCTGAGGACAGATCCTGGCAGGACTGCACTAATCCCCACCCCCCTACTGGGTGCTTGCTCCCCATTTACAAGTACTTTTTGTGATCTGTCAGTTAACCAGATTTTATTCCATTTAATGTGGGCTACATTGCTGGTGTACAGTGCAATTTTTTTATCAGAACGCCAGGCGGTTCTAGGCATTCAGTCGTCCAGGAGTCAGAGTGTATCAGCGCAGTCACCTTTATCAACCAAACTTGTAACCTTATCAAAAAATGATATCAGATTTGTGTGACAGATTTTGTTCATAAAGCCATGTGGCTTGGCATTAATTATGCTGCTATTCTTTATTCCTTCAATGACTGCCTCCCATACCAGCCGTCCAATGACTTCTTAGCCTGACATCTGTCATAAACAGATAGCTAAGGGTTAATGTTCTTTTACCTGTAAAAGGGTTAACACAGGATACCTGAAACACCTGACCAGAGGACCAATCAGGAAACAAGACTTTTTCAAATCTGGGTGGAGGGAAGTTTTGGGTGTGAGTTCTTTGTTCTTTGTCTTGGGTCTGACCCTCTCGGCTCAGAGAGTGATTTTTCTAGCTCCTGGCTTTCTAATCTTCTGTTTCCAAGTTGTAAGTACAAGGATAGTAAGACAATAGATTTATATTGTTTTCTTTTGTATTTACATGTGTGTAGTTGCTGGAATGTGTTAAATTGTATTCTTTTTGAATAAGGCTGTTTATTCATTTTTTCCCTTTAAGCAATTGACCCTGTATATTGCCACCTTGATACAGAGACTATATATTATGTCCTTTTTCACTCTTTTTATATAAAGCTTTCTTTTTAAGACCTGTTGGAGTTTTTCTTTAGTGGGGACTCCAGGGAATTGAGTCTGCAGCTCACCAGGGAATTGGTGGGAGAAAGAAGTCAGGGGGAAAAACCTCTTTGTGTTAGATTTACTAAGCCTGACTTTGCATACCCTCTGGGTGAGTGGGGGAGAGAGATTAGCTCTCTCGGTACTTGTGTTTCCAGGACTGGAAGCAGGGAATCTCCTAGGGTTGTCCAGGGAGGGGAGCCTGGGAGGAAGTAACAAGGAAACAAGGGGAGGGGGTTATTTTCCTTTGTTGTGAGACTCAAGGCATCTGAGTCTGGGGGTCCCCTAGGGAAGGTTTTGGGGAGACCACAGTGAGCTAGGCACTGTATAATTCTGGCTGGTGGCAGCTTTACCAGGTCCAAGCTGGTAACTAAGCTTGGAGGTTTTCATGCTAACACCCATATTTTGGATGCTAAGGTCCAGATCTGGGAAAAAATGTTATGACATGGTGTGCAGCGTTGTGGGATAGATAGAATCCAGAAGCCAGTAGGAATATTATATTTTTCTTTTCTCTGCTAGGGGCTTTTAAGCAGAGAGGGTTTGGTTTTAAAAGGAACCAGAGAGAATTTTTTTTCTTTGTTCCCTCCTGGCAGTAGCTTGCATATTAAGCAAGGAACCATTAAGGAACTATTAAGAGTCTTTTGTTAGACTATAGCACTCCGATTGACAGTCAAGTACCCAGCACAATACACATGCAAATAAAGTGGTTTTTCTGGTTTACTTTACATTGAAAAGATTAGCTAGAGGAAGAAAGGGAAAAAGGCACTGTTGCTAGGCAGACCCCAGGAAGCAACAGAGAGCCTGCAGTTCAGAAGATAAACACCAGAGGGCACCCCAACACACGAAAACAGGATGTCACGAAAACCAGAGGCAGTACAGCTGGAAGCAATGGAAAAACAGATAGAACTGCTAAGAACACAAATGGCCAGAGATGAGGCAACTCACAAACAAGAGATGGAAAGGCTACAAAAACAAGAAGACGCCAAAAATGCAGCCCACCACAGAAAACTATAAGAAGAAGAGGCAGTCTACCGCCGAGAAATGGAAAAACAACAACAAGAAAGGGAAGAGAGGGAAAAATAGAGAAAACATGAACTGGAGTTAGCGCAGGCTGGGCAGCATGCTCCAGCCAATCCTAACAACCCTTTGCCAATTATGGTTCCACATCCCAAGAAATTTCCCACCTACAAGGCAGGTGATGACACTGACGCCTTCTTAGAAAATTTTGAAAGAGCCTGTCTTGGGTACAGCATCTCTGAAGACCAGTACATAGTGGAATTGAGGCCACAGCTCAGTGGACCTTTAGCAGAGGTGGCGGCTGAAATGCCTAAGGAGAAAATGAACGACTATAAACTTTTTCAAACCAAGGCCAGATACAGAATGGGGATAACCCTGGATCATGCCCGTCGGCGTTTCAGAACCCAAAAGTGGAAACCAGATGTGTCATTTCCCAAACACGCCTACTACGTTGGGAAAAATTATGAGGCCTGGATATCAGGAAACAATGTTAAATCCATAGACGAACTGCACCTCCTCATACAATTGGAGCAGTTCTTGGATGGTTTTCCTGAGGACATCACACGGTACATACAAGATGGAAAACCCAAAGATCTCACCGAGGCGGGGGAAATTGGAGCCAGATGGATGGAAGCGGCAGAAAGCAAGAAAGCTACTGTCAAGGGGAACGAATACCCCAGGGGGCTCACCGACCATAAACCCTACAACCGAGGACAGCCAAAGACCCCATCTACAACCCAAGGAAAGCCACAGACGCCCTATTCTTCCACCTCACCAGTCTCCAGTAACTCACCTCGACCCAGTGACCAGTCAGCTGGAAGATGCTTCAAGTGTAATGAACTGGGACATATAAAGGCCAACTGCCCAAAGAACCCCCACCGAGTGCAGTTCATTACACCATCACACGAAAGATCCCCAGGCCCAGATGCCTCTCAAATATCCTTGGAGCGAAGGGAAAATTTGAGAGTGGGCGGAAAGAAGGCTACTGCGTGGAGAGACACAGGGGCACAAGTGTCAGCTATCCACCAATCCTTCGTTGACCCCAAATTCATCAACCCAAAGGCCCAAGTGACAATTTACCCCTTCATGTCTCAAGCTGTAGACTTGCCTACAGCTGAACTGCCTGTCTAGCCTGGCATTAATTATGCTGCTATTCTTTATTCCTTCAATGACTGCCTCCCATACCAGCCGCCCAATGACTTCTTAGCCTGACATTGGTCCCTGGTAATCTGGCCTATAGTTTCCTGGATCATTCCATTTACCCTTTGTAAATAGTGGCAGTACGTTAGCATTATAAATTCAGTCCTTCCTCAGTGTTCAAGATGCATTAAAAATCCACATTAATAGTTCAGAGAGCTCCTCCAGCACTTAGGTGCCAGTTCTCTGGTCCTGCTGATTTAAAACAGGTTAACTTTAGCAATGGCTGTTTAACATCCTCCCTAGTTACAGATGAGATAGAAAGGATTTCATTATCGCTGTAAGATGGGAACACATCATCCTGCTTCTTTAGGAATACAGAACAGAAATGTTCATTTTGTGGATGACACAAAGCTGGGAGGTATTGCTAATACAGAGAAGGACCAGGATATCATACAGAAAGATCTGGATGACCTTGTAAACTGGAGTAATAGTAATAGGATGAAATTTAATAGTGAAAAGTGCAAGGTCATGCATTTAGGGGTTAATAACAAGAATTTTGGTTATAAATTGGGGACATGTAAGCCGGTCGTGTCGGGGCTCGTCCCTCTCAGGCGCGGCGGGGAGCCAGGGCGCCTCCTAGCACGCTGCAGTCCTAGTAGGCTTAGCCCCTCCACAGGTGTTGAAGGGGTACAGGGTCTGCAAACAAGGTAGAGCCCCGGTCCTCTAGCCGGGGTCGGGGCTCTCAAAGTAAATAAGCCCCAGCCCTTGGACAGGGCGGGCAGTAACAGTTCAGGCTCAGGCCTCTAGCAGGGGCTGAGCAAACCCAGTATCAGCACGGGCCCTTGGCTCGGGCGGGGCACCAAACACAAGTCTAATTAGCTATGGCCCTTTGGGTCAGGGCAGAGCAGTGGCAATAGGCGGGAAGAGGGGGAGTCTGCCACCCGGTTACTGGTGGCAGGGGGAACGCAGGCCCTCCCACTCCACTGCGTTCCAGCCCGGGGCCCTAGCAGCGGTCAAGACCCGCTGCGGTCAGTGGGGATCCTGGCCGCAACACACTGACATGGGTTCGGGCTCTTCAGGAGCCAAACCAGGGTTGGCTACCCCCGGGCCACTTCCAACCTCCCCCTCTCTGGGTACCTGGTCCTTGCCAGCGTCGTCTGGGGGGTCCCAGACCATGGGCTCCTCCGGGTACCGGTCGTGGGGAAGCTCAGGCCACTCCTCGGGGTATCGGGCACACGGCAGGTCAGGCCGACGTTCCTCTGGGTAGTGGGCGCAGGGCAGGTCCGGCCAGCGCTCTTCTGGGTAGTGGGCGCAGGGCAGGTCTGGCCAGCGCTCCTCTGGGTAGTGGGCACGGGGCAGGTCAGGCCAGCGCTCCTCTGGATAGTGGGCGCAGGGCAGGTCAGGCCAGCGCTCCTCTGGGTAGTGGGCACGGGGCAGGCTGGGCCCGGCGGGAGCCCAGGCACCAGCGTCTGTCCTCTCTGGCAGCCTGCCTCCAACTGAGCGCTGGGGCCGGGCTTTTATACTTCCTGTCCTGCCCCTTGACTTCCGGGGGGCGGGGACAGGCCTGCTGACTCCGCCCACTGAGGCACCTGCTCTGGCTCGTCCCTTTCAGGCACGGCGGGGAGCCAGGGCGCCTCCTTACAGGATACCTCAGTTGGAAGTAACAGAGGAGGAGCAGGACCTCGGAGTATTGGTTGATCACAGGATGACTATGAGCCGCCAATGTGATATGGCCGTTAAAAAAGCTAATGTGGTCTTGGGTTGCATCAGGCGAGGTATTTACAGTAAAGATAAGGAGGTGTTAGTACCGTTATACAAGGCACTGGTGAGACCTCACCTGGAATACTGTGTGCTGCTCTGGTCTCCCATGTTTAAGAAGGATGAATTCAAACTGGAACAGGCACAGAGACGGGCTGCTAGGATGATCCAAGGAATGGAAACCCTGTCTTATGAAAGGAGACTCAAAGAGCTTGGCTTGTTTAGCCTAACCAAAAGAAGGCTGAGGGGAGATATGATTGCTCTTTATAAATATATCAGAGGGATAAATATCAGGGAGGGAGAGGAATTATTTAAGCTCAGTACCAACGTGGACACAAGAACAAATGGATATAAACTGGCCATCAGGAAGTTTAGACTTGAAATTAGATGAAGGTTTCTAACCATCAGAGGAGTGAAGTTCTGGAACATCCTTCCAAGGGGAGCAATGGGGGAAAAGACATATCTGGCTTCAAGACTAAGCTTGATAAGTTTATGGAGGGGATGGTATGATGGGATAGCCTAATTTTGGCAATTAATTCATCTTTGATTATTAGCAGGTAAGTATGCTCAGTGGTCTGTGATGGGATGTTAGATGGGGTGGAATCTGAGTTACTACAGAGAATTCTTTCCTGGGTGTCTGGCTAGTGAGTCTTGCCCACATGCTTAGGGTTTAGCTGATTGCCATATTTGGGGTTGGGAGGGAATTTTTCTCCAGGGCAAATTGGTAGAGGCCCTGGAGGTTTTTCACTTTCCTCTGCAGCATGGGGCACGGGTCACTTGCTGGAGGATTCTCTGCACCTTGACGTCTTTAAACCACGATTTGAGGACTTCAATAACTCCGACTTAGGTTAGGGGTTTGTTACAGGAGTGGGTGGGTGAGATTCTGTGGCCTGCATTGTGCAGGAGGTCAGACTAAATGACCATAATGGTCCCTTCTGACCTTTGAGTCTATGAGTCATTGAACACTTCTGTCTTTTCTGCATCATGATTGATAATTTTACCGTCCTTATCTAGTATGAGACCTATACAATTGCTAGGATTTAATTTGTTCCTGATATATTTAAATAATTCCTTCTCCTTGTCCTTTACTCTACTGGCCATAGACATTTCATTTATAACTTTTAGCTTCCCTTATCAATTGTCTGCATGTCCTAGTTGCTGATTTGTACTCATTGCTACCAGTTCCTCCATTTTCTCATTTAACGAGAGAGAAAGAGAGGGAGAGAGATGCTGTCACTTCCACTCTTAACAAGGATTTTTTTGTGTGTTTTTGTTTTTAACTGGAAAAAAATCTTCTTTCATGATTGTGGAATTGTGTTTTTGGGGATGCATCTAATAAAGTATTTTTAACAGTTCCCAATTATCATTTGGATTTTCTTTTTATATATTTCCTCCCACTCAGTTTTCCTCGTAATTGTTTACAGCTTTGGAAAACTGGCTCTTTAAAATCACCATGTGTATCTATTACCTCCCTGACCATACTCCGTCTGCACACAGCAAATGAAATTAGGTCATGGTCACTTGTACCATCAGTTTTTAGTTCCATTCATCTTTCTCTGTCAGAATGAGAGCTAATAAATTTTCATGCTAGAAAGTTATAGTCTATGATTTTTAGAAACTCTACAGATGTTTTACTTCGCTAGAGATCGACCTCCTCCTAAGCCAACCCTCTAGAGACCTCTCGGCAGCAGATTGCATGAACTGGAGTCATTCTGCTGCTGTTCGTTCATTTTCAGAAACACACTTTATCACATTCTGGGCTGCAATCCAGACCAGTGAGGAGTTGTGGTGGCAGCTTTTGCCCTCTAACCCTTAAGTGCTTAAAAACGTTGCTACTGGGACTTGGTCCCTGGCTAACAACTTGGCAAGGTGACCCCAACACATTCCCAGTTCGGAATTTTCCCCAAACCATGGGCCCTGTAGTGTGCAGCCCTCTCCTGGAACACCCAGAGAAATAATAAGGCTTGTTTGTTTCTTTAAAGAGACAAAAGCATCTCCCAGCTTATTTGTTTAACTGGGGTCAATGCACCCCCACCCTTCAAACACAGCACTGAGCTGGTTTATTGTACAAATAAAACAAGTTGGGTGAAGTGATACCAAGTAGAAGGAGTGAAGTTTGACAGGGTCACAAAAGGCAAAAGTAAAAATATACTTTGTGAGGCTAAGATCTAACTTCACAAGCTACCATCTTTGCTCAGGGTAGTTTCCCTACCTGTCTTCCATTCCCAGCAACTTCAAGCCCCTTGGCTGAAGGACCCCCCTTTCTCAGCTGGCAAGAGGCCCCTCATGTCTGTCCAGAGATGGATGCCGACCTGGCTTCTCCTCTCCCCTTATATCTTCCCAACCTCACCATTTTGTCCCCAGGCTCCGGGTGACCTCACGCCGTTCTGCCGTTCCTGTGGCTTCCCATCCCCCGCTGATTCATATGTAAATGGGGCAGCCATTGTTCTTGGTCCTGCCTTGCTTAATTTCACTGGAGACAGGTCGATAGCTGCCGTCCCTCCCATCTGGGAGGGAACCTGCTTCTCCCTGTGTCTGGTCACAGACTGTGTGCGAGGAGCGGGACTGGAAGAGTAGGAAGGGCTGCAGGTCAGAGCTGAGGCCGGGGCATTGGCAGAGCTCGGGCAGGTGGCAGGACTGACTAGCAGGCCAGGCCAGCACTGAGGAGCATTGCCAGAGCACTGTGTTCTCTGGAGGCCTGCACAAGGCCTGTTCGTGCTGCCCCAGCCTCTCATCAGCCCTAGCAGGGAATGGCAAAGTGGCAAACAGAAGAGTGCTGCTGGTCTCCGAGGCCCCAGGCTGACTCCAGGCTGGCCTGGGTGGCTCTGGGCTGACCCGCGTGGCCCCGGGCTGGGTCCGGGCTGACCTGCGTGGCTCTGGGCTGGCTTCAGTCTGGCTCTGGGCTGGCCTTGGTGGCTCCGGGCTGGCTCCAGGCTGGCCTGGGTGGCTCCGGGCTGGCTCCGGGCTGGCCTGGGTGGTTCTGGGCTGGCTCCGGGCTGGCCTGCGTCGCTCCGGACTGGCTCTCTTGACTCACCTTTGCTTTTGTTTCAGAGAGTGACGAGTTTTTTCCTGACGCAGCCATATGAGTTTGAGCAGCCCCAGGCCTCTCCCTCAGGAGGCGAGATCCCATCCTTCGTCCTCCAGTTCGAGGACACAGAATGGTTCAGGCAGATCTACCCCGTCCTCAGCTCAATGGTGAGAAGCTGCCTCCATCTGTGTCACTGGCCGAACACAGCAGTGTGGCCGAGTGAGCAGAGTAGAGGACTGGGAGCTAGGAGCTCCTGAGGGTTAACCCCGTCTGTGCCACAGGCTTGCTGTGTGACCGAGTGCAAGCCAGTGCCCCACCGGAGTGGGTAGTGAGATGAGGGCTCTGAGGTTTAGCCAGTTAACAGTGGCCCGGCACTGGAGGCTATAGAGTAGCAGAGTGCCAGGTATTATTGTGGTGTGTGGTTTAGAAGCTGTCCATCGATGGACTGGCGTTAATCCCGGCGCCAGGAGTTCTGACTTCTGCAGTCCTGGCAGCAGAGAAGAAGGGCCCATGCCAGCATGGCACGGAGAGGGTTCTCTGACACATGCTTGTGTGTGCACACACAGCACTGGCTGCTGCTATGGCTTCTCCCACCTCTCGCTAGAGGCTGAAAGGCCATTTCGCTTCTCCCCGGGAGGCCGCAAAGGGTAGCGCAGTAAACTTTAATGTCTGTAGATTGATGAATTTCACTGCCTCATTTCCTACCAAACCCCTGCAAAGCTTCACCCGCGCCTGCCTAGCCATGGCAGAAAGTCGGGGAGCTGGCGTGGATTTGGGGATGTGACACCTCTCCCAGCACCAGGGGGAGGAGGCTCTGAGCCGGCTCGTTTTCTCCCCACACATGGAAAGGAGGAGACAGGAAGGGGGAAAGGAGTGGCTCCGAATGTCTCTCTTTGCCCCTTGTCAGGATTCCCTGCAGGGACTGAGCATGAGCAGATTTGTGCGGCAGCTCCTGGAGGCACTGCTCACCGTGGATGACGGTGCAAAGGCGGACATAGTCCAAGCCATCCTAACGCTGCACGAGCAGGTCGGGGTGGAGAACGGCCGTGAGGTCTGCAAGGCCCTGCTCCTCATCCTGAACCAGAGCGACCCGCCTAAACTGGAGGTAAGGATCTCTGCTCAGAAGGGTTAGCATGCCCCAGTGCTGTGCTAACTGCAGCCCTGCACACCTGTGCTCTGCAGGGCAGTGGTAATCCTTCCCCACCCCCTCCCCAGGATGGTCTGAAACGCTCCCTCTGGGTATAGTTCAGAGCCCTCAGAACTGATGGGGATCGGTCGCTAGCTTTGGAGAACCTGTAGTTTCCTGGCCACCCTCAATGATCTCCCGGGAGCTGGAAGCAGAACTAAAATAAGTGGCTGTGTAACAGGGTTTGTAACCTCATCCGGAGCACAGTCAGAGGGGAGGAGAGCATCTCTCCTGCCTACAGCCCAGCTGTCTGATCACAACCCATGCAGCTGCCAGAGTCACCAGTCATGGAGACAGGCACCCACCGCTGCCACCAACAGAGAAAACCAGACCTGCTACAAAGGGGAGAGACCAGAGACATGGGGAGAGGCCTAAAGGCCTGAGACAACAAGGGAGTAACGCACCAGATTGCCTCCAGGAAATCAACCAGGAGACCCAAGAAAGCTGCAAGCCCTACAATTGAGGGGCTGAGAGGCTCAGTCTGAGGTGAAGGTCAAAGAATTGATCGGATTGGGAACGAAGTGATGATAGGGGCAGTTAGGAGAAGCTGAGACTCGCAGAAAGGTCACAACAAGAGATGGTGACCGGCTAGTTAGTGTCCTTCCCTCCCAGCCCTGAGGAGGGAACGAGGCAGGGTGCTAACGTCGAACGAGGAACTGTTCCCTTTGCCCATGGGTAGGGCTGAGCAGAGGCTGTGCATGTCAGTGTCTGTGCCCCTGGGCTGGGCACACGCCCTGGTACGTGTGGTGTGAGGTGTGTGCACGGAGCTCTGCATCGGGGTGTTTGTGCTTGGTGCATGCTCGGGGATAATATCACCTGTCTCGCCAAAGGATCTCAAAACACTTCACAAACTTCAGTGTGCAGCCCCCGGACATAGCAGACGTCATGGTCAGGATCAGATCCAGCCTTCACCGAAGTCAATGACAGACTGTGGTGGGAACTGGGTAAGGCCCTCAGTGCATGGCAGCGGTGTGCAGGGATTAGGAGAGGAAGTGTAGAATGTGTCCAAATGAGCGTAGACCCCTCCTCATACAAACTGGTGCTTGATGTGCACGTACCAAGCGCAAGTGGGCTCTTGTTCAGCCTGTTGAGGGGATACTGTGCCTGTGGGGGCAGCCTGTGCCTGTTAGGGATGGAGCGTAGGTGTGTGCTTGTTAGTACTGGCGGTGCAGGGCTGTGTCTATATACCTATTGCCTTCAGCTGTCATGGACAGCGCATAACAGTCCGGGTGCCTGCTGCTTCCTGGCTCTCTGCTAGAGAGGGAGGGTCTCAGCAGTGACTCACTATCTTCAAAGGGAGGGAGAGCTGCCCCCACATGCCCTGGCCCTATGGGGCCTGCTGAACCCCTGTGCTCAGTAGCACATCTGGCTGACACCGCTCCGTCAGCCAGCATGCTGCCATGTGAAGAGGTTTTTAGTGCTCTTCAGTTGCTAGTCCCAGCCTGAGCTTCCAGCTGTCCCATGGGGGAAACGTCTTCCTTGCTGGGACTGGGGCAGGCTAATGCTCTGTCTTCTTTCTTCTCAGGAAAAGACTCAGAAAAAGTTTGTCCTGACCTCCCTGAATGCCCTCATGGCCTTCTGCAGAGACAGCAAGGAGCTGCTGCTGGAGCTTATGGCATACTTCTTGTACAGTCCCGTCTCCAGCAGGTAAGGGGCTGGCTGCAGGCAGGGATGACCAGCATGCAGTGTGAAGGGAGGGCTGGGGGTATGGAGCCAATGCACTCCACCCGTGACCGCAGACTCCTGCCCTCCAGGACAAGGGTGAGTTCAGGGCTCCGTTCCTGGGGGCACCAGTTGCTCTAGATGAGGGAAGTCTGGGTAAAGGGCCTCGCACCAGGATTGTACTGCAATCTCAGGGCTGGAATCAGCATGCTGCACTCATCGGTTGTCCCAGGATGGTACCAGCCAAACCCCTCCCATGCCTGTTCCCCTAGCCTCTGTCGG
This sequence comes from Gopherus flavomarginatus, assembly GCF_025201925.1. Taxonomy (NCBI): domain Eukaryota; kingdom Metazoa; phylum Chordata; order Testudines; family Testudinidae; genus Gopherus; species Gopherus flavomarginatus. Next base: position 301,319,560 of record NC_066618.1, on the reverse strand, counting down.
AGATCCCACGGGGTGCAGCACTCGGTCCTCCAGTGAGTGGGCAGGGAGGTGAGGAGTAGCCAGTGCTGCTCAACCTGGTAGCTCCTGTCGTGAACAGATTCCAGCTGTGGCTAACTCTGCGCCCCTCCAGGACAGAATGAGGGCAGGCCCAGGTCACCTCTCTCTCCTCTGCTTCCTCTCTGCCTCTGTGCACAGTCTCCCCACCCTCGGCGAGAGGGTCCTGTGCCGCCCCAGCTGTCTGCGCCCCTGCATCAAATCTGGCATCTCCCTCTCACTACCATTTATCTGACGAGGAGGGTCATGGTCATGCAGGTGCTACTGGACTCACTTACTCGTAGCAATGCCCATTGGACCCTGTCGAAAGGAGAAGAGCCCGTGCCTTGGAACTCAGCCTCTGTGGGGTGGACCTGGGGGACCTTCACTTCTGTGTTAGTCCCTGTCCTTAAGGGAAGCCAGCCAGCTCCAGAGCAAAAGACAGCCTGCAAAAGGCTGGGCACATTGCAACGCTCCGGGATGCTTGCGGCTGAGGGCTCAGGCTCTGGTCAGTGTATAGTGAGAGAGGGACTTGGAGACCCCCTGACAAGCAGTGACAGATTTAATTCCCCATTCCCTTGGTCTGAGGATCTGAGTTCTGGCTGGCCTGGGGTCCAAGAGCACTTTGGTTCACATTTCCATCTGTCAGGAGGAGCCCACCACTGGGGAATGGGGCAGGTGGTGCAGGAAGGAAGTGGGGGTGCAGGCAGGGTGTGAGGCTGGCCCCCACTGCCCTACGTGTTTGAATTTAGCACGCTGCCATGTTATGCCAAGGTGTGAGCTGAGACGTCCCATGATGCATAGCGTGGCTTGGGGCTAAACTCAATCTCCTGGGGCAGGGCGTGGGCCACAGAGCAGGCAGTCGCTGAGGGAGCTGGGCCCACCAGCCATCACGGCTCAAGGCAACGGCAGAACCACTTCCAACCCCCTCACCTAAAGGGAGGAAAGGCTCCCCCTGGCCCCGATGCTGGGCCTGTCAGGTGGTGGGTACATGCAGCATGAGCCATTTGCAGCCTCGGCTGTCCCTGGGGGTGTCAGTCTGATGCTGCCAGAGGCTCGCACTGCAAGCCAGCTCGCCTGGCCACCCAGGGACGTACCGGGGAGCTCGCCGAGCTGTGTCTGATTAAAGCTAGTTAGCATCGGCTTCCAAGGGGAGAGACAACCGTCCTCCAGACGCTGATTTCTCCTTTGCTCTCAGGGGGTCCATTAAGGCTCTTTTCATAGAGCTGGGCCTGGAGGATCCACACAACTATTTCTACCAGGAGATGGACTCTTGGGACCATTCCAGGAAGAAGCCTGTCACCAAGGCAGCGCTGAGGAGAATCTGCGCACAGTGGCTTGAAGGAGTGATGCAGGATTTCCAGGTGCTGCTCTTCAGTCACTCACAATCCCCCCTTCCACCCCTCCCACCTAGGGCTGAGCCTGGGCTACCTGGAAGATGGAGTTAGCTCTTCAGCATGGGGGGGGCCTGTTCCTGCCAGTGGGAAGCCGGTAACCACTGCACGGCCCCCCAGGGGCTCTGAGCCCTAGTGCAGATGGCTTAGACCAGCGGCCAGGCAGGGACCCCAGTGGGCTCGTCGTCTCTTCCCACTAGCCATTATGCATGTGTAAAAACCAGCACTCAGGGGCAGGGGACGGAGCTCCTGGGGAGTGGGGGAGTGAGGGAGCAGGCTGAGGCCTCGTCTACCCTTGAAATGCTGCAGTGGCACAGCTGTAGTGCTTCAGCGAAGATGCTGCTGATGGGAGGGGCCCTTATTGTCGGAGTTAATCCACCTCCCCGGGAGGTGGTAGCACAGTGATGTCTCTCCAGGCTGTGGGTTTTTCACCTGACTGACGTAGCTAAGCCAGTGTAGACCAAGGCCTAGAGAGAGGGGGGCTAGTTCAGAGAAAGAGGAATCTGCAGACCTCAGAGGCCTGGCTCACCCTCCCAAAGCAGCTGTGCCCACAGGCTGCCCTCCTTAGTCCCTCCTCAGACACGGGTCCTCACCTGGGGGCGGAAAATCTTATTATATAAACGTGCCCAGCTGAGTCCTGCTGCCACTATAGACTCCCCACCCCCTCTCTGTTTGGATGCTCTGTCCACATCGGGAGCTTCTGCAGTGGGGCCCTTCTCTTCAGCCCTCGGCCTGCAGCCCCAGCACACTGCTGGTGTGATTCGAATGATCATCACAGTAATAACCTGTCAGGCAGCGAAGCAGAAAGGGGCTGGAAAATTTCTGCTTCAGGGTCTCACAGCTGGTTCCTTCCTGATACTGGCCTCCTCCTGCCTGCTCCCATGTTTTCTCCACCACTGCCTGCCCGCAGTTTGTGGGATCAAAGCAACCAGTCCCAGGTTACATGATGAGATTCTGTGAGTCTGGGGGTTGGTGGGACTGGGGAGGTGCAGTTTTGACTGGTTATGTCTGTTTGCTCCAGGATCACAGGAGCAGCACGTTGGAGCTGTTCCAGGCACGGGCGGGGAAAAGGCACTTCCCTGGCAGCAGCCCAAAGGTGAGGCTAGTGCCTGGCCCAGTGTCTCCCAGATGATACGTCTCAGTGCCAGGACAAGCCCCACCACCGGCTCTCTGCTCCAGCTACTTCCTCCCACAGGGCCGCCCAGAGGATTTGGGGGCCTGGGGCAGGGCTGGGTCTTCGGCAGTGGGTCCTACCCTCTGAGAGGGACCCGCTGCTGAATTGCCGCCGAAGAATGAAGCAGCGGTGGTAAAGCAGCCTATGTGCTGCCGATCGTGGCTTTTTTTGTCTTTTTCCCCCCCGCTGCTAGTGGTGCTTGTACTCACCGGGTGGCACTCTGAGGCTTCGGCAACACTTCAACAGTGGGTCCTTCACTAGCTCCAAGTCTTCTGCTGCACTGAAGGACCCACCGCCGAAGACCTGGAGCGAGTGAAGGGCCTGCCGCCGAAGTGCCACTGGGGCCTGGGGCAAATTGCCCCACTTGCCCCCCCTCTGGGCTGCCCTGTCCTCCCCTCCCCAAGTATCTGTAGCCTGAGCCCTTGTAATGTTGTCTTTACTGCTGCCAAGCGTTACTGTTGCCATGCAGGCTGCTCCCGCAGAAGGGACGAGGCATGACCCCACCCCTCCAGTTGCTGGCAGGATGAGCAGACTCACAAAGCAATGCCCACAGCTAGTGCCCGGTAGTCAGAGAGGAAGTGTCCTAGGGCTCAGACACCATGGTGATGGTGCAGTATATTCATGTTGCGGGCCTTCTGCAGGATGGATTTTCCTGTTGCTTTCAATGGATCTTTCTCCTGTGTAACGGAAACAGCCCTTTATATTGGATGTAACCACTTCAGTGCCAAATGCACCTGGCAGAGACTCGGGTGCCTGCCCATCTCCCACATACAGCGTGCCATTTTGAAGCACTGTCATGCCTGCGGCAGTACCTACGCTAGACAGGCAGCCCTTGCTGATGTCACTCGGCATCTGTCACTCCTTTTGCAGGCTAAGAAAGCTGCAGAGAGGAGCAAGGTTTTTCCATCTGCTGGCAGCCCAGAGCCGCCAGTGGGGCCAATAAACGCAATAAACCATTTCTGTAAAGTGCAAATGAAGAGGGATTTGGAGGATCTGAAACAGCCAAAATCTGCTGGAGCTCAGGAAACCAAGAACACAGTGATAGCCTTGCCTTCCATTGGGAGGTAAGTTATGCAACAGGAGGAGCCATGTGACCTTGGAAGGCTAGTGCGTGGTCACAGTGGCCTGGCTTAGGGGGCCTTGTGTGGGCATTGCAAAGGACTACAGCAGGGGTAGGCAATCTATGGCATGCGTGCCAAACGCGGCACACGAGCTGATTTTCAGTGGCACTCGCACTGCCTGCGTCCTGGCCACCGGTCCGGGCGGCTCTGCATTTTAATTTAATTTTAAATGAAGCTTCTTAATCATTTTAAAAACCTTATTTACTTTACATACAACAATAGTTTAGTTATATATTATAGATCTTATAGAAAGAGACCTTCTAAGAATGTTAAAATGTATGACTGGCACGCGGAACCTCAAATGAGGGTGAATAAATGAAGACTCAGCACACCACTTCTGAAAGGTTGCTGACCCCTGGACTACAGCAATTTGTTCTCATAAACCCTGTAGGCAAAGGAAGTCACACAGTGCCAAGGGTAACAGCACGCTCTTTAGGGTGCTGGGAGGAGGTGGAGTCTGATTGTTTTCTACTGCTACTGTTCTTCCTTTTATTGTACCCAGAACAATGCTGGGTGCTTACCAGAGCCCGGCCCCAAAAGCCTGCAGTCTGCACTTGAGAAAATACACCATGAGTTGAGCAACACCCTATTCAGACTTAGGGTTAAACTTAAAAGAAGTCTAAACTTGTTAAGATATGAAACGCCATAATTAAGGCACCCAAACAACCTTCACTTTACCCTGCAGGGATGCAATGCGATAACAATCAAATTCTTAGTGTCAAATAGTGTTTGAAGCCTTAGGGTACAGCTACACTGCAGTCAAACACCCACAGCTGGCCTGTGACAGCTGACTTGGGCTCACGTGGCTCAGCATAGACGTTCGGGCTCAGGCTGGAGGCTGGGCTCTAGGACCCTGCTCCCTTGTGGGAGCCCAGAGCCCAGCCTGAGCCTGGACGCAGCCCGAGCCCAAGGCAGCTGATGCTGGCCAGCCGCGGGTGTTTTTTATTGTAGTGTAGACGTACACTTAGGTTAGATTAAACTGATTTTTAAAGTGATATTAGATTGTTTCATTTTACTTTTGTTGATGTTATGCTGTTCTCCCATCCCATCAGCTCTCTAGGCAGGCACATGATAAGGGGAATTTAACCAGCTCATCTCTGGGGCTAGCTCTTTTTGGTACTCTACCTGGTTCTGGGACGTTGAGCCTAATGCTATCATCATCATCATCATCATCACTGTTTCTCAGTGACTCAGCTGCTGTCACTTCTTGAATTAGCTCCTGTGTGTGTCTTAAATCCAAGTGAAGAATGTCTCCTCTAGAGTGTTCTAGCTTTTCCATGAAGCAGACACTCACAGTAGCAAGAAATTGTTTCTCTAAACTTTGTCCCGTTGTGCCACGGGACCAAAGTTCTCTGTGTCTCTGAGCATGCAGTGAAATGAAAAGGTGAGACACTCAAAACCAAGGAGAGGAAATAGTAATTCACACCCCACGTGTGAACAGCCTGTCGGTCTCCCTACTACAGGAAGTCATTGAGGCCAGGATTCAAAAAGAGATTGGCTATCATTTATGTTTATATATATGTAACATTTCTATGGCTATCAAAATATCCAGGGTTGTTTTGATTAACGATAACAAATTCAGGAGTGGACATTAGACCTCCTGCTTTAGGGCTTAAGTCAATCACTAGCTATCAGAGACCAGGATAAGACCGAATGCAGGGGGCAGATTATCCTGCAGCCGCTTCTGTGGAGTTCTTACATCTTATTCTGAAGCATCCAGTGCTGGCCACTGTCAGAGGGAAGATACTGAACTATCAGGTGGGCCTTGGGTCTGATCCAATCTGTCAATTCCTATGTTCCCAGGCAGGCCTTCATCTGATCCTTTATTCTGGGCCACACCATCCTTCATTGCATCCCCCTTCACTTGCCACTAAGGGCCAAGCCTTATGAGCATGAAATGGAACCGGTCGCAGCCCCCCTGATCTTTAATACAAAAGGTGTGATTGACGACACCTACTGATCCCAGCATGCAATGCTGCATCTGTATCCAAGAGGCAAGGTTGGAGCATTATGTGCTGGGGCCTGTGGTCACTACAGTGCACACGTCAGTAATAGGATAACAGTGGCTCACATTACACCGTAGGATGCTATGGGTTGCACTTTGACCACCCGCATATCGCACGTCGTTTGATAAAACCGCAGTGAGAAATCACAACTAGCAACTTTACGGGGTGGGATGTCATACTACCAGCCAGGAGCAGGCCGGCACTCGTGGGTTTGCCTTCACACCCTCTTCCATGTGTAAGAAAAAGAGTCTCCAGCACTTCAGAGTGCAGAGAATAATGACTGTTTCTCTGCAGGAGCCAGGCCATCTTGCGGCTCGGAGAGACCAACACTATGGCGCGAAGGAGACCACCCCAACGTAAGTAGTGGCTCTCACCACCTTCTCCCTGATTTTTCTCTGCCTCTCCTCTCTTTGTAGCCTCTCTCTCTCCCATGTTAACAGTGACCTGAAAAACTTTTCACCAGTTAGGTGCAGGGTTCTGTATTTAGTATTGTAGCTTTAATCGAGATCGGGTCCCTGTTATACTGGGGTTGTACATCTAGTAGGACACAGTTCTTTCCCCAACAAGCTCACAATGCAGGTTAAGACCAGACACGACAATGGGTGCCACAAAGCAGCCAACCCATGGGTATGGGAGGGGAGATAAAAGAGTTACACTGATAGTAATAATTCAGCAAGTGTTACTTACGAAGACTTGCTGGCTCACACCTGGATAAGTTAGGGTTTTTTAAAGGACATGTGAATAAACAAACAAACCAGGTGTTGAAAGTTCCCCACTGTCCAAGTGACTCACAGCTGGAGCGGGAGTCACACATCTGCCGCTGACTTAGAACAATGCTTCCTCAGCTCTCGTCCCCTAATGCCCCTACTCCACGTGCGCCACACGGATGATATCATCATCTGGGCCCATGGGAAGGAGGCCCTTGAGGAATTCCACAAGGATTTCAACAATTTCCACCCCACCATCAACCTCAGCCTGGACCAATCCACAGATCCACTTCCTGGACACTACAGTGCAAATAAGTGATGGTCACAAACACCTCCCTGTACCGGAAACCTACTGACCACTATACTTACCTACATGCCTCCAGCTTCCATCCACCACACGATCCATTGTCTATAGCCAAGCTCTAAGGTACAACCGCATTTGCTCCGATCCCCCAGACACAGACAGACACCTACAAGAGCTCTATCATGTGTTCTTAAAACTACAATACCCACATGGAGAAGTGAAGAAACAGATTGACAGAGCCAGAAGAGTACCCAGAAGTCACCTACTGCAGGACAGGCCCAACAAAGAAAATAACAGAACGCCACTAGCCATCACCTTCAGCCCTCAACTAAAACCTCTCCAGCACATCATCAAGGATCTACAATCTATCCTGAAGGATGATCCCTCACTCTCACAGACCTTGGGAGACAGGCCAGTCCTTGCTTACAGACAGCCCCCCAACCTGAAGCAAATACTCACCAGCAACTACACACCACACAACAAAAACACTAACCCAGGAACCAATCTCTGTAACAAACCCTGCTGCCAACTCTATCCACGTATCTATTCAAGGGACACCATCATAGGACCTATTCACATCAGCCACACTATCAGAGGCTCGTTCACCTGCACATCTACCAATATGATATAAGCCATCATGTGCCAGCAATGCCCCTCTGCCATGTACATTGGCCAAACTGGTTAGTCTCTATGCAAAAGAATAAATGGACACAAATCAGACATCAAGAATTATAACATTCAAAACCAGTCAGAGAACACTTCAATCTCCCTGGCTACTCGATAACAGACTTAAAAGTGGAAATTCTTCAACAACAACAAAAAACCCTTCAAAACCAGACTCCAACAAGAAACTGCAGAACTGGAATTAATTTGCAAACTGGAAACCATCAAATTAGGCTTGAATAAACACTGGGAGTGGATGGTGTCACGGAGTGTGGAGGAGATCAGGCCCTGCACCCCCGGCTTCCTGCGGTTCACCGTGACTCTCAGCCAGGCAGTAACGCAGAAGGTTTATTTAGACGACAGGAACACAGTCCAGGACAAGTCTTGCCGGTACAGACAACAGGACCCCCTCTAGTTAGGTCCATCCTGGGGGTGGGGAGGGCAGAGTCCCGCTGAGAGGCCAGAGCCCCTTCTGGGCTCCCCTCCATTTTCCAAGCCAGCTCCAAACTGAAACTCCCTCCAGCCTCTCACTCAGCCTCCCCCGGCTCCTCCCCCAGCCTTTGTCCAGTTTCCGGGGCAGAGGTGTTACCTGGCCTCCAACCCCCTTCCTGGGTTCTCGTGTTGTGTGCTCAGGTGTCCTCCCTCAACAAAAATCTCCCATCCCCAATGCAGACAGTCCCAGCCAAACTCCCCTGCAACCTTCCCAGGTCAATACTCCCCACTCAATATTCAAAGAACACATTAAGAACATTCCCACTTTGTCACAGATGGGTCACTATAAAAACTAAAAACTAATTTTCCCCGACTGTTACTCACACCTTCTTGTCAACTGTCTGAAAAGGGCCACCCTGATTACCACTACAAAAGTGATTTTCCTCCTGTTGATAATAGCTCACTTCCACTTTTAATTGAATTGTCTCATTAGAACTGGCCCCCCACTTGGTAAGGTAACTCCCATCTTTTCATGTACTGTGTATATATATTCTGCCTACTGTATTTTCCATTGCATGCATCTGATGAAGTGGGTTTTAGCCCACAATAGTTTATGCCCAAATAAATATGTTAGTCTCTAAGGTGCCACAAGGACTCCTCATTGTTTTTACATCTGCTGCTGGTGTCACACACACTCTCATGCCAGTTGGAATGTCACTCGCTAGCAGGGCTGCAGGCAGTGATCAAAGTTTCCTATTCAGCTCCTCTTCCTGCCCACAGGAGGCTGCTTCTCCCTGTTCCCTCAGTACAGCCCAGCCCCAGGAGTCTAGGAAGTGGGGAGGAACAGGTAACCAGCACAGCTCTTCAGTGGTCCTTGTTCCAGCCCCTCTGTCACGCAGTGAATGTCACTCTCCCTGAGGGTGTTAGTGCATCAGTGTGTTGTAACTCATGCTTAGGAACAGTCTGACTTACCCTTCTGAATTGTTTTATGCTGAGTTTATTCGGGGCTGGGGGTGGGGGGAGAAGAACCAATTAAATGGTTGCTCCTATTGGTTGTGTCTTTGGATGGGTGGCTTCGTAACTATGTAGAACCTTAATACAAAGACCCTCCTTTGTCCTATGACTGCAGAGGTGTTATCTGTCCACTTTATCTTGAATGATCTCTTGTAACGTGTTAACTTCTTACGCTCATCAGTCTGTTCCACCTTGTATTTAGCTATGACACTCTGAATATCTTTCCCAGACCTGAAGAAGAGCTCTTTATAACCTTAAAAGCTTGTCTCTTTCATCAACAGAAGTTGGTCTAATAGAAGATATGACCTCAACCACCTTGTCTTTCTAATATCCTGGGACCGACATGGCTGCAACAACACTGCACACATTTGAAAAAGAGTTATTTCCAAAATCCCTCACTAATTTGGTTTATAGGAATGGAGAACAAAGCATCAACAGCAAGCAGACAGTATTTCAAGGAATCCTGAAACAACATACATGAGCAAATGCATCATCTCAGTGTTAGTGTCGTATTAGGTTGGACAGTGACCTATTAGATACTAGCATGCATGCAATGCTTATCCTCTTATTTCTGAAACCATTCCTGAATGTAATTACATTTCACATCCTTGTGGGGGGAAATACCAAAGAAGCCAACCATGAAGTAGCATTTAACTTCAGAAAGGGGATTAACACAAAAATGATGATGCTAGTTAAATGGAAATTAAAAGGTACAGTCAGAAGTGAAATGCCTGCAAGCTGCATGGAAACTATTTAAGAACACCAGAATAGAGGTTCAAGGTAAACATATACTCCAAATATAGAAAACAGTAAGAGGACCAAAAAAATGCCACTATGGCTAAGCAAAAGAGTAAAATAAATAGGTGGTTAGAGACAAAAAGACATCCTCTAAAAATGGAAAGTCATATCCTACTGAGGAAGAGAGAAAGGAGCATAAACTCTGGCAAGTCACATGTAAAATAAACTTAGGCAGGCCAAAAAAGAATTTGAAGGGCAACTAGCAAAAGACTCAAAATCTAACTGCAGTTATTTTTAGTACATCAGAAGCATGAAGCCTGCCAAACAGTGGGGCCACTGGATGATCAAGTTGCTAAAGGAGCATTCCAGGAAGACAAGGCCATTGTAGACAAGCTAAATGAATGCTTTGCGTCAGCCATCACTGCAGAGGATGTGAGAGAGGTTCCAACATCCAAGCCATTCTTTTAGGTGACAGTTCTAAGTAACTGATCTGGATTGAGGTGTCAGTAGAGGAGGTTTTGGAGCAAATTGATAAATTAAACTATAATAAATCACCAGGACCAGATGGTATCACCCAACAATTCTGAAGGAACTCAAATATGAAATTGCAGAACTACTAACTCTGGTATGTAGCCTCTTGCTTACATCAGTTTCTGTGCCTAATGTCTGGAGGATAACTAATGTAACATCAACTTTTAAAAAAAGGCTCTAGAGGTGATCCTGCAATTACAGGTTGGTAAGCTTAACTTCAGTACCAAGCAAATTAGTTGAAACTATAGTAAAGAACAGAATTATCAGACACATAGATGAACATGAAGGTTGGAGAAGAATCAACGTGGCTTCTGTAAAGGGAAATCATGCCTCACCAATTTATTAGAATTCTCTGAGCTTATCAACAAGCATGTGAACAAGGGTGATCCTGTCGATACAGTGCACTTGGACTTTCAGAAAGCCTTTGACAAGGGCAAAGATTCTTACGCAGAGTAAGCTGTCATGGGATAAGAGGGAAGATATTCTCATGGATCAGTAACTGATTAAAATATAGGAAACAAAAGGCAGAAATAAACGGTCAGTTTTCACAGTGGAGAGATATAAATAGTGGTGTTCCTCAAGGATCTGTAGTGGGATCAGTGCTATTCAACATGTTCATAAATTATCTGGAAAAAGGGGTGAACAGTGAGGTGGAAAATTTGCAGATGATACAAAATTACTTAAGATAGTGTCAGGAACCATGGATCATGAGCCCTGGTCCACTGGGGCTAGTCACTCCCACTTGTCACCCAAGTGACCTGCTAACTGCTGCTGGAATAGAATCATAGAATATAGAATCTCAGGGTTGGAAGGGACCTCAGGAGGTATCTAGTCCAACCCCCTGCTCAAAGCAGGATCAATTCCCAACTAAAGCAATTGAACTCTGACAGAACACTCCAGTCCAGGGATCTGATTGATTGGACATTGGGGGTCTTAACTGGTCCCCAACTTCTCTTTAACTCAAACACAGGAACAGGAAGTCCGTGCAACTGGATTCTCCCTGCTTAGGGCTGCTTCCCCTGTGATACCTGCTCCTACTGCCTGCTACTGATCTCCTGGTAACCTGACCCCGTCTGCCTCCATACATCTGACCCTCAGTTTTGCTCTCTCGTTTGCCTCGGACTCTGACCTCCTGGGGTCTGACCCATCTTGCCTCCTGACTCCTTCTCCGACCGCTTGGTCATACCACCAATGCCCCAGCTTGCATGGACCACTGAGGCTACAGGAATGGGTCTGGTCAGTAGAAAGGACTTCGCTAACCCTTCAGGAGCACTGGATGTACTCAAGTGGGCCATCCATCTTCAGGCAGACAACTCAGCCCTGCAGACCAGGGTCATCCAGCTGACCTTGGAGAACCAGCTCGTGCAAGAGCAAATCACACAGTTGTGTGCAGAAAATGCTGCACTTCAGACAGGGCTCATGCAGCCCTGTTCCCAGGTACCACTGCTGGAATGGTTTGATGGTCATTGCCAGTGATTCCAGGGATTTATAAACCAGTGGTGTCTCCTATTCATGTTGTAGGCTCAATCCTGTAACATTGATTGTGCAAAACTGAGCCTGGTCATCAGCCTGCTGTCTGGGGAAGCACTAGACTAGGTTGCCCGCGTCTGGGAGCATGACAGCTCAGTACTGCCAAACTGAGAGGTCTCCCTGAAAGCCATGTCAGTATTTGTGATTGGGTGTTTACTTGCCCTGAAAGGGGTTAATGTAGATTGAGAAGGGGGCTAATTAACCCAACAGGCCAGAGCTGAGCGGAATCAGCAATCCTGTGACTGTATAAGGAAGCCCAGCTGAGGCAGAAGGGGCCAGGGTGGATTTATAAATGACTGGGCAACAAAATGGCAGGTGAAATTCAATGTTGATAAATGCAAAGTAATGCACATTGGAAAACATAATCCCAACTGTACATATAAAATGATGGGGTCTAAATTAGCTGTTACCGCTCAAGAAAGGTTCAGTGGCAGTCAAAATGCCAAGAGAATAGTAGGAACCATTAGGAAAAGGAGAGAGAATAAGAAAATATCATAATGCCACTATATAAATCCACGGTATGCCCACATCTTGAATATTGTGTGCAGTTCTGGTCACCCTATCCCAAATATATATATGTGTGAATTGGAAAAGGGACAGCAAAAGAACAAGAGAAATGATTGGGGGTGTGGAACAGCTTCCATATGAGGAGTGATTAATAAGACTGGGACTTTTCAGCTTGGAAAAGAGACGACTAAGGGGGGGATATGCTAGAGGTCTATAAAATCATGACTAGGGTGGAGAAAGGGAAGAAGGAAGTGTTATTTACCCTTTCTTGTAACACAAGAACTAGGGGTCACTCAATTAAATGAACAGGCAGCACGTTTAAAACAAACAAAAGGAAGTGTTTCACACAATACAGAGTCAACCTGTGAAACTCGTTGGCAGGGGAGGTTGTGAAGGCCGAAAGTATAACTGGGTTCAGCAAATAATTAGATAAGTACATAGAGGATAGGTCCCTCAATGGCTATTAGCCAAGATGGTCAAGGACACAACCCCATTCTCTGGGTGTCCTTAAACCTCCGACTGCCAGAAGCTGGGATTGGACAACAGGGCATGGATGATTTGAAATTTCCCTGTTGTGTTAATTCCCTCTGAATATCTGGAACTGGCTACTGTCAGAAGACAGGTTACTGGGCTAGAAGGACCATTGGTCTGACCCAGTTTGGCTATTTTTATGTTATGTGCTGTCCTTTAGACAGTCATTTCTTGTGTGAAAATGCAGTCCCATTAGGTGCACAATTGGCAGTCTTGGGTATACATCATAAATGTATATATGAACATACGACATTTGGGTAACACACAGCCATCTAGTTTGGCCATAGGTTAAGAACACACATGACGGAAAGAAATAGCAGTCAGAGCGCTATTCAGAACTACTGCATTTTTAAAAATTCTTTCTCTTAATGTATTTTTGTTTCTCCCTTCAAACACAGGTTTCTACCTTCCGCGCATTTTTCCACTCCCTTTGTTGACGGGATTTGTACATGCTATTAAATTGCCAATGCCAAGAATCAACGTGAACCCATTTCCACCTGATTCTGACATGCCAGCTTCACAAAATACATTCATCTCCATGCATCAGAAAGTCCAGAAATATTTCATCCCAAAGTTCTCACTTGCAGATAGCTATCCCTGAAGACATGGCTAGCCAAGATGGCTTTGCATCGACCGGACTCCTAGACTTGATAATTAGCAGAGGCCACTGAATACAGAATGTTAACAGGCTCTTCTAGGTCTGGCTATAAGGAAACTAAATAAACTATAGTCTATATATATGGTAAAGATGGGAGGTCCAGCTGAGTTATACACCATCTGGGTGGAGCAAGCCCCGCAAAACAAAACGCACCGGGGAAATAATAAATGGAATTGGAATTGTTCTAGTCAATAGCTTCAGACTCCATTACTGTCTCCTCTTCCCTGTTCTTGAAATGTGATGGAGAACCATTGATTGGATATAGCTGTGTACCAAACTCCTAGTTCCATCAGCAAAAGGGGTGTAGCAATATGTGGGAAATTAATCTCTGCTCCCATCCCTGCTTCCGTATGTAGGAAGGAGAAGCATAGGGCAGCCGGAGAGGCAGCACCTTCAGGAGTGAGGATGAAAACATACCCTGACCAGTGGGAGAGTGGAGTTTACAGTGGAGGCTTGTTGAGGTGCTAGATCTTGGGCAATGTTCATCCCTGCTGTAACCCCAATGCAATCAATGGAGCTACACCAGGAGTGAATGGCCTTTCAGTGCTGGACCTCAGCATTTTTTCTCAGGATTAGATCCCTGGAAGGGTGCTGTTATTCCCTCTCAAAAGCATGCAGAGAAGCACTAGTAGACCATCAGTTCTGGAGAGGGGCAGTAGTACAATCTATGCCCTGACATGGTTGTGGGGTGTGACAGTGTCTGCATGGTTGGTCTTTGGGGGTAGTGTTTGCTCTGGGGGCTGGTAATTTTAGGGAGTGGGCAGTGGTGAAATGGGTGGAGTGGCGCAGCAGCTACTCTAGAGGGTACCACTTGGGAAAAATGGGGCATGAGACACGTAACTGCCCTTTGTCCTTTTGAACATGTATCCCCATGACTGCTCTGGCCATGCTTTGAAATGTGGATTTCACAAATTCTTCAGACAGTTCAAAGTAAGAAATGGTTAGTAGTTAAATAAATGTGCCAGAAAGATCAGGGAAAAAAGTAACAGCCATTTTAATGTAACGCTTGGCATCTTAAAATATTTATTAGTCTTCGTATAACCAGAAAGCATTCAATCTTTAATCATTTCAAGGAACCCATTTCATCTTTATTGCTATTTTAATTAATTAATTAATTACTCTATCACTTGATCACAGGGTGAGATATGAGGAGTTGTGCCTGAGGGGGGTGTGGGTGATGCTGAGATGAGGTAGGGGGTGGGACTCAGAGGCTGCTTGGGGGCAGGGGATGATGTGGGGGAAGGGGTGGCCTGGTTGGTGGTCAGATGGGCTCTGGGGCAGGGGGTGATGTGGAGGGTGAGGGTGATAAATAATAATAATAGGAGATATACCAACTGCCTAGAACTGGAAGGGACCCAGAAGGTCATTGAGTCCACCCCCTGCCTTCACTAGGCAGGACCAAGTACTAATTTTGCCCCAGATCCCTAAGTGGCCCCCTCAAAGATTGAACTCACAACCCTGGGTTTAGCAGGCCAATGCTCAAACCACTGAGCTATCCCTCCCCCTCTAATGCTGAGATGTGGCTGGGGTCAGAGGGGGTTCTGGGGCAGGTGGTGGTGTGGGGGGGAGGAGGTGATGTGGGGGGAGGGGTCAGAGGGGGCTCTGGGGCAGGTGGTGGTGTGGGGGGAGGACGTGATGTGGGGGGAGGGGTCGGAGGGGGCTCTGGGGCAGGGGTGATGTGGGGGGTAGGGGGGCTCTGGGGCAGGTGGTGGTGTGGAGGGAGGGGACGGAGGGGGGCTCTCGGGTGGGGGTGATGTGGGGGTCAGGGGTGATGTGGGGGGAGGGGTCGGAGGGGCCTCTGGGCTCGGGGTGATGTGGGGGGAGGGGTCGGAGGGGGCTCTGGGGTGGGGTGATGTGGGGGGGCTCTGCGGGGGGGGGTGACGCTGCTCTGAAGGTGGCTGAGCGCGGGCCCCCCCAAGGGGGCGTGGCTCGGAGGCGCCAGCCCCACCCCCCGAGAGCGCAGCCCGCTGCCGCCTTTCAGTTTCGATTCCCCCCGCCGGCGCCCCGCCCCGCCCAAACCCCAGCAGCCAATCAACGCGCGGTGCGCTGGCGGGAGGGGATCACGTGGGCGGCGGGCCGCGAGCGGGGCGGGCGCGGGGTAGGTCGCTGAGCGGTTGAGGCGCGAGCCGAGACAGGCCGGAGCGCGGGAAAGTGCCGCCAGCTGGGTCCGGTGAGACGCGCCCGCGGGAGGCGCTGGCTGGGGGGCGCGGGGCGGGGCGGGGCGCGGGCTGCCCGCGGCCTGGCTGGGGCGGGGGCGCGCCCCGAGGGTGGCACGTCACTGGCGCAGTTCAGTGTTTCCGGGGCCGCTGCCCCGCGCGGTGCGTGCGGGGACCCCGCGCAGGGGCCTGGCCCTGCGGGCGCGGCGCTGCGGGGGGGAGCGGTGCCTGGCCCCGGAGGGGTGAGCAGGTGCCTCGCTGCCGCTCCGAGCTCGGAAAGTGACTGTTGGGGAAGTTTTATGAGATTTTAACTTCTCCTAATGTGACTTTAGCAGACGGAGCCATCTGACCGGCTGGCTCTGCGGCTGCAGGCTGGGAGCCACTGCCTGGCTCGTGGACCGCTTGCCTGTTCCTTCATTAAACAGCCGTGAAACGGGTCATGCTTCAGTGCGAGGTGTCTCACCCCTCTTGTGCGGCCTCAGCCAGCCGCTGAGTGTCTGGGGTTAGGAAGAAACTTCTTCTCGCCTCCTTGTTTGTCTTGGGTATTTAGATCGTCATCGCTCTGGGGCTGAGACTCTGCCTGTTTGTATGAGGTCTGATGAACTGGGGCTGCTGGGCATTGCTGTAATACAGTGAATAAAGTTACCCACTTTGGAGTTTCTTGCACTTTCCTCTGATACTTCAGAGACAGTAAACTGAGCTAGATGGACATAGGTCTACCCAGGTGTGGCAATTGCTCTGTCTCCTTCTCTTCTTTTTTTGATCTGTGTCACCTCTTCTCTCTCAGGGGTGTGGCCTCAGGTCTTCACTGTGGGTCCTCAGAGCTGCTTGGACAGCTGATATGGGGCTAGTCCCCACATTCTGGAGACTCCTTAGTTTTGTTCTGCCTTCTGTAGCATCTACTACAAGAGAGAGAACTAAAAAGCAAAACAAACACACACGCTGAAGAGTCGATTTGTCTCCTGCCTGGAATTACTGTAACCCCTTCCCCCTGGCAGCTCAGACTAGGAGGATGGTAGAGAAAGGTCCAAATGGAAGACCAGAGCTATGTTCCTCCTGCTCTGTATCCCTCCTGGAGGATGGAGAAGGAATGGTGTGTGCATTGTGCACTCCAGCTGTCTCATCTGAAAGGTCAGAAAGGTTTTACTTTGGCCATCTTAACCTGTCCCAGGAGTTGGTTCCTCACGTGTGGGGAGTCTGACAGTCAGGTTGTGAATGCCTCGAAGAACAGTGGAAAAATGGAGAGAGCTCTTTACCCCAGGTTGCTGCCCTTTGATGTACAGGGAACCCATAAGCAGGACTGGCCGAATCTGTCACAGACAAAACAAGGAGAGGCTGGTAAGACTGTTACATCTGTTCAAATCGAAGTCCAAGAGAGAGAGAAGTCAAGTGGAAAGTCAAGATCTTCACAAGAGAAAACTCAATCTCAGTGTCTGAAACACAGGATGAAGTGATGCAAGAGGAATTTTTTTCCAGTTTAGTCATTTGAGAAGATGTTACAAAAGGTGATTAGATACTGTACTTGGGTATTCTATCAGATGAGCTCATTAGAAAAGATTCTTAGGAGGGAGAAGAGGAGACTGCTACAGAAATTACAAAAATTAAAATAAAAAAAAATAAAATTCCCAGCCTGTTTAGAATATGAACCACACATTCCCCTTCACATCTTTTTGGAAAAAGTAATTAAGTCTGAAAGGGAAACAATGTCAAAGTCTCCGAGATTGTAGAGTTTTTTGGGAAGCCTGGAGAAAGTGCTCTATAGATAAGCAGATCTTGTCTGCTTGTCTCCTCCCAAAGCGGATAGGGCAGTTTCAGCACTAGTCAGAGATACTGCTATCCAAATGGAAGGGGACTTTTTCCCAAAAGAACCAACAACTGTAGAATGGAAATACCACTGACACGTATTTTTGAGGCTGCATCTTCCTCTATGAGGTCTTCCGCTGTTGCAGCATACTGGCCTGGACTGAGTTTGGTAGACGGACTGCCAAAAAGGTTAAGATAGATCAGTGCAGTTAGGTTCGGAGTTAAAGAAAATCTTAGTGGCTTCAGCATTCATAGCCAATGCAACCAGAGATGCTTTGGAGGTCATGGCATGTGCTGAAGACGTGAATGTGATGACCAGACAGCACCTCTGGTTGTGAGCCTGGAAGGGCGATATAATGCCAAAAATATGTTAACGGCTTTGAAATATTCAGAGGTCAGTTACTTGGGAGCAGTTAGACAAAGTGGTGATGGAATTGTCAGATAAATCAAAAAAGACCTTACTGAACCCATCTACTTCCAGAGCTGCGAAAAAGGATAGTTGACCTTATTATAGGTCTAAATATTTTTTTCATGGCTATCTGAAATATGGTAGGTGAGACAGCAGTAAAAGCAAATGGAACAAGTCTAAACCTGGAAAGAGGAGAGACTAGTCTTCCTGCAATGGAAATTCGAACACTAGAAACAGTGTCTGATAATGGTCAGGAGAGGTCTGACAAGAAACACCTAGTGGGGAGACTATTAAAATTCAAGGACTAATGGCCTCTCTCCGCATCAGACAGATGGGTCCTGGATGTAATTTGATAAGGTTGCATCATAGAACTTTCAAACAAAGAAAGGTCTCTGTGCCTGAAAGCATCTCAGCATGCAGGGACTTAGCTAATTATCCCATTCTATTGCGTTTTATGTCAAGGGTACTATTAAGGGCTGAACACTTCAATAGTTTACTCAATAGACCATCCACAGTTGATCGGTGTGTCCTTGATAAGTTACCCAAGAAACCCATCAAAGAGGATCTCAGCCTCCCGCCATCAGTTGAAGTCATGAAAGCCATTAAACAATTGAACCCTGGCAAAGCATCTGGAAAAAATGGTATTTCAGCAGAAATGTACAAAGTAGCAGGTCCAAAGGGTATTGAAGTATTTCACAACATTTTGAGTAGCATTTGGGAGGAAGAAGAAATGCCACAAGACTTCAACGATGATGTTATTGTGTCACTGTTTAAAAACAAAGGCAGCAAAGCTGACTGTAGAAACAACAGAGGCATTTCTCTTCTCTGTACAGCATGGAAAATACTAGTTTGCATTCTACTGAACAGACTCATTGTGAACGTATCTGAGGAGAATCTGCCAAAAGCGCAGTGTGGTTTCAGAGCTGGTTGTAGTGCTACAGACGTGATCTTGGTTGTAAGGCAAGTCCAGGAAAAATGTTTGTTTAGAGCAGAACATGGACCTGTATGCAGTTTTCATTGACTTAACCAAAGCTTTTGATACAGTCAATGGAGAGAGTATATGGGCTATTCTACATGAACTGGGTTGCCCCGGAAGGTTTATACAAATCATCTGTCTGTTTCATGGCCACATGATTGTGCACGTGCTCTCCAATAGTGACTTCTGATGCATTTGAAATCTCAAATCTAGTGAAGCAAGACTGTGTACTTGCTCCAATGTTGTTCTTTTAGTATGTCCTCTGCCATGTCCCTAGGGACTTGGATCAGGGGATATACATCTGCTGCTGCCTCGGTGGATCCCGCTCTAAGACCAAGACACTTTAGAAACTTCTTGTCGAGGCACTTTTTTGCAGATGACTGCGCCTTGATGGTCATAGACATGACGACCTTTCAGGTCGTCATTGATAGGTTTTCTGAAGCATCCCAGCTCTTTGGCCTCACCATCGCTCTTGGGAGGACAGAGGTCTTGTTCCAACCAGCACCTCATTCCAATGCCCCAGTACCAGCCATCTTAATCCAAGGCACGCAGCTGGAAAATATGGATCAGTTCAAGTATTTGTGTAGCACCATCTTGAGTGACCGTTCCCTTGATAAGGAAATTGCCTCCAGAATTAGTAAAGCCAGGCAGGTTCTTGACCGACTCTGAGCAAAAGTCCTTAACCAACGCAACATTTGTGTCTCCTCCAGAATGAAGATTTACACTGCTGTGGTTCTAACATCTCTCCTGTATGCATCTGAGACTTGGACTCTTCATAGACAGCACATTACATAGCTTGAGCAATTTCACATGTGCTCCCTCCGCTCAATAATGAGCATTCGCTGGCAGAACAGAGTGACCAATATTAAGGTCCTGAGAGAGCGCAAACAACCAGCATTGAGGAAATGCTACTGAGAGTACAGTGTGGGTTGATCGAACATGTCATCAGAATGGAAGACCACTGTCTCCCAAAACAGATCTTGTATGGGGAGCAGAGTCAGGGCAAAAGAGAGAATACCTGAAGAGCAGTCTCTAGTGATCTGGTGTCAGTTTCAATTCAAGCAAATGCTTTAGAACAGGATTCACTGGCATTCTCTGGCAAGATCAGCATTTAACAGGTTTGAGTGGGATAGACGAAATCTGAAGGCTGCAAGTGAAAGGCACCACATAGCTGCATCGTAGCAAAAATCATAGATATGGACTTCCCATGCCCTTGGTATGGCCGACTGCATCAGGGTTCGGACTTTGGAGTGATAGGCGTAGCCATAAATGAGAATTGTAACAATATTGTCATCTTTGTCAGCAATGGACTACTAACACTAATAAGGGGACTCTGAGAGAAAGGAGCCATCTAAGTTAACTAAGCAATTATCTGTGTGTGCTTACAAATTAACAGGGTGATAAGAAATAGCCAGCATGGATTTGTCAGTAACAGATCATTCCAAACCGACCTAATTTCCTTCTTTTGACAGGGTTACTGGCTTAATGGATGGGAGGGAACCAGTAGAAATGATATAGCTTGATTTTTAGGAAGGCTTTTGACAGTATCCCACATGATATTTGCATAAGCAAACTAGGAAAATAGGGTTTAGATGAAATTACTATAATGTGAGTGCACAGCTTATGAAAGACCACACTGAAAGAGCAGTTATCAGTGGTTCGCTGGCCAAACTGGGAAGATGTTTCTTGTGGCAATCAATCCTGGGTCTGGTACTACATTTTCACTAATGACTTGGATAACGGAGTGGAATTTGTTTATAAAATGACACTATATTGAAAGGGGTTGCAAGCACTTTGGAGAATAGGCTTAGAAGTCAAAATGATCTTTGATAAATTAGAGAATTGATCTGAAATCAAGTTGAAATTAAATGTAGTAGTTTGCACTTGTCATTGAAAAAGGAAAAATCAAATGCACAAGCCAAAAAAACCCCCAAAAGCCAAACAGCTGGCTAGGTGGTAGTACTGCTGAAAAGGATCTGGGGGTTATAGTGGATCACAAATTTAATGTGATGCAGTTGTGAAAAAGGCTACTATTACCCTGGGGTGTATTAATAGGAGTGTTTCTATGTAAGACCCAGGAGGTAATTTTCCCACTCTGCTTAGCGCTGGTGAGGCGTCAGCTGGGAGTATTGTATCCAATTCTGGGCACCACACTTTCGGAGAGATGTGGCTAAATTAGAGTCTAGAGGAAAGCAACAAAAGTGAAAAAGGGCTTAGAAAATCTGACCTATGAAGAAGACTTTGAAAATTGTTACAAGATCCCCCCCTCACCCTTTTTCTCAAGACTAAAGATAGGTTGTTGTTTTTTTTTAAATATGTTAAGGGCTGTTGTAAAGAGGATGGTGATCACTTGTTCTGTGTCCACAAAGGTAGAAGCCTACAGCAAGGGAGAATTAGGGTAGATATTGGGAACAACTTTGTAACTATAAGGGTAGTTAAACTCGAATGGATTTCCAAAGGACGTTGTGAAATCCCCATTATTGGATGTTTTTATGAACAGGTTAGACAAACACCTATCGGGTAGTCTAGGTTTACTTGGTCCTGTGTCAGCACAGAGGGATGGATTTGAAGATTTCTCAAGGTCCTTTCCAGCCCTTCACTTCTGATTCTGTGATTCTCTGATACCTCAGTCATGATCTGGACAGGGTTGGCTTTTGCTTGAAGTGTTGCCTCAGCCATGGAGCTCTCATGGTGAACTTGCTCTGTCTTCCAAAGAGTCTGCTTTGCTTGTCTCCCTGAGGGTTGTGGAGGTAAAGGAGGAGTCATTAAGCTCAAGAATCTCCTTAGTGGTTTGTCTGTTACAATGACTGTGATTGGCTGTCTGAACTCTTACTGATACTAGTATTTTCAACATCTGCTGTTGTGAGTACCTTAATATCAGAGTTTCTAGCATTGATGGCATCTGGCTCTGGGGCTCCTGTGTGAGATGCTCTGAGCAATTGAAGCCTTGATGTCACTATATTAGATTTTCTGTTCATGATGTTGTGTTGCTGGTGCTGGTGATTGGGTCCTAGTGTTTATCAGCTTGTTCATTTCTTCAGTGGTGAATATACTATATGCTTATGAACCACGGGCATATTGGCTTTATTAGTATCTCAGGATTAGTTTATGTTAATCTGGAAGGGGAAGAAAGAAGGTCTCCTTCATGAAAAAGAACCTCAAGACATTCTTGCTGGCAGCTGACTTTTTTTAACCATGATTTTCAGAGGATTGGGAGGGTGAAAAGATCCTTGACAGCCCCATCCCAGAGGGTTCCCATCTGTGTTCTTTTCATCAGATTATGCTGTAGCACCACTATCAGTCTTCTCTTGCTCTCTCCTTCTGAATGACTTAAAATTTTTTGGAAGAAGTCTTGGAGGCTGAGACATTGGGCCAAGAAGAACGCCAGATCAAAAAAGTGTCTCATTTGTTCAACATCCATTAGATAAAGCAACCTGGCAGAGTGGCCCTCCCAATAAATTAGGGTGTGGGTTTGTTTGTTTTATTTTTGAATGGGCAAAAAAATCTTTGGTTAATTCCAGCTTCCCTATCATCTCCATCCAAGACCGAAAATGGTGGGTGTCTAATCCCTCAAGGGACTTGAATATTTCTATTTCAGTTGCCACAGAGAATTCAACTTTTTGGTTCCTCTTGTTTCTCACTACCCACTTCTGGAGTGGGAGGTCAAAAGCTAACTACCAAGTAACCCTACCTAAGATTCTCACCTGGAACAAACTCTCTTTTCTTGATAAAGCATGAATACAATTGGTAGTATAGCTTTAAGCAAGCCCTTAAGAGCTTCTGCTGCTTGTGGTTTTGTAAGAACATAACAGGAAACCTACAAAGACAGATGTAGGAGGGGGCCATGGGCTGCCCCTCTTCCCCGTGGAGCAGGAGCTGCTTTTGTCCAGCTTCAGAAATTACCCAGATTATTTGTTGTGCATGGACGACGCTAGAGGTTGCCTAATGTCCATTCTAATAACTGTCCAAGCTGATGCATGCTATGAGCTAGAGATCTCATTCCACCAGGTCTAAGATGGGCTCTACCACATGTCTCAAAAGTTTTTGTTTTAGTGATATGTAAGGCAGCTTTCTGGGTTTGTCTGGACCTTCATGTGCCATAACTCTATGGGGAAGGAGTTCTGGCATACTGCCAGTAGAGATTAGAAATAACAGGATAGATAGTTGGGCTTCTATCTTGTATGTCCTGCCCAGGGTGCATACAAATGAACACTGTTCTCCAGAGAGTGCCAGACTCTTTCCCCTATAGTGGTGACCAGTTCCGGCAAATAATCTCAAACCATCGATGCTATGTAAATTGACCACATTATTTTGAATTGCAGTAGCAACCAAAGCCTTCATTTGGGATGTGGGGCCCCGTTGTGCTAGGCACTGAACTAGCACATCCATTAGGAAGACACTGTCTCTGCCCCAGAGAGCTTACAGCTTTCTAACAGACGTCAGGAGAGAGCAGGGGTGGGGTGAGGGAGAGGGTACCAGTGTAACAAGTTTTAAGGACTTCTAGGATGCTGGAGGAGTGTGCAGACTTAACGCACCAGGTTTTAGATCTAGCTTCAATCCTTGCTGCTGTTTTTTTCTTCTGGTGAATAAGGAGTTGTTGACATTAACCCAAATGCTGGAATATGTATGTGCTGGTAGGCAAGAGATCACTGTGATGGCAGTGACTACCGATGCTCATGTAGTTAATAATAACAGGATTCTTTGCTGCTTTTAATGAATATAAAGTCTCTTCAGAGTGACAGATTTAAACTGGTAAATGATAAACATAAACTACTAGTCACAAGTTATTGATTAAAAGATCAGTATGAGTTTTTGGAAGCTTGTATGGGGTGCATTTTTTTCCCCTCCTTTCTTAATGACTGAATAGTTGGACTATAGACTTGCTGATTCAATGGAACTTCCAGGTATGGACCAGTCCTTCACGCCTTGTGTAGGCAAAATGCCCATTTGCCTTTGTAAGATCTGGATTGGTCCTTGAGTTTGTGTGATGCTAAGAGTTGGTGAGCTGCTTCTGTCAGATGAGACATAAAACCAAGATCTAGTCCAGTTTTCATTGAAGATCTGTGGCTCTTTTGTTAACTCAGTGGTCTGGCCAAATTCTTCTGGCCTAAATAACTAATGTTGTTTCAACATAATGGAGCAGGTGGTATGGGACTCAACTGGTAAAGAATTAAAGGAGGGCAATTTAATGCCAATCAACATGAGTTTATGGAAAATAACACTAGATAGTTTTTTTTGAGATTACAAGTTTGGTGAGTAAAAGAAATAGAAATAGTGTTGATGTAACATACTTGGATCTTTGTAAGGCATTTGACTTTGTACTGCAAAACATTTTGATTAAGCTAGCATGATATAAAATTAACATGGCACACATGACATGGATTAGGAGCTGGCTAGCTGGGAATCATTGAGCAGGTATGTTTCTAGTGGCATGCCACAGGGATCAGTTCTTGACCCCTATGGTATTTAACATTTTCATGAATTACTTGGAAGAAAACAAAATCATCACTGATAAAGTTTGCAGATGACTCAAAAATTGGGGAAGGGGTTAAATAATGAAGAGGCTAGGTCACTGATACAGGGTAATCTGGATTGATTGATATAATGGTCACAAGCAAACAAATGTATTTTAATACAGCTAAATTTAAAAGTATACCTTTAGGAACACAGAATGTAGGCCATACATACATACAGTATGGGGGGGACTGTATCTTGGAAAAGATTTGGGGGTTGTGGTGGATAGACAACTGAATATGAATTCTGAGTGTGATACTGTAGCCTAGAGGGCTAATGTGATCTTGGGCTGCATAGGCAGAGAAATCTTGAGTAGAAGGAGAGGTAAAATAGCGCCTCTGTATTTGGTACTGGTTTGACCACTGCTTGAATTCTGTGTTCAGTTCTGGTGTCTGCAGTTCAAGATGGATGTTGATGAACTGGAGAGGGTTCAGAGAAGAGCCATTAGGAAGGTTAAAGGACAGGAAAATTACACTTCATAGTGATAGACTCCAGGAGCTCAGTCTGTTTAGCTTAACACAGAGAAGGTTAAGGGGTGGGTTGATTAGTCTATATGTATCTGCATAAGAGAAAAAAAATTGGATAATCAACTCTTCAGTCTAGTCGAGAAAGGTATAACATGATCCAGTGGCTGTGCAAGTTGAAGCTAGTCACATTCAGATAGGAAATAAGGTGGCTGTTTTTTTGTTTTTAACAGTGAGGGTAATTAACCATTGGCACTATTTATCAAGAGTTGTGGTGGATTTCCCCACCATTGGCAATTTTAAATCAAGAATGGATGTTGATCTGAAAGTTATGCTCTAATAATTATTTTGGGAAAGGTTTCTGACTTAGTTATGCAGGTCAGACCAGAGGACCACAGTGTTCCCCTCTGGTCTTGGAATCTATGGAAAGGACACTCTCTTTTAGGACCAGAAAATTAATAATGATTGTATAATGGTCTGTGCAAGATCTATGATGTTCCATACCAAGGTTGGTTATATTTCCATGATGGGCACAGTATTTCCTATACATAATTTGTTAAACCTTTGGGATCCTTGGGATGTAAAGCACGATATAACTGAGGGAACCTAGAAAGAAAAATTTATGTTCGCTTTACTTGTTGGCCATGGAACTTGGTCTTCCACTTTTGACCCTGGACTGCTTCTTCGGTTCACTTTGTGGATGGTGATATTTGAAGTTTCTGGGATAAATGCATTGAAGAGCTGTAGATAAAGTGGGAATGTTTTTGTGAGCAATGTGAAACTTACATGCTTCATTCACTTCATTTTTAATTTATTCCCACCCTCTCTCCCTTCCAGATGTAAAGCAAGTTTGTATTCTCTGAAATGGCAACAATCTGCCAAACACACGGTGGGGGGCTCAACCAGTGTCACCTGCGCAGCATAGGCCGCAAAGCTTCTGTCTCCGGTGTTGCAGAGGTTATCCAGTGAGTACTGTGTAAGACAGCTCTTGGGCTGCTCTGCTCAAGAATGAACACGACATGCTGGGATTCGTATTTTACGCCTGTGTTTCATGTTAAATATGAGTGGTGATGGTCCGTATTCTAGATGGTGTCCAGTATTGAGACTAATTTGTTATGATGTGAGTCTGATTTGACAGAGTATGTTCTTAGTTTAGTTTAATATCATTAATAGTAGCTTACCTATGTTTTCTTGATTTTATTTTAGTCTGAGATTTGTAACTCTGTCAATTTTATAAATTATATTAAATTTCAATAAGCAGTACGGGTCCCAGAACCTTTCGAGGGCCTAGATTGGATACCAGCTGATCAACCTAAAAGTCTGACCAGCTCCTCTTACACGAATTTGGTTCTCACAGCTTGCTTGGACAGTTTTGACTTCGCCACTTTGAATATTTAACAGAACAGTCTTGGCACTGTCAGTGCAGTGGGTTTTTTGTTGATTATTTTCCCCCAGATGTGTACATTGAACATCTCTTCTTTTCTGCTTATGTTTCCAATTTCTCTAGGTTCTTTGTATTATTATAAGTTGCTGTAAGGGAGGTTTAGGTTGGATATTGGGAAAAACTTTTTCACTAGGAGGGTTGTGAAGCACTGGAATGGGTTACCTAGGGAGGTGGTGGAATCTCCTTCCTTAGAGGTTTTTAAGGTCATGCTTGACAAAGCCCTGACTGGGATGATTTAGTTGGGAATTGGTCCTGCTTTGAGCAGGGGGTTGGACTAGATGGCCTCCTGAGGTCCCTTCCAGCCCTGATATTCTATGATTATTTCTGTGCCCTGAGTGGTATTTGACTCCTCCTACTTTATTATTGCCCGTGAATGTAATTTATTAGCTGTTTACTCCTCCTTTTTCTTTTAGTTCATTAATAAAAATGCTATATAAAATCAGCTGTAACTTAGTCCTCACAGTATTCTGTGGATTTAGTACAGATTACCTCTTGCTCTCCTCTTCCCCCAGTGGGCTCCTTTAATGTGTGTCAAGTTGGGCACCCAAAGATCAAGACGCCCATAATCACTGGTTACTCCTGAAAATGTGAGCCCTGTGTTCTCTGAAACCACTCCCTACTATGCTGAGTTAGTTTTGCTCTATGTATCGTCTCTGGTAGTGACCAGAAAATGACGATACATTACTCCAACTGTAATTCAGTTGCTAGACCTTGGAAATTCTACTGCACCTATTTGTGGTACAGTGAGAGGTGTTTTCTCCAGTCTCTTGTAATCACACTGCTTTCCATGAAATCCAGACTTCTGCAGAAGCAGCTATATGTAACAGAGAAAAATCTGACTTTTTTTTTTTAAACTTTGTTTAAAGTTTCTATAAGGCAGTTACCCTGATTGGAAGAAACAAAGATGTTGTGGACTATTTCGTCAGTTGTCCAGTTTCAGAGAGAAGAGATTACATTTCCCGGACTCATGCTAGAGTGATTCGAACCAATGATACTTACAGACTTGTGGATTCCAGCTTGACAGGTGTTTATGTGAACGATGTTAGAATCAATGGTAAGTGTGGAAGGAAGACGTTCGAGGGTATCTAGAGGAATCTTGTGCGTTCCTCTCTCAAGGATCAGATGTTAGGACAGGGGTCAGCAACCTTTCAGAAGTGCTGTGCTGAGTCTTCTTCTATTCATTTTAATTTAAGGTTTCACATGCCAGTAATACATTTTAATATTTTTTAGAAGGTCTCTCTCTGTAAGTCTATATATTATATAACTAAACTATTGTTGTATTGTAAAATAAACAAGGTTTTCAAAATGTTTAAGAAGCTTCATTTAAAATTAAATTAAAATGTTGATCTTACGCTGCCGGCCTGCTCAGCCCACTATTGATCTGGGGTTCCATTCACATAGGCTGGTAGCGGGCTGAGTAGGGCCTGCGGCTGGGACCCTGGCTGGCAAGGGGCCAGCAGCCAGAACCGCAGACCGGCAGCGGACTGTGCGGGGCCGGCGGCCGGTGCCCCAGACCAGCAGTGGGCTGAGCGGCTCAGCCTGCTGCCGCTCAGGGGTTCCATCCCCGTGCTCCTGCCAGCTGGGGTACTGGCTGCTGGACCCGCTCAGCCCGCTGCTGGTCTGAGGTCCCAGCCCTACCCACATACAGTGAGTACCTACCTTCTATCTGGTTCTGGCTCATTATCTTCCCCTCTCTCTGCACTGAGCTGAGGGTGGGAGTGCACTGAGCACAGGGCTGGGGGTTGGGGATAGGGTCTGACCAGGAGCTAGAATGAGGGAGGGGGCTCAGGGTTGGGGCAGAAGGTTTGGGTGTTGCGTGCTTACCTGGGCAGCTCCCGTTTGGTGCTAGGGGTGCAGGTGGGAATGTGGTTGGGCTAGGGGGTGCAGGAGCTCCTGTTTGGTGCTCAGGGTGGGGGTGGGGATGTGGAGGGGTGCAAGAGTCAGGGCAGAGGGCTGGGGGCATGTGAGGGGGATGCAGTTATCAGGGCATTGGAGGAGGGGCTGGGTACGTGTGGGGGTGCCAGAGTCAGGGACTCCGGCAGGCAGCAGCATGCCATTAAAAATCAGCTTGTGTGCTGTCTTTGGCACATGTGCCATAGGTTGCCAACCGCTGTGTTAGGATATACATAATAGATCACTTTATTTGATGCTTATTTAACATTTATATTATGGTTTCTTTATCTCCTGATGTAATGCGTCCAACAATAGTTCTGAATTTTTGAAAAGAGTGATTGTTTGTTATGATGTGTAATATTTTTGTTTTAAATTTTCAGGTACAGTTAGCTTGCAGGAAGGAGATACTGTGACCTTTGGACATCCTGCAGGGAATGGTATCAGGCCTGGAACACGAGTTCGTCAGCCAAATTCAGAATTTTACTTTCTGGTACATTTTATTCTTTCTTTCATCTGTTGTAAGCGTAGCTAAAGCATGGCTCGGGGGTCAAATGTGATCCATATTGTTACACAGTGCGGCCTGTGGTTACCCTCCTCCTTAATACAAGGCACGTCCCATTGGGAACTATGAGTCCCAGCATGCTGTGCTCTATTGTGATCCAAATGTCCTGTCCTCATTGCAGACTGGATGGGAGTGGCTGTGACCTGATTGACCTTAAATAAATTAAGTATTGCGTTTGTGCACCTGGCAGGGTCCCGTCAGTATACCAAAGTTTTAGAGACCTCTGTTCTAATTAGTGATACTGAAGAGAACTCCCATAAGTTCAGTATTCAGATGACTTTGATTCTTTTAATACATCAGTATAGTTGTTTAGCTACAGACTCTGGGAATGAGTCACTTTTAAAGGTAACTAAGTAAGACTAACTTGCATTAAAATTGGAAGACTTGAAAAAACCTGACTTCCTTTAAGCCTGAAAACTGAAATCTGTTAATTAGCAGTAAATGATGCAGTTTACAAGGTGTTAGGCCTCATCTTCATTTTAGTCTTCTGGATCTTGAATTAAAGTGAGGTTGTGTTTCAGATAAACCTCTTGCACTTCTGTTTCAGTTTGAACATTGTTACTGTAGGATCGATCAGTTGCGAAGTGCACGTGGAGAGGTGAGGAATTCGCTACCACAGGTGAGGCAGAACATAGGAAAAAAATTACTAGCAGTACTCAGGGTATTTCATCTGACAAACGGTGTTCCTTTTTTCAGCTAAGAAAACTAATGGTGGAAGTATGTGAAATGCTCTCTGACCCCCTGAATCAGTTCCCCTGCTCATTGCAGGAGTCATGCTGTTGTTTGTTCAATACACATGTGTAATAGGTGCTTTTCAGACAAATGAGACCCAGATCCTGGCCCAGTATACTTTATTTTCTAAATTTTAGACAAGATACAATGAATGATAGCAATAGACAAGATTGGGAATTTGGGAAGGAAGGACAATGATTACAAAAATGTCATACTGTTTGTGTGTACATCTTGAAGATTCCATTATAATAAATAAATACATTTATATTAGAAATGGAAAAAATAATAAATACCTATTGTATGTATACATTTCTTAATCCTGTCTTCACCAAGCACTGCTTCCCCCTTCGCCCCCCTTGCTGAATTCCCTCTGATCACTCCTGCACTGCTTCTAAATTCTTTCAGGGGTGCCTACAGTGGCCAGACAGAACAAGAAAGAAGTGTGGTTGGAACTTGGACCAGTTCCTGAAAAACAGCACTGACTACGTTTGGAGTGTAATAAATATCAGCATCCCCAATTATAAAACTTGGGTCATAGACTCATAGACTCATAGGTCAGAAGGGACCAATCTGATCATCTAGTCTGACCTCCTGCACAAGGCAGGCCACAGAACCCCACCCATCCAATTTTATACAACCCCTATCCCAGGACCGAGTTATTGAAATCCTCAAAAATGGTTTGAAGACCTCAAGCTGCAGAGACACCACCAGCAAGCGACCCGTGCCCCACGCTGCAGGGGAAGGCGAAAAACCTCCAGGGCACCTGCCAATCCGCCCTGGAGGAAAATTCCTTCCCGACCCCAAATATGGCGATCAGCTAAACCCTGAGCATGTGGGCAAGAGTCACCAGCCAGCACCCAAGAAGGAGTTCTCCGCAGCAACTCAGTACCCATCGCATGCAACATCTCCCCGCAGACCATTGAGCAGACCTGTCTGGTGGTAATTCAAGATCAATTGCCCAAATTGACGATCCTATCATAACATCCCCTCCATATACTTATCAAGCTTTGTCTTAAAGCCAGGAAAGTCTTTTGCCCCTACTACTTCCCTCGGAAGGCTATTCCAGAACTTCACTCCCCTAATGGTCAGAAACCTTCGTCTAATTTCAAGTCTAAACTTCCTAATATCCAGTTTATACCCATTCGTCCTCGTGGCTACATTAGTACTAAACTTAAATAATTCCTCTCCCTCCCTAACGTTAACCCCCTTGATATATTTATATAGGGCGAGCATATCCCCCCTCAGCCTTCTTTTGGCCAGGCTAAACAAGCCAAGCTCTTTGAGTCTCCTTTCATAAGGCAGTTTTTCCATTCCTCGGATCATCCTCGTAGCCCGTCTCTGAACCTGTTCCAGTTTGAATTCATCCTTCTTGAACATGGGACACCAGAACTGCACACAGTATTCCAGATGGGGTCTCACCAACGCCGTATACAACGGTACTAACACCTCCTTATCCTTGCAGGAAATACCCCGCCTGATGCATCCCAAAATCGCATTTGCTTTTTTAACAGCCGTATCACATTGGCGACTCATAGTCATCCTGCTATCAACCAGTACCCCAAGGTCCTTCTCTTCCTCCGTCGCTTCCAACTGATGCGCCCCCAACGTATATCCAAAATTCTTATTATTAATTCCTAAATGCATGACCTTGCACTTTTCACTATTGTATTTCATCCTATTTCTATTACTCCAGTTTACAAGGTGGTTCAGATCTTCTTGAATAGTATCCCTGTCCTTCTCCGTGTTAGCAATACCCCCCAGCTTCGTGTCATCCGCGAACTTTATTAGCACATTCCCGCTCTTTGTGCCAAGGTCAGTAATAAAAAGGTTAAATAAGATCGGTCCCAAGACCGATCCTTGAGGGACTCCACTGGTGACCTCCTTCCAGTCCGACAGTTCACCTTTCAATACGACCCTCTGGAGTCTCCCCTTTAACCAGTTCCTTATCCACCTTACAACTTTCATATTCACTCCCAGCTTTTCCAATTTAACTAACAGCTCCCCGTGTGGAACCGTGTTGAACGCCTTACTGAAATCTAGGTAAATTATATCTACCGCATTTCCTTTATCTAAGTAATCCGTCACCTTCTCAAAGAAGGAGATCAGATTGGTTTGGCACGATCTACCTTTAGTAAATCCGTGTTGCAGTTCGTCCCAATTACCATTGACCTCTATGTCCTTAACTACTTTCTCCCTTAAAATTTTTTCCAAGACCTTACATACTACAGACGTCAAGCTAACAGGCCTATAATTACCCGGATCACTCTTTTTCCCTTTCTTAAAAATAGGAACTACATTAGCAATCCTCCAGTCATACGGCACAACACCCGAGATTATCGATTGCTTAAAAATTCTCGCTAACGGGCTCGCAATTTCACGCGCCAGTTCCTTTAATATCCTCGGGTGGAGATTGTCCGGGCCCTCCGACTTCGACCCATCAAGCTGTTCAAGTACGGCCTCTACCTCAGTTGCAGTAATATCCACTTCCATATCCACATTCCCGTTTATCATCCCTCCATCATCGCAAGGTTCCTCACTAGTCTTATTAAAAACCGAGGCAAAGTACTTGTTTAGATGTTGGGCCATGCCTAGGTTATCCTTAACCTCCATTCCATCCTCAGTGTATAGCGGCCCCACTTCTTCTTTCTTTGTTTTCTTCTTATTTATGTGGCTGTAGAACCTTTTACTATTGGTTTTGATTCCCTTTGCAAGTTCCAGTTCAATGCGGCTTTTAGCCTTCCTCACTTTATCCCTACATGTTCTGACCTCAGCAAGGTAGCTTTCTTTACTGATCCTGCCTTCCTTCCACTCCCTGTAAGCTTTCTGCTTTTGTCTAATCCCCTCTCTGAGTTGCTTGCTCATCCAGTTTGGCCTGCAACTCCTGCCCATGGTTCTTTTCCCCTTTCTCGGGATGCAGGCTTCCGACAGTCTCCGCAGCTGCGACTTAAAGTAATTCCAGGCCTCCTCCACATTTAAATCCACTAATTCCTCCGTCCAATCCACTTCCCTAACTAATTTCCTTAACTCTTTAAAATTAGCCCTCGAGAAGTCAAAAACCCTAATCGCAGATCTACATTTGTTTATCCTTCCATCTAGTTTGAACTGAATCAGCTCATGATCACTCGAACCAAGGTTGTCCCCTACCACCATTTCTTCTACGAGGTCCTCACTGCTCACCAACACCAAGTCTAGAATGGCATCCCCTCTCGTAGGTGCTTCAACTACTTGATGAAGAAATCCATCCGCTATCACATCCAGAAAAATCCGACCCCTATTATTCGTGCAAGTACTCGTCCTCCAGTCTATGTCCGGGAAGTTGAAGTCCCCCATAATCACACATTTCCCCTTTGTGTTTACTTCATTAAAGACATTAAAGAGGTCTCTATCCATATCCCAATCCGATCCCGGCGGTCTGTAGCACACCCCAAGCACTATCTCAGGGGAAGCTCTAGTTGCTTTTTTACCCAGCGTGATTTTTGCCCAGACGGACTCTGTGTTATCCATTCCATTGCATCTTATTTCACTACATTTAATTTCATCATTGATGTACAAGGCTACTCCCCCACCTTTGCCTTTCTTCCTGTCTTTTCTGAACAGCACATAGCCTTCAATACCCGTGCTCCAGTCATGAGTACTATTCCACCAGGTTTCGGTAATCCCTATAATATCCGGCTTGACTTCCTGCACGAGTAACTCCAGATCCTCCATCTTGTTACCTAGGCTCCTCGCATTAGTGTACAAACCTTTTAATTTTCGGTGTTTGGCGTCAGTGACATTCTTTCCCCCGTCGTGCACAAACTGTCTGCCACCAGCATCACCCGTTACTCTGGTTTCTACTCCACTATTCCTCCTTGGATCAAATCTTGGGGCCACAAGGGTATCCCCGCTCACTTTGTTTACTTCCCTCTCCAGGTTATGTTCCGGCGTGGAGATCTCCCGAACATTTCCCAACCATCTCCCCCAACTTTCTAGTTTAAAGCCCTCTTGATGAGGTCGGCGAGCCTCCATCCTAGAATCCTATTTCCCTCCTTGCTGAGATGAAGTCCATCCTGAGCAAACAGTCGTCTATCCGTAAATGCGTCCCAGTGACCGTACATCCCAAAGCCCTCCTTATAACACCACTCCCTGAGCCATCTGTTGATCGCCATAATCTTGTCCCTCCTTCGTCGCCCCGCTCTAGGAACCGGCAGAATCCCACTGAAGATCACCTGAGCCTCGATGTCTTTAAGCCTCTTCCCCAGTCTGAAATAGTCCTCCTTGATACTGTCCAGTGAGTAACTAGCTGTATCGTTCGTTCCCACATGAAGGATAATCAATGGATTTTTTCCCGCTCCCGCTAAGATCGTATTCAGGCTCAAGTCCACATCCTGTATCTTAGCCCCCGGCAGACAGCACACTCTTCTGTTCTCCCGATCCGGTTTAGTTACAGGCCTGTCTACTCTTCTCAGTAGAGAGTCTCCAATCACGTAGACTTGCCTTTTCCTGGTGACAATGCGATTCTCCGGTCTATCCCCCACAGCAGCTGGCCGTGATTCCTCCTGATTTGTAATCGACCTCACAATCCTCCTAGGGCTCGTACTTGATGTCGCCTCCACTGACTGCTCCCCTCCATCTGCAGGACTAGCTGCTTGCCTCTTCTTCCTTGCCGTAACTCCTTCAGCAGCCCGCTGTGTTCCATCTTCATTTCCCAACTCAGCAAACCTGTTCCTGAGTTCTATTTGTCCATCGCTGGCCCGTCTTATCCTCTGTCTGGTTCTCCTAGTGACATGCTTCCACCGTCCACTTTCCTCACCCAGCAGTCCCTCCTCAGAATCCTTAGGTCCTGCTTTTGTCCGCTCGCCTGAGCTTGTCCCCTGTGCCTCATCAAGTCTGTGTTCCATCATCTGCTCAAATCCCCTTCTAAACTCAGCCAGAGTTTCCACTTGCATCTCCAGTCCCCTTACCTTTTCCTCCAGCAGCTCTATCAGACGACACTTCATGCAGATGAAACTCCTTTCAGGTGCTCCTTCTAGGACCATGTACATGCCGCAGCTGCCGCACCCAGTCATCCTCAGTGTGTCTGCACCTGCTGCCTCTGCCTCCATCGTAGCGGTGCAACTCTGTGCCTGGCAATCCACGCCTCACACCGCACCGCAGGCCACCGACCAGCGCAGGGCTGCCTCTTCCCTGGTCTGCCTTCCCGGTTCCTCCCGGGTCACCAGCTGCCTCTGGGGAAGAAGGCTGTTATGCTCCCTCCAGTCAAAAATTGTGTCCACTTAATGTGTAGTAATTTGGGGTGTGTGGTGGAGGGTGGCACTGAGTGAGTGGGTGGTGGTGGTGAGGAGGGATTAAGTAGATATGAAATGTCAAGTCATCCATGCTACATGGGTTTCTGTTTTTACATTTAATATGTAAAACCAAAGTTCTTTCCTTTTTGGTTATTTATACGTAGCATTTTATGGTGCTGTGACTCTTGTCTCTTTTTGGCAGATTCAGTTACCGCTGTTGACATCTCCTGAGGTACCACCAGTGTACAACTCAGGTCTGGTCTTTGAGAACAATGTTGGCCTTCCCATTATATCCCAGCTGGCACGGACTTCTCAAGTAGTCCAAAATAGTGGAGCTCCACCTAAATCTAGCACACGCTGTGGTGATATGCAGCCTCCCACAGTCAGTGTGACTCTGCCATTAACATCAGCTGGCCCAGTACTGTCTTCAGTTAAGTCTTCTCTGTGTACAAATTCTGTTAATGTGACTTCAAACAAATTAGAAATGCCTGCAACATCTACATCAACTGCAACACCAAATACTTCTTTGGAAGACTACACTAGACCTAATTCTCAGATTGTACGTTCTGCTTCACCTGAATATGTCCATAGGAAGGGTTCAACAGTCACTGCAGAGCCTTCTCAACAAAGTGTCTTTGAAACTGTACAGTCATCTTTGTTTCGGGAAAATGCTACAAGGACAGCAGAACTGGCTAATTCTGACTCTCCCTGTGTGAAACCAAGTGGAGCCCAAGCATGCAATTCAGAAAGCATCCCAAAGTTTTACAGACCATTCCTGGATGAGGGACAAGACAGTGGTGAAATAGCAACACAACTTCCTGCTGTAACTTGTTATAATCGAGAACCGTCACCACCTTTTCCTCACTCAAGAGATGCTGTAGAGACACATGACAGTGACCCAAGTGGAAGAGCTATTGTCAGAACTAGTCTTTCTGATAACACTCTAGATCTTTCAGACTCTTTTCTAGTAGAGAGTGGAGGCAACCTTGACTCCAGGCCACTAGCTCCCGTAGCTGATAAGTCAGTGCTTGGAAGTTGTGCAAACTCTGACAATGATGACGTAATGATGGAGATCAGCGTTATTAACAGCACTGAAGAAACAGCTAAACATGAGACTTCTGGGAGTTCAGAACCTTATATTCAAATGCAAGTCACAGAAGTGATAAATGAAGCTATGAAAAATGTTCAAGTGCCGTCAGTCACTGGCTATAAGGTGAATTTAATGGAAAAGGAAAGATCAACAGAAGAAGAGAATAGGTATTCATTGGAGCAGCGTATTGTTGATGTGTGTGTCCATGAAACTCCATGTGTGGCTGTATCTGTTACTGGTGCTGAAACTTGTGAATCCCATTCAAAGAAGAAGGATAGTCTTCCTGTAAATAGCTTGTCAGAGTTGGTTATTGGTGCAGTAGAAAACTGTTTAGAAAACAGTGACTGTATAACAATAAACATTGTCCCAGAAGACATTGCTTTGGGTAAAGATCCAGATGGTAGGTCTCCTGCAAAAGAAGTGGTCAGTCCAAAGAAACTAGTGAATGCAGATGGTAAAACCTGTGTAGAAGAGTTGGGTTTGTCTTCTGAAACTGCTATGACCATAGACAGAACTCGGGAAGTAAGCATATCATTTGTGCCAGACTTAGAACTTCCACATAGTGTTTGGCATTCTGGCATCAAAAATGAGATCTGCAAAGATAAGCTGACTTCAGTTATAAAGCAAAACAGCCTTATGCCAAATGAGGAAGCAATAAAAGAAAGTAGTGATATTGTAGAAAGTGACAGTTGTTCCTTGGCTGACAGAGAATTGGAAACTTTAAATAATATCTTAGATATGGAAACTCAAAAGCCTGAAACTACTTTGGACATTCAAGAAGGAGCTGAATCTAGCAATGATAAAATCATGACGATATCAAACAGAGAAGTGAGAGAAATGCACAGAGATCATGTTTTTGAGGAGAAGTTGCAAAATGCTTTAGATCAGGACTACATGCTTTCAGACACTGGAATAATTAACCTAGAACATCAGAACTCTTCTAATGTTCGTAAAGTTCGGACAGTGTATGCAGCAAAAGAAATGTCCAGTTCTGAGTGTGATATTGGTTCTGATAAATCCCAAGAAAAGGAGGATGACAGTGTCAGTGGGGTTGCCTTATTCCAGAGCAGTGTCACAGAACAAGTTGTCTCTAGAGCCAGTGGAACAAAGATTGTCCAGTGTCAGGATGTGCCTCATTCAGAAGAGGAAGAATCATCAGTGGCTTCTCATGTGGCAGTGGATGGGCTTGTAACAAAGATGCTGCAAAACAATCCAGAGCCCACAGCACCAGAGAACCTGTCCTTGTGTGCACAGAATATCTCAGACTATCATGTATCTTCTCCTTCTAAACACCATATCCTATCTAAAGATATATACTTGGAAGATGTAACTAATGATTCTTCTTGTAATTGTATGCCATCTTCCTCTAGATCTTTGCCCAGTGAGAACTCCCCTCACCAATCAGCTCCAAAGGAAGAGGAATCGTGTAAATCAGGGGCAGTTGTCAAACCTGTGAGCGGAACATTTTGCGGTTTGCAGGCCACAGTAATAGAAATGACTTCTCCTGAGTATCCTTGCAGGTATGAAGATTCTGGAGCTTTTACATCTGCCAAGAGGTCCATTAGTGAAACAATGAGCCAGGAAATGAACGTCCAGTCATTGTCTCAAAATGAACCTGAAACTTCTGTGAAACAGAATGCATGCAATAAGGCAAATATTTCTCATGCTACTGTGTGTATAGAGTCTGAAGGCTTTCAGTCAGACCATGTATATATGATTACATCGGTATCTACAAAAGGTGTGCCACAGGAGGTCAGTGATTTGGGTATCCATAAAATACATTTGGAAGGGAGTGCTTCTGAAGGGGATAAAGAGCAAACCGATATGAATGTAAATGGCATCTCTTTAACAATGGATAGTCATGTCAGATACGGAGACAAAGATGAGAGTGAATCAAAGATGGATTCCATGAATACAGAGATGAGAATATCTTCAGTTACAGATTGTGCTGAAATATCATATGCAGAAGCGGGAACTCAAACTAGGCTAATAAATGAGAGGGCAATAAACTTACTGGCTACAAAACCCGCAGTAAATGGAATAAAAAATAGTGTGTCAAACACTAGTATCTGTGAGGAAGAAGTAAACATGTCTGTGGACACACATTTGAGTCTTCAACAATTTTCAGAGGCGTATGAAAGAACTATACTGGATAACAATGCAAGTAAAAATTCCTGGAGAGAGGTCTCTAAGCAGATGGAGTTAGATTCCAAAGCAGAGGAAAAGCTGCCTTCAGAACCATGGTTAGAAACTTTTGAAGGAAAAACACTATTTGTAGCTTCATGTTCTTCTCCAAATAAAGTGACATTTTTGGAAAACACACAGAAATCGGTGGAAGTGATGAATCCTGAGTCACCGATTGATGTAGGTGAAGAATTTCCTGATCGGTGTCTGCTACAGAAGAGTGACTGCACTTTGGAAAGAAAGAGGTCTCCAGGGAAAGAAGAGGAAGGGTCATATATTTCTGTGTTTTCTTCCAATTCTCTTTCAACCACTAACACCAAGTGTATTAAAACGGTTGGAATCCTTGTCAGCCATACTTTGGTTTCCACTCTTAATGATAACAATGAGATGCACGATACTAATTGCCAGGAACTGAAAACTGCTTGCTCGGTAGTGGATGATACAGCATCAGGGGAGCAGCAGCTTGATCAGTCAGCTAGTATTGAGAATACATTTTGTATAAAGACAGATGAAGATAGTGTCGAAAGCAAAGTGATAATGAAAATACCTGGAGAGAGACATGACTCAGGAACAGCCATTAATGATAGCATATTTGAACAACAGAAAAATATAAAAAACAAAAGTATAGATAAAGAGATGGAGATTATGGCAAATGTGTGTGTTGGACAAACAAATCTTAATCACAGCAGCATTACGGAAGGACCCACAAACAGGCTGGAAGGGAATACAGCGTATTACTCTTCAGAATTAGAGGGTGTAACAGCAGATGATCTTTCTCCATTATGCTTATCCAAACAGACTTCTCTAGTAATGGAAAGAAGCTCTGACTTTAATGATTATTTCTGTTCGCAAAGACAGTCCCCTTACTCTGTGAATAAAAGGGACATGGGAAACAATCCAGAACCTATAAATGATTACGTCTTGCCCCAGCAGGACACCTGGAATGAAGAAGATATGAAGTTGAATGATGAAAATAGAGTTGAGGCAGTAAACCATAAATGGAGTGTAAAATCAGTTACACTGGAAAAAGATAAAGTGGAATTTAAGCACACTGATGCACATTTTAGTGAGCTTGATTTGGGAACATTAAATAATTACCTAGAAGATAGTAAGAACTCTTCTGTTAGCTCTGCCCATTTGGAATTACGACAGCCGTCTAGTGCATTTCGTGACCCGCAGGAGACAGATTCACATGCCGGAGAGTCCCAGTATTTGGAAAGTAACATAGACTTGAAATCTGAAGAGGATCCTGTGAAAAAATCACTGTATCCAGAGGACTTTGTCATAGACAGTGATTTGAAGAAGCTGTGTGAACAAAATATGACTATTGAAATCTTGACACCAACTGGTTTGGAAAAGAGTATTCAAAATAGTATATGCCAAGAGGAAGGTGGAATCAGACTACAAACTTCTGAAATGGACACACAACCATGCAGTGTAGACAGAAATGATCTTGCAGTCGGGATGCAGGCTGTTGCATTTGGAAAGCCTGAATCTGCCAAAGAAAATATAGCTGAAAACCTCCTAAAGGAAATTGAAACTGACCCTACAGAGGGGTCTGAGTTATTCAGTGCAGAGGAGCTTAATTTATATATCTCAGACTCTGAAGTTGAAAATGAAAAGAAGGAAGAAAATAGCATGAGAATGAAAAATGCAACTGAAATGCAGTATGAAAGAAGCAAAATCCTGAAGGAAAAGGACACTGTCATCTGTGATCCAGACAGTGTTTCTGACAGCATTATTCTGCAAGCTAACTTGGACTGCAAACCAAATGAAGATCAGCTAGGCAGAGTGATTGAAACAGATGATATGAAATCAATGATAGGTACAGAAAAGTCAACAGATATGAGTCTGGAGGAAAAAAGCTATTCTTTTTGCAATGCAGACTATGATCTAAGTGAAGTTAGAATTGCTGGACCTGAAAATTGTAGCACCGGCGTGGTAGTTGGTGAATTCTGTCACTTAGTAAAAAGCCCAACACTGAGAGAAGAAAAAACAGAGGACCAAGCAACTGCAGAACATGAGTTTGGGCCCTTATGTTGTCCATATAATTCTATAGAATTTCCCTGTGTACCAGGAAGCCAGAGAGAGATGGAAGCAGTGAAAGGCATTGCAGAGGTTGGTTTGAATAAGGGAGATGCAGGTTGTTCAGATGAACATGTAGGAAGTGCTGATTCTAATTCTATCCAAGCTGGAAAAAATCTAGAGAATCCAGAGCCTGAGAATAGGTTGCTTGATGGTTGCATTCAAGAACTAGATGTGGGGACACCAGCTGCACCTCTTGGAGCCCTAAATACTGTTAAAGACTCTCCAGTAAATGAAATGCTGACCAGCCTCTGTGCAGAAAAAGATGAATTTAATCAGAAAACAGAAACAAATGAACTGGTGTATATGCAGCAAGAAAGCAAAGATTCTGAACCCCTGAAATCCCAAGCAAAGATATGCCAGCCCACAGGATGTGCAGACTTTTCTAAAGGCAGTAACGAAGGTTTAACTGTTTCAGAGTCTAACTTTATGAACAGAATGGAATCTCATAAAGAGGAGAATAAAGATTCTCAGAATAAAGAAGCAAACAAAAATAATTCTTTCAGAACACTAAAAAGACACATTAGTAGAACAGAAAATTCTGGAACTTCAGTTTCTGAAGATGAGCAGTGCTCCCAAAAGAGAAACTGCCCTTTGGGGTCTCTTTCCATGCAGCAGTCTGTATCTGACCTGCCCAGTCCTAATGTAATCTTGTTTTCCATTCCCACTGATTTGAAGGAGTGTCATGATCGGTTTGTTAGCAGTAGTGTTAAGCAGTTCTTTAAAAAAAAACCCATTCTTCAAACCGCTCAGCATCTTGATGAAATGGAGAAGGAAAGTAGTAAAAATATTGCCCAACTGGTGAGAGAATTTTTTAAAAAAACAAATGACTCTGAGAACCCGGTAGATGAAAACATAAAACCTGAAAGGTGTGTGCCACCCATTGAAAGTAAAGCAGAAGAAGACACTGACTGTAAATCTGTAGGTGAAGTAGACCATGATGACCTTACAAGGAGAGATGGAAGTAGTTTACTTCTATTTTCAAGTATTGAACCTCTAGTAAATGGAAAACGGTCAGTTAAATTAATATCTGAGTCCCAGAGTCTCCCCCTTGACAGTCAATTTGGGTTTACTGAACTTGCTGCCAGTTCAGCAGATTCATGGACTGATGTACTAGAAAAAGATGTGGTAAGTAAAATTCCAGAAAGCCCAAGTGCAGATTCCCTGTCTGAAGAGGAACAGTTTCAGTCTAGGATGTATTTAGCGTTAGATAATCAATATTCTTCTGATAAATCTCCCCTGAAGTCTCCTGATGTAGATTCTGAACAGAGCACCAAAATCAAAGATTTGGACTTCATATTCTCTGACACATCGAATAGCTCTGTTGAAAGTGAAAGTGAGCATCATCAGCTTACCCAAAGACTAAATAGCGGTAGTTCTAGTGGAACAGGTGGGCTTCATGAAGGTATTTGCAGTGACAATTGCAAAGCAGCTGGTCTTGACACACAGTCAGGTTTTTCATGTAACTCCTTAGAAGCCTCAGCTGTATATTGGAGTGATGATGACACAAATATAACTTCAGATCTCATT
Source organism: Gopherus flavomarginatus (assembly GCF_025201925.1). NCBI lineage: Eukaryota > Metazoa > Chordata > Testudines > Testudinidae > Gopherus > Gopherus flavomarginatus. The sequence continues at coordinate 301,278,108 of NC_066618.1, read as the reverse complement.
GCGACATCTGGAGAAAGCAGCCAGTGTGTTACAAGTAACTTTCCACAGCAGTTGGAGTCGGAAGACCATGTTGAAAGCATCAAAGACAAAAAATACATGCCAGTACTGCACCGAGCTGAGAGAAGACTTGATGGTGTCAAAACGCCCAATATAGAAGACTTATCAGTGCCCGCATTCTGTGTGAATTCAATAACTGGGGCCGTTCCTAGTTCACAGAAGATCACCTTGAAGGTAGAAAGTGATGCAGACCAACATGAAGTCCCTGAATTTGATGCTCACAACAACATACAAAATAGTGAAATCTCCTGTCTTCAAACAAAATCTGCATGCTCTCCTTTCAAAGGTAATAATTTTTTTTTAAAGGATTAAAAAATACATGTCTTAAGGCAGAAAAATGCATTTGAGAAGGCATATGTTGTGAGCTGGGGATGTGGCTATAAAAACTCCCAGAAATAAATAAATTTGGCTTTCACAGCACTTCATATTTATTATGGCACATAGTCCCTATTGTATGGAGAAAGTATAGTTGTCTGCTTTAATATTGATAAACTTCCCTTTTTGTATGAGGAATATCTCACACGCAGCCTTTTGGAACCAAATTTGCCTTATCCTACTGTGACAGATCCAAACCAGTGGGGTACAGGATCTGGTAGAGGGCAAATATACTGGTTACTGGATGAGTAGTTTTCTTTTCCCTGAGTGATCAGGGGCTGCACTAGAGTAATCAGGAACCTGCTAGAACCAGTTAAGGCAGACAGGCTGATTAGATTACCTACATCCAATCAAGGCAGGCTAATCAGAGCACTTGGGTTTAAAAAGGAGCTCACTCCAGTCAGGTGTAGGGGAGCCAGAGGAGAGGAAGTGCATGTGAGGAGCTGGGAGCAAGAGGCGCAAGGAGCTTAGAGTGAGAGGGTGTGCTGCTGGAGGACTAAGGAGTACAAGCGTTATCGGACACCAGGAGGAAGGTCCGGTGGTGAGGATAAAGAAGGTGTTTGAAGGAGGCCATGGGGAAGTAGCCCAGGGAGTTGTAGCTGTCGTGCAGCTGTTACAGGAGGCACTATAGACAGCTGCAATCCACAGGGCCCTGGTCTGGAACCCGGAGTAGAGGGCGGGCCTGGGTTCCCCCCAAACCTCCCAACTCCTGATCAGACACAGGAGAAGTTGACCCAGACTGTGGGGAAGATCACTGAGGTGAGCAAATCTGCCAGTAAGCGCAGGACCCACCAAGGTAGAGGAGGAACTTTGTCACACTACAAACTTGGAAGTAGCTTACATCTGTTGCTCTGGCTCCTGCATTTCAGTTATAAATTTAATATGTTTATATTTTTGTATAGACACATACTCTTCTTTTCATCTTCCAGCATGTTTTTTCTTGCATTCCTCATGGCTGTGAACAAAGCAGCCTGAGTGGTATGGCTAATGTAGATTGAATTTGCTGATAAGTATAAAATATTGTAGTTCTGTAGCCTATTAGTGTTCTGGAACACTGGCTTCTCTCTAAGGGTATGTCTAAGGGTTTTTGGGCCATCTTGTACAGTCCACACGGACGTGCATGCTGCTTCAGCTTCACTGGTCTGGTACCTGAGGGAGTTAAACTAAAGATAACTTGTGTCTACCTGAACTGTGATTAGTTTAGACCTGCCCTGATACAGATGTACCTCAGCAGGCCTCATATTTATGCAGACACATAAACACGAGGCCCCCATGTTTCTCTGTCACAAAATTCATCCCTTAACAACCTCAACTTTCATTAAAAAAAGAACAGTTTATAACCCATATGGTTGTGAAGATAGCCTCAAAAATACAAACCAGTGCCCTGCCTGAGTCTGTAAAGAGACGACAACAAATTAGGTTGATTGATCCATTTTCATCCTTAAATCTGAGGGTAAAAATGATATTCTGAGCTAAGGAAGCCTCTGTTAGTAGAGTCTAAACGAAGCTGCTCGCTCTAAAATGTAGCTGTTCTCTATTGGTGCATAACTAACATTGAATCAAGGGGCGAGGGTAGAGGGCACCCAAATGTTTCAAGTTGTATCTTTTTTTTTTTTCCTTTGATCAATCAAAAACTTTCCAGGTACTCCACAAAAGCAAGTTTACAGTCCTTGCCCCAGAGCTTGCAGTCTAAACTTGGATATGATGACAAGTGTGGGTTATAGATAAATGAAATAGCAGAATTTAGGAGAGGAAAGGGAGAGGTGAAGCAAAAAGATCATGTGGTTACACAGTAAAGCAGTGACCCATTATTGGTTTTAAACCTGCCGTGGCCTTTTGAGGGGGTGGAGTTTGCCAGAGAGAGAGAAGGGAGGGAGGTGACCTGGTAAACATTAAGGAGGGCATTCCATGTATGGCTTGAAAGGAGCAGGGTTTGAGTGAGATGAAGGGGGTATCTAAGCTGGCATAATTGGTGGAATTCAGGGAACACGGGAGGGAAAGCAAAAGGAGACAAGATTGTAACTGAGAAGCAAGTAGCAGAAGCTTGAATTTGATAGGAATATAAGGACCCAAAGTGGGGATTGGAAAAGTCTAGATTTCTGTGAATACCAAGTTAAATGTTTGTTTGGTGGGGTTTTTTTCTCTTCACCCTCAGATTTAAGACCTGCAGCCACAGTGGATTGGAACATTAACTCACCTATACAAGAACAAATTACATCCCATGTAAGACTAGGCGTTAATTCCCAGATGCAGTTGAAAAGAAAGCTTTCTCATGAGGAGCATGACGACACTGGTAACAGAAGCAGCATTTCCCCTCTATCCAAAATGTGTCACCCTGTCGTTGCAATTTCTTCAGAGTCTGCCGATGAGGAACCAGCACCAAATCAAAAGGAAATTGGCACTCCTGATGCTTTAGGATCATGCAGCACTTCTCAGACAAGCCTTACTGAACGTGTTACCCAAACGCCATCCAAGTCTGAAGCCAAGCACTCTTTATCACTGCAGACGCTGAAAAATTCGTATGCATCCATCCCTCCTTCTGCAGTCAAAGTGGGCAGTGCTTCTCAGAAGGCCGTAGATAGTAATGTAAGGAGATGTATTCAGAGCTCTTATTTCAACAGTCAGTTGGAACTCTCTTCCTTTAAGCTTCCTCCTCCTGAGGCAAGTGATTCTGCTGAGGTGATTAATAGCCGCCATGAGAGAACTGACAAAGAGGAGGACTTTGCTGAAGATAACCAGCATGGAGACCAGCAAAACCAGAAAGGACAAACTAACCTATATGATTACATTGATGGAAGAATTGCTTCGGAGCCTTGTATTGCAGTGGGATTGAAAGAACCTAGTGACTTACAAACCACTAATGATTTTAGTAGTCTGAGCAATGTGCCAAAACTAGAGGTTATGGATTTGTCTAGGTCAGCATTGAACAATTTAGCTTGTGAACCTGCTCCCTTTCCTGCTTTCAAAGAAGAAAATCTGCAGTGTTCTCTGCAAGTACAAACACTTTCTGACACTTCTGATCATTGCAGCCCGGACTTCAGGGAGTATCCTACAACTCTCGTTCCAGTAATCTCAACTTTGCACAAATGTGGTGCCTCAGAGACTTCAGTAAGCTCTCTGCCAGACCATTCGTTTCAACCAATGTCTGTAGCACATCTTCAGATTCGAGACATGGTCCTCTCTCCATGTAAGTTTAGCCAGCAAGCTTTGAAACATGTTTGCTCTTCAGATGAAGCTTCCTGTCATTCTGAGGATTTAGGTGAAGATATGGAAGAATTCCCATCCATGTCTACAGAGAGTTCAAGTGTTATTGGCCTCTTGTCTGAAACCAAAAATCTAGGCAATCTCTCTAATGCTGAAACTTCTGCTCCCAAAGCAAGTTCCAGTAATACAAACATAATGGAGAGTGAACTTCAGAAAGCCTGGGCTTTATCAGAGGGAGATATTGAGTTCCAGTTGAGTCAATGTCAAACTGTGCTTGATGAAATTTCGCAGACTCTGTGTGCTGTGGAGGGCATTGATGAAGTGCACATGGAGGAATGGAGGTAAAGCTTTATTTTTGAGTCCATGGCTATCAAACTAATGAGACCATTGGGGGTAGGCAGTGTTGTGGTGGTCAAAACATACTGATAGGCAGGATTCCTGACTCGCTACGTGACTTTAGGCATGTTCCTTTAACCTCTGTAGCCACTTCACAGGATGCTTTAGGCTACTATACGTGGCAAATTTGCTGAACAGTCCTCATTTTTTATTTCCTGCTCTCAGATGATCATAAATGTTGTAAGAAAATTTCTTTTGGGTAGAATCTCTTCATGTTTGGTATCAGCCCAGTGGTGAATTTCTTAAGGAACTTGTGAGGAAATGGTATCCAGCCAGTATGGGTTGTCAGTATGAAAACATGAATTAATAGGGTCAGAACAGGAAACTACTCAAATATCCAGGAACTGTTGTCATGCCTCTCTATTGTGCCCTCTTGTGGCCCTGTGGGTGTATTACACTAGTGTCCTTGAGTCTTTTTTAAATTTCGGTTCAAAAACAATTACCCAGACCAGGTTTATTCAACCCTTCTTTGTGCGGTCTACTTTATTCACAGTGGCAGCATATTCCCCTTTACCGGGTTGGGTTTATTAACTTGTTCTAAAGCAGTAACTCACCTGTTTAGTCTCTCCAGTTCATGCCCTCCCTGGATCCATGTAAAAGTCCTGGTCAGTTTCCTCCACTGTTCAGAAGGCCCCAGCCCTTTTCCCAGACCTTGGTTCCACTTCAGACAATCACTCATGTCTCTTTTCTTAATACAGGAGCCTCCTTGCTCTCCTTGGAGCTGGAATTAGACTTTAGGCCTACTGTAGAATCTCAGGCAGCTTTTCCCCACTCAGTCCTTCTCTGCTTAGTCTGGGAGGGTTCACCAGGCAACCTTCCTCTGCCAACTCAGGGCTGTGCAGGAGCCTCTTTACTCCCTGTGGTATCTGCAGTGTCTGAGGGAGGAGGCAGTGTTTATGCAGGCACTTCTCCCAGCTCATTCTTTATTAGTTGGGTGAGAAGGGAGACTTGCCCCACCATCTCTGCAAGGCTCCTGGGCCCTTATAGGAACAGTGACAAGATTCCTTCTCCATTCCCATGGCCACTTTCCCTCTTGCATGGGCGGCAGGTTTGTAGAAATTTTGGCTGTGCCCAGAACCCTGTCCCAACTTGGCCCCCCCTAAACTCCACCCTCCACCTGCCCAAGGTTCTGGGAGGGAGTTTGGGTGGGGGAGGAGATCTGGGGTGCAGGAGGGGTGCAGGCACTGGGAGGGAGTTTGGGGATGGAAGGGGGTGTGGAAGGAGGGAGTGCAGGCTTTGGGAGGGACTTTGAGGGAGGGAGAGGGTGCAGTGGTGGGGCTGGAGATGAGAGGTTTGGGATGTGGGAGGGGGCTCCGGGCTATGGCAGAGGGTTGGGATGTGGGGTGAGAGCTGTGGGGTGGGGCTGGGGATGAGGAGTTCATGATGCAGGAGGGGGCTAAGGTCTGGGGCCGAGGATTAGGGTGCAGGGGGATGAGGGCTCTGGCTGGGGCTGAGGATGAGGGGTTTGGGGTGTGGGAGGGGCTCAGGGCAAGAGTAGGAGTCTGAGGATGAGGGATTTGGGGTGTGGGAGGGGCTCAGGGCTGGGGCAGATGGTTGAGGTGCAGTGGAATGCGGGCTCTGTCTGGGGCTGGAGGTAAGGGGTTTGTGGTGCTGGAGGTTCTTAGGGCTAAGGCAGTGGGTTGGAGTGCAGGGGGATGAGGGCTCTGGCTGGGACTGGGGATAAGGTGTTTGGGGTGGTGGGAAGGGCTCAGTGCTAGGGTAGAGGATTGAGGGTGGGGTGAAAGGTCTGATTGGGGGTATGGGCTCGGGGGTGGGGCAGGGCTGGGGATCAGTTTGGGGTGCAGGCAGGCTCCTTCGGGACAGGGGCCAGAGAGGAGGACTCCCCCCAGCCCTTTCCCTGTCAGTAGCAGCGAGCTCTGGGGGAGGAGCCCTCCTTTCTTGCCCCGTCCAGCAGCACACTCATCCCCACCACTGTCACTGCATGTGCTCCTTGGGCTCCTCTCAGGTTCACAGATCTCCCTCACCTACCTCGTGGTGGGTGCCAGGGGGTGCTAGCTGCACCTCCTTCCCTGCAGTTGCCCCGGACTTTAGCCTCACTGAGGGTGAGGGATGGGCTGCCTCCTTGCCCAGCATGGGGCTGGAGCAGTGACTGTGGGCCAGGGGGGAGGGCTGTGCTGGTGGAGGGTCCCGCCAGAAAAGGGAAGGGTCCGAGGTGGAAGGGCAGACTCGGAGTCAGTCTGCCCTGGCAGTCGATGTGGGGGCACTAGGACCCTGCGGCAGCAGTTGCTGCAGGGAGGCAGCATGGAGCTGCATGGAAGAGGCAGGGACCCTCTGCTCCCTCCGAGGTCGGGGACCTGCACAGGGCCAGCAAGGGGGAGCTGGGGGACACTCAGAGGAGGTGTGGGGAGGTGGCAGGTGGGGCCAGGGGAAGACCTGGCCCCAAACGTTGGTGGAGCTGGGTCCCCGGGCTCTGAATATTGATGGCACCCAGGCACCACATGGGTATATAACTTGCTGCGCATGCCCTCCTGTTCTATCCGCCTTAGGTCTCAGGTATAATAATCTATTGGCCCCTTAAAGAGCCATCCTATGTGGTGGGGTGGACTGACCTCTAGGTGCTACTGCATTTAAGAGGCAGACTACCCAGGGACACCCACACAGAAAGAAAATTAAATTAATAGGAAACACTGATTACCTGAATGTGTTTTCTTAAGGAATACAAGTCTGTGCATGCTCCACATGTTGATATCCATGTTTTAAGTTAATATACCTTTTGCCTTCTACGCACTCTTACCAATTAATCCAGCTTCACAGAACTGTGCAGCATTCAAGCAGCTTCAAACAGTTGTCCATTCAAAACAAAACAAAATAAAATCCTCAGCCTGCCATAGAGATGTATGTGTGTTTCACACACAGCTCCCCTAAAAAGTTAAACAAAAAAATACCCATCCTCTTGAAACCCAAGACTGGTAATTCAGTCCTGCACCACAGACAGGTTTAAGGTCTGTTTATCTTGTGATATCTAAAAATTAGAAACAGAAGCTTTAGATCACTGGAAACTTCTAGTCAATGTGCATAACGAGTATGGCTGGAATATAGGAGTACAATATTGTGTCCCTCTTTTCCTTCCTGTAATACTTCTGCTGCTTCCGCTCCCTCATACGCTAAGACGCGCCACACACTGGCTAACAAAGTCTTTCCAATTTTCTGGGGTGCTTTATTTGGCATTCTTGTTCTGTGAAGGGCCTAAGGGCATACCATAGACTTCTCCTACCTACACTTCTAGGGCAGTCTCTTTAATTACAGTCCTAGACCAACAGCATCTGGTTTTTTTTTGTTTGTTTGTTTTTTTTAATGGAAACTTAAATTGCAAGATCTTTGGGACAAGAACCATGTCATGAATGTGTGCAGTCTGTTGCAGAATGGAACACTTATCCTGATCAAGGCCTCTGGAAGCTAATGCAGAATAAATACTGCTAATGAACAGTCAACACTGTAGAAAAATCACTCCTCCTAACTGTAGGCTAATGTTCTGACAAGCTCACTGGCTTGTCTCATTGAGCTCCTAAAGAAGGCTAGCAGCAGGTGTTTTGATTTCTGTTGGGTTAATTGACAGGGTGGCAAAAGTCACTTGCTAAAGCAAACCCACTTTGTGAACTCGTGCTAGTCCTGGATAAATCCCTGCAAATAGATGCAGGGGTAATGGGTTTGCTTTCCAAAGGCTCATCTGGATTAGGATGCTGTTGTCACAGAAGATTCTTTGCTGAACCGCAAAGAGCTAGTACATCCCATCATACTTCCTAAGTAAGCATAGTTCTGTGATTTGAAATGTATTATATGCACAACTGTGATACTTTTCTGTTAGTCTGGAGCAGACATAAGCACCCTTTAGATGGTTGCAATTTTCAGTATTCCTGTGGTCTCTGGAGCACTAAAATACTGGCACATCATTGCACCACTGACAACACAGAACATATATATATGTTGCAGTTATATACAATATAGAGAAGAATTATTTTACTGCATTTGGATAGAGCACCCCAATGGAACTTATTGCTAGTATTTATGTGCTGTTATGTTGAGGGACCTCTGTGCTTATCCCTTGCTAAGATATATTGCTTTCTTGGTTTATATAACAATTCATGATACAGTTTTAACAGAGGTCTTCAATTCTTAAAGAAAACGGATGTTGAATCCTTTTTGGAAGATTCTGAGTCACTTCTCTGATATTTATTAATTGCTTGTTTCATCTTCATCCTCCATCATCAATGTTCCTATTATGCCTCTGGTGTTAAGAGCAGTGATGAAGCTCCTTCACTCCTGTCTGTTTCTGACGAGTCTTTCCATGGTTCCCCAGCTGTGCCCCAGGTTTTTCAGCTTTGCTTCTACAGCCCTTTGCCGTGTTGTTTTTGGGCGGCCTTGTTTTCGCGTGCCTTCAGGTGTCCATTTTATTGCTACTCTGGTGATGGAATTGGTTTCCAACCGAAGCACATGGCCAATCCATCTCCAGTGCCTCCTGGCAATGATGGTGCTCACATCCTCTTGGCTGCACTGTGTCAAAAGATCTTGGTTTGAGATTGTTCTAGGCCAAAAGATACAGAGGATTTTTCTGATGCAGGTTGTATGGAATGAAGACAGTTTGGACTTGTCATACTTTTTCATTTCCCAGCATTCTGCACTATAAAATAGTATTGAAAGTACGCAGCTCTGATAAATCTTGAATTTGGCTTTGGTGTTGTATTTTGATGATTTCCAGACTGTATTTAAGCTTCCAAAGGTGTTCCTGGCTTTATTGATTTTGTTCTGGATGTCCTGGCTTGTTCCACCGTCCTGGCTGTTGTTTACATAGGTGTAAATCTTGGAGGTAAACAGTTATTCTGTAGAATAACCTTAAATCTTGTTGATTTTCCTGAGAGGCTTACAGGTGGGGAAAAAAACCCACACTGTTTGAGATATCAGATTTGCTCATGTGGCTAGTTTGTTAAGCAGTGACCAAGCCTGGAAGTCATGTGGATTTGTCAAACATTGCAGCAAGTGAATAATAGTATTAGAAGGTGCAGCGATCCTATCAGGGTAAGAACAGATGATACCTAGGTTTCAAGGCCAGAAGGGACCATGGTGATCATCTAATCTGACCTCCTGTATAACACAGGGCATAAACTACCCCAAAATAATTCCTAGAGCAGACCTCTTAGGAAAGCATCCAGGCTTGATTTAAATGTTACCAGTGATGGAGAATCCACCATGAGCCAGCTAAATTGTTCCAGTAGTGAGTTACCCTCATGATTAAAGTAGGTGGTTGTATTGCTGTGCGTTGTAAGTGAAATGTTTGAGGGTGAGTTCAAAAATACAAGAAGTAGGATATGACCCTCTAGTTCTGATTTGATCTCTGGTGGAGTAATTTTGGGAGCGTGGTAGGTAGTTCATCTTATACACAGCTGTAGAGTTCATCTTGTACGTAATTTATGGGTTCAAAACTTGCATCAGTCAGAATAGCTGCTCATGCAAATTGAAAGCTTAGTAAGTTAAATATTGCCAGGTGACTGCTTCATAATTCTGCCTTATTTTTTTTTTTTTCCAAATAAAGAGAGCAGATTGAAAAGTTGCAGAAAGATACAAAAATGCCAAAGACGTACATTGCAGTGGTGGGGAACACCGGGGCAGGGAAAAGCAGCTTGTTAAATGCCTTGCTGGATGAGGAAGCGGTGCTGCCTACATCTGCCATGAGAGCCTGCACTGCTGTGGTGGTGGAGATCTCCAAGACTGGTGGGAAGAGTCTATATGAAGCAGATGTGGAGTTTCTTTCTAAAGAAGTAGGTGACAAAGATAAATCTAAATATCCCTAAAATGGCTAAATTCTGCCAGCAGAATAGTTGTATGACAACATTGGGAGCCTATGGTGTTAGGGTAAAGGGGTTAAAGAAAAGTAATTTCATTCCTGTGGAGTGCAGATTTTGGCACACAACATTTTATGGGCAAAAACTGAAATCTATGACGTGTCTGTCTGTCTGTTTCCCTCACTCCCTTTCTCCTCATGGATTTGTTCTCTGACTTTGAATCCTGAAACCCATTAAGCTAAGTTGGATTGTCTTGCTCCCAATCTCCATCCTTTATGGGTTTCACTACACTGAGTGAATGTTCCAATTAGCACAGACCCTGTAAAGCCAATCTTCAAAACTAATGGGCATATTCTTCATTGCACGTGAGGGTTAGCCACTTGACCCATAATCTTTTCAATGCCGTTTGAACAGTTTTACTATCGTCTGAATGCTATTCATCTGAAAATATTGGGTACCCCTCTAGATCTTCGGGATTGTATTATAATTTGTAGAGGTTTCATAGATTCCAAGGCCAGAAGGGATGACTATAATCATCTAGTCTGACCTCCCGTGTGACACAGGCCATAAAACTTCCACAAAAATTCCTAGAGCATATCTTTAAGAAAAACATCCAGCCTTGACTTAAAAATTGTCAGTGATGGAAAATTCACCACGATCCTGAGTAAATTTGTTCCAGTGGTTATTCTCACTGTTATAAATGTGTGTCTTATTTCTGGTTAGAAGTTAATAGGTTTCTAAATCCAGAGAGAAGTAACACAACTAAATATAATGAGAGAAAAAATATCTCTGGCCTTGTTCCAAAGAGATGTTAAGGCTTGTGGAGTCTGTGGTGATGGTAATTTGACCTTTTAGCTGGATAGTACTTCTACAATTTACTGTGCCAGGGTTGAAAATTGCACTTGTCCTTGGTGAGCAGGAAGTTTTTCCAAGGCAAGTGCCATTAGCCTCTTCCTAATTTAAGCTTAGACTTGCATTTAATTTAAAAAATGGTGTTGGGTGCCCATTTGAAAGAGCCGGATCTTCAGAAATTGCTCCCCTGTGAAAATCAGGCCCTTTGAAAAATGTCTCAAGTTTTGCGCCCACAATCACTGCCTAAGTTTCTTCTTTGAGTGACCTCACCCTTAGAATGTTTGAAAGGTGAGGGGAGAGACTAGGGGGAGCTTGTGAGCACTCCAGGAGGCACAGATAGTAAAAATTCTACTGTCTGAGCACACCCAAAAGGTGTATCCCATGAGTGTAACTATGCAAAGCCCATTTAGAACAACTTCATTTCTTCAAGTGCTGGACCCTATGTGTTTTCTGCCATGGGTACACGTGTGCTACATGTGCCTGAGACAGGAGAATTCTTGCAAATCATATCCATTGGTCTGCATCTGTGCTCCTGCTGTCCTCATGCTCTGCACCAAGATCATAAGTGGTGGGGTGGGCCAATTGCCTCCAGTTGCTTCATCAGTTTTATCTTCAGTGTAGTTAATACTAGCTAGTGGTTAGATAGCATCCCCTCCATGGGGAACCTTCCCAGCTTCCTAGTATGGAAATTAGATTATATCCAGAATACTGGGCTTTAAAAGCTGCGTCTCCTGTCCCTGCTCTTTTCTTGTCAGTGATGACCATCAGCACTGCCTCAGGGAGGCTCATCTCTTCACCAAGTGCAGTATCTATTGTTTCTACCCCAGCTGGACCTGTTAGGTGTGGGAATTCTGACTTCATGGGGAAGGCTGTAAGGCCGCAGTCAGACCCAGGCTGGGAGAAACTTCCTGCACATTGGCCAGAGTCATCAAGTAGTGTGCCTCCTAGCATGAGGCCTGATGCAAGTGTGAGGAGGATCACACTTATGGACCCTCCATTAGGGTTTGCTCAGGAGAGCAGGGGACACTCTCTCATAAGCATAAAAGCAGACCACTCTGAAGAGGACGATCCTCCCCACAACTCCATCCAAGTCAGGCAAGTCTTCATCTCCAGGTCCCAAAGACTTAGCATGTCTTGAGTCCAGGGCCACGATATAAAAGTGCATAGGAACAAGGTTCTGCCGATACTAGACTCTGCACTGGCAGCGCTGTCATTGGCAGGTACCATGCGTAGGCCTTCCTGTACCCCTAGGCACGCCTGGCAGCGTGAACCAAAGGTGGTGAACCAAAGTAGGCCTTGTCAGAATAGTAACATCAGGGTATCCGCTAACCAGGTAAACATGTTCCTGACTGGAGAGGATGGTACAGAAGCACACAGGCCCCTCATAAAGATAAGGATGGGATGACAGAATAATGGATGAGGATGTTTTGTTCAAACTAAGAGGTACAAGTGTTACCTGCACACTCTAAGGGCACCCCACCGTTACCCTTCAGTGGGCTCCTGGGTTAATTTCGGCACCCCCACCCTAACCCAGTTCCTAAGGCTCAAGGCCACCCATACTCAGTTCCTAGGGTTCAAGGTGTAATCTTCTGTGGGTTTTGTGGGGCTTTTTACTAGTAAAAGAGCCTTACATGGTAATATCCTTAACCTCTATTTATTAACAGTTACCACAGCAGAATACAAATGCTAAACGTACAGTGCTCACCACTCCCAATAAGTCAGACCTTTTCACTCCATGAACAGCATAGGAGCAACACAGACACACAGCAGCACTAACACCACCATTGAGGTCGAAAGTCAGAGAACCACCAGTACTGGCAAAGAGCACCCATCGGGAACCTCAGTCACTGGCAGTAATGCTCCAGCCCAATATGGATCCACCAACTCAGAGTCTTCCTATGTCAGCTTCCGTAGTGTGGGTAGACAGAACCGCACACACCGCAGGTAGAGCAGAAGGACTCCACTCCAGGGAATATCTTTGTTCTCCTGGATCTGCAATCTCCTCTGTTGCCAGGAGCAGCCATTACCAGAGAGCTCTTGACCCCACCCAGAGACATGGGCTATGGAAAGAGAAGTCTGTCCGTCCATGTCTCTCCCCGCCTCCCCCTCCCCAAATTTGGTCTACCAGCTACAGCTTTCCTTCAATAGGATCAACTGCACCATTGATTGTCAGACCTGACCTTGTTATGGGGGGAGTCAAATCTACTGGAGGAACTGTCATTGCCTCATCGATGGAGAACAATCCAAACAGGAGATCAAGAGCTTCCTGGAACCAACCCTTCCAATTCAAACCAGGACATTCCCCCACCCCTCGGGGCGGGTTGTACCCCCTGTGTCTTGGGGACCTCTGCATCCCACCTTCAACCCTTTTGTCTGGCCCTCTTGGGTCCATGGGCCCCATACACACAACATCCAAGGTCTGTGTAATCTAATAAGGAGTTAGATCATCCGTTTCCTCCAGAGAACAACCAGAGCTTCTTTCTGAGCCTACAGGAGAGGAAGAGTATGGTTCTGCTGATACTGACAAGGGTATCTTCTGTGGTTAGATGTTTGGCTGCGTGTGTGTGTTCTCCCTGTGTGCTGCCCCAGCTCTGTGAAGATAGCCGGCATAGCAGATCTCGAGCGAACTATTCAATGACCACAAGATCTGTTAAGGTCTGAAGGCACCAATCAGTATTATTGTTGACAAAGCACAGTAATAGCACCTGGTAGACTCTACGAGGATACTAAAACTATGCCAGTGACAATGGACACAGCTCAGTGGGATGGCGGGACTTTCCATTCCCTCCTCAGTTGGACCAAGACACACTCTCTGAGAGAGACCTCTTTAGACCCTGATACAAACAAGTTACGTGCTGTCCCCCTGTTGTAGTATAATTCCCAATTCTGGACCTTAGCGTCCAAAATATGGGTACTAGCATGAGTTTCCCTAAGCTTAATTACCAGCTTAGGTCTGATATGCTGCCACCAATCAGGAATTTTCCAGGGCCTGATACCCTCTGGTCCCCCCAAAACCTTCCCTGGGGACCCCAAGACCCAGATTCCCTGAGTCTCACAACAAAGGGGAATAAACCATTCTCTTCCCCCTCTCAGCTCCTTCCCGCCCTGGGAACACTAGGAGATCGCCTGATTCAACTTTTTGAATCACCACACCGAGAGGAGTGTTACCTTCCCCCTCACCCAGAGGCAATACAAGCTGCGTGAATATAACACAAAGAGAAAAGTTATCCTTCCCTTCTCCCCAACAACTCCCTTGAACCTTAACTAGGAGAAAAAAATCAGACAGGTCTTAAAAGCAAAACTTTTAATAAAAAAAGAAAGAAAAAAGTAAAAGGTTTATCTCTGCACTTTAGATGGTAAAAAGTTACAGGGTCTTTCAACTTATAAACAATAGAAAGAAACTTTCTCCAGCAGAAACACAATTTAAGCTACTTCCAGCAAGTACACATATGTAAATGAAAAAAAAAAAGACTATGACCGCCTTTTTTCTTACTCACAATTCTGAATAGATAAGAGACTGTAGCAGGGAGATTGGCAGAAACCTGGTTGCACCCCTAGTCCCGTCCAGGACCCAGAGAGAACAAAGACAAACCCAAAACCCACAAACAAAGGCTTCCCTCCACGAGATTTGAAAGTATCTTGTCTCCTGATTGGTCCTCTGGTCAGGTGTTTGCAGGTCACTGTTTGTTAACCCTTTATAGGTGAAAGAGACATTAACCCTTAGCTATCTGTTTATGACACCCCCTGACATAGTTACTGCTCCCTGACGTGGCTAGTTATCACCCATCTCCTTGTACATGTTGGTTCGATTAAAACATCTCTATTCATCACACTGTCATCCTGATCTTATCTTTGAGGAGGGGTAGGGGGCTCCTGTTATCCTTGGAGAATGTTTTTGTACCATCCTTGATATCAAAGATGTTCTGGTACCACTGGATATCGGGATGTGTTTGCGTGAGCGCTCTGTGCCTAGCACTTCTTAGGAATGTGTGTTTCTGCAATATCAGCCCTGTTCTTGCCAGAGTCTGTGAACTCGCAAGCAGGCAGAGCCTGATGTTTGCTAACTTTGCTTTATATCAGCAAAGCTTGCCCACTACTTTAGCTCAGGCCTCATACCAGGCCTCTGATACAAGGGCTTATATCTCAGGCTCTCTTCCTACTACATCTTCCTCATGATTATATCGACCAGTGAGAATGCACCTTTCTTCAGAAAATAATTGAAGTACAAGTGGAAAAGTAGATTAAAATCAGTGATTTAAATGGAGGATTTCTACTTGGTGATTTAAATTGATCCCCTGTCACCCTATAGTTTAAAAATAAGAATGTTGCTCATGCTTGGATCTTTTCAGTAGCCATTCTTTGTACCAGTTGTTGGCAGTGCTGTTCATATTGTATGTTTAATTTTAGTGCTCAGGTACTATGGTAAAAGGAAGCTGTAGAAATATCAGCGGGAGAGAATCAGAGCTGAGTGGAAAACTTTTCGGTCTTCAAGAGGAAAAAACAAAAAAAAGCTTTTTAAAATGTTTGAAAATATTTCCTGTTTTACTGACTAGCTGGTGTAATCAGTTAAAAAATGTTTCTTGGTCTCAGCAGAGCAACAGTAATAGAACTCACTCCTCTGTATGTGGTAAACATACCTTAGGGAAAAGAGAGCATCTCGTTTTGATTCATTTTAACTTTAATAGTTATTCTACATATAACAAATTACAGACTTACTCTTTTGGAATATTGTCTCAGTTGTTTCTGTATTTCCCACTCCAGGAGTGGGATAATGAGCTGAAAGCTCTCCTAGAAGATATGAAAGACAAATCAGGTAACTTAAAGAAACGGTGCCCAGATCGCAAGACTGAAGCTGGTGCTGCCTATAGTCGTGTGAAAGCTGTATATGGGACAATAGCAGAACTTCCAAAGCTGATAGAGATGAAGGAGGTGACTCAGCATCTTGGGACAGTAAAGCACATCTCTGCAGAGAAGGTAAACACAGCATGATTTGACGTGTAACCTTCCTATGTCTTCACCCATTCAGGCTATTCCACACTGATGTAGGTGATAAATGGAGTAGCTCAGCCTATTGCCTGTAGTGAACCTTACTCTTCTTTTCTCTCCATTGCTTAGGCAGCAGATTTTCGCACAAAAATAGAGAAATTCATTGATTCTCGGACTGATAACTTACGCGACATGAAAGGTGGAGAATTTTGGCCCATTGTTAAATGTGTCAAAATCCGTGTTCCTGGTGCTGATGTCTTGAAGACTGGGGCCGTGCTGGTGGATTTGCCTGGAATAAGAGATTCCAACGCTGCCAGGGATAATGCTGCCAAAGAGGTAAAATGGCATCTCTGAAATTGCAGCCCTTTTAAGGCTGTGGGTTGTTTTGTTTTTTAAACCCTTGTGTCCCTTCTGGTTCTCAGACCCTGATCTGCATTGGAAACAGCATCTTCTTCCTTAGCAGCTATATAATGCTTTTGCACACCTCATGTCATTCAGTATGCATTGGGAGCATGAGCAACCTCTTCCATTTTCCTCTGGTTTTCAAACATAACCATTTGCAACACCATGTAATTAACATGTGGCACTTGCTGCTGCATGATGCCATAGTGACAAGCTGATTACTAAAACTCTAGGATTAGTAGCTTCTATGGATAAGTGGAATCGGCAGCTGCACTAATTAGGATAAAATTACAAGTGCTATCCATCTTTGTGCTTCAGTGCATATACTGATTTGAGGTCTGTAAGTAATCACCATAGATGCTATCATATTGCACGCTGTAGCACAGGGGTTGGCAAACTTTTTGACCCGAGGGCCACATTGGGATGCAAATCTGTATGGAGGGCTGGGTAGGGAAAGCTGTGCCTCCCCAAGCAACCTGTCCCCTCTCATTTCCTGCTCCCGACTGCCCCCCTCAGAACCCTTGACCCATCCAACCTCCCCCCCGACGCTCCTTGTCCCCTGACTGCCCCCCCGGACCCCACGCCCTATCCGACTGCCCCTGCTCCCTGTCCCCTGATTGCCCCCCCCCGAACCTCTGCCCCATCCAATTTCTCCCTGTTCCCTAACTGCCCCACCAGGACCTCCAGGGGCTGGCTTTTAACCCTTTCAGGGCCAGAGCAACGTGACTGCCCCGCTACACGCACTTAGGTGTCTTGAGGACATTTACCCTTCCCTTAGAAGGATGGGTTGCTATTAGGGACTGATCGTAGTACTAGATAGACCATTGATCAGTTCTCCTATAGCAATATAATGGAATTGATGTTTTACACTCAGGTAAAACCTCAGACCTCTTCACAGTACAAGCGAGTTTTTGTAAGCAGCTGGAAGAACTGTTAACCAGTCAGAAGTAACACAGCTGTGTTTGTGTCTACGCGGACCTTTCTGCCACTGCAATCCCTTTTGTACATCTCCATCAGCAACACTGCTAAATTGTGTTTGTATTGGTACATTCTGTGAAAATCTGGGCAACTGTCTTATAGTGTCTCAGTAGGTTACAGAGTTCAAAAAAACCCCTGATTAACGTTAAATTTGGAAAATGGTTCACCGCTGTTAGACACATGTAACTGTTACATAGCCACTCTGAAAGCCTTGGCACGTAAATAGATTTGGAATTCTTTCCTTTTGCATTATCCAACTGGAGCTTCCACTTAATATTTCTAAGGGCTTTTCTCAACTTACCAGGGGATCGACGCACGGTGATCGATCCACCAGGGGTCGATTTAGCGAAGACTTGCTAAATCGGCCGCCGATCACTCTCCCGTCGACTCTGGTACTCTACTGAACAAGAAGCATAAGGTAAGTCGACGGGAGGGTTTCTCCCGTCGACCTAGTGCGGTGTAGACGCTGCAATAAGTCGACCTAAGGTACGTTGGACCTAAGGTTATTCACGTAGCTGGAGTTGCATAACTTAGGTCAGCTTAGCCCCATAGTGTAGACCTGCCGTAAGTATCACTTTGCCACTTAGACACCCATGCAGGTTTGGAGATTCTGAAACTAATCACTACAGTTTTCCTGTAAACTGACTATTTTCTTTCCATCCTTTAGTATTTAAAGAACTGCAATGCAGTATGGGTAGTAGCCAACATCACCAGAGCAGTGGATGACAAGACTGCCAAAGAAATGCTGAGTGCAAACCTGCGGAGGCAGCTACTCATGGATGGGCAATATGGGAGTTTAGCTTTTGTTTGTACTAAGACTGACAGCTTCAATGTTACAGAAATAATGAGGTAACTTCAACTCTTATGAGTCTGCTGCAGTAGCATGTCTTGCATGAGGTAGTGGTTGATCACTCAAGCTCTGTTAAATTGAGAACCTCTTCAGCAACTTGCCAGGGGCACAAGAGATGCTCTTAACTTTTTCATAAAATGAGACAGATTACAAGTAGTTAAACACTGGAATAGATTGCCTAGGGAAGTTGTGGAATCTCCATCTCTGGAGATATTTAAGAGTAGGTTAGATAAATGTCTATCAGGGATGGTCTAGACAGTATTTGGTCCTGCCATGAGGGCAGGGGACTGGACTCGATGACCTCTTGAGGTCCCTTCCAGTCCTAGAGTCTATGAGTCTAAGTAGAGGTAGAATGTAGAGGTGATCCCACTGAGACTAAGGGCTCGCAAGTTACTGTGTAGCAAGCCAGGGTCTGACCCTCTCGCCCCACCCCCACCACATGAATTTTGTTGTGTGCACCAATGTAGAATCATAGAACTGGAAGGGACCTCAAGAGGTCATCTAATCCAGTCCCCTGCACTCAGTGTGTCACACATTACCTCCATACTTGTGCTCCCCTTACCAGCAGTAGGAGCTTGCAGCTGCAACACCCGGCCAGAGCCAGCTGCGCTCTCCATGCTGCCCAGCGGCAGCGGCAGGCCAGAGTGCAGCCCATGCAGCAGCGTGGCTGCAGGGGAGGGGAGACACTGGGGGAGGGGCTGGGGACTAGGCTCCCCAGCTGAGAGCTCAGGGGCTGGGCAGTATGGTCCCATGGGCCGGATGTGGCCTGTAGGCTATAGTTTGCCCATGTCTAACCTATAGCATGAGGGCCCTAGATTATAGTGTAGTATGCAAACCAGTGAGCCATTGAACTCGTCCATCTGGAAAAGCTTTGCAAACAAAATGAGTGGCACAGGATTGTCAGATTTGTTCACAGTGAATTGCTGTTAGTAATCAAGCAATTAAAGCAGAATATCTGTGTAATTCTTTTACAGCAAAAATATCCACTTAATTCAAGTAGAATATCGGTGTATGCAATGTCTTTTTTTTGTAGTGGCTCACTTTTTTATAGCCTAACTTTTAAATGATCTGGATCTTGCAGTGATCTGGATTTAAGAGATGAAATCCAGCCCATAGAAAAATCACTGGAAGAGCTGGAAAATCAGCGGGTGCAAATGGAGATGGAGAAGGACACACTTTATGCTCAACTCCAGCAAGAGGTTGGTAATTATTTTCTGCCCCCTAGCACAAGACACTGGGTGGCAGATATGTTTGGGTCTGGAAACGGCCTCCAGGCAGTAGAAAATTATGTTTGTTAGTGGTTAAAACAGCTGTTATCCTTCAGCTACCTTCACCCCTGCCACTCAGACTCCAATGGGCTGTATTTCAAACCTGGAGAAAGGCTTTTCGTGGTTAGTTGTTCCAGTGCAGAGAAAAGGAGAATGGATAATTCAGAGATCACATATGAAGAAAATCTGACTCAAACCTTGGGAGCAGCACAATAAGAGGAGATGTGGGGGATCATCAGCTCTCAGACTGCCAGGTTAGAGAGGAAAATGCTTTTAGATCTAGTCCATCACCCAGGAGACAGTGCTGAACTGTACCCTACAATATGTTCTTCCAGTGTTTTGCCCTGTATGGTTTGAAACAGCCTAAGCAATAGAGCTTTCTCTTCTCTTGGAAGGCTATTCCGTAGTCTAAAGATGAACGGAAGTTAGGCATTGTACTTCATTTGTGATAGGTCAAGAGAGACTTAGGCCTGGTCTACACTACGCGTTTAAACCGATTTTAGCAGCGTTAAACTGATTTAACGCTGCATCCTTCCACACAACAAGGCCCTTTATATCGGTTTCTGTACTCCTCCCCGACGAGAGGAGTAGCGCTGAAATCGGTATTACCATATCGGATTAGGGTTAGTGTGGCCGCAAATCGACAGTATTGGCCTCCGGGCGGTATCCCACAGTGCACCATTGTGACTGCTCTGGACAGCAATCCAAAGTCGGATGCACTGGCTAGGTAAACAGGAAAAGCCCTGTGAACTTTTGAATTTCATTTCCTGTTTGCCCAGCATGGAGCTCTGATCAGCATGGGTGGCGGTGCAGTCCCAAATCCAAAAAGAGCTCCAGTATGGGCCGTACGGGAGATACTGGATCTGATTGCTGTATGGGGAGACAAATCTGTTCTATCACAGTTCCGTTACAGAAGACAAAATGAGAAAGCATTTGAAAAAATCTCCAGGCTATGACAGACAGAGGCCACAGCACAGTGCTGTGTGACAAGCATAATGAAAAGCCAAAGAATCAAATGGACGCTGAGGGAGGGGGTACTGAGGACTTCAGCTATCCCACAGTCCCCGCAGTCTCCGAAAAGCATTTGCATTCTTGGCTGAGCTCCCAATGCCTGTAGGGTCAAACACATTGTCTGGGGTGTTTCAGGGTATATGTCGTCAGTTTACCCCCCCACCCCCCCGTGAAAGAAAAGGGAAAAAATAGTTTCTTGACTTTTTTATATGTCACCCTATGTCTACTGCATGCTGCTGGTAGACATTCTGCTGCGGCAATGAATAACAGCATCCTCTCCCCTCCCCTCCCAGGTAGCAGACGGTACCGTGCAAAAGGACTGATGGCCGTACTTGTCATAAGCCCGTGAGTGCTCCTGGCTGGCCTCAGGTGAGGTCGGCCAGAGGCGCCTGGGTAAAAATAGGAATGACTCCTGGTCTTTCCCGGTAGATGGTACAGAACGGCTGGTAACCTTCCTTATCACAGCAACTGGGGGCTGAGTTCCATCAGCGCCCCCCCCCTCCACCTTTCATGTCTAAAGAAAAGATTCTGTACTGCCTGGGCTATCATAGCAGCTGGAGGCTGCCTCCCCCTCATTTTATCTCACTAAAAAGTCAGTGTTTCTTATTCCTGCATTCTTTATTACTTCATCACACAAATGGGGGACACTGCCACGGTAGCCCAGAAAGGTTGGGGGAGAAGGGAATCAACGGGTGGGGTTGTTGCAGGGGCACTCCCCGTGAATGGCATGCAGCTCATCATTTCTGCGGGATCTGACACAGAGCGGCTGTGCTCTCTGGTTCTCTGGTACACTGGTTCTCTAGTACACTTGCTTCATATTCTAGAGACTCTATTTTTTAGATAAACCATAAAGGAGGGATTGACTCGGGGAGTCATTCCCATTTTTGTCTTTGCACCCTCGGCTGACCTCAGCTAAGGCCAGCCAGGAGCACCCATGACAGCAGCAGATGGTACAGAACGACTGGTAACCGTCATCTCATCGCCAATTTACAGTGGCACAGCAGACGGTACAGAACGACTGGTAACCATCTCTGCTACCTTGCAATGGCAAATGAATGCTGCTGTGTAGCACTGCAGTACCGCCTCTGTCAGCGGCATCCAGTACACATACCGTAACAGTGACAAAAGGCAAAACAGGCTCCATGGCTGCCATGCTATGGCGTCTGCCAGGGCAATCCAGGGAAAAAGGGCGCGAAATGATTGTCTGCCATTGCTTTCACGGAGGAAGGAATGAGTGATGACATTTACCCAGAATCACCCGCGACACTGTTTTTGCACCATCATGCATTGGGATCTCAACCCAGAATTCCAATAGGCGGGGGCGACTGCAGGAACTATGGGATAGCTACTCACAGTGCAACACTCTGGAAATCGACGCTAGCCTCGGTACATGGATGCACACCGCCGAATTATTGTGCTTTGTGTGGCCGCGTGCACTCGACTTTATACAATCTGTTTTACAAAACTGGTTTATGTAAAATCGGAATAATCCCGTAGTGTAGACATACCCTGAAATAGCTATTGCAGTGGATGGATGGATGAAAATTCTGCCTCAGATACTAGGATTTGTTATTGCTGATATATACTGTGCAACTAACTATTTGAAACCATCAGACTGTGCTCAAGTCTATATGTCCTATCCCTATAACCGCTTTCCTGTCTTCCCCATGTTTTCCTGTTTAGTTACTCATTTCTTTTATCTAGTCTTAATCTGTAAACTCTTCAGATCAGGGGTTGTCTTACTATGTATTAATATAGCACTCAGTATAACAAGGCCCCAATCCTGATTGGCTACAAAATAATACTAAGAATTATTAACATACAGTGATAGCTAGATTAATTTTGTTCACTTGTTAACAGTGGTACGATTGTATAGGGACCTTTTATAGAGAAAATAAATTAACTATGCCTCAAGGGTTTGGAGCCAAGCTTACATGCGTGTCTTCTCTTCTTGTATCATGTCCTCAGGCAAAATGAGTAGAGAGGCTTCCACAAAATAAGGTTGAAGTTACTTGTCTTTTACTTAATCTCAATTTTATCACTATAACATTGGTGTGGAGTGCCAGTCACTGCTGTGCTTGGGTGTGATGAGTCTTGAGGACTCCCTCAATGTTCTCTTCTGGAAATGTCAGTGATTTGTGCAGTAGAAAGCTTTATTGTGCTCAGTTGTGTCTAGCCAGATGTTTCTAGTTCATGGAATTTTTCTGATTTAAACACGCCCCCCTCCCCCCCAACCTTAGGAAATATCACTTTTTTAAAAACTAATAAAACCCATGAAGATCTAGATTACCTATGAGGGACAGCCTGGTGATTGGAATAGTGTGGAGCTTTACATTTCTAATGTTTTTAATGCTTCCAGTATTCTGTTCTTTCATAGCAGCAACAGCAAGGACCTGGAGCAGAAAATCCAGCCTCATTCCAGAAAGAAAATGATCTTAGGAAGAAAATCCTAGAGAAAGAATTCAGAGTGAGTGTCCTTGGGAGCCATGATCTGACCAACTTTTTGCCCAAACAAGGAAATGTGGATTCTTCTTTAAGTGATGGTCCCTAACATGTTCCACTGTGGGTTATGCATGCATACCATGTGACTGGAGCTGGAGAATTTGAAAGTATTGTCCACTGGTCTGCACATGCGCCCTAGCTCACCTCGTGTTTCTGACAGTGGATATAAGGTGGAGCAGATCAACTTCCTCTCCAGTTCCTTCTCACCGCTGCATGAGCCAGGTTGGAACCTCTCTGTCCATAGCTTTGGCTTCATCACTTAAGATATTAATTAGCTTTGTAAATAGTTTTTAGCATCTTGTACAGTTAATAATTTTAGTGTTTTAATAGTTTTGTAGTGCTGGATTAATCTTTGGGGGAACACTTCCCTTCCCCCTAATGCCCCATGTGGGTACTGGACTGAGCCCAGGACTCAGGGCTTCAAACTGTGTTTCCTGCCTGCAATCCTTCTTTGTCAGTGACAACCACTATGGCTATATTGCTTTAGGGAAGCTCACATTGGTTCCCCAAAGCAATGTGAGGTGCAGTATCTGCCACTTGTTCCCCAGCTGTACCAGGGAAGGGCAGGAACTCCACTTTTGAAAACACCTCCAAGGAAAAGACTGCGAGCCTTCAGTTGGACCCAGACTGGAGAAACCTCCTGTACATCAGCCTGACTAAGCAAGGCGTGGGCCTCCTGCAGCTAAGTCTGATACTGATGCCAGAGATGCTACCCCCATAGACCCCCTGGCAGGATCTTCTCGGGAACCCAGGAGGCATTTTCATATGCCTGAGACGGTCTTCTGCAAAATCCACTTCAGAGGCATCCGATTTGACTCTAAAGAGCTCAGCACCTCAGCCCAAGAGGACTTACAGTAGAACCTCAGTTATGAGTACCTTGGGAATGGAGGTTGTTCATAACTCTGAACAAAAAATTATGGTGGTTCTTTCAAAAGTTTGCAACTGAACATTAACTTAATACAGCTTTGAAACTTTACTATGCAGAAGAAAAATCCAGCTTTTAACTATCTTTATTTAAATGAAGCAAGCACAGAAACAGTTTCCTTACCTTGTCAAATCTTTTTTTTGGTAGTCTGCATTTAACATAGTACTGTACTGTATTTGCTTTTTTGGGGGTTCGGGGGGGGGGGGGGGGCTCGGCTTCTGCCTGATAGTGTACTTATGATTCCAAATGAGATGTGTGGTTGAAGGGTCAGTTTGTAACTCTGAGGTTCTACTGTGGAACATCTTAAGTCCCAGAGGCTTAACAAGAAAGTCCGTAAACATCAAGCTCCATAAGTACTGGAAAGCGATCAGCCTGTATTGTTCTCAGCACCTCCCAGACCTCAGGATCTGTTGGCTCTGCCAAAGACAATTCACCTCCTACTTGAGGCACAGTCTTCAACAGCACCCTCTCCAGCTCCTCGCTTACAGTCCCCCAACCTGAAGCAAGTACTCACCAGCAACCACACTTCACTGAACAAAAACACTAACCCAGGAACCTATCCTTGCAACAAAGCCCAATGCCAACTCTATCCACATATCTATTCAAGTGACATCATCATAGGACCTAATCACATCAGCCATACCATCAGGGGCTCATTCACCTGTACATCTACCACTGTGATATACGCCATCATGTGCCAGCAGTGCCCCTCTGCTATGTACATTGGCCAAACCGGACAGTCTCTCTGCAAAAGAATTATGGACACAAATCTGATATCAGGAATCATGATACTCAAAAACCAGTAGGAGAACACTTTAACCTGTCTGGTCATTCAATGACAGACCTGCGGGTGGCAATTTCGCAACAGAAAAGCTTCAAAAACAGACTCCAACGAGAAACTGCTGAGCTGGAATTGATATGCAAGCTAGATACAATCAACTTGGGCTTAAACAGGGACTGGGAATGGCTGAGCCATTACAAACATTGAATCTATCTCCCCTTGTAAGTATTCTCACACTTCTTATCAAACTGTCTGTACTGGGCTATCTTGATTATCACTTCAAAAGTTTTTTTTCTCTTACTTAATTGACCTCTCAGAGTTGGTTAGACAACTCCCACCTTTTCATGCTCTTTGTATGTGTATATATATCTCCTCAATATATGTTCCATTCTGTGCATCCGAAGAAGTGGGCTGTAGCCCACGAAAGCGTATGCTCAAATAAATTTGTTAGTCTCTAAGTTGCCACAAGTACTCCTGTTCTTTTTGCGGATACAAACTAACACGGCTGCTACTCTGAAACTTCTCCAGCTCTGATGTTCGAGACGAAGACAACAACTCTTACACTGGGAGAACTGAGTCCCAGGCCACTCCACAGGACATCTTCGCACTCCTGGATCTGGCATCTCCTCCATTGGGTCTGTTCCTTTCCAGAGATGTTATAACACCACCTGGAAGTCAACAGCTCAGAGAAGTTTATTGCCTGTTCCTTCCTCAAGATACAACTTCCCTTCAGTGGCACCACCTCTGGAACAGGAATCAGCTTTCTCCTCATCAGGAGACTTCAGACCACCTGAGGAAGCTTAGTTTCCTTACCCCACATATCCTTCACCACTCAAAAGAGTTACACCTGCTTGGGACCAACTTCCGCATTTAGCTTGGAGCCACTGGCACTTCATGCCATTGGGGCTTCCATGTCCCCCTTTTAACCCTTCCTACTGGCCATATTGGGGGCCCTGGGACCAGTACTGCTCTGCAGAGTCTCTCAAGTCTACTAGGGAGTCACTCCTTGCCTCCTCTTGATGGAGAGACTCTGATTTCCCTTCCCCCCCACCCCCGATCCTTCAGAGGAGGAAGAGCAATATGCACTGGATCCAGCGGTTCTGCCAGAACCAGCAAGACTGCTATCTTTGTCTCTGGATGAAGCAGTAACCCCCATGTCTCCCCCCCACCTCCCCCCAGTGAATTCAGGCAGTTCTAGGATCTTCATTATAGGGTTGCTGGAGAACTACAGATTCCTCATAAGTAGTTTCAGGAATCCCAGCACAAACTCCTTGACATCCTCCACCCATCTGGATCCAACAAAATAGTGCTCCCCATAAACTAAGCTATAATGGAGCCAGTGAAGGCTGTTTGGCACATTCCTGCCAGCTGTGCTTCCATCCCCAACTGGATGGAAAAATTTGCGCCAGCCAAAGGGGCTGAAATTTTGTTTTCTCACCCTCCTCCCGACTCTTTGGTTTAGGCAGCTTCTGAAAGGGCTAGGCAGCAACACCCACAGTCTGCTCATGCAGACAAAGAGAGTACGTGCCCAGACTTATTGGGGAGAAAGGTCGTCTTGTCATCTGATCTCCAGTTCAGGATAGCGAACTGCCAGCCGTTAATGGTCAGGTGTGACTTTATGAGCTACTCTATGTTCGCAGAGTTCACTGACAGTCTTCAACAACAGGATAGAGTTTGTTTCCAGACATTGTTAGACAAAGTCAAACTAAGAGTCAAGACTTCCCTCCAATACAGAGTTGATGCCATTGAT
This sequence comes from Gopherus flavomarginatus, assembly GCF_025201925.1. NCBI lineage: Eukaryota > Metazoa > Chordata > Testudines > Testudinidae > Gopherus > Gopherus flavomarginatus. The sequence continues at coordinate 301,251,973 of NC_066618.1, read as the reverse complement.
GTATCCTCTAGAGCCATAGCTATTGCCATTGTCGCGTGCAGAGTCATAGCATGTGTCAAGTTCCCTTGAGAGGTCCAGAATACTATGGAGGAACTCCCCTTCAGTGAATTACAATTACTCAGTCAGAAGATGGATGAATTCTTCAATAGTTTGAAGGACTCTAGGGCTATCCTCCACTCTCTGGGGACATATACACCTGCTCCCAAGAGAAAGTTCCATTGACAATCATCTAGAACTAGACGTAGCTCACAGGTTTTTTTCGTCAGATGCCCTATGAAACAGAATGTTCAAAAGACTCACTTCCCTGCACCTGCAACAGGCTTGGCCTCCCAGTCTCAACCCCCCAGAGAGGCACAATTTTTGAAGGGGCCATGCAAGCGGTGAACCACTAGGCCAAACATTGTCCGACCTTCACGTGCCATTTGTAGGTTGTCTGGCACTCTCTCAAACTGTAGAATGTAATAACGGACCAGTGCGTGCTGAACGTCATCTGCACTGGCTATATGATTGAGTTTGCATTCCTACCTCTTCCACAACCCCCTTCTCCTCCCTCCGTTAGGGACTACTCTCACAAGACTATTCTCAAGCAAAAGGTGGACTGCCTATCAGAGAGAGGAGTGATAGAACATGTCCCCCCTAGATACCAAGGAAGCAGCTCTTACTTGACTGACTTTTTTTTATACCCCAAAAGAAGGGCCTATGGAGACCAGTTCTCAACCTCCACCACCTCAGTCACTTCGTTTGTAAACTCAAGATTTGTATGGTCACGCAGGCCTCTGTATTATGATCCCAAAAAAGAACATGTGGTTTACAGCTCTTGATATGAAGGACATCTACTTTCATGTAGATATTCATCTTGTTCACAGATGCTTCCTCAGATTCATGATGGGCCCTGACCATTTTCATTACAGAGTGCTTCCTTTTGGCATAGTGACCACCCCCAGAGTCTTTACCTCGACACCTGGCTCCTTATTGGTAAATCATGCCAGAAGGCCCATGTTTCAACTCTAATGATGCTACACTTCCTCTTCAACCTAATAGCTTTCTGTGACAGAGTAAACAGCCTTGTGGATGGGGGAAAGCGGTAGATGTAGTCTATCTTGACTTTAGTGAGGCTTTTGATCCTGTCTTTTATGACCTTCTCCTAAACAAACTAGGAAATACATCTAGATGGAGCTACTCTAAGATGAGTGCATAACTGGTTGGAAAACTGCTCCCAGAGAGTAGTTATCAGTGGTTCACAATCCAGCTGGAAGGGCACATCAAGTAGGGTCCCATAGGGATGAGTTTCGAGTCCAGTTCGGTTCAAAAATTTTCATTGATGATTTAGCTAATGACACAGAGAGTACATTTATAAAGTTCGCGGACAATACCAAGCTGGGAGGGGTTGCAAGTGTTTTGGAGGATAAGATTAAAATTCAAAACAATCTGGACAAACTGGAGAAATGGTCCGAAGTAAATAGGATGAAATTCAATAAGGACAAATGCAAAGTGCTCCACTTAGGAAGGAACAATCTGTAGCATACATACAAAATGGGAAATAACTGCCTAGGAAGCAGTACTGCAGAAAGGGATCTGGGGGGGTCACAGTGAATCACAAGCTAAATATGAGTCAACAGTGTAACATGGTAGCAAAAAAAGCAAACATTATCCTGGGATGTATCAGCAGGAGTGTTGTAAGCAAGACACGAGAAGTGATTCTTCCACTGCCCTCTACTCTGTGCTGATTAGGCCTCAACTAGAGTATTGTGTCCAGTTCTGGGCGCCACATTTCAGGAAGGATGCGGACAAATTGGAGAGAATCCAGAGAAGAGAAACAAAAATGATTAAAGGTCTAGAAGATATGACCTGTGAGGAAAGATTGAAAAAATTGGGTTTGTTTAGGCTGGAAAAGAGAAGACTGAGAGGGGACAAATTGTTCTTGTTAACTTCTGAGGGTGGGACAAGAAGCAATGGGCTTAAATTGCAGCAAGAGAGGTTTAGGTTGGACATTAGGAAAAACTTCCTGTCAAGGTGGTGAAGCACTGGAGTAAATTGCCTAGGGAGGTTGTGGAATCTCTATCATTGGGGATTTTTAAGAGCAGGTTAGACAAACCACTGTCGGGGATGGTCTAGATAATACTTAGTCCTGCCATGAGTGCAGGGAACTGGACTAGATGGCCTCTCAAGGTCCCTTCCAATCCTGTGATTCGATGACCCTCAGGGAAGAATCAGTGTAAACACTGAAAAAACATTCTCACCCTCCAAAATCCAGTAGGACAGGCCACAGGTTGTCCTGATCACTCTCTACTGGTCCAGACAGTTTTGGTTTCTAAATTTTCTGCACATGTCATTCTGAATGCCAGTCATCCTCTCAACGCTCCCCAGACTCCTGACTCAGCAGAATGGCAAGATCAAGCACCCCAATCTGCATTTTCTTCATCTCAGGGCCTGATTTTTGGATGCATGTCGTTCTTGAAACATGCATGTTCTGCAGCCATACGAGACATACTTTCTAATGGTAGGAAGAATTCCACTAGAAGATTCCTCCTGGCTAAGTGGAGAGATTTTTCTTCTTGGGCACCTCAGATATCTCTCATTTTAGACTACACCTTTTCTCTAAAGACGTCAGGCCTATCCATCAGCTTCTTGTGAGTCCACCTGGCAGTGGTTTGTGTGCATACTGTCCTTCTTTTCAGGGTTACTTGGTCTTTGCTCACCCACTGACCAACAGATTTTGGAAAGGCCTTCTTGGAACCTTTCTGACTATTCACAAGCCTACGCTTGAGTGGGACTTGAACCTTGTTCTCTCAGCATTTACAAGCTCACACTTCAAACCTTTAGCTTCCTGCTCCATGTCTCTTCTCTCCATGAAAGTCACTTTCATAGAATCATAGAATATCAGGGTTTTAAGAGACCTCAGGAGGTCATCTAGTCCAACCCCCTGCTCAAATCAGGACCAATCCCCAAGTAAATCATCCCAGCCAGGGCTTTGTCAAGCCTGACTTTAAAAACTCCTAAGGAAGGAGATTCCACCACCTCCCTAGGTAACCCATTCCAGTGCTTTATCACCCTCCTCGTGAAATAGTTTTTCCTAATATCCAACCTAGACTTCCCCCACTGCAACTTGAGACCTTTATCACCTCAGCCAGAAGGGTTGGTGAACTTGGACTGATGATGGCGGATTCTCCTTACACTGCATTCTATAAAGAAAGTTTTATGTTTACACCCCAAATTCACTCCCAAGGTTGTCTTGGAATTTCACTTGGACCATTCAATCCACTTATCTGTGCTCTTCCCTAAACTGCACACTTCCTCAGAGGGACAGAGACTCCACACCCTCAATGTCTGGCAGGCCTTAGGTAAAACTACACAGAACAAGACCAATCAGGAAGTCCCCAAGACTATTTGTTGCTATAACAGAAAGACTCAGGGGACAAGTGATCTTGACTCACAGGATCTCCAAATGGATCTCGGGCTGCATTCTACAGTTACCAGATATCGAGCCTCTCTCCCACATGGGGGATGAGCTCATTCCACGAGAGCACAAGCCGTGACTATGGCATCTCTTTAGGATGTAATCCTCCTTGATATCTATAATCCATCCTCGTGGAACACTGTTCACACCTTTACATGACACTGCCCTAGTCCAGGAATCTTCTGCTGATGCCTCCTTTGGAACAGCAGTCCTTTGCTCAGCCCTATCATCAAGATCCTCGCACCCTCTTCCTACTTAAGTACTGCTTGTTAATTACTCACATTGGAATACAATAGGGACCATCACTCTAAGAAGAGGAGGTTGCTTACCTGTAACTAGAGGCTCTTTGAGATGTGTGGTCCCTATTCAATTATCTGCTCTCCTTTTTCTCTGCTTTGGATCTCCTCTGGTTCACGGTGGAGAAGGAACTGGAGAGGCAGTCGGTCCACATTGTTCTTTATCCCCTTGGTTGGAGAGACAAGGTGATCCGGGGGGCATGCATGGACCAGTGAACGCTAATTTCAAATTCTCCGGTTCCAGATGCATAGTGCACATGCGTAACCCACAGTAGAATATAGATAGGGACCACACATCTTGAAGAACGTCCAGTTATCAGTCAGTAACCTCCTGTTCCTTTAAGTTACTTCCTTTGGCTACCTTGTCATTCCTGACCCTGAACAGCGGTGACATTCCAGTCAAACAATAATGTGCAGGTCACATGCAGCTTCAGCTTTTGGGTGCAGTTGGAACTTTGGTTTTTTTTAAATGATATCGCCTGTTCTGGGTATAATCTCATTTCTCCCCTTTCTCCTTTACTTAGATTAGTAATTTGCAAAGAGAGAAAGATATGAAGCTTCGTGACATTAGTCTGATCTGCGTTCAGTCCCGAAATAGGTTTTCCAAACAGCGGATTTGGGTGGATTTCAACAACGGCCTTCAGGTAGGAATCCATGGGAACACCACCTCTGTCTATGTAGAAGGGGGGCAGCACTTCCGGCCCACCATCTGGATTTCACTGCTCTTACATTGTCAGTGGATGCAGTGAACCAGAACTGAAATCTGAAATGTCAGCCTTCACAGAAAAGTTAAAGGGAATCCATATGTTTTTGGTGCAACCACTCCTTTAATCTGAATCGCTGATGTTTCTATATGTACTGCAAACGAATGGTTAGGGCACCTTTTTAATGAGAAGCACGTTATCTAGTAGAGGGCAACTCTGTGTTCTTGTTTGGCTAATTTCAGGAGACATCGTACATTCATCCATACATTGTCATTATGACTTTCTGAATAACACAAGCCAGAGAACCACACCAAATGCAGCTTGTGGCTGAACTAGCGCACATCTCTTAGAAAGACAAGAAATGCTCATTTGGGGCCTTACTAGATTTTAGCTAAAGCCTCTGCAATTGATCAAGTCTGCTTTGAGTAGAGGTGCAATGGAGGCTGTTCTTTGTTGCAGGAAATGAGAAGGAAAGCAGCATTTGCTGAGGATGATGAAGATGAAGAAGAGGAGGAGACTGAGGATGAAGAATTAACTACTTCAGACACAAGTGACCCTGGTGAAGTTGAATCCCAGCATGGGAAACTTCAGGTTTTCACAGTCAGCTCTACAGAATATCTAAAATTGCATGGAAAACTGCTCCGAGATGGGCAGCCGCAAGTCTTCCACAATGAGGAGGATACAGGTATTAACACCTGCTAACTTGAGCTCAAATATCCTGCTGCTGAGTTAGCGGTCTGTTGGCTTGATTGCTCACTGAAACAGTGTTCTGCCCCCTGTAACTTTGAGGTCGGTTTCAGTGTGTTCTCCGGGGTACATGGCCAATAGGCATTACAGCTATCACTTTTGTTTTATATCTTATTTAAAATTATCTCTGCATCAAGTTCTGACAGTTTTTGCAACAAAATGTTTCCCATCACTGTTTTCCTAGTCCTCTTCCCCAAGTCTTCCTTTTCATATTTTGTCTGATAACTAGGTGTTTGTACAGAGCCTGGCACAATGGGGTCCTGATTGATTGACGACTCTGAGTGCTAATGTAACATAATTTGTGAGGAAGAGGGTCCATGCAGGGGAATGATCATGTTCTCTTGTCTCTTGGTCCAGAAATACCAGCTCTAAAGAAGTTTGCCATTCACACGGCCTTGCAGCATGGCATGGTGGCAACAGAGAAGGTGATCAGAAATGTGGCTCGTGTCATAAGTCAAGTGGTCAATTATCTGACCAATCAGAGAGCAGAGGTAAGCATACGCTAACATTTTTAACTTCCTTTTATTTGGGTTGAGCAACTATTAAAAGTTCCCTCAAAACTGATAGGTATTTGCAAATGCATAATATGGAATAGACCAGGGGTTCTCAAACTTCATTACATCATGACCCCCTCCTGACAACAAAAATTACTACACAACCCCAGGAGGAGGCACTGAAGCCTGAGCCCTACAATCCCAGGCAATATGTCTATTCTAACGGTTCTCAAAGTGTGGGTTGAGACCCCAAACTGAGTCGTGACTCCATTTTAATGGAGTCACCAGGGATGGCGTTAGACTACTGGAGCCTGAGCCTCACCTCCCGGGGCCGGGGCCAAAACCAAAACCTGACCCCCGTTGCCCTGGGCGGGGGGACCAAAGCCGAAACCTAAGGGCTTCAGCCCCAGGTCAGGGGCCGTTTCCTGAGCCCTGCCAACCAGGGTTGAAGCCCTGGCGCTCTGGCTTCAGCCCTAAGTGATAGGACTCGGGCTCCAGCTTCAGCCCTGGGCCCCAGCAAGTTTAATGCCATCCCTGGTGACCATTAAAATGGGGTCGTGACCCAGTTTGGCATCCTGACTCACAGTTTGAGAACGGCTGGAATAGACATATTGCAGTGACTTGTGTGGACCCTAGGTTTATTGCATGATGCACGTTGCTGGCTGCTAGTGCTTGTGTCTTGGGTCCTACTCAAGATGGAGAAGAAATGCTGGAATGGCAGCCAGCAAAATGACAGCATAGCCTAGTAGACTCCTGCTTAATAACATACATATTTAGGGAACTGAAGAGACTCTTCTTACTACTACTTCTCTCTCTTTGCAGCAAAAGCCCTGAGTTTCTCTCTTTAAAACACAAACATTAATTTTAACTTGTTTAATGCATTTCACGTTGACTGACTAGTACCTAATCCGAATGGAACTCTTCTGCGACAGCAATGATGGCAGACAATGGGCAGTCTTTAGTATGAACCAAAGACAAACTCATACATGAGAAAAAATTGTAATTACAGTAGAACCTCAGAATTACGAACACCTCAGGAATGGAGGTTGTTTGTAACACTGAGATGTTCGTAACTCTGAATGAAACATTACCGTTCTTTCAACAGTATGCACCTGAACATTGACTTAATACTGCTTTGAAACTTTACTGTGCAGAAGAAAAATGCTGCTTTCCCTTTGTTTTATTTTTTAGTAATTTAACACAGTGCTGTACTTGTTTTTTTGGAGAGAGGGCGCGGGGTGGGGGACGGGCGGAGTCCTCTGCTGCTGCCTGATTGTGTACTTCTGATTCTAAATGAGGTGTTGACTGGTCAGCTGGTAACTCAGATACTACTGTATGCCATTGTTCTCGGTCTAGTACTGGCCTGTGAAGCGTACTTGTTAGATGGGTCCCATAGGGTCACTTTGTAGCAGAGGGAGGAAAGCAAAGGTATTTAATCAGGGGACGCCAGAGTGCATTCTCTGAGCCATATCCAGCTCCAAAAATTCTGAAGTGCAACCTGTGGCCACTTTATTGTTCTTACTATGGAGTTTTGGCTAGAAGATGGCAGGTCCTAGGGTATGAGGTATGGCCTGAATGCTTGGCTCAGTGTGAATCACTTCTGGCTGGTGTCTGTAGGCTGTACCTCTTTGTTAAAGAAGTGGGTGGCTAAGGAGCTGTAGCTCTTTGGCTCATGGCATCATGCTGCCTTTGAGTGTAGTGCAGGGTGCCCACATATCTGATGTGTGCATGCTTTTATGATCTTCCACTGGAGAGATGTGGAGACTTATTGGATGTAGGTTTGTATGCAGTGTCGTAGCTGCGACGGTCCCAGGATATTAGAGACAAGGTGAGTGCAGTAATATCTTTTATTGGACTAGCTTCTGTTCGTGAGAGACAAGGTTTTGAACTTACATGGATACCTGAAGACGAGCTCTGTGTAGTTAAGAAGCTTGTCTTGCTCACCAACAGAAGTTGAAGATGAGTAGAAGATATTACTGCATCCAACTTGTCTCTGGATGTAGATCTAGTAGGCCAGCAGAGCTGTGGGTTCTGTATGAAGTTAGTCTCAGTCATCTTCTTTAATTCTTCTATGTCCTACTTAGCCAGCATCCAGTGACCTGAAGCAATGTAGCAGGAGGCCCACGTTGATTGCTTGCAGTGTGTGCAGGTCTCTGGATGCTTTTGAAGCATCTGGCAGAGCTCAGCAGGGATGTGGATGGCCTCATGTACCTGTTGCACTGAGAGCTTTTTACGTTACCCTGTTAGGATCTTCTCTTGTTTGCCTTTCAGGACAATTCTCACCAGGCTCAGATCCAAGAAATCGTTCAGGAGTGCCTGGCGAGACTACCCATGCTCCTTCAGGAGGCAGTGGAAGACAGCCTCCATGATATCCAGTACTATTTTTCTGTCCTCATTCTCGCCAATCTAAAGAAAGGAGCCAGAAGGGCAGAGGAGCTGTGCGAAGACAAAGTCAGAAGTTGGGGTTTACCTGTAAGATACATGCTTCTGTTTGCCAAACCCTCTCCTATGCTGTCACTTTCAACACCCTTGCCACCGTGCCTGCCTCTCAAGCTTGGTGCTGCCTTTCACTGCTCTTTCCTTCTGCACTTACATTATAGTACCCCTGTGCTTTCCATGTACTGTGTTCTGTACAAAGTCAAATATAAAATGATGCTAATGCTGATCTATGTTGGGGGGCTGTGATGAGGACTATCTAGTGTGTTTTTGCATCACTCTAAAAATGCTATGTAACTGGGATGGGGTGTTGGTAGTGGTAGTTTGAGGAAAGAATCTACGCATCAGAGTGGATGGGTTCCACCTAAACCAAAATGGAACCAGATTGCCGACACTTAAAATTATAAAGGTTGTAGAGCAGTTTTTAAACTAAGGGCTGGGGGGGAAGCTGACAGGTGCTTAGGAGCATATGGCTCAGACAGAGACATCACTTAGAGGAGGATCTGTTAATGGGTATTCTCTGTATCCTTGTAAGGAGGAGAGGATGGATGATAAAATATGAGTAGGATTTGATGAGAAACAGCCAAATGAAAAAGCATCCCATTCAATTACATCTCATAATGGCAGACAGCTAAAAACTGTCAGTTTTTAAGTGCTTGTATGCAAATGCTAGAAGTCTATAAATAATAAGATGGGTGAACTAAAGTGCCTCGTATTAAATGAAGATATTGATATAATAGGCGTAACTTGGTGGAACAAGGATAATCAATGGGACACAGTAATACCAGAGTACAAAATATATCAGAAGGACAGAACAGGACGTGCTGGTGGGGGAGTGGCACTATATGTGAAAGTGTAGAATCAAATGAAGTAAAAATCTTAAATGAACCAAACTGTACCATAGACTCTCTATGGATAGTAATTCCATGCTTCAATAATAAGCCTATAGCAGTACTATTGACCAGCTGACCAGGATGGTGCTAGTGACTATGAAATGCTCAGGGAGATTAGAGAGGCTATAAAAATCAAAAACTCCATATTAATAATGGGGGGTTTCAACTATCCCCATATTAATTGGATACCTTTCACCTCAGGATGGGATGCAGAGATAAAGTTTCTTGACACCTTAAATGACTGCTTCTTGAAGCAGCTAGTCCTGGAACCCACAAGAGGAAAGGCAATTCTTGATTTAGTTTTAAGTGGAGCACAGGATCAGGTCCAAGAGGTGACTATAGTTGAACTGCTTGGTAGTAGAGACCATAACATAATTAAATTTAACATCCCTGTGGCGGGGAAAACACCACAACAGCCCAACACTGTAGCATTTAATTTCAGAAAGGGGAACTACACAAAAATGAGGAAGTTAGTTAAACAGAAATTAAAAGGTGCAGCGCAAAAAGTGAGATCCCTGCAAACTGCATGGAAACTTTTTAAAGACACCATAATAGAGGCTCAACTTAAATGTATACCCCAAATTAAAAAACATAGAGAACCAAAAAAGTGCAACTGCGGCTAAACAACAAAGTAAAAGAAGCAGTGAGAGGCAAAAAGGCATCTTTTAAAATGTGGACGCTGAATCCTATTGAGGAAAATAAAAAGGAGCGTAAACTCTGGCAAATGAAGTGTCAAAATACAATTAGGAAGGCCAAAAAAGAATTTGAAGAAAAGCTAGCCAAAGACTTAAAAAGTAATAGCAAAAAAATTTTTTAACTACGTCAGAAGCAGGAAGCCTGCTAACAACCAGTGGGGCCACTGGATGATTGAGATGCTAAAGGGGAACTCAAGGCCGATAAAGCCATTGGGGAAAAATTAAAATTGAATTCTTTGCATCTGTCTTCACGGCTGAGGATGTTAGGGAGATTCCCAAACCGGAGCTGGCTTTTGTAGGTGACAAATCTGAGGAACTGTCCCAGATTGAGGTTTCACAGAGGAGGTTTTGGAACAAATTGATAAACTAAACAGTAATAAGTCACCAGGTATTCACCCAAGAGTTCTAAAGACACTCAAATGTGAAATTGCAGAACTACTAAATGTGGAATATAACTTATCATTTTAATCTGCTTCTGTACCAGATGACTAGAGGGTAGCTAATGTGATGCCAATTTTTTAAAAAGGCTCCAGAGGTGCTCCTGGCAATTACAGGGCGGTAAGCCTAACTTCAGTACCAGGCAAACTGGTTGAAACTATAGTAAAGAATAGAATTATCAGACACATAGATGAACATGATTTGTTGGGGAAGAGTCAACATGGTTTTTGTAAAGGGAAATCATGCCTCACCAATCTACTAGAATTTTTTGAGGGGATCAACAAGCATGTGGACAAGGGGGATATAGTGTACTTAGATTTTCAGAAAGCCTTTGACAAGGTCCCTCACCAAAGGCTGATAAGCAAAGTAAGCTGTCATGGGATAAGAGGGAAGGCCGTCTCATGGATTTGTAACTGATTAAAAGACAGGAGAGAGAGTAGAAATAAATGGTCAATTTTCATAATGGAGAGAGGTAAATAGCGGTGTTCCCCAGGGGTCTATAATGAGGCCAGTGCTGTTCTACATATTCATAAATTGTCTGGAAAAAGGGGTAAACAGTGAGGTGGCAAAATTGGCAGATGATACAAAACTACTCAAGATAGTTAAATCCAAAGCAGACTGAGAAGAGCTACAAAGGGATCTCACAAAACTAGGTGACTGGGCAAAAAAGGGACAGATGAAATTCAATGTTGATAAATGCAAAGTGACGCACATTGGAAAAAATATTCCCAACTATACATATAAAATGAGGGGGTCTAAATTAGCTGTTACCACTCAAGAACGAGATTTTGGAGTCATTGTGGATAGTTCTCTGAAAACATCCACTCTGTGTGCGGGGGGCAGTCAAAAAACAAACAGAATGTTGGACATCGTTAAGAAAGGGATAGGTAATAAGACAAAAAAATATCATATTGCCTCTATATAAATCCATGGTACACCCACATCTTGAATACTGTGTGCAGATGATGTCACCCCATCTCAAAAAAAATATATTGGAATTGGAAAAAGGTTCAGAAAAGGGCAACAAAAATTATTAGGGGTATGGAATGGCTTCCATATGAGGAGAGATTAGTAAGACTGAGACTTTTCAGCATGGAAAAGAAACGACTAAGGGAGGATATGATAGAGGTCTATAAAATCATGACTGGTGTGGAGAAAGTAAATAAGGAAGTGTTATTTACTCCTCGTAACACAAGAACTAAAGGTCACCTGCTGAAATTAAAGGGCAGCAGTTTTAAAACAAACCAAAGGCAGTATTTCTTCACACAACGCAGTGTCAGCCTGTGGAACTCTTTGCCAGAGAATGTTGTGAAGGCCAAGACCATAACAGGGTTCAAAAAAGGACTAGATAAGTTCATAGAGCATAGGTTCATCATTGGCTTTAGCCAGGATGGGCAGGAATGGTGTCTCTAGTCTCCGTTTGCCAGAAGTTGGGAATTGGCGATAGGGGATGGATCACTTGATGATTACCTGTTCTGTTCATTCCCTCTGGGGCACCTGACATTGGCCATTGTTGGAAGACAGGATTCTGGGCTTTTTTTTCTGACCCAGTATGGCCATTCTTATGTTCTTAGTAAATACCTATCGAAGGAAAGAGCAGCGCTGGCACTCCCATTCCACTGAAGTGAAAAAAATTCCAAGGGCTGTTAGCAAAAATGTATATTTCTCTATGTAGATGGTGTAGACTTCAGTCACGTAAGGTTTTGTGGGTAATAAAGAATGTTCGCTACTGTAGTTCAGTTAATGACTAATTGTGCTAAGATGTGTTTCATTTACTATCACTGTTTTCTTCACCTCTCCCAGTTAAATAGCATCTTGCATTTTAAAAATGCTGCACAAACACTAGTAAATCTACACAGCCATTTGTTAGTTTCATCCATCTGCCAGTTTTACGTGTAATCTAGATTGCTGAATTTTGTATTAAGTGCTTTTGTACCGTGCCTGCCACAATGGAGCTGTGATTGGAGCCCTTAACCACTACCTGAATACAAATAATATAAAATTGTATGGGTGCTGCATTCCTACCTGTTAGTCTGCTCACTGTTCTAGGGTGTATCACACCGTCTCCCTGTAAACTATTCTGTATTGGCACTTAGCCTTCTTATTTCTGTAGGGGAACAGCTTCTAGGAGTCCATAAGTGGGCAAGGAATTGTCATAGTAAGTTGACTATACCTTTTGAGTTGCTCTTTTTATTTGTATAACTTTACAGTACTCAAAGCTAAATCCTACACGGTCAGTACCTTGCACAGTTATGATATGGTTATCCAAAAGGTGCATTTCTCACCTGTGAGCAACCAAAGAGCATATTCGTGTCTTAGAGTTGAACTGCTGTCTCCTGTGTACATTGAAATACTGTGACCCTCTCTCTCCTTGCTTTCCACTTCACAGGGTATTGGATACCCCTATGCTACGTATCGAGCTGTGTGTGCTCGTCAAGGTGTCTACAGTTCTGTAGCATGTGGGTTTGTTGATTTCAATGAGCAACTCACAGAGCCAATATCCAGTGCAATCTCCATGACCTGGAATGAGGTCTTCAGGTACCCTCCTCTTCACTTTACACGAGGACATTCTTAGTAACACAAGACACTTGCAAACCTCCCTGGTATAAAAACAAACACAATTTTGTGCTGTCTGCCAAAAACTGAGAGATGAGCTGGTTCAAAATGCATGGCCTCTGTTCTCTAATGTCCTCAGGCCACTTTATTCTGTGGGTGAAATGATATCTCAGCATTTGATACAGAGAATGGCAAAACTTTGTGATTTCGTCCCCTGAGTGGCTGAGCCTTCCAATTCACTGCCTGCCTCCTAAAAGGTGGAGATCACCTCATGGCTGATTTAGTGTCTAATTTGCATTGCTTCCTAAATGGGAAAGGATTAGTTATGTACTCACTTGTATTTTTGTATTAAATTATATCACGCAGTCCCCAGTCTTGCAACCAGATGCCAGAGTGCTGGTGCAGAGCCCAGTTTTCTTAAGTGCAGTTGCAGAATTGGGGCCATGTTCCCCAGTCACTTCTTGCAGAAACGTATTCAATTACTATTTTAAAAATACAGGCTTTATGCTCTGTATCTATATACTCGTTATAACTTGTATTGTAATGTATCCGGGGGTAGCCGTGTTAGTCTGGCTCTGTAAAAAGCGACAGAGTCCTGTGGTACCTTATAGACTAACAGATGTATTGGAGCATAAGCTTTCGTTGGTGAATGCCCACTTCATCAGATGAATGTAGTGGAAGTTTCTTCTTCGAGTGATTGCTCATATCCATTCCAGTTAGGTGTACGTGCGCCGCATGCACGTTCGTCGGAAGATTTTTACCCTAGCAACACTTGGTGGGTCGGCTGGGCGCCCCCTGGAGTGGCGCCGCCATGGCGTTGGATATATACCCCTGCCGACCCAACCGCCCCTCAGTTCCTTCTTAGCGCCCTTTCAGTCATTGGAACAGTGGAGCGCGGCTTAGCTGATTTCCACCTCCCTAGCTACTTGTAGTTTTTTCTCGTTGTTATTGCAGTTAATTATTTTCTTTAACATAGTGTATATAGTTAAGAGGGGTTCGGGGATTAGCGCCTTCCCCTCACCTGGTGCCGGGGCCCATGCCTGGTTCACCGGGTTTCAAACTGTGCTCGGCCTGTCACAAGCCGATGCCTACAGGAGATCCTCACGACTCCTGCCTTAAGTGCCTCGGGGAATCCCACCTCTCAGATAAGTGCTGTATTTGCAAGGCTGTCAAGCCGCGGACCAAAAAGGAACAGGACTTTCGTCTTAGACAGCTCCTGATGGAGGCAGCTCTCAGTCCTCCACCATCGGCACTGAGCGCCGGACAGTCCGCATCAGGGAGAAGTGCATCTTCGGCACCGGAGCACACCGGTACCACTGAGGCCCCTTGGCACCAACTGTCGCCGGCCCAGATGTCTGCTCAGCACCGCTCCCTCTCCCCGCGGGTAAAAAAACATGACCCCTGCGGCTTCTGTGTCCACGCTGCAGTCGGAGCACCCACCTAAGTCGGACCACCCCACACCAACAACTGCCGTGGCACCAACAACTTCAGTGCCGTCGATTCCGGTCCCGCGAGAACCATCGAATCTGGTGCCTGACAGCTCCCCGGCACGTGCCATGGTTGAGCTTACTATTCCCTCCACGCTGGAGACTTTCTCTACGGCATGGGAACTGATTGCACTGACGAAGTCTGCGCTGCCTCAACCCCCGGCACCGCCGGTGCAGGTTATACAGTCCATAGGCAAGCCTGCCCTACTGAGACCATCCTCCGTCGGCACTGCTGAGAGGCACTAATCACGATCGCAGTCCCGCCGGTGTTCTCGGTCCCGACGTCGCTCGCAGTCCTGGTACCGTTCTCCATCTCAGTACCGGTCGCACTCATGGCACCGTTCAAGACCCAGTTTACCAGCCCGATGCTCTCGATACCGATCAAGCTCACGGCACCGCACCTCTCGCAGCCGCTCCTGGTGTCAAGCTTCAAGGTCCCGGTTGACCTCCCGGCACCGTTCCGGTCGCAGGTCCCGGTCTCAATCCTGGTAGCGATATAGCGCCCAGTACTGCTCTCCACTGCAGCGTACAGTCAGACTACCCTGGGATGGAGACCATTCTCACTGGTTTTCAGCTCCTCCTTGGCCGTCTCGCCATGCATCTATGTCATCCCATGCGGACAGTGCTTTCTACGCACAGGACCGTGACTTAGATGTTCCCAGCCGTGTCTTTCAAGAGACCCAGGCTCAAGACCAAGGATCTCATCAGTGGTCCCTCTGGACGCCTTGGGCATATCATCAAGCCCAAGGTGGACCTCCAGTGCCATCACGCTCCGTACTGTCGGAGCACCAGGTGCCGGAGGCTACCGTTAGCCGCCCCCCCTCCTGCGGCTATGGAGGACACTCCCATTTGGGCACCAGACCCTCAGGTCCCACCGGAGCTGGACGTCGCCCAAGTCCACGAGACAACAGAGGACCTGATTGTCCCTGGCCTTTCCTCTTCCTCTTCTCCAGATGAAGCGGTGGCGGGGACATCCTCCTCGGGCCCTCCTCCAGTTGACCTAAGGTCACATCAAGACCTCCTGAAACGGGTGGCTCTGAATATGAACCTCCAGGTGGAGGAGGTTCTGGAGATAGAGGACCTGGTGGTAGATATTTTGTCGGCTGACACTCCCACAAGGGTGGCCTTACCATTTATTCGGACGATCCAAGCGAAGGCTGATACCATCTGGCAGTCTCCAGCATCTATTCCGCCCATGGCTCGGGGAGATGAGAGGAAGTACATGGTGCCCTCTAAGGGGTACGAGTACCTGTACGTACACCCTGCTCCCACGTCCTCCAATCGGTTAATGAAAGGGAGCGCCTTCGCCAGCAAGCCCCTGCCCTAAAAGCAAAGGAGGCTAGGCGCATGGATTTATTGGGGCGTAAAATCTACTCTGCCAGGGGCCTCCAACTCAGGGTGGCAAACCAACAAGCCCTGCTTAGCCGCTATAACTATAACACCTGGGCGGCAGTTGAGAAATTCACAGAGCTAGTCCCCCAAGACTCGCGCCAAGAGTTTGCGGCCCTTTCGGAAGAAGGAAAGAAGGTGGCGAGAACTTCTCTCCAGGCCTCATTAGACGCAGCCGACTCCGCGGCCAGAACTCTGGCTGCAGGAATTACCATGAGGCGAATATCATGGCTTCAGGTGTCAGGCCTTCCACCTGAATTGCAGCATACGATACAGGACTTGCCCTTCGAAGGTCAGGGCCTATTTTTGGAAAAGACTGACCCTAGGCTGCAGAGTCTGAAGGACAATAGGGTGATCATGCGCTCGCTCGGGATGCACACACCGCAGACTCAGCGTAGACCCTTCCGGCCCCACCCTCCCTGGTGTGTGCAGGGTGCTGTTCCATCCGCCCCAGCCTTCTGTGGCCCTGACGACGGATGCGTCATCTCTCGGCTGGGGTGCTCACCTTGGACATCTTTGCACTCAAGGCCTTTGGTCATCTCAGGGGCTGGCCTTGCACATCAATGTCCAAGAGTTGAGAGCAGTCCGCCTTGCGTGCCAGGCATTTCAATAGCATCTGCAAGGCCGTTGTGTTTCAGTGTTCACAGGCAACACAATGGCCATGTATTACATAAACAAACGGGGGACACGGTCCTCCCCCCTTTGTCAGGAAGCCATTCAAGTCTGGGACTTTAGTATAGCCCATTCGATAGACCTGGTAGCGTCCTTTCTCCCAGGGGTTCGGAACGCTCTGACGGATCGTCTCAGCAGATCCTTCCACACTCACGAGTGGTCGATCCGTCCAGACATTATTCATTCTGTTTTCCGGAAGTGGGGATTTCCCCACATAGACCTGTTTGCTTCCCACGAGAACAGGAAATGCCAGATGTTCTGCTCTTTCCAAGGTCTCTCCCTGGGCTCGATCTCGGACACTTTCCTGATACCGTGGACGAGCCAACTGCTTTACGCCTTTCCACCATTCCCGCTGGTTCACAAGGTCCTGCTAAAGCTCCGCAGGGACGGAGCTCGCTTGATCATGATCGCCCCAGCGTGGCCCAGGCAGCACTGGTACACCATGTTGCTCGACCTATCGATAGCCAGCCCAATTACCCTGCCTCTTCTCCCAGACCTCATAACTCAGGACCACGGCAGACTTCACCACTCTGACCTGCAGTCTCTTCACCTCACGGCATGGCTCCTGCGTGATTGAGCCAGTCAGAGTTATGCTGCTCTGCCTCAGTACAACAAGTACTTCTGGATAGCAGGAAACCTTCCACTTGGTCTACGTATCTGGCCAAGTGGAAGTATTTCTCCTGCTGGTGCGAAACACAAAATGTTACTCCCACTGAGGTCTCAATCCCCACCATCCTGGACTACCTCTGGTCTCTCAAACAGCAGGGCCTAGCGGTATCATCATTGAAGGTGCACTTAGCAGCCATTTCTACCTTCCACCCAGGGGAGAGTGGCTGCACCATGTTTTCAGACCCTATGGTTTGCAGGTTCCTCAAGGTCTTGGAGCACCTATAACCCCAAGTACGCCACCCTGCCCCTACCTGGGACCTAAACCTGGTCTTAACCAGACTTATGTCTCCACCATTCGAGCCATTAGCAACTTGCTCGCTGCTATACCTGTCCTGGAAGACAGTTTTCCTCATAGCCATTACATCAGGCAGACGAGTCTCCGAGCTTCGGGCGCTCACAGTGGACCCACCGTGTACTATCTTTCACAAGGACAAGGTGCAGTTGCGACCACACCCAGCTTTCCTCCCGAAAGTGGTATCGGCCTTCCATATCAATCAGGACATCTTCCTTCCGGTCTTCTTCATGAAGCCGCACTCATCACGACGGGAGCAACAACTGCACTCCCTAGATGTCCGTAGGGCACTCGTATTTTATATCGAACGGACGAAGCCCTTTCATAAATCGCCCCAACTCTTTGTCGCAGTGGCAGACCGAATGAAGGGCCTACCTGTCTCCTCCCAGAGGATCTCTTGGGTGACGGCGTGCATCCGCACTTGTTATGACTTGACCCATGTTCCCTTGGGCCATCTCACCGCACATTCTACCAGGACTCAGGCTTCATCTGCTGCCTTCCTGGCTCATGTACCCATCCAGGAAATATGTCACGCAGCTACCTGGTCCTCAGTCCACACCTTTGCTTTGCAGTATGCTCTCGTTCAACAGTCTAGAGATGATACAGCCTTTGGCTCAGCAGTTTTGCATTCTGCCACATCTCACTCCGACCCCACCGCCTAGGGAAGGGCTTGGGAATCACCTAACTGGAATGGATATGAGCAATCACTCGAAGAAGAAAAGACGGTTACTCACCTTTGTAACTGTTGTTCTTCGAGATGTGTTGCTCATATCCATTCCAAACCCACCCTCCTTCCCCACTGTCGGAGTAGCCGGCAAGAAGGAACTGGGGGGCCGTTGGGTCAGCAGTTGTATATATCCAGCGCCATAGCGGCACCACTCCAGGGGGCGCCCAGCCGACCCACCGAGTGTTGCTAGGGTAAAAATCTTCTGACAAACATGCACACGGCGCGCGCACACCTAATGGAATGGATATGAGCAATACATCTCAAAGAACAACAGTTACAAAGGTGAGTAACTATCTTTTCTAGAGGCAGGTGTAAATATGCAGGCAAGAATCAGTCTAGAGATGACGAGGTTATTTCAGTCAGTGAGGATGAGGCCCTCTTCTAGCAGTTGAGCTGTGAACACCAAGGGAGGAAACACCTGGCATTTGTAGTGGGACATTAGACCCTGTGGGGGAAAAAAATGCAGATGTTTCATAGAACTCGTTGCTCTGGACATAACTTCATCATTTGGTCATCAGTCTGACCCCACCATTGGATCTCCTCCAATAGCAGTAGAAGTGCATGGTGAGCAAGCCCTCAGTGCCCCTTTTGGCATTGCAGCATGTTACTCATGCCTTTAGGTACCTGGATTAATCCTTGAATGCATTTCTCCCCTTCCAGTTGTAAATTGGGGGAGTCCATCACACAGTTCAGCAAAGCCATCTTAGATAAATTGAAATACTTCTTCAAAGATCTCAAGAACAAGCTCCGGGAAAAAGGCAGAAACACAGAACCAGTAAACATCATTCAGAGGCATCAAATGGAAGCTGTCCAGGCTTTGGTAAGATTGGCAAGGGGTTCCATGCAGTGGATACCCTTCAGAACTTGTCTGTTGTGTGTTGGGTAACTATGGTGAGGATGCCTCACGCTTTGCAGTTTGGCCTGTGCTTACTATAGGGAATCTGCAAATGCTCAAGTAACGTAACTGTCTTGAGTAATGGGCAAGTTTTGGTAAGCAGCCACTATATTTGAAATAAGAGAACTTTTTGTAACATACAATACTGATTTTTCCTTCCTCCACTTCCCAGCTGTGTAACTTTCTCCTGGATCAGATGGAGTACATCAATAAAAGGCAGCGTGGTATATCCCGTGTCCTGACACCAGAAATACAGGCTAGCATGAAACAGACATATGCAGGTAGGAAAATCCTATAGCTGGGCTAAGTCTGGCTTCCTTTGCATTTATTTACTGAACAGGGAAGCAAATTGTAGCAGTGACACTAACCATCCGTGCAATGGTGAATTCTGCCAGTTAGTACTGGAAAGAACGGTTCCCAAGCTGGTAGTATGGAAATCTGTATGTTGGTAGAGTCACTACACTACTCCTGTTGAATCAGCTTGTCCCACTTTTATTACTTAAATTTCAAAGGCCTGGCTCAAAGGGCTCACTTTAAATTCTTATTCTACAGAGACTGCAGGTCCCAACAGAGATGACCCATGCCTGTTGATAGTGGAAGGGGACACAACCCTGAAACAGCTCGAGTAATGTCCCCACCTCCCCCCCAGCAGTGCCTCCCTCCCAGGAAGCAGTGGCCCCTCCCTGCAGATCCCAGCTGTTCCTCCTGCCTCTCCCTGCCTGCTCAGCTGTTCTGCAGGGAGGAGGCCCAACCACACCATGTGATCAAGCAATCTGGAGGAGAGCACATGACCCTCCATGTCCGTCCGTCCCCCCCCAACTCCATACACACATTGGTGCTTCTTTTTGATCCAAGTGGCCATACTAAACTGCGTGTTGGGATGGAAGCCACACCTCTATTAGATTGCAGTTTCCATTTTAGTAGTCATTGTGTGGCACCAGGCATCCTGACAGATTACCATTCCGGCCATTGGTTGAGTAGCATGCGGGCAAGGCTGCACCAACACATGTAAAATTATGTGCTGACGTTTAAATACCATCTCTCTCCCGTAGCTTGTAGCCAAGTGAATGGTCCTGGCAGTTTCCAGAGAATGAAAGATCTTATGCAACGGCATGTTCGCAATCAGAAGGAGACCATGTTTAACTGTGTGACTGATAAATTACGGCACCAGCTTGACCTGCTCCAGGTGAGATGAAACAGAATTAGCACTCTTCTGGAAAGTAGCTGGCCTTGTACAGTGTGATAGAACTGCTGCCTCTCAGGTCACAGGACCATGCTGTTTAGCATGACTTAGAAGAAGCATTGTAGCTTTCCCATTTGCAGTTAAGTAGCAAGAATGGCAGCCAGTATTAGAAGTGGACCCCTCCCATTCTGTTTAGTTGCAGTATTTACTGGGGTTTTAGCCCTGGTACGATTCCAGTGCTATTAGTAATCGTGCTCAGTGTGGAGAAGGGAGAATAACCTGCAAGAAACTGTGACTGGATGGAAAGTTTTCTGCTGTCTGTGAAAGATTTTGTGTGAAACGCCTATAGACAAGCTTATGGGGACAATACCCTAGGGCTACCTACCATGATTGTTGTCTCCAGTTCCTTTCACATTTGACTCCTAGTGCTTTTAGGTTGTTCGAATCAGTAAACTGACTTATTTATGGACTACTAGTAATCAGATTTCTATTATTACAAACCACTTTTCATAGGGTCATATATGCCTGTTACAGTAGAACTTCAGAGTTACAAACTGGCCAGTCAACCACGCACCTCAATTGGAATCGGAAGAATACAATCAAGAGCAGCAGAGACCCAAAAAACCAGAGCCAATATAGTACAGGACTGGGTTAAATGTAAACTAGTAAAAAAGAAAGGAAAGCAGCATTTTCCTTCTGTTTAGTAAAGTTTCAAAGCTGTATTAAGTCATTGTTCAGTTGTAAAGTTTTAAAAGAACAACCATAACGTTTTGGTCAGTGTTACAAACAACTTTTATTCCCAAGGTGTTCATAACTCTGAGGTCCTACTGTATATTTCAGTATGCTTTAGCGGTAAAACATACTTAGAATTAAACAATAAATAAAATATATCTTCGAGTGAGGTTTGAAAAGAAGTGAAGAGGCAGAGAGAGACAAGAAATCTACTACAGTTCAGACAGCAGACAGCATTGCATGCTGGTTTTGGTCGTCTCCAGGGGTCATGCTTCTATATTAAAGATGTGCTTCAGCAAAGTTGAGTACCTCTGCATTAGCAAACATATAATTTGGACCTGATTTTAAACATCAGATTTTAAAATTTATTTGTAGTTTCACTAATTGGTTGTTTGCTCGCTAACATAGTCCTCAGACTGCAGTCTGTGATCTGCAGGTATCACATTATGCAGATTATTCCTCTTTGCTTCCAGCTGTTTCTAGGCTACTGGTGGCAAAGAGCCCTGGTGCCCTATACAAGTAGTTGGAAATAAGGAAGAGGAGCCAGCCTACCCTGTGCATGTTGTGTAACTGAGAACTGGAAGGGAATGGGTCCATTGGGTTGCAAATGGCAGAGGAGGCAGGTCCACAAGACCATAAAAATATGAGCTCACCAAGTGTCTGTGTAGATAAACAGGAGAGGGAGGCATGTGTCCCGGATACTTAACGTACAGGGTTTCTGCAACGTGAGCCTTCTCGCCTCTGAGTTTCGCTCTCTCCCACCCCAGGGATTATCAAAGAGATTTAGTCTGATTAGAGTGATCTAGTGATGAAGCCAGCCTACTAAACAACAGGGGCCCTGCTGACTAAAAGAGAATTAATATCCATATTGAAGAAAATTAGTGTGTAACGTGAAACCTTGAAGCCTTGTCTTGTTTCAGGTATACATCGGTGGTAGTTTTGAGTGCTTGGTTCAGGAATTGACTAAATCCTTGACTCTGCAATTTGAACCAGTGCTGAAGCCTGTCCAGAAAAATGATGGAATTATTCCAGGTAAATTTTTCCAGGTTCTTGCTTATGCATTGGCTTCTTGTTGTCACTGTAAACAGTGTTTAGAGTAAATGCTGCAAATAAAGACACAGCATCACAGCACTCACACCTTCTTGTGAAGCAGTTAGAGGCTGATTACATATGTGAGCTATAACAAGTCGGCATTGCTGAAGCTAATTCAGTAATCTCATACTTCAGAGTGTGCTGATAGAATATGTGCTGTCTACGTTTTGAACTGTATTGCTCTTGTACTAAAATGAGAGCTGAACTGTACTTTGCCATCCTTAAAAAAATAGTTTTGCCTTTGTCAGATTTGGGCTACGTACTTGCCCCTTCTAGCGGTGTGTCCCTCAGAGGCAGACTTTGCACACACAAGCATAATTGTGTATACATAAACTGAAAGGGGAAGATGCACAAGCATGGCTCTTTCAATCATGCAGACATTACCAATGGCACCTCTCCTCTCCTGGGAATGGGCTGCCAGCTGCACCAGGTGTGCCTTCTACACAGATACAGGGTGCAGTGTATCCACTGGAGTATTACACAAAATCTGTTACCTGGCAGTGTTCCAGTTCCATAGCTTATTGGGAGCAGTACTGTCATGGTACAATCCCCCACTCTGAACCTTAGCGTCCAAAAGATGGGGTACCAGCATGAATTCCTCTAAGCTCAATTACCAGCTTAGTACCCATAGCGCTGCCACCAACCAGGAATTCCAGTGCCTGGTACATTCTGGTCCCCCCAGAACCTTGCCCGGGGACCCCCAAGACCCAGTCCCTCTGGATCTTAACACAAGGAAGGTAAACGCTTTCCTTCACCGTTGCCTCTCCCAGCCTTCCCCTCCCTGGGTTACCCTGGAAGATCACTGTGATTCAAACTCCTTGAATCCTGAAACAGAGAGGAAAATGCACCTTCCCCCCTCCTTCTCTCTTCCTCTCCCAGATTCTCCCTGAGAGAGACAGTAATCCTAACACAGAGAGAATTTAGCCTCTCTCTCCCCCTTCCCTCCTTTCTCCCCACCAATTCCCTGGTGGATCCAGACCCAGTCCCCTGGGGTCTCACCAGAATAAAAAAACAATTATGTTCTTAAACAAGAAAAGCTTTTAATTAAAGAGAGAAAAACAGTAAAAATTATCTTTGTAAATTTAAGGTGGAAGAGGTACAGGGTTTTTTAGCTATAGACACTGGGAACACCCTCCCAGCCTAAGTATACAAGTACAAATTAAAATCCTTTCAGCAAAAATACAAATTTGAACTCCTTTCAGCCAAGTGCACAATTAAAAACTCCTTCCAGCCAAATGCACATTTGCAAATAAAGAAAACAACCATAAGCCTAACTCGCTTTATCTATCTAGTACTCACTATTTTGAACTTATAAGAGCCTGTATCGGAGAGATTGGAGAGAAACCTGGTTGCACGTCTGGTCCCTCTGAGCCCCCAGAGTGAACAACAACCAAAATCTAACAGCACACACAAAAACTTCCCTCCCTCAAGATTTGAAAGTATCCTGTCCTCTGATTGGTCCTCGGGTCAGGTGACAGCCAGGCTCACTGTTCTTGTTAACCCTTTCCAGGCAAAAGAGATATGAAGCAGTTTTGTTCTATTAACTCTTACTTATCTGTTTATGACAAGTACAATTCATGTTAATGCTACCCATTTCTTGCTGTGGAAAGCCTGGCTTCAATGTGCCTTGCATTTATAACAGGTGCAGCTTTGAATTGTTAGGACTCCTGGTCAGCGGAGGGAATAACGTTTGTTCCTTTAATGTTTTGTCCAGATTTAGTGAACATCTGTGCCAAAGTCAGCAAGATTTGTAAAATATCTCGTGTAGATTATGTTCTTCCCAACCTCAGCCAGACAGAAAGCTGTTCTGTACCTGCTTCTCCTGGGAAAGAGCTGCCATTAAAGAGGGAGCTGCGGGAAGGCTTGGATCCCCCAGACTTCTTGGGAAAGTGCAATATCATCCGCATTGGGACCATGTCACTCTCTCACATTAATCCCATTCAGGTACTGAATTTAAAAGCATGTCTTCCTTGGGTTGGGAGGGATGTTAAGTAGGATCAGATTTATGTGTCCAAGAGAGAAGGCACAAGAGAAACCGACAGAAATCTTCTGCCAAAGTGGTGTGAAACTTTGAGCCCTGTTATTGTAAGTGCTACACAGTCAGAATATATGGTACATCCTATTTCTGTCTCAAAAGATTAACTGGCATAATATAGTATACCCGTGGATTCCATGCTAGCAGGAAGGATTTCCTTTTTCTGCTCCAATATTAGATGAGAGAGATTCTCCCTTCTTGAAATTTATCCTCTCTGGATATGTTCATTCTTTCTGTGTCCACTCTCTACCATTGGGCAGGTTTGAACACATTGTGAAGCTGTTTCTTCTTTCAGTAGTTAAGGTTTTAACTAGATATCGCAGGTAAGTTTGATTTTGGTCCTTTGCCGAGCCCTAACTTGTTCAGAATAAATCCTTTCTACCAGAAACTTCTTGTGTGGAGCATCCTGACACAGAGTTTTTTCCCTTATATTTGAGATTAATTGGAGATGTGAGAAGTTGGAAAATAACTTATCTTCTTGAAGTCTAACTTTTGTTAAGGCCCTAGGAACGCAGGCCCCCACCCCCTCCCCATTTTATTCATTCATTGGTCCTCAATGAAAGTTAGTGCCTTTGAGTACTTCTGAAATGCTGCTGGCTGGCTTTTAGATTTGGATTTATCTACCACAGACCTGGAACTGCTGTGGCTTCCTTCAGCGCTTTTTATAAAGTTTGCCAGTTGCAACACTTGGTTTGAATATTTTAGAGACCTATTAATTGACATTCCAGACCAAACTAGATGTTCCTTTAGTACTGTCTTCTGCCTCTGAGGTCTTGTCTATACTTACAGCGGTGTCAATTTAGCGGGTCTGGTGAAGACCTGCTAAGTCAACGGCAGAGCGCTCTCCCATCAAGTCTGTACTCCGTCTCCCCAAGAGGCGGAAGGTGAGTCGGCGGGAGAGTGTCTCCCATTGACACAGCGCAGTATAGACACTGCTGTAAGTCGACCTAAGTTTACGTCAACTTCAGTTACATAACTGAAGTAGCATAATCTAGGTTGGCTTACAGCTTTAGTATAGACCAGCCCTGACATTGACTGCTACCAGATGCTTCAGAGGAAGGTGCAATGTCATACACAATTGCAGAATAGCCTCTGAGGAGACACTTTCCAAAAGTATTTGCAATGTCCAGAGACATTATGTTGCCAGATTCCCCTTTATCTACTATTTTGTTGACGTTCATAAAGAATTTTAATAGAGAGGTGTAAGCTTCGTTTACAGAAGGTGTGCTGGCTTGGCCTGTCCTCATTCATGTAGGTGTTTTATAATTCTCTTTATTTCTACCAATGAGCCTTAATATACTCCCAGATCAACAGCTACTGCCAGCTAGACAGAGCGCTCAACTCCACCTACCCTCCGAAGTATGCAGTAAATGTTACACTCTGAATTACCTTCCTTGTGCACTTCCAGATAGAGTTCAAGGTCTTCATCATGAAAGTGTTATAAATATATCAAATTCTGGCGTGAAAGTACACAGGAACCATACATTGAATGGTTACTATTTGCATCTCCTGTATCTATATTGCTGAGTAAACCATGGGTATATAAATGGTTGGTGGAATTATGGAGTTAGTGATAAAGTTGTTTGGGGGTCTTAACTATGAAAATCTGGAAATTGAAACATGAGGGTTTTTTTTAAATCTAATAATTGTATCATATATTTACATCCTTAATGGTTTCTAAATGAAATATTTTAACTGCAAATTGTATTACCCATTTCTCAATTGCAGTGTATTTTATTAACTCATAGAGGCTTTTAGCAAAATAAATTCAAAAACTGATCTTCAGGAGAAAGCAAAACCTGTCATCCATTTCAGGGCTTCTCTGTGAACATATCTTAGAGTTCCATTCAGGAGTCAATACTGTAAAATGAGACAGCCACAACCTTGATTTTAAATGTCTTTTCTCACTGTTCTATTTGCCAGTCAATGAGTTATCCCCTAACACATCTGTCTCTGGTATTTTTAAGATATCCATGCAAGATGTCACTGTCACTATGACAGGTTAGTAACCTACTTCATTTTTATTTTTTTGCACACCCTCCTTTTTCCACCCCCCCCCCCATTTATAAACTGCAAAATAGAAGGGTTTTCTTCAATCCCTTGAAGTTAGTATTTAAAACTCCCAAGAACGAAACTTTTGACCATTGCTTCTGCCTTGGCTATGAAGCATTGGGACATAGCACACAGAAGCAAGGTCTCTCTGGTATGGGGACATTCCCTGGGCAGTATGAATTGATCCGAATGATTGCCTTTTAGAATTGTTGGTCTCACTGAATCCATTCACACCTTTCTGGCATAGCTGGATACATTCCTATTACTTCTCCAGCTGTACTCCCTGGAGAGAGAGAGAGAGAGAGAGAGAGACTAGAATTTCATGCCACTCTTTTTCCTACACACCATTTTAGGGCTTGGAGCACCCCGGGGATACCCTGTAGGTAAATCTTAGTAACCAGGAGTTCCCAGCCTGGCATATTGCATTGGTGCTCCTAGAAAGGTCCTGGTCACTGGCTTTGAGGAGTTAGTCATTACAGTGTTTAATACCCACTGCCATTCTCCACTGAGGGGTTTTTTCTTTGTATACTTTAAAATTATATTTCATTTTAGAATATTCAATGAACAGATAGTTAATCTCTTATTTGGGAGGCTTAAGTAGGTTTTTGATATGAGGATATATTCTTTCCACCTGGACAAAGCACATAATATAAATTTAAACTAATAGAACAGTAACAGCACCATCCTTTGACTGTGGCACCATATTATGTTCAGAGATTTTGAAACACTGAATACAGTTTTGCTGTCATAGAAGCATAAATGTGAGTATATTTTTAAATGCTCGTCTTTCTTCTTCCAAAGATAATACTACCATGACTCTTCCGTTCAGCAGCGTGTATCTTTGTGAATGTTGCTTCCACCTGTATTATTTGATCCTTCATCTCTCTCCTGCGTTGGCCAAGAACATTTACTCCAGATTGGGAGCCCAGGCATCCAACCCAAGTGAGTGGGAATGGGAATGCCTCCCGGGTGGTGGTAATGTCTTGAAAAACAATCTAGATAAACCTGTGAACTATTGAAGCGCTGTTTGTACAAGGTTTTGTTTCCATATCTCCACTGGACGAATGTGCCATATACAGTAATTCTTCACTTAACGTTGTATTTATGTTCCTGAAAAATGCGACTTTATGCGAAACTCTGTTAAGCGAATCCAATTTCTCCATAAGAATTACTGTAACTGGGGTGGGGGTGGGGGGAGGTTAGGTTCCAGGGAAATTTTTTTCGCCAGACAAAAAACATTATATACATATACAGTATAAGTTTTAAACAATTTTAAACAAACAGTTTAATACTGTACACAGCAATGAATGTGAAACTTGGTTGAGGTGGTGGAGTCAGAGGGTGGGATATTTCCCAGGGAATGCCTTACTGCCAAATGATTAAGTAGGACTCAGCTAAGCCCTCAAGGGTTAATGCGCTGTTGTTAATATAGCCTCACGCTCTACAAGGCAGCATGGACTGAGGCAGGAGGGAGGAAACACAATAGATGCAGGGCAGTAGCTGCAAACACTTTCCTGCAAAAACTGAACATGATGATGAGCCCATGCTCTCCAGCTGGAGCGCACCACTCCCTCCTCTTGACAGCACATGCACAAGTGCTGGCTTTCCAAAGTGCTGGAGGGTGCATGCATGAGTGAGTGAGTGAGTGAGAGATGCATTGCCCCTTTAAGTACGCTGACCCCACTTCAAGTACTTAAGCAGACCCCTTTTAAGCAGATCAGACAGAAAGCAACAGCTTCCAGCAAACTCCCTCCATTCTACCTCCTAGCCCTGTCCCCCCTCCTCCACTTTGTGGTACGAGGTGTGTGTGGTTGGGGGCGGGGGGCAGGAGCAAGGGGACATCCTGGTATCAGCACCCCTCTCACCCGCCTCCTCCAGCAAGTAGGAAGCTCCCGAGAGCAGCTCCAAGGCAGAGAGTAGGGCAGGAGCAGCAGGGCAGTGTGGGGTGGGACAGCTGAATGGCTGCTGGGCAGCTGCTGAGCCACACATCTTACAGGGAATTTAGGGGAGCTGATGGGGGTGGGGGCATGGGGGGTGCTGGTTCTAATCCCCAGAAGGAGGAACTGCTCTTCCAGAGAATCCTGCAAGCAGTGGACAAAGCAGGCAGCTTCCAAACGACGTTATAAGGGAGCATTGCACAACTTTAAACGAGCTTGTTCCCTAATTGATCAGCAATGTAACAACGTTAACCAGGACAATGTTAAATGAGGAGTTACTGTACTGTAATTTAGAGTCTGAACGCTACAATGAGCTAATGTGTTTTGCAATGGTAGATGTGCCTTGTCTTCCCTGTCCTAAGTGGTGGAGGGGGAAACCACACATACACCCACATTAGCTTTTTCCATCTGTCGTTATCATAATCAGGTGTGGAGCCAGCAGGAGTTTCTTTGAAGTTCTCTTGCTGTGTCTTCTATATGGAGCAGTATCTATGCTAATCTGAGTTATTCCATAGACCTAGTATTGCTGTGCTACATAAACCATATAAACATTCTGAGACTTCCACCGAACATCTTGGATTCCTAGAAACAACAGCCAGTAGGAAGTGGGGGGGAGTGATAGAAAAATCTCCTTCACACTTCTGAGATTAGTTTATGTTGTGCTATGTAATGTAGTTTAATTGTACTGTCTTTATACCTAGGTAACCAGGAGGCTCTCATTATCCTGGACAAGCCCCAGGACCCATCATCTTTCCATAGCTTGATAGAATTCATTTCGGCAAGACATGGGGGCATACCTTGGTTCCGGGAACTAAATCTGCAGCAGGGAAGAGAGAAACTGGAATCTCTGGGGGTGTACTACACTGTCAAAGTGAGCCATCATAAGTTCTGCATTCTGGAGGTGGGAATTTCAGGGTGACTATCAGAAAACAAGCTTGTTTCCAAAGAATGAATGAATTGGAGGCTGTTTGCTGGGAAAGCTGGTATTATCAGATACTTGAGTTCCACAGGTGAGAGCCAGCCAGTCCTGAAGAGTTGTCCTGAAAGACTTGAGGCCTTCCCCTACATGTTAATAGATCATCTACTCTTGAACAGATTCTTCAACCTCAAGTAGAATCTAGTTCTAGTGACATAGTGAATTCTCACTGTCTTGCAATGATTTTTTGGTTTTTTTTTTTTTTTTGTTTTTTTTTGTATTTATCCATCAGACCTACTTCCTAATCAGCCAGACATGCATGACTTAACTACAAACTCCCATACTGTATTTGTACCTTTAGTTTAGCTAGCCACCACAACAAGCTTGCTGTGCTGTGCTGTGCTGTGCTGTTGCAAGGCTGCACTTCTGGGAGACTCTTGAATGTAACCACTCTAACATCCACAGTTTGATCATGGATCCCTGCCCCTGCCAGATGTTGAACGATATCCCACCTACAGAAATTCTCATTTGCTTTGTATCTTGTGATGATGGAGACAAAAAATTCCTTCATGGTGTTTAGTCACTCATCTTTCAGGAATTCTGATCTCTTGAGCTGAAATTATCTAGGGTTAATCTCTATCTGAAGGTGAATTATTTTTGGAAAGTCTTTAAGCAACGCTTTGTAATTTAACTGACTTACGAGCCTTTGAAATATATGTGCTGTTCTGAGTAGACTTCTGCGTACATCGTCTCACTGCTTTTTATAAAGTGTACAGCAAAAGGCGGCCATGCCGTGCATGCGTATGCAGGTATCATAACCTGCATAGAGTGGAATTGTAAACTGTTATGGGCTCAGCTATTGTTCATCTTGTTCAGAGCTCCTGGAACTCTCACTGTGTTTTAGCTGAATTCTGGGGGAAAAAATCCATATTCTTTTTTAAACCAAAGAAAGAACCCAAGGAAATTCCATACAAAATAGGTTAAGAAAGCACTGGAGATACATGGTTAAGAATGCAAAAGTTAAGGTTGCTGCAGGCTGCATTTTAGCACGTTCAGTTTAGCAGGTATTTAATATTTGTCTCTTCCCTAGGACTTAAAATATGATGACGAAGAAAAGGCTCTTGAGGTCCCACCTTCCAGTTTGCCATCAGATCAACCAACCATCTTCACCACTGCACAGCAGCCCCTGCTCCCTGGCATGAAGTTATATCCATATGGCAGAAAGAGAGGAGGAGGAGAGATCCAGTCACAGTTGGAGAAGAAGCACAAAGGCAAAACCATAGAACAAAGCTCAGAAGTGGATCCTGTTGGATTCCATCTACCAAGGTAACTGCTTGGTTACCTCGGGGCTTCGCTGCTCAGATAGCAGTGTTTTCAGTGCAGAGTCTCAACAGCATCAGCAGATACTGCAGCACGCTATCATACATGATCCCCTGTCTCAGCTTAAATACAGTTTAAATACTTAGCAGGCCTTGTCAGAAAATCACATTTTTAGGAGCTCAAAAGTCTGCACAAAAATTTCAGCTCAAGATTGAAATGTGTCCTGCAAAGTCTAAGCTTAGAAGAGAGACTTGGTGACAAAATGTAAATACAATTAAAATTGGATATTTTCAAGTTTATAGACTTCAGAGCCGGAAAACGCTCATTACCGGTTGCTCATCCAATCCAGCCTCTCACTTTTCCTCTGCCATTATAGTGTAGTTTCCTATAGTCATTCCACATGGAAACCTCAGCTTTACCTCCTTCCTGCCCATGGGCACTCGCAGTACACCTTGGCTCATGGAGGTAGAGCCCTGGTTGGTGCAAGGGGGAAGGGTGTATGCTAAATGAGTCTGTCTCTTCTGTCTCTTCTAGATTCAAATGTTATACTTCTGTTTGCTTGGTTACTGTTGTATTGAGAGGAATAGCTTAATAGCACAATCCAGTTCATTTTCTTGTAGAAGTTGATTGCCTAAGGCAATAGCTGCACAGCACTGGGAAGGTGCTTCCCAGTGTGGCCAGACAGACGCACTAGCTCTGCTCAGGCTGGTGCACTAAGAATAGCAGTGTGGCTGTGGTGGCTGGGATTGAGCCGGAGGGTCAGGTGGGATTGTGTTCAGGCAGTAGCCTGAGCAGCCTCCTGTGGCTGCACTGCTGGTTAAATGGTCTTTAGACCTAGCTGGGGAGTGCCCTCTGTCCACCTTTTTCTTTTTATGGGGCACCTGGAGCAAGAGCAGTGCCCCACTGATGCCTGCCTGCAGGCGGAGCCGTGGCAGTGCTGAGGGTCTGTAACTGAGTCCTTCCTCGGCACCGGTTCGCGTCTCAATGGTTCCAGCGCACTGCGCATGCGGTACTTGAGGCCAGGTCCAGTACGGCGGGTTCCAACTGGGCTCTAAGTGCTGCCTCCATAAGTAGGACTTGGAGTCGCTGCTCTCAGTCCTTAAGGATCCGGGAGCGAAAACCCTGACAGATTTTACAGCAGTCCCTGACATGCCCCTCGCCAAGACACTTAAGGCACGAGTTTGGGTCACTTCTTGGCATAAACTTGTCACAGTCCGAGCACAGTTTAAAGCCCAGGGCCAGGGTATGCCTCAGTGCCTGGGAAAGCACATCGGGGGAAAGCCCCCAAAAGGAAACTTATAAGAAAAGCTATCTACACTAACCATAAACTACTGCTAAATCTAACTGTGTACATGGAGAGACATTGCAAAGCCCTCGCTTGCTGAGGCAGGAGCAGTAGGGAGTTCCAGCCAGCCGTCACAGGCGGTAAGAAGGAATTGAAGGAGGGTGGGTCGGGTTGGCAGGGCACTATATTGGGTGCCATGGAGGCATGACTCCAGGGGGCGCCCAGGCCAACTCTACAGATACAGCTAAGGGAAAAATCTTACAGCTGTCGTGCACATGGCACACGCATACCTGATTGGAACTGATGTGAGCAAGCACTCGAAGAACTGGAGCTTTAGCTGAATTGCAGCAGGTCTATCCCCAAAACGCCTCCATCCAGATCTTAATGAAGGCTTGCATCCGCACCTACAGGCACTCCAGGACAGAAGGGAATCTCAAAATCGTTAATGTGGAATCCTGCTCTCCTCCGCACTAGGCACACAGCAGAAGGCAGGGCAGGCTGCTGCTGGAGGATGCTCTTGGAAGCATGAGATTGAGAAATCTGCATCATGTGATGCTGTATCTGCCCCAGGAAGCATTGCAAACATTTCAAAGCACCCTGCGGCCAGTTGCACAGTGGGATAGCTATGCACAGAGCACTGCTCTCTGTCTCAACACAAGAGGTGCTAGTGTGGATGTGATCTGTCGACACAAGGAACATAGCGTTGATGTGCAACAGCAGTTTAATTAAAGCTCACCGGCCTGCTGCTGTGAGGACATACAGTTCCTCTCCAACTCTTCGTGGCTGTGATGAACAGAATGAAGGATCTTCTCTCTTCTCAGCAGATTTCATCATGGATCACATCCTGCATACATGAGTGCTATAACTTGCTAGGCGTTGCTGCCCCTCCAATCACTGCGCACTTCACCAGGGTGCAGGCCGCTTCAACGGTGTTCCTGGCTCACGTTCCTACCCAGGAAATTTGCAGAGCAGCAACATGGTCTTCTGTACACACTTTCACTGTGCAATCACCCAGCAGGCCTGAGACGACACGGCATTTGATAGAACAATGCTCCAATTCCACAGTTCCTGGAGCTTTGGGGGGAGAAGGGGAAACAGACGTGTCTGTGTGGCTGGATGCAGGGCTACGGAGTTCAAAATAGTGAGCAAACTGGTCACGGTGGGCATTGTGGGATACTTCCTGGAGGCCAGGTGAACGCAGTGTTTACTCTAACACTTCATTGCTCTAACTTTGCCACAAACATCTTGACGCCTCTTGTCAAGGTGGTTTTATTTTGTCAGCAAAACGAGAGTTTTGCCGCTAAAAGGAGCATTGTAGTATGTACACCTCCACTGCTTTGCCAACAAAACTGTGTAGTGTAGACAAGGCCTATGTTTCCAGTGGGTATTGAATTAGCAGTGATGTGAGCTCTATTTTAGTCTCTTTCAGCCTTCTGCTGTTTAAATACCCCTCCTTGATATTTTTATTTTCTCTAATTCAGCCAACACATTCCTGGCAGACTGGTCTCAGCCAGAAAGTCCATGGCAAGTCACCCACAGAATGCAAGTGGAGAGTGTGCATCTGCATTTTACAAGTTGAATACAACCTCCATTTCAGGAACATCCGTGTCTGAGGCACCACCCAGCTCTCATGTAAGCAGCCTGCTTAGGAGTATGTTACAGCTGTCATGGGGAGGCAATGAGTCCCATCAGCTGGGCTGTGGCTTTCATGGGAGTTAGGCAACTGGAACCTTGTGCAATACTATAAATGCTGACTTTTGACTGGAGGATTTCATCCTTAACTAGGAACGTAGTTCCATGCATCTTTACTGGTAATGCTTATTACTCCTTCCCATTTGAGAGCTTTGTTTCCTTGTCAAAGCCTTGGGCGTCCCTTCTATTTTATAACACCACCTTGAGGGCTTTCTCTTTCCTTGCAAACTTAGGTCCCAGCCCTCTCTGATTTATTGGAGTCTGACAGGCCATAGTTGAGCAGCTAATTAAAAATGAACCACTTCTGTGGTTGCTGGTAAAGAGAAGGGTAAGAGACATGGGGGTTGGAAAATTGGGTGTATACTGAATTTTAACTCTTGGTTTATGTCCTCAGGTAACTGT
The DNA here is from genome assembly GCF_025201925.1 of Gopherus flavomarginatus. NCBI lineage: Eukaryota > Metazoa > Chordata > Testudines > Testudinidae > Gopherus > Gopherus flavomarginatus. Next base: position 301,218,480 of record NC_066618.1, on the reverse strand, counting down.
GAAGGATGAAAGAGATCTGTTTACCATTCCAAGTGCAGCAGGTAAGCAAAGGCAACTGTTAATGGTTACTGTGTCCTTGCTAGGCAAGGGACACCCAAAATGTGCCCAACCAGGAACTTCATCACCTTTGCAGCCTATGGTCAATTAAGAAATGCAGCCTGTGGAGCATACATATCTGTGCATATCTGCTCTGATCAAGGCAAACTATGCTGGACTTGTCATCTCTGTGAGATTTGCTTCCATATTGGTTAGGGTCTGAATCTTAACTGGCTTATTGCCTTCTCAGTGATCCATTTCAGAGGACCCCACTCTGTTTCTGAATGTACTTGGTTAGGTGTACAGAAAAGTGTGTGGTTCTTCGAGTGATGGTCCCTATGTGTGCATGCACTCCATGTACCTGAGACTGGAAAATTCTTACTAGCAGTGTCCATTGGTTTGTGCCTGCACCCTGTGTGTCCTTGGGCTTCAAATCGAGGGCATAAGGGGAGGTGTGGATTGACCACCTCTCAAATTCCTCCCTGCCCCTCCCTCCCTGCCCCCCCCCAAACCTGTTCCATACTTTTCCCACCCATACCAACCCTCCAAGTTCACACCCTTTTCCCTGAGTCCTAAAGAAAATGAAGAAGGACAGTGTGTTTGTGATTCTCATGGCATCCTGCTGGCTCAGGCAGTTCTGGTTCACCAGCGTCTGTCAGATGTCAGTGTTCCCGTGCATGCATATCCATTTCCAAACCTTCTAACATAGAACAGAGGCAGGATCAACTATCCCAACCCAGCATCCTTCTATCTAACAGCCTGGTATTGGGAAGGATGACGAGCTTAGAGGAATTGTGCCCCAAGGAAGTACAATCTCTACTCCGTAATAGCAGAAAACTCCCCACGAGACAGTGTTGTGGGCCTGAATGGAAGAGATTTTCTGTCTGGTACCAGCTTCGTCACATAACCCCAGAGGATTTGGACATCTCTACTCTCTTAGACTACCTTCTTTCCCTGAAGAAGCTGGGGCTATCTCTGTTCCCAGTGTCTGCATTTGGCAGCAATTAACATCTTCCAGTCCCTGATTGACAGCTACTCGGTCTTCACCCAACCTATAACTAAAATTCCTGAAAAGCCTTGCCAGAACTTTTCCTCCAGTACTGAAACCAGCACCGTCTTGGGACCTCAGCTTGGCTTTGTCAACACTCATGAATCCTCTATTTGTACCATTGGCCCCTTGCTCCCTTGTTCATCTGTCTGTGAAGGTAGCCTTCCTGACTGCAGTCACCTCTGCCAGAAGAGTGGGTGAGTTCAGGGCCCTTGTGGCAGACTCCTTATGCAGTGCTCCCTAGAGTAAGGTAGTTTTGAGGTTACACCCCAAGTTCATTCCAAAGGTTCCCTCTGAATTCCACATTAACCAGGTCATACGCCTTTTGGTCTTCTCCCCAAAACCTCACGCCATCAGGAAGGACAGGAAGTTCCACTCTCTGGACGTCCCTCAAGCCATAGTTTTCTGCCTACAAAGGACTGAACCCTCCCAGAAATCTCTGAGACTTTTGTTTCCTTTGCTGAGCAGATGAAAGGAGAAGCAGTCTCCTCTCTCAAAGTCTTTCCCAACTGATTTCTGGTTGTCTGCCTTTGCTATGATCTTGCAGGGATGATGACTTGTCAGAGTGAGGGCTCATTTGACCAGAGCCCAGACTGCTTCAGGGCCATCTCTTCAGGGTTTTTCCCTCCTGGAAATCTGTAGAGTGACAACATCAGGTTCTGTGCAGACATTATGCACTGGTGCAAGCCTTCTGCAGCTTCGTTCTTCGGTACAGTGGTCCTATGGTCAATGGTGTAATACAGGTCCTTTCACCCTCCTCCTTGGTGAATACTGCTTGGGAGTCACCCACAGTGGAATACCCATAGGAACCATCACTTGAAGAAAGAACAGTAAGGTAAATGACCGGAGTTCTTTGAAATGTGGTTCCTCTGTGTATTCCACTACCCACCCTTCACCTCTCCTGCGTCAGATCTTTTCTCTACCACAAACCACTCTCAAAAGGTATTGGAGAAGCATTCAGTCCACACCTCTCCTAATGCCTTCAGATTGGAGCACGAAGGGCACAGGTGCGGACCAAAGGTCGCTACTAGTAAGAATTTTCCAGTCTCAGTTGCACGAAGCACATGTGCACCACAATAGAATACAAATAAGGACCATACATCTCGAGGAACTTCAGTTACTGTAAAGATAAGTGATCTTTCTTTTTAAACAGGTTGTTGTTAAGAGGACTTTAAGTAGATGCCCATGTAATAGAACTAGGGTGTGCTACATGAAGGGTCTGTTTGCCATTGTAAGCAGGGCTTTAAACAGTGGAATGCTTATCTTGAGGGGAAGTCATTCTACTAGCTACAAGCAAGAGTTTTGTGTGGCTCTTTGCAGTCTGTTGCCAGCCTTAATTATGACATGGCTATCAGAGGATTGTTCAAGTTTAGGAGCTTTTATAGCAGCCCCTCATACATGTTAACCTGTTTCCCCTCAGCTACGAGTAGCTCCTGCATGTGTTTCAGAGGTAGCATTGATAGTGTTAAATGACAAGAGTACCGGGATGTGGGACCCTTTTGGGAACCTTAAGACTTGCTGAGGGGGCAGGCAGCAGAGAGAATAACTGGAGGCAGGGGAAGTTGCTTGGCCCCAGAAAGTTAACTGCATTCTGCTCCTGCTCGTGCATTGGTCCCTGCTGTAGCCAATGCTGGGAGCAGCTCGTATCTACGGAGCTTTAGGTACAGACACCTTTTTGTGGACTAGGGAGAGGAGAGAGTGTTGTCAGATAAGAATTTTTTAAAAAGAGAGAGAGAAAAGTACAGAAAGGAAGAAGCAAGACAAAGAAGGTGGAGGAGATGGGGGGATGGACAAAGACCAGATGAAAGATTGAAGGTGGAGGAGATGGGGGGATGGACAAAGACCAGATGAAAGATTGAATGGACAGAGGGGAAAGACAGTGTTGTTTTAAAGTATGTTGCAAGGGGGACAGAACAGGATCACACTCAGCCATTAGTGTTTCCCCAGTGGGATTCCAGCAAAATGTTGGAAACCACCAAACAAGAGCTCCAGAATTCACTGGTGTCAAAGCAGGACCGATGCCTCTCAAGCTAATATTTTTAAAAGCAGCAAAGAATCCTGTGGCACCTTATAGACTAACAGAGGTTTTGGAGCATGAGCTTTCGTAGGTGAATACCTACTTCATCAGATGCATGTAGTGGAAATTTCCAGGGGCAGGTATATATATGCAAGCAAGCTAATATTTTGTTCTCCTCTTGCATACAATAAAGGTATCCTCCATGTCCGAGCCAAAGAGGGTGTTTGGGGAAAGTGGCGAAGTCCAAATGCTCAGGAAGACAACAGTTCTGATGTGGATAAAATGGAGACCAATGGAAACATGCACACTGCAAAAGATTCATGGAACCCACACTAGTTTGTTGTTATACAAAGACTGTTATCTGACTTAGATACACACAATATATGAACATATATCATCAGTACCAAAAAGCTGTAGAAATAGACTCCTTCCCGTTGAAAAACTTCTGAAACTGATTGTCAAGTAACCTTACCCTGATAATTTAATACGATTTTACTGAGTGAATTCTGGGCACAGTCTCTGAAGTAGCCTGCTGCATCAGTGCCTCTTTTCAGAATGGAAGAGTTTGCATACAACAGCAAAGCTGAAGTATCCATTTGGACAATAGTTGGCTGTTTCTTGGAAGAGAAATTAAGTGAGTCAGCTGCGTGCAGAGATGATATACATGGGACTCCCCCTTTGCTAAGACACTTGACTCTAGAGTGTAGCCAACAACTCTTTGCCAGTGAAAGCCATATTGGTAAAGAAAAATTTAGAGTAACAGGCAAAGACTCATCCAAAATGCATAGAGTCAGATGCTGAGACATGGTAGCCTACATATTAATCCAAAGCAATAGATCGTCGACCCACTGATTTTTGGAGAAGAAAACAGATTGTGATTTAATCAACAGAAAACTTCTGCAATAATAAAGAACAATTTCTTCTTGTTGCCTGTAAATTGAGAGGATGGATGATGTCCCAGAAGGTAGGATGGTGCGGGAGAATCAGGTTATCCTGCCTGTAGTGAGGCTTTTCAAATACAGACAGGTTGTGCTTGAAGTTCAGCAGAAGTGGAAAGGAAGTAGGAAAGTTCTAACCTGAAAAGATAATGTGTTTTGTTTACTTAGGGGATTACGCTAATCTACATTAAAACCTGTCCCTGACCTTCTGGTGAGGTGTAACCGAAACTTCCATCTGGTGAGAGTGAGTTCTTGGAGTTACACTGTGTGTCAAATGGTGAGAAATTGCTGAGTTTTTTGTGTCCCATAAGGACATGGTGTCTGAGAGAGCCTGGAGTTGGATTATACTTTTCTGTATCATAAGGCCCTGCAGTGTTATAGTGGCAGTGGATGTAAGTGGGGCTTGATCCAAAGCCCGCTGAAATCAAGTAGAGACTCGCACTGACTTCAGTGGTCTTTGGAGCAGGTCCTGAATGAAGACAAGAATCCTTGGTGAAGAGGAATCTGTGCAGTACAGTTAAATCTTCATGGATTAACTGTTTAGTTTTGCTTTCTCTAAATATTCCCAGTTCTGATTAGTTTCATAATGGAGTCTTTGCTGAACAGAGCTGTGGAGCACAACGATCTGTTTAATAGTATTGCCCCCACCCTTCACTGTCTTGTTTCTCCTTTTTAATGTGTTTCCATCCTTTCCCTGCGATGCTGCCTCGCTGCAGGATTAGTAGTGCCGCCTGCTGCTACATTTGCAAGTGCTGTAAGAATTTTTATGCTGTTGAGCAGGGTTGTTTTTTTTTGTTTTGTTTTTAACTGAATGCAGGACTCTTTGAGGTAAAGCAGATAAACTGCTAGGATGTTAGGGACCCAGCCTGACTGAAAGTGTCTCTCAGTGCATCACTTCAGCTGGCACTGTTTTTGCCTTATACCAGTATGGTGTTTTCTAGCATTGCTTGAATCATGCATTGTATTTGTGCCTTTTTGTGTTTATAAAATAAAAATACTTGATATTCTTCCCAAAAAAAAGTATACAAGTATTGGTGATTATACTTTTGTGTGTGTGTGTGTGTGTGTGTGTGTGTGTGTGTGTGTGTGTGTGTGTGTGTGTGTGTGTGTGTGTAGGAGGCGGGGACATATTACATACTGAGAATGGCTATCACCGCATTTCTTCTTCATCCATCCTCCTCCCGCCCTCCTCCCCCTGGCTCCGTTTTCCCATCCTTGGTACCCGGACCCTTCTACACTTCTCACCGTCCCTACCTGCTCCTCTTCCCTTCTCCATACTAATCTCCCCTTTCCTTCCACCAGCACAGATCCAAGTCCTACGTTCACCCCCTTTTGTCACGGAGTGTATCTGGGGGGGTCCGGTCCTGCACCCCTCTTCCTGGGACCCACAGTGACTCTCAGCCAGCCAGTAAAACAGAAGGTTTATTGGACAACAGGAATGCAGGTTACAGCAGAGCTTGCAGGCACAGTCAGGACCCCTCAGTCGAGTCCTTCTGGAGTTTGAGGGTGCCTGGGTCCAGCATAGGATCCCCTGAATTCCCCTCATCCAGCCCAAAACCGAAACTGAACTGCCCCTCCTCCAGCCAGCCAATTCCTTTGTCCAGCTTCCCAGGCCAAGGTGCTAACCCCCTCCCCCCTACCTGGCTCAGGTTACAGGCTTAAAGATCCTGTCCCTCACCTAAAGACATCCCCGGCTCTTCCGTCCCCCATGCAGACAGCCCCTACTCCATCACACCTTTCCACTTCCCATATCCATCACCCCATGACCACTTCCGCTGCTCTTGTGCCACCATTTCTAACCTTACACACATTCTCCCCCCCTCCTCCCCACTGTCTCTGGAACACCTACTCTTCCTCTGAAAAGATTTGTCATCCATGACCTCTTTGTATCTTGCTCCCTCCAGCTCTTCGCTGTCTGAGACCTTTGTCATGTCATGTCACCCAGAACTCAAGAATCCTGGGAGCTTCGCCTGTGGAGGCACGTGATGGAGAAGGCTATGAGAGCCCTCTCCGATTTCAACCAGGAAGACCCCTGTAATCAACCTCAACTGATCAACAGTGCCCCTCCAAGTACGTTCCTTGAAGCAGAGCCCTCAACATCAGCCTAAGATCTCTTTTTTCAGGGCTGCCCTTGATGGTAGAGAGCACTCTCCTGGTGTAAAGACAAATCCTCATCCATGAAAAACACACTTCCTCCCTGAGTCTGTCCAGCTTGGGTGAGACGTCACGTATGGAACCTAAAGAACCGACTCCATTGAAGACCCCTGGATCAGAGTGCAAGACACATAGAAAGAAGGATCCGTTGGTTCTGCTGGTCACCTCGTTACTGAAGCATAAGGATAGATGTTCACTAGTTCCATCTACAAGTGCAGGTCCATACCAATTGTCTGTATTGCTTCATCTATCTAAAGACCAGCCGGTCACTGCAGATAAACCAGATCCATAAGATTTAATTACGGGAACCTCAAACACCAGGGTGTCCTGAGACTTATGTAACACCAGAGGATATATTCCTCCCTTATCTGTAGTCTCCACTTCTTTCTGGCCCGGCCCTCCTGTGGGATGTTCTTACTCCGGAGGAGGGGTCCGCACCATTGTCCAAGGAGCCATCTCCCCTCTAGCCATCTGGTAAGAGTGTCCTGGTACCTACGGCAGCACTGCTACCACTGGAGCAGGTCTTGGACTCGCATGATTCTCAGGAGATGGCCACACTGGTAGCTCCGTGGAAGCAATTGAACCCTGATAGATGGTGAGGGTAACCCTTCGACTTGCTGGATACGAACCCCCTCCTCCCAGGGACTGCTGGTACAGATTTCTTTGGGGTGCCCCTGGAACCAGTTGATCCCTCTTTCTTGCGTTATTGAGATCTGTGAGTTCCTTATGGCTTATATCTGAGCCTCACTCGAGTCCTACTGCTCCTCGCCTGCCGGTTCTGTCGGTATATGAGGAAGAGGGGTGGAACTGGATTGACGGGTCCTGACGGGTGCCTCTGCATCATCCCAGGATGAGATGGTCACTCCTCTGTTTTTGTAATAAGGAGAGAGAGCACGCGGCCTGGTGCAAGGCCTGAGGCCTGAACCAAAGTCAGCAAAAGTTATGCTATGAGCAAAAGTCTGCATTCTGTACCAGCTCTGGCCAGGTTCAGCACACAGAGGGAACTCAGGCAGCCTACACCTGACAACAGTCTTCTCCCCCGGATGGCCACTGCTGGTACCAGGAACTACTGCAGCAAATTGCCAGTGATCTATAGATACCATTAAAGGGGGTGAACAGTGAGGTGGCTGTGACGATGCTGTTCTGGTGGGACCCAACTGAGAGTGCCAATTCAGGACCAATTGCTCAAACAGGGCAGTCACAGCCCAAGGCTGGGGTTTTTCCACCTCTAAGGCAAACCAAACCAGCCAGATAAAAAGGACTTCGGTTTCACCTCACTGGCTACCCACAAGTCACACAAGCAATTTCCTTAGACACTCCAGTCTCCCAGTATCACCACCAGTGCCACCCGTCCTGGGGATGAATGGTTATGAAAACCAACACCCCAGTAAAAGAAAAAGGTTCTCTTGATCCCAAAGGACCAAGCCCCAGACCCAGGTCAATATACACATCAGATCTTACCCACAAATCACGCTGTTGCCAATCCTTTAGAATCTAAAATCTAAAGGTTTATTCATAAAAGGAAAAAGATAGAGATGAGAGCTAGAATTGGTTAAATTGAATCAATTCCATACAGTAATGGCAAAGTTCTTAGTTTAGGCTTGTAGCAGAATGGAGTAAACTGCAGGTTCAAATCAAGTCTCTGGAGAACATCCCCCACTGGGATGGGTCATCAGTCCCTTGCGTAGAGCCTCAGTTTGTAGCAAAGTCCCTCCAGAGGTAGGAAGCAGGATTGAAGACAAAATGGAGATGAGGCATCAGCCTTATATAGGCTCTTCCAGGTGTAAGAACACTTCTTTGTTCCTGCTGTGGAAAATTACAGCAAAATGGAGTTTGGAGTCACATGGGCAAGTCCCTGCATACTTTGCTGAGTCACAAGGCGTATCTGTCTCCTCTCAATGGGTCAATTGTGTAGCTGATGGTCCTTAATGGGCCATCAAACAGGCTAAGCAGAACTAACACCAACTTGTCTGGGGTGTTTCCCAGAACTGCAGCACCAATTTGAAATACAGACAGTATACAGCCAATACTTACAACTTCAACTACATGGTGATACAGACATGCAGACAGCATAATCATAACCAGTAGCCCATAACCTGATCTTAGACACCTTATATGACCCCCTTTACATAGGATTTGGCGCCACTACAGGACCTTGGTTGCAAACCATGTTCTATATGGTCCCAGTTTATATCAATAACGTCACAGTGGCAAAATTGGCAAATGATACAAAATTGTTCAAGATAGTTAAGTCCCAGGCAGACTGCGAAGAGCTACAAAGAGATCTCACAAAACTGGGTGACTAGGCCACAAAATGGCAGAAGAAATTCAATGTTGATAAATGAAAAGTAATGCACATTGGAAAATATAATCTCAACTCTACATACACAGTGATGGGGTCTAAATTAGCTCTTACCTCTCCAGAAAGATCTTAGAGTCACTGTGGATAGTTGTCTAAAAACATCCACTCAATGTGCAGCAGCAGTCACAAAAGCTAACAATGTTGGGAATCATTATGAAAGGGACAGATAAGACGGAAAACATTATATTGTCTCTATATAAATCCATGGTACACCCACATCTTGAATACTGTGGAATATAGTGGAATTGGAAAAAGTTCAGAAAAGGGCAACAAAAATGATATGGGATATGGAACAGCTGCCTATGAGGACAGATTAATAAGACTGGGACTTTTCAGCTTTGAAAAGACACGACTAAGGGGGGATCTGATAGAGGTCATAAAATCATGACTAGGGTGGAGAAGGTAGATAAGGAAGTTATTTACTCCTCATTACACAATGACTAGGAATCACCAAATGAAATTAATAGGCAGCAGGTGTAAAACAAACAAAAGGCAGTATTTCTTCACACAATGCACAGTCAACCTGTGGAACTCTTTTCCAGAGGATGTTGTGAAGGCCAAGGCTATAATAGGGTTCAAAAAAGAGCTAGATAAGTTCACAGAGGATAGGTCCATCAATGGCTATTAGCCAGAATGGGCAGGAATGGTGTCCCTAGCCTCTCTTTGCCAGAAGCTGGGAAAGGGCAACAGGGGATGGATCACTTGATGATACCTGTTCTGTTCATTCCCTCTGGGGCACCTGGCATTGGCCACTGGTGGAAGACAGAATACTGGGCTAGATGGACCTTTGGTCTGACCCAGTATGGCCCTTCTTGTGAGGTCTAGGACCCTCAACACCAGCTCCTGGACATGGTGCTGCCTCAGGAGCTGAGTAAGGTAGCCCTACCCATCAATGAGGCCATCCTAGAACCGGCTAGAGTGGGATGGCACACTCCAGCATCCTGTGCCACCATACCGAAAAGGGCTGAGAGACAGTATTTTGTTCCTGCCAAAGAGGCTGAATTCTTATTCTCCTACCCTGTCCCCAACTTGCCAGTGGTACAGATGGCTGATGAAAGTGTGAGGACAGCCTGGCAGATAAAGGCTCTAAAAGACTGGACCACATAGGGAGGAAGGTGGTTTCCTCCACAGGCCTGCAATTTCATGTTGCTAACTAACAAGTGTTGCTAGTGAAATAGGATTTTAATACTTATTCCAGGCTTGTGGACTTCACAGACAAGCTTCCCACTGAAGACTGGGCTCAATTTCAATTTCTTTTAGAGGAGGGGAGGCTAGTGGCAAAAATAGCCCTCCTGGCTGCACTGCATGCGGTGGACCCAGCTTCCAGAAGTTTAGCCACTGGTCTAGTCATGAGGGGGATTCCTGGCTACAATCGGCAGGGTTCCCTAGCAAGGTCCAAAACGCCACCCAGGACCTTCTTTTTAACGAGTCTAATCTCTTCAAGAAAACCAATGAGTCCCTGCACTCACTAAAAGACTCAGGATTGATGCTGCATTCTCTGAGGACTTATACCCCAGCCTCTAGGAGGAAACACCAGACGCAGTCCTATATACCAAGGCCACTCCCTCCTCATGCATCTTATTACCAGTGCACAACCCAGCCTCTGTGCAAATGCCAGAGGATTCAGAGGCCTTGCTTCTTGGCCCCCTCTACTACCACAGTCTCTCCTCACTATCCACCACCAGTCAAGAGCCACTTTTGACACATTGGTCGAGACCCAAGCACTACTACTGTTGGCAACCATCTGTGCCCTGTCATTTTGGGGGGCCATCTTACACTTTTAACCCACAACTGGAACAAGATCACAGTGGACAGTTTAGGTTCCAGAGATTATCCACCAGGAATATTTCATTGTTTCTTTTGTTACCACCTCACAAACCCCCTTACTCCCCCGCTGCCCCTCTCATGAGGTGATTCTTTGATGGTAGGCAGAATCCTTTTACACTAAGGGGCAGTAGAGCACGTCCCATCTTGTTACTGCAGAAGAGGGGAGGGTTCTACTTCCCATATTTCCTAATCCCCACAAAAGACCGAGGATGGAGACCCACCCTGGACCTTCAGCAACTCAACGTCATTATTCAAAAGCTGAAATTCCAGATGATCACGCTAGCATCTATAATCCCCTCCTGTCAGGAAGGGATGTGTTTCGTAGCACTCAACATGGAGGACGCATATTTCCATGTGGATATTCACCCATCACACAGGAAGTTCCTGCGTTTTATGGTAGGCCAGGAACATTTCCAGTTTTGAGTACTCCCCTTTGGGCTGGCTATGGCACCCAGAGTATTTAAAAGGTTTTCTCTGTGGTAGTAGCCCATATGAGGCACCACGGCTATATGATAGCCCATGGATATCCGATTGGCTTCTGGGAGCCCGACCTCATCAGGAGGTCAGGTCAGAGACAAGAGTTTCTCATACAACTTTTAACAGCCCTAGGAGTTTGTATAACAAAAAAATCTTTTGTTACCCACAAGGTCAATAAACTTTATAGAGGAATGGTTGGACTCAGTTTCTGTAAGAGTGTTCCTCACCTCAGAAAGGTTTCATGCTGTGAACAGCCTGATTTTACACACAGACTACAAACCACAGTCTCACTGTTTGGCCACATGCACCTGCGTGACTCCTTTCACAGACTCCACTTGCAGCGCTTTCAGGCTTGGCTCCACCCCAGCTATTGACCAAGCAAGGACCATATCAACTCCAGCATGGTCAGTCCCACTAGAGTTGTCATTTCCCTGACTTGGTGGTTGAACCCCGGAAAGGTCATGGTGGGAGTTCCCTTCAGCCCTCCCACCCCCAAGGCCACCACTATGATGGATGCTTCCCTCCTGGGATAGGGTGCTTACCTGGACCCCATGGGAGGCCAGACTACATATAAACTTACTGGAACTGAGGGCAGTCCACCTTGTGTGCAAGGCCTTTCATTTTCCTGTACACACACTCCTTATACAGGTAAGGTCAGGCAGTACTACCGCTGTGGTCTATATAAACAGACAGGATCCTTTGTTGCCAAGGCTGCCTCCTTTGTTGTGAAATCGGTTCTTCTGGATAGGGACCAGTCCTTTGTCTAGGGTGAATAGATTTCTAATGATTGGGTACTTGAGTCAATTACCTTCTGTTTTGCCACCAGCCTTTGGAATGTCAAGCCAACATGGAGGCAAATAGACCCTAGAGAAGGCATAAGGTTGCATATTCAAAATGGAGTGCCGCTTGACACAGACACATAGGAGTCATAAATTGTACAGACATATTCCCACATCATGTCAACTCCTCATTGTGACACCTGATTGCCTGTCACTGACCGTGGATGGTGTGTCTTCCAATTCCCTTCCCCTTCATTGTCGTGCGACATGGAGAGAACCTGCAGCAGATGCTGTGTGAAGAGAGGACAAAAGAATTGTGGTGGCAGATATCACACTCCAAGGCTGATTGCCTGTGACAAAGCCTGAACACTCATGCAATGGCTGCAATTGACACAATAAGAGCTTGCCTTCTCTTCAACAGACTGCCGCATGCACTGATTCCATTGGTGAATATGGGCTGGTTTCCCTCTGAGGCAGGCTGCTTCTTGGTGCAGAGGAGATCAGTTGCATTCAAGCTAATTTCACTGTTGCCAACTCTCATGATTTTGTCTTGTGTCTTATGGTAATTGTTTTCCTTAAAGCCCATCTGACTTCAGCCTTTGTTCTTAAAGAAAAAATAAGTTTTTAGCCCTCATGGCTGTGGGGAAAGCTTCAACATGTGATCCCAGTGCACCGGAAAAGCTCAAAAAACAGAAGGTAAATTAAAAGACCCTCCAATCTATTATTTTTACATAGTCTCATAATTTTTAAGCTAATCTCATGATTTTTGGTGAGCCTGACTCATGATTTTTGAACATGTGGGTTTGGCAGTACTGTAATTTGACTGCCCCCATGATAGCAGTTCTATGGCAGAGATCGAGATTTGGTTGGGGGGGGGATGAACACAAAATCTTGCTTGAGTTCCAGCTAGTTTAATTAAGGGACTGTTTTGGGTTGTGACCTGTGATTTGGACCTGTGTCCTTTCTGGTGGAAAATCAGGTAGTGGCACTATTGATTGATTATTGAAGGAGCTGGCCAGTGCCTGTCGTGAGGATTGGTTAGGATTTTTGAGGATGTTGTAATCAAATTACCCTGTGGCTCTCTTGTCAGGGTCATACTTTGTTGATTGTATACCACCACCCAGAGAGAACTCAACCATTGTATTTATGAATGACACACAAAAAGAGAGGGAAGAAAGTGGAAATGATCCAGTGCGAGGTGGTGACGCTGGGCAATGCTTCCTGCCATGCATCACCCAAGCAAGATGCCAGGTGCACCCAGAAAAAAAATGCCAAAAGAAGGGGGAGGCAACTGGTGCATCAACACAGGTCAATCCTACGGAGTTGGGAAGTGTCTAACCATTGGTTTGGGGTGCTCGGCAGTCACAGAAGCACCCCAGGGCCGGTGTAGGCATACTTCCCTCACCTTAAACTATTGGCCTGTCAACTTCCCATACTTAAAATGGGACTATACCAAATTCAGCTCAGGGAACCTTACAGAATGGGGAGCGACCACTCTGCCCCAGACAGCTTGGAGGCCAGGAAAGCTACACAAGGGAGAGCTTAACAAGAAATAAAGGGAGTGGGCAGAGGGGTGACTGTAAGGCAGAGGGACATAGTGGCATACAGTGGTTGGGGCAGGGACCAGGATCTGGCTCATTGTTCCAGGTTATCAGCAAGCTCTGGAGGATGGTGCCACCTCCTGTTCCTCTCAGTTCTTAATTAGAATTTTCACCTGGCAACCATGAGGGGCGTGTCTGTGATCATCATTTTAAAAGCTCTAGGGCCACATCAGTGCAGGCGGGATCCATGGGCAAGTCCTACGTTTAACGCCTCTGTGTTCCAGGCTTACGCAGTACCTAGCACCATAGGCCTCAATCCTGGGTGGCCTCTCACTGTCAGGGTGGCCTCTGTGGGAGGGTTGTTTGTTTAGGTCTAACCAGGTCATTGTGTCCTTCCTACTTGCCCAGTTCTTAAGGTGCGTGTGTCATTTTGTTTCTATGTGGAGGTACTAATCACTCTGGTATGAGGTTAAATTGACTGTCGATTATTATTTGAAGTACTGTAACATCTAGGTTGCCATAGGGTCACACATGCTCCCTCCTACACACCTTCAATTAAACGCACTTTAGCTGTTGCTGAGAATAAGATGACAGAACAATGTGAATAAAGCACAATCTATCAGCTGTGCTGGCAGAGCCCATTCCCCACCCTGGAGGAAAGAGAGCTGAGCTCCCCCAAATCACACTGGAAAATCCTCACCCTAACTACAGAATCCAAGAGGAACAAAAACTAGCAAAGAAAAAGCTAAAAGGTGGAGGAAGGGAGGAGTGGAGAAATGCTAGTAATGGTCCCAAGCCTGTTGTTCTTACTCTGTCATACTAGGTATGTCCATCCTTCATCAGAGCGAGAGGTACAGAGAGTGCATCCTTTACCTGCCCTTTGTCCTACATCTTAAGTCGTCCTGCATCGGGAGGACTGAAGGCTCACTGCGTCACGGAGGGGAGCTGGGTGCAGGACTCCATCATCTACCCTTTTTCCTTCACAAATGTGAAGGACTTTTAAAATTAGATTTAATGTTTTCTTCTTGTCAGCACAACTGGGGACCAGGTGCTCTTGCTGGTTTGCTCTTCAGGAGCAAATATTTTGCTCTTGACCGTTCTGTTGTGGGGTCATAATCTAAAAACCATCTCTCGGATCACTGTGGGATCCTTTTCTGCCTGCTCTCCCTCCAGGTGTGCCCAGGACTTAAAACCAACAGGGCATTCTCTTTCCTCCAGCCCATCCCACCCATTTGGTTTTGTTCACTTCCCTGTTTGAATCCTTTTCCAGGAACCAGCCCTGTTACCACCCCCCCCCCATCAGACTTTAGTCACCCCTCAATGGCCTGCCTGCCCCAATAACTCAGTCTATTAATTTGTCTATTTTGGGAGGTAAAAGGGGGTGGGCCCACTTGAGAGGATTTGCCAGGGGGTTTCTCTCTGACCTGTGGAGGACTCCACAGGACAGACTAGCTCTGTTGATCCTTGGAAGGACACGGATACAGTCTTCTACTCATAGGATTGACACTCAGGCGTATTCTTTGAAAACAAGAATATTCTTTATTAACACAACATTCCCTAATACAACAAGTTTATTAAGAAGATGATAAAGAATCCATAGATGTTCTTAACAAGGCATAATGTGATCTGTGCTAATTGACTAAGTATTCACAATTGCAATATCATACAGTTTTTAAATTGCTTCAAGTGGTTACATTCCATATGTGATGGCCAGTCACACACACAATGCTGACAGCAAATCCTTAAACATCTAAATCATCACACACACAAAAACATCCATCTGTATTATCCCAGATACTTACTCACACCGTTTAATTATTCTTAAACTGGAGAGTTATTTTGCTCCCTTTCTCTACTAAATTCTTTTCCATTTGAGAGCTGCTGCTGCTCTGTCACTGTTAGCAGCGTTGCTACTGCTCCATTGTTACTGCTTGTCTCTCCTTAAGTGATTTTAGTTCTTTTCTGTGTATCCTTCATTCTCCTACTGCTTATACACACACCAGCACCTTCCACTCGCTCTGACTCAAGAGTGTAGCTCTCTGCCTTATAGACAGATTTTGGCCTATTGGGGTTGGTTATTTTTACAATCCTAAGTATTCCCCCCAGTCATGTTTACGCCCTCTATCTGTCAGTCAAAGCTAGACCTGATTGAAAATTTGTGCCTTATTTGACTGATCTGATTGACGACTCGCATCTTGCCTGATTGATCTCTCCCTTTATTTCACCTCAGCCTCCCTGCGTGCTGTTGGCCGAATCACTCCCAGACCTGCATTTTGGATTTCTCTGACTGCCTATGACAGCCACCTTGCTATCGCTAGTCGTAACCACCTAAAACTATCTTTAACTATTAAACCTCTACAGTTATAAGCTATCCATAGCTGAGTAGACCCTAACCCTACCATTCACTGTCACTGCTCCACTTTTTATTATTTTAAACAAGTTTAAGTCCGATCTCTCCCTGCTTCGGCTCCTGGTGGCTGTGCAGCGCTCTTAGTGCTGAATTCCTTACACAGAGCAGCTGAAAAATCTCTTGTATCACCCTTTGACTTCAGAGGCCTTTAATATTATTTATATTCAAACAGAATTCAGACAATTTTTACCACTAAAAGAATAAAGCAAGAAATGCTTAAACCATGTAAAAAACCGTAAACTTTAACTCCTGTTATAATAGACATCAAATCTCTTTCTATTCCTCACTAAAATTTAGGTATTAAAACCTTTATTTAAAAAAAAAGATTTAGCGTTTCTCTGCAAATTACCGCAGACGGGTTTTTTGCTCACAGTAGAAACAAGTTTTCCCATCTCTGGCCCACTCATGTGCCTGGAGACATGCACCACATCTATCTGCGTGGACTTGACCAGAACCAGGCTTCCTTGAGTCTGAGGCCTGGACCTTGGGCAGGTGCAGAAGGTAGACAGTCTGCCTGCGTTCCATTTGTCATTCATGAAGCCTGGTGTCCGTTCTGATACACAGGTCCATAAAAGCCTCCAACTTGGCAGGAGCATCTACCCATGTCAGCTTGTCCTTTAATTCATCACACCGATTGGACTGAAACTGATGGAGGAGTGGGACATCATTCCAGATGGTGTCTGTGGCCAAGTATCTAAACTGGGCGACATAGCAAGGGGCCAACCCCTTACATAAGGCAATCTCCGCCATGCGGGCTTTAGCTGATTCGTCACAGATGCATGCAGGAAAGAAGCCCAGCATGTCAGCACAGGGGGGTCTTGCTCTAGAAGTAGAGATGCCTATGCTAGAGATTCCGCGATAAGCAAGTTAAGTAGCTGCCCCACCTTGACCTGGTCCATGACCTATTCCTGGGATTGGAGCATAAACAGGAGGCTTGCAGATGGTGCCATGGTGTATCTCTGCGAGCAGAATTCGGGCTGGTTACCCAGCTGGTGTCACAAGGGGAGGCGCGGGTACCAGCAGCTGCTCTGAGAGCTGCAATGGGTTCCTGCAGGGAGAAGTCTGCTGTCTGTAGTTGCCATACGTGATCTCTCAGGCTCTGGTTCTCAGCCTGGAGGACAGTCATGTGTTCCTGCAGACGCACAGGCCCCTGGGGCATCAGTGCGGTGGAGAACCCAGCAGTGTCCATACTCAGTTCAGGGGAACAGCAACAAGTCCTGGAAGAGACCGAGGGAGTCTGAGCAAACTGTCAGGGCCCATACAGGGGCAGTTTCACCTACTGGTCAAAGCTCAGAACAGAGTCAGGGTCGTGCACAGGAATCACGGCAAGGGTCACAGGATGAGTCAGAGTCCAAAGCCACGTCAGGTGTGAAAGCTGGAGTCAATAATGGGGGTTGGGATGAGGAACAAGGAGGGGGAACCAGGCAAGGAGCCAGGAACTTGGTTGTGGGGGACCGGTCAGCGCCAGGCTCAGGCAAGGGGTGGGGCAGGAACAAGAAGCTTTATGCCCAGTGGTGTCCAGTCAGCTGTCTGCGTTAGTCACCTGGCCCTGCTGACTCAGCAGGTGGAGCATTAGCAGCGGTTTCCCTGCCTTGCTGTCAGTGGCGCAAAGAGTAAGGTGCCTGCTTGGCACGCCCATGGGCCTGGGTTCAAGGCCTGTGGTGCCTGACAGCAGGCAGGAGGTTGGCAAGGCCAGCTGGCAGAGGGGGCTAGATTGGTGAGTCGGGCTGAGGGTGGGGGCTGGGCAGGCGAGGGGGCGGCGAGTCGGGCTGAGGGTGGGGGCTGGGCAGGCGAGGGGGCGGCGAGTCGGGCTGAGGGTGGGGGCTGGGCAGGCGAGGGGGCGGCGAGTCGGGCTGAGGGTGGGGGCTGGGCAGGCGAGGGGGCGGCGAGTCGGGCTGAGGGTGGGGGCTGGGTGACGCAGGGGGCGGCGAGTCGGGCTGAGGGTGGGGGCTGGGTGACGCAGGGGGCGGCGAGTCGGGCTGAGGGTGGGGGCTGGGTGACGCAGGGGGCGGCGAGTCGGGCTGAGGGTGGGGGCTGGGTGACGCAGGGGGCGGTGAGCCTGGCTGAGGGTGGGGGCTGCACCGGCAAGGGGGGGATGAGTCGGGCTGAGGGTGGGGGCTGGGTGGGCAGCAGGTGGGTGACCATGGCTGATCGCAGGAGCGGGGCAGAGCTAAGATACTGTCCTGTAAACGTGGTTCTCGCTCCTGTGCACTAGCGGATTCCAGTATTTGATCGTCGGCGACATTATCCTGAGTGAGCGCGTGGTTTTGCCCCCCAATGGTAGCTCCGCACTCAGGGCAGCTGCTCTGCTGCATTGGGCGGCCGCATTCCCCAATCGTGTACAAATGGCCCTGAGGGCACCTGTACCAGTGGCCTCTGCCGAATTGCATGGCCTCTGTTATCATGACCCTCTCTGCCTCAGAGAGCTGCAGTTCTGCAGCAGGAAGCCACTCATCAATCTTCTCCAGCACCCTCTGGAGAGATTCCTCCCGACTCTGGGTGAAAGGGTCCTGCCGCTGGAGGATGCCTATGGCTTCGTTAGCAAGTGCCACGGCCTCGGTGGGTAACGATGCTTGTTTGTTTTCGTAGCCACTCAGCCGCTCAAAGATGTTTCCCAGGTACGATATCCTCTTGATCTCATTCCTGCATTCCCTGAGCTGCTGAGCTGTGAAGGCATGTCTGTTTCTGCCGATCCAGTGCTCCACAGCCTCAATCTTCCTTTTCAAATTGCGTTCTCTCGCCACTGTGCACTTCCTCGCTTGTTGCTTCAGTCTGGAGAGACTTGCAAAGAAATTTAGGGTATTCTCCAAGTCCAGAAGGCTCTGACGGGAGACAGTGTTCATAATGCTTCTTTCCATACCCATCCAGGCCACAAGGTCTCTGTCACTGTTCAGTTGAAGGAGCAGTCGCTGCTTTCCAGCTTCAAGTTCTTCCCTGGTTCCCTGAATCTTCAATTTTATCTCCTTGATTTTTTGCTGTATGGCCTTGATCACGTTGTTGTAACGTGTGTTGTGCTGGATGGGTGTCGCGCATTTGGGGCACACCTTCAGCTGGACGTGTTGGGCCTGGGCGTTGTCTGGCTCGCCATCCATCCAGCGATCCAGGCCCCGCACCTCCAAAACATGTCCGCAGTCTTCTAGGACAACGAAACGGGCCTCTGGCTCGTCTTCGTCCCCAAAGAAAATCTCTGCCAGCTCGTCTCTGTGGCACGTGCGACACTTGGGCGGACACGGCTCTCCACAAAGGCCTGCGCAGGGGTGGCTGCATTTGAGTGATTTTTGGCAGGGCTCATTGCAGCGGGGGCGATTGCACCTCTCAGAGCAGAGTTGTGTGCACCGGTAGTGCCTGCATTTCCAGGAACAGGGCTGTATACAGGGAAAGCAGATCTCCCCGCATCGCTTATCGCAGTGGCTGTGTCTGCACTTGTTGGGGCATTTTCTCTTGCATGGAGGACAGTTCTCAAAACACGATTCCTGGCACTGGTGGGAACACAGAAGGACCCTTGTGCACTTGTTACGGCAGTGGACGTGCAACCTGCCCTGCACACATTCATAGCAGTTTCCTTTGCAGTGGTGTCCACACTCAAGTTTCTGTTTGCATGTCTCCAGGCAGCTCAGAGGCATTTTCTGCTTGTAGCATTCAGTTCTCATTACGTGAGAACAGGGCAGAGTAACGTCAATCATTTCCTTGCACCTGCAGGTGCTGCAGGCTTCCCCACAGCGGCGCGTGCATGGGTGTTTGCATTCCAGAAGCTGCTTGCATGGCTCTTGGCAGAGCCAGTGATCAGCTGGCATGTGACAGGGGACGGTCTGGAGGTGCCCACACTTTGGAATGACTTTTTCCACTTCCACGGAACAAGGTTCGCATGGTTCCTTGCACTTTCTCGGACACCTGTGGTTGAGCTCACACAGCTTGGAGCACGGGAACTGGCAAAAGTATAGGCTGTGATCCCTGTCAGACGGGTGGCAGCGGCGCGTGCAGGGGTGGCCGCATTCCAGCCGGGCTTGGCACTGGAGCGTGCAGCCTCCGTCAGGGATTTTACTGAAGTCCGAACTCTCGTTCACCACTGTCTTGGTATCGGGGTGATTTTGACACATCAGCGTCAACCCTTCCCCCATAAGTTTCTTTCTCTTTAGGAGACGTAGAATATCTTTCCACAGATTGCTGTTGGACCCAGCTGCAATGCTGGCTAGGTTTCCAATGCAATAGAAGCCCTTTCTGGCCCGCGAGAAAGCCACACAGAGCCGATTTTTATCCTGGAGGAAACCAATCCTCCCTTCTCTGTTGCTTCGTACTAGCGAGAGAAGAACGATGTCATTCTCCTCCCCTTGGAAGTCATCCACGGCATGGACAGCCATGTCTCCCATGTCTCTGCTCCTCAGCAGTGCGCGGATCTTCAGCACCTGGCCGTGGTAGGGGGTCAGAATGGTGACTTGGCTCTTGTTGTATCCCTGCTCCAGGAGGTATCTGCTCAGCGAGACCAGGAATGAAGCCTCAAACTTGTTGCTGTAGCTCTCGGAGTCAGCGCTGTGGCTCTCGGCCGCTGTGTGCTGGATGAAGAAGACGCTGCTCTCCACGCCCTGTAGGCAGGGATAGTTGGCATACATAGTTGAGCATGTTTTAAAATTAAGTGACTGCTAATATTTTCATGTAACTGGGAGGAGGCAGAGCTGTCCCACCCGAGGCAGAGGAGCTGGGATCCAGTAACCCTTGCTATTCCTTTAACCCCTTTTGTGCCAAAGAGCTGTACAGGTGGTATCAACTCATTCAGCCGCAGCCGAGGGGAGGGAATGGGCAGCCATTTTGCACCAGAAACACTATGCTACTTAGACTGCCAGCTGCTGTTAATGTGGGCTGCGAATGGCGTCCTGCCTGCAGCTTCTGAGATGGTGCTAGAGCAGAAGCATTTGGCCTCTCTTCTGAGTCCCCTGTGAAGCACCTTGCCCACTACTGGCGGCTACAGAACAGGGCACGTTTCCAGGAGCAGTGAAGAGCAATTCCAGGCAAAAACTGAACTACCGCTAACCCCTGGGGTAGGCAGGAGAAACTAGTCTAAATATGGTCATTGGGCTTTGCTTATTTGCAGCTCATCTCCCATGGAGACGGGTTCAGATCCCACTTTCTGATGCTGCTGGTTACACCTCAGCAGTAGCATAGAATTACAGGTCTGAGGCTTGTTTAAAACCAAGGTGCAGAGGATGAGCACGAAGGAGCCGGTTACCTCTGGGAGGAAGGATGATCTAGTGCTTAGGGCACCCCATGTGTTTATTTTTCCTTCAAAGTGCGTGCGTGCGTGTGTGTTAGTTAACCATTAAAACTCCCCTTGGCCTCCCCAGCCAGAAGGAAGAGCCCCCTACACCAGACACCTGGGAGTACACACATCAAAATGACTACGGCCGGCTGGAAAAGTCGAAATTTCTATTGTTTTGCAGAAATCCTCCCTGAATGGTTAACTGAGGATGTTTCCTTTGTTTCCCTCCAGCTTCTCGAGCAGCCAGAACTCGCTGAACCTTTAAAATCTGCTCAAACATTTCTGGGGATATTTTCCCCTCGAACTCCAGCCAGCCCTGCAGATGAGGATGGGAACAAACCGAAGGAAACAAGCCAGCCTTGGGCAACTCCCCATTCACCGCACCAGGGGACTGCAGTGCTGCCTGACAGGCCTAAGTGGGGGAGAAATAGTTGCTGCTCAGTCTGTGCCCCAGTCACAGGACCCAACAGAGCCTCCACCAGCCAGTCCTGTTGGCTTCATCTGGAGCCAGAAGAAATCTAGACTGATAGAGAAACTCTGCCCTGAGGCGCGCGTGGCAGGCTCCTTTGGTGAAGGATGGGAGCAACCAGGCCTGCAGCTGGTCTCTTGCGGTACCTTGGGCTTGTTAACAGCTTCAGTGGGCTGCGTCTAACCAATCAGACTCCCTTTGGCAATAACCAAGCCCTCACTCGCCCCGGGCTGGCAGGTGGCTCCATCGCGTTGTGACACAGGCAGCCGGATTTCCCAGCTACGGAAAATGTCTCCACTTACCTTGATCTGTTCATATTCAGCAACGGCCTCGTGGTCTTTGAGCTGTTTGTAGAAGAGCGGGACCAGCAGCTGGGAAATCTCGGGGCGCATGCGGTGCTGTTTGAGACAAGAACGGGACACCCAGCTGAGAGCCACAGTTACTCTTGGTAACTATTTCAAAACCTCCCTTGGCCGTGAATTAACCGTTTGCTCCACGTTTGTTACCGTTCCGCCTGCTTCGCGCTGGCAGCTGCTAGCTCTTGGATGAGGAGATTGGAGCGTTCCTCAAAGCCAGCCCTAGACTGTACTATGGGGCTGATGGGCCTGCATCTAGCAGAAAAATCCTAGAGCTGTTCTCACCCCCCTCCAGCAGCTGGCTCCGTCTGCCCCCGTGTCTGTCCCCTGACTGCCAGGTCGGGACGATCAGTGTTCCTGAGCCTGTCGGTCTGTGAGCAGCAGTTCCCCAGACTTAGCGGTTTGTCTGAGTTACAGTATTTATTAAACGGGACCCCGGGAGTTGCTTGGTGACTGTTGTGGCTGGATGCTCCAACCCTTGTGGAGTCTTGAAATCTGCCTGTTGTGGGGGGGGTTGGGAGTGGGGTGTGGCTCTTTTTACAGAGCCAGACCAGCCGCTCACTAGCCCCCAGGAGGGGTGGGGGCTCCAGGATCCCTAGTGGTCATCTCAGAAGAGGTGATGACCAATTCCCCATCCATTTTCCTATAGCACCGCAGGCGTCAGTTTGGATTCTCTGGGTTTATTCATAGATTCATAGACTCTAGGCCTGGAAGGGACCTCGAGAGGTCATCGAGTCCAGTCCCCTGCCCTCATGGCAGGACCAAATACTGTCTAGACCATCCCTGATAGACATTTATCTAACCTACTCTTAAATATCTCCAGAGATGGAGATTCCACAACCTCCCTGGGCAATTTATTCCAGTGTTTAACTATCCTGACAGTTAGGAACTTTTTCCTAATGTCCAACCTAAATCTCCCTTGCTGCAGTTTAAGCCCATTGCTTCTTCTTCTATCCTTAGAGGCTACGGTGAACACGTTTTCTCCCTCCTCCTGATGACACCCTTTTAGATACCTGAAAACTGCTATCATGTCCCCTCTCAGTCTTCTCTTTTCCAAACTAAACAAACCCAATTCCTTCAGCCTTCCTTCATAGGTCATGTTCTCAAGACCTTTAATCATTCTTGTTGCTCTTCTCTGGACCCTCTCCAATTTCTCCACATCTTTCGTGAAATGCGGTGCCCAGAACTGGACACAATACTCCAGTTGAGGCCTAACCCGCGCAGAGTAAAGCGGAAGAATGACTTCTCGTGTCTTGTTTACAACACACCTGTTAATGCATCCCAGAATCACGTTTGCTTTTTTTGCAACAGTATCACACCGTTGACTCATATTTAGCTTGTGGTCCACTATGAGGAGCTGAGTGAAGCAGAGGGGCCTGTTACACCCATGATGTGCTAGGCCCTGCTGCCGAGGGGTAACTCATGCACATCCCCTCGGGAGGCGCCTGGGGCCGGGTGTGGGCTCATCTCCCTTCTAGAACCAAGCATTACGGCCGGCAGCTGAACTGGGCAGCTGACTCAGACGCCAGTGCCAGTGATGTGCAGCTGAGATGCAGCTCTGCCTGCCCCTGCCCCTGCCCCTGGCCAGCCCGAGGCTTGGATTAGAGCAGCTTGGGGTGGCAGCTGAACTGCAGCTAGACGCTGGGGGCAGAGGAGGGCATTCAGAAGGACACTTTCTACAATGTGTGCTGGGCTAAGAGATTCTGTCCCTCCTGGCCTGGGTTGAGGGAGTGGAGGGGAGCCCCAGCCTCTGTCATCCATTCGGGGTCTAAGCTAGGGCAAAGGGGCTCTGCACATGTGTGACGGGGCAATTCATCTCCTTGAGATGTTCTCAGACGAAAGAGAACAGCCCCTGGAGACACAAGCGCCAACCCCGTGGGTGCTCCAGGGCTGGAGCAGCAGCCCCCCTATCAGCCCCCACCCACCCACTGGCAAGCCCATGAATCAGCACCTCCCCCTCCTTATCCTGGACTCCCGCCCGCTGCAATCAGCTGTTTCGCAGCATGCAGCAGGCTGTGGGGGAGGAGCAAGGATGCAGCACACTTGGGGGATGGGGCAGCACTGGGCGGGAAGAGGTGGGGCGAGGCCTTGGGGGAAGGGGTGGAGTGGAGGTGGGACGAGGCGGGGTATGGCCCGGGGGGGAGGGATGAAGTGGGGTGTGGGTGCGGCCTTGGGGGGAGAGGTGGGGCACAAAGAGGCAGGGTGTGGGTGTGGCTTTGGGGGAAGGGGTGGGGTGGGGTGGAGTAGGGCGTAAGAGGTGGGGCATGAGTGTGATCTTGGGGGAAGAGGTGGGGCAGGAAGGGGTGTGGGTGTGGCCTTGGGGGAAAGGGTGGCCTGGGGTGGGGGCAAAGCTGGGGATCGAGCACCCCCGGCACTTTGGAAAGTCGGCACCTGTGCCTGGAGCTGAACACGGTCGCTCTGCATGCTGCAAACTGCTCTGTTCATCCCCGGGGCTGTTCTGCCCCTCGCAGTGACCACACACACTCTCCTGGGAAACACCAATACTCAAGACAATTGCTGTCATGAGGACGGGCCTAATGGTGGACGTGGGCATTCGACCTTCCACTTAGAGCTGGGCCCAGAGTGGGCAGGGCCCAGGAAATGAGCCGAGGGGACAGAAGCCAAATGCCGGAGCCAGAGGGTCCCCTGGAGCTGAATGCTAGCGTCAGAGCTGGGGATCGGAGCTAGAATCTGAACGCGGAGGGGGGCAGGGGCGGGGGCAGGGGCAGGGATTGGAAGAGGCTGAAGCAGGAACAAGGGCTCATGAACTGCCTAGCAGCCAAGTTCGGGAGTTGGCCAGCAGCTGTCGGAGCTGGGCTGGCCCCTGACAATCGCACCATGTATGTGGTTTAGAACAATTTCAGTGTCTAGACCAGCTCCTCGTTGGGTGGAGAGACCTTCACCTGAGGAACCACTTGACCAAATGACCCCAACTTTCGCCACTGACTCGATACGTGGCCCTGATGGGACACAGCAGCCCTCAGGCAGTGGTGGCACCTCTTGAGATAGTTACACCTGGATTTCCTGTCTAGCAGGGGGACCATGTCTATACAAACTCTGCTGTTTCGGACAGAGTCTCATTTTCAAATGTATGTTGTCGTTTGGGCACAGCTTAGTTTTTTAGTAGCAGTTTGTGGAGGGAAAACATCAATTGAGATTTGCAATGAGATTTTTTTTTCCAGTGTCCCACATTCCTTCAGACCCCACTTCCAAGGAAGTTCAACACTTTGAGGGGGGTTGAAATCAGTGAGGGGGGGCAAACCCTTGGTTTGTGTAGACTGGATGAGTTATTGCAGAAATTGCAGTATATTTTCTGCATTTGTTTCTCGTGATAACCCTAAGATACAGAGGCCGGTATCCTGGTGTTGCATCAGCCACTGGGCTCCTTATACCCGTCCTTATGATAGGGATGCCTGTCCTGATGCGTCATTAATGAGCGTCACAGCTACTTTTCTTTGATCACACTCAGTGCCATTCAGGAAATGGGTGAAGCACATGCGGCCTGGTTACGTTATTTTAATGCTGCTGCTGGCTGGATGCTTTTATCTTCCCTCTCTTTAATTAATGCTAGTTCCCTTGACAACACTTCTGACCTAAAATCCAAGTCTGCCTGTGGATTTTCCAGCACTTAGGAAAACTGTCTGTTAAACAGACACCAAGTCACAACCTTAACTATGGTGATGCTGCTGCCCTCCATGATTTGGGCCCCTAAGTGCC
The DNA here is from genome assembly GCF_025201925.1 of Gopherus flavomarginatus. NCBI lineage: Eukaryota > Metazoa > Chordata > Testudines > Testudinidae > Gopherus > Gopherus flavomarginatus. The sequence continues at coordinate 301,193,098 of NC_066618.1, read as the reverse complement.
CAGTTGCTCAAAGGGACTGGGCACGAGCAGCTCCTGGTGACTTCAGTTAGTGTGGCTCTTGCTCAGCACTTTCGATAACCCAGATGCTTATTTCAGTGCCCACAAGTAGGCCCCGGACATGGAAAATTCTGGCCATAGTTCACGTTGTGCCCATCAGCTGCATTGGTGAAACACATATTTTGTCAATACTGCCCGGGGAGAAGCCCAAGGCCTCCCAGTGCGTGTGGGGTCCTGGCTTGGTGTCTGTTCAGCTACTCGCTGTTATTCCCCACCCTGACACCGTCTGCCTGCCACAGAGTGAGGATCTTGCAGAGATCGTCTGCGTTCGTAACCAGGCCAGTGCTCTCGGGCTCTGCAGGCAGACGGGGATACATTGTCGCTGTACAATCTTCCCACCAGCAATCGAAGAGGGTCACCAGCGGCCAGCAGCGAGCAGCTACCCCTGCCACAGGCCATCGGTGCAGGCAGGCCCCGCCCAGAGGCATGGACAGCGGCACTCACCTGATAGAGCAGCTGCACGTAGGGGATCTGATTATTTATCATGCGCTCGAACAGGGAGATGCCGAGGAAATACTTCTTCTCCAAGGTGTAATCGGCGGGTTTGGGTCGCAGCTGGAAAACACGGAGCCAGTTCTGGGTGCTGCACGCACCGAACACTCAGTGCTCGGCCTTTGGGAAGGGGCTGGATTTTGATATCGGTGGCCAGGTTCCAGAAGGAGGAGCTTTAATCTCCTGCGCTCCTGGATCAGCTCTAACGAAGCAACAGCCGTCACACAGTTCCCCTTAAATATCTCAGCAAACACACAAACTCCACCCTCACCCCACTCAGCTCCTCCCAGCCACTGATCTCCTGTTACCAGCTGTCCTGCCAAGGGACGTAGGTCCTACCTCCCAGATGTCTGTGCCATTTCAGCAGTGCCACGGCAGGGCATATCATGAGGGTGCTGGGGAGGCGTGCCGGGGAAAGGAGCGGTCCCTGTGGGCAGCAAGGGAATCCAGGGGTAGCTGTAGCAGGACGTGCACAGGGCAGATGGGCTTGGGAGGCTGGTTTTGGTGCATTTACCTGCTGGTGATCTCCAATCAGGATGAGGTGTTTGCAGGCCGGTGTGAGGCAGGTTAGAACGTGCGCTTCCAGGATCTCTGCTGCCTCTTCCACAATCACAGTGTGGGGCTGGATTTTCTGCAAGAGCTTTCGGTACTTAGCAGCCCCTAGGAGCAACGAACAAGCAGGGTGAGCACGTGGGGAGAGGGCAGCGTGGCCCAGTTGGGAATTCCCGCTGGGGAGGGACATGCTCTGCCCAGTGGGTGCCATGGTGTCATGATGTGGCTTCTGGCGGGACACTACTGAGCGTATCTATTCAGGACAAATTGCTTAGAGCAGGGCAGTCACAGCCCCAGGCTGGGGGTCTCTTACAGACTAACCAGCCAAACAGAGAGGACTTTGCGCTCACCCCACAGGCTAACCAGAAATCACACAAGCAATTCCCTTAGACACTCCAGTCTCCCAGTATCACCACCAGTGCCACTCATCATGGGGATGAATGATTATGAAAACCAACACCCCAGTAAAAGAAAAAAGGTCTCTTGATCCCAAAGGACCAAGCCCCAGATCCAGGTCAATATACCGTACATGCTGGCTCTAGGCAGAGACCTGCCCTGCCAGGGCCTCCAGTGCACACAGACCCGGCCCCCATCAAACCCCCAGTTCCCCTTGCAGGGGTTGCGTTCTTCAACCCATCAGCCACCATCCCCCTCCCTGCCTTGAAATCCCTTCACAAGAGGTATTTTCTCTAGGAGGATTGAAACCTTCAGCCGCTTCTGCAGTACAGCACCAGGCTGTAGAATGGCTGCCACCTCCAAGCCACTCCAGTAGGCCCCCAAGTGGCCCCAGAAGACCATAATGGCCACACAGGCCACGCTCGCCTGCCGTCCAGCAGCCAAGCCCTTGTGCTGTTCCCAGGCCTGACTGCCTGATCTTCCTGTCCCCTCCCCTCCTGTGTCAGGCCGTTTAGGCTCTCTGGAGCAGGGATTACATTGCTGGCTTGTTCTGGGGCTGGGGTCATCTGGTTTGGGCAGGCCTGAGGGGCTGTGCAGAAATGAACACATTTTGGGGTGATTTTTCAAGACGCACCTGCCTCTCGTAAGACTGCAACAAACCAGCACAATTGGGGACCCTCTCCCCCAGTGCATTATGTAATGTATGGACAGCCCCTGCCTTGAAAAATAACAGCAGCGCGTGGGTCTCTTGCCAGGATTACCTGGGGTCTCACTTCATCCTTTCCCTGCCACTGGGGGCCTCAGACACTGGTGCCCCTCGCTGTTTGCTGCCTGTGGCAGCTGCCAGCTGGGTCTCCTGCCCTCCCTCCAGGAGCTGGGCTTAGTGAGCGGGCATGGCTGGGGCTGCTGGCTGGGATACAGTACACAGGAAAGCAGAGCAGACGATCTGCTGGCCCCGTCTGCCCTTACGCTCCGTGGCTGTGAACATCTCCCCGTGGCCGAGGCTGTCTCAGGCTGTGCAGGGTGGGGAGCAGCTGAGAGTGGTCTCACCTGTTGTCGTCATGCCAATGACCTGGCTGCGTTTCAGCACCCACAGGTCCTCCTGGAAGGTCAGCTCCGCTAGCTGGGCTGCTTTCTTCTCGTACTCCTCCAGCTTCTCCACCAGCGTCTCCTTCAGCTGACGCTCGTAGGCCAGCATCCACCTCCTGTGTGCGGAGCCGGGAATGAACCTGGGACCAGCCCTCCTGCAGTGACTCCTGGGGCCAGGGCTGTGGTAGCCCAGTGGTCAGGGTGTGACACATCCCCCCCGCCCTCTCCACAGGGTGCTGTCTGGCTCACGTTCCCACAGGACTCCTCAGAGCGAGGGTGCAGCTTGGGCGGCTCCGGCCAGGCTTGTCCAGCCGCGTGTGGCAGGGTGCGACTCACGGGCCATGCCTGGCCCTGCACAGAGTAAGACCCTAGCTCCTGCCCCCACCAAGGAGCAGGCCCAGCACTCCAGCCACTGGCCTGTGCCCAGAGCTCCGGCTCCTTCCACGGATCCGAGGGCAGCCCTGCGTATTAACCTCATCTCCCATGCGACCTGGGCTGGGCTAGTGCTCAGGTCTCGGAGGTCAAAGGCTGGCGTGTGTCACCCTACTCTCCCAGAGGACCTGGCGTCCCGGGAGCTAGTGAAGGGTCCTGGCAGGACCATGCTTGGTTTGAGGGCTCGGGGAGGGAGGGTGCTGCCTAGGGCTGGGGTGGGGTGGGGAGACCTGTAGAGACGCCAGCGATCCCTCAGCCGCAGCTCCCCGACGTCTCTCACGTTCGCGACATCCTCATCAGTCATGATGTCACCCTCGTCCAAGCATTTGCGCATCCCTTGGTGTGAGGAGCTGAGGGAGAGACTGGGCAGTGACTGAGCAGCGTGGGGAGGCCTTGGGGGGCTGAAGCCTGCGGGAGCTGCTCCATGTGAACCCCAAACACGGTGCACCATCCACAGCCGGGGTGACCGCAGCTCCCACACCCGTTCCAATGGCCGTGGGCCCTGCCTCGGCAGGTCTCAGACGGGCTGGCAGGGGGATGTAGGGGGCCCCAGAGCTGCCATTCCCCGGGGCGCTACAGAGACTGCGGCAGCGCCGTCTCCCTTTCAGAGCAGGACAGCCGGGGGCTGGAGCTGGGGGGCCGTGGTGCTGGCGCAGGGCAGCGAGCTGAGGTCTATACACAGCAGTCAATGTGGCAGCTGCTCAGCCCTGTGTCCCGCCCTGGGGGGGGCTGGAGCTGGGGGGCCATGGTGCTGGTGCAGGGCAGAGAGCTGAGGTCTATACACAGCAGTGAATGCAGCGGCTGCTCAGCCCTGTGTCCCGCCCTGGGGGGGGCTGGAGCTGGGGGGCCATGGTGCTGGTGCAGGGCAGAGAGCTGAGGTCTATACACAGCAGTGAATGTGGTGGCTGCTCAGCCCTGTGTCCTGCCCTGGGGGGGCTGGAGCTGGGGGGGCCGTGGTGCTGGCGCAGGGCAGAGAGCTGAGGTCTATACACAGCAGTGAATGCGGCAGCTGCTCAGCCCTGTGTCCCGCCCTGGGGGGGGGGGGGGGCTGGAGCTGGGGGGGCCGTGGTGCTGGTGCAGGGCAGAGAGCTGAGGTCTATACACAGCAGTGAATGCGGCAGCTGCTCAGCCCTGTGTCCCACCCTGGGGGGAGCGGGGCTGGAGCTGGGGGGCCGTGGTGCTGGCGCAGGGCAGAGAGCTGAGGTCTATACACAGCAGTGAATGTGGTGGCTGCTCAGCCCTGTGTCCTGCCCTGGGGGGGCTGAAGCTGGGGGGCCGTGGTGCTGGCGCAGGGCAGAGAGCTGAGGTCTATGCACAGCAGTGAATGCAGCGGCTGCTCAGCCCTGTGTCCTGCCCTGGGGGGGCTGGAGCTTTGCCATGACTGCAGGAGGGGGCAGCGATGCCTGTGCTCCCAGCGAGCCTCCTCTCCCCACTAAGGCCCAGCCGTGTCATCCCGTCTAACAGACACAGGGCGGCATGAGGCTGGCAGAGCTGCCGGGCCTGTGCCCGTGCCCTGGGGCTGTGCTGAGCTCAGTAATAGGCACGTGGCGTCTGCCCAGGGCCCTGGACACTACCTGCTCTCAGCGGGGAGGATGTAAGCAAACTTCTCCTCCACCGTGCTCCGCCGCCACTCGGAAGGGTCCCAATCGTCCTCCTCATCCAGGGCCCGCTCATCCCTGTGGCACGGCCAGAGCTCTTCCTCCATGCCTGGGAGGGGGTAAGGTGACCGGATGTCCTGATATTTAGGGCTTTTTCTTATACAGGCGTGTGACCCCTGCCTCCTACTCCCATCCGGTCACCCTAGCAGGGTGGGAGCTCCATGGAGCCCCAGCTGTGCCTGGCAGACACAGCCCTGTGGGCTCATGGCCAGATCCTGCCCCACAGCTCCAGAGACTGGAGCTGCCCTGGGGGGCATCAGCAGAGCAGGTCAGCTCTCACCTCATGTGACCTGGCCTCGAGTCCTGGGGCCTGGCTCTGGCCTCCCACCCCAGGTCTTCAAGGCTCACAGCTCATGCTGGATTAGAGGGGGGGCGTGTCCCGCCCCCTGCCCCCACCATCACCATCTGCTCCGCCTGCAGCAGCCCCCTGAAAACCCGGCGTGCAGGTTGCTGCCCCTCCCGCAGCCCTGGCTGGTTCCCTGCTCAGGCAGGTGTGAGGGCTACTGAGCTTAGCCGGGCTATGCCCCTGTGTGCCTGGGCTCTGCAGGAGGAGCTCCGAGCACAGCCGGGGGCAGTGCCCGGCCCCTTGCACAGCCACTCACCTGCCTTCCTGCCCCTGCCCTGAGCCTGGCACGGCGTCTCCTCCTGCGCCAGGGGGTAGATCTTCAGCCAGTCGCACATGTCGAAGCGCCCCGCTCTCTGTGGAGTGTCCGACACAGCATGCGCTGAGACGGGTGCCCAGCCGCCCACCCCAGCAGGGCTTGGCCGGGGAACCCAGCCCTGGGGGAAGGGCGCAGCTGGGTTCTGTGTCCTCCCCACCCTCTCCTCACCCAGGAGCACTCCAGCTTGTCATCGTGGATCTCCGCTGCCAGCTCTGTGTCCGTGAGGATTCCTCGGCGGAGGAGCTCCAGCACCGCGGTGCGGTAGGTGATGCTCTCCTTCTGCTTCTGCAAGGCCTTCCGCATCTAGGGGGGAGAACAGAGCATGGGCATGGGCACGGGGCACGGGGCGGGGGAGGGAGGGAGAGCCGTGCTCCAGGGGTGGGGTCTCCCCCTAGCTATGGCCTCCCGCCCAGCCCCCAGAGCACACCCTATCACCTGGCTCCAGCTCCCTCTCACTGCTGTACCCAGGGCATGCAGTGGTGCTCACCCCAGAGCGCTGCTGGGGCTGCAGTGCGAGCGCTGCCCCGTGCCCCGCACGCTAGCTACGTACCCAGCCATATTGGTGCTTCTCCGCGGCCCCCAGGAGCGCTGGCAGCTGCTTTTGGCGAAGGTTCCTCAAGGAGCAAGCTGCCACCTTGTCACTTCTGCTCCTTCCCCCAATGCGCACCACACCGGAGGGCTGGAACTGCAGGATCCCTGCGTGGGGGGCAAGAGGCACTGACCACACAGACCCACCGGCCCGGACCCTGGCCTGGCCTGATGCTGCTACTCAGCTTGGCTGTGACCTCTTGGGGCAGCGACCTCTTGCGGGACGTGAACAGCGCAGGACAGCGACCCTCTTCCCACCACTCGCAAGCGCTGGACGTCACGTCAGCCCCACATGGGGGTGGAGGTAGGGCCTGGCCGCAGCCCAGCCCCGTGTCCCACAGGGCCAGGTGGATTGCTCAGGGCTGGAAGCAGGGGGACTGTACGGTGCATCGTGCAGGGAGAGGCAGCGATCGTGCCGCCCTGAGATGTCCGGCAGTGCCCAGGCCTGCCTGGTGAGGCTGATAATACAGCTCCAGCCAGCTGTACCCGGGGTGCAGCGCCGGCGACAGCCGTACCCGGAGCTCAGCACCCGTGACAGCCGTTCCTGGAGCTCAGCACCCGCGACAGCCGTACCCGGAGCTCAGCACCTGTGACAGCCCAGAGCTCAGCACCCGCGACAGCCGTACCCAGCGCTCAGCACCTGTTACAGCCATACCCGGAGCTCAGCACCCGCGACAGCCGTTCCTGGAGCTTAGCACCCGCGACAGCCGGACCCGGAGCTCAGCACCTGTGACAGCCCAGAGCTCAGCACCCGCGACAGCCGGATCCGGAGCTCAGCACCTGCAACAGCCGGACCCGGAGCTTAGCACCCGCGACAGCCGGACCCAGAGCTCAGCACCTGTGACAGCCCAGAGCTCAGCACCCGCGACAGCTGTACCCAGAGTGCAACACCCGTGACAGCCGTACCCGGAGCTCAGCACCCGTTACAGCCGTACCTGGACCTCAGCACCCGCGACAGCCGTACCCGGAGCGCAGCGCCCGTGACAGCTGTTCCTGGAGCTCTGCACCTGCGACAGCCGTACCCAGAGCGCAGCACCCGTGACAGACATTCCTGAAGCTCAGCACCCGTGACAGCTGTACCCAGAGCTCAGCACCCGCGACAGCTGTACCCAGAGCTCAGCACCCGTGACAGCTGTACCCAGAGCTCAGCACCTGTGACAGCCGTACCCAGAGTGCAACACCCGAGACAGCCGTACCCAGAGCTCAGCACCCGAGACAGCCGTACCCAGAGCTCAGCACCTGAGGCAGCCGTACCTGGAGCTCAGTGCCCACGAAAGCCATACCCGGAGCTCAGCACCCGTGCCGGGGCCGGTTGTACCCAGGGTGCAGTGCCCGGGACAGCGCCGGCCATACCCGGAGCTCAGCACCCATGACAGCCATACCCGTAGCTCAGCACCCATGACAGCCGTACCCGGAGCTCAGCACCCGTGACAGCCGTACCCGGGGTGCAGCGCCGGCTACAGCCATACCCGGAGCTCAGCACCCGCGAAAGCCGTACCCAGAGCGCAGTGCCTGTGACAGCCGTTCCTGGAGCTCAGCACCCGTGACAGCCATACCCAGAGCTCAGCACCTGTGACAGCCCAGAGCTCAGCACCCGCGACAGCCGTACCCATAGCTCAGCACCCGCAACAGCCGTACCCGGAGCTCAGTACCCGCGACAGCCGTACCCGGAGCTCAGCACCTGTGACAGCCGTACCCGGAGCTCAGCGCCCGTGCCGGGGGCTGGCTGTACCCAGGGTGCAGTGCCCGGGACAGGGTCGGCCATACCCGGAGCTCAGCACCCGCGACAGCCATACCCGGAGCTCAGTACCCGCGACAGCCGTACCCAGAGTGCAGCGCCTATGACATCCGTTCCCGGAGCTCATCACCCGTGACAGCTGTACCCGGAGCGCAGCACCTGCGACAGCTGTACCCAGGGTGCAGCGCTGGCGACAGCCATACCCAGAGCTGAGCATCCGCCACAGCTGTACCCAGAGTGCAGCGCCTGTGACAGACGTTCCTGGAGCTCAGCACCCATGACAGCCGTACCTGGAGCTCAGTACCCACGACAGCCGTACCTGGAGCTCAGCACCCGCGACAGCCGTACCTGGAGCTCAGCACCCGCGACAGCTGTACCCAGAGCACAGCACCTGTGCCGGGGCCGGCTGTACCCAGGGTGCAGTGCCCAGGACAGGGCCGGCCATACCCGGAGCTCAGCACCCGCGACAGCTGTACTCACAGCGCAGCGCCTGTGACATCCGTTCCCAGAGCGCAGCACCCGAGATAGCCATACCCAGAGCGCAGCACCCGTGACAGCTGTACCCAGAGCACAGTGCCCGTGACAGCCGTACCCGGAGCTCAGCACCCACAACAGCCGTACCCAGAGCGCAGCACCAGCGCTGGGGCCAGCTGTACCCAGGGTGCAGTGCCCGGGACAGTACTGGCCATACCGGAAGCGCAGTGCCCGTGACAGCCGTACCTGGAGCACAGAGCCTGCAACGGGGCTGGCTGTACTCGGGATGCAGTGCCCGGGACAGGGCCGGACGTACCCAGAGCTCAGCACCCACGACAGCCATACCCAGAGCGCAGCACCCGTGACAGCTGTACCCAGAGCTCAGCACCCACGACAGCCGTACCCAGAGCGCAGCACCCACGACAGCCATACCCAGAGCGCAGCACCAGCGCTGGGGCCAGCTGTACCCAGGGTGCAGTGCCCGGGACAGGACTGGCCATACCCGAAGCGCAGTGCCCGCGACAGCCATACCTGGAGCACAGAGCCTGCAACGGGGTTGGCTGTACTCGGGATGCAGTGCCTGGGACAGGGCCGGACGTCCCCGGAGCTCAGCACCCGCGACAGCCGTACCCAGAGGGCAGCACCTGCGACAGCCATACCCAGAGCGCAGCACCCATGCTGGGATCGGCTGCACCCAGGGTGCAGTGCCCAGGACAGGGCCAGCCGTACCCGGAGCGCAGCACCTATGCCAGGGCCGGCTGTACCCGGGGTGCAGTGCCCGGGACAGGGCCAGCCGTACCCGGAGCTCAGTGCCCATGACAGCCATACCCGGAGCGCTGCTCCCGCGACAGCCGTACCTGGAGCACAGCACCCGCGAAGGCACCAGACCCCTCCAAGGGGCAGAGCAGAGGGACGGCCATATTGAGCTGTGCAGCTGTGACAGGGTTTGCTGGGGGAACACTGCAATCTTGCCTTGCCAGGGGCTGTCAGCACAGGGGCATCCCAACGTGCTGTGTGAGGCTCCCTGGAAGCCCAGGGGCTGAGGGCAAATGCCAAGAGCCTGGTAGTCCCAGGTACCTTCCATAAATTGGTCCAGAGCGTGGTTTGTGTAGCAGACAACCAGGAAGGGTCTCTGGTCCTTCCACCACTGAGACTGATTCCTCAACAGGATCTCCACGATCTGGAGCCCAATGAAGGTTTTGCCTGGAAGGAAATGGCCCGTGTTCACTGGTGGGGCAGGGATCTGTGACCCAATCACAGGCCCTGCTGCTGCAGCGGGGAGGCCCTAGCGAAAATGCTCTCAGGGCTGCTGTTAACACCACAGAGGCAGCATCTCCAGCCATGCGTCTCCCTTGCACACAAGCCCCATTGGGGTGGGCTCAGCCCCTCCTGCGGCTGGGCCAGGGAGGATAAAACCCACCTGGGGATCAGGCTCACAGGCCATCGTGGCAGACAGGGTGCGGAGCAGGAGTCACTGAAGCTGCAGGGCAGCCCAGAGCCATTGCAATGGTGGGCAGGGAAGCAGAGCACATACCTGTCCCCGGTGGGCCCTGGATCAGCACAAATTCCCTGGTCAGGGCCATTCGAATGGCCAAGATCTGAGACTCATCTAAGTGAGGAAATGTCGCTGGAGACCAGATATAGGAGTCGCCGAGTCTCACGGCTGTCAGGTCCACCGCAGTCACGTGCCCCTGCAAGCCAAGAGCCAGGCATGTTCTCACCTGCCTCCTAGAGCCTCCATGGGCTCAACCTGCCAGTGGCCCAGGTGTGGCGACGCGCACTGCTGCCCTCTCCTGGAAGGACTCCGATGTGCAGGTGTTTCTGAGTGTCTACACTGGAGTGGGGCGGGGGGGTAATTCTGGTTCAGTGCCGGTTCTGAGTGAGATACGTACTAAAATAGGAGGGTAGCCACGGCAACACAAGCAGCAGCAGGGGCTCGCTGCCCCAAGACCAGTCCCGCTGGAGCAGCGGCAGGCTCTGCATTTGGGCCTCTGGGGACAGGGGGTGGGATCTGCAGATCTCGCTGCCCTGTGCTACAGAAGACAGGTCACCGGGGCTCAGATCACACACGGCTCGGGTGGGCAGAATGGGCCGCAGGGCCAGGGGAGAGCTAGGCAGGGTATTGATGGGGGTGGTTGTGGACTGTCACAGAGTGGCCGACCCTTTGAAAGGGAGGGAGGCCTCAGACCGCCTGGGACACACCTGATCTGCCTCCTCGGCAGCGAGAATGAACGAAGGCTTGTGACAGAGGGTCCTGTGACTCCAGCCTCCGGGGTGGCGGGCAGGACACCGGGCCAGCAGGGGTGGGGTGGGGTGGGGCAGAGCAAAGCTGGGGCGAGAGGGGCTCTTGCAGTGCTCTATGGGGAAGGGGGACTCTGGGTCAGATCAGTCCGAGCGAGTGGTTGGGACGGTGAGCGCCAGCGATGCTGGCCTAGGATGTCCGGCATAGTCTAGTGGTCAGCAGCCGGGCAGCCCGGCAGCAGGAATGATGGGCTGTGTCCACATGGCGAGCTGGGGGCGTGACTGCCAGCTGGGGGACATGCCCGAGCTAGCTCTGATCAAGCTCGTGCACTAAACCGAGAGCAGAGCCGTCACCGCGGCACAGGGGGGCCCCACTACGGGCGCGGGCCCATCCCAGACACTAGGCACGCACTGCGGGGGCTGGTCCCTCGCGCTGGGCTCGGCAGGAGGGACGGAAACAGGGAGTTTCGCAAGGGAGTTCTCCAGGTGAAGGAGGAGCAAATACAGCATCTGTGGGGTAAGTGACTGTCTGTAGTGTGTGTGTGTTTGTGTTTGGGGGTTACTTGCTGTGTGCTGTGTGCTGAGCTTGTGTTTGTCAGTCTGTTTGTTTGGTTGTTTGAAGGACCGTATGCTGTGACTGGCAGTTGGAGGCCGTGAACTTCAAAGGAAGGTTTGAAAGCTCGAAGCCTCTGGTAAATTGGCTGAGCCTTAATCAGTGGGCGGGCATTCACTCAGGCCAGGGCTTTATAAAGCCACGCACAGGTGACCAGGGAGCTTGTGAACAGGGGCTGCTAACAGGGAGTTTCGCAAGGGGAGTGGGAAGCGAGCGGGGGTCCCTTGTCAGTCCTACCTGTTCCCCTGTAGGACCCTTAAAACCTATAATCCAAACCATATTCCCAAACCCCTTTCTTTAAACCACCCTTTCATTAACTAGGAGACAATGCAGGCAGAAGCCCAGCAGCAGAGTGGGGGCTATCCAGTTTATTGTGCTGAGTGAAGCATGTACGATTACCAGCCTTGTGGGCGGGTGGCGTATGTGTGCAGTCGGTGCAAGGAGCTCCTGGCCCTCAGAGACTACGTACAGACTTTGGAGGCCAGGGTGGCGGAACTGGAGGAGCTAAGAAAGGCAGAGAGGTATGTTGATGAGGCTTTCCGGGACACTGTAGAATTGTCCCACCTCCGCTCAGACAGCCTCTGTGCTGTTGAGGAGGAAGAAAGGCCCATGGAATCAGAGCAGTCAATGGGAGCAGAGGGAAACCTTCCCATAGCTGGGACCCTCCTTCCAGATGGTGTTGGGGTTGCCTCTCGCACTGAGGTTACCTCCCCGGGGGAGGGAACTCCAGCTGCTAGGAAAAGGCAGGTGTTAGTAATGGGAGATTCGATCATTAGAAACGTAGATAGCTGGTTTGTGATGACCGGGAGAACCGTATGGTGACTTGCCTGCCTGGTGCAAAGGTTGCAGATCTCTCGAGGCATCTAGACAGACTTATGTGTAGTGCTGGGGAGGAGCCGGTGGTCATGGTACATATAGGTACCAATGACCTAGGGAAGGGTAGGAGAGATGTCCTGGAAGCCAAATTTATGCTGCTAGGAAGAGACTGAAATCCAGGACCTCCATGGTGGCATTCTCAGAAATGCTCCCAGTTCCATGCGCGGGGCCAGGTAGACAGGCAGAGCTTCAGAGTCTCAATGCGTGGATGAGACGATGGTGTAGAGAGGAGGGGTTTACGTTCATTAGAAACTGGGGAAACTTTTGGGATGGGAGGAGCCTGTACAGGAGAGATGGGCTCCACCTAAACCAAAGTGGAACCAGGCTGCTGGCACTAAACATTAAAAAGGTTGTAGAGCAGTTTTTGAACTAGGAGATGGGGGAAAGCCGACTGCTGCAGAGGAGCATGTGGATCGGACACAGACTTCTCTTAGGGGGAGAGTCTGATGATAGGGAATCTCCAGGTTATAGTCAGGAACAAAGGACGGAAGAGGATAATGTAAGGGCTGGATCAGATGATAAACAGTCACATAAAAAAGAATCTAGCACATCAGAAAAGTGCAGACAAATAAACAAGGACAAGTTTTTAAAGTGCTTGTGCACAAATGCTAGAAGTCTAAATAATAAGATGGGTGAACTAGAGTGCCTTGTGATAAAGGAGGATATTGATATAATAGGCATCACAGAAACCTGGTGGACTGAGAACAATCAATGGGACACAATCATTCCGGGGTACAAAATATTTCGGAAGAACAGAACAGGTCATGCAGAGGAAGGAGTGGCACTATATGTGAAAGAAAATGTAAATTCAAATGAAGTAAAAATCTTAAGCGAATCCACATGTTCCATAGAATCGCTATGGATAGAAATTTCATGCTCTAATAAAAATATAACATTAGGGATCTATTACCGACCACCTGACCAGGACAGTAATAGTGATGATGAAATGCTACGGGAAATTAGAGAGGCTATCAAAATTAAGAACCCAGTAATAGTGGGGGATTTCAATTATCCCCATATTGACTGGGAACATTTCACTTCAGGATGAAATGCAGAGATGAAATTTCTCGATACTTTAAATGACTGCTTCATGGAGCAGCTGGTACGGGAACCCCCAAGGGGAGAGGTGACTCTAGATTTAATCCTGAGTGGAGCGCAGGAGCTGGTCCAAGAGGTAACTATAGCAGGACCGCTTGGAAATAGTGACCATAATACAATAACATTCAACATCCCTGTGGGGGAAGAACACCTCAACAGCCCAACACTGTGACATTTGATTTCAAAAGAGGGAACTACACAAAAATGAGGGGGTTAGTTAAACAAAAGTTAAAAGGTACAGTGACTAAAGTGAAATCCCTGCAAGTTGCATGGGCCCTTTTTAAAGACACCATAATAGAGGCCCAACTTCAATGTATACCCCAAATTAAGAAACACAGTAAAAGAACTAAAAAAGAGCCATCGTGGCTTAACACCATCTAAAAGAAGCAGTGAGAGATAAAAAGACTTCCTTTAAAAAGTGGAAGTCAAATCCTAGTGAGGCAAATAGAAAGGAGCACAAACACTGCCAGCTTAAGTGCAAGAGTGTAATAAGAAAAGCCAAAGAGGAGTTTGAAGAACGGCTAGCCAAAAACTCCAAAGGTAATAACAAAATGTTTAAGTACATCAGAAGCAGGAAGCCTGCTAAACAACCAGTGGGGCCCCTTGAAGATCATAATACAAAAGGAGCGCTTAAAGACGATAAAGTCATTGTGGAGAAACTAAATGGATTCTTTGCTTCAGTCTTCACGGCTGAGGATGTTAGGGAGATTCCCAAACCTGAACTGGCTTTTGTAGGTGACAAATCTGAGGAACTGTCACAGATTGAAGTGTCACTAGAGGAGGTTTTGGAATTAATTGATAAACTCAACATTAACAAGTCACCGAGACCAGATGCCATTCACCCAAGAGTTCTGAAAGAACTCAAATGTGAAGTTGTGGAACTATTAACTAAGGTTTGTAACCTGTCCTTTAAATCAGCTTCGGTACCCAATGACTGGAAGTTAGCTAATGTAACGCCAATATTTAAAAAGGGCTCTAGAGGTGATCCCGGCAATTACAGACCGGTAAGTCTAACGTCAGTACCGGGCAAATAAGTCGAAACAATAGTTAAGAATAAAATTGTCAGACACATAGAAAAACATAAACTGTTGAGCAATAGTCAACATGGCTTCTGTAAAGGGAAATCGTGTCTTACTAATCTATTAGAGTTCTTTGAAGGGGTCAACAAACATGTGGACAAGGGGGATCCAGTGGACATAGTGTACTTAGATTTCCAGAAAGCCTTTGACAAGGTCCCTCACCAAAGGCTCTTACGTAAATTAAGCTGTCACGGGATAAAAGGGAAGGTCCTTTCATGGACTGAGAACTGGCTAAAAGACAGGGAACAAAGGGTAGGAATTAATGGTAAATTCTCAGAATGGAGAGGGGTAACTAGTGGTGTTCCCCAAGGGTCAGTCCTAGGACCAATCCTATTCAATTTATTCATAAATGATCTGGAGAAAGGGGTAAACAGTGAGGTGGCAAAGTTTGCAGATGATACTAAACTACTCAAGATAGTTAAGACCAAAGCAGATTGTGAAGAACTTCAAAAAGATCTCACAAAACTAAGTGATTGGGCAACAAAATGGCAAATGAAATTGAATGTGGATAAATGTAAAGTAATGCACATTGGAAAAAATAACCCCAACTGTACATACAATATGATGGGGGCTAATTTAGCTACAATGAGTCAGGAAAAAGATCTTGGCGTCATCGTGGATAGTTCTCTGAAGATGTCCACGCAATGTGCAGATGTGGTCAAAAAAGCAAACGATGTTAGGAATCATTAAAAAGGGGATAGAGAATAAGACTGAGAATATATTATTGCCCTTATATAAATCCATGGTACGCCCACATCTCGAATACTGCGTACAGATGTGGTTTCCTCACCTCAAAAAAGATATTCTAGCATTAGAGAAGGTTCAGAAAAGGGCAACTAAAATGATTAGGGGTTTGGAGAGGGTCCCATATGAGGAAAGATTAAAGAGGCTAGGCCTCTTCATCTTGGAAAAGAGGAGACTAAGGGGGGATACGATAGAGGTATATAGAATCATGAGTGATGTTGAGAAAATGGATAAGGAAAAGTTATTTACTTATTCCCATAATACAAGAACTAGGGGTCACCAAATGAAATTAATGGGCAGCAGGTTTAAAACAAATAAAAGGAAGTTCTTCTTCACACAGCACACAGTCAACTTGTGGAACTCCTTGCCTGAGGAGGCTGTGAAGGCTGGGACTATAACAATGTTTAAAAGGGAAGTGGATAAATTCATGGTGGCTAAGTCCATAAACGGTTATTACCCAGGATGGGTAAGGAATGGTGTCCCTAGCCTCTGTTCTTCAGAGGATAGAGATGGATGGCAGGAGAGAGATCACTTGATCATTGTCTGTTAGCTTCACTCCCTCTGGGGCACCTGGCATTGGCCACTGTTGGCAGACAGATACTGGGCTAGATGGACCTTTGGTCTGACCCAGTACGGCCGTTCTTATGTTCTTATGTTCTTAAACGGGCGGCTGGCACACGCCGGGTGTCATGGGCGAGGCCCCGAGGCTGCCCCTCCCCCAGCCCAGCCCACGGCACTGGTAGCCAGCAGGTTACCCCAGTGGGCAGAGCACCCGGGCCCTGGGGCCTGGCTCTTTAAATCCCTGTGAGTGCGCAAACTCCCGGTAACCAGGTCTGCATCTCGTTGCCGGCGTCCCTGCAGCAGGGCACAAAGTGCTACACTGCCTTTGCTGTTCAATGTGGTTCTCCTCAAGCCCTCGGCAGGGCAGTTACCCCATGGTACAGATGGGAAACTGAAGCATGGAGATACTTGCCCAAGGTCACTCAGGAAGTCCGTGCTGGTGCAGCGAATTGACCCCCCCGTGTCCTAAGCCAATGTCCTACCCCTGGCCCAGCCTCCCCTCCTTCCTGCCCCTCCCCGCTACCCTAGACCTACCTCAGATGTGTCCCGCATGGGCTCTTTGTCGGCTCGCCCAGTGGGGTGCAGAACAGAAAGGTCAAAGGTCACGTCCTCTCCGAAGTGCGCGGGTGGGGCGATGGGGGTGCGGCACTGCACGACATAGTTCTGGAACGGCATCTGGGTGGGGTCCAGCTCCTGCAGCCCCTCCAGCACGTGCCGGTAGGACTCGAAGAAGGCCGGCGACTCCACCATGATGAAGTTGGTTTTCCCCAGGTGCCTCATCAGGAGGTCGCTGTGGTTTGCCTTAATGTCCAACCACACGGCCCCCTTCAGGAGCTCAGGCCTGTTGCCCCCCACCACAGTCCCAAACAACACCTGGCCACAGTCACTGGAGATGAGGCAGGTCAGGGAGCCGCTCAGCAGCCGTTTGGAGGAGGTGTGGGAGGAGCCCTGCGGGGCCTGGAACCTGGCCATGTACATGGCACTGACTGGGGAGGTGCCCACCTTCGCCAGCTGCACTTTCCTATAGACCCGCAGCCCCCTCTGCTTCCCAGCGCCCCCAAACACGTTCTGCAGGGAGAAGTGAGCCGAGATCCCGGTCCTCAGGGGCCGGACGAAATCCTCCCGCAGCAGCCGGAAGTGCGTGTCCAGGTAGGCCACGTCGCTCGCGTATTTCCCAACAGGGAGGTTGCGCTTCAGCTTCTGCCCAGGGTCGACGAATATCTCCTCCGGGGTTGGGAAAATGGGGATCATGTGGAAATCCTCCTGCCAGGCTGGTGAGGTGAGGGGCACGCTGCACCGTGGGAAAGTCGAGTCCACCAGAATCTTGGTGTCGTGAAGCCGTTTCTGGATGATCCACGTAAACTGAAAGCCGCGGCTCTGGAGTCTCTGGACAGTGGCAAAGAGAAGGTCCACAGGGTAGCAGAGGAGGGTCTTCGTCTGCTCAGGGGACGCTGTCAGCAGATGATGCAGGGCAGCCACCGTGTCCTCCATCACCTCCTGGGAGATCTGCCCGTCCTGGTGCTGGAAGTTCTGCAGCTCAGCAATGAAGCCCAGGAGGCTCCTGAGCATGAAAGCTGGTCTCAGCACCAGGGCCAGGACCGGCTGGACCAGCTCCGGCTCACCAGCGCTCTCCACCGCCACCTTCAGGGCCCGCAGCAGCGTATACACCCTGGCGGGACTCAAGCCGGGGCTCTCCACGACCTGCTCCAGCTGGTAGTCGTGGTCCAGCAGGAAGGGTAGGAGTCGCTGGGGACTGTGGTCACAGAGCTTTTCCAAGTCAGTGAGGATGGCGCAAGGATCCGTCCTCCAGCTGGGCCCTGGCTCCGGGGAAAGCCGGGCAGCTTTCGGTGGCCCTTGCCCCGAGGCACTCTCAGGCCAGTCTGGCCACCTCCTCTTCTGGCCAGACATTTCTCCGCAGGGCAGGAGCTGCTCAGAGACAAGAGGAATCAGTGCTGCAGAACAAGCCCCCAGCCCCACCCTGCCTGCTCACGGGGTACCCACACCCACGTCCAGAGAACGGAACTGGACCCATAGAGCCTCCTCGTTAACGCCACACTAATGACTTTGCCCCATGACTCCAAACTGGGGGAGCGGCACACCCTGCTGAGATCAGAGAACCACCCCAAAGGGGCAGGGCAGGGGGGTCGTCCCGGACACTGGAGCGAAAGCTGCGCGGTGCAGTGAACGAGACCATGCACGGAAGGCGGAAACAAGAGATGAGCCCACCTGCGTCTGCCTGTCGCTGGCTGCTGGGGGCTGGGCAGGCGCTGCCCCGGGGATCACGTAGCCCAGAATTGCCCACTGGGAGCTCCTTGCACCGTGCTCTGCGGGCACTGGTTGGACACAGCACGAGGTGGATGGGTCAGGGGCTGGGGGTTCGTCTGTTCAGCATGGCCAGGTGCTGCCCAGTGGGCAGAGGGTGGGGGCATCGTGGCGGGGATGGCGTGGGGGGATGCAGGGGTGAGTGGAGGGGGCTGGTGAGCCGGTCCCCTGGGGAGTCTCCCAGCCAGGAGACCTGGTGATAATACTGCACGTCTGCCTGAGGGCCCACAAGCACCTTCCACCTGTCCGAGGGGTGGCTCTGCCAGGAGGGGCAGGGGGAGATTTGGGCAGACAGCTCCTGGGAGTTCTTTGGAGCCCGGCACAGCAGGCAGGAGCCGGCCCAAGGGGCTGCTGTGGCACCTCCGTCCCTGATCCCGCAGACCCTGGTGGCACCACCTGTCTGCCTCCGTCCCTGACTCCCCAGCCCCCAGGCCCACCCATCTGCATCCACCCCCGGTCCCCGGTGCCACCTGCCTGCATCCACCCCCTCGCAGCCCCCAGTGCCACCTGCCCTTATCCACACCCCCTGCAGCTTGTGCCTTCCACCCAGCTCCATCCCGGAGCCCCCCCAGTGCACCTGCCAGCTCCTGTGCCTGAGCCCCCTGCCAATTTCTGTGGCTTTACAGCCACACTGTCCGCTCTGCCTCCCGTCCTGTTGTGTCTCCTGGATGGAGAGTCCCGTTAGCAGCCTGGAGGGAGCCCACTACCTAAGCTCCCCTCTGCATACCTGGCACGTCTGTCACTGTGCCCCTGCCTCTGGTACCTCCCCAAGCGCTGAGCCGGGCAGGGTCCTGTCCAGGGTGCTGAGCTGGGCAGCTGGGTCCGATGCTGAGCCGGGCAGGGTCCTGTCCAGGGCGCTGAGCTGGGCAGCCAGGTCCGGTGCTGAGTCAGGCAGGGTCCTGTCCAGGGCGCTGAGCTGGGCAGCCAGGTCCGGTGCTGAGTCGGGCAGGGTCCTGTCCAGGGTGCTGAGCTGGGCAGCCAGGTCCGGTGCTGAGTCAGGCAGGGTCCTGTCCAGAGCGCTGAGCTGGGGGCAGCCAGGTCCGGTGCTGAGTCGGGCAGGGTCCTGTCCCGGGCACTGAGCTGGGTAGCCAGGTCCGGTGCTGAGTCGGGCAGGGTCCTGTCCAGGGTGCTGAGCTGGGCAGCCAGGTCCGGTGCTGAGTCGGGCAGGGTCCTGTCCAGGGTGCTGAGCTGGGCAGCCGGGTCCGATGCTGAGCCGGGCAGGGTCCTGTCCAGGGCGCTGAGCTGGGCAGCCGGGTCCGATGCTGAGCCGGGCAGGGTCCTGTCCAGGGCGCTGAGCTGGGGGCAGCCGGGTCTGGTGCTGAGCCGGGCAGATTCCCTTGTAATAAGAGACTGTTGGCAGCCCTAGGTCCCGCCCAGATGCTGCCTCTGAGCAGAGAAATAGAAACTTATATTTCCTGCTCTGGTGCCCTCTGGGTCCTAATACAAGTGTGACAGTGCTGCCTGGGGGGAGCTGAGGTCATTCAATCAGGGTGAACTGCAAAATAATGGGGGCAGACAAACCCCAGACGCTGGTGGCTATTCCGCTACCTAGATTTACCAGCCAGCACTGAACAGCTCCTGTAGTACCTCACTGGTTACTCAGAAGTTCAAACACCACAGTTCCCTTAAAGTGCCCAGCCTCAGGCCTCTGTCCAGACACAGACGGCAGAGATGATGACGATTCCTGAAAATCTTCTCTCATCATTGTGACGAACTGGGAAAGTTCTTAATGTTTCTCTGAATATTGTGTTGGTGCCTCAGTGTCCCCATGGCAGTTCTTAAGTATCTGGCAGAGCAAAGGGCCAGTGCACCTAAATGCCTGACACTCTGTCTCCTAGCAACTGATGGCCTGGGCCCCCCCTCTGCAAAGGTGCCAGCTGAAGGTGTTGAAGACAAAGGGATCAGGTGACCTCCTGGCCCGGGAAAGGGGCTGAGCAGAGAGGAGGGGCTGGGAGGGGCTGTTAGTCTGGAGCTGGCTGGGGTCAAGGGTGGAGGGCAGACCTGGGGGTCTGGCTCACTGCCCCCCAGAATGGACCCGGCCGAGGGGTCCGGTTCGCTGTATCTACAAGCTCTGTTTTAGACCCTGTTCCTGTCATCGAATAAACCTCTGTGTTACTGGCTGGCTAAGAGTCACGTCTGACTGCAAAGTGGGGGTGCAGGACCCGGTGGCTTCCCCAGGACCCCGCTGGGGCAGGCTCGCTGTGGGAAGTGCACGGAGGGGCAGAGGATGCTAAATGCTCCAAGGAACGACCCAGGAGGTGAAGCCGTGTGAGCTTCTTGCCCTGAACAAGTCTGCTCCAAGGGAGAGAAGGCTCCCCAAAGTCCTGACTGGCTTGGTGGGGAGCAGTTCCAGAGCATCGCCCGGTGACTCCGTGACAACTGGTGGCAGCGGCGGGACGTACTGCACCCCGTGAATGGCGCTGCTTGCAGTAAGTGACTGGGGAGCAGTAAAACAGAGGAGGGATAATGAGGACCAGGCGTGCTGAAGGCTCAGAGAGGGACGGTTTCAGGGGGCAGTTAACCTATGGGAGTGTGTGACCAGCGACAAGGACTGTTGAAGTAACAGGGTCCCCCTGAGGACTGCAGCGAGCAGTCTCAGGGGCGGAGGAGCTTGCCGCTCGACCCTGGGAAAGAGAAGGATTTTTGCAGTAGCAGGGTTCCCTGGGGGATTGCAGGAGCAGTCCCAGGGACGGAGGAGTCTGCAGCTCGACCCTGGCAAAGAGGTGGTGACCACGAGAAGGGTTGGCACACCAGGGGTTCTTCCTGGAAACCATGGGGGAGCCAAGAGCACACAGGCCTGTGAGTCCAGAGCCACTTGGGAATAGTGAAGTGATGGCCTATCACCATCTCCTTAAGAAGGACATTGTGATCCTATGCACAAAGAGAGGGTTACGCATGGGGAAATTCACCAAGGCACAGTTAATTGTGCAGTTGGAGGAAAAGGACCGCTCTGAGGAGCAGATTCCTGGCCCAGATGGAGCTACAAGAGGATCTAAGAGCAGCTGGAGCATCAGCCAGGCATCCCCGGGAGTCTGGCCCCCAATCAGACGAGGGTCTTCACGATTGGGTTCCCGATCAGGAGATTGGAGACGGATGGGATGGGAGCAGAGCCCGAGAGAGCGAGAGGACCGTGAGAGAGAGCAAGAGCCCGAGGAAAAGCTGCAGGAGAAGCAGCAGCAGCGTGGACTGGTGATGGTGGAGCAGAGAGACATAGGGGGCTGCCCAGGGGTCAGTGGGGAAACAAGCCTGCGGGGGCAAGACCCTGGGACAGAAAGAACTGTGGTGGTGCAGCCCCAGATGCTAAGGAACTGTGGGACCTGGGTGAAGTTCCCTGGGGTGAAGCCCCTCGCCCTGCGTATGGCCCAGATCCCTGTGCAGACCCAGGAGGGGTTGGGCTGGCCGGTAGTTCTCCAGGATATTGGCTCGGAGGCCCTGTTGGGGCGTGACTGTATCTCTTTGGGATAGGATCCAGGCCCCGCTCCTGTAACAGCCGAGGGTTTGAATTCAAATCCAGGGAACCAATTGGCTAGGATGGAAATGGTCAGTGAAAATGCAAATGACCTGGCTGGCATGGGGGAGGGGCTGCTGGGCTCAGGATACCTGCCTACCTGTAACCAGCCCCCTGGGGCTGAGTGGGAGGGAGAGATGCTCCCCGCCCCCCTGCACACCGGAGAGGGGGCTCACGCTGGCTCTGATGCTGTGACCAGAGCAGAGAGCTCGCTGCCTGCCCCCACTGGGACAGCAAGGGCAGTGCTGAGCATGGGGGGAGCTGAGACCCCAGCTGAGTGCAGGGACACCCAGGCATGGCAGGTCAGCTGCCAAACAGGTTTGCCTGGTCCAGACGTGCTGCTGAAAAGTGATTACACAGCAGGAAGGGAGCTACCAGGGACAGGGCTCAGGGGTGCTGTGACCCCAGGTCCAGCCAGCGAGAGGGAACAGGTCCCACTCCCTGCCCCAGCCGCTGAATCCCAGACTGAGCTGCAAAAGGATCCCTCCTTGGAGAAGCTGAGGGAACTTGCTGGCCACAGCGCTGCAAACCCCCTTGGGGAAGGCTGCAGGGACAGAGTCCTGCAAGAGAAGGGATTCCTGTACCGGGAATGGGCTCCCCAAGGAAAAGTAGAACTGGGGGGAATCGGGAGGCAGCTGGTGGTGCCCCAGGAATCCACAGGGTTCTTCCCGTTCAAGCTGCTGGATGGGAGGAGAGTGAGGGGACCCCTGGACCTGGAAAGGAAGGATTGGGAGGAGAAGGGGGAAGACCCCCTGGGGGATCTCTTCCCTGAGGTGGGAGCCAATCTCCCCATCAGGTGTTCCCCATTCAGAGTCACTGGGAAAGCAGCCCAGAACCTGGAGAGAGAGGTCAGGGACATGCTGGCTTTAGATGAAATCCAGCTGTTTTACAGCCCATGGGCCTCACCGGTGGGGCTGATCCCCAAGGGAACAGAATGATCTGGTTTTGTGGGGGCTGTAAGAAGCTTAAAGCCATCACAGTGTCTGATGCTGACCCCATGCCTAGGCCTGGGGAGACTCTAGAGAAGCAAGGGGCGATGGAGAACTTGGCCCGGGCAGACACTGATAACATGTGCATCTTTAGCCAGACCTGGGAGGAGCAGGTGTCCCAGGTGAAGAGGGGGCTGGGCTGCCTCAAGAAGGTGGGACTGACGGTAAAAGCTGGAAAGTGCAAGGGGGGAAGGCAGAGGTGTTGTGTCTGGGCCACAAAGTGGGAAGCGGCTTCCCAAGCCCAAAGCTGGCCAAGGCCAAGATGGGGGCTCTTAACCAAGAAAGCCCGAATTGCAGCCCAGAGTGCTGGAAAAAGACCCCGTCCCAGTTTAAATCCCAGGGGTATTGGGGTAGCAAAAGGGTTCAAGCCGCATAAACCTTCCCACATGCGGCCTGCAAGTGCCATCAAGCACACCCGACCTAAGGGAGGGCGTGAAACTGGACTGTCCTGGTGTAACTCACACCAAGAAATGGGAGAAATGCTGGGGCATCCATAGGAATGTTGGTGGGTTTGAACTTCCCCAGGTCACTGGCTGGAGTGACCTCGTTCAGTTCGGTCTCGAAGGGGAAAGAGATGTGACGAACTGGGAAAGTTCTTAATGTTTTCTCTGAGTACTGTGTTGGTGCCTCAGTGTCCCCATGGCAGTTCTTAAGTATCTGGCAGAGCAAAGGGCCAGTGCACCTAAATGCCTGACACTCTGTCTCCTAGCAACTGATGGCCTGGGCCCCTCCTCTACAAAGGTGCCAGCTGAAGGTGTTGGAGACAAAGGGATCAGGTGACCTCCTGGCCCAGAAAAAGGGGCTGAGGAAAGAGGAGGGGCTGGGAGGGGTTGTTAGTCTGGAGCTGGCTGAGGGCAGAGGTGGGGGTCTGGCTCACTGACCCCCAGAATGGACCCGGCCGAGGGGTCCGGTTCTCTGTACCTACAAGCTCTGTTTTAGACCCTGTTCCTGTCATTAAATAAACCTCTGTTTTACTGGCTGGCTAAGAGTCACGTCTAACTGCAAAGTGGGGGTGCAGGACCCTGTGGCTTCCCCAGGACCCCGCTGGGGTGGACTCGCTGTGGGAAGCGCACGGAGGGGCAAAGGATGCTAAATGCTCCAAGGAAAGACCCAGGAGGTAAAAACGTGTAAGCTTCTTGCCCTGAACAAGTCTGCTCCAAGGGAGAGGAGGCTCCCCAAAGTCCTGACTGGCTTGGTGGGAAGCAGTTCCGGAGCATCGCCCGGGGACTCCGTGACAATCATATAAAAGAAAAGGTTCTTCCAACCCCAAAGGGTCAGCCACACACCCAGGGCCAATTATAACTTAGATCTTACCCAAAATACACTATAGTCAAGTCTTATTAACTAAGCTAAAATTTATTTAAAAAGAAAAGAGAGAGAGTGTTGGTTAAAAGATCAATATACAGACAGACTTGAATCCAATTCTTGAGGTTCAGATACGTAGCAGAGATGAGCTTGTAGTTGCCAAAAGTCCTTTTTTAACTAGTCCAGAGGTTATAGTCCAATATCCATATTCAGGGTGGCTCCAGTCAGTGACCGGGGATCTCAGTCCTTGTGGATTAAGGTTTCCCCCTCTTGAAACCCAAAGCAGATCTGGGATGAAGCAGGATCGTGTCCCAGGGTTTTTAATACATTTTCCAGCAGTCTCTTGACCTGAGAGAATCAGCTTAATCTTCTGTCTCCCAAACATGCTGGCAATTAGCACAGGGGAATTTATCCATTAACGGTTCAGATACAGGTGACCACAACCTTCAAAGAGACACAGAGACAATAATACTATTTCACTCCAGTGTCTTCCTAAATGTTCATATTCCCTTTTTGATCTTTGAATCAAAGCTCTAGCAATAGACAAGCTTTGTTTGCTGACATCCCAAGCCCTGAACAAACACCTCCCCTTCTACCTCTAACAATGCCGGCTGCATTTCCAAGCTCTGTTCATTTACATATTTTCCTAACCAGTCTCTAAAGTTCGGCCCTGGGTCAGGTCAGTCTGGGAGGTAATGAACTCTTTCTGGCCCTGTCACCTTCCAATGAGATATTAGATCACACTCCTAACATCGTCTGGGCCTCGGGCTCCACGGCGTGAGCGAGGGTCTAGCCTCAGGGCTGGGTTGGGCGTCTGTGCCAGGCCAGCCAGTGCCTCCATCCCTGGCTGGAGGAGCTGGCATGGATTGGCCAGGAACCAAAGGCGATGGCACGGCGAGGGGGTGGGAGCCGCCCACACCCAGCTCCCTCCAGCGAGCAGGGGCAGCAGGGCACTGCCCTGGAGCGGGGCTGTGAGAGGGACAGGCGGGATGGGGACCATTTGCTGACCCACATGGGGGGCATTTTATTTTTTATGCATTGGTAGTTCGGGCCTGGCTCCCTCGCGGGCCCAGCCCTGGCCTCCCATTCAGCTGAGGAAGCTGGTCACACCAGGCGCTCGAGTGGACGTGTTGCCAAGTCCGCAGTGCCAGGGGCAGTGTTTTCAGAGCCAGCGTCGCGGGTTGTGGTATTTTGGGCTAATTTGCTCATAATCGGCTGGATTTGGGCTGCTTAGATTTAATTCAATGAGAAGAACAGAAATAGCTGTAATTCCAAACCCCGGGCCCTGAGCCCCGGGGCGGCGGCCCGGCACACGTGGTGCCGGGGCCCGGTTGGCGGAGGTGAGGGGATATTGCTGTCACAGCAATGCTGTGTCAGGGTCTCTCCTGAGGGGCCGGGCTGTCCGGGCTGAGGCGAGATTTCCGGCCGCAGGGAGAGCCGCGAGCCATGGCCATGCCGAGCGCTGCTCCCTGGTGGGACACAAGCTGGATGTGCAGGTCCTGAGTCGCAGCCTCTTCCCCCTGTGGGGGCTCCGTGTCCCTGGACCGAACGGCCTGGCTGAGGAGAGCGGGTGGGGACTGGGCTCTGCGCGTGCATGTGGGGGCGAGCAGACCCCTCCCTGTTCCACTCCCCTCTCTGCTTTCGATGGCCCTTGCTATAAACAGAGGAGCACTGGCTTGGACTCCCGGTGGGGACCCTGTGGCCCATGGCCTCCCTGCTCTGTGCTGCCCCGGGAGCAGGCCTGTGGGGAAAGGACCATGGGGATCTCCATTAACCCAGCCTTCCCCTGTAATATCGCCATCTTGTGCCTCCGCGAACCCCAGGGCTGGCTCTGAGATTTCCTTCCTGGTGCTAAGAGCCACATTCTTCGCCGGCTCGTTCCTTTGGGAGTTGGAGACACGTGTCTCACAGCCACACTTGGCCTAAAGTGTTCAGTATCTTAGTGCAAGAGACGCTGTTCTTCCCACAGCTGCCCATTGCTGCTGACTATCTGTACGGGACTATTCAAAAATACATTACAGCCTCATTGGCCTGCAGTGCCCTTTTCTGACCCTGCAGGAGACTCTCCCCAGTTCAGAATGGCACCCAGGGCTGTGGAGGGGCGGAGTTGTTACTGTTTGCGCTTTTTGTGGAGATTCTGTTCCCACGTGCTGAGCTGTGTGATCGTGTGTAGTGCTGGTGTCCACTTTCTGGGAAAGTCAGGGAACGAGCTCTGTTTCGCTCCATAGCTCAGAGTGCTTTACAGACGCTACATTTTCCATCTCTCCTGTAAATGAGAAGGCCATTTTACAGATGGGATCACTGAAGCAGTGATACTGTACATTTCTAGTCTTTTCAAAGAAAATTATTCCAGTTTTTGATGAGAAGAATGTTCGGAATTTTTTCAGAGGTCTTCTGCACGGGTATTTCTGCCTTGTTTAATGTCCATAATGATCTCTCCAGCAAGATAGAAATGAATGTACAGGTGCTGCATACACTGACACCACCATGACACAAAGTACAGTCCAATGCATAAAACAAATTGAAAAAGAGAAACAGACACTTTTTTGTTAATGTCTGTCAGTTGTACACATCTTAGGTGTAACAACCAACCGTACAGTGTTGTCTCTGAGTTGATGTGCCAGGGCCACACGATGAGTCACTGAATCGAAACTGAGAGAACAAGTCAGGAATCGAAACTGAGAGACCTGGTGCCCCGTCCTTTGTTAGAGTCAGTAGATGCACTGCTATGGAGTGTATATTTGGGGAAGCAGCCAAATATCTTGCCTAGGTGTGCGCCATATCCCTAGGTCAGTGCGTACGCACTTCCTTTCCCAATGGAGAGTGAACTAGAAGCATTTGACCAGCTGGAATATTTGTCATATAAAACTTAGGTGATTTGGGTGAGGGAAACAAAGGGAGCCTGTTAAACACATTTGTCGCTGGAGGGAGAGACTCTTCAAATTTTCTACCAAATTTATCACAAAGAAAGGAGTTGTCCTCTCCCGCATATGAATGTGACAACTCTTTCTAGCTCTCCTCCACTATGTTAGTGAGCATGGTGTGGGTAGAATCCTAGAACCAGGGAAGTGTAGGACTGGTAGGGACTTGAGAGGTTGTCTAGTCCAATCCCCTGCAATCACAGAAGGACTAAGTATTAACTAGACCAGGAGTAGGCAACCTATGGCACGGGTGCCGAAGGCGGCATGCGAGCTGATTTTCAGTGGCACTCACACTGCCCAGGTCCTGGCCACCGGTTCGGGGGGCTCTGCATTTTAAATGAAGCTTCTTAAGCATTTTTAAAACCTTATTTACTGTTCATACAACAATAGGTTAGTTATATATTATAGACTTATAGAAAGAGACCTTCTAAAAACATTAAAATGTATGACTGGCATGCAAAATCTTAAATCAGAGTGAATAAATGAAGACTCGGCACAGCACTTCTGAAAGGTGGCCAACTCCTGAACTAGACCATCTCTGACAGGGGTTTGTCCAACCTGCTGTTAAACATCTCCAATGATGGAGATTCCACAACCTCCCTGGGCAATTTATTCCAGTGCTTAACCACCTTGACAAAGTTTTTCCCTAATGTCCAACCCAAACCCCTCTTGCTGCAAGTTAAGGCTCTTGCTTCTTGTCCTGTCCTCAGGGGTTAAAGAGCAAATTTTCTCCCACCTCCTTGTAACATCTTTTATGTACTTGAAAACTCTTATGTCTGCCTCAGTCTTCTCTTCTCCAGCCTAAACAAACCCAATTTTTTTAATCTTCTCTCAGAGTTCATGTTTTCTAGACCTTTCATCATTTTTGCTGCTCTTCTCTGGACTCTCTCCAATTTGTCCACATCTTTCCTGAAATGTGGCACCCAGAACTGGACACAATACTCCAGCTGAGGCCTAATCAGCGCAGAGTAGAGCAGAAGAATTACTTCTCATGTCTTGCCCACAAAACTCTTGCGAATATAGCCCAGAATGAGGTTTGGGTTTTTTGCTACCATGTTACACTATTGACTCATATTTAGCTTGTGCTCCACTATGACCCCTACATCCCTTTCTGCAGCACTCCTTCCTAGGCAGTCATTTCCCATTTTGTATGTGTGCAACTGATCGTTCCTTCCTAAGTGGAGCACTTTGCATTTGTCCTTATTGGATTTCATCCTATTGACTTCAGACCATTTCTCCAGTTTGTCCAGATCATTTTGAATTTTAATCCCATTCTCCAAAGCACTTGCAACCCCTCCCAGCTTGGTATCGTCCACAAACTTTATAGTGTACTCTCTAAGCCATTATCTAAATCATTAATGAAGATATTGAACAGAACCAGACCCCTCTCATTATGCCCTTCCAGCATGACTGTTGTCAAGGTTCCTTCCCCACTCTGAACTTTAGGGTACAAATGTGGGGACCTGCATGAACACTTCTAAGCTTAATTACTAGCTTAGATCTGGTAACTCTGCCACCATCCAGAAATGTCAGTGTCTGGAGCACTTCCTGTCCCCCCAAAACTCTCCCGTCCCTGGGTGGCCTTGAGGGACTTCACCAATTCCCTGGTGAACACAGATCCAACCCCCTAGGATCTTAAAACACGGAGAAATTAACCATCCCCCCTCCTTTCCCCCACCAATCCCTGGTGAGTCCAGATCCAATCCCCTTGGATCTTAAAACAAGGAAAAATCAATCAGGTTCTTAAAAAGAAAGCTTTTAATTAAAGAAGAAAGGTAAAAATCATCTCTGTAAAATCAGGATGGAAAATACTTTACAGGGTAATCAAATTCGTATAGCCCAGAGGAATCCCCTCTAGCCTTAGGTTCAAAGTTACAGCAAGCAGAAGTAAAATCCTCTCAGCAAAAAAAAAAAAGGACATTTACAGGTTGAGAAAACAAAAATAAGACTAATCTGCCTTGCCTGGCTATTACTGACAATTTTGAAACATGAGAGACTGATTCAGAAAGATTTGGAGAGCCTGGATGGATGTCTGGTCCCTCTTAGTCCCAAGAGCGAACAACGAACAAAACAAACAGCACAAACAAAGATTTCCCTCCACCAAGATTTGAAAGTATCTTGTCCCCTTATTGGTCCTCTGGTCAGGTGTCAGCCAGGTTCACTGAGCTTCTTAACCCTTTACAGGTAAAAGAGGCATTAACCCTTAACTATCTGTTTATGACAACTGCGAACCACTGATAACTACTCTTGGAATGGTTTTCCAACTAGTTATGCACCCACCTTATAGAAGCTCCATCGAGGTTGCATTTCCCTAGTTTGTTTATGAGAAGGTCGTGTGAGACAGTAACAAAAGCCTCACTGAAGTCAAGATACACTACATCTACTGCTTCCCCTCAGCCACAAAGCTTGTTACCCTGTCACAGAAAGCTATCAGGTTGGTTTGACACAATTTGTTCTTGACAAATCCATGCCAACTGTTACTTAACATATTATTATCTTCTAGGCGTTTGCACACTGAGTGCTTAATTATTTGCTCCAGTATCTTCCCGGGTATTGACGTTAAGCTGACTGGTCTGTAATTCCCTGGGTTGTTCTTATTCCCCTTTTTATAGATTAGCACTATATTTGCCCTTTTCCAGTCCACTGCAATCTCTCCCATCTTCCAGTTTTCAAAGATAATCGCTAATGGCTCAGATATCTCCTCAGTCAGCTCCTTGAGTATTCTAGGCTGCATTTCATCAGCCCTGGTGACTTGCAGACATCTAACTTGTCTAAGTAATTTTTTACTTGTTCTTAGCAATATGTCCACTTCAGGGAATGGTAGGGATACAGTGGACAGGGTTCCATGAGTTCGCTATCATATACAAAGGTTGCTGCAGCCCTTCATTCTACTTCCTTTTGGTGAAGGAGAGGTTTCAGCTGAATATTAAATATGTTGTGATCTTCGTATACATGCTGTACTTGAGAGGCTGGAGGAAGGGGAGGGGAAAGGACCATGCTTGTTACAAGAAAGCCTTTGGAGCATGGGGTTAAATAACATTTGTCACTGATTCCTGTGCTTCTGAGCCATTCAGCGCAGGTGGAAAGGAAGTAGAGACTGTAACGATGCTGCCTCTGGCGGGACCCAACTGAGAGAATCAATTCAGGACAAATTGCTCAGAGCAGGGCAGTTAAAGCCCCAGGCTGGGGTTTCTCCACCTCTAAGGCAAACCAAACCAGCCAGCCAGAGAGGACTTTGGTCTCACCCTACTGGCTAACCACAAGTCACACAAGCAATTCCCTTAGATACTCCAGTTTCTCAGTATCACCACCAGTGCCACTCGTCCTGGGGATGAATGGTTATGAAAACCAATACCAGAGTAAAAGGAAAAAGAGATTCTATTAATCCCAAAGGACCAAGACCCAGACCCAGGTCAATATACAAATCAGATCTTACCCACAAATCACGCTATTGCCAATCCTTCAGAATCTAAAGGTTAATTCATAAAAGGAAAAAGATAGAGATGAGAGTTAGAATTAGTTAAATGGAATCAATTACATGCAGTAATAGCAAAGTTCTTAGTTCAGGTTTGTAGCAGTGATAGAATAAACTGCAGGTTCAAATCCCCCACCAGGATGGGTCATTCAGTCCTTTGTTCAGGGCTCCAGTTTGTAGCAAAGTCCCTTCAGGGGAAAGAAGCAGGATTGAAGACAAGATGGAGAAGATGCAGCTGCCTTTTATAGTCCTTTTGCCATGCGGATTGTGCTTCCTTTGTTCCAAACACAAGCCACCGAGCACATGGCCTGGAAAACCTCAGAGTTCTGTCCAAAGGCCTGGCCCTGCCTTGCTGAGTTACAAGGCATATCTGCCTTCTCTCAATGGGTCAGTTGTGTAGCTGATGGTCCTTAATGGGCCATCAAGCAGGCCAGGCAGAGCTCATGCCACATTGTCTGGGGTGTCACCCAGAAGCAGAGAACAAGTGTGAAATACAGACAGTACAGAGCCAATACTTATAACTTTAAATACACAAATGATACCTGCATACAGACAGTATAATCATGACCAGCAAATCATAACCTTGTCTTAGACACCTCACTTCACCTTCTTTGTACAAGATTTAGTGCCACTATATAACCTTGGTTGCAACAATGATCTATACAGTCACAGTTAATGTCAGTAACGTCACAGAGACACAGCTGCATACAATACCTGGGAAGTGAGTTTAAAGCAGTTTCAGGTTCAGGACTTGCCAATTTAATTTGTCCTGTTTTGTTTGAACCATCTTCCAACCCTCAACCAGGATACAAGTAACAATGTTGGGGAGTTGCTTTGGAATGCGATTGTCATCTCATAGCTTTGTTTTTAATGCAGACAAACTCCTGCTGGGAGCCTGTAGCTTTAAAAAAAATAATCAAATCTGTGCCAGGTATCTAGTGAAAGCTCCTGTTTGTTCTTCCAAAGTCTTAATGGCAAAAGTTTGTTTCAATAAACAGCTTGGGTTACTTTTGGGGCTAGTGTTTGTGTGACTTCGGGCTATTTTAAAGCAGGAAAAACCTGGCCACCCCCTTAGGTGGGTCCTTGAGTCAGGCAAATGCCTTTACCTCAGCCTAGACTTGTTGCTCCCCAGATTTCTGGATTTTTAGGGAGCTTCCCGTGGGATGGTCTGTGGCTCTAATCGTATCTATAATTTCTCTAAAGGGAGTATCATAACCTAGTCCCAGATTTGGACCTTAGCGTCCAAAATATGGGGGTTAGCATGAAAACCTCCAAGCTTAGTTACCAGCTTGGACCTGGTAAAGCTGCCACCACCCAAAAAATTAGAGTGTTTTGGGGCACTCTGGTCCCCCCAAAAACCTTCCCTGGGGACCCCAAGACCCAAATTCCTTGAGTCTCACAACAAAGGGGAATAAACCATTTCCCTTCCCTTCTAGGTATTCCCTCCCTGGGTTCCTGGAGAGATAAACAGAAGCAAACTCCGTGAATCTAAACAGAGGGATTCCCCACCCTCCCCATTTCCAGCCTTGGAAAACAGAAGTACTGAGAGCTAATCTCTTTTCCCCCCTCACCCAGAGGGAATGCAAAGTCAGGCTAGTAAATCTAACACACACAGATTTCCCCCTGACTTCTTCCTCCCACCAATTCCCTGGTGAGCACAGACTCAATTCCCTGGAGTTCCTCACTAAAGAAAAACTCCAACAGGTCTTTAAAAGAAAGCTTTATGTAAAAAGAAAGAAAAATACATAAAAATGGTCTCTCTGTATTAAGGTGACAAATACAGGGTCAATTGCTTAAAAGAAATATGAATAAACAGCCTTATTCAAAAAGAATACAATTCAAAGCACTCCAGCAACTACACACATGTAAATACAAAAAAACATAAAAATCACTATCTGATCTTTTGTACTTACAACTGGGAAACAGAAGATTAGAAAGCAAGAGACAGAAATCCTCCCATGGCCGAGAGAGAGACAGGCACAAGACCAGAACAAAGGACTCACACACAAACTTCCCTCCACCCAGATTTGAAAAAGTCTTGCTCCCTGATTGGTCCTCTGGTCAGGTGTTTCAGATTACTTCTTTCCAGGTGAAAGAGACGTTAACCCTTAGCTATCTGTTTATGACAGGGAGGGCCCCAGGGTACAGGGCCTGTCTCCACAACAGTGAAATAAAGCGAACAGACAGAATGTGCAGCTTGGCATTTACCAGCAGCTAGTGCTGCCGTGTTAGCGCTGCGGAAGGAGCCCTAACCTGGCCACTGCTGGACTTGGTGTGGTGACAATCCTCCCTGAACTCGCTCTAGGGTTGGGCTGGCTTTGGGTGTGAGGCTTTTCCCGTTTACTTGTTTTGAAAACGAGAGGGAAAGTGAAAGTAGAGGCAGCAGCTGTGGAGGTGCTAGGCACCGCAGAAAGGTAGGACTGCAAGGAACTCAGTGGCTGAGCAGAACTGGGCTCTGTCCCTGCCCCATTGGACTGCCGTTCAATTTTTGCTCCTGCTGGCATCAGCCATTAACAACTGTGGACTCAAACCCCTGATTTCAAGCATCCCAGCAGACCTGGGGAATGTGGCAGAGCTAGCCTGCACCAGTAGCTCTGACAGGACTGAGCTGCCCGGCTCATCCCCAGGGCATGGGGTTCCCTGTTGTTTGCATGGCAGTAGCACCTAGAGGCCACAACCCTGACCAGGGCCCTGCTGTGCACAGACACCACGAGAGTCAGTCCCTGCCCCACAGAGCTCAGAGCCTGAGAAAAGAGAGACATGGGACAGGAGGGGAAACTGAGGCATGGGCCTGGCATGCCTGGGGCAGCCTGCAGGACAGGGGCAGAATCTGGAAGAAGGGACAGCGTGATGCCGTCACAGGGAGCTGCCTCACACCAGGTCATGGCCAGATCTTCCCCAGTGGCACTGAACAGCCACTGCCAGCAGGTGCTGTGGAGCAGGGCAGACTCAGGCTCCAGGCCTGCTGTGCCTCCTGAGCCCCCTGAAGCCCCACAGCCCCGGTCTGTCTATGCAGTGCCCCAGACGACGCCCACCCTGGCCCAGCTCAGCCACATGAGTCTCTTGGGAGAGGGGCTATGTGAAGCACAGGGCCAGGACCAGGGTGCTAGGAACCCGCAGGTGCTGGCCGGCAGGAGACGGGGGGCGCTAGGACCCCACGGGCACCGGTCGGACAGGGTACGGGGCTGGGAGCTAGGACCCCGCTGGTGCTGGCCGGGCAGGGGATGGGGCTGGGCGCTAGGACCCCGCGGGCACTGGCTCCCAGGGGACAGGGGATCTAGGGCTATACCTCTGCAGGTGCCGGCCAGCAGGGGACAGGGGACCACTAGGACCCCGCAGGTCCTGGCCGGCAGGAGACAGGGGGGCGCTAGGACCCCGTGGGCACCGGTCGGACAGGGTATGAGGCTGGGCGCTAGGACCCCACGGGCACCGGGCGTGCAGGGTACAGAGCTGGGCGCTCTGACCCTGTGGGCGCTGGGCAGGCAGGGGACAGAGGGACGCTAGGCC
This sequence comes from Gopherus flavomarginatus, assembly GCF_025201925.1. Taxonomy (NCBI): domain Eukaryota; kingdom Metazoa; phylum Chordata; order Testudines; family Testudinidae; genus Gopherus; species Gopherus flavomarginatus. The sequence continues at coordinate 301,159,721 of NC_066618.1, read as the reverse complement.
CCCACAGGTGCCGGCCAGCAGGGTACAGGGGACCACTAGGACCCCGTGGGTGCCGGGCGGGCAGGGGACGGAGCTGGGCACTAGGACCCCACGGGCACTGGGCGGGCAGAAGACGGCTCTGGGTGGGCAGGGTATGGGCGGGGCGCTAGGACCCCGCGGGTGCTGGACAGGCAGGGTACAGGGCTTGGCGCTAGGACCCCGCAGGCGCCAGGCGGGCAAGGTATGGGCGGGGTGCTAGGACCCCGCGGGCGCTGGGCGGGCAGGGGACAGAGCTGGGCGCTAGGACCCTGTGGGCGCTGGGCAGGCAGGGGACGAGCTGGGCACTAGGACTCTGCGGGCACCAGGCAGGCAGGGCACAGAGCTGGGCTATAGGACCCCATGGGCGCTGGGCGGGCAGGGGATGGGCGGGGCGCTAGGACCCCGCGGGCGCTGGGCGGGCAGGGGACAGGCTGGGCGCTAGGACCCCATGGGCGCTGGGCGGGCAGGGGATGGGCGGGGCGCTAGGACCCCGCGGGCGCTGGGCGGGCAGGGGACAGGCTGGGCGCTAGGACCCCGCGGGCGCCTGGCGGGCAGGGGACAGGCTGGGCGCTAGGACCCCGCGGGCGCCGGCCCGCTCGCCCAGTTGCCGGAAATAGAAACCGAGGGCGAGGAGCCCGGCCGGGGGCGGGGCTCTGAGGGGCCGTGGGCGGTGCACGGGGCGGGGACTCAGACTTGGCATGCGCAGAAGCAGCCCCGTGTGACTACAACCCCCAGAATCCCCTTCGCCTCGACTCGGTCCGCAGCGCCGCCGATTGGGCCCCAGCCTCCGGGACCTCCCCTCCCCCCCGCCCCCCTGGGCAATCGCAGCCTCCGATTGGCCAGAGAGCGTGTCAGTCCGCCTGTTTTGGGGAGGGGAGGGGAGCGGAGCGGAGCGGAGCGCACCCCATGCCCGCGCAGAGACGCACGTGGCGGCGAGACGGCTGCGGCCGGAGGGCGCCGGGGACAGGCAAAGGGGGGCCCCGCCCGGGGATCGCGCCGGCCCCTGGGTGACAGCAGCGGGGCCAGGGAGCCTGGACTCCTGGGTCCCACTGGCGGCCCGGCCCCGCCCCGTGCCCAGCTGCCCCGGGCCGGGCTAGGAACCGAGCCGAGCCAGGTGCAGGCGGGGGACGGGCCGGTCCTGTGGGGACCTTTCCTGGCTCAGACACGACCCGGGTGAGTCCTCGCTCCCGCTCCCTTTAGGCAGGGGCCGCCTGCCCCCCAGGGCTCCCCCTGTACACGGCAGAGTCCTCGTAACCCCAGCGAGCCGGGCCCAGCATTCCTGGGGCTCGACCCCCAACCGTGTCATGGGCACTCAGGGCAGGGGCCAGGCTGTCCCCACTCCGGGTGCTCTCTGCGCTGGGCGCTTCCCTGACCCACTGACCGTTGCATCCAGCTCACAGCAAAGACGGTTTATTAAACAGCAGCCAATGCAAACAAAAATGGGGCAGGTTAAAGGAAAACCCGTCACCCCGCTCTGTGGCACCGGGACATCACAGCGTCGCTGGGGTGCCAGGGCAGTTCACAGGCTGATCCTCACGTGTCCTGGGCCTCGGCTGTGCTGCAAGGATGCTGCGGGTCGGACACTTGGGGCTTGTCTACACTGACACTTTACAGCATGTGAAAAAACACACCCCTGGGCGCAGCAAGTCACAGCGTTGTAAAGCCTCAGTGTAGATAGTGCCCCGGCGCTGGGGGCTGTGCTCCTCAGGGAGGTGGGGTTTTTAGAGCGTCGGGAGAGGCAGTGTAGACAGAGCCCCGGCGCTGGAGGCTGCACCCCTCGTGGAGGTGGGGTTTTTAGAGCGCTGGGAGTGATGGTGTAGACAGTGCCCCAGCGCTGAGGCTACCCCCCTTGTGAGGTGGGGTTTTTAGAGTGCCAGGAGCGACTGTGTAGACAGAGCCCCGGCGCTGGGGGCTGCGCCTCTCATGGAGGTGGGGGTTTTGGAGCACCGGGAGAGGCAGTGTAGGCAGTGCCCCGGTGCTGGGGGCTGTGCCCCTCGTGGAGGTGGGGGTTTTGGAGCGCCGGGAGAGGCAGTGTAGACAGTGCCCCGGCGCTGCGCCGTGACCACACAAGCTGTGTGAAAGCTCTGTTGCGGCAGCACTTCAGCGTTGCCAGTGTAGACTAGCCCGTGCTCTGGCGGCGGTCACAAGCCCTCAGGCTCTAGGTGGCAGGACCCTTCTTCTCCCATTGGGATTATGATCCTTCCCCCCCCCCCCCCCCGAAGTCTGGCCTGCAAGGCCTCTTGGATGGGGGAGTCCCCCTGTGCTGGTCTCGCTGCCCAGGGTGCCCCCTCGCTCTCCCGAGCTGCTCACTGCATCCAGCTCTGGACTGCTCCAGCCCCAGCACTGCCACTGCTCTGCCTCCAGCTCCTTGGGCTCAGCTTCTGGCCCCTCTGGCTCTGGTTGCTCAGCTCTGCTCTCAGCACATATCTGGTTCTCTGGGTCCTGCTGACTGGGCCGGCTCTGCTCCCCAGCTCAGCTCAGGCTCCTGCTCGCTCCTTAGCTCACTTGCTCCGCTGTGGCCCAGGCAATTCCAGCTCACAGGAAAGATGGGACCCCCTGCCTCATTAGCCTGCCCACCCTGACCTGGAGCACTGGTCTCCCCTCATTGCCCCTGGGGACTGTCAGTCTCAGGGTCCTGGTTTCCCATCCACCCTTCCCCTTTCTTTTGGTACCGGGTACTAGCAATAAATACCCCCCCCCCCCCCCAAACACACACTGAGTTTTGGTGAGGCCGACAGTCCCCTCACCCACCTGACAGGTCCCTTTGTCTGCAGGGCAGTGCCTCCTGCCCCAGCATGGACGAGGAGCAGGCCAGAGAGCTGCTGGGGTTCCTCCGCCTGGACACCCGGCCTGATCTAAAGGGCCAGGCCACAGGCTACGTCCTGGGGCTAACGGGCAGTGCGGAGGGGCGGACGCTGCTGGCAGGCAGGCCGGATTTCCTGGAGGCTCTGCTGCTGCTGACGGGTGACTGCTCCTTGGCCGTGGTGAAGGACAGTTACCACTCGCTCATCAACCTGTCTGTGGCCGTGGCCAGCCACAGGGTCCTGGCCAAGGAGCTGCCAGTGCTGCTGCATCGCCTGCTGGACCCGGGCTACGCCTTCGCCGACCAGGTCTGCACCCTCCTCTCCAACCTGTCCCGGGAGGAGGGCACCTGCTGCCAGGTTTTCCAGGCCATGCAGGAGAAGGGGCTGGGGCTGTTCCAGGTTGTGGAGGTGTTCTGCACCGAGGGCTACAACAAGAAGGCAACCCTGCACTACCTGGGCCCCCTGCTCTCCAATCTGACTCAGCTGCCAGAGACCCGGGAGTTCCTGCTGGACAGATCCAGGTGGGTGCTGGCGCTCTCGGAACCGGCCTGCGAGCTGGGAACGTGGCAGCGGGCGGGGGGGTGCGTGGGCTCAGGGATGCCCCAGGTCACACTGTTAGTCTGTTGGTGCAATGGAGAGACAAGGTTTGGGGAGGTCATATCTTCTGCCAGCAGGACGCTCTGGGTAGCTCGAAAGTGGGTCTCTCCACCCCCCAACAGGAGCAGGCCCAGTCAAAGACACTGCCTCCCCCACCTTGTCTCTAATGTCCTGGGACTGACACGGCTGCATCACTGCAATGCCCGTCTCCAGCAGTGCCCCAGGGCGTGCACACGCCAGGTGCCCATTTCTCACAAGGACCCCTCCTCTGCCCAGGTGCGTGGTGCAGAGGCTGCTGCCCTACACACAGTATGAGGCCTCCGCCATCCGCCGAGGGGGGGTGATCGGGACGCTCAGAAACTGCTGCTTCGAGTACAGTAAGTGTTTTGCATTTGAGAGGGTACTTGGTGCCCCTCGCCCCTGGGGTCCTGCTGGCTTCACTGCCTCGGCCGAGCCCTGAGTGGACTTGCTGGTATCAGCTGGTTCCTGAACCAGCCTGTGCCTTAGAGCTCAGGGCACTAACCACTCCCCCCGCCCCGGGACCTCTGGCTTCCGTGCCCAGGCCTGGCCCCGGCTCCACAGCACAACTCAGGCCCCAGTCAGGGCTTGCATGTCCCTTCCCTCCCCAGAGGAGCTGGCGGGGTGTTTTGTGCTTTTGCTTGGTAGCGCCCCTGTGTGGCCCATGAAGTTTCCTGTCTGGCTGTGGCCGGACAGTCTGGTGGGCTCACTGCAGGCCCTGATGGGTGCATTCCCCCTGTTACTCCCCATCTCCTGGTGATTTCTGACCCCTCATCTAATCCCAGTCTGTGTGGGGTGTCTGTTCCCAGAGTACCATGAGTGGCTGCTAGGCCCCGAGGTGGACCTGCTCCCCTTCCTCCTGCTGCCGTTGGCGGGCCCTGAGGAGTTCCCTGAAGCGGAAATGGAAAGTGAGGAGGGGGGACGCTGGACGGGGGCTTTGGGGACTAGTGTTTGGGGGGGCATATCTAACAGTGGCAGAGTTGTGCAGCCGGGAACACAGAATTCAGTTGGTTTCTGCTCTCATTTCCCCTCTGCTGGGGGGTGGTAAAGTGAGGGGTGGGCAGGAGGCCTCTGCAGTTTTCTGGAAGGAGCCTGTAGATCCATGTGCCCTGTTAAATCCCCTGCCCTGTTCTAATGCCCCTGCCTGGCTCTGCCCCAGGGCTGCCCGTGGACCTGCAGTACCTGCCACCGGACAAGCAGCGGGAGAAGGACCCCGACATCCGGAAGATGCTGCTGGAGGCAGTCATGCTGGTGGGTCCCTCCCTGTGCAGCTGTAGAACACTGGGGGAGGGGGCACGGGTCGGGATGGGGGGGACAAGGTGGCTGGGGCAGAGAGGGTTGCTTTGCAGATGCCCCCTTTCCTGCAGCAGGGCCCCTCCACACCCCTTCCCACCTGCTGCTGCCCCCTATCCTTGCAACCCTCCCTGCTCTCAGGATCCCCAGCCCCACTTACACTGGAGGGTTAGAACCCCTGCTGTTGCAGGGCAGGAGCCGGCCACTCTCTGATGGGGCTAGGAAGGGGCTTCCCCACAACTGCCCACCGCAGGGTGTGCCTGGTCTCCCTCTGAAACAGCTGGGGCTGGCCGGGCCCATGCTGGCTGTGGCCGGATCTGATCCGTGGCCTGACACCTCCCCTTGGCTTGCTTCCCATGCAGCTTACAGCCACCAAGGCCGGCCGGCAGCTGGTGAAGGAGAAGGGCACCTACCTGGTCGTGCGGGAGCTCCACCGCTGGGAGACGGAGCCCGACGTCCAGGCTGCCTGCGAGAAGCTGATCCAGGTAGGGGCAGAGGCCCATCGTGGCCATGTGGCTCAGCATCTGGTGGGCAGGGGGCCTGGGCAATTGGGCCCCGTCAGGGTCTTTGGGGCCCCCCTCTCTGTTAAACCCCAGGGTGGGGTCCGGTCTCTGCCGGGCAAATGCAGACAAGCGAGGGCTCGATGCTGCGGCATGGTGGTGCAGTTGTTGCATTGCACAGCGAGTTCTGCAGGGGGCGCCGTGTCGGGAGCTGGAGGAGAAGGGGGTCAGTGCGGGTAGGGAGCAGGGCGCTGCTGGCCAGTCCCGGTGGCTTGTTTCCCCTCTGAAGCCCTGTTGCTGTGCCCTGAGCAGGTGCTGATTGGGGATGAGCCAGAGCCCGGGATGGAGAACCTGCTGGAGGTCAAGATCCCCGAGGACGTGGAAGAGCGACTGCAGCACCTGGATCGGGAGGAGGAGCGGCAGCAAGGGCAGCAGGAGACGCAGAGCAAGGGGCCTGGGGTGCAGATGGGACCTTCAGGGCTGTCGAGGTGACTTGCTGACCTGCTTGCCCTGCCCCGGTAGTGGGGGGGTGGCGCTCGGACTCTGTCGAGCCGAGGGCTGCGACCTGCCAGCCATCGTGGGAGCCACACCCAGCCGTACCGAATGGAACCAGACGCAGCCACCCTTGCCCTTAATCCAGAGGCAAGGGCTGTAGAGACAGCAGCTCCCAGCGCAGCCTGGCAGCTCTGGAGCAGCAAGAGGGGACTGGGACTGGTAGCTCCTCCCCTGGAGGTTCCTTGCTTCGCTCCAGCCCACATCAGTCGCCATTGCCTGACCAAGGCGAGATGAATCTGGGGGGCCAGAGTTCCCCCTTGCACAGTGCAGCAGTGCTGGCAAAGAGGAGCTGCTCAGCAGGGGGGGCTGGGGCTGGGGCACAGTGGGAGGTGATGGTGCGCCCTGGCTGTGGGGCTGCCCCTGCAGTCTGCGTGGCAGCAGGCGGCTGCCTGGGCTGTAGCCTGAGATTCTCACCTGCACCCACCGCTGTGCCAGCCCCCCATCCACATGCTGAGCTGGTGTCTGCACAGGTGAACCTGGCCTGGTGTCTCTGGGATGCTGATTCCAGCCCTGCCTGGGCACGGGCTGTGTCTCTAGCGAGGGGGAGATGAACGCTGAGCCCCCAGAACAGCAGTAACCTGCTATTTAACTCCAGACGGCGGGAGGCAGGGGAGGCAGAGCTGGGGTGGAGGGCAGGAGCTGGCAGTGGCTTCAGGCTGGGTCCTGTTCTTAGCTGCTAAATACACTTGAGAGGCTGAATGCCCCAACTACCCCATGTGTGTTTGTCTCCTGCCTGGAAGACCCTGGCACAGCGGCTCTGTGTCCCCCAGCATCCGAGCATGGCCCTGGGGCCTGCCGGTGGCTGGCTGGAAGTTGGCGCTGCCCTAAGCCTGCCCCTGAGGTTGGGGGGTGCAAAGGGGACATGAATCACCCCATCTCGCTCCGGCCTCAGGTGCAGCTTGGGCAGCATAGGTGGGTGGCCCCCGGCTCAGCTGTCTGGCCTGTGAACGGGCAGAACTGTGGGACTCCCCCTGCCCCCCCTAAGTCTGGCCAGGCCCAGTTGTCACTGCTCCTGTCTCGGTGCTGGCAGGGCCTGTGCCTCCCTCTGGGGCCTTCTCCCTCAGCCCCAGCAGGGTGTTTTCCTCGTCCCCAGAGTCCTGTTCCAGGGGGCCTGTCGCCAAGGGGTCTGGGTCCTGTGGCTGAGTTCCTCTCCCTTCATTCCCAAGTTCTAACCCCCTCTGCCCCACGGATATGGCCTGAGCTGCTCCCTGCGCAGACTGTGGGGCCGGCGGGGGAGGGTGGCTGGAGAAGAAGGCCCCAGAGGGGACAGCAGAAGAGAGGCTGTGCGTGGCCATGGCTGGGAGAGACTCGGGGGAGCAGACGTCCTGTGGGACAGGCGGGGGGGCGCGTCAGGGAAGGAGGAGTCGGGCCGTGGGAGAGGCGGGGGGGCGCAGAGGGGAATGAGGAGTCAGGCCCGTGGGAGAGGCGGGGGCACGGAGGGGAACGAGGAGTCGGGCCGTGGGAGAGGCGGGGGGGCGCAGAGGGGAATGAGGAGTCAGGCCCGTGGGAGAGGCGGGGGGGGTTCGGAGGGGAAGGAGGAGTTGGGCCCGTGGGAGAGGCGGGGGCAGGGAGGAGAAGGAGGAGTCAGGACTGTGGGAGAAGCGGGGGGGGGCGCGGAGGGGAAGGAGGAGTCGGGCCGTGGGAGAGGCGGGGGTGGGGGGATGGAGGGGAATGAGGAGTCAGGCCCGTGGGAGAGGTGGGGGCGCAGAGGGGAAAGAGGAGTCAGGCCCGTGGGAGAGGCGGGGGGGCGTGTCGGGGAACGAGGAGTTGGGCCGTGGGAGAGGCGGGGGGGGGATGGAGGGGAATCAGGAGTCAGGCCTGTGGGAGAGCTGGGGGCGCGGAGGGGAATCAGGAGTCGGGCCTGTGGGAGAGGCGGGGGGTGGGGATGGAGGGGAATGAGGAGTCAGGCCCGTGGGAGAGGCGGGGGGGCGCAGAGGGGAACGAGGAGTCGGGTTCGTGGGAGAGGCAGGGGCGCAGAGGGGAAAGAGGAGTCAGGCGTGTGGGAGAGGCAGGGGCGTGGAGGGGAAAGAGGAGTTGGGCCCGTGGGAGAGGCGGGGGGGCGTGTCGGGGAACGAGGAGTTGGGCCGTGAGAGAGGTGGGGGGGGCGCAGAGGGGAAGGAGGAGTCGGGCCCGTGGGAGAGGTGGGGGCGTGGAGGGGAACGAGGAGTCAGGAGTGTGGGAGAGGCAGGGGGGCGCGGAGGGGAACGAGGAGTCGGGCCCGTGGGAGAGGTGGGGGGGGATCAGAACGAGGAGTCGGGCCGTGGGAGAGGCGGGGGGGCGTGTCGGGGAACGAGGAGTCAGGTGTGTGGGAGAGGCGGGGGCGCGTGGGAGAGGCGGGGACGCAGAGGGGAAAGAGGAGTCGGGCCCGTGGGAGAGGCGGGGGCGTGGAGGGGAACGAGGAGTCAGGCGTGTGAGAGAGGCGGGGGCGCGTGGGAGAGGCGGGGACGCAGAGGGGAAAGAGGAGTTGGGCCCGTGGGAGAGGCGGGGGGGCGCAGAGGGGAATGAGGAGTCAGGCCCGTGGGAGAGGCGGGGGGGGGGTTCGGAGGGGAAGGAGGAGTTGGGCCCGTGGGAGAGGCGGGGGGGCGCAGAGGGGAATGAGGAGTCAGGCCCGTGGGAGAGGCGGGGGGGGGGTTCGGAGGGGAAGGAGGAGTTGGGCCCGTGGGAGAGGCGGGGGCAGGGAGGAGAAGGAGGAGTCAGGACTGTGGGAGAAGCGGGGGGGGCGCGGAGGGGAAGGAGGAGTCGGGCCGTGGGAGAGGCGGGGGTGGGGGGATGGAGGGGAATGAGGAGTCAGGCCCGTGGGAGAGGCGGGGGGGCGTGTCGGGGAACGAGGAGTTGGGCCGTGGGAGAGGCGGGGGGGGGGGGATGGAGGGGAATCAGGACTCAGGCCTGTGGGAGAGCTGGGGGCGCGGAGGGGAGTCAGGAGTCGGGCCTGTGGGAGAGGCGGGGGGTGGGGATGGAGGGGAATGAGGAGTCAGGCCCGTGGGAGAGGCGGGGGGGCGCAGAGGGGAACGAGGAGTCGGGTTCGTGGGAGAGGCAGGGGCGCAGAGGGGAAAGAGGAGTCAGGCGTGTGGGAGAGGCGGGGGCGTGGAGGGGAAAGAGGAGTTGGGCCCGTGGGAGAGGCGGGGGGGGCGTGTCGGGGAACGAGGAGTTGGGCCGTGAGAGAGGTGGGGGGGGCGCAGAGGGGAAGGAGGAGTCGGGCCCGTGGGAGAGGTGGGGGCGTGGAGGGGAACGAGGAGTCAGGAGTGTGGGAGAGGCAGGGGGGCGCGGAGGGGAAGGAGGAGTCGGGCCCGTGGGAGAGGTGGGGGGGGATCAGAACGAGGAGTCGGGCCGTGGGAGAGGCGGGGGGGCGTGTCGGGGAACGAGGAGTCAGGTGTGTGGGAGAGGCGGGGGCGCGTGGGAGAGGCGGGGGCACGGAGCGGAAGGAGGAGTCGGGCCCGTGGGAGAGGTGGGGGGGGCGCAGAGGGGAAGGAGGCGTCGGGACTGTGGGAGAGGCAGGGGGGGCGCGGAGCGGAAGGAGGAGTCGGGCCCGTGGGAGAGGCGGGGGCGTGGAGGGGAACGAGGAGTCAGGCGTGTGAGAGAGGCGGGGACGCAGAGGGGAAAGAGGAGTTGGGCCTGTGGGAGAGCCGGGGGCGCGTGGGAGAGGCGGGGGCACGGAGGGGAACGAGGAGTCGGGCCGTGGGAGAGGCGGGGGGGCGCAGAGGGGAATGAGGAGTCAGGCCCGTGGGAGAGGCGGGGGGGGGTTCGGAGGGGAAGGAGGAGTTGGGCCCGTGGGAGAGGCGGGGGCAGGGAGGAGAAGGAGGAGTCAGGACTGTGGGAGAAGCGGGGGGGGCGCGGAGGGGAAGGAGGAGTCGGGCCGTGGGAGAGGCGGGGGTGGGGGGATGGAGGGGAATGAGGAGTCAGGCCCGTGGGAGAGGCGGGGGCGCAGAGGGGAAAGAGGAGTCAGGCCCGTGGGAGAGGCGGGGGCGCAGAGGGGAAAGAGGAGTCAGGCGTGTGGGAGAGGCAGGGGCACGGAGGGGAAGGAGGAGTTGGGCCCGTGGGAGAGGCGGGGGGGGCGTGTCGGGGAACGAGGAGTTGGGCCGTGAGAGAGGTGGGGGGGGGCGCAGAGGGGAAGGAGGAGTCGGGCCCGTGGGAGAGGTGGGGGCGTGGAGGGGAACGAGGAGTCAGGAGTGTGGGAGAGGCAGGGGGGCGCGGAGGGGAACGAGGAGTCGGGCCCGTGGGAGAGGTGGGGGGGCGTGTCGGGGAACGAGGAGTCAGGTGTGTGGGAGAGGCGGGGGCGCGTGGGAGAGGCGGGGGCACGGAGCGGAAGGAGGAGTCGGGCCCGTGGGAGAGGTGGGGGGGGCGCAGAGGGGAAGGAGGCGTCGGGACTGTGGGAGAGGCAGGGGGGGCGCGGAGCGGAAGGAGGAGTCGGGCCCGTGGGAGAGGCGGGGGCGTGGAGGGGAACGAGGAGTCAGGCGTGTGAGAGAGGCGGGGGCGCGTGGGAGAGGCGGGGACGCAGAGGGGAAAGAGGAGTTGGGCCTGTGGGAGAGCCGGGGGCGCGTGGGAGAGGCGGGGGCACGGAGGGGAACGAGGAGTCGGGCCGTGGGAGAGGCGGGGGGGCGCAGAGGGGAATGAGGAGTCAGGCCCGTGGGAGAGGCGGGGGGGGGTTCGGAGGGGAAGGAGGAGTTGGGCCCGTGGGAGAGGCGGGGGCAGGGAGGAGAAGGAGGAGTCAGGACTGTGGGAGAAGCGGGGGGGGCGCGGAGGGGAAGGAGGAGTCGGGCCGTGGGAGAGGCGGGGGTGGGGGGATGGAGGGGAATGAGGAGTCAGGCCCGTGGGAGAGGCGGGGGGGCGTGTCGGGGAACGAGGAGTTGGGCCGTGGGAGAGGCGGGGGGGGGATGGAGGGGAATCAGGAGTCAGGCCTGTGGGAGAGCTGGGGGCGCGGAGGGGAATCAGGAGTCGGGCCTGTGGGAGAGGCGGGGGGTGGGGATGGAGGGGAATGAGGAGTCAGGCCCGTGGGAGAGGCGGGGGGGCGCAGAGGGGAACGAGGAGTCGGGTTCGTGGGAGAGGCGGGGGCGCAGAGGGGAAAGAGGAGTCAGGCGTGTGGGAGAGGCGGGGGCGTGGAGGGGAAAGAGGAGTTGGGCCCGTGGGAGAGGCGGGGGGGCGTGTCGGGGAACGAGGAGTTGGGCCGTGAGAGAGGTGGGGGGGGCGCAGAGGGGAAGGAGGAGTCGGGCCCGTGGGAGAGGTGGGGGCGTGGAGGGGAACGAGGAGTCAGGAGTGTGGGAGAGGCAGGGGGGCGCGGAGGGGAAGGAGGAGTCGGGCCCGTGGGAGAGGTGGGGGGGGATCAGAACGAGGAGTCGGGCCGTGGGAGAGGCGGGGGGGCGTGTCGGGGAACGAGGAGTCAGGTGTGTGGGAGAGGCGGGGGCGCGGGGGAGAGGCGGGGGCACGGAGCGGAAGGAGGAGTCGGGCCCGTGGGAGAGGTGGGGGGGGCGCAGAGGGGAAGGAGGCGTCGGGACTGTGGGAGAGGCAGGGGGGGCGCGGAGCGGAAGGAGGAGTCGGGCCCGTGGGAGAGGCGGGGGCGTGGAGGGGAACGAGGAGTCAGGCGTGTGAGAGAGGCGGGGGCGCGTGGGAGAGGCGGGGACGCAGAGGGGAAAGAGGAGTTGGGCCTGTGGGAGAGCCGGGGGCGCGTGGGAGAGGCGGGGGCACGGAGGGGAACGAGGAGTCGGGCCGTGGGAGAGGCGGGGGGGCGCAGAGGGGAATGAGGAGTCAGGCCCGTGGGAGAGGCGGGGGGGGGTTCGGAGGGGAAGGAGGAGTTGGGCCCGTGGGAGAGGCGGGGGCAGGGAGGAGAAGGAGGAGTCAGGACTGTGGGAGAAGCGGGGGGGGCGCGGAGGGGAAGGAGGAGTCGGGCCGTGGGAGAGGCGGGGGTGGGGGGATGGAGGGGAATGAGGAGTCAGGCCCGTGGGAGAGGTGGGGGGTGGGGATGGAGGGGAATGAGGAGTCAGGCCCGTGGGAGAGGCGGGGGCGCAGAGGGGAAAGAGGAGTCAGGCGTGTGGGAGAGGCAGGGGCACGGAGGGGAAGGAGGAGTTGGGCCCGTGGGAGAGGCGGGGGGGCGTGTCGGGGAACGAGGAGTTGGGCCGTGGGAGAGGCGGGGGGGTGTGTCGGGGAACGAGGAGTTGGGCCGTGGGAGAGGCGGGGGGGCGTGTCGGGGAACGAGGAGTTGGGCCGTGGGAGAGGCGGGGGGGCGTGTCGGGGAACGAGGAGTTGGGCCGTGGGAGAGGCGGGGGGGCGCAGAGGGGAATGAGGAGTCAGGCCCGTGGGAGAGGCGGGGGGGGGTTCGGAGGGGAAGGAGGAGTTGGGCCCGTGGGAGAGGCGGGGGCAGGGAGGAGAAGGAGGAGTCAGGACTGTGGGAGAAGCGGGGGGGGCGCGGAGGGGAAGGAGGAGTCGGGCCGTGGGAGAGGCGGGGGGGGGGGGATGGAGGGGAATCAGGACTCAGGCCTGTGGGAGAGCTGGGGGCACGGAGGGGAATCAGGAGTCGGGCCTGTGGGAGAGGCGGGGGGTGGGGATGGAGGGGAATGAGGAGTCAGGCCCGTGGGAGAGGCGGGGGGGCGCAGAGGGGAACGAGGAGTCGGGTTCGTGGGAGAGGCGGGGGGGCGTGTCGGGGAACGAGGAGTTGGGCCGTGGGAGAGGCGGGGGGGGGTATGGAGGGGAATCAGGACTCAGGCCTGTGGGAGAGCTGGGGGCGCGGAGGGGAATCAGGAGTCGGGCCTGTGGGAGAGGCGGGGGGTGGGGATGGAGGGGAATGAGGAGTCAGGCCCGTGGGAGAGGCGGGGGGGCGCAGAGGGGAACGAGGAGTCGGGTTCGTGGGAGAGGCAGGGGTGGGGGGATGGAGGGGAATGAGGAGTCAGGCCCGTGGGAGAGGTGGGGGGTGGGGGGATGGAGGGGAATGAGGAGTCAGGCCCGTGGGAGAGGCGGGGGCGCAGAGGGGAAAGAGGAGTCAGGCGTGTGGGAGAGGCGGGGGCGTGGAGGGGAAAGAGGAGTCAGGCGTGTGGGAGAGGCGGGGGCGTGGAGGGGAAAGAGGAGTTGGGCCCGTGGGAGAGGCGGGGGGGCGTGTCGGGGAACGAGGAGTTGGGCCGTGGGAGAGGCGGGGGGGGGGATGGAGGGGAATCAGGACTCAGGCCTGTGGGAGAGCTGGGGGCGCGGAGGGGAATCAGGAGTCGGGCCTGTGGGAGAGGCGGGGGGTGGGGATGGAGGGGAATGAGGAGTCAGGCCCGTGGGAGAGGCGGGGGGGCGCAGAGGGGAACGAGGAGTCGGGTTCGTGGGAGAGGCAGGGGCGCAGAGGGGAAAGAGGAGTCAGGCGTGTGGGAGAGGCGGGGGCGTGGAGGGGAAAGAGGAGTTGGGCCCGTGGGAGAGGCGGGGGGGCGTGTCGGGGAACGAGGAGTTGGGCCGTGAGAGAGGTGGGGGGGGCGCAGAGGGGAAGGAGGAGTCGGGCCCGTGGGAGAGGTGGGGGCGTGGAGGGGAACGAGGAGTCAGGAGTGTGGGAGAGGCAGGGGGGCGCGGAGGGGAAAGAGGAGTCAGGTGTGTGGGAGAGGCAGGGGCACGGAGGGGAAAGAGGAGTCAGGACTGTGGGAGAGGCGGGGGCGCAGAGGGGAAAGAGGAGTCAGGACTGTGGGAGAAGCGGGGGGGGCGCGGAGGGGAAGGAGGAGTCGGGCCGTGGGAGAGGCGGGGGTGGGGGGATGGAGGGGAATGAGGAGTCAGGCCCGTGGGAGAGGTGGGGGGTGGGGGGATGGAGGGGAATGAGGAGTCAGGCCCGTGGGAGAGGCGGGGGCGCAGAGGGGAAAGAGGAGTCAGGCGTGTGGGAGAGGCAGGGGCACGGAGGGGAAGGAGGAGTTGGGCCCGTGGGAGAGGCGGGGGGGCGTGTCGGGGAACGAGGAGTTGGGCCGTGGGAGAGGCGGGGGGGCGTGTCGGGGAACGAGGAGTTGGGCCGTGGGAGAGGCGGGGGGGCGTGTCGGGGAACGAGGAGTTGGGCCGTGGGAGAGGCGGGGGGGGGGGGATGGAGGGGAATCAGGAGTCAGGCCTGTGGGAGAGCTGGGGGCGTGGAGGGGAATCAGGAGTCGGGCCTGTGGGAGAGGCGGGGGCTGGGGATGGAGGGGAATGAGGAGTCAGGCCCGTGGGAGAGGCGGGGGGGCGCAGAGGGGAACGAGGAGTCGGGTTCGTGGGAGAGGCGGGGCGCAGAGGGGAAAGAGGAGTCAGGCGTGTGGGAGAGGCGGGGGCGTGGAGGGGAAAGAGGAGTTGGGCCCGTGGGAGAGGCGGGGGGGCGTGTCGGGGAACGAGGAGTTGGGCCGTGAGAGAGGTGGGGGGGGCGCAGAGGGGAAGGAGGAGTCGGGCCCGTGGGAGAGGTGGGGGCGTGGAGGGGAACGAGGAGTCAGGAGTGTGGGAGAGGCAGGGGGGCGCGGAGGGGAACGAGGAGTCGGGCCCGTGGGAGAGGTGGGGGGGGATCAGAACGAGGAGTCGGGCCGTGGGAGAGGCGGGGGGGGCGTGTCGGGGAACGAGGAGTCAGGTGTGTGGGAGAGGCGGGGGCGCGTGGGAGAGGCGGGGGCACGGAGCGGAAGGAGGAGTCGGGCCCGTGGGAGAGGTGGGGGGGGCGCAGAGGGGAAGGAGGCGTCGGGACTGTGGGAGAGGCAGGGGGGGCGCGGAGCGGAAGGAGGAGTCGGGCCCGTGGGAGAGGCGGGGGCGTGGAGGGGAACGAGGAGTCAGGCGTGTGGGAGAGGCGGGGACGCAGAGGGGAAAGAGGAGTTGGGCCTGTGGGAGAGCCGGGGGCGCGTGGGAGAGGCGGGGGCACGGAGGGGAACGAGGAGTCGGGCCGTGGGAGAGGCGGGGGGGCGCAGAGGGGAATGAGGAGTCAGGCCCGTGGGAGAGGCGGGGGGGGGGTTCGGAGGGGAAGGAGGAGTTGGGCCCGTGGGAGAGGCGGGGGCAGGGAGGAGAAGGAGGAGTCAGGACTGTGGGAGAAGCGGGGGGGGCGCGGAGGGGAAGGAGGAGTCGGGCCGTGGGAGAGGCGGGGGTGGGGGGATGGAGGGGAATGAGGAGTCAGGCCCGTGGGAGAGGTGGGGGGTGGGGATGGAGGGGAATGAGGAGTCACGCCCGTGGGAGAGGCGGGGGCGCAGAGGGGAAAGAGGAGTCAGGCGTGTGGGAGAGGCGGGGGGGCGTGTCGGGGAACGAGGAGTTGGGCCGTGGGAGAGGCGGGGGGGCGTGTCGGGGAACGAGGAGTTGGGCCGTGGGAGAGGCGGGGGGGCGTGTCGGGGAACGAGGAGTTGGGCCGTGGGAGAGGCGGGGGGGCGTGTCGGGGAACGAGGAGTTGGGCCGTGGGAGAGGCGGGGGGGCGTGTCGGGGAACGAGGAGTTGGGCCGTGGGAGAGGCGGGGGGGGGGATGGAGGGGAATCAGGAGTCAGGCCTGTGGGAGAGCTGGGGGCGTGGAGGGGAATCAGGAGTCGGGCCTGTGGGAGAGGCGGGGGGTGGGGATGGAGGGGAATGAGGAGTCAGGCCCGTGGGAGAGGCGGGGGGGCGCAGAGGGGAACGAGGAGTCGGGTTCGTGGGAGAGGCAGGGGCGCAGAGGGGAAAGAGGAGTCAGGCGTGTGGGAGAGGCGGGGGCGTGGAGGGGAAAGAGGAGTTGGGCCCGTGGGAGAGGCGGGGGGGCGTGTCGGGGAACGAGGAGTTGGGCCGTGAGAGAGGTGGGGGGGCGCAGAGGGGAAGGAGAAGTCGGGCCCGTGGGAGAGGTGGGGGCGTGGAGGGGAACGAGGAGTCAGGAGTGTGGGAGAGGCAGGGGGGCGCGGAGGGGAACGAGGAGTCGGGCCCGTGGGAGAGGTGGGGGGGGATCAGAACGAGGAGTCGGGCCGTGGGAGAGGCGGGGGGGCGTATCGGGGAACGAGGAGTCGGGCCGTGGGAGAGGCGGGGGGGCGCAGAGGGGAATGAGGAGTCAGGCCCGTGGGAGAGGCGGGGGGGGGGTTCGGAGGGGAAGGAGGAGTTGGGCCCGTGGGAGAGGCGGGGGCAGGGAGGAGAAGGAGGAGTCAGGACTGTGGGAGAAGCGGGGGGGGGGCGCGGAGGGGAAGGAGGAGTCGGGCCGTGGGAGAGGCGGGGGTGGGGGGATGGAGGGGAATGAGGAGTCAGGCCCGTGGGAGAGGCGGGGGCGTAGAGGGGAAAGAGGAGTCAGGCCCGTGGGAGAGGCGGGGGCGCAGAGGGGAAAGAGGAGTCAGGCGTGTGGGAGAGGCAGGGGCACGGAGGGGAAGGAGGAGTTGGGCCCGTGGGAGAGGCGGGGGGGCCTGTTGGGGAACGAGGAGTTGGGCCGTGGGAGAGGCGGGGGGGGCGTGTCGGGGAACGAGGAGTTGGGCCGTGGGAGAGGCGGGGGGGGGGGGATGGAGGGGAATCAGGACTCAGGCCTGTGGGAGAGCTGGGGGCGCGGAGGGGAATCAGGAGTCGGGCCTGTGGGAGAGGCGGGGGCTGGGGATGGAGGGGAATGAGGAGTCAGGCCCGTGGGAGAGGCGGGGGGGCGCAGAGGGGAACGAGGAGTCGGGTTCGTGGGAGAGGCGGGGGCGCAGAGGGGAAAGAGGAGTCAGGCGTGTGGGAGAGGCAGGGGCACGGAGGGGAAAGAGGAGTTGGGCCCGTGGGAGAGGCGGGGGGGCGTGTCGGGGAACGAGGAGTTGGGCCGTGAGAGAGGTGGGGGGGGCGCAGAGGGGAAGGAGGAGTCGGGCCCGTGGGAGAGGTGGGGGCGTGGAGGGGAACGAGGAGTCAGGAGTGTGGGAGAGGCAGGGGGGCGCGGAGGGGAACGAGGAGTCGGGCCCGTGGGAGAGGTGGGGGGGGATCAGAACGAGGAGTCGGGCCGTGGGATAGGCGGGGGGGCGTGTCGGGGAACGAGGAGTCAGGTGTGTGGGAGAGGCGGGGGCGCGTGGGAGAGGCGGGGGCACGGAGCGGAAGGAGGAGTCGGGCCCGTGGGAGAGGTGGGGGCGTGGAGGGGAACGAGGAGTCAGGAGTGTGGGAGAGGCAGGGGGGCGCGGAGGGGAACGAGGAGTCGGGCCCGTGGGAGAGGTGGGGGGGGATCAGAACGAGGAGTCGGGCCGTGGGAGAGGCGGGGGGGCGTGTCGGGGAACGAGGAGTCAGGTGTGTGGGAGAGGCGGGGGCGCGTGGGAGAGGCGGGGGCACGGAGCGGAAGGAGGAGTCGGGCCCGTGGGAGAGGTGGGGGGGGCGCAGAGGGGAAGGAGGCGTCGGGACTGTGGGAGAGGCAGGGGGGGCGCGGAGCGGAAGGAGGAGTCGGGCCCGTGGGAGAGGCGGGGGCGTGGAGGGGAACGAGGAGTCAGGCGTGTGAGAGAGGCGGGGGCGCGTGGGAGAGGCGGGGACGCAGAGGGGAAAGAGGAGTTGGGCCTGTGGGAGAGCCGGGGGCGCGTGGGAGAGGCGGGGGCACGGAGGGGAACGAGGAGTCGGGCCGTGGGAGAGGCGGGGGGGCGCAGAGGGGAATGAGGAGTCAGGCCCGTGGGAGAGGCGGGGGGGGGTTCGGAGGGGAAGGAGGAGTTGGGCCCGTGGGAGAGGCGGGGGCAGGGAGGAGAAGGAGGAGTCAGGACTGTGGGAGAAGCGGGGGGGGCGCGGAGGGGAAGGAGGAGTCGGGCCGTGGGAGAGGCGGGGGTGGGGGGATGGAGGGGAATGAGGAGTCAGGCCCGTGGGAGAGGCGGGGGGGCGTGTCGGGGAATGAGGAGTTGGGCCGTGGGAGAGGCGGGGGGGGGGATGGAGGGGAATCAGGAGTCAGGCCTGTGGGAGAGCTGGGGGCGCGGAGGGGAATCAGGAGTCGGGCCTGTGGGAGAGGCGGGGGGTGGGGATGGAGGGGAATGAGGAGTCAGGCCCGTGGGAGAGGCGGGGGGGCGCAGAGGGGAACGAGGAGTCGGGTTCGTGGGAGAGGCGGGGGCGCAGAGGGGAAAGAGGAGTCAGGCGTGTGGGAGAGGCGGGGGCGTGGAGGGGAAAGAGGAGTTGGGCCCGTGGGAGAGGCGGGGGGGCGTGTCGGGGAACGAGGAGTTGGGCCGTGAGAGAGGTGGGGGGGGCGCAGAGGGGAAGGAGGAGTCGGGCCCGTGGGAGAGGTGGGGGCGTGGAGGGGAACGAGGAGTCAGGAGTGTGGGAGAGGCAGGGGGGCGCGGAGGGGAACGAGGAGTAGGGCCCGTGGGAGAGGTGGGGGGGGATCAGAACGAGGAGTCGGGCCGTGGGAGAGGCGGGGGGGCGTGTCGGGGAACGAGGAGTCAGGTGTGTGGGAGAGGCGGGGGCGCGTGGGAGAGGCGGGGGCACGGAGCGGAAGGAGGAGTCGGGCCCGTGGGAGAGGTGGGGGGGGCGCAGAGGGGAAGGAGGCGTCGGGACTGTGGGAGAGGCAGGGGGGGCGCGGAGCGGAAGGAGGAGTCGGGCCCGTGGGAGAGGCGGGGGCGTGGAGGGGAACGAGGAGTCAGGCGTGTGAGAGAGGCGGGGGCGCGTGGGAGAGGCGGGGACGCAGAGGGGAAAGAGGAGTTGGGCCTGTGGGAGAGCCGGGGGCGCGTGGGAGAGGCGGGGGCACGGAGGGGAACGAGGAGTCGGGCCGTGGGAGAGGCGGGGGGGCGCAGAGGGGAATGAGGAGTCAGGCCCGTGGGAGAGGCGGGGGGGGGTTCGGAGGGGAAGGAGGAGTTGGGCCCGTGGGAGAGGCGGGGGCAGGGAGGAGAAGGAGGAGTCAGGACTGTGGGAGAAGCGGGGGGGGCGCGGAGGGGAAGGAGGAGTCGGGCCGTGGGAGAGGCGGGGGTGGGGGGATGGAGGGGAATGAGGAGTCAGGCCCGTGGGAGAGGTGGGGGGGGGGGATGGAGGGGAATGAGGAGTCAGGCCCGTGGGAGAGGCGGGGGCGCAGAGGGGAAAGAGGAGTCAGGCGTGTGGGAGAGGCAGGGGCACGGAGGGGAAGGAGGAGTTGGGCCCGTGGGAGAGGCGGGGGGGCGTGTCGGGGAACGAGGAGTTGGGCCGTGGGAGAGGCGGGGGGGCGTGTCGGGGAACGAGGAGTTGGGCCGGGGGAGAGGCGGGGGGGCGTGTCGGGGAACGAGGAGTTGGGCCGTGGGAGAGGCGGGGGGGCGTGTCGGGGAACGAGGAGTTGGGCCGTGGGAGAGGCGGGGGGGGGGGATGGAGGGGAATCAGGACTCAGGCCTGTGGGAGAGCTGGGGGCACGGAGGGGAATCAGGAGTCGGGCCTGTGGGAGAGGCGGGGGGTGGGGATGGAGGGGAATGAGGAGTCAGGCCCGTGGGAGAGGCGGGGGGGCGCAGAGGGGAACGAGGAGTCGGGTTCGTGGGAGAGGCGGGGGGGCGTGTCGGGGAACGAGGAGTTGGGCCGTGGGAGAGGCGGGGGGGGGGGGGATGGAGGGGAATCAGGACTCAGGCCTGTGGGAGAGCTGGGGGCGCGGAGGGGAATCAGGAGTCGGGCCTGTGGGAGAGGCGGGGGGTGGGGATGGAGGGGAATGAGGAGTCAGGCCCGTGGGAGAGGCGGGGGGGGCGCAGAGGGGAACGAGGAGTCGGGTTCGTGGGAGAGGCAGGGGTGGGGGGATGGAGGGGAATGAGGAGTCAGGCCCGTGGGAGAGGTGGGGGGTGGGGGGATGGAGGGGAATGAGGAGTCAGGCCCGTGGGAGAGGCGGGGGCGCAGAGGGGAAAGAGGAGTCAGGCGTGTGGGAGAGGCGGGGGCGTGGAGGGGAAAGAGGAGTCAGGCGTGTGGGAGAGGCGGGGGCGTGGAGGGGAAAGAGGAGTTGGGCCCGTGGGAGAGGCGGGGGGGCGTGTCGGGGAACGAGGAGTTGGGCCGTGGGAGAGGCGGGGGGGGGGGATGGAGGGGAATCAGGACTCAGGCCTGTGGGAGAGCTGGGGGCGCGGAGGGGAATCAGGAGTCGGGCCTGTGGGAGAGGCGGGGGGTGGGGATGGAGGGGAATGAGGAGTCAGGCCCGTGGGAGAGGCGGGGGGGCGCAGAGGGGAACGAGGAGTCGGGTTCGTGGGAGAGGCAGGGGCGCAGAGGGGAAAGAGGAGTCAGGCGTGTGGGAGAGGCGGGGGCGTGGAGGGGAAAGAGGAGTTGGGCCCGTGGGAGAGGCGGGGGGGCGTGTCGGGGAACGAGGAGTTGGGCCGTGAGAGAGGTGGGGGGGGCGCAGAGGGGAAGGAGGAGTCGGGCCCGTGGGAGAGGTGGGGGCGTGGAGGGGAACGAGGAGTCAGGAGTGTGGGAGAGGCAGGGGGGCGCGGAGGGGAAAGAGGAGTCAGGTGTGTGGGAGAGGCAGGGGCACGGAGGGGAAAGAGGAGTCAGGACTGTGGGAGAGGCGGGGACGCAGAGGGGAAAGAGGAGTTGGGCCTGTGGGAGAGCCGGGGGCGCGTGGGAGAGGCGGGGGCACGGAGGGGAACGAGGAGTCGGGCCGTGGGAGAGGCGGGGGGGCGCAGAGGGGAATGAGGAGTCAGGCCCGTGGGAGAGGCGGGGGGGGGTTCGGAGGGGAAGGAGGAGTTGGGCCCGTGGGAGAGGCGGGGGCAGGGAGGAGAAGGAGGAGTCAGGACTGTGGGAGAAGCGGGGGGGGCGCGGAGGGGAAGGAGGAGTCGGGCCGTGGGAGAGGCGGGGGTGGGGGGATGGAGGGGAATGAGGAGTCAGGCCCGTGGGAGAGGTGGGGGGTGGGGGGATGGAGGGGAATGAGGAGTCAGGCCCGTGGGAGAGGCGGGGGCGCAGAGGGGAAAGAGGAGTCAGGCGTGTGGGAGAGGCAGGGGCACGGAGGGGAAGGAGGAGTTGGGCCCGTGGGAGAGGCGGGGGGGCGTGTCGGGGAACGAGGAGTTGGGCCGTGGGAGAGGCGGGGGGGCGTGTCGGGGAACGAGGAGTTGGGCCGTGGGAGAGGCGGGGGGGCGTGTCGGGGAACGAGGAGTTGGGCCGTGGGAGAGGCGGGGGGGGGGGATGGAGGGGAATCAGGAGTCAGGCCTGTGGGAGAGCTGGGGGCGTGGAGGGGAATCAGGAGTCGGGCCTGTGGGAGAGGCGGGGGCTGGGGATGGAGGGGAATGAGGAGTCAGGCCCGTGGGAGAGGCGGGGGGGCGCAGAGGGGAACGAGGAGTCGGGTTCGTGGGAGAGGCGGGGCGCAGAGGGGAAAGAGGAGTCAGGCGTGTGGGAGAGGCGGGGGCGTGGAGGGGAAAGAGGAGTTGGGCCCGTGGGAGAGGCGGGGGGGCGTGTCGGGGAACGAGGAGTTGGGCCGTGAGAGAGGTGGGGGGGGCGCAGAGGGGAAGGAGGAGTCGGGCCCGTGGGAGAGGTGGGGGCGTGGAGGGGAACGAGGAGTCAGGAGTGTGGGAGAGGCAGGGGGGCGCGGAGGGGAACGAGGAGTCGGGCCCGTGGGAGAGGTGGGGGGGGATCAGAACGAGGAGTCGGGCCGTGGGAGAGGCGGGGGGGCGTGTCGGGGAACGAGGAGTCAGGTGTGTGGGAGAGGCGGGGGCGCGTGGGAGAGGCAGGGGCACGGAGCGGAAGGAGGAGTCGGGCCCGTGGGAGAGGTGGGGGGGGCGCAGAGGGGAAGGAGGCGTCGGGACTGTGGGAGAGGCAGGGGGGGCGCGGAGCGGAAGGAGGAGTCGGGCCCGTGGGAGAGGCGGGGGCGTGGAGGGGAACGAGGAGTCAGGCGTGTGGGAGAGGCGGGGACGCAGAGGGGAAAGAGGAGTTGGGCCTGTGGGAGAGCCGGGGGCGCGTGGGAGAGGCGGGGGCACGGAGGGGAACGAGGAGTCGGGCCGTGGGAGAGGCGGGGGGGGCGCAGAGGGGAATGAGGAGTCAGGCCCGTGGGAGAGGCGGGGGGGGGTTCGGAGGGGAAGGAGGAGTTGGGCCCGTGGGAGAGGCGGGGGCAGGGAGAAGGAGGAGTCAGGACTGTGGGAGAAGCGGGGGGGGCGCGGAGGGGAAGGAGGAGTCGGGCCGTGGGAGAGGCTGGGGTGGGGGGATGGAGGGGAATGAGGAGTCAGGCCCGTGGGAGAGGTGGGGGGTGGGGATGGAGGGGAATGAGGAGTCACGCCCGTGGGAGAGGCGGGGGCGCAGAGGGGAAAGAGGAGTCAGGCGTGTGGGAGAGGCAGGGGCACGGAGGGGAAGGAGGAGTTGGGCCCGTGGGAGAGGCGGGGGGGCGTGTCGGGGAACGAGGAGTTGGGCCGTGGGAGAGGCGGGGGGGCGTGTCGGGGAACGAGGAGTTGGGCCGTGGGAGAGGCGGGGGGGCGTGTCGGGGAACGAGGAGTTGGGCCGTGGGAGAGGCGGGGGGGGGGGATGGAGGGGAATCAGGACTCAGGCCTGTGGGAGAGCTGGGGGCACGGAGGGGAATCAGGAGTCGGGCCTGTGGGAGAGGCGGGGGGTGGGGATGGAGGGGAATGAGGAGTCAGGCCCGTGGGAGAGGCGGGGGGGCGCAGAGGGGAACGAGGAGTCGGGTTCGTGGGAGAGGCAGGGGCGCAGAGGGGAAAGAGGAGTCAGGCGTGTGGGAGAGGCGGGGGCGTGGAGGGGAAAGAGGAGTTGGGCCCGTGGGAGAGGCGGGGGGGCGTGTCGGGGAACGAGGAGTTGGGCCGTGAGAGAGGTGGGGGGGCGCAGAGGGGAAGGAGAAGTCGGGCCCGTGGGAGAGGTGGGGGCGTGGAGGGGAACGAGGAGTCAGGAGTGTGGGAGAGGCAGGGGGGCGCGGAGGGGAACGAGGAGTCGGGCCCGTGGGAGAGGTGGGGGGGGATCAGAACGAGGAGTCGGGCCGTGGGAGAGGCGGGGGGGCGTGTCGGGGAACGAGGAGTCGGGCCGTGGGAGAGGCGGGGGGGCGCAGAGGGGAATGAGGAGTCAGGCCCGTGGGAGAGGCGGGGGGGGGGTTCGGAGGGGAAGGAGGAGTTGGGCCCGTGGGAGAGGCGGGGGCAGGGAGGAGAAGGAGGAGTCAGGAGTGTGGGAGAGGCAGGGGGGCGCGGAGGGGAAGGAGGAGTCGGGCCGTGGGAGAGGCGGGGGTGGGGGGATGGAGGGGAATGAGGAGTCAGGCCCGTGGGAGAGGCGGGGGCGCAGAGGGGAAAGAGGAGTCAGGCGTGTGGGAGAGGCAGGGGCACGGAGGGGAAGGAGGAGTTGGGCCCGTGGGAGAGGCGGGGGGGCCTGTTGGGGAACGAGGAGTTGGGCCGTGGGAGAGGCGGGGGGGCGTGTCGGGGAACGAGGAGTTGGGCCGTGGGAGAGGCGGGGGGGGGGATGGAGGGGAATCAGGAGTCAGGCCTGTGGGAGAGCTGGGGGCGTGGAGGGGAATCAGGAGTCGGGCCTGTGGGAGAGGCGGGGGGTGGGGATGGAGGGGAATGAGGAGTCAGGCCCGTGGGAGAGGCGGGGGGGCGCAGAGGGGAACGAGGAGTCGGGTTCGTGGGAGAGGCGGGGGCGCAGAGGGGAAAGAGGAGTCAGGCGTGTGGGAGAGGCAGGGGCACGGAGGGGAAAGAGGAGTTGGGCCCGTGGGAGAGGCGGGGGGGCGTGTCGGGGAACGAGGAGTTGGGCCGTGAGAGAGGTGGGGGGGGCGCAGAGGGGAAGGAGGAGTCGGGCCCGTGGGAGAGGTGGGGGCGTGGAGGGGAACGAGGAGTCAGGAGTGTGGGAGAGGCAGGGGGGTGCGGAGGGGAACGAGGAGTCGGGCCCGTGGGAGAGGTGGGGGGGGATCAGAACGAGGAGTCGGGCCGTGGGAGAGGCGGGGGGGCGTGTCGGGGAACGAGGAGTCAGGTGTGTGGGAGAGGCGGGGGCGCGTGGGAGAGGCGGGGGCACGGAGCGGAAGGAGGAGTCGGGCCCGTGGGAGAGGTGGGGGGGGCGCAGAGGGGAAGGAGGCGTCGGGACTGTGGGAGAGGCAGGGGGGGCGCGGAGCGGAAGGAGGAGTCGGGCCCGTGGGAGAGGCGGGGGCGTGGAGGGGAACGAGGAGTCAGGCGTGTGAGAGAGGCGGGGGCGCGTGGGAGAGGCGGGGACGCAGAGGGGAAAGAGGAGTTGGGCCTGTGGGAGAGCCGGGGGCGCGTGGGAGAGGCGGGGGCACGGAGGGGAACGAGGAGTCGGGCCCATGGGAAACGGGTCTGAGACACGCTGGGGGGCATGGGGCCTAGAGGGAGGCCGGTGGGGGACAGCTGAGAGCCCTCGACTGAATAACATTTAATAGTGCGGGCTGCATCCATCCGTAGGGGGTTTGTTTCTGTCAGGGTAGGGCCAAGCAGGGGCGTCTCCAGCCTGGCCCTGGGCAAGGCCCCCTCTAGTTTGTGATGGGCTCCGGCGGGGGCTTCCGGATCATGGACATGGAGTGGAGGGAGATGACTGGCTTGGAGGAGCCGCTGCCCAGTGCTGCAGCCACAGCGGGGCTCTTCTCTCCCAGCCGCTGGCTGGCCATGTAGGCGCTGGCCGAGGTGGCCGAGCCGGGCTTGCGGAAGTTGGGGAGGTGGTGGAAGGGCCGGAGGCCGGAGAGCAGGCAGGGCCGGTACAGGGAGAATCGGTGGGGGCGACGCTCAGCCTGGCACGGCGATGGCAGCTGAAGGAGGCAGCCAGCAGAGATCAGCTCAGGGGCCTTGGCTTCCATTTCGGCTCGGCCGGGGAAGGCGTCCTGTGCAGAGGAGGCGCGAGGGCCTGCGGGGGCTTTGGTTCCCTTGGCGGCTCCCTCGGGAGGCTTTGCTGAGCTCTCCAGGTCTGGCAGC
Organism: Gopherus flavomarginatus; assembly: GCF_025201925.1. Lineage (NCBI taxonomy): Eukaryota > Metazoa > Chordata > Testudines > Testudinidae > Gopherus > Gopherus flavomarginatus. The sequence continues at coordinate 301,135,313 of NC_066618.1, read as the reverse complement.
AAAGAGACGGAGCCTCCACTCTCGCCTGCAAAGGAAGCAGCAGGGATAGAGGGGCTGGTGTCGTGTTCCCCGGGCTCCCGGGCGAGGTCCTGTGGGGCGCCCAGGGGAGGGGTGAGGGTCGGTGTCACATTGCCCCAGCTGTGGGGCTATGTCCTATGGGATACTCCTGGTGCTGCTAGCTGAGGAGCTGTTCGGGGGGGTAGCTCTTTTCTTTGGGGCAGGGACACTGCTGGGCAGCAGTGCTCAGTTCAGATGTGGGGCCGGGGTGCTGCTGGCTCCTGGACGGGGGAGCTGAGCCCCCAAGGCAGCTACTCCTGGCCTGGGGCTCCTTGGCTCGTCATGGAGCCAGGCCTGGCACTGGCGAGGCTGCTCCCTGCTCTGCTCAGCCCAGCACTCCCCACCCATGCCCCCCAGCTGTGGGGCTGCCCGCTGAAGGCAGACCTGGGGGCATGTCGCGCACCTACCTTGGGTGGATGGCTTCTCCAGGGCTGGGCTAAGCTCCGGGGGCCTGCCCGTGGCGTTCAGCGCCTGGTGGAAGATGGCCGAGGTGGCGGGCAGCATCCAGCAGTGCGTGGCCACCTGCTGCAAGCCCAGCCGGGCCCCAGGCTTCAGCTGCAGCAGGCCTTGGATCAGGTTCTGGCACTCTGGCACAAAGAGAGGGGCTGGAGCCTGACAGCCGGGCCTGCCCCACACATTGGCAGGGTGGCTGACCTGCCATCCTCCCACCTGGCTCCCAGAGTGGGGCAGGGTCACTAGTGCCGCTGCCTGGCTTTCCCCTCCTTGCTCCCCAGGCCCGTGTTTGGTGTGAGGAGGGGCTGGAGTCGGCCTGGGGCAGGGCTTGTGGGGGGCAGCCCTCATTCCTCAGCGCAAAGCAGGAGCCATGGGGCAAAGGGGGAGCCAGCCCATTCCCTGCTGCAGCTCCGGCTGATTCTCAAAGCCTGACACTTCGCTTCCCCTCCTGCCCCAGGGTGGCCCCGACCGTGCCTGGCTGCTCGGGGACACCGCTCAGGGGCAGCAGGGCTTGCAGCTCTCCATGGGCAGTGCAGGGTGTGGGGGTTACCTGGGGAGATGGGCTGCCGGAAGGAGAGGCCCTGTTTTATCATTTGGATCATCTTGTGAGGCTGGCGCTCTTTGAATGGAAGCTTCCCGGTCACCATGGCGTACAGGATCACACCGCTGCAGGAGGAGGCCGGGGGTCAGAGGGGCTGGCACCAGGCCCAGCCTCCCCAGAGACAGGGCATAGGCTGCATGGCCCACAGCCGCTCCCAGCACCTGGTATTCATGGGGCAGCCTGCCCCGTAGCGTAGTGGTGAGCATGGCATGGGAACCCTGTCTGGGCTCATCTGCAGAGGACAGCAGCTACGGAGCGTTACAGCAGCTCCTGCTGTTCGTTCTGGAGCACCCTGTTCAAACCCCAGAGTATTGGCCATCCGGGAAGCCCTGGCGCTCTCACCCACCTGCGGGCAGCCTGCTCGACCCCCACTACACAGTGCTAATGGGCCCCACGATGCAGCCAGCCCCTCCATGGTACTCGCAGTGCCCAGGAAGTGACCAACTCCTTTCCCTGCTCCGGGAGCTCCTGCTTCCCGCAGGCCATGTCCCTTCCCGCAGGAGACGTGGCACTCACAGGCTCCACAAGTCAGCCAGCTCGCCGTTGTACTTCTTGCTCATGAGGATTTCGGGGGCCGTGTAGGCCACAGAGCCGCAGAACGTGCTCATCAGGGAATTCTTCAAGGAGTAGCGGTTGGCAAACCCAAAATCTGTAATGCAACGACCCCCCCTGTGAGATACCTGCTCAGTGCTCCAAGGCCTGGCCTCCATAGCAATGGGAGCTGAGGGGCATGTGGCCTTTCTCTCTCCCACCCACCGCCAACTGACCAAATCAGCAGTCTGGCCCCCCAGTTCAGGGCTCTCACACAGCTTTGCCCACACCACGCCTCCAGCCTGAGCTGTCCAGGCTTGGTGCTCTGGGAGACAGGCCCCCAAACTCAGATTCTGCAATGACCTAATGGCTGATTTGAATCCAGTTGAAGGACAACAGGCCTACCTCCCTGTCTTGGGCCCAGACCCTCAAAGGTATTTAGGCACCTAACTTGCATTGATTTCAGAGGCACCCAGTAAAGCTGCACTCAGAGGAGCAGGTGCCTCGAGGGATTGGTCCTGGGCGCCAGAGCCTTTCACTTCTTTGGTGACTGGTTGGAACCCAGCCCAGACTGGCAGTGAGGAAAAGGCTCTGCTGTCTGACAGCTGCTCAATGGTCCAGTGAAATGAGTTCAGTCCCGTTCGTAGCCGCTGGTGCCAGCCTCCACCTTCAGTGGTGGTCTCAGAGGGGAGGCCAGGAGCTGACTGGGCCTGGAGCCTGGACTCCCCTTGTGGGAGACCATGACTTTACAGTCCAGTGGAGCCATGAAACTGTCAGCTGGGAGGAGGAGGGAGGCACATGAGTGTAGGAAACAGACCCTTTCCCAGAGCTGGACCTAGACTTGACCTCCCTGCCAAAGAAACAAGACCCGGAGTCGCACGCCCCTAGAGCAAAATGCAGAATTCACGATGTGACAGCTTCCCTGCACTGAGGTGGGTAGAACCAGTTCCCAGACAAGCCGGGCAGTGTACCCCTAGAGCTCAGCGGGGTACTCAAGCTGGGGGCTACTTGGGTGGGGGCTGCTGGGCCATGTGACCGTGAAATGAGCATTAAAGGGATGCTGTCAATGGTCACTGAACAACTTGTGTTTCACACCCCCAAATGGCAGGTCGCCCACCTAGGAACATAGAATGTGGGTCACACTTGCGGGATGGGGCTGTGTCCTGGAAGCAGCAACAGTGACTAGGACTCAGGGATCATGGTTGAGAACCAACTGAACATGAGCAACACTGTCTCTGACAGCGGGAACGTGGTCCCCGGGTGGCTGAGCAGGAAAAGGACTGGGAGCAAGGAGGGGTGTTACCTCTGCGTACAGCCGACTTTGACAAACTGGGAAGGGCTCGGAGGAAAGCTACAAGGATGAGTCGAGGGCTGGAAAACTGGCCTGAGTGAGAGAGCGTGAAGGAGCTCGGTCTACTGAGTACATCCCTGACAAGGTTAGGAGGTGACGAGCACAGCCTGTGGGTTCCTACGAGGGGAAGCGATTTCTAGAGCAGACCTCTCTTTAATCTTGCAGGCAGAGGTAGGAGCCAGTTTAATGGCTAGAAGATGAAGCGAGACATTCAGACTAGAAATGAGGAGCACTGGGATGATACCGACCGCTGGATCGTTGTGGGGAACATTACTTGGGGTCTAGATTACGACTTGGGAGATTGCTCTAGCTCCCGCAGAAGCTATGGGCTGGATGCAGAGATCACCGGGGGAGGGTCTCTGGCCAGCGTTACCCAAGGCTAGCTCTGTAGGGGCCGTTTTGTCTGTGAAACCTGAAATCGAATCAGTTAAGACCCTGAGTTCAAAGCAGTTTGAGGTTCCCTGCAGTCCCCGGCTGATTTCTGTGGCTTTGCAATAAGGTCCTAGTTCTTCCACGTCTGCGTCTCCCTGTTGTGGTGGGAGAGCAGCTCACACCCACGAAGAGTGATGCTGGCTCTGCACCGGGAGCTGGCAAATGCACGAAGGAGACAAACTGAAACGAGGGAGCAAGAGAATGTGGCTGTTTCCCTGGTGAAACCTCGGCAGGTAGGTGCTGAATGGAAGCTGGCTTCCCGTTTGGAGCTGGGCTCCGCCCGGCGTCACAAGCAAAGTCACCTCAGTAAAAAGTAACCTAAATGCAATGGCTCCTCTTCCTTCTGCGCCGAGCGCCCAGGCTGAGCCCCCCAGCATGGAGCACTGAGCAGCTCAGGGACGCCTAGCCAGGGCTGGCAGAAGGGAAACAATTCCTGCCCCTCAAAATGGGCAGCGCTCACCTGTCAGCTTAATGAAGCCTCGCTCATCCAGCAGGATATTCTCACATTTCAGGTCTCTGCAGGGAACACAAAGCAGGAAAACAGACGTCACTGGGTGGTGAGATCCCCTGTCCCACACAGGCTTGGCCCTGCCCCGGTAAGCATGCAATGTATATCCCCGCCAATAGCCTGCTGGGGTCAGGTACCCAGCCACACTAAGTGTGTACAGCTGAGGTGGGCAGGAAGGTGACTCTTATCAGCCCTGATCCTGGGGCCATTGGGGGATTAAATGGCCCTAGCAATAACTTAGAGCAGCCTAAGGGCTGAACTAAGTTACGCTGCCTGGAGTGGTCCCAGAGTGGGTTCTTCACCCTATGAAGCACTGTGTGCTCCAGGCCTGCTCCCTCTTGCACCTGGTCTGGCCCCCCACTCCCAATGGGCCCCCCCATGCTGGGAGGGGGCATATGGTGTGAAAGCGACTATGGTAGCTTCACACCTGCTGAGGTTCCCCAGGGAGGGGGAAGGCAGGGACCTGGTGGGGCCATGAGCTGGCCAGGGGCCCTGCGCAGCAACGTTTACAGTCTCGGGGGTTTTTAATGATGTTTGTGCTGGAGTGTCCCCAGCCCTTGGGACAGTAACGCTGAGCAGGACGAGGCAGGGGCTAAGGAGCCAGCCTACCCTAGACCCTGGAGCACCAACTGGACAGAGCTCTGCAGCCCCCTCAGCACCCCAGCTGTATGGGACAGGACGTGAACTCTATGGGGAGGCCCCATGCTCCAGAGGCCAGAGCAAGGGGATGAGCACTGGGACTCCTGGGTTCTCCAGATGCAGGCGGGAGGTGATGAACTCCAGGCACCTTCCAGTCAAGCTGCCACTGCAGCCTTTGGCAGGGCCCCTGGGGGCTTGGGCTCCAGCAGCCCCTCCCACCTGTGCACGATGCCCACATTGTGGCAGTGTGCCACAGCACTGACGATCTGCCGGAACAGCCTTCGGGCCTCCTCCTCCTCCAGCCCGGGGCACTCCCTGCGGTCGGAGGTGGCGTTGATGTGCTCCAGCAGGTCGCCGCGGGAGGCCAGCTCCAGCACGAGGTAGGTGCGCCTGTTGTTCCTGTACATCTCGTAGAGCTGGATCTGCTGAGGCGACAGGGCCATGAGAGACGCGCCTGTTCCTGGACAGGGCCCCTGCAGCAGCATGGGGAAGCATCTCTCCAGGGCTCGGGAGCTGCCGCACCAATGCCCCCAGGGCAACGTGACAGGATTCCCTGGAGGCCAGACAATCCAGTCCTGTCCAGAGGGTGCTGTCAGCCCAGGAGGGGGGGTCGGGGAATAGCACCCAGGGCTCCAGCAGGGCAGCGTAGAGCCCTGGCTCCTAGACAGCCAGGCAGGCTTGGTTAGTGACAGCCCAGGCCTGGGAACCAGACCCAGGTCTCCTGCAAGGAGCTGCGAGAAGTGAGGCCCCAGGCTACCCATGGAGGATGCATCGCCTGGGTTTGTGCTTTAAGGGAGGCCCCAGAACCTGAGAGGAGCTGGGAGAAGAAGAGACAGTGGCTGAGCCCCTAGGCTGAGATTTCCAAGCCTGACTGGGGGTTAGGAGACACAACTCCACAATTAATTCCACTAGGGGCTGTGTATCTAAACCCCCTCGCCTGGACTGGCCTTTGCCCACTTGAAACTGAGAATCGCTGCAGGCTGCCCCCCCCCCCCCCCCCCAGGAAGGCCGATTAGCGTCTCTGGCACGTGGCCTTTGCCCGGTGCAGTTTGGTGCCCTCTGGTAGGCACAAGAAAAGGCCAAGGTAGCGGGGGTGGGGAAGGGGGAAGCAGCTGGGACTCACCACATTGATGTGCTTGTAGGTTGCATTAAGGGAGTAGATTTCTCTTGGGAGGAATTTTCTGGAATATTCCAAGGGGGCTTTGGCTGTGGATATGATCTTTATGGCCACCTGAGAGAGGAGAGGGCAGCTGCTGAGTTGCACGCAGGAGAATGGAAAGCCGACCCTGAGCCCCCCTGACCCTTGAAGAGAGAGTGACTCCACCTGGTCAGTCCAGCAGCCATGCAGGCATGCCTAATGGAGACGCTGACGGGCGCAGCAGAGGGGCAGGCTGGAGAGAGGCCAGGTGGGGAAAGGACTGGTGGGGGTAACCGGATGTACGGCACCACATGGAGTGAAATATCTTCTGTCTGAGCCAGCAGCGGGAGGCGAGTCTGGGAAACCCAACTGAAGGGGGGACGGGGCTGTCTGGGTGTCTCTTTGGCACATTACTTGGGAATGAGTGTCTGTGTGTCCTCTGAATCTGAGCAAATGAATGGGAGAATTCAGAACACAACCACAGCCAGAGATGTGGCCGGAGGACAACAGCGAACCCCACCATGAATACAATCCCACTGGCAACGTTCTGCACAGAAAGAGAACAACTCATCCGGGGTAAAATCCTGACCAGGAAGCATGAGGCTTGCCAACACCAGCCCCACCAGCATGGCCGGTGCAGCGAGTGACAGGGCTTGGAACAGGAAGTGGGACTTGGCCCAGCTCAGAGAGCTAATATTTGGGGCTGGGATTTGCCCAGGACATCCAGGGGACTCAGTCTCCCAGCTGCCGTTCCAGGCACCAGACTCCCTTCGGCTTCTTCGAGCCTAAGAAACAGATGGAACTACCTAGACACATGCCACCCGTCACCTGGCCAGCTTGGCGTGTAAGTGATACCCCAGGTTTTCCAGGGGCTCGCCCCCTGCATGGCTCTGCCAATATCCCACCCTCCAGGAGCACAGCACCCCTTGCTCTCCAGGACCCAGGCTTCTCCTGAGCAGACTAGCTGGTCACATATCATGGATCAGTGCCCCCAAACTCGCTGCACCGCTGAGCTGAGAGCAGGCCTGGAGTGGTGCATTATCCTGCAGAGCCCCCAAGGGTATCGTATGCTCAGCGACTTAGCTCCTTTTCCTGCTGTTTCCCTGGCATTTCCCCTTCGGCTTTCCCAGCCTTGTGCCCCCAGGTCCTGCAGTCCTCACCATGGAGTGCCGCTTGCTCCGAAGGTCTGAGGCCAGCTTGTAGTTCTGTCTTAGCTTCTCTTGGGTGGCGTAGCCCAGGTAGACTTTGGAGAAGGCCCCAGAGCCAATCTTCCTGGAGGAGAGGAGGTAGCCATTCTCCTTGCTCTCACGCACCTGTTCCATGAAAGTCTTCTTGTCCGCCTCTCGCTTACTGCAGCTTTTCATGGCGCCCAATGGGCATTGTTGGCTCCACCCAGGCTCGCGGAAGAAAGGGCAGCAGAGTGATCCTGCTGGGGCGGGCGTGGGGATGGTGATTGCACTGGGGCTGGAGGGAACGCCACAGGGACCAGAGTCCAAATATGACCATTAGCTCCCCAGGAGGGTGAAGGACAAAGGAGAAACGCAAAGCACTGGGGTCTCCTAGCACGTTGCCCTTCCCATCTTTCAGTTTGGCCCCCGAGGGCTCAGTGGCGCAGGGCAAGGCCACGGGATGGAGAAGTGTCCACAGGGATGGGAGAGGATGAGTGTCCTAGAGGCAGCATTCTAGAACTGAAGTGTAACAAGCTGGTTTAGAACGCTGCCCTAGCTCCAGAGCACCGTGTCCCTTCTAGGGCAATCGTCACTCCCGGGGAGGGGGTCTGGAGATGGACAGGAATCCCTCCCGCACGGAAATGCAGCCACCTCTGCGCTGGAGCACTGCAACCAGGTGGGGGATTGGCACAGCAGGGGAGGGGAAGGGATACTTTGGCCAAGAACTCCAGAATGAATCGCAGGGGATTTCTAATAACTACATAAAGCCCTCACCTCAGGGAGTTCACACAGGAATGCGCATGGAACTGAATGTACCTGCGACCAGGGAGTTTAAGGCAAACCTGATGCTTAAACCATCCGTCACTCAGTGAGAAGCATATGGAAGGAGCACAGGGCTAGGACCCAGGGTACCCCTTAGCTGGCCAAAGGACAACTAGTAGAGTTTATTACTTCTATTTCTGGGTCTCTTATAGCCTTGATCTGCGGCCTTGGGCAAGTCCCTGCCTCCATTTCTGCCTCAAATTCCCCATCTGCACTTAGGGCTTGGCTACACTACAGAGTTACAGCGCTGGTGAGGGGGTTACAGCGCTGCAACTTAGGATGTGGCCACACTTGCAAAGCACGGCCAGCGCTGCAACTCCCTGGTTGCAGCGCTGGCTGTACACCCGGTCGAGCCTCGGGTGTAGGGGATCCAGCGCTGGGGATCCAGCACTGGTCAGCAAGTGTGGACACCCACCAGCGCTTTTATTGACCTCCGTGGTATAAGGAGGTATCCCAGCATACCTTAGAAGCCTCTCTGGTAATCATGCACACTCCACTGCCCTGGGCTCAGCTGACCCCTCCTTTAAATGCCCTGGGAATTTTAAAAATCCCCTTCCTGTTTGCTCAGCCAGGTGTGGAGTGCAATCAATCATTCAATCAATCAGCGACCATGCCTCCACGCACCAAACGAGCCCCAGCATGGAACAATTCAGAGCTGCAGGACCTCATCAGTGTTTGGGATGAGGAGGCTGTGCAAGCACAGCTGCGCTCCAGAAGGAGAAATTATGATACCTATGGGCAGATATCGCAGTCCTTGATGAGAAGGGGCCATGAACGGGACGCGTTGCAGTGCAGGGTCAAAATAAAAGAGCTGAGGAGTGCTTACTGCAAAGCTCGTGAGGGAAATTGCCGCTCAGGAGCTGCCCCCACAACCTGCTGTTTTTACAAGGAGCTGGATGCCATACTTGGGTGTGACCCCACTGCCAATCCTAGGAGCACAATGGAGAGTTCAGAGCAGGGAGAAGTGGGGGAGGTTGTAGAGGACGGCGACAGTGAGGCTACTGGCGTGGAGGGAGACACCCCGGAGTCCCAGGAGGCATGCAGCCAGGAGCTCTTCTCAAGCCAGGAGGAGGCTAGCCAGTCGCAGCAGCGGGAAGTTGCTGGTGAAGAAGAAACTGAGGATCGTGCTCGGGGTAAGTAGATTTGTATGTTTTGGGAGAGAAGGGTTTGGGTTATGGCTGCCTGCATGCATGCCTAAATGTGGAATAGCCCATTGATTTGCTCTATCACGTCTCTGTAATCTGCCTCGGTAATCTCTTGAAAAGTTGCAGCAAGAGCGTTTGCAATTTGCTTTCTCAAGTTGATCGGGAGAGCCCCCGTGGTCTCTGTCCCGGTCAGGCTAACTCGTCCGATCCACTGTGCAGCGAGGGGTGGGGGGACCATGGCTGCACACAGGCAAGCTGCATAGGGGCCAGGGCGGTATCCACATTGCTGTAGAAGACCCTCCCTCTCTTCCCAGGTAACACGCAGCAGTGATATATCTGGCAGTAGGAAACCCTGTTGAGAATTTAGGGATACTTGAGTGCAGGGCGCCAGGTTCGCGGTCCCACCCCCCAGCCCCGTGGTGCGCTCCAGTCACCCCCCCCCTTTCCCAGCACGTAGCTAGCCCCACGGTGCCCTCCAGTCTCCCCTCCCCCTTCCCAGCAGGCATCCAGCCCCGCGGTGCGCTCCGGTGTTCCAAGCACGTTGGTAGCCCCGCGGTGTGCTCCGGTGTTCCCCCAACCCCCTCCCAGCAGGCATCCAGCCCCGCGGTGCGCTCCGGTGTTCCAAGCACGTTGGTAGCCCCGCGGTGCGCTCCGGTGTTCCCCCCCCCAGCAGGCATCCAGCACCGCGGTGCGCTCTGGTGTTCCCCTACCCTTCCCAGCAGGCAGCCAGCACAGCTGTGCATTTCCCCCCCCTCACCAGCAGGACGGTATTAACGCGGACCCTCCCCCTCCGCCAGCAGCTCGCCACCTTCCTGTTCCCTACTGTGATCTTGCGGTCTGGGAAAAAAGTCCCGGCCCTCAGCCTCCTGAACAGGGCACTGGTCCGAAAGATGCGTGCATCGTGCACCTTTCCAGGCCATCCTGAGTAAATGTCAGTGAAACGCCCATGGTGATCCACAAGCGCTTGCGGAACCACGGAGAAATACCCCTTGCGATTAACGTACTCTGATGCCAGGTGGGGTGGTGACAGAATAGGAATATGCGTCCATCTATTGCCCCTCCACAGTTAGGGAACCCCATTTCCGCAAAGCCATCCACAATGTCCTGCACGTTCCCCAGAGTCACGGTTCTTCTTAGCAGGGTGCGATTAATGGCTGTGCAAACTTGCATCAGCACCATTCCAACGGTGGACTTTCCCACTCCAAACTGGTTCGCCACCGATCTGAAGCAGTCTGGAGTTGCCAGCTTCCAGACTGCAATAGCCACTCGCTTCTCCACTGGCAGGGCAGCTCTCAATCTCGTGTCCCTGCACCGCAGGGCAGGGGCGAGCTCAGCACACAGTGCCATGAAAGTGGCTTTTCTCATCCGAAAGTTCTGCAGCCACTGCTCGTCATCCCAGGATTGCAGGACGATGTGATCCCACCACTGAGTGCTGGTTTCCCGAGCCCAAACGCGCCGGTCCACGGAGCTGAGCACGTCTGTTACTGCCACAAGCAATTGAGTGTCTTCAGCGTCAGGCATTTCAATATCATCGTCTGACTCCTCACTGTCACTTTGCAGCTGAAGGAATAGCTCCACTGCCATGCGTAATGTGCTGGCAACATTCATCAGCAAGGTCCTCAGCAGCTCAGGCTCCATTTATAACAAAAATCTCAGAAATCACGCTGCAGAATCACAATGCCGCCAAAGTGCTCGGAATGTGTAGCAAAGCACTACGGGGCGTTGGAACAGGAAGCGGAAAGACCCCCACACTTCCTTCCCCTTCCCATAAGCCACAGCGCCAAAATGGGACGAGGTGCTCTGTGGGATAACTGCCCACAATGCACCACTCCCAACAGCGCTGCAAGTGCTGTAAATGTGGCCACACTGCAGCGCTGGTTGCTGTCAGTGTGGCCACACTGCAGCGCTGGCCCTACACAGCTGTACGAACACAGCTGTAACTACCAGCGCTGCAAAACTGTAAGTGTAGCCATACCCTTAGCCTGCATCACAGGGCTGTGAGAATTAATTCGTTTGCAAAGTGCCTGGGCTGGATTTCCACCAGTCACCAGGAGGTGGAGAGCTCCGGGCTTCCACGCCATGGAGAAACCTTAAATACTTTGCTCCTGTGGCCTATGAGCCTGTCGCATAGGAGTTGACCATAACCCCAAATAACACAATGGGACTGGATGAGCAAATGAACTAACTGGCTACACTGGCCATCCAAGGGCTAGTTCTGAAATAACTTGGGAGCAAGAGTCAGGGATTTATCCTCAAGTAGCCTGTGGACACGTGCGGGAGGGAACTGAGGATTTCCTGTTGCACAAATATCAACACTGTGGCTCTCCCAAGCACTTTGAAATCTGGAAGACAAACAAAAAGGCAAGAAATACTTGGAGACCTGGGAGAAGGAAACAGATCTGTTTATTTCGACTCTTTTTCAGCCTTAGTGTCTAGTCGACGTTCAAGGCCCCGGGCCAGGATGTTCCAATTGGAAGTAGAAATTGGTGCAGTCTGGTATTTTCTTCAGTGCAGTCTTGTTTCTTAACCAGGACTATGCAAAGCCCCGCTCCCTTGACTGCAGGAGGAAGCCAGAACAAGAGGAGCCGTTCCTAGGCTCTCTCGCCAGCTTTTGCCCAAGTCACGCTGTGCCCACAGGCTGCTGCTCAGCGTTCTTGCTTTCTGCCTCTCCCTCTGTTCTTGCCTGGTCTCCGTTTCTGTGTCTTCAGTCACACACGCACCTGGTCACAATCAGGTGTGATGGAAGCGCCCTAAAAGTATGGGGGCCACCGGTGCCCGAACCTTGGCTCCACCCCCCATGCCGCCCCTTCCTCCAAGACCTCGCCTCCTCTTACATCTCTCTGCCCTCCATTGCTTGTCCTTATGGCCTATAAAAAGTGATGGGACCATGGCCTCCTGGCCCCCGCATTCCAGCACCCCATGTCACACTACCCACTGGACTCCCCTGCCCGCATGGTGCCAGTTTCTGGACAGACTCAAAAAGGCCTGTGTTAGGTGTGGCCCCGTAGCCCCCTCTCCCAGGTATTTGAAATGAAGGGCACATTCACACATCCGTTTGTATGAGGTTTTAACTCAACCGCTAACAAGGTTTTACTCAGCTCATCCAGCCTCCATCACCCTTGTTACATTTTCAGACAAGCACCTTTGTGCTTTCTCCTGTGCTGCTCCTCACACTTGGGAGGAGTGCCCCGTAAACAGCCGCAAAAGTACCTCATTATCTTACTTCAACCCCCACCCCCCGAAAACTCCCCTTTGCCATGGAGCTTACAGGAAGCTGGAGGGTGGCTCAGCTGCTGGTGTGCTCAGCCACTGCCTGCCAGGCTGACCAACATTGGCTCAGTGTTTCCTTGTGCTCCCCCGGGTCACTCTGTACCCAGCTGTTGTCTCTTGTCTTATCCTTCCATTTAAGCTCTTTGGGGCAGGGACTGTCCTTTTGTTCTGTATTTGTCCATCCCTGAGTCTCCTAGGTGCTATGGGAATACAGAGCCTGGTTATTCATGATAATACCAGCTATCATCTTCTCCGTGGGGTCAACTTGGGTTCTGGGGCCTTGCAGAGGACGTGGATCTTTGCCCTTCTCAGAAGCAAGCGACCGTTATCCTCCCGACAGTGGGGACAGACAAGAACACAATAGGGTTCCTCCATCTCCAGTGTGGGTCCAGGAGCCTACCCGTGGGGAGATGGCTGCTCCACCGCTCAGGGAGAGGGGACGTCTCCTCTGTGCAGTGAGGGGAAGGCTATCTGGGTTTCTCCAGCAGGTGGCACAGACGCATTTCTCTCCTCTATTTGTAACGAGGCTTCTGTGCATCCCCCCAGACTCTCAGTTTTATTGCAGTATTTCCCAGCCCTGTCATTCCTGCAGTGCTGGACCAGGCAGGATACAAATGCAGTTGGGATTTCTCTCTTCTTCCTCCCATTCTCCCGCTCAGGAGCTGCTCAAGACCCAAACAAACTGATGGCAAGAAATGGGAGCTAGTGAAGGAGCATCTCCTTGCAGCTGCGTGGTGAGTTAGAGCTGTCCCTTACCTCCATCCTCTGTCCCAATATACAGCCAAGCCAAGCTGCTGTTCTCTATGCTGCAGGGTTGGCCAGGAAGCAGTCAGTGGGAATTGATTTAGTTGGGATAACAAAGTTCACCAAGAGTCAGTGATGGGGAAACCAGAACACAGCGTTACAGGTAATGTGCAGGTTACTAACTAGTAGTATCCCAGTCAGGATGGAGAGCACTGGTAATGCACAACGTGTTCCGTTCGGGTGCTTGTCCCTTTGGATGCTCACAGGAGGCGCTGGTGCTGTCTCCCCCCTTCTTTCACAGTCAGGGAGCTTGCTCGCAGGGAAGAGGTTTTGCAGCTGGCTGCTGTGCAGGGGACAGTGAGTGTCATGAGCATCTCAGCGAGGGGCTGCATGTGCTCTGGTGGGTAGAATCTGGGTGGACACCACATGTGATGGCCAACATTTTAAAGTGACTTGGGGGGTCCAAATTGAGACTCCTTAAAAGGGTTTGATTTTCAGAGAGTGGATGCTCAGCTCTGTATAAAACCAGGCCTCGAGTTGGGCACCCAAACCCTGAGGCACAGAAAATCCATCTTGGCCGGTAGCTGGGTTATACTGACCTACACACCACCCCTGACGTGCAACTCAGTGAGACCGGCGAGGGGGGAGTCAGGCTGGGTGGCAGTAAGGTAACATGCTGATGTAGAGCGGGAAGGAAGTGGGAAGTTTAATTTACATTGGGTTGACAGGGCAGTGGTAGGGAAGGAGAAGAGATTTGGGGCCAGCAGCTCGAGGGAGAACTTGCTGCTACTGGATAAAGAAATTATAGTTCTCCTAAATGGGTTTAGATTTTCCTGGATACTGGAAACTGCTTCCTTCTCCATCCTAACCCTCTAACACAGGTGGCTTGCGAGACAGGCTTTGGATCGATGTGGAGGCTTTGCACTTCTGGTGCTATCAGCCTCGGCTACTAATGGGCACAACTGTGTGGCACAACAACTTTGTGGTGGTGTGCCAGGGCCAGCCCTAGGCCCAGACAACTGCCTGGTGCCCTGTGCTCTGAGGGCACCTGCAGAGCTGCACTGGCGCTGTGACTCGGGGACCAGCCTAATTTCCCTTCTCCAGAAACAGGACTGGATCTGGGAGAAGATTCCCCCTTCATGCAGCTGGACTGGATGGAGGGGAGAATGGCTTCACCGGGCAATTCGGGGCACTGCCTCAAACAGCCAGGCCAGCCTGTATCACTGGACCCTTAGGGCTCCAGGCTGTGGACTGTTGGGAAAGCTGCAGCCATGGTATGGGGCAGAGGCTTTCAGGTGGAAAGCCAGATGCCGCCTGGAGCAGGGCCGGCTCTAGCCATTTCGCTGCCCCAAGCACGGCGGCACGCCCCGGGGAGCGCTCTGCCGCTCGCTGGTCCCGCGGCTTCGGTGGACCTCCCAGCAACCGGCAGAGTGCCCCCCGCGGCATACCGCCCCAAGCATGCGCTGGGGCCTGGAGCCGGCCCTGTGCCGGAGACACAGTCACACCAGTTTATTTATTAATGTATGGGGTGATGATCTCATTACACCGGAATAACCCTTTGCCCTACCACAGCACTTGCCATCTATGGAGCTCAACCTGCCTCACTAATGTTAACCAGAGCAGGGTCCTAGTTCCCTGTGTGGGAGGCCCCGGTTCCACAGCTGCAGAGAGGAAAGAGACTGGCTCAAGGTCATGTAGTGAATCGGGGAAGCTGGGAACTCAGGTCTCCTGACTCCCAGTCCTGTGGCTTAACCACAAGGTCAGCCTCCCTCAAAAGGACGTGTTTTTTTCCTGAACCAGCGACCCAACCTCCCACGTCCTTCTCTGAGGGCTGAGTGGCTCCCATGGCTCAGTGCCCTTTAGAGCAGGACTTTCTGACCTCCCAGTCACCACCATGCTTTGCAGAGCTCGCTCGCAAGCAAACATCACGATGACAAATGAACAGACACTTCTCTTTGAAGAGGAGACTTGCTCTTTAATATTCCCCACTTGACCCTTATTAAAGCTGCTACAGTACACCCCTGTGATGGGCCAGACTCCTGCAGTCGGGACACCGCAGTGTGCTGGGCTATTACTGTAGAAAATGGTGCAGCTGTCAGAGATTGTGGCCTGGCCTAAGGGGCAGAACCCAGCTCCGGGACCCACCAGCGCCTGAGCACTAGTTCTGGCTCTAGGCTCGGGCAAGTCATTTCCCCTCTCTATGCCTCAGTTTGCTGCTCTGTGTAAGGGGGCCGATGACACGTACTGACCTGCCGCTTCGGGGCTATGCTAGGAGGGTTATTTGTCAGTTTACTTGCTGGCAAAGAGCTCTGTGGTTGCGAAGGACTAGCCAGGAAGAGCTGACTATACTTTTTACAGAGGAGAAACTTTTTCTTCAGACTCTCTCATTTATTAGGAATGGCAAATTAACCCACACCAAACAACATCCACCTTTCCCATTGGGCTCCCTCCACAGCACTGCCCTCCCTTCCCCCAGGGAGCGCTGCCTCCCCCACAGCCAGCGTGCCCCAGCTGGCTCCCCTTAAAAGCAGACTCTGCAGCCAGCCCATCTGCTAAACCCGTTCTGCAGGTGGAGCCGGCCTGGCCCCTGGAAGGTAAGCATGCAGCATGCTGCAGTCCCTTTGCTGCAGGGCGTTGAGGGTCTGTGGGGCTGCCAGCAGGAAGAATTAAGGGGTGATTAGAGGGTGTGATCCCCAACATGGGTGGGGATTATCTCACTGGAGCCTTTCTCCCAGGGTCCTGCTTTGTTTCTCCCACTAATACTCAAGGATGGCAAATGGCCTTAGCGCTTTCTGTTCCCGACACCCCTACAGGCCTTGGCTACCTCGACTGGAACCTCCCCATCACACGTGTGTAACCCTTCTGCCCCTCTGAGTTGGCAGCAACAAGGGCCGGGTTCAGTATCCAGGGGTTCCGTTTCAGTAACACAATGCATAACCGGCTCGAGCCCCCACCCAGTGACCTGGGACACTCACATACCACACCCTCCTGGGCGCCTCTAGGAGGCAATACTTCCCCTCTCGCAAGCACGGAGTCTGAGTGTAGCAAAATCTTTTTAATAAAGGAAGGAATCAATGCGGCATCCCATTGGAGAAACACCACAAGCAGGGTTATAACACAAACCATAAACAAAAACCCACCTCCAAGTACGTTTGGCACTGTCCTTTTTCCCCTTAGAGTTTTAAGTCCAATCACCCCAAAGTCCAACAACCCAAAAGTCTCTGGTCAATGCCACCCCAGAGTTCGAGAGTTTATCTGTAGAGGTCTCTCCCCCAGCCTGGGTAGAAAGGGGCACCTTACGTGGTCCGGGGCCAACTGCCCTGCCTCTCCGTGGGTTCTGCTTCTGCCTTCTCCACGAACTGCTCCGCTTTTACCAGCCGCTCCACTCTGCTCCTCCAGCCGTCCTCAGAAACTGCTCCGCTCCACCAGCTGCTCTGCTCCATGAGCTGCTCTGCAAACTGCTCGGCTCCGCTTGCTCTGTGGGCCGCTCCACCCATCCCACAGCTACTCCGCTCTGCCAGCCGCTCCGCTGCCACCAGCTGTCCCGTGATCCGCACCAGCCGTCCCCGCAACTGCTCCACTCCGCCAGCTGCTCTGTTCCACGGTATAGCTTCAGGCTCCCCCACTAGTTAGCACAGTACTCAGTGCTCTCAGCTCAGTAATTTCAGCTCTTTAGTGATTTCAACTCTTAGTGATCTCAGCTCTTAGTGGGGGAGCCCCAGTGCTAGTGCACCATTAGCCCAAAGTGAGTTCAGCTCAGTAACCTGTATCTAGATTCTTGAGGGAATAAAAAAAAAAATCAACTCTGACATTCCACAGTGGAGAGAGGAGTGGGTGGAACTGGTGCTTCTGGCTCCACAAGGAGACTGCGCCACCAGGCACAGATACCTGTCCCCAGCCTCTCTCAATTCACTGGGTTTTGGAACCCATGTCCCTTGTCTAGCAAGTACCACCCAACTGAGGGTGAGTCATTTGTCACCAAGCAGTCCCACAGCTCGGCAGCCTGGGATGGGGTAGGCGTGCCTATGCAAATACACTCTCTGAAATTCTTTCCACCGGATGCCAGGGTAGAGCTCATCCTGACTCTGCTTACACATGTATGTGGACCCCCTCCCAGATGTGCATGGAGTTATCTGTATAAGGCCCTTCCCCCAAACAAATGGGGAAAATCCCCAAGGAAAACATGGCACCCCTCATGCCGGAATTTCCCCTTCCTGCTCTCCAGTGCACTCCATGAGAGCACGGCTGTCTCCTTTCCCCAGTGCCGCTTTGGAACGGCTCCCAGGCAAACACGAGCAGTCTGCCCAGGGCTCTGCAAAGGGCTGCGTCTTTGGGATGAGGCAGGGCCTTGCTGCATAACGGCTGAGACCCTTGTGGCTGCCTGGCCTCAGTGATTGATCCGGGACTTGACTTCCTGGGCTGGTCCTGCTGCCCCTCGTGAGTCGCTATGGGTCAGATGGTGGTTGTGGGGACCAGAGTCATTCAGGTCAGGCTGTGGCAAGGCTGGATTCCAGACCGCAGCAGCTGGACTCTGTGAGGCACGGTCGGTGTGTTAGATTTGCTGCTGGTATTGCTCTGTGGGAAAGAAAACTCCAGCCATGTTCGCCAGGGATTGCAGTGCTGAGCCCTGTGCTTGTGTGTGGTGGGTGTGGGAAGGAGACGGGGGGGTCTCTGGGTGAATGGGGTCCTTGCCTGCTCTGGCCGGGCACCTCGCTTCCCTCTGAGCGTGGCGGGGAGGTGACGCCAGGGGAAGAGAGGCACAGTGCCCGGGGGGCCAAGGCGTGGTGCCTGTCGAGCAGGCCCATCCTCCACGCGTGTTCGGCAGCGTGACGGACATGCCCTGACCAGGGCGTGATGTGGGTCCACAGAGCTGCCCTGCTGGGGGGGAGCCTGTGGTGTGCACCCTGTTCCCTACTGGGGCTGGGTGGGGGGCACCTTCTTGGGGTGTGTGGGTGTCTCCCCCAGAGCATACTGGGGTGGGTGAGGAGAAAGGCCCAGCATGGGGGAGGGGGTCTCCTGTTGGGGGGGAGCGAGCCCCCAGCATGGGAGGTGAGAGGGGTCTCTTGTGGGGGGGGGGGAATGAGCCCCCAGCATGGGAGGTGTGGGGGGGTCTCTTGCAGGGGGTTGGGGGAGTGGAGCGAGCCTCCAGCATGGGAGGTGGGGGGTGTGTGGAGTGACCCCCTGCAGCATGGGAGGTGGGAGGGGTCTCGTAGGGGGGGGAGCGAGCCCCCAGCATGGGAGGTGGGGGGGTCTCTTGCAAGGGGCTTGGGGGTGTGGAGTGCCCCCCCTCAGCATGGGAGGTGAAAGGGGTCTCTTGTGGGGGGAGCGAGCCCCTAGCATGGGAGGTGGGGCGGGTCTCTTGCAAGGGGGTTGGGGGTGTGGAATGACCCCCCCCAGGATGGGAGGTGGGAAGGGTCTCTTGTGGGGGGGAGCGAGCCCCCAGCATGGGAGGTGGGGGGGTCTCTTGTGGGGGGAGCAAGCCCCCAGCATGGAAGATGGGGGGGTCTCTTGCAAGCGGGCTAGGGGTGTGGAGTGACCCCCCCAGCATGGGAGGTGAGAGGGGTCTCTTGTGGGGGGGGAGCAAGCCTCCAGCATGGGAGGTAGGGGAGTCTCTTGCAAGGGGGTTGGGGGTGTGGAGTGACCCCCCCAGCATGGAAGACGGGCGGGATCTCTTGTTGGGGGGGAGCGAGCCCCCAGCATGGGAGGTGGGAGAGGTCTCTTGTAGGGGGAGGGAGTGAGCCCCTAGCATGGGAGGTGGGGGGGGGTCTCTTGCAAGGGGGTTGGGGGTGTGGAGTGACCCCCCCAGCATGGGAGGTGGGAGGGATCTCTTGTGGGGGGGGAGCGAGCCCCCAGCATGGGAGGTGGGGGTGTCTTACAAGGGGATTGGGGGTGTGGAGTGACCCCCCTCCAGCATGGGAGGTGAGAGGTGTCTCTTGTTGGGGGGGAGTGAGCCCCCAGCATGGGAGGGGGGGGTCTCTTGCAAGGGGATTGGGGGTGTGGAGTGACCCCCCCAGCATGGGAGGTGGGAGGGGTCTCTTGTGGGGGGAGGGAGTGAGGCCCCAGCATGGGAGGTGGGGGGGGTCTCTTGTTGGGGGAGGGAGTGAGCCCCCAGCATGGAAGGTGGGGGGGGTCTCTTGTGGGGGGAGTGAGTGAGCCCCCAGCATGGGAGGTGGGGGGGTCTCTTGTGGGGGGAGGGAGGGAGCCCCCAGCATGGGAGGTGGGGGGGGTCTCTTGCAAGGGGACTGGGGGTGTGGAGTGACCCCCCCAGCATGGGAGGTGAGGGGGTCTCTTGTGGTGGGAGGGAGGGAGCCCCCAGCATGGGAGGTGGGGGGTGTCTTACAAGGGGATTGGGGGTGTGGAGTGACCCCCCAGCATGGGAGGTGGGAGGGGTCTCTTGTGGGGGGAGGGAGTGAGCCCCCAGCATGGGAGGTGGGGGGGGTCTCTTGCAAGGGGGCTGGGGGTGTGGAGTGACCCCCCCCAGCATGGGAGGTGAGAGGGGTCTCTTGTGGGGGGAGGGAGTGAGGCCCCAGCATGGGAGGTGGGGGGGGTCTCTTGCAAGGGGGTTGGGGGTGTGGAGTGACCCCCCCCAGCATGGGAGGCGTGTGGGGGGTTGGGCTGCCACATAAGATGGGGGAGGGGCGTCTCCTGGGAGGGGCTGCGGTGGGAGGGGCCCGACACGGACCCGCCCCTGGAGGGGTGGGGTCTCCCCTCCCCCGCGGGTGTGATCAGACCCCGCCCTCTGTGAGCCGCGGTGGGCGGGGCTGCGCGTAGCTCAGGCGCATGCGCATTGCAGTGTTTTCGTGCCTCCGCCCAACGGCCGGGCCGAACTGGCGGGGTCACGTGAGTGGGCCGCGCGGAGGGGGCGGGGCGAGGAGTCCCCGCCCCTCGCACAGGTGGGGGCGGGGCCAAGCTGTCCCGGAAGCGGCAGGAGGAGCAGCGTCCGCGCAGCCGAGCTGGAGCGGGTAGGTACCGCCCCGGGGGGCGGGGAGAGAACCCAGGCGTCCGGGCTCCCAGCCCCCCCCGCTCTGCCCCCTAGAGCCCACCCCCCTCTCAGAGCCGGGGAGAGAACCCAGGCGTCCGGGCTCCCAGCCCCCCCCCCCCGCTCTAACCCCGAGAGCCCACCCCCCTCTCAGAGCCGGGGAGAGAACCCAGGCGTCCGGGCTCCCAGCCCCCCCCCCCGCTCTGCCCCCTAGAGCCCACCCCCCTCTCAGAGCCGGGGAGAGAACCCAGGCGTCCGGGCTCCCAGCCCCCCCCCCCCGCTCTACCCCCTAGAGCCCATCCCCCTCCCAGAGCCAGGGAGAGAACCCAGGCGTCCGGGCTCCCAGCCCCCCCCCCCCGCTCTAACCCCGAGAGCCCACCCCCCTCTCAGAGCCGGGGAGAGAACCCAGGCGTCCGGGCTCCCGCCCCCCCCCCCCCCCCCCGCTCTACCCCCTAGAGCCCACCCCCCTCTCAGAGCCAGGGAGAGAACCCAGGCGTCCGGGCTCCCAGCCCCCCCCCCCCGCTCTGCCCCCTAGAGCCCACCCCCCTCTCAGAGCCAGGGAGAGAACCCAGGTGTCCGGGCTCCCAGCCCCCCCCCCGCTCTACCCCCTAGAGCCCACCCCCCTCTCAGAGCCGGGGAGAGAACCCAGGCGTCCGGGCTCCCAGCCCCCCCCCCCGCTCTGCCCCCTAGAGCCCACCCCCCTCTCAGAGCCGGGGAGAGAACCCAGGCGTCCGGGCTCCCAGCCCCCCCCCCGCTCTACCCCCTAGAGCCCACCCCCCTCTCAGAGCCAGGGAGAGAACCCAGGCGTCCGGGCTCCCAGGCCCCCCCCCCCCACTTGAGCCGGCCCCCCCCCTACTGGAGCAAGGGAGAGAACTCAGGTGTCCGGGTTCCCAGCCCCTCCGCTCTACCTCCTAGAGCCCACCCCCCTCCCAGAGCCGGGGAGAGAACCCAGGCTTCCGGGCTCCCAGCCCCTCCGCTCTACCTCCTAGAGCCCACCCCCCTCCCAGATCTGGGGAGAGAACCCAGGCGTCCGGGCTCCCTGCTGCCATCCTTGGTCTGGCAGCCTGTGACCTGCTGTCCCCTCCTGGCCCTGGGGAGCGGTCCCAGGCTTGCTTGTCACTGAGCATCCTGGCTCTGGGATGGGGCTTTTGGGAATGCCCCCAGCACTTCAGCTGCTGGGCTGTGGTCCTAGTTTGGGGTCTGGGCCTTTGGCCTTAGAGAAATGGTGCTGTGATGCAGGACTGGGCTAGAGAGAACCCAGATGGGTTCACACATGCACCAAACAGGGAGCAAGAGCAAAACTTACAGAGGGGGCGGGGGAGGGTTTGTGTGCTGGGCTTTCCTCCCCGCATAAGCTGTCCTCAAAGCTCTGCTTCAGCAGTGCAGCAGCAGGCCCCATGGGCTGGGCTCCTTTCACTGCCTGCTTGGTCCTAGCTCAGTGCCCCCTGTATGGCAGTGCTTTCTTTCTGGCTGACAGCGAATGATCCTCCTTTGCCATTCAGGAGCCTGTACTTATTAATGGGGTGGTTAGCCAGTTGCATCTTTAAAAATGTAGATTCATGATAGGAAACAGTTTTCATAAGTAGCTTATCCTGAAATAAATCCCCAGGAAATTACTTCTCCATCCCAAGCTGCTGGTGGCAAATGCTTACTGCTGCTCCTGTTAATCGCATGGTAGCTGTCTGGAGCAATAGCTTCTCTAGTTGACATCTGTCTACTCCCAGCTATGTGGGTTATTCGCACATTGGTGCTGGGGCTGTGTCTGCATCTGTGCAGTCCTGTATTAATGATTGCCACTCCAGTCAGGTGACCGCAAGGCCTGGTCTCTGACAGTCCGGCTGATAGCTAGGTCAGAAGGCCGGTTTAGCCTTAAAAACAATGAGTCCAGTGGCACCTTAAAGGCTAACAGATTTATTTGGGCATAAGCTTTTGTGGGTAAAAAAACCCCACTTCTTCAGATGCATGGAGTGAATTACAGATGCAGGCATTATATACTGACTCCTGGAGAGAAAGGAGTTACCTCACAAGTGGAGAACCAGTGGTTTAGCCTTAGATATTTGTCCTGAGCCTGTTAATTGGCCTATGGCTAGCTGTGTGGCATGCAACTTTTGAAATGACAAAGCTTGTCAGAGTCCTTGCAGCTAGTCTAGTTCTCGTTTGCATGCGCTTCAGGAGGTGTTGGGAACACTGGTCTGTTTCTCCTCTCTCACCTGTATGTGTCCCCTATGGACCTGCAGTTTTCTCTTGATACGGAACTGAAATCCCAGCACCAGAGATGCAGCTTTGTCCAGCTGTCTGAGCCTTGTAACTATGCACAGCTGCCCTCTGGCTTGCAGGTTGGCCAGACCTTGTCTGGTGCACTGAATCTCGAAGGCTTTAGCTCCATGGCTTCATGCTGGGCTGGACTTTCTCTGTTTATGTTCCATTTTTCTTAAGACTCGAAGGCTCTTGCATGAGTACCAGCTTTGTGCTGTATCAGGAGCATCCAGATTCTTCCCTGCAGCAGGGACTCTGCAGCATTTTTGTGCTCCTTTAGATCCATTCCTCTGCCTTCACCAGCATGGGTTGCAGTGGCCAGATTCCTGCCTCCCAAGCAGTGTTTAGTCTGATGCTGCTCAGGAAACGGATGAATGAGTGCTAGCTCCAGCTCCGGTACCCTGCTTAGTGGTGTGCACTCTTACTTGAGGCAGATGGAGGAACCACTGTTGTGAATTAGTGGGTTAGTGAACTGAGCAGAGGGCAAGGTGCTCCAGCTCTGCCACAGACTTGCTGTGAGAACTTGGCCAGGTCACTGCCCCTCTTGGCTACATCTTAAAACAGGCTCAATAACTGGGGACTGTGAGGACTAATAGGTCATGTGTAAACCAAATGTAAAGGCCCTTGTGCAATTTGATTCTTCTGATGATGTGACACACTAACGGATGTAAAACACCCAGTGCGGGGGGTAGGTGTTTGCTTGATGTTACGAAATGCCAAAATAGATAAGTTGCCCTAGGTAGTAAACTAGTGAATGTTAAACTTCCACTTCCTAAACAAGTGAGATTGCAGACACTCCCCTGTGCTGCTGTTTCCTTCATGACCAGATTATCTGCACGGAGATGAGCATCACTATACAGAGGTGGGGAGAGGAATCAATTCTTTAGCATGACCTGGGGTAGGAGAGAAGCTGAGGGTGCTTTGCTCACTAGAGGTAAACCTGGTAGGACAACTTTGGTGGTGATAGGGAAATAGCAAGCCAATGGCTGAGGGAACTAGGGTTATTTAGTCTGCAGAAGAGACGTTTGGGGAGCGGGGGGGTTGATAGCAGCCTTCAGCTACCTGAAAGGGGGTTCCAAGGAGGATGGATCTTGGCTGTCCTCAGTGGTGGCAGATGAGAGAACAAGGAGCAATGGTCTCAAGTTGCAGTGGGGAAGGTTTAGGTTGGATATTAGGAAACACTTTCACTAGGAGGGTGGCGAAGCACTGGAACGGGTTCTCTGGGGAGGTGGTGGAATCTCCTTCCTTACAGGTTTTTAAGGCCCAGCTTGACAAAGCCCTGGCTGGGATGATTTATTTGGTCTTTGTCCTGCTTTGAGCAGGGGATTGGACTAGATCTCCTGAGGTCTCTTCCAACCCTGATATTCTATGTTTTAGTAACTCTACTAGTTCCTTGATGATAGTTAAGGAGACTTCAGAGTGAGCATGGCTGGTATTTTGTTCTGACCTAGTTGAAGAGATGGGATCAAAGCTACAATATGTATTTTTAGAAACAATGAATGTGTGCTGAGGCTCTTATGTGTATATATACACCCTGCTACTTTACTATGTACAAAGGCAAGCCTGGACTTTGATTCTCCACTTTTATCTATCTTAAACTTGTTTTAAGCATTGCTGTTGGCACTTACCATATACAAGCAGAGCAAATCTGTTTTTTTTAGAAAGGAAGAGATCCAGAAAACTTCCCCTGGACAGAGGCCTCTGGGCACTCTGGACTGCTGATGTCTGTCACTTCCATCCTCATGGTACCTTCAGAGGCAGGTCACTTAAATGAGTACAACCTAGGCCCCTTTGAAATAGTCCTGCTTTCTGCAGTCATATTGGTTAGCGAGAGACTCTTTCTGCTAGGGGACAGGCCTGTTATTGCTGGCCAAAAAGAAATGCTGGGACTCTGGAAACCATGGCATAGAAGCAGTTGCTGGATAGGAACACACAGTACTGAGTGTTGTAGGTAAACAAATACACGTCAAGTCTGTTGTAAGTCATGTTGTGAAATGTCTCTGTCTTTTCAGGCCTAGAAGAAGGAAGAAGCTGTAGGGAACAGAACTTCACATATACTCCCTCTGGCCTCGCCATCTCTAAAGGCTTTTCATTGGCGCTATGATCGCATTGGAGGGTGCATTGATTACCCACCATCAGGAAACTGCCAGAGGTTCAGAAACCTGGAGAGATCAGGCAGCTGGTGATCGTTAGCTGCCCACAAGAAACTAAAGAGATTGATGTCTTGCTTCCCTGTGGCTGGACTAATATCCTCTCCTCCGCTTCATGGTGCGAAACGCTCCTGGACTTGCAAACCTCTAATCCAAGAGACTCTTAAAACAGAAACTGCTCTCTAGAGGAGCAAAGGCAGACAGTAAAAATAGGTTCCCCAGGCACTTCCCGGTTTGAGAAGGAGCAAGAAGCTGCAAACTACTCTCTGTGGGCAGAAAAACTCAAAACGAGGAGCATGATGGAGTCGCGGGTGAAAAGTAAGTGCCAGATTACTCTGTCCACTCTGTTTTGGGGAAGTCAGGCTAAGAAACTTGGATTGCATCTGGTAGATATCTACACAGAAATGAGCACTTCCAACGAGGGTATTGTACAGTTCAGGTGCCATGCTCCCTGGTAGCTGGCAGGACTCCTCGTTTGTGTGGCTGATAGTCACTATCTTCTGAGGGGATGGGAAATTCATCTTTTCGGGGACTTATAGTAAAAGGACATAGAATAATGGAGAGAAGCAAAGGCAATTCCAGTGATGTTGGGTGGTTCTGAGCTCTGCTGGTGTGAACAGCTCTGTTCTTCCTTGCTAAGGTGAATAACACATAGCTGGTTTGCTCAAATATCTCACTGCATCTAAAACCAGATAACTGGGCAACTCATGCATGCACCCTGTGTAGGTGGTAATCACTATATTCCAGGCTATCAAACACCTGGGTCTTGATTTTGTCTAGCTCAAGGTATGGTTCTCTTGCTTATGAATCTGAGGCTGTTCTGAAGTGGAGCTCCTGTTCTTACTATATACTGTTCCTCTTTCATTCCCCCATGCTCAGACTGTGCCCCTTGCTCCAAGAACTACCAGGATACATGGCAGCCAGCCTGCTGAGGGCTGCTTCATGGTCTGCTCCCCACAGGGCCGTCCTTAGGATTTATGGGGCCCTACGCAGTATTATTAAACTGGTGCCCCTATGCCGGATGGCAGCCCAAGCTCACAGCCTGGTGGGGGAGGGGGAGGAGGGACTAGACAGCAAAGGATAATGAGATGCCCAGCCTGCCTCATGGTGGCGGAGAGTCACAGTTCCCCGCAGAGACTTCCATGCCCTCTCCCTCATGCAGAATGGACATGAAGGAAGTACCTAATTAAAAACACTAAAATTTGGGAATAAAAAATGTCAATCATAGGTTTTTTGATATGCCCTGAAGTTTGTCAGAGATTTATTTGCAAAAACTTCATAGTAAGGGTGAGTCAGCTGTCCTGCTGAATACAACATTACATATAATGGAATACATGATGCAGCTCTTCTGTTTTACATTTTCTTCATCAGTATTTCTAAGTTGAATTTATATTTTAAATGTGCTCAAATCTTAAGCCAGCGTTCCAGATTACTACATATTTAACTCACTGAAACAAAGACATTCTTTTAAATTAATCAGAGAGGTTTAGTGTGTTCATAACAATGTTCATTGCTTTTAGAAAAAGGGAACAGTAATTTACTTTGTGTGATCTCCATAACAAGAGACATGGTTATGAAATTTCACCAACTTTAAAAAAAATATGTTTCAAAAGATTTTAGGTATAACAAGGATTTTGTCTTACTAAGGTACTGATTTTGCTGGAGGGTTCTTTTAAAACTAGTTTGTTGGATAGTCAGAAGTAAAGAAAGGGAACTCTTTGTCCAGCTATCTGGAAGGGAAGGACTGTTGTCCCTTTAAGGGCTCTCTTCACTGGGGAGTGGGGGGAGAGGTGGTGAAGGGATGGACAGAAAGGACAGGAAGACTTGGAAGCAATTTTTTTTTTTAACTATGGTAATTAAAATGTGTATTTTAGATAAGGGAGGTCTTTTGAAGGATTTATTTAAAAAACTATGTCTGAAGATCCACGCATTTAAGGCTAAAGATGATTGTGCATCTAAAACTCTGTGCAAGCATTTTTTAGAAATGTGATTTTATAATCTTCACCAGCTCACTAATGAAATATTTTTAAAGCAAATTTTAAACTAAGGTCCTGTAGACCGACATGTTCTGTGTAAATATTACATTAATGCACAACTGTTTTTGTCAGTAAAGTCAGAAACTGACAGTATAAAAATTTATTTGGGCATAAGCTTTCGTGGACATCTGATGAAATGGGTTCTAGTCCACAAAAGCTTATGCCCAAATAATTTGTTAGTCTTTGAGGTGACACAAGGACTTGTCCTTGTTTTTGCTGATACAGACTAACAGGACTACCACTCTGAAACCTGTCAGTATATCCCTTGGGGTTGGCAAATGCCTGTTAAATGGCTTTATTACCCTTTGAATGTCTCTTTAACAGTTTCAATGTTGTGCTAATAGGTCTGGCAGGCTGGAGGTTTTTTCACTTTTAACTACTAGATTCCCTCCCAAGGAAGACTCACCGGGCTAGAGCAGCCATCTGTGGGAGCCTGCAGGAAGGGTCAGAACAGGGATAGGAAAACAAGAGGATGGACACTAAGACCCAGTGGTGCCCCAAATTTTCAGGTGCCCTACGCAGCTGCCTATGTTGCCTATGCCTAAGGACGGCCCTGGCTCCCCAGCAGTAACCTCTGACTCTTACAGAGCCAGGAGTTTCATAGCACTTCTCTTAGCTTTTAAATAAGAGCTAATGTTCCAGCTGGGAATGGTATTGAGATGCTCTCAGACTGCAACAGTAGGGCAAGATTACAAAGGCGAGAGGGGTGTGGGGTCTCTGGTGGTGGAAGGGAGGCTGGAGCAAGGAGCAGCAGCAGAGGGAATCAGCCCAGCTCTTTGTGGTCTTGTGGATGATGCGTTTGATCAGGGTAGCAAAAGAATGGCTGGACGCACAACTATAATTGGCCCATAGGTGAACTGGCCAAGACCATTCACTGCAGTACAACTGAAAATCAAGTTTCTAACTACAATGGGTTTCCAGAGCCCCCTGCTTGTGGTGACAGCTGTCTTGCTTCAAAATGACCTTTGTTGTAACACTCGCATTAATTCTGTGCTCTTATGTGTGTTTGCATCTTGAATCATTTCCCTCCCTTCCCTCTTCTGGCTTCCCACTGGAAGCCCTATGAGCTAAGATCTCATCTCGCCTGCCCCATGGAGGTTAGGGCAGGATTGTTCAGTCTCGTTTTAAACGGCCTCCCTGATAGCCCTTCCTCCACTTCCCTAGGGAGACTATTCCATAGTCTAATCTGCCTGTCAGGAAGCATTTCTTAATGGGACTAAACTTGACTGTCTGGGCTCCCTTGAGAGCTCCTTGTCACTGTACCTTAGTTGTCTGTGGTCTCTCGAGTGACTCACGAGCGATACAGCATCAAACTGTAATACAGTATATTGCTCATGGCTCTAAGGTTTTTTGATAGCCTCTGGAGGCGTGTGTTTGCCTGGCAGGGCTGAGTGGGGGTGGCAAGTCTCCTTTGCTCTTAACTTTTATATTAGAAATTAATCTTTGGCCTTCTCTATATTGCAAACTGCACCAATTTAACTAAAATCAGTTATTAAATCTCTGACACTGGGAACACTTCTTTTTTTAGATGGATGCAAACCTGGCTTGTTTTGATTGACTGAAGTCAGTGAAGAAGTGACTTGCTGATTTACTTAAACTCTGGTATTTGTGTAGTTTAAAAAAAAAATCAGTTTAAGACTTCTCTTATGGAAGAAGTGCAACTTGTAATATAACCAAGGCCTTACACGCTCTTTTTGAAATCCTGAACGCCACCTGGAATGTTTTTAACAGCATAACATACCATTATGTTAATAGTGGGTTATTCACAACAGGTCTGTCTTGTTGGGTATATGTTGCTTTGATCCAGCAGTAGATAAATGCGTACTGCTGGCATGCTAGAGCCAGGAGGTGTTAGATGTAGGGGAAGAAATGCTTTGACTTGCATTGGGATCTGAAAGATGACCCATATTGTCAACAATCCTTGTTCTTGGGATGCACGTACAAACATTCCTTGGGCTCGTTACAGATAGTCGGGACACGCTGACAGCGAGGTACATGGTCCTCTCTAATATCCGTGTTAATTATCCCTGCAGTGGCTTTCAGGGAGTCTAGTGACGTGTCTTTTAGGGAATCCCATTTATTTCAGTGCCTTAACACAAGGCATAACAAGCCTGTCCCTGATGGTCCTACCTGGCCTCACCCTGGGTGTAAGTAGGGTGTGACCCTGCTGTGATCTCTGGCTGACATTTCTATCCTGAGAATCCTGTTCTAACCTGGAGGAACACAGTTTGAGGAGAGGAGGCAGAGGACTGATTCCCTTCTGAAGAGGAAAATGTGATCCTGACCATTGGCTAGTGACTCTAGACAAACATGTGGAAATAGAATCTTTCAGCGTCAAAAAGAGGAAGCCAAGAGTTGTAGATGGCAGCTCTCCTTTCAATGATTTAACATTGCCATTTACCTGTGCGCACAGCTGCTCCTGCTACGGATGCTGACTATAGCCAGAGTGATCTCAAATTAAAATCTCCAGCATTACAAGCACACATGCTGTGCCCTTTAATTGTATGCAATTATATTACAACATGGGTGTCTGAGGGGAGTGCAGGATAATGAAAGGTCTAGCTGGCTGTCATAACATATTCCCAGATTTGGACCTTAGCGTCCAAAATATGGGTGTTAGCATGAAAACCTCCAAGCTTAGTTACCAACTTGGACTTGGTAAAGCTGCCACCACCCAAAAAATTAGTGTTTTAGGGCACTCTGGTCCCCCCAAAAACCTTCCCTGGGGACCCCAAAGACCCAAATTCCTTGAGTCTCACAACAAAGGGGAATAAACCATTTCCCTTCCCGCCCTCCAGGTGTTCCCTCCCTGGGTTCCTGGAGAGAGATACAGAAGCAAGCTCCGTGAATCTAAACAGAGGGACTCCACCCTCCCTATTTCCAGTCCTGGAAACACAAGTACTTCCCTCTTCACCCAGAGGGAATGCAAAGTCAGGCTAGTAAATCTAACACACACAGATTTCCCCCTGACTTCTTCCTCCCACCAATTCCCTGGTGAGCTGCAGACTCAATTCCCTGGAGTTCCCCACTAAAGAAAAACTCCAACCGGTCTTAAAAAGAAAGAAAAATACATAAAAACGGTCTCTCTGTATTAAGGTGACAAATACAGGGTCAATTGCTTAAAAGAAATATGAATAAACAGCTTTATTCAAAAAGAACACAATTCAAACACTCCAGCAACTACACACATGTAAATACAAAAAAAAACCATATAAACCACTGTCCTTTCTGTACTTACAGCTGGGAAATAGAAGATTAGAAAGCAGGAGACAGAAATCCTCTCATAGCCGAGAGAGAGTACAGGCAGAAGACAAAAACGAAGAACTCACACACAAACTTCCCTCCACCCAGATTTGAAAAAGCCTTGTTTCCTGATTGGTCCTCTGGTCAGGTGTTTCAGGTTACTCCTTTCCAGGTGAAAGAGACGTTAACCCTTAGCTATCTGTTTATGACACGCCCCCCAAATTGCAGACAGTGGGGAAGCTCACTGGCGGCGATTTCCTTCTAGAACTTTACAATAAACAGATTAATACAACACATGCACCTTTACACATACCACTAAGTATATAACTAACAGACTTCTACATTTTAAGAACACTTTTTAACTACTGGATTCTGGGAAACTCTCACGGGAGAGTGCATCAGCTACTTTGTTAGAAGCTCCTGAGATGTGCTGAATTTCAAAATCAAAATCTTGGAGAGCTAAACTCCAACGAAGAAGTTTCTTGTTGTTCCCCTTGGCAGTATGAAGCCACTTTAGTGCAGCATGGTCAGTTTGTAGCTGGAACCGCCGTCCCCAAACATACGGGCGTAGCTTTTCCAGGGCATACACAATGGCGTAGCATTCCTTTTCACTGACTGACCAGTGACTTTCCCTCTCAGACAGTTTCTTGCTGAGAAACACGACAGGATGGAAGTTGTGATCCATTGCTTCCTGCATGAGAACTGCTCCTATACCACGCTCAGATGCATCCGTGGTTACTAGGAATGGTTTGTCAAAGTCTGGGGCCCTGAGCACAGGGTCAGACATGAGCGTTGCCTTAAGTTGGGTAAAGGCCTTTTGACACTCATCAGTCCACTTAACTGCATTTGGCTGGGTCTTTTTGGTCAGGTCGGTCAGTGGGGCAGCAATTTGGCTGTAGTGTGGTACAAATCTCCTGTAGTACCCGGCCAAGCCTAAGAAGGATTGAACTTGTTTCTTTGACCTTGGGACAGGCCACTTTTGGATAGCATCCACCTTGGCCTGTAGGGGGTTTATGGTTCCTCGACCCACCTGGTGCCCCAGGTAAGTCACTCTGTTTTGGCCTATTTGACACTTTTTGGCCTTAACAGTTAGTCCGGCCTGCCTGATGCGCTCAAAGACCTTTTCCAGGTGTAGTAGGTGTTCAGGCCAGGAGTCTGAAAAAATGGCCACGTCATCGAGGTAGGCAACTGCATATTCTCCCAGTCCTGCTAGTAGACCATCTACCAGCCTCTGGAAGGTGGCGGGTGCATTTCGAAGGCCGAAAGGAAGGGCATTAAATTCATACACCCCCGCATGGGTGACGAATGCTGACCACTCCTTGGCAGGTTCATCTAGCGGTACTTGCCAGTACCCCTTGGTTAAGTCTATTGTAGAGATGAACTGAGCATGTCCCAACTTCTCCAATAGCTCATCGGTGCGTGGCATTGGATAGTTGTCCGGATGAGTTACCGCATTTAGCTTACGGTAGTCCATGCAAAAGCGTATTTCCTCATCTGGTTTGGGTACCAGAACCACTGGAGATGCCCATGCACTGGTAGATGAGCGGATTATACCCATCTGTAGCATGTTCTGGATCTCCCGTTCTACAGCAGCTTGGGCATGAGGAGACACCTGGTAGGGTGGGGTTCTGATTGGGTGAGCATTACCTGTGTCAATGGAGTGGTATGCCCGTTCAGTCCGTCCTGGGGTGGCTGAGAACAATGGGGTGAAGCTAGTGCACAGCTCCTTGATTTGTCGCCGCTGCAGACGTTCCAGGGTGGTTGAGAGGTTCACCTCTTCCACGCCACCGTCTTTTTTCCCTTCGTAGTAGACACCGTCAGGCCACTCAGCATCATCTCCCTGGACTGTAAACTGACAAACCTGTAATAGAAAGGCTTGAGAGAATTAACATGGTACACTCTGGGCTTTAGTGAGGAATTGGGAAATGCTATGAGGTAGTTCACAGTTCCCAGGCGCTCTTGGACCGTGAATGGCCCTTCCCATGATGCTTCCATCTAATGGGCTTGTTGCGCCTTCAAGACCATAACCTGGTCTCCTACTTTGAAGGAACGTTCTCTGGTATGTCTGTCATACCAGGCCTTTTGCTCTTCCTGAGCATCCTTTTAGGTTTTCTTTAGCAAGGGCTAAAGAGTGTCGGAGGGTGCTTTGTAGGTTGCTTACAAAGTCCAGAATGTTAGTTCCTGGAGAAGGCGTAAACCCCTCCCATTGCTGCTTCACCAACTGTAATGGCCCCTTAACCTCGTGACCATACACAAGTTCAAACGGTGAAAACCCTAAACTGGGATGTGGTACAGCCCTGTAGGCAAACAGCAACTGCTGCAACACTAGGTCCCAATTATTTGAGTGTTCGTTGACAAATTTACATATCATGGTCCCCAAAGTTCCATTAAACCTTTCCACCAGGCCATTGGTTTGATGGTGGTACGGGGTGGCAACCAAGTGGTTCACCCCATGAGTTTCCCACAGTTCTTTCATGGTCCCTGCCAGGAAATTAGATCCTGAATCTGTAAGGATGTCGGAGGGCCAACCTACCCTGGCAAAAATGTCTGTTAGGGCCAGGCACACAGTGTTAGCCCTGGTGTTGCCTAGAGCTACTGCTTCCAGCCATCAGTTAGCAAAGTCCACAAAAGTCAGTACGTTCTGCTTTCCTCTGGGCGTCTTATTTGGGAAAGGACCCAGAATATCCACAGTTACTCGCTGAAATGGGACCTCAATTATGGGGAGTGGCTGGAGAGGGGCCTTGACCTGGTCTTGGGGTTTTCCCACTCTTTGGCATACCTCACAAGACCAGACATACCTGGCAACATCCTTGCCCATCCCCTCCCAGTGGAAGGACTTCCCCATCCGGTCCTTGGTTCTGTTCACCCCAGTATGGCCACTGGGATGATCATGGGCTAAGCTTAAGAGCTTCCCCCGGTACTTAGTTGGAACCACCAACTGTTTTTGCGGCTGCAATTCTTCCCGGTGTCCACCAGAAAGAATCTCCTTGTATAAAAGTCCTTGGTCTATAACAAACCGGGATCAATTAGAAGAGCTGAGAGGTGGTGGGGTGCTCCGTGCCACCGCCCAAGTGTTCTGAAGACTGTCATCTGCTTCCTGCTCAGTCTGGAACTGTTCCCTTGAGGCTGGGGACACCAGTTCTTCCTCAGACTGGGGTCTTGGGCTTGGTCCCTCTGGAAGCGATGTAGGTGACGGGGTTGTTTCCGTTGCTGGTGAACCGCTCCCCGCTGGTGCACCTGAGGGTATTTCAGGCTCTGGCTGAGCCTTTTGGGTATGGCTGTCTGTTGCTTCTGCCAGTTCTGGCTCGCTGGCTCCCTCTGGCGTTGAGTTTGAAGATGTGGTTGCAATTGCTGGTGCTGGTTGCTGTTCCAGTTCCGGGCCTGGGACTGGAGGTGCTGTGGCTGTTTCAGTGGTTGGCATGGAATCCGGGTCCACTACCTCTGTCTGGGTCTCTGGTAACACAGACGGGGCGTCTGTGGAGGCTCAGGAACAGGAATGGGTCTGGAAGCTTGCCTGGTTTGGCTACGTGTAACCGTTCCCACTCTCTTGGCCCGCTTCACCTGGTTGGCCAAGTCTTCCCCCAGTAGCATGGGGATGGGATAGTTGTCATAGACTGCAAAAGTCCACATTCCTGACCAGCCTTTGTACTGGACAGGCAGTTGAGCTGTAGGCAAGTCTACAGCTTGTGACATGAAGGGGTTAATTGTCAGTTGGGCCTTTGGGTTGATGAATTTGGGGTCTACAAAGGATTGGTGGATAGCTGACACTTGTGCCCCCGTGTCTCTCCACGCAGTAACCTTCTTTCCGCCCACTCTCAAATTTTCCCTTGGCTCCAAGGGTATTTGAGAGGCATCTGGGCCTGGGGATCTTTGGTGTGATGGTGGTGTAATGAATTGCACTCGCATGGTGTTCTTGGGACAGTTGGCCTTGATATGTCCCAGTTCATTACACTTAAAGCATCTTCCATCTGATGGGTCACTGGGTCGAGGTGAGTTACTGGAGCCTGGTGAGGTGGAAGAATAGGGCGTCTGTGGCTTTACTTGGGTTGTATGTGGGGTCTTTGGCTGTCCTCGGTTGTAGGGTTTATGGTCGGTGTGCCCCCTGGGGTATTCGTTCCCCTTGACAGTAGCTTTCTTGCTTTCTGCCACTTCCATCCATCTGGCTCCAATCTCCCCCGCCTTGATGAGATTTTTGGGTTTTCCATCTTGTATGTACCGTGTTATGTCCTCAGGAACACCATCCAAGAACTGCTCCATTTGTATGAGGAGGTGCAGTTCTTCCAAGGATTTAACATTGTGTCCTGATATCCAGGCCTCATAATTTTTCCCAACGTAGTAGTCGTGTTTGGGAAATGACACTTCTGGTTTCCACTTTTCGGTTCTGAAACGCCGACGGGCATGATCCGGGGTTGTCCCCATTCTGTATCTGGCCTTGGTTTGAAAAAGTTTATAGTCGTTCATTTGCTCCTTAGGCATTTCAGCTGCCACCTCTGCTAAAGGTCCACTGAGCTGTGGCCTCAGTTCTACCATGTACTGGTCTTGAGGGATGCTGTACCCAAGACAGGCTATTTCAAAATTTTCCAAGAAGGCCTCGGTGTCATCACCTGCCTTATAGGTGGGAAATTTCCTGTGCTGTGGACCAAGTACTGGCGAAGGGTTGTTAGGATTGGCTGGAGCAGGTTGCTTAGCCTTTTCTAATTCCATGGCCTGTCGGTGGGTCTCCCTCTGTTTTTCCAACTCTCGTTGGTGGGCTGCATTGTTGGCTTCTTCTTGTTTTTGTAGCCTTTCCATCTCTTGTTTGTGAGTTGCCTCATCTCTGGCTATTTGTGTTCTTAGCAGTTCTATCTGTTTTTCCATTGCTTCCAGCTGTACTGCTTCTGGTTTTCGTGACATCCTGTTTTCTTGTGTTGGGGTGCCCTCCGGTGTTTATCGTTGGAACTGCAGGTTCTCTGTTGCTTCCTGGGGTCTGCCTAGCAACAGTGCCTTTTTCCCTTTCTTCCTCTAGCTAATCTTTTCAATGTAAAGTAAACCAGAAAAACCACTTTATTTGCATGTGTATTGTGCTGGTAATTGCCTCCTAATGGGAGTGCTATTGTCTGACAAAAGACCTGTTTGTCACAGCTTAATGGTTCCTTGCTTAAAATGCAAGCCAAAAACTGCAAAAGAGAGCAGAGAAAAAAAAATTCTCTCTGGTTCCTTTTGAAACCAAACTGTTTCTCTCTGCTTAAAAGCCCCTAGCAGAGAAAAGAAAAATATAATATTCCTACTGGCTTCTGGATTCTATCTATCTCACCACTGCCACTCATGTCATAACATATTCCCAGATTTGGACCTTAGCGTCCAAAATATGGGTGTTAGCATGAAAACCTCCAAGCTTAATTACCAGCTTGGACCTGGTAAAGCTGCCACCACCCAAAAAATTAGTGTGTTTTGGGGCACTCTGGTCCCCCCCAAAAACCTTCCCTGGGGACCCCAAGACCCAAATTCCTTGAGTCTCACAACAAAGGGGAATAAACCATTTCCCTTCCCCCCTCCAGGTGTTCCCTCCCTGGGTTCCTGGAGAGATATACAGAAGCAAGCTCCGTGAATCTAAACAGAGGGATTCCACCCTCCCTATTTCCAGTCCTGGAAACACAAGTACTTCCCTCTTCACCCAGAGGGTATGCAAAGTCAGGCTCGTAAATCTAACACACACAGATTTCCCCCAGACTTCTTCCTCCCACCAATTCCCTGGTGAGCTGCAGACTCAATTCCCTGGAGTTCCCCACTAAAGAAAAACTCCAACAGGTCTTAAAAAGGAAGAAAAATACATAAAAACGGTCTCTCTGTGTTAAGGTGACAAATACAGGGTCAATTGCTTAAAAGAAATATGAATAAACAGCCTTATTCAAAAAGAACACAATTCAAAACACTCCAGCAACTACACACATGTAAATACAAAAAAAACCATATAAACCACTGTCCTTTCTGTACTTACAACTGGGAAATAGAAGATTAGAAAGGCAGGAAATAGAAATCCTCTCATAGCCGAGAGAGATAGGCACAAGACCAAGAACAAAGGACTCAGACACAAACTTCCCTCCACCCAGATTTGAAAAAGCCTTGTTTCCTGATTGGTTCTCTGGTCAGGTGTTTCAGGTTACTCCTTTCCAGGTAAAAGAACATTAACCCTTAGCTATCTGTTCATAACACTGGCTTGGACTGAAAATTGCTGTAGGACCATAAGAGTGTTACGATAAACAGCAGTATGTGGAGTTAATGAGGTGTCTGGCTCTGTTTAACTTGACGGCCCTGTTGATTATCACAGAATCATAGGACTGGAGTGACTGAAGACTGAGCTGTTACAATCATCTGAGAAGTGGGAAAAGCAACACGCACAGTCCTATCTCTGTCTCACTTCTCCCAGAGCAGGGACATGTTCCCTCCGCCCTGTGGCAGTAGGTGGAGTGGGGCATCTGATCTGCTGCTTCAGTGGGGCGTAGATAGGGGCTGTAGCAAAGCTCAGGGAGAGGGCTGTAGACTTGCTGTGTTCATGCAATACAATGTGCTGACAATAAAATACAGTGATAGGGAGCTGCAGAGACAATGTGTAAACTTGTCCACAAGAGTCGCTAAAGGAGAACTGGCGCCTAAAACCAATTTAAAAGCCTCTGATGAAGGTCTTCACAAGAAGTATCAAACAAAGTCATTGTGAGGTCAGCATTAATGTGCTGATGTGGACTAGAAACTGGCCAAGATATAGAAAGGCTGGACTGCCTGCTTGGCTACTGCTCCCACAACACAGTTGTACTTTCCCCATCTGTAAGACAGCGTGAAAGCGAAATTCCCTGACGCTGGTCATAAAGCTGCCACCGTATCCTCTTCCATCACACCCCTCTCTGTTCTGGTGCCAGTAAATCACCTATCTGCCCTTGTCTGGGCTGGTGGCCACTAGTTAAGGGAACAGATCTCTCTCCACTGTTACCTAGTTACCCCTCCACCCCGCTTGTCTCTCTCTCACCTGTTGCATCTTATCACCACGTGAGCTGCTGAAGTCTCCAGCCCAGGCACTATCTGCTTCATGCTTGTAAGATGCTAAACATGTGGGGCTCTAATCCCTGTCTAGGGCCCTGTAGGCATTGCCCTGCTGTATGCAGTGCTGCAGATAAATGGCAGGCGTCTCTGTCCATCCCAGGGTGTTCAGTATTGAGCAGCATACAAGAGTGGTCCATGAGGTACTGTAAACTTGCAGATGTTGTTAGTTATGGAGGTTAGTTAGACCTGGAGAAACCTGAGGGACTCGGCAAGGCACATTCTTGGACAGCAAGGGTAGCTCACTACTGGAACAACTTGCCAAGGGGAGTGGTAGATTCTCAGGCTCTTGACACTTTCAATTACAGATTGGCTGACACTCTAGTCTAGCTCAACCAGAAATCATGGACTTGATGGAGGAATTACTGGGTGGAGTTTGGCCTCTTAGGTAGGAGACTAGGGTCCAGTGGATCTCAAACTCTGAGTCAGGACCCCAGAGTGGGTCTCAGCTCCGTTTTGATGGGGTCACCAGGGCTAGCGTTAGACTTACTGGGCCAGAGCTTCGGCCCTTGGTCGGCTCAGGTTACTGGCCCCCCATTTCAGGCTCAAACACTTGAGCTTTGCACCCCCTCCCCCCCCCCCCCACCCACCCAAGGTGGCAGAGCTCGGGTCAGCTCAGGCTTCAGTTGCCCCTCCTGGAATCGTGTAGTAATTTGTGTTGTAAGAAGAAGATTGTGGTGCAATGAAGTTTGAGGACCCCTGGACTAGACGATCACGATATTTCCTTCTGGTCTTAATCTATGACACAAAGCTAGGCAAGTGGGATGCCTGGGGGCAGATAGAATTCAGCGTTAACAGAGGGAAGGCAATGGATGCTGGGAAGAATAGTCTGAAGGAGTAGTATGTGCTGCTGGGTTTGACCAGAACAATTTCCACTCTGGAGAAAGAGCAGCATGCCCCAGTGGCTGTCCACTTGGCACAAGGCCAGCATGTTCATGTGGCTAGTTAGAGACTTTGACAGCCAGGATTGTGGCGTTTTTCCAAATCTGGTAGCTATCGGTTTACTCCTTGTATCTCACTAACCCAGCTTCCTTGGTCCACCTGCACAGAACCATCTAAGTCCAATTGTAAGATGTCCTCCCCACCCCTCGCTTCTTGTGCCCCAGGGCCTAGCTTGCCCTCTTCCTGCTGTGCAGCCCCAGCACCTGAAATGTGCTGCTACAGAGACAGGTGAAGGTGGTTTCTTCATCAACTGAGGGGAGAGCAAGAACGCCTTTTCTGGTTCAGAGCAGAAGGGCCTGGGGTTCCGACCTGCGCTTTCCTCGGGGTGGCACAAAGATCCTCCCGAAACTCCCTGTTGTCTTGGTGTATTTACACACAGCCTCAAACGGTGTATTTTGAGCACCTCTTTTCAGGTGTCTTGAGGTATCCCATAGGCATCTTCTCAAACAGGCCTCATATGGCTGATTTGGTGTTTAAAACGGTGCCAATAGTTAGCCATGCCATGGAAGAGGGAATGTTACCTGGTTCTCTGCAGCGAGCATACCTTTGGTTTCTGTTATCCTAGTCTAGTTTATAGCTGATTCACACTGACTTGCTCTGGGAGCAGGATCCAGATAATGTGCGTTCTAGTCCTGCATGCTAAGCTTGGCAAAGGATCTATATGCAAAACTGGGTATGGGGCAGACTCGCTAATCTGGAGACAGTTGGTGCAAGACCAAGAAGCTAGAAAAATGCCTCCTTTTCAGAAACCAGAAGAAATGTCGGTAATAGAAACTGAGTTGAGGCAAAATGCCTCGTGTTCTATTTCTCTGAGAGGTCAGTAAGAGAAACTGATGGTCAAGGTTGGACGTGGCCAGCTGGTGGGTATTAAATATCTTTGGGTTTGAGCTTCAGAGAGTCATGTTTTGTACCTCGGAGTGAATTGCACTATGGATGGTGCTTAAAGAGAACTACATTATGGGTCCCAGTGTCACTGTAAATGGAGCTTTGAGTGGGTGAGTTTCTAGTGGGGTTCCCCAGGGATCAGTTCTTGGCTCTATGCTACTTAACTTTTTTTAATCAATGACCTGGAAGAAAACAAAATAATCACTAGTAAAGATTGCTGATGACCTACATTGTGGGAGTGGCAAATAAAGAGGAGGCCAGGTCACTCGTACAACTGGATGTGGATCGCTTGGTAAGCTGGGCACAAACAAACACTATGCATTTGAATGTGACTAAATATAACCACTTAGGAACAGAGATTGCAGGCCATACTTACAGGATGGGGCATTCTATTCTGGGAAGCAGTGACTCTGAAAGATTTGGGATGGATGGTAGGTAATCAGCTTAACATGAGTTCCCATTGCAATGCTGTGGCCAGAAGGACTAATGCAATCTTGGGATGGACAAAGAGGAATCTAAGCAGGAGCAGAGGTTATTTTGCCTGTGTATTTGGCGCTGTTGTGACCACTCCTGGAGTACTGTGTCCAGTTCTGGTGTCTACCATTCAAGAAGGATGTTGATAAACTGGAGGGTCTCAGAGAAGAGCCATGAGAATGACAAGAAGCTTGTAAAAATGTTCTATAGTGCTAGATTGAACTCCTTTGAGTCTATTTATCTTAAGAGAGCAGGTTAAGGGTGACATGCTCAGTCTGTAAATACCTACATGCGGCACAAATATTTGATAACAGCCTCTCTTCTCTAGCAGAGGAAGGTCTAACATGATCCAATGGTTAGAAGTTGAAGCTAGTCAAATTCAGTCTGGATTTTTAACAATGAGAGTAATTAACCATTAGACCATCTTCTGTGATCTTCCGTTCTGCCCCCCCTAGTGTTTGGGGATGTCATTCCATAGACATTCCTGTCCACTGGCTCTAAAGGGTAGCAGCCATCTGAAACGTTACCTTCTTGTTCTGTAACTGAGCCTGCTGGCTTCATGCAGGATGCTGGCAGGAAGGCTGCTGCTGTACATCTGATCTCATTAACGTCGCTGACCTTTCAAAGCCTTCGCCAATGAATAATCTTGGATTAATTCAGTCTGGTGAGAAATACGCTGCTCCTCCTCAGACTACCATTAACCTCTTTGGTGCTGAATGTCTGCATGCTTCTGGTGCTGTGCGCCAGGGCTGGGGGAATGCTGGTCACAAGCTGTAAAAGTAGTAACAAGTGTACTTTCTGGGCTGAAGTAGGAATCTCTAGCTGCTGCCCTCTCCCTGAGCCCAATCTTCAGACCATCCTTGGGACAGCTGATTCAACAAGGGCCTGAGGAGTCCCAATGGGACCTTCTGCTATAAATATCTCCCTATAAAAACCCCTCTAGGTGGTGGATTTCCGCTCTCCGAAGCAGAGTGCCGCAGCCTACCTTTCAGCTCCTGAACTGGCTAGTTGGGCATGTTAGTCCTGGGTCTGTTGCCCCGTGGCTACGGGTGTCCTTCCATTCTTGCCAGCTGCTGGAGCATTGACTTAGACTCCTTTCACTTCCAGACAGCTGCTAATCAAAGGGGGTGTCCGCGGGTTAAAATGACGTGGGCATCCCAGAAGTTAGTGACAGAAAAGTCCTCCTTGGTCCCCTCAGCTCATCCCTGGAGAGCCAGTGTAGGCCTCTTTCCTGAGAGCTTCTGTGCAGCCTGATTCTAACTCCTCCAGTGCTACGGAGCGCTCAGGCCTGGGGAGCTAAAGCGAAGGAGCCCGATAGTGAAGTCTGTACTGGGGAAGGGGATTCTCCGAAGGATTTTGTAGCAGGAACTCTCAAATGGTGTTTGAAAACTGGAGAGGGTTCCGAGAAGGGCTATGGAACCAATTCCAGGTCTACAAAACCTGTTTTACAAAGAGACTTGGTGTTTGGTCCATTAAGGCTCTGTCTACACTGAGGGCTTCGTTTGGAAGACGAGCACTGCGTGTGTGGCCACGTGCCTCAGGGAAAGGCAGCGGCTGCCTAAAAATAGCAGTGGGAGGCGCTGGTTGGGTGTGTCGAGAGCCCGCCCTGTAGGATGTATGTGCTGGGGGTTCAAGTGTGTCAGGCGCTCTGCTCATCTCTGCTGAACTGTTCATATCTGTGCGGTGTCTGGACTCTGCACTCGGCTGTCAGCATACGCATCGCTGCCTTCTCAAAAAGCAAAGTTAAACTAAGAGGCGACTGACTGAGGAGCTGACTGTGTTGAAAGCTGCCATAGGACAAAATGGAGCTGAGAGCGCTGTAGTTGAAGAGAATGTAGGTCACGGAACCACCGGGAGAAGGGGAGCCTCAGCCCTGGCTAACGGGGGCTTAGCTGGGAACTGCCAGAGCATATCCTGAGATGCTGGGGGTCAAAAATTCTCCCAGACCCTGCTCAAGGGAGGGAGGGGTCAGGTGTGGGATTTTTTTAGAAGGGGTGGAGGTGAATGATTCACCCAAGACTAACTGAAGATTGGGAGGCAGGTGCTGTGGCAGGAATGCTCCTTTGGAGCCATGGTCTCTTATGGCCCAGAGGAGAGGAAGGGTGGGAGTCCTGGCTTGCCATTCTCTCATGGGAGAACGCACGTGCCTGAGGTGGGACAGCAGTGGCTCTTTCCTCTCATCTAGGGACAGAGATTCCTGTATTCGTGTTGGAAAGCGCGTTTCACGCTTCGTGTGTCTTTCTCAGAACTTGCCGTAACACTGATGGATGCCACCACTGATAAGGATCCATTAGTCCAAGAACAGATCTACAATGCTCTGTGCTACTTGGGAGACAGCGAGCCTGAAGAGATCCTAAACTCTTGTGATGAATATCTGCGGCAGCATGACAAGGTATGGCTTTGCTCTCTGTCTTCAGGGCTGGGATGCAGGACGAATCCCATCCGGCTGCAGTACTGATCGGGGGATTTGTCAGTAACCTGAGCAGATGGCTGGGAGGATGCCTGGGGAGTGTGTGTGCAGGAACCGTGCACAAAGGGATATGGGTGAATAATAATAATAAGAGAGAGACCTATCTCCTAGAACTGGAAGGGACCTCGAAAGGCCATTGAGTCCAGCTCCCTCCCTTCACTAGCAGGACCAAGTACTGATTTTTGCCCCAGATCCCTAAGTGGCCACCTCAGGGATTGAACTCTCAACCCTGGGTTTAGCAGGCCAATGCTCAAACCACTGAGCTAGCCCTCCCCCCACATTACTATCACTGGGACTCTGAAAAGTCTGTCAAAGCTGCTCCCAAGATTCTGTTAAAGAAACGAACTAGTCTGAGAAGTAAGGACTGTCGTGTATCAGAAACAGGCAGAAAAGAGTAGGACTAGTCAGCTTTTCAGCATGGCCAAAAGCTAACTGGGGTGTACCCCAAGGCTCTCTGCTGAGGCCAATGTGTCACATCAGTGGGAACTGTAGCTAAATGTCTGCTTTGAAAATCCCACTTCTAGCTGTCCTGCAGCTGCATTTAGTCAGCAGGAGGGCCTCTGACCAACAGCACCAAGCAGACTAGGCAGAAAGATTCAGGGCCTCTGAATTTGGGGTGCACTGGAGACACCTCCTACAGGCTGAAACCGTTCAAAGGGGGGTGGGCGACTTGCATTTAGTGTTGGACTTGCATGTGGCTCTGTTTTCCTCAGCTGGCTTACCACCACCGAGTAACAATCCTGAAGGCAATGGAAGCGGTGCTGATGAATAACATTGATTATCTGGACAAAAGCACGGCCAAGATTGTTATCTTTCTGGCATCCAATGAAATGACCAAGTCAAAGGTATGAGCTGGAAGCTATAGCTAGTTCTGTTACAGTAACTCCTCACTTAACGTTGTCCCAGTTAACTTGTTATGTTGCTGATCAATTAGAGAACGTGCTCGTTTAAAGTTGCGCAATGTTCCCTTATAATGTCATTTGGCAGCTGCCTGCTTTGTCCACTGCTTGCAGAAAGAGCAGCCCCTTGGAGCTAGCTGGTGGGGGCTTGGAACCAGGGTGGACCAGCAGCCCCCCATCAGCTCCCCTAAATTCCCTAAAAACAATGAGGAGCCGGTGGTACCTTAAAGACTTAACAGATTTATTTGGGCATAAGTTTTCGTGGGTAAAAAACCCACTTCTTCAGATGCATGGAGTGAAAATTGCAGATACAGGCATAAATATACTGACACATGAAGAGAAGGGAGTTACCTTATAAGTGGAGAACTGGTGTTGACAAGGCCATCCCCTCCCTCCATTGGTGCTGCCTTTGTAGAGCATGAAGCTACATTAACAATGTGTTAACCCTTGAGGGTTCAGCCGAGTGCTAGTTCATAATTTAGCAGTAAGGCATTCCCTGGCAAATGTCCTACCCTCTGACTCCACCACCTCAACCAAGTTTCACAATCAT
The DNA here is from genome assembly GCF_025201925.1 of Gopherus flavomarginatus. Taxonomy (NCBI): domain Eukaryota; kingdom Metazoa; phylum Chordata; order Testudines; family Testudinidae; genus Gopherus; species Gopherus flavomarginatus. The sequence continues at coordinate 301,092,498 of NC_066618.1, read as the reverse complement.
CATTGATGTGTACAATATTCAGTTGTTTGTTTTAAACTCTGTGTGTGTGTGTATAAATAAAATAAAAAAATCCTTTGTCTGGCAAAAAAAACTTCCCTGGAACCTAACCCCCCATTTACATTAATTCTTATGGGGAAATTGGATTTGCTTAACATTGTTTCACTTAAAGTTGCGTTTTTCAGGAACAGAAGAACTACAACGTTAAGCAAGGAGTTGCTGTTCTTTATATCTACCTGGCTCGTTCTGTGATGCTTCCTTCCGTTTCTCCTTACACTATGCATCTCTGATTTGGAGTTAGGAGCTGCAGGGGTTCTGTCCCGTTCCTTGTTCTTTCCTCTCTCTCCTCCCTGCATTACTTCAGTCGCTGCCGCTGCCCTTCTGGATGTGATGGGCCAGTGTCTCTCCTTTGGCATCCCTTTAGCCTTGCTTAAGTGACCACAAGGTAGCTGAATGGCATCAGGGGCTCTGTCCTCTCAGGAAAAGCCTGGGACTCTGATTGTCTGTCTTCTATTCTTGCCCAGACTTGCACATCTAGGTAGATGTTTAGTTTTGTGTGTGCAGATCTCGACTGGCTGGCTTGCACGCACACGGTAATGAGCATGACAGGCAGCTGCTATTCCAGGGGTGTCGTAAATGCCCAGGTCTGCATGCGTTCAGCCTGGGGACTGACTCTTTTCCAGTGCCCTCCTCCCTCCAGATCTGCTGTTTTTCCGTGTATGTGGTGTCAAAGTTACAATTTGTCAGACCACTCTGTTTTATTAGCACAGCGCTCCGCCAATAACACCCAGATAATGTGAGCACCATGCAAGACACAAACTATCTTATTTATATAGATAAAAGGGCGAGCACTTAACAAGATAACAAAGGAAGCAGAATCTGATAAGTTTACCTGGGCTAGGCATGCATATCTTATTTCCTTACTAACTATTACCGATCTTCTGTTAATGTTTCGCCATTAGCACCCTTGTTTATGCCTAATGTTTCTTTTCCTAGCACCTGTATTTCAACATTTCTTATTTCTGCTTAAAGGTACATACAACATTTCTTTAATCCATTCTTATTTTTACAATTTAATTCATTCTACTTTCACAATCCCTCCTTTTGGTCAAGCTCACGCCATGACCAAAATTTTACTGGTTCCACAAATCAATCGTTCTTTATTTCTTCATCAGTGATATTTAAAATCATCATATTAGCACTCTGGTTTGAGGCAGCTATCTGTGTGGCATGTCTTACGCCATTTTGGATGCAACAGGAGATTAACTGAAAGCATACAAAAATCACTAAGATTCCAAACAGGATAGTTAGGGCTCCCTGAAACAACTAGTTTCCTATGCCAGAGAAATTGAACAGGTTACTTAGCCACTTCCCTAAAGAACTCGACTCTTCATGGGGAAGATCTGCGATTTGTTCTAAGTGGCTATAGTGATCTATTACCTCATTGATATTGTATAAACACACAACATTGTTTTCCAGTGAGAGCACAGGTCCCTCCTTTGGCCGCCAGCACTATGTCCAATGCCTGACGGTTCTGGAGGGCCACCTGTCCGATCGCCCCTGTTTCTTTGGCCAGGGTTTTTTAACTTTCTCTGGTTTTATTTGCCATTATTTTAACTACTGATTGTAACCTTAGGAGCCTTTTTGCCTGGTGTATTGCTCCCCCAAGTGGGATAAAGGAGCTGCCAATAGCCTCTTCCCAGGTGTCATTACTGTTCCATATTGTGTTAAACTGACAAGGTCCTCCAGTGAGGTCTGGGGAATTGAGTGGGATAGACAGGACAGGAACACCAGTTTGAGAGTGGGCTGGGATGTGGCTGCAGACCCAGCATTTAGAAATAATAAGGGTCTGAGCTATCCACACTTGCTGCTGGATAAAAGAATTGTCATTGTGGACTCCCCAGACCTTAAGACACCAGCAGCCGAAGAACAGGCACCACCAGAGGCGCATGTTGGAGGCAGGGCCCTTCTGGTTCTGACAACCTCAACTGAGGGAACTGCAGTCACAGTTTTATGTCCACCAGGCAGCAGGCGCTAGGCTCACTACTGCTTCTTCTTGGGCCTTGCTTTATGTAGTCATCTGCTTCTGGCAACCCTTACGAGAGCATAGATTGTAAGGTATTGCAGGCTGTTCCTCTACGTCGTCTTCTGGAGTCAAAAAATTGACTCTGCGTGGTCCTGAGGTGGTGGTTGGTTCACTTGGGGGTGGTGCATTCTTACACTGCGAAGCATGTATCCACTTTGAGTTGCCAGACAGTTTAACAGCCATCCCTTGACTCTGGCTATAACAATGGCCTTCACACCTTATCTTTTCCTGATGCATACATTCCTCATTCACACAAATAGATTGTGAATACAAACAGTAGTATTTTATATCGAACAAAAAAGCATTGCAAATTAAACCTTGCTAAGTTTTACAGTTGATAACTAAGACAATTTGCATTGAGACCCAGGCCTTCAATGTTTCTCTAATTTTACTTAACATAGACACAATAGAGAATCCTGTCTCTTACTACCTAAATCTTAAAACAAAGAGTTAGAGGGGGCCCAATTTGTAATGCATATGGGAAAACAGAATCTTATAGTCCTAGGGGGTCATTTCTTTCTGCTATTTAAAAAAAATGGCTAGCAGGATGAAATCAAATTATACTTTAATTCTTATGGGACATTATAAAATCCTACTCCTACATATTCCCCTTTTGACACTAAGATTATTAATCGCCAGTGTCACTTCTTATTTAGTTCATGTAATAGAAAATACTGGGAGGTGATTTGGGCCTGTGGCTTTAGCTTTGCACACATTTGTTTTATCCACCAGCACATTTTAAACATTTCAATTACACACATACAATTTAAAACCAAAAACACAATTAGGGGTAGTAACATTAGTATGCCAGTAGTTGTGGGAAACCATCCAGAAAATGTTATACCAATGGTAAGCTGTTATGTTTTTCTGTAGTGGCAATTCTTAACATGTCCCCATTTGTGTGTATGAATGGTCCAGTTTTCCACATCTTTTTTTATTTTTTATTTTTTTATTTTTATTTATTTTTGGAACTATGTTACCTTTTTACCTTTTAACAGATGGTTGGTAACTGTTTGCCATTCAATGCCAAGCTTGATAGAGAACTCAGCTAAATCAGTGCTTACAGTAAGCTGAGACTTTCTGTTGTTGTGGTTGTTGTTGTGGCAAATAGTAAATGTGAGTATTGGTAAACACAGTACTTATATTACATTTACATTTGTCTTCTGACAAAAATAACATTTTTCTACCCCTTTTAGGGTGGCATTGATTATTACTTAAAAGATTCCTTTCTTTTACAAATACCCTTGCTGATTGCAGGCAAAACAGAGGAATTACCCCCATATTTTCTTGTTTTTTTGTTCTATAGGCAGGCCAGGTTTTAATGGCTTCTACTTTTTAAGGGTTATGCGGAAATTATTCCACTGTTTAGTTATTAAATTCATGAGGTGGTGTACCTCAAGTTTTTCCTCTTATATAGCAGACCAAGTTTGTAATGTTTTCCCTGCTACGTTAAGCTTTAAGTTTATTCACAGGTAATAGCTGAGAAGCATCATTACCATATTACTTTACTTTAAAGGATTTTTCCAAAAATCATACACACTACAAGTTGTTACAGGGGTACTTACTAACATTAAAGTTATTTTAATGTTTAATATTAACAGTAACAGTAGCATCAAATCTATTAAAGGTATCTTGTTATACCATGCCTTTTATGTAGGCAATTTGTTTGTTTGCTGACCAGGTATGTTCTTTATTTGCAGCTTCTTTTGTGCTGGCAGTTCTCACCTTTCTTTATCAGTTAGGTAATTTGCATCAACACAGGCTAGGCTTTTGGATTCAAAGCCATCAGCAGAGCTCAGAGACTCTCTGTCTTAACATACAGGAATCTGAAAAAGAAAACACAGCCTATTGTGCCTCTTTTTGGAGCCCTAATAGGATTTTAATTCAGCAGCACGTTTCATTTGCATTTTTTTCCCCTTTCTACAATATAAGCACATGTCCGAGGGAAAATGCACATTCCTTCTATACTGTAACTTTTTAAAAACATTAGCCATATCAATTTTTACATAAGGTGTAACTGTTTCTTTTGTTCTTACAGAGTTTTCATGTATCCTTATCAAAGTGACAGTCTGATTACACAGAGCCATTTTAAGGCTCAGTGTTTTTAACATTGCTTCTTTTTGTTTTGTGCACCTCACATTTGCTGTTGCTTCAGAGGGTCACTGTTAATTTCTTATTCTTTCATTACAGCTTTTATCTGCTATTGTTACAAAACAAACAAACAAGAAGACTTCAGAATCTGTCCCTATTCTCCTGATTTTGACTGCCCTATTGCAGCCATGACTTGGTCTTTGTTTACAAAAATGAAAATATTTTTAAATAATCAAGTTACCCCTTAAGGGTTAAATGCTAAATCCCAAAGCCAAACAACACTAATTACCTGGGTCTTGCAGAAAGGTCTGTCAGTTTTGCAACTTTGAATTAAAGAGTCAAATGAATTTGTAGTGGCATTAAAAACAAAAACAAAATCAATTTATCTTACCCCTACAAAACAGGAGTTTTACAAACCAGATATGCTGGTTTAGATTCTTAGAACTTTACGTATTTTCACAGACAAATAGATACATACACTTTCTTTTCCTTAACATTCCTTTACACTGCTCTGTTTTTACATAGCTGTATATATATTTGGATCATTTACAGGCATTCTTCTGGAAAAGGGCCCATTTTCCCTTCAGAATGGCTGCAAAGAAACCAAGAATTCTCTCTTTAACATGGTCCTTTTTAACATTTTCCACAAAGTTTAACTGCTTAATTCTCTCCAGCCTCTGTAGAGTTAACTTTTCACTCTCTTCCCTTAAATCACTTGTTTATGTCCCAAAATGACACCTTTATCACCTCAGATTTCACCATTTTAAGTATTGTTCCAGGGGTTCATGCCTGCACTTGCTGCTTTTCTTACTCCTGACACTATTCCCTTAGGGCTTTCAACCTGTTTCTTTGGCCATGTCTACACTTACAGTTTTGCAGCGCTGGTAGTTACAGCTGTGTTAGTACAGCTGTATAGGGCCAGCGCTGCAGAGTGGCCACACTTACAGCAACCAGCGCTGCAGTGTGGCCACATTTACAGCACTTGCAGCGCTGTTGGGAGTGGCGCATTGTGGGCAGCTATCCCACAGAGCACCTCGTCCCATTTCGGCGCTGTGGCTTGTGGGAAGGGGAAGGAAGTGTGAGTGTCTTTCCGCTTCCTGTTCCAACGCCCCGTGATGCTTTGCTACACATTCCGAGCAGTGTGGCAGCATTGTGATTCTACAGCGCTTTTTCTGCGATTTTTGTTATAAATGGATCCTGAGCGGCTGACGACGTTATTGATGAATGTTGCCAGCACATCGCGCATGGCAGTGGAGCTATTCCTTCAGCTGCAAAGTGAGAGTGACAGTGACAGTGAGGAGTCAGACGATGATATTGAATTGCCTCACGGTGAAGACAGTACATTGCTTGTGGCAGTAACAGACGTGCTCAGCTCCGTGGACCGGCGCGTTTGGGCTCGGGAAACCAGCACTCAGTGGTGGGATCACATCGTCCTGCAATCCTGGGATGACGAGCAGTGGCTGCAGAACTTTCGGATGAGAAAAGCCACTTTCATGGCACTGTGTGCTGAGCTCGCCCCTGCCCTGCGGCGCAGGGACACGAGATTGAGAGCTGCCCTGCCAGTGGAGAAGCGGGTGGCTATTGCAATCTGGAAGCTGGCAACTCCAGACTGCTTCAGATCGGTGGCGAGCCAGTTTGGAATGGGAAAGTCCACCGTTGGAATGGTGCTGATGCAAGTTTGCACAGCCATTAATCGCACCCTGCTAAGAAGAACCGTGACTCTGGGGAACGTGCAGGACATTGTGGATGGCTTTGCAGAAATGGGGTTCCCTAACTGTGGAGGGGCAATAGATGGACGCATATTCCTATTCTGTCACCACCCCACCTGGCATCAGAGTACGTTAATCACAAGGGGTATTTCTCCGTGGTTCTGCAAGCGCTTGTGGATCACCGTGGGCGTTTCACTGACATTTACTCAGGATGGCCTGGAAAGGTGCACGATGCACGCATCTTTCGGAACAGTGCCCTGTTCAGGAGGCTGAGAGCCGGGACTTTTTTCCCAGACCGCAAGATCACAGTAGGGGACGTCGAAATGCCCACTGTGATCCTTGGAGACCCCGCTTACCCCTTAATGCTCTGGCTCATGAAACCATATACAGGGAAGCTTGACAGGAGCAAGGACCGGTTCAACTACAGGCTGAGCCGGTGCAGAATGACTGTGGAGTGTGCTTTTGGCCGTTTGAAAGCCTGCTGGCGCTGTCTTTATGGGCAGCTAGAATTGGTGGAAAGCAGCATCACCGCTGTTATATCCGCGTGCTGTACCCTCCATAATATTTGTGAAGGGAAGGGTGAAAGATTCAGTGAGGAATGGACCTCCGAGGTTCGACGCATAGAGGATGAGTTTGCTCAGCCAGAGAGCAGGGCTAATAGGGAGGCCCAGGAAAGGGCTTCAAGGATTAGGGATGCTTTAAGGGAGCAATTTGATGCTGAGAGCCAACAGTAATGTTTGATGCATTTGATGTGCTTTGCTTTACCTTGGTGTATAATATTTACCACTTCCAGCAATAATATAACGTAGTGAAAAAGAAAAAAAACCTTTATTCAACATACAGTACATAACAGGCAAGGGGGTTGGGGTGGTGGACTGTACATTCACAGGTTTGAATATGTCCTATTTTGATCACTATTCAACGTCTGCTGCACTTCAGGATTACTATGCTGCAGGGTAATGGGGGTGGAGTGAACAGGGTAAGAATTATAGTTATCAGGGCTGGTAGGTGATTGTACAAGTGTTGGGGGCAGCTGGGGATAATAAGGAACTGGCTGCTGGAGAAAGTTGTTTTGTGGAAATACTGGGGAACAAGGAAGAGGGCTTTGGGAGGGCTGTGGGTTACAACGGTACATATTTGTCTGCATGGCTACAAGCGACTCGAAAGACTCAGTTTGGCGAGCCAGGAGGCTTATCATCTGCTTTGTGGTTTTCTTGGCAGACAATTCCTTTCTCCTGCTTTCTGTTTGCCTCCATTCATGTACACTCTGTCTCCATTCATACATCTTCTCTCTCCATTCCTGTATCTTCCTACTTTCTCTGTTGTAGTGGCTCATAACAGATTTGATCAATTCCTCTTTAGATTTTCTAGGATTCCGTCTCAAGTTCTGCAACCTACGTGAGGCCGGTGATCCGGCTGCAGTAGTCAAGGTCACTAGAAAAAAGAGAGAGAGAACCATGTAATACACAGAGGCTACATTGTTTATTATCACACATTGAAGGACTTTTTAGACTTTTGGTAGCATCCTTCTCACATACCTCACATAACACAGAGAGGGCAGGGAAGCTAAGTCATGGCGAGCAATGGGGTGAGTGGTTTTGCCCCGATTTCCCCTTGGGAGTGGGAATTGACCAATGGGTCACTGGGGTTTATCAGAAATGGGTACAGGAGGTAGCTGGTGTCCTGAAGAGGGGACAGTAGTGAACAGGAAGGTGGTGAGCTGCTTGGGTGGGGGGGGTGTTGTTCTTTGGTCCGCGTTCACGCCGTCCTGCTGGTGAGGGGAGGGGGGAAAGCACCGCGGTGCTGGATGCCTGCTTGGAGGTGGGGTGGGGAACACAGGAGCGCACCGCGGTGCTGGATGCCTGCTTGGAGGGGGGGTGGGGAACACAGGAGCACACCGCGGTGCTGGATGCCTGCTTGGAGGGGGGTGCATAACACCGGAGCACACTGCGTGGATGCTTACGCGCTGGGAGGGGGGGTTGGGAACACAGGAGCGCACCGCGGTGCTGGATGCCTGCTTGGAGGGGGGTGCATAACACCGGAGCACACTGCGTGGATGCTTACATGCTGGGAGGGGGGGTTGGGAACACCGGAGCGCACCGCGGTGCTGGATGCCTGCTTGGAGGGGGGGTGGGGAACACCGGAGCACACTGCGTGGCTGGCTACGTGCTGGGAGGAGGGGGTTAACAACAGAGCGCCATGGGCTGGGGAAACGCGAACCTGGCGCCCTGCACTCAAGTATCCCTAAACTCTCAACAGGGTTTCCTACTGCCAGACATATCACTGCTGCGTGTTACCTGGGAAGAGAGGGAGGGTCTTCTACAGGAATGTGGATACCGCCCTGGCCCCTATGCAGCTTGCCTGTGTGCAGCCATGGTCCCTCCACCCCTCGCTGCACAGTGGATCGGATGAGTTAGCCGGACAGGGACCACGGTGGCTCTCCCGATCAACTTGAGAAAGCAAATTGCAAACGCTCTTGCTGCAACTTTTCAAGAGATTACCGAGGCAGATTACAGAGATGTGATAGAGCAAATCAATGGGCTATTCCACGTTTAGGCATGCATGCAGGCAGCCATAACCCAAACCCTCCTCTCCCAAAACATACAAATCTACTTACCCCGAGCACGATCCTCAGTTTCTTCCTCACCATCAACTTCCAGCTGCTGCGACTGGCTAGCCTCCTCCTGGCTTGAGAAGAGCTCCTGGCTGCATGTGTACTGGGACTCCGGGGTGTCTCCCTTCACGCCAGTAGCCTCACTGTCGCCGTCCTCTACAACCTCCCCCACTTCTCCCTGCTCTGAACTCTCCATCGTGCTCCTAGGATTGGCAGGGGGGTCACACCCAAGTATGGCATCCAGCTCCTTGTAAAAACGGCAGGTCATGGGGCAGCTCCTGAGCGGCGATTTCCCTCACGAGCTTTGCTGTAAGCACTCCTCAGCTCTTTAATTTTGACCCTGCACTGCAACGCGTCCCGTTCATGGCCCCTTCTCATCAAGGACTGCGATATCTGCCCATAGGTATCATAATTTCTCCTTCTGGAGCGCAGCTGTGCTTGCACAGCCTCCTCTCCCCAAACACTTATGAGGTCCTGCAGCTCTGCATTGGTCCATGCTGGGGCTCGTTTGGTGCGTGGAGGCATGGTCGCTGAGTGATTGATTGATTAATTGCACTCCACACCTGGCTGAGCAAACAGGAAGGGGATTTTTAAAATTCCCCGGGGCATTTAAAGGAGGGGTCAGGTGAGCCCAGGGCAGTGGAGTTTGCATGATTACCAGAGAGGCTTCTAAGGTATGCTGGGATACCTGCTTATGCCACGGAGGTCAATAAAAACGCTGGTGGGTGTCTACACTTGCTGACCAGCGCTGGATCCTCTACACCCGAGGCTCGACCGAGTGTACAGCCAGCGCTGCAACCAGGGAGTTGCAGCGCTGGCCGTGCTGTGCAAGTGTGTACACCACCTAAGTTGCAGCGCTGTAACCCCCTCACCAGCGCTGCAACTCTGTAGTGTAGACAAGGCCTTTATCTGTTGCTTGCCTGCTTGTCTGGGCCCGATCCTGCTTTTTCCAATGAACCATTTGTGAGTAATATTGTGGTCATTTCACAATTTAGAAAGAAATGTTCAAGGAAAGGGTCCAGGAAGGGTGGGGGCTAGTTGAGGAGCCCACCCTCCTTGCTGAATTGGTAGTGGAACACTAAAGAAACAGTTTTTGCGGCAGACAACAAAGGGGAACAGAACAAGGGGCTTTTTGGTCATTTTTACAATGAGATGGGAGTATGAAGGGGGTTGGATCGATCCGGGGTTTTGGAGAACGGGGTAAAGGGGAGCGCTCGGTCTAGTGGTGGGAGAGGAGGCTTTTAATAAAGCTTTTAACTTATTATTTGAATAATTGAGAGAGGCCAATTTTGATTTTGTCCACCTATGATTTGCCTCTTGCCACCACTGCATGAAACAATTAACCTCTCCTTTAGCCAATTTAGTTTTAGGTTGGCTGAGTTTGTCCTTTAAGACGTCCACTCAGTCTTTGTTCCAAGATTTTAACAGTGGCCACTGAGTTTTGGGATCCCCCTGAGTTAGCCTAGACCATTTTTCCAGAAATTTACCGGACTCTGGACCCTTTTTACAGGAGTCCGGACCCATCCTAAATACATAAAATGAGCTGGCGTTCATTTAGGGAACGATCCCAACTTAGACATCTGGTTACCAGTACAGGAGGACTTTCACACACCAATCACACAAGAAGGAAATTCAGGTTCGTCAGAGCGATGCCTGCTGCAACACACAAAAGGAGCCCACAGGCTACTGCCTCAATTGCCCTTGCTTTCACACCAGGGGTTTTACCCAAAGTGCGGTGCGGCTGCAATTGTGCAGATTCCACTTACTCAGACCGCGGGGACAGGAACCCCTTGGTCGGCCGATCCCCAGACAGAGACGGTACCCAGACTCAAACACTCCACAAGAGGACAGATAGACACAGAGACAGGACAGTCCTCAGTCCGGACAAAACACAGAAATAATTACCTGACCAGATTCCTGATGTCAGATCCCGGGATCCCTACCAGAACAGAGTGGGAACCAACAGGTTCGATGGCGTAGACTTCACTGTGGTTGTGCGCCTTTCAGCCCTAGTGGAGGACTGCTCGGGCCAAATGCCCAGGTGCCGGCTACCACGATCATCCTACAAAAATGGTCAGGAATCGCACAGCCCCAGTGAAGACGGTTGCCATCTCGGTGGAACCTCCAAATTGTCAAAGTTAGAATCAGGACTCACAATTTGTCAGACCACTCTGTTTTATTAGCGCAGCGCTCCGCCAATAACACCCAGATAATGTGAGCACCATGCAAGACACAAACTATCTTATTTATACAGATAAAAGGGCGAGCACTTAACAAGATAACAAAGGAAGCAGAATCTGATAAGTTTACCTGGGCTAGGCATGCATATCTTATTTCCTTACTAACTATTACCGATCTTCTGTTAACGTTTCGCCATTAGCACCCTTGTTTATGCCTAATGTTTCTTTTCCTGGCAACTGTATTTCAGCATTTCTTATTTCTGCTTAAAGGTACATACAACATTTCTTTAATCCATTCTTATTTTTACAATTTAATTCATTCTACTTTCACAGTGGTCTGTCCTGTGAACTTGCAGAGTTGATCAGGCAGTGTGGGAAAGTGCGTATGCTCTCCCTGGATAATAGGAACTATCGTGCGCAGAGCATCTTGCAGGGGTGATCTGTAACTATTTGTTTGTTTAATGTGGTCTTGTTCTGTTTGACCTAGGAAATCATTTATGACTGGCAGCAGGCAGCAAGCAATGTCCTGGTTGCCGCAGGGAGGCGTTTCATCAACAAAGTGATGGAGGAGGTGCTGACCAAATTTCAGCCGGGGATCCTGCCTCACTATTTCATCGTGCAGACTTTCGCAAACCTCTCTGTGTCAAATGGTAGGTTAGCTGCATCTAACCTCCTTGTTGGGAAGAGGACGAATGAAGATGGGTGATTCCATGGGCTGAGGGTAAAGGTGGAGAAGAGTTTTTGTGGGAAGAGTTGTTCTGGGAGCACGTCAGCTGGAATAGTCCTGGGATAAACTATGCCACCTCCATGGTGCAGTGAACTTCTGCGAAGACGTTCAATGCAGTTGGCACACTTCCTTGTTAAAAAAACAAACTGCCACACTGGATTTCACTCAAAACCAGGTTTTGTCCAACCTATGGAACTCCTTGCCAGAGGATGTTGTGAAGGCCAAGACTATAACAGGGTTCAAAAAAACTAGATAAATTCCTGGAGGATAGGTCCATCAATGGCTTTTAGCCAGGATGGGCAGGGGTGGTGTCCCTAGCCTCTGTTTGCCAGAAACTGGGAATGGGCAACAGAGGATGAATCACTTGATGATTCCCTGTTCTGTTCATTCCCTCTGGTGCACCTGGCATTGACAGCTGTCGAAGACAGGATCCTGGGATAGGTGGACCTTTGGTCTGACCAAGTATGGCAGTTACATTCTTATGTTCTGGTACAGTGAATCTGGGGGTATGCAGAGCTCTTCCGGGGGTGCATCAACTCAGCTAGATATTTGCCTAGTTTTACAACAGGCTCTAGCAAAAGCACTAGTGAAGTCAGGACAAACTCAAATTTCATACAGACACTGCCTTGTTTATACTGCTCTATAGACTACACACTGAAATGTAAGTGTGATATTTATAGTCCAGTTGATTTATTTTAATATTAATGGTAAAAAGGAGAGAGTCTGCCATAGTTCAGTACTAGTGTGCTGGGACACTCTCTTGTATGTTTTGATTCTTCAAGTGAGGTGAAACTTGGGGTATGCAAGACAAATCAGCCTCCTGAAAGGGGCACAATAGTCTGGGAAAGCTGAGAGCCACCGTTCTAGTAATCGAATCTCAACCGCAGTTCCCTGATTTCTTATGGGCATGTCCCATAGGCCAGTGTCAAAAGCCTGCTGTAGGGCTACACAGATTCCAGAGCTCCTGCCCATCTGCTGTTATGCAACTGATCTGCTGGCTAATGAAATGTCTGGCAGTAAGTGACTCTTGGCTGGCCAGATGCCTGCGTCTTGGGGACAGTCTGAACTGATACAACTCCAGGCACTTGAGGGGGTGGTAGCTGCTGGAACTCCATTTATAGCTTTGGGGTTGTAGGCTCTGTACCTGAGCTCTTGAAATCGGCAGCTTCCTTTTTATCACCAAATTGGCCTCTTTGTGTTTCAGAACTAGCACGCAAACCACATTAGATTGTCAAGGCCGCAGAGTCAGGGGCTCAGATCAAATGTTAGATGCCAAAGCAAGTTCCTTGCTCAACCTTCATTTGATCAGCTCCACATACGCATTCTCAGACAGTCTCTAGCGACGTAGTTGCATACTGTTCTTCCAGAGGAGCCTGGCCTCAGTTCACCTCGCCCCACTGTAACTTTCTCCTTTCTTCCCTTAGTGTTTGGGATGGTGCCTTTCTTAAATTCTATCCTCGGGACCATGCTGCCAATGCTGGGAATGGCCAAACAGGACCACATGAAGTCTGTGTTTTGCTATGGTAAGGTGGCTTGCTCCTTTTTACTGAGGCTGTGGTGGCTTCTGAAGGGTTGTCTTAGGGAGATACAGCTCCCTTAGCTTTGGCTGTAAAGGAAATCCCTGCATTCTGTGGAGGAAAGACTCAGCCCAAAGGCCAGGAGGGTTGTTTCAGAGCAGAGCTACAGTATTTTAAATGACTTGGCTTTGGGAGATGGCTGCCTCGTGGGTAGGATACTAAGCCTTTCGTTTCTAGGGCACTGGCTTGAATCTAACCCAGGTCTGTCCCTCCCTCCTGCCTGTTCAATGCCCTATAAAATGGGTGAGGAGGGAGCAGTGGGATCTTTGGTCTGGGATGTGGTCTCTGTGTTGCAGAAAATGTAACAGAGAACCGAGGGCAGTGGACAAGGAGTCTGAACTGTCTCCTAGCTGGGGACAGTGTGGAAACCCATTGGGCAAGGATGTGAGTGGTGGCGGAGTGATGAATTTGGAGTGGGAGGCAAGCCACAGAGGACTAAAATGGCTCTTTGTAGGGGGTGAGGAATGTCCCCTTTTGCCAACTGAGCTGGGAAAACTTGAATGAAAGCTTGACGGATCGATCCTAGTCTCAAAATTGTGGCAGTACCACTACTGCATCTTTTCCCCCAATTACTTCCAACAGGCCTAGGGACCCTCCCGTTTCTCCCCCATCCCTCAAGGCGCATGAACTAAACTTGTGCCTTTACCTGGTCACAGTTCTGAACAAAGTAATTGCTGTGGTGGGATTTTCCAGCACTTCCTTTCTGCCGATTATCTCCGCACCTAAAATGGGCAAAGTACTTTTAGAAAACCTAGGTCCTTATTAACTAGAAGCTTCCTGGAGTGAGGGGGCTCGTGCTGTACGCTGAGCTCACTGGTCTCAAAACTGCTGTCAGAGGCAGGAGATCAAGGGTTCTTGGCTTTCAGTGACATTTTTGCCTCTAGAGTGAAATTTACAGAAGATGTACAGAATCAAACATCTCGGGGAGTTCGCCAACAGCCTCCGCTCAGTGACACTCCTTGAACTTTGTGATGTGGCTAGGCTGTCATAACATTTCTTCCCCGATCTGGACCTTAGCGTCCAAAATATGGGTGTTAGCATGAAAACCTCCAAGCTTAGTTACCAGCTTGGACCTGGTATCGCTGCCACCAGCTAAGAATTATACAGTGCCTAGCTCACTGTGGACTCCCCAAAACCTTCCCTGGGGGACCCCTAGACTCAGATGCCTTGAGTCTTACAACAAAGGGAAATAACCCCCTCCCCTTGTTTCCTGGTTACTTCCTCCCAGGCTCCCCTCCCTGGACGACCCTAGGAGATTCCCTGCTTCCAGTCCTGGAAACACAAGTACCGAGAGATCTAATCTCTCCCCCTCACCCAGAGGGTATGCTTAGTAAATCTAACACAAAGAGATTTTCCCCTTGACTTTTTCCTTCCACCAATTCCCTGGTGAGCTGCAGACTCAATTCCCTGGAGTTCCCCACTAAAGAAAAACTCCAACAGGTCTTAAAAAGAAAGAAAAAGACATTAAAAATAGTCTCTGTAATAAGATGACAATATACAGGGTCAATTGCTTAAAGGAAAAAAATGAATAAACAGCCTTATCCAAAAAGAATACAATTTAACACATTCCAGCAACTACACACATGTAAATACAAAAGAAAACAATATAAACCTATTGTCTTACTATCCTTGTACTTACAACTTGGAAACAGAAGATTAGAAAGGTAGGAGATAGAAAGATCACTCTCAGAGCTGAGAGGGTCAGACCCAAGACAAAGAACAAAGAACTCACACCCAAAACTTCCCTCCACCCAGATTTGAAAAAGTCTTGTTTCCTGATTGGTCCTCTGGTCAGGTGTTTGGTTCCCTGTGTTAACCCTTTACAGGTAAAAGAACATTAACCCTTAGCTATCTGTTTATGACATAGGCCAGAGTGGAAAACGTGAGCCTAGAGCTGGGGTGGGGGGAGAGGTCAGAAGATCTGAGTCTGGTCACCAGGTGAGCTGAGCTCTTCGTGCTTGTGAGCTGTAGCTGATGCCTGTGCTGGGTTTCCCTTTTGATGCCAGCTGGAGCCGCCCACGCAGCTGAGAGCAGGCTTTGGGCCTGCGTTCTGTTGGCTGTCTGGCACATTGGGTCAAATGTGATGTGGTTCTTGGTGTGTCTGGCTGGTGAGTTACTTCTGCATCTTTGTTCAGTTTCTGTGTAACCACCTGCTCCTGTCAGGCTTTACTGGGCTATTGTGTTACTGTCTTACAGCCCAAGACAGAGTCCTGTAGTCGTCACAGGAGCCTGGCGGTGACACTGTCGTCTCAAACATCCCAGTAGAGGATGCTCTAAACTTGTGGCTTCCTTTATCAGCCAGCTGAAAAGAGAAGGGCAGGTCTGTGCGAGCACCGTTCTCCTCTCAAAGGCTTTGCCAGATGCAGCAGCTTTGCTCTCAACCCTGCTGGGCGAGCAGCCTCTCTGGCCAGTGCAACATCCTCACCCACTGCTGTCTGAACGCAGGGGCCGTGCTGGGGCAGCTCTGCACTGGGAACAAATGGAATCAGAGAACCTCTTGAAAGGCCCTCAAGCTGCAGGGGAGAGATTTCTGTGCCTACGCTCTGCAGCACATCTCGTCTTGCTGCTGGAATAACAAAGCGAGATCCAGAGACTGAGTTTGCTCGAACGCAGTAATCAAACTCTCTCTCCGGTGCTGGCTGGCTGGCGCAATCCAGTGCACTCCACTGAAAGTGAATGCTGATGCCCTGAACGGGTTGAAGTGTAACTTTCATGCATCATTGCAGATTTTCCAAGGAGTCAGAGTAAAGCTTCTGTGAGGAGGAAAAATATTCATAGTTGTGTGTGAAGCTCGTTTAAATATTCCTTGTGTGCCTCACTCAGCCAGTGATCTGGCGCCCAAGTCAGTGCTGGCAATGGCATTGCAGGGTCGCAGTTGCTGGCTAGTCACCCCTGAGTCTGCCAGGAAGAAGCTGGTTCTAATGCAGGCGGCTTGTCTTTGTGGTAGAATGACGCTCTTGTCTAGTGCTGCCATGCGGCACAGAGTGCTAAATATCTTCAGTATCTTACAAACCATGAACGCTCCCCCTCTATGAAAAAGGGCATTCAGGCTCCCTGTTTCCTCAGGGCAATGACTGGGCAAAGGTTAGTGAGTTGGCATCAAGGCATGGAGCACCCCTTGGGCATTCTTGATTCTCAGTCCTTTATTGTACGCAAGGGGCTGGGCGCTCTGACCTGGTCCAGCAAAGCACTTAAGCAGGTGCTTGATTTTAAGCCTGTGCTTGCCTCATTGACTGGCTTAGTGGGACTACTTCGATTCATGGTATATACTCTACGTAGCACCTTCATCATGGCTGAGGACTCCATCGTGCCAGGTGTTGTAGAAACAGAACAGAAATGGCCCCTGCCCCAATGAGTGTAAAAGGGAGTACATCTGGTGTCTTACCCTTCCATCTCGGCCTGGATCCAAGGAGACAGTACTGGCCTGCATGGCATGCAGAGGCCTCTGCACCAGAGGCCTAACCCTTGGCACGGTTTTTGTAGTCATTGAGGCAGAGGAGGGCAAGGTAGCTTTGTGGATATTTATGGAGAGCTCCTCCCAAGCATGAGGGGCAGCATGGGAGAAAGGGCTTTTCCGTGGGTCAGGGCTGGAAGGCCCAGCACACTAGGGGGGCTGATGCCTAGAAATGGAGCTAAAAGCTAAACAACTGGGAACCAACAGTCAGGTGACTAGTTTGAAGAGACTTGGGATTGGTAATGTCCAAGGGTAGCTGGTTGTGGGTGCCCTCCCTGCAAATCGCCTGGTGAGTAGTGGTGGAAAGGAGGCTGTAGCTGTGTGAAGTACAGCTGCATCTTCCTATCTTCATCGTGCTAAAGCCCACACAGCTGCAGCTTGGGACAGAACAAGACCTGGCAGCCCATGAATACCCCACCCCCACGAGGTCCCTCCAGCTGAGACAACTTCCTCAGCCAGGATCCTTCAAATGCCATTTTCCTGAATCCCAGGAAAAGCACAACCAGTTTCTCCATGGCAGAGACTGGGCATCACTTCCCCTAGTGAACCAGGCCTCACTCTTTGCATGTCCATTTCCAGCTCTCCTCTGGCTGTGTCAGCGTTGCACTGGAAACCTGGGCTTCCGATTGTTGGACCAGGGGCTCCCAGCTGTGCGCATGCGTCCGTGCTGCACTAGGCAGCCCTTCTGCCTTGGGGCTGTGGCTTGAGCTACATTCACACTGCAGTAGGACGGGGCTTGGCCCAGAGTCACAGTGGCTCTGGCTCTGACCCTCTCCCCAGCAGGGCCCTAGGACTCTGGTTCTGAGAACTTGCTGACCTGAGTCAGATGGATTTGAGAGTGGATGGCAGAGGGGCTAGGGCTCAAATCAGTCAGTCTGGGCTGAGTGGGCAGTGTAGACGTACCCTGTGTGCCAGGGCAAGCTGGCTCCATGGAGCTTAGAAAAGGGAACTTTCAGGTAAGCACAGATCAATTTTCCTGTGCTGCAGCATGCCAGGGCCTCAGCTTTGTTACAGGGACTCTGGCAGCAGCATGTCCCAGGGTGGGAAGCATGTTCTTCCTTTAACTCACATGATGAATTTGGAGTGTTCGTGTTGGTGTTGGTGTTGGGTGTGTAAAAGGATATGAAGGCAGCAAGTGCAAGCCTCAGAATTCACCACTGTTCACACTGGCACTACTTAAAACGCCCGAACGGTGCTCATTTGGCAGAAGTCTCCTCCGCTGCAGTGCCCAGGGAAGCTGGAGGGCAGCCAAAGTGAGGAACAGAAGGGGTAGCTCTGCACCCGCTCCTGGAAATCCCATGTGAAGAGTCTGGGCGCTTCTCTGTGCTAACCTGAAATATCCCGATTTTTCCTGAAAATAGGAAGGCAGGACTTGAGAAAACTACATGGCTGACCCAAGGAGTAAACCAGCGTTTCTCCAACTTATGTACTGGTGACCCCTTTCACACAGCAAGCCTCTGAGTGTGACCCCCCCCACCCAATACATTAAAAATACTTTAAAAAAATATATTTTACACCATTATAAATGCTGGAGGTGAAGTGAGATGTGGGGTGGAGGCTGACAGCTCACAATCCCCCCGCCCCGCAATAACCTTGCAACCCCCTGAGGGGTCCCAACCCCCAGTTTGAGAACCCCGGGAGTAAAGAACCTGTGGGTGAGAACCTGTGCTGGCCTGGCCACTGCATCTTAAAAGGAAGGAGGAGGTTGTGGGCCATGGCTACTGTAGTAGCCAGTCAGTCTAGCTAGAGTGGTTAATTTAATGTTTTAAAAACAACACCCCTCTTTTCCTTCCTGTCTTTCCCCTGTTCTCTTTCCCGTCCTAGACCAGGGTATGCTTCTGCCACCTGCCTTGTGTGCATTCTCTCCTTTCTTCTCTGCCCACCCCTTGTGTATTTGTGTAGGAAATGTTACCAGACACCTACTGGTCAGACCTATTGATCAGTCAAAGACTGATACAAAAGATGAGGAGGATCCACTCTGGGTTGGGTTCTGCACAGAGCCCGAACATCAGGTCTCCTCTTTGCTTTCCAAATGGGCTAAGTTGAGACATCGGCCCCACTTCAGACTCTAAGTGGTAGTTATCAGGAGCCATTGCACCAAAATGGGGACTAAAGGTCTTAAATACAGGCCTTAAAGCACAAGAGCAGCCCAGTGAAAGCATCCTGTTGACTTGTGACAGCTGCAGACCTCTCCTACAGGCTACCCCTTCAGTGCTGGTGTTTCTGCTAATAAAGTGTTAAAAGGGAATTGCTCATGCACCAGGATGCTGGATGTTGCTCAAACAGCAGCATCTCAGCCCTCAGTCGAAAGCCTGTTGTTAACTTTAATGGTGTGTGTGAGAGAGATCTAAATGAGTAAATCTCTGTCTTGTAGCTCTGCAGCATTTCAGTGAGAGCATCCAGGAATACCTGGCGAACTTGGATAAAGCGCCTGACCCCACTGTAAGGAAAGACACCTTCTCCAGTGAGATCTTCAATGCCTACGATGTTCTCTTCAACGTCTGGCTGCAGAGCCGGGAGGCCAAGGTGCGGCTGTGCTGTTTGGTAGCTTGGTGTGGCTACGTCCCTGAGTGGGTTTCTCCCTTCTCGCTAAATCTCCACTGTCAGACTGGGCCTGCCACTGCCCATGCAGGGGTCTGTAGTCTGCCTTTCTCCCCATCCCACCCTAAAGACTCTGGTCTGCTGGCTGAGGGAGCGCCTGTCTTGCTCTCTAACGCCATGCAAGTGTTTGCCCTCTGGGACAGCTGTAGTTGTCACTCTGTCCCTGAGTTATGCAGCTTGGAGTGGGAGAGTCTTGTATGCACCCCTTGCTAGCATCAGGGTGTCAGCTGAGCCTAAGGGAGAGGAGGCAACATGCAAATCCTATCCGGGAAGAAACTGGGCATGCTCCATCTAGTTGGATGTGGGCGTGACGGAAGGTGGCCTGGCTACACCACCCACCCGCTCCCTCAGCACCTGATACCAGTGGTTCCTTTGACTGCACGGTGAGACCCAGCTCCCCTTGCCCTTGGGTTGGTGGAGCAGTGTGGGCAAACGTACACTGCCGCTGCGCCTTTCACTGGGTCCTCTGAGCAGGCTCGGTCCGTGTGGTGGCTAGTCTGGGACCGTCTCCCAGCACCAGAGGAGCACAAACCAACCCCTCTGACAGTCGTGCTGCTGTGGGGACAGTGTTGGAGCCAGCCTAGCAGCACGACCCTGACTCCAGGGCTCAGGCTGTCTGAGAGGTCTGACTCTTGCAGATTGTTTCTGTCCCTGCAGCTGAGATTCGCCGTTGTGAAGGCTCTTGGGCCCATGAGTCACCTGATGCCCAGCGAAAAACTCGAGGAGCAGCTACCGAGACTGGTGCCGGGAATTCTTGCTCTCTACAAGAAGCACGTGGAGGCCTTTTATGTGACCAAGGTAAATGGCTCAGCACGCTGCTCCAGTGGGACTGAGGGGCACCCTCTTGTGTGTCCCCGCAGCTACCTGTAATCCATGTATGTGTGTTCCTTAGATCATTGACCAAGGTGCTCCCAGGGGGTGGGGGTGGGACAGGAGAACATACTGCCTGTAAGATTGTCTCCCCGTGGCCGTGCACACACTCAGTACAAGCTGGGTGCCCCTCGAGGACCCACAGTCCTGTTGCTTCCTTTCCTGCTAGGCCCTTCTAGTCTGCCCAGCACATCAGACTGAGCTCCAGGCTTTGGCAGCAAAGGAGCAGTTCGAAGGCTCCTTTCGTACCACAGGCCGGGTCACATGCCCAGACCTATGTGTTGGGGCACGGTTACAAATCCTGCCTTGTCTGAACACTCTGGCTTGGCTGGAATCACGCTAGGGTTGGCACCACTGAGGCTGGTCAGTGTGGTATTGGCAGGTTCTGATACCTCTTTCACAAAGGCTGAACCTGCCATTGGCCAGGGCCCGGCTGCTGCTACCATGTGCCTCTTTGTCAGGGAGGGGCAAACTTATTGCTACTGACCCAGAGTATAGCAACCTCTCTGGTGGATTGGGAGTCCACTCCAGATGGCCTGGCAGGTGATGACCTCTCTACCACTCCTTCTGCCCCATGTCCTGCTCTGGTGCTGGGACCACTGTATTTCCTTCTGTCCTGGACTCCTCTTGCTCTGCTCGTTCTTGGCTCCCGCTGCCTGTAAGGGGAGGATGTCCAGTCGAGCCCCTCCAAGACAGAGTGCTGTTAGCAGAGAAGCAATGACCGGGTTGGTAGTCTGCCAACGTACATGGCTGGCTGCAGCAGCCAGTATGTGGAGATGCTGCTCTGTGGCAGGCTGCAGCAGGAGAATGGGGGAAGATGGATGAGTTCCAGAAACCTCCTTGGTGCTTTACCCACAGCAGCTGGATGATGATTGCACTTGGTTTTTCTACTACAGCCCCATCCCCTTAGCTCAGCGTGCACTGGGATAGTGTCTCCTGGGTTTGGATCCTGGTCATGGAGTCTCTCTGCTTCCTGATCACCAAGTCGTTACTCTTTCATTTCCAGCGGGGCGGCGGTTCCTTTTCCTCATGCTAATTGCAACATTCCAATGTCTCTTTCTGAGCAGAGCTTGTGCCAGATTCTTGAGGCTTCTGTCAACTTTGGCAGCCGCACTCTGGACACGCAGCTTGATGCCCTTCTAAGCACCCTGCATCCCCAGGTAAGGATCGAGATGGGTCAGCAGGGCTGGGAGACCTATTCTGGGGCTGGGTGCTGGTAAGCCCAGACGTTCATTAGAACTTCCTGAACGGTATCTCAGGAAATGGCACATGGGATCCAGAACCTGGGGCTGGAGTTCACATCCGAGTGCTGCAGCCACCTGCATCAAGCTGAGAACTGTGTGCATTAGGGACCTCTTACCCTAAACACTGCCCCATCTTGCAGAAGGAACTTCCCAGTCTAGAAGGCCTTCAGGCTCCAATTTGGAATGAGGCACGAGAAATATCTCCATTTAAACAGAGACCATATTTCTGTTTGAGGGCAGGGGCCAAGCCGGCCAGCCTGTGCACATTCCAGAAGGGGCAAGAGGTATTTGGAAGGAGCAGCTGCTGCTCCCAGCACAGTTCAGGGTGAGCTGCAGAGGAACATAGAGCATGTTTCTCTGCTAGAGAGACAGTTGGCTTGGTGCCTCCTAGCTGCCCTGAGCTGCTCCTGCCTCCTTCCCTGATGGCCCTTACCCTGGCAGGGGAGATGAGAAGCCAGTCCCTTGCTAGCAGGATCAGAAGCTGTTTGCTCTGCTGCCCCAGCTGTCCTGAACAAGGGTCACACCCCACTCTCAGTGAAGCAGTAAAGGCAGAATCCACAAACATGTGGAGAAAAGACAAACCCTTGAAAGGCTGAAGACTAGGCGTGAGCAACACCAAGTACTGCTAACAATCCTGGGAGCAAGATCGGCGTATCCTGGAGCATCTTATTCATGTGGGAGCCCTACAGGGGTGGTCTGGCACCAACTCTAGATTAATCCTGTAACTGTTAAGCACCAGTTGTCCATGGTTTCTCAGTAGCATATACAGGAACTGAGGTTTCACCTTCATCCTGGTAGGACAAGACTGTTGGGTCTGTCTTTTGTGTGTGGTGTGTTGGGACCTTTCTGGGTGAGATGCCAGGAGTCATGAATTGTTCTTTTGAGGCTGGAAAGGTGGGAGGTCCCTGGTGTCCCATGGTGGAGTCTGTAACTGGCAGGGAGTGTTCCTTGTTAGATGCACCTAGGGGTAGGTTTGCATTGCCTAGGATATCCAGACTACATACCTCTTGGACAGATGTCGTAGACTTGACTGAAGAGTCCAAGTGCTTCCTCACCAGCAACTAGTTTTCTATTGCAGGCTGCTGAATCAGCGTATTCCTATTGTAGCTTTTTAATGTCCTTGAGTATCTAATCTCTACAAACGCTCCCTCCCCTCCAAGCCCTTAGCACAGGGCAAACTATGGCCTGTGGGCTGGATCCAGCCCCTCGGGGCTTTCAGTCTAGCCTGTGGGATTGCCAGCCCCATGGTGCAGTGGGGCTAAGGCAGGCTCCCTGCCTGCCATGGCCCTGCGCCGCTCCGGGAAGCGGCTGGCACCATGTCCCTGGGGGAGTGGGGCAGGGGGCTCCCTGTGCTGCTCTCGCCTGCAGGCACCACCCCCACAGCTCCCATTGGCTGGGAGGGGGGAACCGCAGGCGAGGATGGCATGTGGCAGAGCCGTCTGCCCCACTGCACCTCGAGGAACCACTGCTGGAAATGCTGGCTGTTTCCGGGAGCAGCGCAAGCCCAGGGCAGGCAAGGAGCCTGCCTTAGCCCTGCTGCCACCCTGGTGCCACTTGTGGTAAGTGGGGCCGGGCCGGAGCCCACAGCTTGAACCCTTCCCACACCCCAACCCCCTGCCTTGAGCCCCCTCCTGCACCCCTCTTGCCTTGAGCTCCCTCCTGCACCCCAGCCCCCTGCCCTGAACTCCCTTCCGCACCCCAACCCCTTGCCCCAGCCCTACATTCATGGCCCTGCATGCAATTTCCCCACCCAGATGTGGCCCTCGGG
This sequence comes from Gopherus flavomarginatus, assembly GCF_025201925.1. Lineage (NCBI taxonomy): Eukaryota > Metazoa > Chordata > Testudines > Testudinidae > Gopherus > Gopherus flavomarginatus. The sequence goes on along the minus strand of NC_066618.1, from coordinate 301,069,580 downwards.
CCAAAAAGTTTGCCCACCCCTGCCTTAGCTGAAAATGGTGCTCTTGGGCGGCTTCAGCCGCACTCAGGTTGCGTAACCTGGAGTAGATCACAGGTGTCCAGCTCTCCCATGTGGAGTTATAGCCTATGGAACGTGCATGCCTTGGCATGCGGCCAAGCCACCACTTGAATCAGGTGCTAGGAGCAGGCCCTGATCTGTGCTGATGACCTGTCCCTAGGAGCAGCTACTCTGTTAATGCCGAGGTTGTTCGTGGCACCAGGTGTTTATAACTTTAAGGGGGGAAGCACTAAACCCTCTTCCATTCCTGTGCAGCCCACTTCAGTGTCTAGCACCTAGACTACGCCCCTCAGGACGTTGCCACTAAGTAAATGGTCCTGGGCTGCACTTTGCCAGTCCAAGGGCAGGGTGGCCGAGTTCTGTCTGACGCTGCCCCCATGTGTCATGGTCCTTTCTAAAAGCACAGACCCTGTTTCACTCTCTGGAGACTCGGCCCTAGAGCTAAATGATGTGGCCTGGAGAGAATGGCTTGAAATGAGCCAGGAGGGTGATGGGAGGTGCGTCCGAACTCCTGAAGGACAAGCGATGGCTGTGAAGCGGAGCCAGGTGCTCTGGAGAGGTCTGAGTCCGGTGACTTTCCGAACTAGCTGGAGGCATGTTTGTGCTGCCCTAATGGAGGCAGCTGTGCGGGGATAACCATGTGCAGAGTGCAGAACACCCTTTGTTTGAATTGCTTTTCTGCTCGAGCAAATGACTCTGGTGCTGCTGAGTGGATTGGCATGAGCCACGGGTCTCCAATGGGGTAATGCCGTCGTAGCGCTGGAAAGCGCATGTACAGCTCAGCTTTGAGGGAGGGTGAATCACGTGGGAAAGAACTGGGATTCTGGGTTTGAATCCAGCCACTTGCACAGACTTGCTCTAACTCTAGGCCTGGTCACTGGGTCAAAAGCAGAAACTTCGGTGAATCCCTAGAGCTGCTTCTATTTAGTTGTCGGAGGGGGTGCACTCAGCCTCCCCACATGGCCCCCCCATGATGTCCGGGGGCTGACTTGTGATTGTTCGTGGTACAACACTTTAGGGATTAAGCGCTCCTGGGATGTCCTGTTCCCCAGCCCGCTTCTGGCTATAGGTGCCTGAATCTTCAGGAGCTGAGGGATAACCCCCAACTCCCTGTTCCTCTTCAGCCTGGCCTGGGCTAGGTTGGGCCAGCCTATGGCTGCTGAATTCATTCGCCAAACCATACGAGGGGGAGGGAGTTGATCCCCTTGATCAGATGGCCTCTGTCTATGGGGTAGCACCCTTTTAAATCACGTTAATGTCTTTTTAAGCTAATACTTAATTTGTTTTCCTTTTAAGGCCTGGAAGATCAGGTGCCCTGGGCTCGCCATGGCTGGAGGATGGGCAGTACGCAAGGCATTGACGTGTGCTCCTCAGTGCCCTGCCTCCACCAGTGCTTTGTCCAGGCTCCCAGCTGGAGTTTGATATGAGCCCGTCACACTGATAAACAAATACTGTTAAAATGCTAAACCCCCACAGCTAACGCCAGCTGTGCTAAGGCACCTAAAACACCCGTTTTACCGGGTGTGCTAGTCAGACAGCAGGCACGTGACTGTAGCAGAGGAACTGAGGGTGGTGAGAACTGCGGGTAGAAAACAAAGTTAGATGATAAGGTAATGGATGCCAATCCTATGCAGACTGTATGCTACCGAAATAGTACTTTATATACAACTCTACATATACAATGATGGGGTCTAAATTAGCTGATGTGACTCAGGAAAGATCTTGGAGTCACTGTGGAGAGTTCTCTGGAAACATCCACTCACTGTGCAGCGGCAGTCAAAAAACAAACAGTGTTGGGCATCGTTGAGAAAGGGACAGATAGTAAAACAGAAAATATCATGTTGCGTCTATATAAATCCGTGGTCGCCCACAGCTTGAATACTGTGTGCAGATGTGGTCGCCTCGTCTCAGAAACGATGTATTGGAATTGGAAAAGGGATGGAGAAAGGCAACAAAAATGATATGGGGGAGATGGAAAAAGACTGGGACTCTTCAGCCTGGAAAAGAGAGGGCTAAGTGAGGATGTGGTAGAGGTCTATAGTGAATAAGGAAGTGTTTACTCCTTCTCATAACACAAGAATTAGGGGTCACCCAATGAAATTAATAGGCAGCAGGTTTAAAACAGAAGTATTTCTTCACACAGTGCACAGTCAACTTGTGGAAGTCGTTACCAGGGGATATTGTGAAGGCCAAAACTATAACAGGGTTTAAAAAAAGGACCTGTCCTCCAGGAACTTACCTAGTTCTGTCATAGACTTTATGGTCAGAAGGGGCCATTATGATCATCTAGTCTAACCACCTGCACAACCCAGGCCACAGAATCTCTCCCACCCACTCCTGTAATAAATCTGTAACCTGTGTCCGAGCCACTGAAGTCATCAAATTGTGATTTAAAGATTTCAAGGTGCAGAGAATTCTCCAGCCAGTGACCCGTGCCCCACGCTCTCAGTGGCTATTAGCCAGGCTGGGCAGGGATGGTGTCCCTAGCCTCTCTTTGCCAGAAGCTGGGAATGGGCGACTGCGATGGATCACTTGATGATTCCCTGTTCTGTTCATTCCCTCTGGGACACCTGGCACTGGCCAGTGTTGGAAGACTGGATACTGGGCTAGATAGACCATTGGTCTGACCGAGCTTGGCCTCTCACAAGAGCTTGTTCTCAGGATCAGAAGTGGAGAGTGGAGTCCCTGATTTTAACCAATATAGTTATGCAGTAGTGTCAGCCAAGAAGACCTGAACAGCCAGGATCTTTCTGGCACAAGTAGACAGTGAGCAGCTTGCTTCGGTGTGCCAGTAAGAAGTGTCCTGTCTGCAAGCTGGAGAGGGAGCAGATGGGGAGGGGTCCCCAGATAAACTGCATATTGGAGCAGCCTGCAAAGAGCAATTTTTAGTATTTAAAAGAAGGAAGTCTGCAATGACTTGCAAAGGAAATGGATCGTGCTCTGATTTTGTTAAACTACCCATGAAATGGAAACGTTTAGCAGCTCCAGAAACCCAAACCCACAAGCTAGCAGATCCCCTATGCCAAGGCCACTGCCCCCCCTTGCCCCCCAGCTTGTCCAGTGAGCTGTGTCTGTGGAACCAATGCACTCTGCTGGCACTGAATGACCGAAGAGTGCCAAGGTCTGTGCTAGCAGGTGCACGCAGCTTCTCCACGCTACTTCACAATGATCAAATGTTCAGTGTGCTCTGGGAGCATCACATGCAGCACATGGCATGGATTCCGGGACTGCTGGGCTCTTCCACTGGCCATGTCCAGCTGTTAGCGTGGGCTTGGTGCCTGCGAGCTGAACTCAAGTGGAAAGGCTTTGGGATAGGGGCTGAATGCCAGGTGCTGCCCAGCTCTCATTGATTGACTGACTGTTTCCCTCCCACAGATTTGTGCCCCGGTGGAGTCCTCCGTCCCCCTGAGTTTAAAAAACCACAATGAGGTCCTTCGATGCTTCACTGTCCTTGGTAAGGGCTGGGGGGGCTGAGGGGTGAAGGCCGAGTCCCCTATGGACTCTCGCTGTGACTTACCTCCTGCCTGTCTACGGCTCTGTGTGTGTGTGTGTGTGTGTGGGTTTGAATCTGCAGAAGTTCTCTGCCTCCCTGTGGAAGTGCCCGTCATAGCAACAGCACACTCTCGTGGTCAGCATTTGAGGGAAAGGGGTTTTCCTGACCGCCTCCAAGCCAGTCTCCTGGCATGTTCAGGAAGGCTTGAGCTCCACCTGGTGAGTGCACAGTTCTGAGATCTGGCTGTGTTCGGGGGGAGGCAGAAAACCAGTTTCTCACCTTGTCTGGGTGTCCAGTAGGGTTTGATAGACTTCAGTTCTGGGAGGGGAGTGGAGAAATGGGACAGAACGAATGACCAGATTCTTGTTCTGACTGTCCCACCTGGCTTCAGGCTTGGTGAAAGCAATTGCTCACGTCCTGTGTGGAGACCGTGCCAAAAGCAGGCAGGTTACCAGGCACCATTTGCTCTCTGGAGCTCCACACTTAGCTGAGGTGCTCGCTGAGATCTGGCCATTTAAAACTTGGCCTTGGACTGACTTGGCTTGAGTATGAAAGTTTGCTTGTGTGTCGTGCCTCAGGGATGCTGAGGATTCCAACCTCTGGTGAATTCATCGCTCTCCAAAGGCATCTGGTTTCACTGCTCTAGTTCCTAAGGGCCATTTAGCAGAGTTATGGCAGATGACTCTGCTGCCTCTTCACACAGACAGAGGCTAGTAATGCAGCATATGCCAGTTAGCCCTCTAGCTTAGCCGTGTACGCTGGAAGGGATAACGGGGACAGACTGGCTTTGTGTGGACCCTGGCAGTTTTGCTTAGAGCAGCAGATGGCAGCAGTCAGACTAGGTGGCAGGATTCCAGGGAGCCCCTCTGAGCAGAACTCCACGCTGACGTATAGCGCACAGGTTGTCTGCTCGCCTCTGGCTGAAGGCTCTGTGAAAGGACTGAGCTAGCTGAATTGTCTCTGGCTACTAGAGTCCTGCATAAAACAGCCCTGATGTGATCTCTAGCACTGCTGTAGCCCTGCCTCCTGTACGGACCGAGCCCTGTAGCCCCCAGGTCTGGCAAGCTTCTCTTTCGAATGATTCATACTTGAAAGGAAGCTTGTGGAATTGCCACTAAAGCAACAGTAGTTTCATTAGGATCCTGCTAGACTTCTGCCTAGTCACGGTCAGATGACTTCCCCCTATCGTTAGCACTTGTGCTTGAAAGCCTTACAGCTGAGCAGCACTTTCAACTGTCTTTATGCAAAGTAGCAACACTAGTTCTGAGAGGGCTCAAGTAGGTCTGATTCCTTTTTCTCGTATGACATGTTTGACTTACGCCTGTGCAGGTTCCCCTGGGGCTGAGCCTGAAACCAGCCAATGCATCCTTGACAAATGCAAGGTGTTGAATGTTGGAAGGCGTAACCTGACCTCCTCCTGCATGGTTCTGGGTGGTTTGGAAAGAGGAGGACGTGCGTGTCCACTTGTGGACAGCTCTGCTGAATGTTCAGCAAAGGTCGCGAAGATGCATTACCTGTCGGGGAGACATACCGAAAATACGGCAGAGGCATTGCACAAATCAGCAGGCCGCTTCCACTGGAGTATTGGCCACGTGAGCCAAGATAGCAGGAATAGAGGGTGTTTGAATGGCCTTTGAAGTGCAAACTGCAAAGCCACAGCCTTCAGTAGCAGAGGGGCCTGTCCCAGCATGCAGTGCACCAAATTGAGGAGAATACTCTTGGCTGATGCCCAGAGGCAGCACTGCCTCCTGGGCCCTGTAGCCTCTAGGCTGCCGGCCTATCAGACTAAGGTGACTGCCAGCCACATTTGGCCTGAGGCCTTCCTGCTGACTGCTCCTGAGCTCAGAATGTCCATAATGGTGGCCTTGTTCTTCTGCAGCCTGTACATTTCCTGATCGCTTGCTTGGCTTCCTACTCCCAAAGCTGGAGAGCCACAACGAGAGGATACGTGTGGGGACGCTGATCATCATGAGGCAAATTATCAACTGTGCCCGTAAGTAACACAGGGACCAGCTCCCTCCAGCAGCCCAGTTGTATCCATGCAGGGTGCCAGCGCCCAGGTGGGAATTCCTGCTCGGTGCTGGGCCATGTGCTTGGGTAGCTAGACCTGGGGGCTGGATTTAAGAGGACTGACATTCTGGCAGGCAGTCCCCGATTCCTTCGGGGCAAGAGGAGACCATGTAATCTAGTCCGGCCGGCTGCACAGCGCAGGCCAGAACTTTGTAGCACGTGTCTCTTAAACAAACACCCTTCACGGCCTTGTGCCCCAGACAAGCCCTTACGCCAACATCATGATATTTAGTATGGACTCTGCCGTAGAGCATCACAAAGCAGGAACCGTGGGGCCACCCTGCAGGACATGGCTTGGGATTTAAGCTCCATTCCTTACTCCCAGCCCATTGTGGGCAGACAGCACTGAGGAAATAGCATTCTCTTCCTCGGGGGGGTGGAGGGAGCCAGGAGTCCTTAGGCCTGGGAGCCCCCAGGCAGGTGAACAGCTTCCGAGTAATCTAGATGCTTCCTCTGAGCAGACCTGGCCTAGGATAATCGGCTACACAAAGCCTTTCCCTTAGAAGCCAAAATGCCTCAGGGCAACTCAACTCTTTATTGCTGTGTTAGCTAGCTGGGATCTCAGCTTCCACCACGTGGGACTGTTCTCCTGGTTTAGTTATGGCCGAGCGGACTCTGGTGCTGGATGGCAAGTCTGCTCTGGCCTCATCCATGCCCCTTCCCAAAGCCTAGGCATGTAACTGTCAGCAATTCCACCCAGACTAGCCAAGTGTTCGCCTGGACTTTCTGCTGGCACAATGAGAGTCCACTTCTGCTCAGTGTGAAGAACCTGAATGGAGGTTGCAGTGTGGCTTTTTATCCAGTTGCTTGTTAGGTGTAAAACTAGCTTCTTTCCCACTCAGTGGCCCTTCCAAGGGGGGAAGGAGAGAAGCACACATCTGGTCAGGGAGGAGGCCCTCTGGGGCCAGGCCCTGTGATCCTGTCAGTCTGGGTAGGGAGGTCAACGATGAGTGGCTGAGCCGTTGTTCTCTCTTCCAGCCTCTCAGATGGAGATTAAAAAGCCCTTTATTCTTTCTTCTATGAAACTTCCTCTGCAGGACAACAGTAATAAGGTAACTGGAAACTCCCTCTGATGTCCCTAACTCCCGGCTGGCCATGTGGTGAATGGGGCTTTTCGGGGCTTGGCCCCCTTCAAGGCCCAGCGGCGCTCTGCTCCTGGCTGCTCTGCACGTATCCCACGCTGTACCAGCGCAGCTCACCATGGGGCTCCCTCTCTGTCTGCCCCTTTTCTCATTCTAGCCCCTATGCCTGAACACTCCTGCTTGGCCCTTTGAGGTCACCTTCTGTCTTTTCGTCAGCTCCCTCCTCTGAGCACTCATGACTCCCCTGCTGACCTCGCCAGTGGGTTCCCCTTTTAGGGCTAACCCATGTGTAATTATGATAAGCCTCTCTCATGACCGGCTGTTCTGATCCTTGTCCTCTGTCCCTCTCCCTTTGTCAGTGCAGCAGAGAGCGGGGGTCTAGTTTAGACATCAGCTGGCCCCATCTCTCTCCAGCACTGGGCTGAGCTCTGGGTTTGAGAAGAGTTTCTGTAGCTAATCCCGGCTCAGCAGGGCGTGGTTCTCGCAAAGCACCAGGGTTTGGCTTTCAATCTAAATGCGTGGCCCAATAGAGCAGCGGCTGGTGCAGCCTCGAGAGGCTATTAAATCGCTTGTAAAGAATTCCCTCTGGGGCGCATGGCAGCCTAGCCCAGCCGCTGGCTTTTGTTCTTGTAGGCCCTTCCTCAACAGGTGAGCACCAGGGGTCCTGGTTGGGGCCATCTTGATTACTGATCCTTACCTCGGTGCCTAAAGAGACTGGGTGGAGGTCAAGGACGATTACTGCTAGTCCCCTCCTGCTCCAAGATTCTGGACTAGCTTACTGGCCTCTGCTTTGCTCAAGGGGCTGCCACTGTGGAGTTTACTGCTCACCCTCTATTCTGCGTTCCTCTAGGTGAAACGGGCCGTGGTGCAGGTGATCAGCGCGATGGCTCACCATGGCTATCTGGAACAGACAGGCGGGGAAGTCATGATCGAGTACATCGTCCACCAGTGTGCCCTTCCTCCTGACACGGTAAAACTGCCATGATGCAGCCAGTTCTTACAATTACAATGCCTTGTCCTTCTGGATCAGGGCATACAACTCACAGTGAGGACTGGCTCTGAGCCTTTGGGCTGTTCGCCTGGGTGAGCTCGGTTCTCTCTGGTCTCTTCGGTCTTTTCCCTCAGTCCCTTGCGCCCATGCTGCAGCATCTGCGTAACAATTGCTGGAACTTCCTCCCTCAGCGGCTCCTCCCTGACTCCTTCTGCAGGAAAAGGGAAGGGCAGGGGTGGGGGTCTTGGCACTGATTCTCCCCTCCCTCGCCCCCAGCCAAAAGCTGGGGGAAGCCTGAGCACCAGCTAAAATCGCAGGATTAGGCCATGCCTGCCTCTCATGGGCTTCCTGGGCCTAGTCATCTGGGCCCAAACTCTCAGGTGTCCAGGCTGGCTGGCTGCAGCCCCAAGGCATCGGTTGGAATGGGAAACGCTCGCATCTGCGAAAGCCCAAGGTGTCGAGTTGGGCACCCAAAATTCACAGATGCTTGAGAAGGCTGTACAGTCAGCGCTTCTTTTCCTGTCAGTAAAATGGGTGCACTCTGGCAGGAGGGCAGCCTGCAGCGCCTTCCAGAGACCAGCTGACTGATGTGCAAGGAGTCAAAATAGCATGGGGTGAGGAAGGCAGGAGCCTGTCGTGATCTCAGGATAGTGCTGCTGTCTGCTGAACATGCTGTGTTGGTGCATATGCAGTGGAGAGGGAGCTGGCCTCTGTCTCCTGGGCCCGATCACAGCTCTGTTCCTCTCTTAACCTGTGGTCTTGCTCCCTTCCAGCAGCCCAGGAAGCAGACGCCGGAAGCTGATGACTTGACTAGTGACAGCGTCCAGAACATCAGCATCAATACGCTCTTTCTCATCAGCACCACTGTCGACAGGATGGATGCGGTGAGTCTGCGGAGCACTGTAGCTCCCTGCCTGGGGCTCAGCTCAGTCGGAAGCCCGTACCACCTGCCTTACCAAGCATGTGAGTTGGGAATTGCCAGTGCGTTAATGCACTTGGTAAGAGCTGGCTGGGGATGCTGTTTGTTCTGCACAATCTGCCGTCAGGGTGCTGCAGTCCCAAAGCAGGGCGCAGATCTCCCTGCTCTCTCGTCAGAGAAGAGAACAAATCGGCTCTTCACTGAGCTGTTTGACAGTCAGAGTCCAGTTGCTCTTTCCTCTAAGCTGAGGGCATCTGGATTTCTAACTTCTGAACAAGGAACTGTCTCGGATGAGTTTATAAAGTGGTGGAAGATGAGGAAAGATGAGAAGGCCTTGATGTCCGTTAGCGTCCAGGTTCAGAGCAGGTGTACAAGGTGCCAGCCAACTCGAAGGGCTCTGTCCTTTTTGAAAAGAGCACTGGTGGCTCTGAGGAGGTGGATGTTCAGTTATTCCTCCACCTTTGATGCCATACAGTGCCCCTCAATGGAACCCTCCCCCCCTTCCCATTCAGCCAATCCCTGTGGCCCCCTGTTTCTCATGGGGCTATCCGAGTCCTCTCAGTTCAGTTCCTTTGGCAGGGATCTTCTCACACTCCTGTGTAAAGCACTAATGGTGCTAGACCAACATGAGTGACTTGTTCTCCACAGGTTCTCTGGCCGTATCTCTTGGAGTTTGTCACCCCTCTACAGTTTACCGGTGCCCTGACTCCCCTCTGCAGGAGCCTAATGCACTTGGCTATGAAGAAACAAGAGGAGGGAGAGAATGCCTTCCTCATCCACTACGACACGCATGGTTTGTATTGGCAGGTGCTCTCCTGGGCAGACTCTGTCTGCTTCCAACAGAGCTGCTAGTCTTGTGCTCAGGGTCTCGGTGAGCAAGTTTCCCATCTGACACTTGTTTTTGTATTTGTAGCAAACCTGCCATCGCCGTGTGCTCTAATGGCGAGGCTGCTGGTAAGTGAGCTTGGGGCTGGTCTGACTGGATTCTCTATGTGCTGAAAGAAGGTGGCATTTTCTTCCCTTGACGGGGTGGGAAGACTAGGCTGAGAATGGGCTGCCCTGGTACTAGTGCCCCCTGACTACCCTGCCCAGGGCATCAGGACCCAGGTGCCCCCAAGCCGGGGATGCTGTAAAAGCCTGGATAATCGTTCCTCTGGGCCTTACTGCTCCTGTGGTCTCTGTCCTCTGAGCTGGACTTGCTCTGATCCTGGGAGCAGCAGCCTGGTCCTTTCTCCTGGTGGAGTTCTCTGCAGTCTATCCGTCCTTCTATGAGCCAGGGGAAATGCTTTCAAAAACATCCTGTTTTCAGAAGTGACTTGGGCACGTGGGATTCCATGTGCCTAAATCACCTATGAAAACAGGACTTGGGCACTCTTGGAAATGTTACCCAGGAGCTTCTTAAAAACCAAGCCCCTCCACTCTTTGATATTGGAAACTTCCTGCCACGGCTCAGGAAATGGGATTTACCCTCATGTCCTTGGCAAAACCTCCTGTCTCCCCACTGTCAGCTGCATGCTTGGGTCCTGGCTGCTGGTGTTTCCGTGATGGCTAATGCAATAGCGCTGGGTTGGAGGAGGGGCATGAAGCTGTATTTAACCTCCACATCTTTCTGTTGCCTTCCAGTGTGTGTAGGAATTATATACACACCTGTGAATTCTCCTTCTGCCCCATTTCCCCCCAGATTGTCTCTTCACAGCCCTATTTAGGGGACGGACGGGGGACGGCTGCTCTGCGTCTGCTGAATGTATTGCACCGGAATATCCATCCCGTGCTGGGTGAGCTGTGGAATAAGAAGATTCCCCCCTTGGTAGAGCACTTGGAAGGTAAGGCATTAATGGGGCCACGAGTGAAAGATTCTTCTTCTGAGGCCTGCAATATCTAAAGGCTGCTGCTGCACTCGGATACTGCGAGAACGGGCAGCAGGCTGGAACTACTCAGCATTAAACTGTGCCTAGTCAACATGAAGGGGCCACGCAGATCACTCTAAGCAACGCACAAGCTGCTCCTGCTGGCTGTCTCCTGCCTCTGACAGCAGCTTCCAGGAGGCAGCCCTCCTGCCCTGTCACGCAGGGCTGGCTTGCAGTGCTGTGGTCCGGACAAGCCTGCCTTCAGGAGTCAGGAACCAGCCACACCTTGAAGCCTGTGGAGCTTGGAGGAGCAAAATCTAGATAACTGCAGAAGAGAAACACTTGGCCAATTAAGGCTACAGATCCTCTGATCCCTGCTGTTCCTGCAAGGCCAAGGCAGGGGAGGGAAGCCAGGATTATAGACTCATAGACTCTAGGACTGGAAGGGACCTCGAGAGGTCATCGAGTCCAGTCCCCTGCCCTCATGGCAGGACCAAATACTGTCTAGACCATCCCTAATAGACATTTATCAAACCTACTCTTAAATATCTCCAGAGATGGAGATTCCACAACTTCCTTAGGCAATCTATTCCAGTGTTTAACTACCCTGACAGTTAGGAACTTTTTCCTAATGTCCAACCTAAATCTCCCTTGCTGCAGTTTAAGCCCATTGCTTCTTGTTCTATCATTGGAGGCTAAGGTGAACAAGTTTTCTTCCTCCTCCTGATGACACCCTTTTAGATACCTGAAAACTGCTATCATGTCCCCTCTCAGTCTTCTCTTTTCCAAACTAAACAAACCCAATTCCTTCAGCCTTCCTTCATAGGTCATGTTCTCAAGACCTTTAATCATTCTTGTTGCTCTTCTCTGGACCCTCTCCAATTTCTCCACGTCTTTCTTGAATTGTGGTGCCCAGAACTGGACACAATACTCCAGTTGAGGCCTAACCAGCGCAGAGTAAAGCGGAAGAATGACTTCTCGTGTCTTGTTTACAACACACCTGTTAATGCATCCCAGAATCATGTTTGCTTTTTTGCAACAGTATCACACTGTTGACTCATATTAAGCTTGTGGTCCACTATGACCCCTAGATCTCTTTCTGCCATACTCCTTCCTAGAGAGTCTCTTCCCATTCTGTATGTGTGAAACTGATTGTTCCTTCCTAAGTGGAGCACTTTGCATTTATCTTTATTGAACTTCATCCTGTTTACCTCAGACCATTTCTCCAATTTGTCCAGATCATTTTGAATTTTGACCCTGTCCTCCAAAGCAGTTGCAATCCCTCCCAGTTTGGTATCGTCCGCAAACTTAATAAGCGTACTTTCTATGCCAACATCTAAATCGTTGATGAAGATATTGAACAGAACTGGTCCCAAAACAGAACCCTGCGGAACCCCACTTGTTATACCTTTCCAGCAGGATTGGGAGCCATTAACAACTACTCTCTGAGTACGGTTATCCAGCCAGTTATGCACCCACCTTATAGTAGCCCCATCTAAATTGTACTTTCCTAGCTTATCTATAAGAATATCATGCGAGACTGTATCAAATGCCTTACTAAAGTCTAGGTATATCACATCCACCGCTTCTCCCTTATCCACAAGGCTCGTTATCCTATCAAAGAACGCTATCAGATTAGTTTGACACGATTTGTTCTTTACAAATCCATGTTGGCTATTCCCTATCACCTTACCACCTTCCAAGTGTTTGCAGATGATTTCTTTGATTATCTGCTCCATTATCTTCCCTGGCACAGAAGTTAAACTAACTGGTCTGTAGTTTCCTGGGTTGTTTTAATTTCCCTTTTTATAGATGGGCACTATATTTACCCCCCTTCCAGTCTTCTGGAATCTCCCCCGTCTCCCATGATTTCCCAAAGATAATAGCTAGAGGCTCAGATACCTCTTCCATTAACTCCTTGAGTATTCTAGGATGCATTTCATCAGGCCCTGGTGACTTGCAGGCATCTAACTTTTCTAAGTAATTTTTTACTTGCTCTTTCCTTATTTTCTCTTCTAAACCTACCCTCTTCCCGTAAGCATTCACTATACTAGACATTCCTTCAAACTTCTCAGTGAAGACCGAAACAAAGAAGTCATTAAGCATCTCTGCCATTTCCAAGTCTCCCGTTACTGTTACCCCCTCCTCATTGAGCAGTGGGCCTACCCTGTCCTTAGTCTTCCTCTTGCTTCTAATGTAATGATAAAAAGTCTTCTTGTTTCCCTTTATTCCCATTGCTAGTTTGAGTTCATTTTGTGCCTTTACTTTTCTAATCTTGCCTCTGCATTCCTGTGTTATTTGCCTATATTCATCCTTCGTGATCTGACCTAGTTTCCATTTTTTATATGACGCCTTTTTATTTTGTAGGTCACGCAAGATCTCAAGGGTAAGCCAAGGTGGTCTTTTGCCACATTTTCTATCTTTCCTAACCATCGGAATAACTTGCTTTTGGGCCCTTAATAGCGTCCCTTTGAAAAACTGCCAACTTTCCTCAGTTGTTTTTCCCCTCAGTCTTAATTCCCATGGGACCTTGCCTATCAGCTCTCTGAGCTTACCAAAATCCGCCTTCCTGAAATCCATTGTCTCTATTCTGCTGTACTCCCTTCTACCCTTCCTTAGAATTGCAAATTCTATGATTTCATGATCACTTTCACCCAAGCTTCCTTCTACTTTCAAATTCTCAACAAGTTCCTCCCTATTTGTTAAAATCAAGTCTAGAACAGCTTCCCCCCAGTAGCTTTTTCAACTTTCTGAAATAAAAAGTTGTCTGCAATGCAGTCCAGGAACTTATTGGATAGTCTGTGCCCCGCGGTGTTATTTTCCCAACATATATCTGGATAGTTGAAGTCCCCCATCACCACCAAATCTTGGGCTTTGGATGATTTTGTTAATTGTTTGAAAAAGCCTCATCCACCTCTTCCGCCTGATTAGGTGGCCTGTAGTAGACTCCCAGCACGACATCACCTGTGTTTTTTACCCCTTTTAGCCTAACCCAGAGACTCTCCACCCTTCCATCTCCTATGTCCATCTCCACCTCAGTCCAAATGTGTACATTTTTAATATATAAGGCAACACCTCCTCCCTTTTTCCCCTGTCTATCCTTCCTGAGCAAACTATACCCATCCACACCAACATTCCAGTCGTGTGTATTATCCCACCAAGTTTCAGTAATGCCAATAATGTCATAGTTGTATTTATTTATTAGCACTTCCAGTTCTTCCTGCTTATTACCCATACTTCTTGCATTTGTATATAGGCATCTAAGATACTGGTTTGATTTTGCCTCCCAGCTTTGCCCTGACCCTCCTTCCTCTCTGCCATTATAGCCCGTGCTCCCTCCTGTTTCCAACCCATCTCCCAGGTCTTGTTCCCCACTTACCTGCGGGCTTTGCTCACCTGTCCCCGTCGAACCTAGTTTAAAGCCCTCCTTACTAGGTTAGCCAGTCTGTGCGCAAATAAGGCCTTTCCCCTCTTCGAAAGGTGAACGCCATCTGTTCCTAGCAGTCCTTCCTCAAATAGCATCCCATGGTCGAGGAAGCCAAAGCCCTCCTGGCGACACCATCTTCGCAGCCAGGCATTCACCTCCACGATGCATCTGTCTCTGCCCAGACCCCTACCTTCAACAGGAAGAATCGAAGAGAATACCACCTGCGCTCCAAACTCCTTAACCCGTACTCCCAGAGCCCTGTAGTCACTCTTGATCTGCTCAGCGTCACACCTCGCAGTATCATTTGTGCCCACATGGATGAGTAGCATGGGATAGTAGTCAGAAGGCCGGATAATCCTCGACAAAGCCTCTGTAACATCTCGGATACGGGCCCCTGGCCGGCAGCATACCTCCCGGGATGAACGGTCAGGGCAACAGATGGGTGTCTCCGTCCCCCTCAGCAGAGAGTCTCCAACCACCACTACCCTACGTTTCTTATCAGTGGTGGCAGCAGACCTCCCAGCCTTAGGGGTACGAGGCTTCACCCCCTTAACTGTTGGGGGTGATTTCTTCTCTCCTGTATCAAGAAGAGCATAATGGTTATCTTTTACCACAACAGGAGGGTTCGCAGCAGCGGTGGAGCACTGCCTGCTGCTAGAAGTAACCAGCTGGCTGTGTCCACCCTGAGCCTCCTCCTCCACTGGTGTGTCAGATACACCCTGAGGCATCTCCTCTTCCACTGGAGTGTCAGTAGCCCGTGTCTGTAGTTCAGCCCATGGTGTCAGTTGCTACCTTTTAACATGGCGCTGCAAACTCTTGTCTCCTTTCTTTGGCAGGAACGCTGCGTGCTGGGAACAATGTGCAGGCCATGCCTGTGTTAGTGATGCCCTCTCATGCAGTTTGGGTGTCACCCTGACACTCCTGATTGGATGCAGCCTTTATGTTGGCCACCCTAATGTGAAGGTGTGGCCTCCTGTGAGGCTTTGCATTCCTGCATTTAGCTAATCCTTCCACTCACATAATGACTGTGCTGGGTCAGACCAAAGGTCCATCTATCCCAGCATCCTGTCTACTGACAGTGGCCAATGCCAGGTGCCCCAGAGGGAATGAACAGAACAGGGAATCATCAAGTGACCCATCCCCTGTCGGCCATTCCCAGCTTCTGGCAAACAGAGGCAAGGGACGCTTCACTAGAAGTAGAAGGACTGAGATGATTTCACTGGGGTGGGGGCAGTGTGACCTGCCATTCCAAAAAGCGCAGAGGTTCTTTGGTGTAAGTTCACGTTCTTCGCAAGTTCTTCAGTTGGCACCTTGATTAAATGCCCGTTGTTGCTGCTCTAACTGATAACTGGACTCCATTGATGTCTCCCAAAATATTGCATTTAAACTGATTTAAATAAAAGGTAGCTGGGTTCCTCACCATGCTGCATTCATAGAGTTATAGAACTGGCAGGACCTCGAGAGGGCATCTCATCCAGCCCCCTGCCCTCATGGCAGGACCAAATATTTAGACCATCCCTGACAGGTGTTTAAGAGCAGGTTGGACAATCTCCAATGCTGGAGATTCCACAACCTCCCTGGGCAATTTATTCCAGTGCTTAACCACCCTGATAGGTAGGAAGTTTTTCCTAATGTCCAACCTATATCGCCCTTGCTGCAATTTAAGCCCATTGCTGCTTGTCCTGTCCACACACTGGCCTTGTTCCGAGAACTAGTAACTTGTCTGTTGCTGTGTTTGGAGCATTTGCCCTGCGATCCCCAGGAGATCCTGTTCTACCTGCTGCACTCTGGGATTTGTGGGGTCCTGATCTGAAACCAGCACACACGTGGTTTGGTTTTTCTTGTAGCAAACACGGAGAAATCCCTGTCCCCAAAGGAGTGGGAAGACAAACTGCTTTTGGTAAGAATGTTCAAAGGGGTGTAAGAGCCGGTACTGTTAATGGGGTGTGTTTGTGTGTGCATGCATGGGGGTGGGGGAGGTCGGGGGAGCACAGATGCAGGGGGGAGCACTTGGAGACCCTGTGTCCACTCATGAGGCCGTTGTGCCGCCGCTGAGGGTGTGTGCGGCAGAGGGAGCCGTGTGCAGAGGCACAGCCGTGTGCCAGGCTGTGGCCTGGAACCCAGAACTCTGCTCCCGCTCCGAGGCAGTTGTGTCCTCAGTCGCCCTTGACTGCTCTGAAGAGACATCTCTGGGGTCTCAGCTCGGACAGATGACGGGGCTCAGGTGAACATAGCTGCTGATGGGTGCAGACAGGGCCTAGTAGGGAAAGTACCTGACCGTTTCATCTCCAGGTTTACTGGCTGGCAGAGGGCACGAATCCCAGAACAACATGTGCACAGGGGATTGTTAAAGTTTAAAATAAGGCCTGGCGCAATCAAGGAACTCCTGCAGGGGTTCCTCCTGCTCCTGGGAAGAGGCAGCGCACGGTTCTCTGGGAAGAATCCTCCTCGGTCAGACTCATTCCAAGGAGCACCAGCGTTTGTGCTGAGAGCTGGAAGGAAAGAGCTGAGAGGCAGAGTAGAGTTAGCAGGTCTGGCCTCGGATAATGACAGTCACTAACCTCTGGGGCCCTGCCTCCTCCGGCACAGAGGAGCCTGTATGCGCCCCAGTGCTCTGAACGGTGCCTGCCGGGCGGGAGCCTCCACCACAGGATGTGTTTGAATTCAGACACTCAGAGCACTGAGCTTTCAAACAGAGGCTTAGACATGCCCAGCACTTGGGCAGGGGATGGCTGCACATGGCCCTCTCTTCTCGCACACCGTGATTCTCTGAATAGAAATCAGTTCTCTCCATTTCTTTCACCTGCAGTTCCTCCGGGAGACTCTGACGGCGATTTCTGACAACACCTGGATTTGTCAGTTCAGCACGGAAATGTGCAAGCAGCTGAACAACTACAACTGCTTTCCCTCCGAGAAGGTCTGTCGTCGTTTTCCTGGGCTTGTATCCCTGGGGAGGTGATGGGGGGTGCAGGGGCCGGGTGCTGTGGCATTCAGAGGGAAGCGTCTGCTCACAGCCAGGCCCAGCTGGAGGTGATGGGGAAGCTTGGGGCTGACCTTGGTCAGCTGAGGCATACTGCAGACGACTTGGATTCTAGGTGCCATTTGGAAGAAGTGGCGGTAGTGGTGTCACCAGAGGCGGCGCCCAGCGAAGCGCAGCTGTGAAGGGGGTTTGGGCCGCTGAGTTTACCACTTGCCCAACAGTTCAGTCGCTCTCGTTGTGGTGAATTGGCCCATGTTTGCGTGAGGCAGCCAGGGAGGAGTGGGTGGCTTTGGGGATCTTTTGGAGAAGAACGGAGCAGGATTTAGGGTCTGCCTCAGTGAGGGGTTGAGGGTCACCAAGGCTATGGGCCTCCAGGGCAGCGAAGAGCGCAAAGGGTGAGGGCTTGAGACAGAAATGACGTTCGACCCAGCTGTGGTGGGAGGAGAGGGGTGCAGAGACTGACTGAGTCTCCTGCATACGTGTGGTAGCTGGAGCCTAGAGCTGCCGAGTGGTGTCAGTGAATTGCAACAGTTCTCTCTGCAGTGGTACTCGAGTGCTGAAGCAGGTTTGACTGTTTGGCCTTTTCCAGAGCTCTGTGTGTACAGGCCCATCCCCCCAAGAGCAGCTGGCAGGCCGGCCTGGGTTAGAGCGTGACTGAGTGGGTAGACATGCCACGGGCTGGATGCAGTGATAACAGCTGGTTCTAGCATCTGAATGGTTGAGCTAAAAACTTAACTTGGTGCTTCCCTGCTGTAGCCTAAGCTGGCTGCTGCTTCTCTTATTGACTGACCCCTACCCTGCGATTCCATCCCTTCCTGCGCTGATGTATCCTGGGTTCTTGTGTCCTGTCGCATTGTCACTGTGCCGGGCCACATCCTGTCCTCCCCTTGTGCCTGTGAATGCTCCATTGGAGTCTCGGGTGCTGAGAGGGGTCAGATCGATGTGTGCACTTGGGCTGTACTGTCAATACGTGATCTCCTGTGCCGTGGCTTGGGTAGCTGGAAGCTAAGGGGAAGGCCATGGGTGATATCTACTCTCCTGAGGGCTCTGCTGCTGTGTTGGTTCCATGGGACACAATCTTCCTCTTCTTCTTGTCTTCCAGAACTTCCTGTATAAGTGCATTGGGACGGCTCTGGGGGTCTGTTCAAACAAGGATGTGGTGCAGAAGCACCTTCAAGAGCTACTTGAAACAGCCAGGTACCAGGAGGAAGCAGAAAGGGAGGTGAGCCAGCGTGTGGTCCAGCACCACTGTGCCCTCCAGTGAGAAGGGGCTTTCCCGCTACATGCCCGGCCTCCCTCTGCGTGTCGCACACCCACTGAATGACAAACCAGTGCAGGCTCCAGCCCTCTGCCCCCACCGGGACTTTTATAACTAGCGTATTCCACCTCTTCATGTCTCCCTCTGGGTTTGGCTCAAGCCTCAGTGGCCAGGCAGAGGTGGCCTGGAGATAAAGCTGCTTCCTGCCCTTTCCACAGCGCCGCACTAATGATCCCTGCTTAGCTCCTGGCCTTGTTTGAGACCCAAACCTGTCTCCCTACCCGCTCCAGCTAGTGTCTGGGCGGGAGCGGGGCTTTCCAGAAGCTGTTAGGAACAGACTGGCTCAGTACAGGGGCTCTGAGGAATGTGTGGTACTGCAGGAAGAGGGGGCTCCCAAGAGGTGTGCTGTGTGGGTCAGTCAGAGTAACACTGTAAACCATGTTAGCAGCCGGCTGCTAGATGTGCAGTGTTCCAGGTGAGAGAGGAAAGGAGCCCTCGGGTGCCTACCTCTGGTGCTCTTTCTTTCCTGGGAGTGATTTCCCTGCTGATTACATGGACTCCTTGAACTTTCCCTGTGCTGTCACCTGGGTGCAGGATTCTCTGTCATTAGCGTAAGCTGCCAGGTAGCATTACTGTGCACTGTTCCATGCATCCGGGGTGAATGTTACCCCTGCATCTAGTCATGTTTAGAGGCAACACAGATGTAAGTTAACAGTGACTGCCTTTGATCCAGAGCACACTCAGTTCCAGGAAGGGCCAGTTTTAATAACAGTTTCTGGAGTTTCAGCCCAACTTGCAAGCTGCAACCAGCTGAGTACGGTTTGAAAGGCTGTTAAACCACCAAGAGTTGGGTTTTGAACAGGCCAGTCAGGTTTGATGAATTAATAGTTCTCTCCCTATCCTCCAGGGACTTGCCTCTGGCTTTGGGATCTGTGCAATAAACCACCTGGATGAAACCCTGGCCAAGCTAGAAGACTTCGTCAAATCCGACATCTTCAAAAAATCAGTGGGTCTGTTCAGTATCTTCAAGGTAAAAGGGCCAAGTAATCTGGAGTGGGGCAGTGGGGGTAGGTGCTTCCAGAGCCCCGTCACGGTCCAATCTCAGCACCTGAGCAGCTGTTCTCACTCTGCTGCCCAGTCCCTGGGGCTCTCACAGGAATGTCGCTGGCCTCAGAGAGGAGCAGAGGGTTGGGAACTGGGACCTCCTATGAACTCTAGTCCCAGCCCTGCCTCTTCCTTGCTGGGAGGCCTTGGAGAAGCCACAACTTCAGTTTCTGCATCTGCCAAATAGGGAATCTCATGGGAGGTGGAGGATGGGTGGTGAATAACACCAGTGTGTTACCTGTTCAGAGTAGGGTGTGGGCCCTAGCCTCACACGTCCCCGGCGGGGGGGCGGGCGGGGGGTTGACTAGATCGTGCATAAGAGCTGGCAGCCAGAGCCTGCCCTCAAATGCATCTGCACTGTCCCTGTCTGAGTGGGAATCTGATGCCCAGGGACAAAGCCCTGGCTGGGATGATTTAGTTGGGAATTGGTCCTACTTTGAGCAGGGGGTTGGACTAGATACCTCCTGAGGTCCCTTCGATCCCTGCTATTATGATTCTATGTAACTTGTCCAGGGGCATACAGTGTGCAGAGTGGACTTGGCCTGGGCTTGTCCCCCTTAACAGACATTAACCAGACCTTGTCAAGTCCTGAGCAGTGTGGAGGCTACTGATGGAGGGCGACAGAATAGCCTCCTGCCCTCACCCCCACTATGCTTTGTGCACCTTGGACCCAAATCCAGGGCCCTTCACGCATGACAGACAGACCTAGGCTAGGGGTAAATCGTCTGATTTTGGCCAAAGAGGCACACAGCGTAATGGGGGTGAGGTTGGGGGAGGAACCTGTCTCAAGGCAGGAGGGCCGTGTGTCCTGGCCAAGCCGCTCTGCAGAGCCATGGAAGCTCCTCCACTCGTAAAGAGCAGCCTGTGAAGGGTTACTGCTCCTCCCGCTGGGAGGGGAGGGACTTGCACTGTTTTCACTCCAGGGGCCCAGCCCTCCAAGGTTACTCTGTGCTGACCCCTCTCTAGAACAGCGACTCTCCGGACCATCACCCCATCCTCCCTCATCCTTCAGTGAAACCTCTTGAGAAAGGAGCCCCTAGGAAACAAACCAGTCTGAGAACTGCCGCTTCAGATCATTGGCTCAGCCCACTCTGGCAAACCTAGAATTTGCACTTTTGGGAGGAAAGTAGATTGCTCTCCATGGAGTGACAGACATACCCACCTGTGGCAGGCTATCGGTGTGTGCCACCTAATGGCAGTCACCAGAAACTACAGCTGTCAAGTATCTATCTTGCGTGTAACAGCCGAGCAAAGTGAGGGCAGTACATGGCAGAGGTGTTAGCAAAGGAAGCCGGAGACTCGCTTTCTGGTTTGGTATGGGGTATGTGACATGTCTACAGCTGGAAAGAATTCTCTGGCTAACCCACCCTGCTGCCGGTAATTCTAGTGCCCAGAACCCAGACTCTCAAACAGCCGGTCTCTCTCACATGGATACTCTTAGGTCGGGTTCACGTGCTCTGCAGACTGGTGGCTATTTAGCATCAGTCCATTGATGACCCTGCAAAGGATGGTGCTGGAAGCAGGGTCTAGGGGCTGCCACAGAGCTCTCCTGGCCCATGTCTTATTAAAACCATGTTACTCCGGCAAAGGGATGTAAACGACATGGTAATGACATCTGTGGGAGAACTGCAAACAGCAGCATGGGCCAGAAACGAATACAAAGGGGACAGGAGTATCTGAGCCCCCCTCCCAGCGGGGAGGTCCCACCCTGGTGGCACGTGCAGACAGACTAGCCTGTAGGGACCAGTCCTGCCTTGTCGTGGAGATGGACTGGGTGGCCCAACAGGTCACTTCTTTCCTATTTCTCATCTCAGGACCGCAGCGATAACGAAGCGGAGAAGATAAAGAGCACCCTGATCTTGTGCTATGGCTACGTAGCTAGGTATGCCCCCAAAGAGCTCGTGCTGTCCAGAATCGAAGCCGACATTCTCAGGAACATCTTCCAGTACTTTAACACCAGGGTAGGTTGTTCGAATGTCCCCTGCACAGGGAGGAAGCAGCTGACTGGTGACCTGCCCATGTACGTTTGAATGAGTGAGAGCAGCCTAGTGGTGTGCAAATGCTGCATCTGAAAGGGCCCAGGCCAACTCGTGGATGGGCTCGTGCCGTGTCTTGGGAGGAAGCCGTTCGCTTCAGTGTTCGCAAACATCACTAACGTGTTTTTTTTCTTTTACTTGTTCAGGTTCTGGGAATAAAGGTAGAAACCAAGGTACAGTGTGAGGCATTAAATCTGACCTACTCTCTGCTCTGCCTGCCTGTCTCTGTCTCTCCGTTTGATCACTCTAGAGAGGAGACTAGTAGCTTCCTAAATACTAGTGCTTGTGACTGGGGTCTCCATGCCGTGCTTAGCAAGGAAGTCTGGCATCGGGGAGGAATGAGACCATCACAGGGCTGAACAGCAGAGTCCCCCTGTGCCCGAGTGCTTGTGCTGAGCGGCCGAGAGCCTGAAGCAGGATTCTGGTCTGGAAGAGACTAAAACGGCCCCCCCACGCTCTCCAGGTCAGCTGGCTGTAGTCACTGAAGTCTGCTTCTGCACAGTCAGCAGGAGGGAGCTGGGGTCCCTTCCTTGCTTTGTGTGCCACCAGCAGGGTTCCTCTGGCACAGGGTTACTGTGCAAACTCACTGAAAGCTACCGGGCTCATAGATGTCCTGGGCAGCCTCCTTTGCCTTCAGAACCTCTCTGGTGACTGCATGAAAAGGAGACACCCCAGCTTGGCTCTCAGATCCCAGGCAGTGTTGATGGGTCTGTCAGTTTTGTGTATTCAAATTGTGCATGTGCTGCAGAAACTAGAGAATAACCCAGAGCTCATTTGCCGCATTTCACAGCACCGTCACTCCTTAGACCTCGGTGTGCGTTTCTTCCCCACCCCAGCTCCTTTGAGCGGCACTGACATGCAATCAGCCTTCCCCCCATGCCTTGTGGGCATGTAACTAGTGGAAGCTTAATGACCAAGGTCTAGCCACAGTTCACAGCTTGGCTAAAAGTCCCAAACCACCCAGAACAGGCGTTCAGTGGCCAGACACCCAGGTCACTGTCTGGGGAGGGCAGCTGCACTCTGCTACTGTCAAAGACTGAAGAACAAAAACATGGCATTTGTCAGGCTCAAGTTAAAATGTCAAGCCAGAGCACCTCCTTCTGCAGACTCACTAATGTCTTTTCCTTCTGGTTTCTTGTTGGCACTAACCCCTTCTGTACCACAGCTTTCTGGGCACACTCTGAATGGTCGGGATGCTCACTGGCAAGCACGCTGCTGGCTCCACAGCCGTCTCCATAGGGTCCCCGGTGAAGGGTGGGTGCTAGGACGGTGCCTTCATTTGGGGAGCTGTGGCACTGTCTCAACTTGCACGTACCTTGGAGGAGAACCAGGCCGTAGTACTTGTTATCCCATGTCTGGGATCTAAAGGGATCAGGGCCCTCTAAATGAATCCCTGTGGCAGTCCCTTTATGGTGCTGTAAGGGATGATCTGCTGTTTTGTGGGGTGACTGGCAAAGCCACTGGCAATGTGAGGAACGTTCCCACCTGCCATGTGCCTGGGGGTTAGCGTGGCTGTTTTCAGCAGAGTATGTAGAAATGGACAGGGACGTGTTGTCTGCTGGTGAGGAGTGCGTCTCAGCCCTGCTGCTGGATAGCTCCATGCTATTTCCTCTGGGGGCTCTGAGGCCTGGTCCAAAATGCAGATTCCTGAGCTCTTCATTAAAAACACTGGGCTTAGGGCAAGCCTCCCTTTAAGGTGGCAGCTTCTGCACTCTGAATCTCCAGCACATGCACCTTGTCCTTGGGTGCCACTTCACCAGGTGGGAGATGCAAGGCGTCTCTTGGGACACACTGGCTGGGTGGAGAGTGCGTTTGGATCAGGAGATTGCTGGCTCGAAAGCCCTCGGGGACTGGGATGCTTGTTACTGAGGGGATGTCCATGCTACAGTGTCAGCACTGCTGCTGTGCCACTCTAGCAGCACTGTGTAGACGCTTCCTACACTGACAGGAGAGCCCTTCGGTCGATGTGGGTAGTCTGCCCACCACAGGTGGAAGTCAGGCCGACAGAAGAATCCTTTTGTCAACCTTGCCACAGCTACACCTAAAACGAAGTTGACCTAGGGATTGTTCTGAGAGCACTAAATCTTTCCAAGCACTGAGTGACGTCGTAGATGGACCTGAATTTTAGGTGTAGATCAGCTTCTGCGGCTGTAGCCTGGACGAGAAGCAGAGCTGGGAGCCCCCACCGGGACAACAGGAATAGAGGCAGGCGAGGAAAGAGCCGCTGTGCTCACCTTTTGAGGGGTGGCTGAGCCTGCCAGCCCAGTGCACCCCAGTCAGGGTATGGGGTAGATACACCTGGCCTTGGACCTGCACCTCACTGCTTGTCCTGCAATCTCTGCACTCAGGATTTGACGCTGAAGCTGTGCCTTATTCGGAGCATTTCCATGATCAGCCAGGCCATTTCTAACAGCGCGCAGTCCGACGCCTTCGTCTTCTCCCGCAAAGCAGAGCTCCTAGCTCAGATGCTGGTAAGAGAAAATTCTGGGCTGCTTCTCTTGAGAGCTAGGTCCTGACTGGGGGGCTGGGTTAGAGAGACAACTCTGCCTCGAGCCTGGGATTCTGGGGGGAGGTTCTTGGGTGTCTGTCCCTTTTCCCGGGGGCCAGGGAGGGAGTTAGTGCAGACTGGGAACAGGCATGTAGAGACTGGAAGTGGAGGATGGTCGCATGGTTTGCTGACAGTATCAAATGAGCGGGTGGGAAGGTGGTGTGGTGACTGTCGGGGTTCAGTGGTCTCCAGTGTGCGGATGTTGGCTCGGGACTGGGAAGGAAGGGTTCATGGCTGTTCTGTGGAGGTAGAGTTGTTCCAGGACCTTGCATGGCCTGTGTTCTGGGTCCAAATGTTTGTGGTCTCCTCAGGACAAGCTGCCTTTGAGAGGATGCTGAGTGCTGGATTTCTGCTAAACTCTCTCCCTTTGCATGCTAGGAGTTTATCAAAACAGAGCCACTGGATTTGCTGAGAACTCCTATTCGCCAGAGAGCCATGATCTCCTGCACATACCTGGTGTATCCTTTCTCTGTACTCCCACCTCTGTGGAAATAATGAGAAACCACCTGCCGAGGCAGCTTGAGCTGCTGTCTTGTGTGAGTGGTATGAAAACCATGTACAATCTGCAGTGCCTGCCCAGCGTGTGCGCCCACCCCAGGAATTTGGATCGAGACAGTCTTTGCAGAAAACTTCTAGCTAGTGCCCATACCCACCTCTGCTCCTCACCTGTGTTAACGAGCTTGCTAATAGCCCTCCATCTTGGTCTTATTGCTCAGGCTCTGCACTAAAATCTCGTCATGCAAAGTAGAAAGCCAAGGGCCTCACTCTTCGTTTTAAATTCTGCGAGAGAGAGAGCTTGTTTCTGAGCTAGAGTTAAAAATCCTGCAGCACATCACTGCTCCTGACACAGATATGGAGAATAGCTCTGCCATTGGCTACGCAGCTATGTCAGCAAGACGGCAAATTAAAACGCTTCCTATTGGCTGACGGGTGTGGAGCAGCTCCCTTTAGAGAACTGCATGTAGCTGCTCACTTGCACCCTTAACTCATTGGTCAGCATACTGGAGCCTCCACTTAATGAGCCTGACCACGTCGAACTGATTAATACCTGCCTGAGCAGTGTGCTGGCCCTTCCTCCACTGGACGTCCTGAAGGAAAGAGATGGGCACATGCCAGATGCCTTGCATAAGGAGGTAGAGAATTGAACTGCCAGTGGGCTGAGGTGGGACGGGAGCTGTCTGAGCTAATAGTCTGCGTGGTGCTTGGAGCCTGTTCTGGCAGAGCACCGATGGGATGCAGAGCTGGTGTTTGGCAGCCATGTCTGTTCTCAACGCTGTTCTTCAGGTGTTGCTAGTCACTGACCTCAGCTGGACTGGAACTAACAGTGGTGGAAAGCTGTGTGTGCCAGGCCAGTCCCATGAGCCACATCGTTCTTTGTCAGCGGTTTCTTTCCGGGGCAGCTGGGCACCGTGTGTCATACGGGCATCACTTCTCCTTCACTCAACCAGTGCAACGCCTGTTGGGGAAACCTGGCCCGTAAACACCTGCTCACAAAACACAAGGAGGAAAACCCTGATAAGCCTCCAAAAATTCTGTGTGTATAATACCACGTTCCCAGAGTCAAATCAGAACAATCCAGGCACCTGGAAAACTGGCCGTTTGGTGGAAAAGGAGTCTTTCCCTGAGCGTCCTTTGGAAGCCCCTAGGGCTGAAATGATGGGGTTTTGTTGGAAGATCTACGTATGGCTCAGCTGTAATAACAGCTTGGTTATTCGCCACCCAACCATTGCAGCATGCGGCTAAAGAGTAGTCCCTAAAGGTCTGTACTGCAGTTACAGGGCAGCTTTCACATGAACTGCAAAGCAGAAATTGAAGCCGTATCTCTGGGCTTGTCCTGTTAACCAGAGGTCAGGGGCAGGCAGCTCAAACCAGCTTTTAATAAAGCGCCTACAAACTTTTCCTCCAGAGTCTGAAACCCTCTCTGTTTTCTGGGATAACTTCTGTGAACCAGAATGCATCACATGGGGCCTGAAGATCCTCCTGGCACTTGTCACACTTGGAGACGTGCTAGTGAGTCAGGAAGTAGTGGATTTCGGAAAGGGGAGGGGTTTTAAAGCCTAGCAAACGTCGGTGCTGCCTGTCCCAACCCCCGGGTAGCAGGTGCCATGCAGTCTAAGCTGGAGCCATTCCCTGCTGAGAGTTCCAACCCGCAGGGTCACTAGACCATGTGGCCAAGCAGATCCAGTTATGAGAGGCCTCGCTTGCTGGGCCTTGCATCTTGTGCGCTGCACCTTTGTACCCAAGAGGAAGGCTGCTGCTGCTGCTCCATGTTATGCCAGTTACTGCAGCAAGCTGCTAGCCCAGGCTTCATGCAAACCTCAGTGCCCTTCTGTAGCCTGACCGACTGCACTGGGACAGATCTGAGCGGTCAGCTGGACAATAACATCGTGCCTTTTCCTCCTTCTAGACACTCTACCACGACACCATCAGTGCCCTTAAGGGCTTGCTGAAGAGCATACTGCAGAAGGACCTGACTCCCCGTGGACTGCAGAGCATGTTTGAGGTGGGTGGCACCAGGGTCTTGGGGGTGGGAGGAAGAGTAGGAGCGCTCCTGGCTACCAACTAGCTGGCTGCACGCCACCCTAATGCTGAGCAAATGGAAGAAGATGTTGAGGGTTTCTGGTCCACTTCTCTCAACTTTGTTTTCTGGTATTTGAGGCCTAGAGCAAGGTGCCCATCTCTCAGCCACCTCTAGTACTCTGCCCACACAATGGCTAGCTGGGCTGCCTGTGTCTGCTGAGCCCCACACAGCAGCACCCCTAGTCTCAGTGTCCCGTACTCTCCTTGTTCAACAGACTAGACTGGGAGTTCAGCTGGGCCGTCTGTGGACCAAAGGACACGTGGTGTAGATAGATGGGGAGTGGCAGCATCTGCCCTTGGCAGACTTGGTCCTGGGAGTTCCCTGAACCCAGAGTTGAGAATTGGCCCATCCTCAGACTGCAGTGATCTTCCTGAGCATAACTGCGTCCCCTGCCTTGGTGTCACTCTGACCCAGATAGGCCCCAGCATGCGATGCTCTGTAGAAGCCATAGCCCGTGGGCTGTGCCATATGACTCCACGGTCTCTGAGGGCTCGGGACCAGCCTTCAGCCACCTCTGAATTCTTGTCTTGGGGTCTGTCTCTGCAGCATCTAGGCCCGTGGATCCGGTCAAGCAAAGAGCACGAACGTGAGCGAGCGGTGGAAGTCAGCGCCGTGCTGCTGGAGTTCTACCGGGACACACTGAATGTCAGTGTAAGTAAATGCAGCGTAAGGACATGCCCATCCCCCAAGTAATGGGGACCCTGCACCACCTGGCTCACAATGGGGGTGCGGCGAGTGGGAAACTCAATCCCCTGCTTCCTGCTCGGCCTGTTGCACTGGTCCATAGAACTGTAGGACTGGCAGGGACCTCCAGAGGTCATCTAGTCCAGTCCCCTGCACTCATGGCAGGACTAAGTATTGTCTAGACCATCCCTGACAGGTGTTTGTCCAACCTGCTCTTAAACATCTCCAAGGATGGAGATTCCACAACCTCCCTGGGCAATTTATTCCAGTGCTTAAACCACCCTGACAGTTAGGAAGTTTTTCCTAATGTCCAACCTAAACCTCCCTTGCGGCAATTAAGCCCACTGCTTCTTGTCCTAACCTTCGAGGTTAAGGGGAATAGCTCTTCTCCTTGTAATAACCTTTTATGTACTTCAGAACTGTTATGTCCCCTTCAGTCGTCTCTTCTCCAGCCTAAACAAAACCAATTTTTTCTAGGCCATGTTTTCTAGCCTATATAGATATATAAAATCTCCAATTTGTCCACATCTTTCTTGAAATGTGACACCCAGAACTGGACACAATACTCCAGTTGAGGTCTAATCAGTATGGAGTAGAGCGGAATTACTACTCGTGTCTTGCTTACAATACTCCTGCTAATACATCCCAGGATGATGTTCGTTTGTTGTTGGGTTGCTTTTTAAAAAAAATTTATTATTTCCAACAGTGTTACACTGATTCATATATTTGGCTTGTGATCCACTATGACCCCCAAAAAGCAGCAAAGAGTCCTGTGGCACCTTAGAGACTGACAGATGTATTGGAGCATGAGCTTTCGTGGGTGAATACCCACTTCGTCGGATGGATCTGTCTAAGTGGGTATTCACCCACGAAAGCTCATGCTCCAATCCGTCTGTTAGTCTATAAGGTGCCACAGGACTCTTTGCTACTTTGACAGATCCAGACTAACACAGCTCCCCCTCTGATATATGACCCCCAGATCCCTTTCCGCAGCACTCCTTCCTAGGCAGTCATTTCCTATTTTGTATGTGTGCAACTGATTGCTGCTTCCTAACTGGAGCACTTTGCATTTGTCGTTATTGGATTTCATCCTACTGACTTCAGACCATTTCTCCAGTCTGTCCAGGTCATTTTGAATGTTAAGCCTATCCTCCAAAGCACTCGCAACCCCTCCCAGCTTGGGTATCGCCCACTGACTTTATAAGTGAACTCTCTGTGCCATTAGCTAAATCACTGATGAAGATATTGAACAGAACTGGGCCCAGAGCTGATCCCTTGGTACCTCCTGACCTGTTCCACTTGCCCTGCTAATGCTGCATACCAAGGACATGCCGTTCATTAACACCCATATGTGTGTTTCCCTCTCTCCTGCTCAGACCGTGGTGCCCTTTTATAACCTGGGGCTGCTGGTTGCACTGTTCTCCCCCCGGTGTTCAGACTCCCTTGCCAGCATTCGCCTGCGTGCTGTGGACTGCGCCTACTATCTACTCTGCATACAGCTGTGTTATGAAGGTAAACGAAAGGGATGAGGAGGGGGAGGCAGCGTCACTGCCTAGGACAGTCTGCACCAGCCAGTGCTGAGGGAGCCCTGTAGCCTGGCAGACAGCGGGGAGGGAAATCCCCCTTCCACTGCTACTGCCTGGTACCCGGGAGTGCCTGGAAACCAGATGCTGATGCAGAAAATCTTTCTGTGGAAAAATGCATTTTTTTGTCCGCTCCATGAAAGTGTTTTTGTCTTGAGCTGTACAAACAGAACTAGCACCGCTGGGCCCTGGTCTGTGACTGGCACTGAGCAGCACAGATCGTGTCATATCTGTGGTCCTGGCGTTGAGGAGGAAGCTCTACCCAGGAGAGGGCGCTCCTCCACTTGGAAGGCGTCCGTGGAGCTGTGGGACGCAGCAGAGGAAAAGCAGACTATACACAACATAAGGGAGGCTGGTGGGGCTGCAGACATGACTAGACCACAGAGCTGGGAGTTCAGACTCTGGGTTTAGTCCTGGCTTGCGGGGGGCTATTTGGAGTGAGTCGCTTCACCTTTCTAGCCCCGCTTTCAGATGGGGAAGATAGTGTGCCAACTCCCGGGGGAGGGCAGGCAGCCAAGAGGCATAATGATCCAGTCTTGGGACCTCCGACCATGTCAGAGGTGCTGTGTTGGTGCCAGGTATAAAGCACGTGGGGAAGTCACACCTGAGGAGCAGTTCTGCTAAGTGTGCTGCTTGTCTCGCATGTAGGATTCGCCCACAATTACAGAGATGAGATGGTTGAGAGGCTGAAAGACCTGAAGAACGGGCTGGAAGATCCTGACTTCACCATTCTCTTCAATACCTGCTACAACATTGCCATGGTAAGGCTGAGAGCCCTGCGCACGCCACTGGATCCTGGTTTCTTCAGGGTAAATCCCCTGTTCTGGGGCCGGAGCCCACAAAGGCTCCAGTCCCCCTGTCTGTGATCTGGAAACTGCTGTGCCCTGAAGTCTGCTCTTCCCAGCCTGGGGTATTGGTGGCGCACGTAGGGTTTGGATGATGGTGAGAGGGAGCAGGTCAGAGAGCCTGGAGCACTTGGTGACAGAAGTGCTCTAAACAGTAGTGTCTATACCAGGCCATGGCACGTAAGGGGGTTTGCTGTTGAGCCCTGTGACTGCCTTTGGGCACCTGTTTTGTAAACTGTCCATGTGTCATGTGGGAACCCCTAGCTTCCTTCCAGCCTGCCCCTCGTTCCGAACTCCTCACCCTCACCTCTGTGTGGATAAGCAAAATGCCTCCTGCTGGGAAGTAGCAGGAAAGTGGCAGCTGTCCCGCAGTGCCCCAGAGCTGTCCGTGCCTTGGGGGATCCTGAAAGAGGGTCTGCTGTGCTGTCCTTGGAGTGACCTTTCCTCTACCAGTGTGACTCGAAACCAGTTGCTGTGGCAGCTCTTGATAATGGCTGTGAATGTAGTAGCAAGGGAGTTGTGAGCTCTCAAGGTCCTTGTACCATACCTGGCCTGGGAGCACAGGTGCCCGTTGCAGGGTGGAGAAGCTGCCCCAGCGGGTGAGGTGAACAGAACTCTCAGGCAGTGTGAGCACTGACGTGTTGGGGTTCTGCATCTTAGTCCATCTCACACCTTTTCCCAAAGAGCACAATTACCTTTACAGTTACAGACTTTAAGGTCTGAAGGGACCATTATGATCATCTAGTCTGACCTCCTGCACAACACAGGCCACAGAATCTCACCCACCCATTCCTGTATCGACCCCCTAACCCAGTAGTCCCCCAACCTTTTTCGTCTGGCACCATGGAGGACTGTGGCGGTGGATGAGCATCCTCCAAAATACCGCCGACAAGCGGCGTCATCCAGAGGCGTTGCCGCCAAATTTCGGCGGATGCTCGTTCGCCGGCCAGTATGCAGGCGCACTTAGACGCCCCGGCAGGCGCCATGGTGCCTGCAGGCACCATATTGGGGACCCCTGCCTTAACGTATGTCTGAGGTATTGAAGTCCTCAAATCATGGTTTAAAGTCTTCAAGGTGCAGAGAATCCTCCAGCCAGTGACCCGTGCCCCATGCTGCAGAGGAAAGTGAAAAACCTCCAGGACCTCTGCCAATCTGCCCTGGAGGAAAATTCCTTCCCGACCCCAAATATGGTGATCAGCTAAAGCTTGAGCATGTGGGCAAGACTCACCAGCCAGCACCCAGGAAAGAATTCTCTGTAGTAACTCAGATCCCACCCCGTCTAACATCCCATCCCAGACCATTGGGCATATTTACCTGCTAATAATCAAAGATCAATTAATTGCCAAAATTAGGCTATCCCATCATACCATCCCCTCCATAAACTTATCAAGCTTAGTCTTGAAGCCAGATATGTCTTTTCCCCCATTGCTCCCCTTGGAAGGCTGTTCCAGAACTTCACTCCTCTGATGGTTAGAAACCTTCATCTAATTTCAAGTCTAAACTCCCTGATGGCCAGTTTATATCCATTTGTTCTTGTGTCCACATTGGTACTAAGCTTAAATAATTCCTCTCCCTCCCTGATATTTATCCCTCTGATATATATAGAGAGAGCAATCATAACTCCCCTCAGCCTTCGTTTGCTTAGGCCGAACAAGCCAAGCCCTGAGTCTCCTCTCTAAGGTACGTTTTCCATTCCTCGGATCATCCTAGTAGCCCATCTCTGAACCTGTTCCAGTTTGAATTCATCCCTCCTGAACATGGGAGACTAGAACGGCACACAGTATTCCAGATGAGGTCTCACCAGTGCTGTCAGGGTTCCCTGCCCACTCTGAACTCTGGGGTACAGATGTGGAGACCTGCATGAGACAGCCTCTAAGCTTATATTCTACCAGCTTAGATTAAAAACTTTCCCAAGGCACAAATTCCTTTCCTTGTTCTTAAACGATATCACTGCCACCACCAAGTGATTTAAACAAACATTCAGGGAGGGGCCACTTGGAGCCCTATCCCTCCCCCTCCAATACCCTCCCCGCAAGCCCCTTCACCCCTTTCCTGGGGAGGCTTGAGAATAATCTACCAAGCGATTGGTTAACAAGGTGAGCACAGACCAGACCCTTGGGTTTTTAGGACACTAAAAACCAATCAGGTTCTTAAAAGAAGAACTTTATTATTTTTAAAAAAACAAGTAAAAAAAGCACGTCTGTAAAATCAGAATGGAAGGTAATTTTACAGGGTAATAAGATTTAAAATGGAGGATTCCCCTCTAGGCTCAATTTTAAAGTTACAAAACAGGAATAAGCCTCCCTCTGGGATAGAGAGAATTCACAAGCTAAAACAAAAGATAATAGGAAGGAAATGTGTTGGATTACTTACAATTTCTGTAATTTTAGATGTATCATTTCAGGAGCTGGATTACCTGCTTGGCCCCTCTCTTCGTCTCAAGAGGGAACGCACACAAGAGCACAAAAAAACCCTTCTCTTCTCCCTCCTTCCCCTCCCCCCCAAGATTTGAAAGTATCTTCTTTCCCCATTGGTCCTTCTGGTCAGGTGCCAGCTAGGTTAATTGAATTGATTAACCCCTTCCAGGTAAGTGATTCTGTACCTCTGGCCAAGAACGATTTTATAGTACAGCACACACAAAGGTTGTTACCCTTCCCTTTTATATTTATGACAAGTGCCTTGTATAACGGTACTAACACCTCCTTAGCTCTACTGGAAAGGCCTCACCTGATGCATCTCAAGACCACATTAGCTTTTTTAATGGCCATATCACATTGGCGGCTCGTAGTCATCCTGGGATCAATCGATACTCCGAGGTCCTTCTCCTCCTTTGTTACTTCCAACTGATGCGTCCCCAGTTTATAAGAGAAATTCTTATTAACCCCTAAATGCATGATCTTGTAGTTTTCACTATTAAATTTCATCCTATTACTATTACTCCAGTTTACAAGGTCATCCAGATCTTCCTGTAGGATATCCCGGTCCTTCTCTGTGTTAGCAATACTTCCCAGCTTTGTGTCATCCACAAACTTTATTAGCACATTCCCACTTTTTGTGCCAAGGTCAGTAATAAAAAGATTGGTCCCAAAACCGATCCCTGAGGAACTCCACTAGTAACATCCCTCCAGCCTGACAGTTCACCCTTCAGTACGACCCGCTGGAGTTTCCCATTTAACCAATTCCTTATCCACCTTTCAGTTTTCATATTGATCCCCATCTTTTCCAATTTAGCTAAATATTCCCCATGTGGAATCGTATCAAATGCCTTACTGAAATCGAGGTAAATTAGATCCACTGTGTTTCCTTTATCTAAAAAATCTTTTACCTTCCCAAAGAAGGCGATCAGGTTGGTTTGGCACGATCTACATTTTGTAAAACCATGTTGTAATTTGTCCCAATTACCATTGACCTCAATGTCCTTCTCTACTTTCTCCTTCAAAATTTTTTCCAAGACCTTACATACTTCAGATGTCAAACTGACAGGCCTGTAGTTACCCAGATCTTTTTTTTTCCTCTTAAAAATAGGAACTATGTTAGCAATTCTCCAGTCGTACGGTACAACCCCTGAGTTTACTGATTCATTAAAAATTCTTGCTAATGGGCTTGCAATTTCATGCGCCAGTTCCTGTAATATTCTTGGATGAAGATTATCTGGGCCCCCCAGTTTAGTCCCATTAAGCTGTTCGAGTTTGGCTTCTGCCTTGGATATGGTAATATCTACCTCCATATCCTTGTTCCCATTTGTCATCCTACCGTTATCCCTAAGCTCCTCATTAAAGACTGAGGCAAAGTATTTGTTTAGATATTGGGCCATGCCTAGATTATCCTTAACCTCCACTCCATCCTCAGTGTTTAGCGGTCCCACTTCTTCTTTCTTTGTTTTCTTATTTATATGGCTATAGAACCTTTTACTATTGGTTTTAATTCCCTTTGCCAAGGTCCAACTCTGCATGGCTTTTGGCCTTTCTCACTTTATCCCTACATGTTCTGACCTCAATAAAGTAGCTTTCCTTGCTAATCCCTCCCATCTTCCACTCCTTGTAGGTTTTCTGCTTTTTCTTACTCACCTCTCTGGGGATATGTCTACACTACGGGATTATTCCGATTTTACAGAAACCGTTTTTTAAAACAGATTGTATAAAGTCAAGTACACGCGGCCATACTAAGCACATGAATTCAGCGGTGTGCGTCCGTGTACCAAGGATAGTGTTGATTTCCAGAGCGTTGCACTGTGGGTAGCTATCCCATAGTTCCCGCAGTCTCCATCGCCCCTTGGAATTCTGGGTTGAGATCCCAGTGCCTGATGGGGCAAAAAACTTTGTCGTAGGTGTTTCTGGGTACAACCTCACCCCTCCCTCCGTGAAAGCAGCAGACAACCGTTTTGCACCTTTTTTCCTGGGTGAACTGTGCAAACACTATAGCACAGCAAGCATGGACCCTGCTCAGCTCAAGACAGCAATCATGGACGTTGTAAACACCTCGCGCATTATCGTGCAGTTTATGCTGAACCAGGACCTGCAAAACCAGGCGAGGAGGGGGCGGCTACGGCAGCGCGGCGACGAGAGCGATGAGGACATGGACACAGAATTCTCTCAAACTGCGGGCCCCTGCTCTTTGGAGATCCTGCTGGTAATGGGGCGGGTTGTAGCCATTGAACGCCGATTTTGGGCCCAGGAAACAAGCACAGACTGGTGAGACCGCATAGTTCTGCAGGTTTGGGATGATTCCCAGTGGCTGCGAAACTTTTGCATGCATAAGGGCACTTTCATGGAACTTTGAGACTTACTTTCCCCTGCCCTGAAACGCCAGAATACCAAGACGAGAGCAGCCCTCACAGTTGAGAAGCGAGTGGCAATAGCCCTCTGGAAGCTTGCAACGCCAGACAGCTATCGGTCAGTCGGTAATCAGTTTGGAGTGGGCAAATCTACTGTGGGGGCTGCTGTGATGCAAGTAGCTAAAGCAATCATTAAGCTGCTGCTACGAAAGGTTGTGACTCTGGGAAGTGTGCAAGTCATAGTGGATGGCTTTGCTGCAATGGGATTCCCTAACTGTGGTGGGGTGATAGATGGAACCCATATCCCTATCTTGGCAGCAGAGCACCAGGGCACCCACTACATAAACCGCAAGGGGTACTTTTCAATGGTGCTGCAAGCACTGGTGGATCACAAGGGACGTTTCACCAACATCTATGGTGGGATGGCCAGGAAGAGTTCATAACGCTCGCGTCTTCAGGAACACTAGTCTGTTTAAACAGCTGCAGCAAGGGACTTACTTCCCAGACCAGAAAATAACGGGGATGTTGAAATGCCTGTTGTTATCCTGGGGGTCCCAGCCTACCCTTTGATGCCATGGCTCATGAAGCCATACACAGGCAGCCTGGACAGTGGTCAGGAGCTGTTCAACTACAGGCTGAGGAAGTGCAGGATGGTGGTAGAATGTGCGTTTGGCCGTTTAAAGGCGCGCTGGCACACATTACTGACTTGCTCAGACCTCAGCCAAACCAATGTCCCCTTTGTTATTGCTGCTTGCTGTGTGCTCCACAATCTCTGTGAGAGTAAGGGGGAGACCTTTATGGCGGGGTGGGAGGCTGAGGCAAATCACCTGGCCGCTGATTATGCACAGCCAGACACCAGGGCGATTAGAAGAGAACACCGGGAAGCGGTGCACATCAGAGAAGCTTTGAAAATGAGTTTCATCACAGGCCAGGGTACGGTGTGACTGCTGTGGTTATTTCCCCTTGATGAACCCGCCTTCCCCTTGATTGACTCATTCCCTGTAAGCAACCCACCCTCCCTCTTCGATTACAAGCTTGCTTAAGGAAATAGTCACTATCGTTTAAAAATCATGTATTCTTTATTAATTCATTGTAAAAAGAGGAAGAGAACTGACAAGATAGCCCAGGTGTGGTTTGGGAGGAGGATAGGAGGGAAGGAAAAGGCCGCTAAAAATATTTCAAAGTAATGACAGCCTTTTGTTTGGGCTGTCCACGGGAGTGGAGTGGGCTGGTGCACGGAGCATCCCCCCACGCGTTCACCCAGACATGTAAGAGGAGGATATGGAACATGGTGAGGGTGGTTACACAGGGGCTGCAGCGGCACTCTGTGATCCTGCTGCTGTTCCTGAAGCTCCGCCAGATGCCGGAGCAGGTCAGTTTGATCACGCAGCAGCCCCAGCGTTGCATCCCGCCACCGCTGATCTTTCTGCTGCCACTTCTCATCTCGAGTGTCCCTCCTGTCCTCACGTTCATTGGCATCTTTCCTGTAATTTGATACCACGTCCTTCCACTCATTCAGATGAGCTCTTTCATTGCGGGTCACTTCCATGATTTCCGAGAACATTCCATCTCGCGTCTTTTTTTTTTTTTTCCCGCCACCTTATCTGAGATAGCCTTCTGGATGGAGTAGGGAGGCTTGAAAAATTTGCAGGTGCATGAGGGAGGGGAAAAAGGGAGAGAAGTATTTAAAAATATGTTTTACAGAACAATGCTTATACTCTCACGGTGAACAACACTATTCACCTTACATAGCACATGTGATTTCACTACAAGGTCGCATTTTGCATCTTAATATTGAGTGCCTGCGACTCTGGTGTTAGAGATCTCACAGACGCAGGTCCAGGCAGCAGAATTCAGCTTGCATGCGGCCATGGTAAGCCATTGTCTTTCGGCTTCTGTAGCCTTCATATACACAGTGCCCTCCTTTCCCAAATACCAAGCAAATCCCATTCAGTGCTGCTGCTTTCCTGTTAACATGCGGCAGCAGAAACCACCCCCCCATCGAATTCTCTGGGATGATCGCTTTACCCCTCCCCCCACCGCATGGCTGGTATCATGGAAGATCACTGCTAGCCAAACACGAAAAAGCTCAGCGCCAATCACCCTGCCCACCCCTCCCCCCCCGGCCGCTTGGCTACCTGCAAGGAAGGATTTCTTTTAAGCCACAGGGAAACAGCATAGTAGGAATGGCCATCTCTGTCCCCTTAATTAAATCCCTGAATTTCAACCAGGTTACCATGAACGATATCACTCTCCTGAGGATAACACAGCGAGATAAAGAACGGATGTTGCTTGAATGCCAGCAAACACCGGGACCATACGCGACTAGGCTTTGTCATGCAATGATACCAGATTACTTGCTACATGCATGGCGTGGTCAAGTGTCCTACCCTGTAGGACGGAATAAAGATGCCCTGCCCAGAACCTTCTGCAAAGGCTTTTGGAGTACCTCCAGGAGCACTTCATGGAGATGTCCCTGGAGGATTTCCGTTTCATCCGCAGACATGTTAACAGACTTTTCCAATAAATGTACTGGCTGCAAATGCATCCCAAGTCCTCAGGGCAAATTAATAATCTAAAAACTGCTTGCTTTTAAACCATGTTTTATATTTACAAAGGTACACTCACCAGAGGTCCCTTCCATGGCTTCATTGTGTGGGACAGTGGGTTGGGAGGGCTGGGAGGGTAATTCCGTCAGGGTGAGAAAAAGCTCCTGGCTGTTGGGGAGAACAGAGTGGTGTGTGCTGTCTGCAAGCTCGTCCTCTTCTTCCTCCTCCTCATCTTCCTCGTCCACAGAATCCTCAGGCATGGCTGCGATTACCACCCCCACCTCAGACTCCACGGACAGGGGTGGGGAACTGGTGGTGGACCCCCCAGAATTGCATGCAGCTCAGCGTAGAAGCGGCATGTTTTCGGCCCTGCCCCGGACCTTCTATTTGCTTCTTTGGTTTTCTGGTAGGCTTGTCTGAGGTCCTTAACTTTCACACGGCACTGTACTGAGTCCCTGGCGTGGTCTCTCCATCATGGCCTTGGAAATTTTTTTCAAATGTGTTTTTCATTTCGTCTTTTGGAACGGAGTTCTGTTAGCACGGATCCTCTCCCCATACAGCGATCAGGTCCAGTACCTCCCGTGCGGTCCATGCCTGGAGCTCTTTTTCAGTTCTCAGGAGACTGCATTGTTACCTGTGCTGATGAGCTCTGCGTGGTCACCTGTGCTGGTGAGCTCTCCACGCTGGCCAAACAGGAAATGAAATTCAAAAGTTCGCGGGGCTTTTCCTGTCTACCTGGCCAATGCATCCAAGTTCAGATGGCTTTCCAGAGCAGTCACAATGGTGCACTGTGGGATACCGCCCAGAGGCCAATACCATCAATTTGCGGCCACACTAACCCTAATCCGACATGGCATTACCGATTTCAGCGCTACTCCTCTTGTCGGGGAGGAGTACAGAAACCGGTTTAAAGAGCCCTTTATATTGATATAAAGGGCCTCGTTGTGTGGACGAGTGTAGGGTTAAATTGGTTTAACGCTGCTAAATTCAGTTTAAACACGTAGTATAGACCAGGCCTGAGACGCTTGCTCATCCAGCTTGGTCTACAACTCCTGCCTATGAATTTTTTTCCCCCTTTCTTGGGATGCAGGCTCCTTATACTTTCTGCAACTTTGACTTGAAGTAATTCCAGGCCTCCTCTGCCTTTAGGTCCACAAGTTCTTCAGTCCAATCCATTTCCCTAACTAATTTCCTTAATTTTTTAAAGTTAGCCCTTTTAAGATCAAAAACCCTAGTCCCAGATCTACTTTTGTTTATCCTTCCATTTAGTTTGAACTGAATTAGCGCATGACCGCTCGAACCAAGGTTGTCCCCTACAACCATTGTGACGTTACTGATATAAACTGAGACCATATAGAACATGGTTTGCAACCAAGGTCCTGTAGTGGCACCAAATCCTATGTAAAGGGGGTCATATAAGGTGTGTAAGACCAAGTTATGAGTTACTGGCTATGATTATGCTGTCTGTATCATTATATAGTTGAAGTTATAAGTATTGGCTGTATACTGTCTGTATTTCAAATTGGTGCTGCAGTTCTGGGAAACACCCCAGACAAGTTGGTGTTAGCTCTGCTTAGCCTGCTTGATGGCCCATTAAGGGCCATCAGCTACACAACTGACCCATTGAGAGAAGGCAGATACGCCTTGTGACTCAGCAAAGTGCAGGGACTTGCCCATGTGACTCCAAACTCCATTTTGCTGTAATTTTCCACAGTAAGAACAAAGAAGTGTTCTTACACAGGGAAGTGCCTATATAAGGCTGATGCCTCATCTCCATCTTGTCTTCAATCCTGCTTCTTACCTCTGGAGGGACTTTGCTACAAACTGAAGCTCTGAACAAAGGACTGAATGACCCATCCCAGTGGGGGATGTTCTCCAGAGACTTGATTTGAACCTGCAGTTTACTCCATCACTGTTACAAGCCTGAACTAAGAACTTTGCCATTACTGTATGTAATTGATTCCATTTAACCAATTCTAGCTCTCATCTCTATCTTTTTTTCCTTTTATGAATGAACCTTTAGATTTTAGATTCTAAAGGATTGGCAACAGCGTGATTTGTGGGTAAGATCTGATGTGTATATTGACCTGGGTCTGGGGCTTGGTCCTTTGGGATCGAGAGAACCTTTTTCTTTTACTGGGGTGTTGGTTTTCATAACCATTCATCCCCAGGACTGGTGGCACTGGTGGTGATACTGGGAGACTGGAGTGTCTAAGGAAATTGCTTGTGTGACTTGTGGTTAGCCAGTGGGGTGAAACTGAAGTCATTTTTGTTTGGCTGGTTTGGTTTGCCTTAGAGGTGGAAAAACCCCAGCCTTGGGCTGTGACTGCCCTGTTTTGAGCAATTGGTCCCGACTTGGCTCTCTCAGTTGGATCCCACCAGAACCGCATTGTCACAATCATTTCTTCTATGAGGTCCTCACTACTCACCAAAACCAAATCTAAAATGACATCCCCTCTTGTTGGTTCTTCAACTGCCTAGCAAAGGAATCCATCAGCTGTCGCATCCAGAAAAATCTGAGCCCTATTATTATTAGTATCACTTGTCCTCCAGTCTATATTCGGGAAGCTATTCTCCCATGATCACACAATTCCCATTAGTGTTTACTTCATTAAAAACATTAAAGAGGTCTCTATCCATATCCAAATCAGATCCCGGCGGTCTGTAGCACACCCCAAGCACTATCTCAGGGGAGGCTCTAGTAGCTTTCTTTCCCAGTGTGGTTTTTGCCCAGACAGACTGTCTTATCCATTCCATCACTTCTTATTTCTTTACAGTTCACCTCATCATTGACATACAGTGCTACTCCATCACCTTTGCCTTTATTACTGTCTTTCCTAAACAGCACATAGCCTTCAATACCTGTACTCCAGTCATGACTACTATTCCACCATGTTTCTGTTATCCCTATAATAGCTGGTTACACTTCCTGCACCAGTAGCTCTAGTTCCTCCATTTTGTTACCTAGGCTCCTCGCATTGGTGTGCAAACATCGTAATTTTTTTTGTTTGGCTTCTCTCACATTCTTCACCCGATTAGGCCCAGACGTTCTGCCGCAGTATCACCTATTAGACTGGTATCTACACTACCCTTCCTCATGTCCATTCTCCTACCCACGGCTGTATCCTTTCTTACTTTGTTTTCTTCCCTCTCAATGTTAAAATCCAGTGTAGAGACTACCTGGGCATCTTCCGGGCCATCTCCTCCGAATTCCTAGTTTAAAGCTCTCTTAATCAGTTGTGCCAGCCTCCATCCTAGAAATCTGTTTCTCTCCCTACTCAGATGAAGTCCATCCCGCGAGAACAGTCCTCTGTCCATGAATGCCTCCCAGTGGCCATACATCCCAAAGCTCTCCTTATAGCACCATTGCCTGAGCCATCTGTTGATCATCCTAATCTTGTCACACCTTTGTTGCCCTTCTCTGGGAACAGGCAGAATCCCACTGGAGATCACCTGAGCCTCGATTTCCTTAAGAGTCTTCCCCAGCCTGGCATAGTCTCCCTTGATATGTTCCAGCAAGAATCTAGCCGTTTCATTTGTTCCCCCATGAAGGACAATCAGCGGATTCTTTCCTGCTCCCGTTAGGATCCTCTTCAGCCTCAGGTCCACATCCCGTATCGTAGCACCAGCAGACAGCACACCCTTCTGTTCTCCGGATCAGCCCTAGTTACAGGCCTGTCTTCTTCCCAGTAAGGAGTCCCCAATCACGTAGACCTGCCTTTTCCTGGTGACGATGTGATTCTCCGGTCTGTTCCCTCTGGCCGCAAGTCCTCTCGATTTCTATTCACCCTTGCAATCCTCTGCAGCCCATCCCGTATCCTCCTGGGGCTCATGTTTGGTGTTGTCACCATTCATTCTTTTCTTCTTCAGCCACCACCTGCTGTGCCCCTTCTTTATTTTCCAACTCCACAAACCTGTTCCTGAGCACTCTTTCTCCTTCACTAGCCCGTCTCTTCCTCTGCCGGGTTCTCTTAGTCACATCCTTCCACCATCCACTTTCCTCACCCAGGAGTCCCCCTCAGAGCTCTTTGGTCCTGCTTCCATCTGCAAGTCTGAGCTTTTCCCTTCAGCCTCCTCACGTCTTTGCTCCATCATCCGCTCGAGCCCCCTTCTGAACTCAGCCAGAGCTTCCACCTGCATCTCCAGTCCTCAGATCTTCTCTTCCATCAGCTCCAGCAGGCGGCACTTCATGCAGACGGAACCCTTTTCAGGTTCCCCTTCCAGGATCATGTCCATGCCACAGCTCCCACATCCAGTCATCTTCATTGTGTCTTCCACTGCTTGGGTCACTGCCACTGCTGCCTCTGTATCTCATAGGCTTCCTACCTAAATCCTGTAAGTACGGGAAACACAAACCAAACCACCACCACCCACAGCAGAACAAACCCCAACGAGCACCACAACACTGCCAGACCCCAGCACACTCCCTTCATTAGCCTGTCTGTTCCTCTGCCTGGTTCTCCAGTCTTCCCCCACACACACACCCCCCAACTCCCCTGTTGACAGCTCTGTTTACTGGCTCCTGTGCAGCTACAAGGCTCTTCAGCTTGGACATGCTAGTCTGGGGTAAATGTGAGGGATGCAGCTGGGGCCACGTCTCTCCCAGTAGCACGGCTTCCACAGCCCCTCACCAGCCCAATGGCATACATCAGGTTCTTAGTGCCGCATTTGAGTGTGGCATGGACAGTTCTAAATGCCCAGTCTTGCCTCAGTTTCACTTTGTAAAGTGACCAGTTCTAATGGAATGAAAGCCCTGGACATGGAAGTCCTTGGCTTAGTCACCGAGCAGCAAACTCCAGGATAGAGGTAACGTCCATGCTGCCCAATGCAGTCCCTTCTCCTTGCCAGGAGCAAGCAGCTCGTGAGGGTCAGCCCAGCGCTGCTCTGAGATTGTACCTCTGGCTGGCTGTCTCTGAGCTCGGCTAAGTTAGAATGTCAGTTCCTTGGCTGAGAAAAGGAGGAGCCGTTCCTCAATCTCACACCATAGAGCGAAGAGAGGGTGGCACTCATCCCCCAGGTCACACCGTGGTTGGGCCAGTCTTGATTTTTAAAGCACTCTGAGATCCCCGTGGTAGAGGCCTGGAGCTGTGAGCCTGTTCTTTCAGCTGGACAGCTGTAATCCATGGCACCCCCAGGTGTTCCTGTGGGGTCTTTTCCCTCGGTCAGTAGGGAACCAGGCCCGCAGTGTGAGGTTGGGGCTGCCGTCTTTCAGCTGAGGAGATATCAAACCAGGGTCCTGAGCCTTCCCAGTCACTCTCTATTCTGAGACCCTTTCTATGGCATGTGAACGACTGTATTCTGGCCAAATTCCAACTCCTTACATTCTGCCTCCTTGTACAGTAGCCAGGTGTAAGGTTCTTTCTGCTGGCTGTGAGTTATGCAGCACTGCTGTGGGTGTTGCTGGGTCTCGCCCCAGATGTGGCTGCATTTCAGTGACCTTTTGTTTAAGTGCATTGGGTTAAAGATGCTAGAATCCCCAGCATGTTAAATTTAACCTCTCCTCCTCCCTTCTCCTTTACTAGGTGATTGGGAAGCGCCTCCCCCCTGACCAGCTGATGAGCCTTCTGCTCATGATGTTTGAAGGGCTGGCAGATCCCGATCAGAACTGCTCTCGAGCTGCTGCTGTCATGATCAACGCCATCCTGAAAGAGCGTGGAGGGGTGTTACTGGAGAAGGTAAAGCCTAGGGTCTCCCCCTGGCCTGTGCTTTGGACTCCAGGGTCAGGGGAACCTTCTGAAGTGAGCTGGCTCTTGAGAGATTCTGCTGCGCTGGGCTCTCCCCTGCTGCCGGATCTGAGCAGGGCACTGGTCCCCCCCAGTTTGAGCAGTCCCCCTCTGGGGAAGGGCTTGGTGTCTGGGTGCTACTGCTGGACGAAGGGTGAAGTCAGGTTCTGGAATATGCTTGGCAGGGCAGGAACTCGGCATGTTCGTGCAATGGCTAATGGGACAATGGGGCACCTGTTTGGGGTGGGTTCTGAGTTCCTGGGTGACATGCCATGGTCCTGCCTTGAAAGCTGTAAATATGGTGGCAGCAGGACAAGGCCGCAGAGCACCATCACTGCTGCTCTTCAGTCACAGGGCATCGCTTAGCGTCCTAGTCTCTGCGCCCACCCCTCCTTCGGCTGACCTCAGGCTGATGCTCCCCAGCCTTCTGGCCAAGTGACTCTGGAACAGGAGCTGCAGGCCTGGAACTGGTGTCGCCTGCTGGTGAGTGTAGGGAAGCTGCCACCTGCCGGGCCTACTCCAGGGGTTTATCGGCCATTCTAGCTTCCGGTGCTTTACCAGGGCTGGGACTCCCTGTGGGATCCTTGGGCGCCCTTCTGGGCAGGAGGGCTGGAAGCTCAGGGTCATGAGAGATTCTAGATGAGAAGCTTTTTTCTGCCTTTTGGGCCAAGCCTTTTCTTCCTCTTTTCCCCCTTCTTGGAAAAAGCAGTTCTCTCTCTCTCTCTCTCTCTCTCTCTCTCCACTTCTTGGGCGTTCCTCTGCCTTAGAGTGGCTGCAAAAGTCCTGTTCTCTATCTGTTAGACTCTATCCTGCTTGGGGCTGCTCCCGTTTGCATGGTTCACCTCTTGGTCAGATCTGTCCAGCCCAGCTTCTGAATTCCAAACTAGTGCTAAGCCTCTGAGTCCAGGGCCAAAACCGGAGCACAGCTGGGGAGAGAGCACCCTGCTGCTCTGCACTTCCTGTCTGCAGTGTGCTGCCAGGCCCGCTCGTGCGTGACCATCCTGTTTGACTGCATCGTGTGGTTTGCTCCCGCCATTCAGCCTGCAGGCACCTTTCCAGGAGCTTGACGTTTGACTGGTCGATGTGGTTAATGTACGTCGCTGCCAGGCTGTCTGTGGGCACTGGGCTCTATGCCGAGGGTGTGGTTCAGGACTGAGCTTTCATCCTGTCTCTCTGGGAGCTGCTCGAGGCCTGGGGGTGCTTGGGATGGCTGGGGAGTCATGTTCCTGGGCTTCAGTTGCAGCCCCCTAATCCTTCTGGCCAGAGAATTGCTGCTGGACATGGTGAAGGGAAACCAGGCCTGGGGGGTTCGTGCATAGAGCACTGCAGGGACTTCTGGCTAACGTTGGTCTCTGCTGCCTTTTCCCTTCCTCGGGACCCCAGAAAGCGAAGATCACTGCCCCAGATCACTGCAGGCCCCCAGCATGGCAGGACGTGTTAGCTGGCTAAGCTACAACCTCCATCGCTGACAGCCTGCCTGGAGGGCAGGGACTGTCCTGCTGGGCCCTTGCCCTGGGTCTGAGCAGTGAACCAGGCAGTGTGCTGGGAACCTGTCCCAGGTCCTCTCCACATGCTGTCTTAGCATCATAGAATATCAGGGTTGGACGGGATCTTAGGAAGTCATCTAGTCCCACCCCGTGCTCAAAGCAGGGCCAACCCCAACTAAATCATC
Source organism: Gopherus flavomarginatus (assembly GCF_025201925.1). NCBI lineage: Eukaryota > Metazoa > Chordata > Testudines > Testudinidae > Gopherus > Gopherus flavomarginatus. The sequence continues at coordinate 301,025,357 of NC_066618.1, read as the reverse complement.
CCAGCCAGGGCTTTGTCAAGCCGGGCCTTAAAAACTTCTAAGGAAGGAGATTCCACCGCCTCCCTAGGGAACCCATTCCAGTGCTTCACCACCCTCCTAGTGAAAAAGTTTCTCCTAATATCCAACCTAAACCTCCCCTACTGCAACTTGAGACCATTGCTCCTTGTTCTGTCATCTGATACCACTGAGAACAGTCTAGATCCATCCTCTTTGGAACCCTCTTTCAGGTAGTTGAAAGCAGCTGTCAAATCCCCCCTCATTCTTTTCTTCTGCAGACTAAACAATCCCAGTTCCCTCAGCCTCTCCTCACAAGTCATGTGCTCCAGCCCCCTAATCATTTTTGTTGCCCTCCGCTGGACTCTTTCCAATTTTTCCACATCCTTCTTGTAGTGTGAGGCCCAAAACTGGACACACTACTCCAGATGAGGCCTCACCAATGTCGAATAGAGGGGAATGATCATGTCCCTCGATCTGCTGGCAATGCCCCTGCTTATACAGCCCAAAATGCTGTTAGCCTTCTTGGCAACAAGGGCACACTGCTGACTCCTATCCAGCTTCTCGTCCACTGTAACCTCTAAGTCCTTTTCTGCAGAACTGCTGCCTGGCCATTCAGTCCCTAGTCTGTAGCAGTGCATGGGATTCTTCCGTCCTAAGTGCAGGACTCTGCACTTGTCCTTATTGAACCTCATCAGGTTTCTTTTGGCCCAGTCCTCTAATTTGTCTAGGTCCTTCTGTATCCTATCCCTACCTTCCAGCATATCTACCACTCCTCCCAGTTTAGTGTCATCTGCAAACCTGCTGAGGGTGCAGGCCACGCCATCCTCCAGATCATTAATGAAGATATTGAACAAAACCGGCCCCAGGACCAACCCTTGGGGCACTTCACTTGATACCAGCTGCCAACTAGACTTGGACCCGTTGATCACTACCCGCTGAGACTGACGATCTAGCCAGCTTTCTATCCACTTTATAGTCCAATCGTCCAGCCCATACTTCTTTAACTTGCTGGCAAGAATACTGTGGGAGACCGTATGAAAAGCTTTGCTAAAGTCAAGGAATAGCACGTCCACTGCTTTCCCCTCCTCCACAGAGCCAGTTATCTCCTCATAGAAGGCAATTAGGTTAGTCAGGCATGACTTGCCCTTGGTGAATCCATGCTGACTGTTCCTGATCACTTTCCTCTCCTCCAAGTGCTTCAGAATTGATTCCCTGAGGACCTGCTCCATGATTTTTCCAGGGACTGAGGTGAGGCTGACTGGCCTGTAGTTCCCCGGCTCCTCCTCCTTCCCTTTTTTAAAGACGGGCACTACCTTAGCCTTTTTCCAGTCATCCGAGGCCTCCCCCGATCGCCATGAGTTCTCAAAGATAATGGTCAATGGCTCTGCAATCACATCCGCCAACTCCTTTAGCCCCCTCAGATGCAGCGCATCCAGCCCCATGGACTTGTGCTCATCCAGCTTTTCTAAATAGTCCCGAATCACTTCTTTCTCCACAGAGGGCTGGTCACTCCCTCCCCATGCTGTGCTGCCCAGTGCAGCAGTCTGGGAGCTGATCTTGTTTGTGAAGACAGAGGCAAAAAATCATTGAGTACATTAGCTTTTTCCACATCCTCTGTCACTAGGTTGCCTCCCTCATTCAGTAAGGGGCCCACACTTTCCTTGACCACCACCTTGTTGCTAACAGACCTGAAGAAACCCTTCTTGTTACTCTTAATATTTTTATACCCCTCTTCTGCTTCTCGTCCTCCAGGTGCCCGTGATCATGGCTCTGATTCACAGCAAGCTGCAGGAGGTGGATGAGGAACACTTAAGGAAGGCAGCTCAGCAGACGGTTTACATCCTGGCCTCCCAGCATAGGACGGCGGTTGTGTCCAGCCTGCTGGGTAGCTCCCTGCCCTTTGACAGGTACCCGGCTCACACCATTGCATTGGCTGGCATGCTGGATGCTCTTGCTCTCCCTTGGAGGAGCTGGGCTTTGGAGCAGCTTTCACTTAAGCTGCAGCTAATCTTCTGGCTCCTGCCCCTGGTAATGGGACCCTGCTGGAATGTCCTTCCTGTGCTCGGGGATCAGCACATCCACTTGTTGAGAGAGTTGCCTTTAGAAAGGGCCTGGAATTCCTTAGCGGGGCAGCCTGCATGAGCGAGTCTGTGTTATGGTGTAGGCCACCCACCCTGAGTCATCCAGCCCTGGCCTGGGGTTTCCCTCGCACCTCTATTGCCCCTGTCTCCCCTCCCTGTACGTGTCCCCCACTGTGATCCTGCTGGGGCTGGGGTGCTAGAGGTGCAGGGATTAAGATGATGGGGAAAGCAATGATCCCTCTAGCTGATCATGGCCTGAGGAAGGGGGAAAACCCCATAATGCACCTTGCCAACCTTAAGGTGCCATGCAGGGGAGGGAGCATTTCATCCCAAGTGCAGCTGGGGGCCACCAGCCTTTCCCTTTGGAGGGGCGTGCAGCGGGAGTCTCTGGGCTGCCCAGAGGCTTCATTCACCTGATGTCGATTGTAGACATCTCTCCAGGCTCTGTCCTACCCCCAGTGTCACACCAAGCAATTCCCTCCTTCCATGGGGATCTTCACAGGCCCCTCTCTGCCCAGCCCTGCTAGGGGGCTCCTCCGGTGGGATTCTGGAGAGCACAGCTACAGAGCCAGGTTGTGGTTAGCACCTCAGTTGTATTTCTGCGCTGCAGGCCAGGAGAGGAGACCCACATCTGCCCTCGAGTGGGGAGCTGAGCAGCATCGCGCCAGGGCTCTTGCCGGCTTGCTGCTGCTCAGCGCTAGGAGCCCGTAACAGGGCAGCTTGTGTGCAAAAATAACCCTCCTGTTTGTGCAAACCTAGTCACACCTGTGCCATGTGGAAGGCGCTGGCCGTGGAGCCAGCCCTCACATCGCAGATCTTGGAGCTGCTCCTGGACAAGATGAATCGGGACGTGCCGTACAAAGAGAACAAATCCTTCCTGTTGGGGAGCACCTCTGAGCGCATCGCCACCCCCCTTCCTTTTGCTGTAAGTATCCTGCTGCTCCCCTGCCTTGCCATCCCTCCCCCCTAGCACAAAGGGGCCGGGCTCCCAGCCCCCAGGGAAGATGGCATTCCAGCCACCCCCCGCCCCCCAGCCCGGCCTGCTTTGTTCATTTCCTCGGCTCAGGTGTTTGGGCCAGGCCTGGACTCTGGAAATAACGCATCACTGTGTAATGCCTATTAGAACTAATCCACAGGCTCATAAAAAACCTCTCAGGTGTTCATCCTCTAGGGAGACCACTTCGCGTTTTATCCCCTCAAAAACCTAATCCCTGCTTGGCAGCTTTTTAAGGAGTAAAGCAGCTGTGAAAATCTCCTCCTCCTTTGAACCAAGTGCAGATGGTACAGAGTCCGTCATGCTGCAAGCAAACACTCCTTCCCTCCCCTGCCCCTGCCCCCGCCCCTCTCTTCCACAGCCCTGTGTATTCTGGGCCGTGTAATTACAGCTCTTTAAATCAGCCGGAGCAGGGCTATGCAAGCCGTGTGCGTGACATGCATGCGCTCTTCCTGCCTGAAAACTCCAGCTAGGGGCTCTCTCCCCACCAGGTGCCAATCTCAGACCCTGTTTCCTGATTTAGAAACATGCAAGTTTCAAATCAAATGGCTTTGTTTGAATTGTGGCTTTTTGCTTTGTTGCCAACTCTGGCTATGGCAAAGCCAGGCCTGGGCTGCTGAACAATGGGCTGGTTGCTGGGGTCTTGTTACCCTCTGAGTGGAGGAGGGGATTTGTAGTGCTCCTTGTCTTAGTCAATAACCTACACGGTATTGTTAACAGGTCTTAGTGGGGAGTAGATGACTTCTCTCTTCCGCCCCGGCCCTTCCTAATCCTCTTTCTCTCTTCTCAGGCCACATGTGCTCTGCATGAGATCATGTCTGCTCCGGAGTCTGGGGCAGCAGTGCTGGGGCTCTACCCGCTCTTGTTTGTGGCTCTCCTGTTGCGAGTCAGCTGCACCGTGGGTGTCCAGCTACCAAAGAACCTGCAGTCCAAGGAGAGGAAGAGTGCCAGCTGGAGCCAAGCGCCCAGAAGCCTGGAGCCTTGCAGGTAACAAGCAGAGGGTGACTTGGTGACGGGCGCTTCGAGGTAGCTGTTTTACCTGCCATGTGGAACTGATTTTTGTTGTTCACAAACATCACACGTGCTGCCTGTGTGTAATCGGGTGGCTAGTGAATTACACGCAGCCTGGAGCTGATTCAGGCTGAAGTCCTGAGTCCCAGGCTGTGCACAGAGCTCAGGTTTCCACAGAACAGGCTAAATCTCCAGCCACATTTGTGCTGTGAAGTTGTTCCCCACACGCTGAGGTGGCTGTGCTCTGTACTGCTGCTTCCAGGGCATGGCCTCCCTTGAGCTAGCCCTGCAGCTCTTCCCCATGTCCTCCATGCGTCCACCCCCTCTGCCCAACTGCCCGTGCACACACACTCCTCTTGGAAAGGGAGACCAACTGCTTCGTCTCCTTCAGACCCAGCCGTTGGCACATTTTAATCGCTGGCTGAGGCACTGGAACAGGGAGTCGCATTCCCCATTTCGCCTCAGGATGTGCTGCGAACGTGCTGCTGCAGAGAGGGCGGTGCAGTCCCCCTAGCGAGACTGGCTGCCAGCCTGCAGGGACGGGGTCAGGCTGGGAAACTAGCCAAGTCACTTGACTTACGCTGTGGCAGAGCTCTGGCCTGTCCCTTCTAGGTACTGCCCATCGCCTCCAGCACCCAGACACTGGTCCGGGCCGCTTTGTGACAGTGCTGGCAGATGGAGCTCCTGACTCTGTCTGGGCTTAGCCTGCCGACGACCATCCCTTCCTGCGTTACCGGGTAACGCCTGCTTTTGGCAGTAGTCGTCGCTCTGGTGCATAGAAGCTATTCCAAGCTCTGTGTCTTCAGCCTTTCTAGTCTCCTCAGGTCACCAGGCTACTCTTCTGCAGTGCCTCAGGCCAACGGGCTTCTGTTGCCCTCACCAGGAAAGATGGCCTTGTGGGAGGACACTGACCTGGTGTCTTGTGCTGCTCTCCTGACTGCTCTGCCTCATTGAGTGGGAGTGGGGGGTGGCTTGGGTACGACTGGTGAGCGCCACGGAAAGGCTATAAAGCTGCTGCTCCCTGAAGCGAGGCAGTGGCTGTCTCTCAGCACATACCCTGAACCGCTGTGGCATGTTCCTACCTGAAGAATATTGCGTTATCATGGCTGTCTTGCAAACTCACCTTTCCAGGCCCGTTTCCAAACCCTGGCTGGTCATTGGGTGACCTGCCAGCCCGTCAGCAGTCAGTGCCTCTTCCAGTGACGGCAGCAATGGCCAGGTACACGCAAGCGTTGCCTCTTGTCTTACTGGGCATCCCCAGAAGCTCTTTCTTCCCTTGCCCCCAACCACATGATCCACTTACTCTTAAAACAACTTCTCTCTAGCCAAGATTTACATCCAGCGGTAATACTTCGATCCCTGCTTAGTCTGCAACGCCGCAGTTCCGAACTGAAAGGGCTGAGTTGTATTTGCAGAAGAAGTTATATGTTAGATGCACAGAATAGGCTTCCTGCAGGTAACCCCTCCCCACTGTCGGTTCTGCTGGAGCACACACTTGTGTACTGCTCTCGACAAAAGTCTTTGGAGCCATTAGAGGTACCAGCCTTCAAGCAGCTACCAGCTGGTGCATGCTCAGGTCTGGTCTGCACACCCTTCACCCATGGACAGGGCAGCTGGAGGCTGAATCTTTCTTTGGGCTTATGTTGCTTGTGGGTGGAAAAATTATACCACCGTTGCAAACAGAAGAGACTTATTTAAGGAGCTTTATTCCTCACCACTGAGTAAAGGGCAGGGATCGCTCGTGTGGTTTGTGGGTGACTGGGCTTTCTCCTCACACCACCGGCTCAGGATGCTTTGACAGCAGGAGTTACAGGATCTTCATCCCCCACGCTCCGCCTGGCCTGTCCAGACCTGTTCTTGCTAGTAGCATTAAGCCACGGCTTCAGGCAGCCTTGGGCCTAAACGAGCGGTGAGAGGATGTTGAGTTGCTCCTGCTTGTGATATACCTACTCCGACCTTGGCTCTTGGTCATCCCCTGTGCACCTACAGGATTGTTCATGTGTGACTGTGAGTCGGGCCCTTCATGCTCCAGTTCACTGGATCCCTCCGTTCAGTCTGGTCATGGTTTGTGTCCCCTCTGAGTGAGTGAGTTAATTATACGGCTAGTTCCCCTCAAGCTCGACTGGCTCCTCCACCAGAGCTCCCCAGTTCTCGCTCGAGTTCCACACCTTGTCTCTGCTTCCATACTGCTCCGTGACGCTTGGTTTATTGTCAGTAAAGCCCAAATGGGGCTACAGCTTTGACTGGTTCCCTGCAGTGCTGTAGCTGTAATATTGGAGATGCGTCCCATGTGGCTACTGATGGGTAGTTGCTTGCAAGTGTCTTCTGTTTGCAGTGTTTGTAAACGAAATATTCTGGAAGAGTTTGGGAAACGGGTGGAAAGCCTAATGCATTCGTGTTCCTCAGGGCTTATCTGCATACAGCAGCTATTTTGGAATGAGACAGGACATGAATGTAAAGTGAATTGCGATTGCAGCACTTGCATGTGTGGGCAAGCCCTTAACTTGGATTTCAGTGGGCAGAGTTCCTCCTCTAACACCATCAGTCCTCAGGTCTTGGTCAGTAACACATGTAGATCCAAAGCATCGATTCCTCCCACAGGGCAGCCCAGTACTTGCCGGCTGGGAGTGAACACGTCCGAGGGAGGGTGAGCCGCCAGGCTGCAGTGTGTGAGATGGCTCTGGCTGGCTGGCAGGCAGGTTTCTGGGAGTTCAGGGCACAAGACGCTAAGGCTGCTCCTGAGCGTATCAAACTGGAGCCATTTTGTGGACTGATCGTGTTGCCTGGAAAATGCTGTGTGGTTCTGGTCATCCCTGCTCTGCCTCCTCTGACACCAATATAGTCCTGGCCTGGCACTCTTCCTCATCCACCAGCTTCCTGCATGGACTGTGACTGCCAGCAGGAAGCCCAGCATGCACTGGGGGGCTAGTCCATCTCCCCCTCTCCCCCCAAACTGGAGGGGCAAACAGCAAATTCCATGGGCAGTGGGATGTGGTTGAGCACAGCAGTGCTGGCCAGTCAAACCTGCTGACTGATGCAGTGGCCTCAAACTCCCGTAGTAGGTTCCTGCTGGTGTCCCCACTGCCGTGTGTGTGTGCGCGCACACCCCCAGTCCTGCTGTCCGTGACCATGGGTGGCTGGATGCTGCTCTGGAAGCTCAGGGATGAGGCTTTGCAGCAGAGTTACACCATCAGTCCTGGTGTTCCCGTTGGCTACTGGCCAGCTCCAGCCAGGAAGTGCTGCTGACTTGTGTCTGGGCTTCGAGGGACACAAGCTGTCTTTCCGGGGGCACAGTCAGCACGCAGTGCCAGCAGTGTTCAAAAAGAGTTCAAGTAACTTCGGATTCTGCCCCTGCTCCCAAGGCCCTACTCCAGGTCTGGGTTCTTAAACCTCCCTTCCCTGTTGAGAGCTTTCCTCTCCCTTGTTGCTGTGTGAAAGACCTGCACGAGCACAACCTGCTTGCAAACCCCCTCTCCCCCAAGCAGGGGGAATTCTGTAAACTCTCCTCTTCGGCACTGGGTGATAAAACTTGGGGCCGATGTGACTGGCTGTTTCCCAGGCAGACACTGGACAATGCCCACGTTAGACGGCACTGAACCAGGGTTGCTGTGCCCAGCGCCCCCTCACCTACGGGCGTGAAGGAAACACAACTCCTGCTCTTTGCATCTGAAGCAATGAAGGAAGTGCTGCATGGGGAAAGGCAATAAGCAGTTCTGTATTGGTGCCAATAGATGGTGCTGGTTTGACTAGTGTGCTGGAGGCTGCGGGATTAGGTCTCTGCCAGCGCTCCTGGGGTGAATTCCAGTCCCCTGCCCAGATCTCAGCCCTGCCCACAGACTGTCTGAATTCAGTCATTAAAACAACCTCGAGGCTTTGACGGATGCACCCCGTGGCAGCAGAGCAATGCAGTGTCCTGCTGCTGCATGCTGAACACTGCTGGGGAGATCACTGCTATGGGGCACCCGCCTTCCAAAACTGCATGAGGAACACGCCAGTGAGCCAGGAGAACCAAGCTGTAAACGTGCCCCTTCTTGCCAAATTCCACGCCTCCGCTTTAAGAGGGGTTGCCTTGATCCATGATCCATTGCAGTCACTGGAGGGGGTCACAGGCCCAGGATGGCTACAGTAAAACCTGCGGAATCTGACTGGGAAAAACCCTCCTTTGCATAGACGCTATGTGCATGGGAGGCGTGTGCTGCACTTAATGTTCGGAGCTTCCTGCCCCACTTCCATCAGTCTAGGGGAAGCCTGAGTCCCCTTGGCCTGGCGGGGGCGGGCTGGGGGGGTTGCAGACTTTACCGTGACTCTGTGGCCTGTGCATGGGGGATTCTGCGTGGACTCAGAACTGGGACTTGTAGCCGCTTTAGGTGATTCCAGCTCCATTCATCAGTTTTGTGCCGAGACGCTTGCAAGGAAAAGCTGTGCTCCATCTGCTGGGGGAGGGGGCAGAGTCTGAATTAGTGGCTGCCTATGACAGACTTTAAAGTGATGCAAACTCTATCTGACAAAGCCTGATAGGCCCTGTGTTCAGCTTGGAAAGCTGCCACTAATTCCTCTGGTAGCTTTTCCAGCCCCAAGTTGTAATGAATGGAAACAGGTTGTTACGCTGGCTAGCAAAGCTGCTCTCTGATTAGGATTTTATTTAGACCACATGTTAAAACAAAATTTAAAAAAAAATCTGCTCAAGTGGCTCGAGCTAAAGTTGAGCTTGCTCCACACGGCTGCTGTTTCCTCCTCCTGGTTGCGTCGTCCACTCTCCAGCCCAGCTCGGGGAGGGCTCTGTTCTCTGGGATCTGCTCGCAGGAGCCTCGACAGCCACCCTATTCGTGAACCCTGACAGAAATTCTCACCATTCCTTAAGTCACTTGCACTCTTTGTGGCTTTGGCCGTGTGCACCCAGAACTCTCTGTTCTCTCAACTGGCTCTTCCTCCTCCTTAATGACTTCTGGAAAAGATGCACAGTGAGAGGTCTCAGCCAGACCCCAGACCACCAGAACATGAGGAACACTTAAAGGAACTTGGAGCAATTGGTTGCCTCCCAGGGAGGGAGATTCAGGAGCCAGAAACTACAGATCTTCCTCCAAAAAACTGACTCTCTGAGCAGTTGGGGCAAGAATCCAAATAGAGCGGGACTGCTGTTGTCCTGTCTGTGAGTGCCACTGGCCACAGACTGGGTCAAGCGTTAAAACGCTTCCGCCCGAGTGTCTCCTTTTAGCAGTACGGGCACTGGCCCCTCTGATCTCTTGTCAGGCAGAGCAGAGGCCAGACCGCTCCAGGATTGCTCTTGGAGATTTTGTGATAAGTTGCAAGAAGACCAGTTCTGTTGAGTGGGAACTGATTATTCTTTGCTGCAACATGCTGGCTGCAAAAGGGATTGGGAGTCCCTGCAGTATCCTAGAACTCTTCAGAGCTGGAGATGGAAGAGACCAAATGAGTCACTATTGCATTACAGGTTGCAGAGGGGGGGCTCTCTGGGGTTCTCTCTGGTTCAGGTAGCGTAGGAGTGGACTGTGAGGCATACATAGCTTCCCTTGGGGGCGATTCCGGGGTCTAACAGAACGTACGAGCGCTGAGCCAAATGTTCCCAATGAGCCCAAGCAGAGAGGTATGGGGCACAGTGGAGACTGCAGGCGAACGGCGGGATTGGAAAGGATTCTGACACAGGATTAATTAGGTCAGTAGCAAGCATGTGACTAAAGCTCCCTGCAGAATGTGCTGAGCGCTTCCGTTCTGCCCAAGCGAGAAGGTGGCTTTATCTGGGGCTCCAGAGGCTTGGCTGCCACCAGAAAGAAACCCGACGGGCAGGGCCGAGTGCTCCTCTGTCTCTCCGGTCTCCGCTGAATTTTGCGGGTGTGACTCCAGAGCAGCAGTGTTGCTGCAGGGTGGGAAGCTCTGTGAAGTATAGGTTGATCAAAGGCTACGTTTGGGGGGTGGGGGAAGGTCTCTTACCAACCACATCCAGACTTGCCTGGCCCATTGCCGATGACAGCACAACCTCCCAGACCCTGGGATTGGGTTCTGCTCTTACTGCACTGGATGGAAACAGGTGAACTTTGGCTCCACGTCTGAAGTCCTTGCTGATTGATGTGCGGGAAATCGCTTTTGTCCCAGGTACAGAAAAAATGCAGAGATGTGAAATTCCAGGCTGCTCCCAGGAGCTGGTTGCAATATCCATAATTTCCTGTACACGTTTTGAATTCTAAATCTTGCTGATTTTTAAGTGCCGAAGAGCTGGTCAAGCTGAGTACGATAGCTTGGCAGGAAAAGGCCCTGGAAAAGATGGGCTTCTGGTGGGAAGGCAGGAAGTGGCTCTAGGACACTGTGGAAAAAGCAAACGTAGAGAGTGACAGATTTTAACCAGGCGCCTTTCGAAGCTATTGCTGTGCCTCACTGGCTTCGTTTTTTGCTTCGGTTTAACGATCCCTGTTAGAAGGATGAGGGGATTCTTCAGCTGAGACCCTTTTGTGCCCTTACCTGCCATCTGCTTTCTGTCGGGCCAGCGAGCACCTCAACAGCAATGCCTTGTCCATGTGGGCTGGGGCTGCATTCGTGCTTGTTCATCCGAGGGGTCGTGGCGCCATGGCTTATGGCCTGGTCACCGAGTCTACAGTTTCCAGGACAGCTACAGAGCAGGGTCTCCTTTGCCTAGTTCACCGGGCAGCTTCCAGGAGGTCCTTGCCTGGTGCCACCGTGGAACCCATTCCCTTGAGGTAGCCAGTGTCGGGGACTGAGTTATTTGTAGACTGATGCAGAAAAATCCTAAATTGAACGTACCAGGATCTCTCATAGCTGAATGCAGTTAGTGGTACCGCGAGTCTGGCCCCAGTGCAGCTGCTTGGCTTCCCAGCTAGTCACCTCGAACCCCAGCCTTCCCCATAGCTCTTGTGATGCAGCCAGGGACTCTTACTGGTCCTCCAGGGCTACGCTGCGGGGTGGCCCCCCAGCCAGGAAGAGTGCAAACCTAGGTGCTCCTGTCTTCCTGATTGACCAGCAGTCTGTTCCCTATGGGCACCATGGGAAGCAAAAACCCTCTCTCAGTTCATGCAGTGCCTCAGAGGCACTGGTCAAATCTCACCAGTCCCAGAGTCAGACGTACCAGCTTCCTCCCTGTGGGGCCTTAGACAGCCAAAAACTATGTGGAAAGCAGCTCCCTTGCTAACTGGATACACAGCCCCTGTGGGGTGGGGTGGGCTGGGCTGGGCTGGCAGCTAACGGAGAAGTGGATCTGGACTACTTTCCCTAGCGTGGTATGGGAAACACTTTGTGTTTCTAAACAAAGAGGTCAGTGCAGTCCCTAAAATGCAGCATTACATCTATGTGCGAAATAGCTTGTGTAACTTGCTGCTGGAACCTTCCATGGAATGGCCAAAAAGTGACGCATGGCTTTGGGTGGTGGGACAGTATTTTCCATTACTTGGTTGGTTGGATTCTTGCTTATTTATTTTTTTTTGTGCTAAATTCCTTGTGCACCAAGAAAATCACTACTTAAAAAAACCTCCCCCCGGCTGGTGCTTATGTTGAATGCAACTGAAAAGGTTCAAGTATCAGAGGGGGAGCCGTGTTAGTCTGGATCTGTAAAAACAGCAAAGAATCCCCTGGCACCTTATAGACTAAGGCCTGGTCCACACTACAGCGTTAAATCGATTTAGCCCTGTAACCGTCCACACTACAAGGCACTTTAAATCGATTTTAAGGGCTCTTAAAATCGATTTCTGTACTCCTCCCCAACGAGAGGAGTAACCCTAAAATAGATATTACTATATCGATTTAGGTTTAGTGTGGACGGAAATCGAAGTTATTGGTCTCATTCTTTTACTGAGCTACCCAGAGTGCACCGCTCCGGAAATCGATGGTGGCCTAGGACCATGGACGCACACCACCGAATTAATGTGCCCTAATGTGGACGCGTAAAATCGATTTTATAAAACCAGTTTTATAAAACCGGTTTTAATAATTTCGATTTTATGCTGTAGTGTAGACATGGCCTAACAGACGTTTTGGAGCATGAGCTTTCATGGGTGAATACCCACTTCGTCAGATGCATGTAGTGGAAATTTCCAGGAGTAGGTGTATATATATGCAAGCAAGAAGCAGGCTAGAGATAACGAGGTTAGTTCAGTCAGGGAAGAGAAAATAGCTCAGAACCCGCTGCGGCTCATCCACACTTCCCTGTGTCTGTGGGAGGACACAACTAGTCCGCTGGGGCTCCTCCAAGAAGTGGGAAGCTGCAGGCAACAAGCAGCATGGTCTGTCCTGCCCCCATGGAGTGGAAATGCTCTCGGGGTGGGGAAGGGCAACTTAGCGCCGCTGAGCAGTTGCACCCATTGTTCTTTAGCTAGTCTCCTTAATGCTTCCTTACTCGCCCTTCCAGGGAGCACACACAGCAGCTGCCCAGGTGGCTGATCAAGAGTTTGGCCGTAAAAGGGGATGTCTCAAAGCAGCTAACCCAGCAACTGCCATTGGCTTCGTGCATTCTGCATGCCAAGGTGTTTCCAGTGTTACAGCTCGTGGGGTTAACGCAGCCTCTGTGCGTTTGCTCGGGGAGGCAGGGAGATCGCTTGATAAAAGGGCACAAATAAATACAAGGCAAAACTGCTGAAGAAATATTTTTCTTTAGCAGTCATGTGTATCCATTTAATTTCCATGTGTACAATGGTTCATTCTATATTTTCCACCATTAGTCTGGATTCTGGACAACACTGGAGAAAAGATTATACACTGTCACTAAGGAGAGCCAGGATCTTTTGGGGTTTTTTTGCGGTTACATGACGTTTTGCTGCAGAACATGGCAAGTGCAGTTACAGCAGCAGAAGAGAACGTTCCGCACTCGTGAATTCTGCACACATGCAGGTATTTCTGCACCTAGAAAGGGCGGCATCCAGTCCCTCCGAAACTGCAGAGCCTCCTTCACCACAGCTTAGTCTTAGTGCCACTGGCAAAGTTAATAGCATGAGCACAACAGTCTTGGATTAAAAGTCCCTGACTCTGAGCTATTCTTTGTAAGGGATTTTGTTTTCTTTACATGTGTGGTAAACACATTCCTCTTTCTTGTATGGAAGTCTAAGATTTAGCCATTACTAATATTTGTTTTGTTCTGACAGGATAACGTATGTTTCTCATATGTTGCTCTCTGCTTGCAGCAAAATAATCCCTACCAATAAAATATTAATGCAAAGAAAACCCACCCCTTCTTATAGTAGCTCTGGACTTCTTCACTTTTCAGCAAATGTCCTGGTGGAAATGGAAGGATCCGTGAGTTATGGGTTTGTCTCACTCCAGCTAAAGCCCTCACATAACTCATTCAGTCCTCAGGTACCCTCACGCCTCTGAATAACCCCATGTGCCACTGTGCAGGATTCTCTAATGTACGGCAGGGTGCAACGGCCAGTGCTCCTGTTCACTGCAATACAAACAAGTCGCATGCAGGCTTCATAAAAGAATCTCTCTGTCTGTCTGTCTAGCTGTGCGGTGGAAGCCCTGAGAGCTATGCTGACCCAAGGAGGCAGTGACGAGGCAGTGAAGTCCGTGGGGAGTGCGGGAGGCTGGGAGCTGATGAAGAGCCCGGAGAGGCACCACGATGGCATTGCGCTGCTTGCAAGGTAAGAGGAGTTCTCAGGCAGCTGGGGATCAGCAGCAGAGTGCATGGGCTGGGTGAGATCTGCTGGAGTGGGGCAGCCCCCTGGGAAATGGGGAGCTAAGCAGGACCAAGCAGGGGCTGGGAAGAGTGCCGTGGCACAGCACATCTCAGTGCTTTGGGACCTACGTTAGTCCTTTAGATCTGGAGCGAAATCCTCCCCCGGCCCAGACGGAGCCATGTGCCAGGAGTGGCTGCTTGGGGTGGACAGGCCTCGCCCTGCATGGTGATGTATCGAAAGCTGAACTGAAAGAACGGAGCCTTTGCCATTGGTACGCTGTGCAGCATTAGCAGCCCATCAATGTATTTCTGTGGGCGAATGGCCAGTGGGGCAGGGCATGGGCAGGACCTGACCCGTGTGGCGCTCAGGGCACAGGAGTGATGCCTAGTTCAGACTGGGCTGCACAGAGCCCCACAGAGCCTGTTGGCCGGATGTGCAGGGGGCAGTTGGGACAAAGGGCGATTGTGGCTGCTGAGCTCCAATTGGGGGCAGTGGTGGAACGGTGCCTCAGGACTTGGTAGCACTGAGATCCTGGCTTGTGCAGCTACCCGCAGCTTCTCTGCTGCCACTGACAGCCGGCTACCCTTGTGGGCAGCCAGCAGCACCAGGCCAAGAGGAGGGAGGGTGCTGCAGGCTGTGAGCACTGGGGTTCGCATGGCTAATGGCTGCAGCGCCCAGAGGCGAGATGAGGAATGCGAAGATCAAAGCTACTCGTTCCTGAAAGGCAAGGACAGACGCTTGCCCTGAATGCAGTGGAGGAGGGGAGCCAGTGGAGCAGGACTCTCGATTGTGGAGCAGTTTCATCTGGATTGGAGGGTGGTGGCGGAGGTGGGTTCAGGGGACCCAGACAAGGGCCAGCATGAGGGATCTCTGCGCTGACAGAGGACATGAGTCAGAGTTTAGATGTCTCCTGTGTTTTGGATTGAGGGCTGGGAGGTCTCCTGGCTGTAGGACCTGGGTGCCCAGCCTGAGGGTGGGAGGAGTCCCTGCACTATGGGGAATTGGCCCTTGTTGGGAGGGTGTCCAAGGCTTGGACTGGCGTTCCTGGGCGTGGGGGTGGGGAGGGGAAGGCAGTCGGGGAGGGGCTCTGCTGGAGAACTCTTCTTGCCAAGATGTATGTTCCAGCTGCCTGTCCTGTGCGTAAAGGGCCTGGCAGCCTGGAGCTGGCATTCCTTGGGGCATCCATACAGCTCCTCACGGCTGGAGCTGCGCACCTGGGGCTCAGACACATGGTCGTGGGGCTTGAGGGCTGTTACTCTGCTTTATTTGGACAATGAAGGGAAACTTCCTACCGAAGCTTGACCTGAGTTAGGAGGAAGCAAGTGAAACTGTCTGGTGGCTCCTGCCACTTCAGCCTGAGTTTTGGAGGAGGCCAGGAGACATGTGGCTGTCATCTCCCCATCAGAGCTGCCATGTCAGGGTTCTGCGCCACTGAAGGTGGGATGTGCCTGGGCTTGGAGGCATTTTGGCTGGGCTGCTGCCCGGGGATGCTCCCATTGTCCAGGCCCGGCTCTCCTGGGTGCCTGCTTAGACTGACTAGAACCAGCTGTCCCAGTGGGCTCAGATTGGCTACTGTGCCCTTAGCACTGGCCTCAGGAGAGTTAAGGGGTTACTTTGGCAGTGGAACCAAACCTTGTGCTACTGAGTTAGGAAGGCAAATGCCCCCTGCCGTGTAACGGGATGTGTTCTCTTGCAGGGCGATGGCTAAACATGCGGGCCCAAAGCTCCCTTTGATTGTGAAGAATCTCTTCCCGATGCTCAACAGCATGTATGACAGCCAGAGGATCACCACCACTGCCTTCTTCGCTGAGGTGAGCAGGGCCAGGCCGTCCTACTCGGCTCCTTGGCATTGGCGGGGGGGCTCTCAGCAGAGCCCAGAGGCAGTGCTGAGTCCAGCAGGCTGGTGCGGCTGATCAATCCCCTTCAGGGAACGGCGTAGACGTGCTCGTGGGAGTCCAGCTCTTACCACGTCGGGGCCCCGAGCCAGCAAGCCATAACCGTACCCTTCCTTACATAGCACCGTTAAGAATGAGGTGACTCAGGCCTGGGCCTGCTGTGAGGCCAGCAGACGGTAATGCGCTCTTCTCCCAGCCACTGGGCCGCTGCCGTGGTCTTTGTCCAGAGGGCAGCGCAGCCTGCCGACAGCAGAGCTCTAGCCCTGCTTAGACACCACCTTGGAAACACTCAGCGGCTTGAGCAGCCTGGGCTTAGGGCCCTGTTTTCATTTTCTGCTTGGCTGGGGGGGCTGAAGGCCCTGCTCTTGGCTGCTGTCCCACAATCTGCTTCAGCTTTCGAGTGCGGTTGGCTCTCGGGCCTTGCAGGGTTTAAAATAGCAGTTTTGCCTCACCCTGGAGCTTGCGGGGAAGGAAGCAGCCGCCTGCGTCTCTCCCTCTCGGAAAGCTGATGAGGTGAGAGCTGCCGTCCCTTCTTGCCAGGGGCTGAGATGACCAAGCGGCAATGGAGAGGCGTCGGCTGGCCTCCAAGCAGCTGGGGCATGGCGTGTAGCCGGCGTGGTAGAGCAGCGCTGCCAGACTGCCTGGGCATCTGCCGCCGGCGCTCTCCCTTCCCTGTCCCTCTTGAAGTGCCAAGGCCTGGTGACCCCCCACACCTTCCCAGCAGTGCTAGGGGAGGGGTTTGTGTAACACCACCTCCCTGAGGCCTAAGGGGCAGTGGAAGAGCCAAGGTGGGCTTGGTGGCCCTGGCCTCGCCTTCTCTCAAAGCCACAAGGTTGGTTTGGGGCACTCAGTCTCTGGAGTCGGTCACAGAAGTACCAGAGAGCTGTGGGCAAGGCCCATGAAGACCAGTGCTCTGCCTGGATCTACTGAACGCTCCACAGATCCGACCCAGCAAAATGGCTGCTAAAGTCCAAGGGAGCTAGTTTGCTTGCCTGGCCTGTATCCAGTCGGGGGATGAGTGGGGGAGGGGAATCCACCTGGGGCTGCGTCCCAAATCTGCAGTGACTTAATTGCCCCTGCATGGTTTCAGGGAGTGGGGGTAGATTCTGAAGTCCGGTGGCCTTGCTGGCCCAAGCTGCAGCACCCTCAGGGCCCCCCAGGCCTCCTGCGTGTGTGATCGTGGCGCAGGGTGTAGGGACAGACGCTTTCCCTGAGGCCTCTGCGAGGCTGGCTGAGAGCAGCCCCTGCCCCTGGGCAGAGTCGTCTGCCGTCACTGGTGGCTGCGGCTTAGGCCAGACATGCAGTCAGTGGCTGCTGCTTGGTGTCTCCTTGGCCAGCGGTTGTGACTGGGTTAGGTCCCTAGATCACCATATAGACCCCTGGGGACTTGGGTTCAAAGGTGTGTGAACGTCTCTGCTCTGCCTCCCTGTATTGGACACTGGAGTGAGCACTGCCAGGGTACGGTGTCCAGTTCTGATGGCCAGTTTTTCAACATCCTCCTTCAGTTGTGGGGAGGGGTCAGAAGAGTCACCAGAATGAGTAAAGGGTTAGAAAACTGGCCGTACAGTGAGACTCCAGGAGCTCGATCTGTTTAGCTGAGCACGGCACAGGTTAAGGGGTGACTGGATCACAGTCTGTAACCACCGAGGTGGGGAACACACTTTCGATAATGGGCTTTTCAATCTAGCCGAGAGGCCTGACACAATCCGGTGGCTGGAAGTTGAAGCCAGACTTTTAACAGCGAGGGTAATTAACTGGTAATTGGCCCAGTTTCCCCAGGGTGCTGGTGGATTCTGTCACTGGCCATTGTCAGGTCCTTGCAAAGCTCGGCTGTAGGGAGATCTTAGGACAGTTCCGTGGCCTGTTACATAGGAGGCCGGGCTGCTGATTGCGGTGGTCCCTTCTGGTCTCGGAATGCGACTCAAACTGTCCTCTGAGCTCCACGTCATGGCGCGGACACCACTGCTGGCCTGTATCTTATGAGCTGATGGGCAGAGTGGCGCTTCCTCTTGGCGCACACTTCCCCCGAGGTCTCCATTGCGGGCTGTCTAGCTGCTCCTTGAAGTGCGTTCCTCGTGTGTGCAGCATCGCTCTCAACTTGAGGGTGTGGGCCTGGAGCCCACTGGGAGAACAGCCCTGTGATCTCCACTTAGCTAGGTCTCCTGGGAGTTCCCGCTCGCTAATCTCCCTGGCAAGTGCTGTCAGCTGCGTGCAGGCCAGTAACGAGCTCAGGTCTGCTCTCAGTTCAGCTGCACTCTCCAGCCCTCTTCGTCTGTTGGCGGTGAAGAGTTGGGACAGTAGCTGCTAATACCTGGTTCCAGACATTCATTGGCTTTAAACCAGAAGGGATCCTTGTCCTCTAGTCCCATGCTCTGCACACACACACCCCTGGGCCTTTCACCCAGTATTTCCTGGCTCAAGCCCACAAGAACTTGCTGAGCGAACACCGCTTTTTAAAGACTCTCACTGGCCAAGGAGCCACCGGATCCTTTGGTAAGTTCAGTGGCTAATTACCCTCACTTCAACTTGTCCCTTATTCCCGCTCTGAATTTGTCTCGCTTTGGTTTTCAGCCCTGGGGATGCATAAGGGAGTGAGGGGCATTTTCAGGCACCCTTGCGCAGGGTCTCATCCCAGGATCCTTCCTGAGAATTAATCCTTCCCTCTCCAGGAAGGAGCTAGGGCTGCCCAGCGGGACGGTGGTACTCTGCCCTTCTCAGCACCTTTCGTCTAAGGAGCTCAAAGCCTTTCACTGCCCTCCTGTGGGCGGGTCCGTGTAACTTCTGCCTTCTCTCTGGGGAGAAGAGACAGGCTGCTTTGGGCAGAGGGGAGGGTAGAACCGAGGCTGGGTCACTGCCTGCTGTGAGTAAAGGGGTGTGATACCATGCAGCTCTGCTGGGGAACCTTTCCTGTCACCCTTAGGCTGGCTGGCCCCTTGCACCACTCACGTGTGGGTGGCCCCAGATTTGCCATCTGGAGGCAATGCTGCTGCCCGAGGGCAGCTCCTTTCCACTGGGCTAAGGTGCTATAGCAGGGCCACCGACCTGGGGCGCCCTCCTACGCCTGCCCGCCAACCAGGACATGGATTAGAGCTCCTGGAGAGGAAAACAGCTGTGCAAGGTGGTATATGGCTGGGGTGTGTCTCTAGGGTTATCGGTTACAGAGCGAGGCTCTCTGGCCGCTCCGGAGTCCGTTTTACACTGCGTAGGGACAGGAGCGTCTAAGCAGTGGATGTGATCTTGCCCTGATGTGGCCTGGCCGGGGAAGGTCGCTGCGGAGCCTGGCGTTGCATCACACCAAGGCTCTCTGTCCATTCCAGCTTCTGAACAGCAGCGTGGTGAGTGACCTGATCCTGCTGGAGTCCATGATGGATAACATGACGGGCAGGCAGAAGGACCCCTGTACGTTGGTGCGCATGCTGGCTCTCCGGGGGCTGGGTAACATCTCCTCCGGGTCGCCGGACAAGGTGAGAGCACCTGGTGCACCGCTGTATCCCGAGCACAGCTGGGTGCTGCCAGGAAAGGAGCCCAGGGCCTTGAGAGAACTGGCCTGCTTGGGGACTTCTGCCTGCTGCCCCGGGAGGGAGGGGCAGGAGTACGGCCAAACTGGGGAAGTCTCCTTGCTCTCCCAAGCTCCACCCATGCACGCAACTAGCACCATCCCTCAGGGACGCGTTTGGGTCAGCCCCGTCGGCTCTGAAGCCGGATTGCTGACACCCTAGGGAGACGAATGGAGCGGTTAAGAGCCCCTCCCATCTCTGGCTCTTCGCAGAGACTCAGGCAGACACTCATTGATTTGACTCACATTTCTTGAGTGTTTCTTAACTTAAAACACGAGCCCAGATTCTGACACGCAGGGTTCAGCCTCCTGGGAAGTCCCGAGTTCCCTGGGCTCAGACGCCAGCCGAGAGAGGCCGTGCACAGGAAAGGCCAGCACACCACACCCTCAGACTTGGCTCTCACTTGGTGATGGGTGGTTCCTGCGCTGATGGATACCTCCATTGACAGGAATCTGGGAATCCGGACCGCCCCACCTTGGCATGAGGTCTGGCCCTCTCCAGGTTGGACTTGTCTGAGTCAGGGGAGAACAGACCTCTCCGTGCTGTTCCCAGCCACTGCAGCATGGGAGAGCTCAGTTGCTGGGAGAGGGAGGAGTTTCCAGATACACCTGCAGTGGGAAATTGCTGTTTTAAAACCCCGTTTCCTGTCTGAGAGGCTGCCCTAGAATTTGCATCCCAGCCCGTTGTAGGCTGAGGAGCCCAGCCCTGCTGACTGTCCCGTGGCCCCGAACTGCCTGCACGAACTCCTGGGGTTTCTGTACCTCGGCAGCACAGTGACTTGGCAGGCGCCTGTGCCAAACCCCCGGGAGAGGTCATGGACAGGTCGCCCTTCAGACAGACAATAAGCTACTGTGACTTGACAAGAATATAAGTAGCTACTAAAAATACCATTCTGCTGGCGTAGCCGTAGTCAGTCTCTCCTGTAATAGCATCCAGCTCCTCCGCCTTCTCCTGCAGGGACCGAATGAACTTCCCCAGCTGAGAGACTGGCTGCAAGTGCGTCCACCTGCTCTGCATGCCCGAGAGCAGCACGCCCACCGGCTGTGTTGGCACCAGGCCAGGAGCCGGGGGCTGCAGCTAATGCCAGTAAAATGGAGCACATTGCAGCGACTGGCTTTATAAGGTTGGGTATCCTGTGGAAGCTACAGGTCCCAGCTTAATCCAAGGCATGGCTGACCTGGCTTGCAGAGGTGGTGAACTAGAAGTGAAAGGCCCTGGATCCATTTGCAGCTTCAGAGGGGCATCCAGTCCTCCACGGTGCTCGTGGCCAGAGGGCCACAGTGTTCCGAAGGTTTTGCCCCACGCTTGTAATACCACGTCAAGGACGCTACAGGCGTGTACGTTGCAAAAGTCAAGCGCTCAGGTCGGAGTGGTCAGGATGGCGTCCGCTGGTGCAAACATAATTCTGCTTCCTTGTGCCTATGCATTATCATACAGGCTTTAGTTCTGTCATTGTTCCACAACACAATGTCCACCTCTTGCACTGATGGAGTAACTGGTAACAGTAGTATGCTGTTATCCTCTGTGGATCAGTAACTACAGAGGATGATGCGCTTTGCCAGAGGCTTTCACAAGTATCTGCAAACGGCAGAGAAATGGTGAGACTCCAGGTTCCTGGGTTCAGTCTCAGGCTCTGGAGTGAGCAGTGCTCACATGTACTCCTGTCCGCTCTCTGCCCCATCCCTGTGTTCAGATCACATTGCTGATCACCAGCAGGAGGCGCTGATAGCACAAGTCTCCCTGTTCTCGGTTCCTGTATCTGGACCCACAACACCCCTAGTAGGTGAGGGGAGCAGTGTCAAGGGAAGCTGTACCGCTCTGGGTTGGAGCATGCTCAGTGCAAAGAGAATCTTCGGAGAATTTAGCAGCTGAACAAATCTCTACTGAGCATGTGCAAACTGATTTTTCTTATCCCTGGGCCAAGTTTGGGCCGATTTTCGTGGAGATGCCAAATTTCACATCCCTGTACCAAGGCATTGGGGGGGCAGGGCAGGAGAAAATGTATTGCCCCCCCCCCATCTCACTCAGCCATTTTTCAGAACTATTTTAACTGAAACTTGGTAGGGGGCTTATTCCTTCACCCTCTCACGTCCCTGGTCCTTCTCGCATGAACAGAGCAACAATACCCCAAGTCCAAAGGCGCAAACAATTCGATGTTCATTGGGGTGAACTTCCAGCAAGCATGATTCCACTTTCCTTCCTCAGTGGCCCCCTTCCCAGCTCTGACACCACAGAGCCTTGCCTGTGTCCCTCTTCCTGTTCCCATTTTCCCCGTTAGCAAGACATGATTTTAATTCCCCCATCCCCAGTCCCTGTTCCCATTTGCCCCCCCGCTTTCTGATTGACTCCAGACTATATAGTAAAACCTGAGTTTTGCTGAGCTATTCCTTAACCAATCATTTTACTGAAATTTAACTAACCAATCCTAACATATTGTAACATGGTTATTTAACCAATTATATCCCACCACCTTAATTGGTTTACACCCAACAAAATTAATTATACAGCCGACAGAAACAATTACAGAACCAGACAGAGACCATGCAAATAAACATACAAAACAATATAGAAGTGAGGATTTCACAACTACATCTATACAGACATAAGGGTTCTCCAGCTGTGTCTATTGATAAGTGAGTTCTTGCCAGACAGGATGCTGTCAAACCAAGTTTCCTTTTACATCTTCTAGGCTCTTCCCTTTCTCTGGAGGTGATAGAAATATGAGGGCAGGATTGTATTCCTAATAGCCCAATAGCACCTTATTTCAATGTGACTAGTTTGGAATGTGAGGATGTGACCGGACACTTCCAAGCTTATGGCTGCCTAACTACATCTTAGCTGAAGGCCTTAGCCTGTCACTGTAAGAGAAGGCCATTACACAGACAGTGATCTTTGAATCTTTCCTTTATACCTCTAGAACTAGCTAAGTGATAAGAATACAACCTAGTCGCTCTGGAGGCCACCTTCTTAAAGTATAGACCTTTGCAGACAGGCCTGAATATCTATATCCTAACAACTGTCGGGCTTGAAAAGGAACAAACCTCAGTTCTTAGCCTGGCAAAGTTACAAGCCCCTGTTTTTAGTTGTTTGTAATAGGAAGCGCTAGTGACATTTGGTTAGAGATGATGCTACAAGCTCCAGCTAGGAGAAATCCTTCCGCATGGCAGTGACGACATGACCTCCCTGAGAGTGCCGCTTAGATCCTACCCACGAATCCTGGTATGTGTCCCACAGCAGGGAGTGCTTCTAACATGCTACTTCCTTCTGCAGGTGAAGAAACACGGGGCCCAGCTCCTGGCTTCCATGGTCAATGGCATGGACGACAAGGATGATCCCGACAACCTAGTCGCTCTGGAGGCCATGTCTAGCCTGTCCAAACTCCTGGAGCACGTGGAGGAGAGGGACATCCGCTCCATGCTTCTCCATATTGCTATCCGCATCCGCCCCTTCTTTGACAACGTAAGGCAGAACCTGGGCTGTCTGGGGGGCTGGGAGGGAGCGTGAGCCAGGGTGCAAAGGGCTTGGGGGCTGTAACTGAGGAGAGGCACCTGCTCTGAAGTGGAGGGGTCCGAGTCTTCTCCAGCATGTCAGGGAACAGAGCCGCTGGCTCAAGCAGGATGCCCGGAGATTAGGGCTGAGGGGATGTGGAGGAGCGCAGAGCTCTGGACCCCAAGCTAGCGTACTCCTGGCAGGCTGTCCTACCCAGGAGAGATCTGGGCTGCTTGGTAGCTAAGCAGGGATCCTCTGAGGCTAAGTTACAACATAAGAACGGCCACACTGGGTCAGAGCAAAGGTGCATGTAGCCCAGTGTCCTGTCTGCCGACAGTGGCCAATGCCAGGTGCCCTAGAGGGAATGAACAGAACAGGGAATCAAGTGATCCATCCCATCGCCTATTCCCAGTAAATAGAAGGCAGCATCCTAGGCTAGAAAGTAGATGCCATCGTGGGCTCACCCCCGGGCCACAGGGAAGAGTCGGGAAGGGGATGCTGGCCGTGCCGGTACCAGTGTCCAGGAGTTGCTGCGTTCAGCATAGTGGGGCACTGGCTTGCAGCAGGCCAGCAATGGGACAGGGGTCGGTCTAGCTTGGCGTCCTCGGAGGTTGTGCTTAGTGCTCCAGGATAGAAAGTCTGGAGGAGCGGGGTCAGTACTCCAAGGTAACTGGAGCGAGTTAGCAAAAAGGGGTGAGGGCTTCTCGGAGCACGAGGCAATCGAGAGAGCACAGGGCCTGCCCACGGGAAGTGGTGAGACTAGTGACCCTGCTCTCTGCACCAGATCTTACCGACTCCTTCGGAGAGAGGGTTGAGTCTGCGGAGATCTCTCCAGTCTGTGCCCTTCTCTGCAACTGCCTTGTGAGCCTGTCCCTTGCCTCATCGCGTCCTCCTTTGCTCCTTCCCCTTCCAAGCAGCAGCTCCTGCCTGTCCAAGGATCTCCCTCCCTCCCGCTTCACTTCATCTATCTCCAAAATATTGACAGGCACCAACTTCCTCTCTTCCTGCTCCGGCTTCCAGTCCGGCTTGTGATTGACTCTCTGGTCTCAAACAACCTCTTCCTGGCCACACTTCAGGTCCCATGCACCCCTCTCCTGAACATCCTGTGCCCACTGGGCCACCCGGACACTGCCCCTGGCTGCTCTTTCTGCATTCTCCCTTCTGCTCTGCACCCGGCCCTGGGGGACTCTGCTGCCAGCCTGTCTGACACCTCCTCTGGGGATGGCTTGCCCCCCGGAACTGCCTGGGGCCCAAAACCAGCTCCTGCCTTCTCCCTTTGCCTGCTGCTGTCACTGACGCCACCCACTTCCCCGGCACTCAGGCCTGCATCTCCTCCCTCGCTTCAGGCCAAGCTTGGTCCCCTGCTCCTGCCGCCTCGCCGAGATCCGGCCCTGGTGCTCAGGCCCTCATTCTGCCCTGCCTGGATGATCGTCTCCCTGGTCTGGCCTCCCAGCACACGCCGCTGCTGAACTCCAGCGTGTGCCGCTGCGATCGGATCACGCCCCTCTTAGAGTCGCTGCCTCCAGAGTGCTCCTTGCCCCTCCTGCTCACCTCGTGTCCAGCTTTTCACTGCCCCGTCCGCCAGCCCTGCTCCCGGGCTCAGCTGCCCATCCGTCAGTGCCGTGCAGTGGGCTCCCCTCGAGCCCCGCCCTGCTCCCGGGCTCAGCTGCCCATCCGTCAGTGCCGTGCAGTGGGCTCCCCTCGAGCCCCGCCCTGCTCCCGGGCTCAGCTGCCCGTCCGTCAGTGCCGTGCAGTGGGCTCCTGCCTGCCCACGTTGAAGTCCCTCTCAGGCCCAGTAGTGCTGGAGTCTTAGCAACCTCCCTACTGTTCCCTTGATCCTGCCCCTGCCTGCAGGCTGGGAGTAAAGTCCTTTGAGCGTGAGAAGCCTGGTGGGCATTACTGCAAATCTCTAGTGTGCTAGCACCTCTGTCTCAAGAGACACCAGGTAGCTGAGGTGGGTGAGAGGTAACAGCCATTGCCAGGATGCCGGGGTTAATGGGCTGCGAGAGAGGAACACTCTGGGCCTGTGGGCAGGAAGGACAGAGTGGAGCAGGAGCAAGTGATGTACTGTAGGAGATGTAGCAGCTGAGAGTCTATGGCAGGGCCAGGTGACCGTGGGGACCTCCTCTGTGCTAGAGTAACGCCCATCCAGGGGACTCCCAGCACGGTCCAGACAGCCAGCTGATCTCCACCCCAGGAGGGCTTGTTAGCCCCACTGTACAGAAGAGGAAACTGAGGCAGGGGAGGTTGAAACCTCATCCCTGCTCTTCACCACAATCCATGAGAAGCCAGTGGAGAGTCTGAAAGCTCCAGCATCTGCAGAACCTGCTGCATCTGCTTGCTCAGAACTGGCAACAGCCACCGGGTTGGGGGCTGGGTGGGGAACAATTCCTGTGCTTGCCCATGCCGGGGCTTCCCCAGGAGTCAGTGGCTGGAGTGGGGCTGTACAGATCGCTGAGACGGCACCTGCTGTGATCCATCACAGCGACACCCTCCTCGTGTGCCCTTTGCCTGCAGGAAAACCACCAACTGCGCACGTCTTCCATCGTTCTGTTTGGGAACCTGACCAAGTTCAGCGCTGGGAACTGTGAAGACGTCTTTTTTGAGCAGATCCTGAATGGGCTGGTGACGCTGCTGCTTCACCTCCAGGATCCAAAGCCAGAGGTCATCAAAGTAAGTGTCTTGCTGCTAGCCTGGGGCAGCAGACGGTGTCTGACTGCACAGCTGCCATACTGGCCTGTGGGCTCGGCTAGGACAGCGTCCCACTAGGGCTCCTAGGGCTGGGAGTCTGGAACTGGGGCTTTTGGTCCCTGGGCGTGGGATGTCCTGCCCTGCCAGGGTGGAAGGAGACTAGCAGCTGGTGCATTTCCAGTGACTGACACCGTATTGCTGTCTCCTCCTTCTCATCCGCCCTGTCCTGCAGGCCTGTAAATTTGCTCTGCGCATGTGTGGCCCCAGCATGGGCTGTGAGGGGCTCTGTGACATGTTCCTGAACCACTTGCATGAAGACCGAAGCCTGCATTACGGAGAGTTCATGAACGATGTCTGTAAGCACCTGGTGAGTGAGATTCTGGCTTCCTAGGGGTGGAGTGAGCGGCTGAGAGCCCTGCGAGCAGTCGCTGCTGGGGCATGACTAACCTGCTCCAGCCGGCACCGAAACGGCAGAGAGCAGCATTTCCAGCCCAGTGAGCTGGAGGACCCGGAGCAAAGACCCTCTGGGACAGCAGGAAGGTGCTGAAGCCAGCGAGTGCTCCCCTGGCAGCAGTGGCACTGGCTTTGCAGCGGCTTGCCCTTTCTCTTGACCGGGGGGTGGGGCTTTCGAGAGTCCCTGGAGTCAGCCCTTTTCTGGTGTCCCAAAGGAGTGAACAGAAGTGCTGGCCAAGGGCGCAGAGGTCAGGCTGTAGGTGCAGCGCTGCCTGCTGTCCATCTGGCCTTGTGCTCTGACCCCATGGACCTCCTGTTGCCCACTCCCTTTGCAGGCCAGGGCGGGGACGGACAGCCTGTACTGCCCTCCACCTATTCATCTGGCTGGAACGGTCTCGCGCTCCAGGGTTTCAGCCAGTCACCTGCAGGGGTTGGCAAAGAACCTTTCCCTTCCTCTGAAGCCCCAGCGGGAGGTGGGACCCTGGTCCCTGGTTGGTGGGTCTTGCTGTGGGGCTGATGGCCAGACGTGAGGGCTGGGAAGTGGTTTCTCCCGGCTCAGACTGGCAGGGACTGTAGGGTTTTTTGCCTTCCTCTGCAGTGTGGGATGTGGATCTGCCTGCAGGACCATCTGGGCATGTCACCTCTTCAGTTGTCTGCCGCTGGGACATTGGGCATTTTCCCAGCCTATTGATTTCTCCTCTCTGCCGTGGCACACGCCAGTGTGGTGTCCTAGGCTCTGAAGTGCTTTGCTTTACTTTCACTGAGTCCTCAGGCCGCCCATGGGGTGAAACGTACGGCCAGGGATCTCCCAGAGGGTGGAGGAGATGCCTTGAGGCCACAAGGGACCCTTACGTTCTCTGAACCTTGCTGTGCACACCAGTCCCTCTTCTGTCAGCACGGCAGGCGGCTCCCTTGTCCACTTTGCACTGGGACTCCCGGCTCTGAAGCTGCAGGAGGCACACGCCCTGGAGCAGAGCTGCCTGGGAGGGTGCCCAGAGTAGCCGGGTAGCTCCTGGAGTGCCCCCGGCCAGTCGCTGCCATGCCCATAAGCACACTCTGCTTTCCAAGGGGAGCTCTCCTGCAGCCGACGGCCTACAGGGCCAATTCTCTACTCACCCAGCCAGGCTAGACGACCTCCTGGATTCTTCCTTCCTTCCCGTTCCTATTGTGCCTTAACGTGGTCCCTTGCCACAGGAGCCTGGGCACATTGTATGAAACTGACAGAGCCCACTGGGGGTGGGGCTTCCCCCAGCGGAGGTCTATGCTGGGGATGGGATGGCAGTGGTCCTGTGGGGGCTGGAATGCCTCAGCCCAGGAGATGCCCAGCACATCTGCCTCTTTCCGCAGGAAGCGGGGTGCCTCGGGGAGCCCAGCTCATTCTCATTACCTTGGTTTTCTCTTTAGATGCAGAACTACCCAGAGATGCTGAATCGTTTGATTTCAACTAACCTCTTCTACTTCAAGAGCAACTGGGTTGACATTCGAGCAGCAGCGCCCATGTTTATAGGTAAGGTTGCCTTGGCACTGTTCCCACATCAGCCCTGTGACAGAGTGGGGCTGTTCTTAATGCTTCCTCTGAATACTGGGTGGGTGCCTCAGTTTCCCCTGTGCATTTCTTAAGTCTCTAGCGGATGACATTGTTGCAGAGCAAACGGCCAGTGTGCATGAATGGCCGACACTCTGTCTTCTGCAACTAATGGCCGGGGCCCTTCCCCCCCCCCGTAAGGGGATGCTAAAGATGTGGGAGAAGAAAGAAGTCAGGTGACCACCTGGCCCAGGAAAGAGACAAAGGCCAGAGAGGAGGGGCTGGAGGGGGTTTCAGTCTGGAGCTGGCTGGGGACAAGGAGTGAGGGCAGATGTGGGGGTCTGGCTCACTGGCCCCCAGAATGGACCCGGCTGAGGGGTCCTGTTCTCTGTACCTACAAGCTCTGTTTTAGACCATGTTCCTGTCGTCTAATAAACCTCTGTGTTACTGGCTGGCTGAGAGTCACGTCTGACTGGGAAGTGGGGGGCGGGACCCTCTGGCTTCCCCAGGACCCTGCCTGGGTGGACTCGCTGTGGGAAGCGCACGGAGGGGCAGGGGATGCTGAATGCTCCAAGGAGAGACCCAGGAGGTGAAGACGTTTGAGCTTCTTGCCCTGAACAAGTCTGCTCCAAGGGAGAGGAGGCTCCCGAAAGTCCTGACTGGCTTTGTGGGGAGCAGTTCCAGAGCATCGCCCAGGGACTCCGTGACGGGCCCTACTCCTGCTGGCTGGGACTGGCAGAGGGGTTTGAAAGTCACTGGGGTTTGGGGTGCTTAACTCTCTGTGTTTGGGGGTGGGGGGAGCTGTGAGATGATGAGGGCTTCAGTCTGAATGACACCTGCTGCTACACACACTGGATGACAATTTCCTGACTCAGAAAGTGTTGCAGCCACACTTCAGGTCCCATGCACTCCTCTCCTGAACATCCTGTGCCCACTGGGCCACCCGGACACTGCCCCTGGCTGCTCTTTCTTCATCCTCCCTTCTGCTCTGCACCCGGCCCTGGGGGACTCTGCTGCCATGTGGAATTGTTCATTAGACCTTGTGCTGACAGCTAAGGAGGGACTGATCCCGGGACTAAAAATTACTGCTAGGTCAGGTGCAAGTGACCATGGCTTGATCAAGCCAGATAAAGTCCTGACCAGTAAAATAGCGACTTGGCGCTTTAATAGGGCCAGTTTCACAAGGATGAAGACAATTGAGCCAAACCAGCAGGGAGGAAGAATTTAATCAGAAGATGTGAATGATGATTGGGAATTGTTTGCACAAAACCCCACAACCGAGGAAGGAGGCTGTATTGGTGAAAAGACCGACCCAGTTCACTGGGGGAGTGAAGGCAGCTATTTCTGGAGGAAGTCTGTTGCCAGCAGAGTTAAAGGCAATAAGGAATTTATGCGGAACAGAAAGAATGCTGCCAGTGGTATCGGTCCATTGCTGGGTGGAAATGGTAGAATATCAACAAAGCAGGAGTTGTTCAAGGCGCATTTGTTTTGTACTGGGAAATAAAACAGATCAGATGTCATGTCCTATGATGACTCTCTCTCCAGCCCACTTGTATCTCAGGGTAATAGCAGCTACTAAAGTTAGACATTTTTAAATCCGCAGATTTGGATAACTTGCATCCAAGAGTCTTAAAAGGGCTGGCGGGCGGGTGGGCTAATGTTGATTTTCAGTACATCTTGGAACACCTGAAAGACGTATTGAAAAAGGGTAAACAGGCTGACTCGGGTAATGAGAAGCCTGTCAGTTTGACATGAATCATGAGCAGGATAATGGAGTGGCCGATACAGAACTTGATTGATAAAGAATTAGAGGATGACTAGTTAATGCCACTCATCCTGGGTTTACGGGGACACTAGATCCTGTCCAACTGTCTGTCTGTTCGCTGCCGTGACCAGTCTGGCTGCTCACCGTGGTCATGGGGTGTACAGTTCTTACGCTTCTGTTCGGTGTTGACTTGGTACCACGCCACAGTCTGAAGAAACTAGATCAAGGTAAAAGCATCATGGCAGGTTACATGGATTAAAAACTGGCCGATAGGTCTGGGAATGAGGAGTCTTTGAGTGGGCGTATTTCTCGGGGGGTCCCAC
The DNA here is from genome assembly GCF_025201925.1 of Gopherus flavomarginatus. Taxonomy (NCBI): domain Eukaryota; kingdom Metazoa; phylum Chordata; order Testudines; family Testudinidae; genus Gopherus; species Gopherus flavomarginatus. The sequence goes on along the minus strand of NC_066618.1, from coordinate 300,995,941 downwards.
TGGGGGAGGGGGGCGTTCTTGGCCCTAGGCTAGTGAACATGATTTTTTATTTTATTTTAATTTGTTTTTAATCCGTGACCTGGAAGAAAACAAAATAGTCACTGAAATTGCAGAGGATACAGGAAGTGGGGGAGTGGTAGCTCAGGGGAAGGGGTCACTGATTTAGAGAGCACTGTATCTCTGGGTAAGTGTGGCTACATGTAAATGGAACGTCTAGGGACACAGGCTGTGGACTCCATCCTGGGAAGCAGGGACTCTGACGGCTGTGGGGATCCTGATGGATAATGAGCTGCACATCAGCTCCCAGTGCAATGCGATGGGCAAAGGGCTAACGGGACCCTGGGATGCATGAATGGGGAATCTGGAGGAGGAGCACTCTGTATGTGGCCCTGGGGCGAGCGCTGCTGGGATCCTGGGCCCAGTTCTGGTGTTCATGGTTCAAGGACACTGATAAATTGGGGAGGGGTCAGAGACAAGTCATGAGAGTGATTACAGGGCTGGAAACCTGCCTTAGAATGAGAGACCTGAGGAGCTCAGTCTCCTTAGCTTAACAAAGAGATGTCTACGGGCTGAGTTTGGATCAGTCTATAAATACTTGCACGGGGAACAAATCTTGGATAACGGGCTCCTCAGTCTAGCAGACAAAGGTCTAGCACGATCCCATGGCTGGAAGTTTGAAATCAGACCAATTCAGACTGGAAAAAAAGTGTGTGTGTGTGTAACAGTGATTAGCCCTTGGGCCAGTCACCAACGGTCGTGGTGCAGTTCCCATCACTGGCAAGTCTCAAATCAAGACTGGATTTATTTTGAGCTCTGCTCTAGGGCTGATGATAGGGCTGGTCTCTGGCCCGCGTTAGGCAGGTCAGACTGGATAATCACTCGAGTCCCTTCTGCCTTTGGAATCTGAAATTCCCCTGTCCTCCGCTCCTTGCGGATCAGCACCGTGCAGACGCCAGCACTGCTCCTGGGAGAGGGGTGCTTTGGTGCCTCTGCACTGATGTGCTGCTGCTCTGCAGGATGCCCGAATTCTCACGTGACCTGGCCAGGTTAAACGAGGCCTCAAAACCCTGCGCTGCAAACTCAGCCGTAACTTTCACTCTCTCCTGACTCCAGGCTTCCTCGTTCTGCACGGGGATGAAGAGCACTGTAAGCAAGTGGACCTGGACCAGCTCCTTTCCTGTGAGTAGAAAGCGTCCCTGAGCGCTGTGCTCCAGCCGGGCCGGGCGCTGTGGCCTGGGCACCGGTGGGTGCTGCTCAGGAGCCAGGGCTGGGAGCTGCGTGTGAAGTGGGAGGGAGATCGCAGTGCGGGAAGGCAGGGCTGGGACTGAGTCATTGGTGAGGGTCTTGGGAGGGGGCGGGGGCAGGGCAGTGAGGATACCACACCAGGCAGCGGGGGGTTAATTAGCAAGGCCTGGGGCTGGAGCAGCTTCGCCTTCCAGTTCAGTGCTGGCACTTCGCATCTCGCTGCCGCCAAGCCAGGGCCGTTCCGCACCTCTGCTCCGTCCTTTTACCGGGCTATAAACCCCTGTGCTGGCACGGCCTGGGCGGGGGCTTCCCCACTAGGCTCAGGCTGGGTACTGGGCTAAGGGACACTTGGCCTTGGCTTGAGTCGAGGCCACTGGCCCACCCTGTCTTGAGTCCAAGGTTGTTCTGAGCAACAGCAAAGCCTCCTGCTGGGGAGGGGGGAAGTTCTGCCCTCACCAGGCCCGTCTGCAATAGGAAACATTCCTCTCTCCAGTAAGGGTCTGTAGTGCCAGCGTGTACCCAGTGCTGGGCATGAGAGGTATGCTAGGTCCTGGGCCGGCGTGGCGCTGCACGGGCTGGAGGGGGCCCTGGACCCTGCAGACACCTTGGTGCCTCCTGCAGAACAGATCGCAGCTCCCTTCTCCCAGCTGGTGTCCCATGGGCCTTTCCCGCTTTTCGCCCCGGGAACGCTGCCCTGGGGATGCTGGGGCTGCAGGGCTCTGCTCCCCGGGTTTGGGATCCGGGGCGCTCGTGTTAAACACGAGCCTGGCTGGACGAGGGCCTGTGAGGGCTGTCGCCAATGCTTCAGGCCTTGACACACGGGGCTCCAGTCCTAGGGAGGGGGCCGGGGCCCAGCTGCTCCCTACGGGTCGTTGCTGGGCTCTGCAGCCTGGTGTGCTGGCAGCTCTTGTCACAAGCCCGTCTCATGCCGTGGGGTGACCTCTAAATAACGCAGGCTGGCCCGACAGGCACTGATCACTGGCTTCTCACTGGCCTGGCTTGAAATTAGTGGGGGCTGGAGCTTGTTAGTTAATGAATCTGTTTATTACTGGAGTGCCTGGCAGCTCTAGGAAAAGAGAAGACTGAGAGGGGACATGATAGCAGTTTTCAGGTATCTAAAAGGGTGTCATCAGGAGGAGAGAGAAAACTTGTTCACCTTAGCCTCCAATGATAGAACAAGAAGCAATGGGCTTAAACTGCAGCAAGGGAGATTTAAGTTCCTAACTGTCAGGGTAGTTAAACACTGGAATAGATTGCCTAGGGAAGTTGTGGAATCTCCATCTCTGGAGATATTTAAGAGTAGGTTAGATAAATGTCTATTATAGACTCATAGACTCATATGGGACTCATTAGGGATGGTGTAGACAGTATTTGGTCCTGCCATGAGGGCAGGGGACTGGACTCGATGACCTCTCGAGGTCCCTTCCAGTCCTAGAGTCTATGAGTCTAGATGTGGCCCGGCAGATCGCTGCACCAGGTGCTGTATGTGCCCAGATTGGAATTGAAGTCCCAGACAGATTGGAGAGGCTGCAGAAGCAGGGAACTGGGACTGGTCAGCATGGCAGGTGGCGGTCTCAGCCCCCGGGGTTTTGTCGGTGTCACCATAACGGAGTGTTTGAAGGAGGTGGGTGGGAAGGGGGAGCTCCTCCCAAGGCTGAGGTGTCGCAGCCGAGGAAGCACGAAGGGGTTTAAGTGGCAGTGGAGGAGAAGGAGGAGGGAGGGGGGAACAGCTCTGGAAAGGCCTTGGGAGTGAAGACCAGTAACTGCTGTCTGACAGAGCTGGGGAGGGGGGACCTGGCTAGGAGCGGGATCTCGGAGTGGGCATTGGCAGAAGGCTGCGTTTGTCCAGGCTGGGGGGAAGGGTTTTGCAGCAGTCGAGGTGTGACCTGGTGGCAGGGCAGGGCAGGCTGCGGTGTGGATGTAAGGCCCTGCACCACGCTGGCCAGAGTGACTGACTGGGGCTGGTTCACTTTCAGCCGTGTCGTGTTTGAGCTGCTGACGAGAGCAGCAGGAGGCAGGAGGGGGCTGGCGTGGAGAGCTGGAGCTGGGTGCGGTCACAGAGATGGGAGCCGAGTTCGTGTTGTGGATTAGATTAGAGAGGGGACCAAGGATGGAGTCTGGGGACCCTTCACAGACAGCAGGGGCTGGTCTACACTAGACGTTAGCTCAACCCAGCTACGTGTGAAAAATCCCCCCAGCGATTTCAGCCAAGCCAGCCCAAGGGCCTGTGTAAACAGCACTAGTTCCGTGTGCCTGGCCGCTGTCTCGGGCCGGACTCCTGGGGAGAGCCCCCCGGTGCTGGATAGTGTCTGGGCTGCAGAGCAGCCACGTCCCAGCATAGATGAGTCCTAATGTCAGTGCAGCACATCACGGCCAGGCTGGCTAGACGGTGCTGTTGGGAGGATGCTGCGGAATGATGCAAATGACACCAAGTCAGACTCGCCTAGGACATTCGAGCGGGGACAGGGAGTGTCGTATTGAGTGGCTGCTACTGGCAGAGCGCTGAGATCCTGGATCGGATCTGGCTGGAACTCTGTCTGTAGCTTGCACGCCCCCAGAGGGGCAGATGGCAGAAAAGGTGCGAAGGAAAATCCTCCCTCTCCTGGACTGTCTCCATGGTCCTGGGTAAAGACCCGGGTGGGAGTAACTGAGGTGGATTCCGAAGAGCCTTAGTCAAAGTCCCTCGAGGCTCCTGGGCCTGCCTTGTGGCCTCCTCTTGCATGTAACCGACAGAGGTGGCTACAGTGCGTAAGGCTCTGCCTCTGGCTTGGAAATTTGTAGTTGGTCTCACAGCAGGGGGGCTGGGGTGTCTTTGGGGGGTTGAGGGATGAGTCACTAAGTCCCGGCCAGTAGCATGTGGTGCATCAGCATACACAAGAGCCTGGTGAGGCCTGGGGGCGAGGGGGGGTTGGCGAACAAGCCCACCCTGCAGCAGCGACTCCTGGCTCACACGGTCACAGCCCCACTCTGGATTGGCCCAGCCTCCCCTCTGGAGATGGAGACAGAGGGGTGGATGGGCCAATGCAGAGTGGGGCCGTGTGCCCTGCTGCAAGGCCACTCGTCTTCCTGGACTTTATTCCCAGGCCTGGTTTTCTTGACCTCTGATGAGCATAGCCCAGGGTGCGTGCCAGGGTCCCCTTGAGCGAGTGAGTGAGTGGCCGGGCACATGGTGCTAGTCGCTTAGTGGGGTTGTGACCTTCAGTCCCCCAGCGGCTCCGTTCCTCTTCGCTTAGCTGAGGCAGGGGCTTGGATCAGCAAGTGGGGGGTTGCTTCGCCAGGGGGACCCAGCCCGATGGGCACGGCAGTGTGCGTTGTGAATAACCCCCCGATGCTGGGCTCCGGAGGAGCCTCTGCCATGGGAGCTGCCCCAGGCACAGAGCCGAGCGTGGCGCCAGCGCTGGTGATGCGGCTGGGGGCTGAAACGCCAGCTCCTGGCTGCGGCATCACGGCTGCAGCCCAGGCGTCGGCTCAGAGCGTGTGTGGCGTTTGCTGCGGTGGCGCGTAAGGAGATGCTGGGTTTGCTTGTAAGGGGTTCACTGTTAGAAGGTCCAGCTCCAGCTTGTTATAAAGGACTAATAAAAGTCCAATTGAAGCTGGTGGCAGTTTGGAGTGGAGTTAAGTAATTTTCCTGGATTTCAGGGATTTTTTCCCTGTCACTAGTGACCTCATAGTGTATCGTAATGCATGGAAACTCTCGGATTGTTCCAAGAGAGCTTAAAAAACACTAAAAAAGGAAAAACTATCTTTCCGTTGGCTCCCGGAGCCCTTCCAGCAGAGAGGGGCCTGTCTGTTTGAAACCAGTGCAAGAGAAGACGTGTGTCGGTGAGTAATAGCTGGAGGGAGCAGCCCTGGATCGGGTTGCTCCAGCTTCCCGTACTGAGTGGATTAGCTGACTGGGGTCCAGGGAGAGCTCTGGGCTCTGATGTACAGCCAGCCCCCGGGCATCCCTGCGCTAGCCCAGGCTAAGCACCAGGATGGCTGAACAGGAAGCGAGTCGGCACATAAATCAGGGACCTTCATCCGTGCTAATGGCAGAGGGGATCTGGAGGGACGGGGGGCGCCCAGCTTTGTAAACAAGCTACTGGAAAAACGATGCTCTAGCTTCACTCCGAGGGAAAACTCCCTGGCTGGGCCTGGGCCAGGTGCTGCGGACACAGGCGGGGTCACGTCGCTCCCTGCCCTGTCCATGGGCACCCGGTAGTTCTTCCCGCCCCGGCTCCTGCCTGCTCTGGCAGGCTGCGGGGCCCATCAGCACTAGCAGGGGGAGTCCGGCGAGGGGACGCCTCGGCGTCACTAGGCCGAAGACCCGCTCATGGCTTCAGGCAAGTGCTGGAGCCCAAGGCTTCCTGCTGCTCACTGGGAAATCAGTAACCCAGAGCAGGACAGGGCCTGGTCTGCCCTCTGGGAGTGTGAGGACCTGACAGTCTGCTCAGCACTCGCCCAGCGGCCAGGAGCCTGCTCGGGCCGACTGCTGTGTCTGGAATGGCTAGTGCCCAGGAGCCCGACCCCACGCCACGTGCTGGAGTCTGCAGTGAGATGGCGTCGCTGCCTTGCTTCCTTCTGAGGATTCTCCTCGAGGGGCCAACCACCCCCCTTAGTGCTGGGCTGGGGCATGAAGTGAGCAGTGCCCCCCTGCCGGCTGCTTGGGGGTGTGTCCCTTTGCACAGCTCGGGCACTGCTGCGGTCTGGGGCTGTGCCCCCAGAGCCCCCCCGCCCTGCCGAGCTCAGGGTGGGTCCTGGGAAATGGGCAGAGCGCGGGGGGTGGGGCTCATGCTTCTCCCTGGCAAGTCCTGCATTGCCACAGCTGCCCTGTGTGATCCTGGGCCAGTCACACAGCCTCTGTAAGGGGTGAGCCCTGCCCTACCTCCTGGGGCTGAGGGTAAACACGGGGGTCGCCAGGGGCTCAGAGTGCCATGACGGGGCCAGCAGATCAGTGTCCCCTACTGCCCTGTCTGGCTCCCCATCAGGCAGTGGGGTGGCCTGTGTGGACGCTCTAGGAGGAGCTGGGGCCAAGGCTGGTCCTGCTGCCCCATTGGTCCCACTGCTCGTTTTGGGTAACGGATGTTGTGCTCCAGAGGAGGCTTCGCCAGGGGCTGCTGTGGCTCCTCTCCATGCAGGGCTGAGGGGCCGAGGCAAGTCCTGCTGTGGAGGAGCACTGCCCCGTGGAGTGGAAGGGGGAGGCCAAAGGTTCGATTGTGCCCAGGGCTCTGCGGGAGGGGGCATGGCCCTGCTTTGGAGAGCAGAGGTGGAGGTTTGGAGGTGCTGCCTCTGGCTGGTCAGGCTGGTTGTCTGGCAGTGCCCCAACCTCCTGTCCGAGGGAAGGGGGAGCTGGTCCTGCGGGGCACGGCTGGGGTGGGAGCGTGCCAGCTCCGTTGGAATGAGCCTGGGTCCCCGGGCTTGTGGCTGCGGTGGGAGCGTGCCAGCTCCGTTGGAATGAGCCTGGGTCCCCGGGCTTGTGGCTGCGGTGGGAGCGTGCCAGCTCTGTTGGAATGAGCCTGGGTCCCCGGGCTCTCGGCTGCGTGCTCCATCAGGGCTGCCCTAATCACGTGCTCTCGTTCCAGCTCTCAAGGTGCTGCTGAAGGACCCAGCTGCCATTGTCCGCATGAAGGTGGCTGAGACGCTGGGCCGCCTGGTCCGGGTTGTGTAAGCGGCAGATGGAACCTGTGGGTGCCCGGGCTCTGTGACAGTGATCAGGTCGATGGATGTTCCTCCCCCCGGAAATGCCACGTCTTCCAATGCCCGGAACCGGTGCCTTGTGCAGCACCACGCCTGCTGCCTGGAGCAGGGGCCTCATGCGGCTTCTCTCCTGTGCAATCTGGGGCACCCGTCCCACAGGACGAGGACTCTGCCCGGCAGCCATGGGAGGCTCCGCTGTGGCTGCTGGCTCAACCATCACTGTCCCCGGCTCTCCGACAGCCTTTCCTGCGATGTGCACTCACCATGGGCACTCCTCGAGCTAATGAACTGGGCAATAGGACATGGAACTTTTCCGAGGTGTGCACCGGGGTGGGTCCAACACAGGATCCACCCCTGATGAGCTTTCCTGGGTAACTGCCCTGGCACGAGAGGGGCAGGCGCTAGGTGTCATTGCATCTTCTAGGGCTGGTCGTCTCACACCGATCGCTCCCATCCAGTCACTGGGACATGTGCCTGTTACAGTCTGACTCTGGCTAGCACCAATCTGGGTGCTGCACAGCCTGGGGCCAGTGCCCTGTGTGGGGTCTGGGGTTAGATGGGGCACTCTGCCCTGGTGGGGGTCCCTGCAGGGCCCTGGATGGCCTCTGAGGGCCTCCCCTCCCCCGGATGTCCTAGGAGGATGAGGAACCTTGGCCATCACTGCATATGCACCTTCCTTCCACTGTTATTCCACGAGTGAGCCAGCGAGCTGCCCCCAGAGTCTTTGGCACTGCCCGGTGCTTCCCCTGCGCCCCCTGGCACAGTCTGCAGCTGTGTCCGAGGGCAGCAGTGTGCTCTGGTTCTCTGCTGGCTGAGTGGAGCTGTCCCCTCCACACGAACGTGTGTAGGAACCAGACTGTATTTTTTTAATAAAGTTGTTTGCTTCTAGTAGAGGGGCTGGCACTGGAGTCTCATTGCCAGGTGGACCCTGCCCTGGCTTGTCTGGGTGCTGCTAAGGGTATGTGTGGGGGGTACTTGGAGCCTAGACTCCTGTGGGGGGTGCTGGCATTGAGATCTCGGGGGGGCAGGGGGAGCCTCATGGCAGCAATTTGTTCCCACATCAAATTACTCCCTTGGTGGAGACAGGGGCTGCAGGCTGGCATGTGAAAGGGAGGTGCCCCAGGCCCTTGGCTGCACAAACAGCTGTGCCTGCTCCCTGCTTCAGCACCACGGGCCAGGGCAGAGCTGTACAGGGAGCTGGTGCAGGGGGTGGAGGGGTGAGAATGCTGCTGTCCCAGCGCGGATCCTTCCTTGCCCCACAGCAGGGGCTCCAGCCTGGCCTGACACATGCCAACTGCCAGCTGAAGTGCAGTTCAATGGTGACTAACACCAGGTGGTGCCCATTGGAGGGGAGCACTGAAACTGCTCCATACTTTCCAGGGGCTAAATGATCAACCAGCCTTGTGCCTGGGGGAAGCGGTAGATGTAGTGTATCCTGACTTCAGTGAGGCTTTTGTTACTGTCTCACATGACTTTCTCATAAACAAACTAGGGAAATGCAACCTCGATGGAGCTGCTGTAAGGTGGATGCAAAATTAGTTGGAAAATCGTTCCCAGAGAGTAGTTACCGGTGGTTCACTGTCATGCTGGAAGGGCAGAACGAGTGGGGTCCCACAGGGATCAGTTCTGGGTCCGGTTCTGTTCAAATCTTCATCAGTGATTTAGCTAATGGCACAGATTGTCCACAAACTTTATAAGTGTACTAATACCAAGCTGGGAGGGGTTGCGAGTGCTTTGGAGGATAGGCTTAACATTCAAAATGACCTGGACAAACGGTCTGAAGTCAATAGGATGAAATTCAGTCAAGACAAATACAAAGGGCTCCACTTAGGAAGGAACAATCAGTTGCGCACACACTAAATGGGCAATGGCTGCCTAGGAAGGAGTCCTGCAGAAAGGGATCTGGGGGTAATAGTGGATCACAAGCTAAATGAGAGCTAACAGTGTGATGCTGTAAAAAAAACAAAAAAACAAAAAAACTTGATCATCATCTGCGATGTATCAGCAGGAGTGTTGTAAACAAGACTTGAGTGATTCTTCTGCTCTGCTCCGTGCTGATTAGGGCTCAGCTGGAGTATTGTGTCCAGTTCTGGGTGCCACATTTCAGGAAAGATGTGGACAAATTGGAGAGAGTCCAGAGAAGAGCAACAAAAATCATAAAAGGGCTAGAAAACATGAGCTCTGAGAGAAGATTGAGAAAATTGGGTTTGTTTAGAGTGGAGAAGAGAGAAACTCTTATGTCCCCTCTCAGTTTTAAGTACATAAAAGGCTGTTACAAAGAGGAGGTAGGAAAAATTGCTCTTTAACCCCTGAGGACAGGACAAGAAGAAAGGGCCTTAAATTGCAGCAAGGGGGGTTTGGGTTGAACGTTATCCAGGGAGGTTGTGGAATCTGTCATTGGAGATGTTTAAGAGCATAGAATATCAGGGTTGGAAGGGCCCTCAGGATGTATCTAGTCCAAACCCCTGCTCAAGGCAGGACTAATTCCCAACTAAATCATCCCAGCCAGGGCTTTGTCAAGCCTGACCTTAAAAACCTCTCAGGAAGGAGATTCCACCACCTCTCTAGGTAACCCATTCCAGTGCTTCACCACCCTCCTAGTGAAATAGTGTTTCCTAATATCCAACCTAGACCTCCCCCACTGCAACTTGAGACCATTGCTCCTTGTTCTGTCATCTGCCACCACTGAGAACAGTCTAGAGCCATCCTCTTTGGAATCCTCCTTCAGGTAGTTGAAAGCAGCTGTCAAATCCCCCCTCATTCTTCTCTTCTGCAGACTAAACAATCCCAGTTCCCTCAGCCTCTCCTCATAAGTCATGTGCTCCAGCCCCCTAATCAATTTTGTTGCCCTCCACTGGACTCTTTCCAATTTTTCCACATCCTTCTTGTAGTGCGGGGCCCAAAACTGGACACAGTACTCCAGATGAGGCCTCACCAATGCCGAAAAGAGAGGAATGATCACGTCCCTTGATCTGCTGGCAATGCCCCTACTTATACAGCCCAAAATGCTGTTAGCCTTATTGGCACCAAGGGCACACTGCTGACTCCTATCCAGCTTCTCATCCACTGTAACCCCTTGGTCCTTTTCTGCAGAACTGCTGCCTAGCCACTCGGTCTCTCGTCTGTATCAGTGCATGGGATTCTTCGAGTGATTGCTCATATAGATTCCAGTTAGGTGTGCGCGCGCCACGTGCACGTTCGCCGGAAGATTTATTACCCTAGCAACACTTGGTGGGTCGGCTGCGTCGCACCCTAGAGTGGCGCCGCTATGGCGTCGGATATATACCCCAGCCGACCCAGCCACCCCTCAGTTCCTCCTTACCGCCCGTGTCGGTCGTTGGAACAGTGGAGCGCGGCTTAGCTGATCTCCACCTCCCTAGCTACTCGTAGTTCTCTCGTTATTCTTGTGTATATAGTTGAAATTTCTATACTTGCAGTTAGTTTTATTAGTTCTATAACATAGTTAGTGTTAAGAGGGGTTCGGGGATTAGCCCCTTCCCCTCACCCGGTGCCGGGGCCCATGCCCAGTTCACTGGGTTTCAAACCGTGCTCAGCCTGTCACGAGCCGATGCCTACAGGAGATCCTCACGACTCCTGCCTTAAGTGTCTCGGGGAATCCCACCTAGTCGGCAAGTGCCGGATCTGCAAGGCCTTCAAGCCGAGGATGAAAAAGGAGCGGGACTTTCGTCTCAAACAGCTCCTGATGGAGGCAGCTCTTACTCCTCCACGTTCAGCACCAAGCGCTGGTCAACCCGCTGGAAGAAGTGATTCTTCGGCACCGGATCGCACCAGTGCCGCTAAGGCCTCTCGGCACCGACCCTCTCCGGCACTGGTGTCCTCTCGGCTCCATTCCCTCTCCCCGAGGGTGAAGAGGCATAAGATGTCCGCTGTTTCCGTGCCATCTGCACCGCAGCCAAAGCACCCGGCTAGATCGGACCGCCCGGCACCTACACTTGCCGCGGCACTGACATCATTGGCACTGTCCATTCCGGTCCCGCAAGGGCCGTCGAGTCCAGTGCCTCAAAGCTCCTCGCCGAGAGCCATGGTTGAGCTTACGATTCCCTCCACACTGGAGACATTTTCCACAGCGAGGGAACTGATCGCAATGACAGAGTCTGCGCTGCCTCAATCCGGCACCACCGGTGCGGGTCATACAATCTGTGAGCAAGCCTGCCTTGATGAAACCACCTTCTCTGCACCACAGAGCAGCACCGCTCACGATCACCATCCTGCCAGCATTCTCGGTCCCGGCACTGATCCCCTTCTTGGTACCAGTCACACTCGCGGCACCGATCAGCGTCCCGTTTGCCGGCCCAGTACTCTCGCCACTGATCCAGCTCCCGGCACCGCCCCAGGCACTGTGACTCGCAGCCTCTCCAGACGCCGAGCTTCGAGATCCCAGTCAACCTCCAGGTACCACTCCGGTCGTAGGTCCCGATCTCGTTCCCGGCACCGGTATGGCTCCCGGTACCGTTCCCTGGTGCCACACAGAGCAAGATCAATCAGAGGGAGACTCTTCCCAGGGTTTTTCAGCCCCTCGGCCATCCCGACATGCATCGGTGTCGTCTCATGCAGGCAGTTCCTATGCACAGGACCGTGACTCCGATGTGCCTGCCAGAATCTTCCAGGAGACCCAGGCCCAAGATCAAGGCCCCCATCAGTGGTCATTTTGGACGCCTTGGGCGTATCATCAGGCCCAAGGTGTACCTCCAGTCCCATTTCGCTCTGCCTCATCGGAGCACCGGGTGCCGGAGGCGACTATCAGCCGCCCCCCTCCTACTGGTATGGAGGAAGCGCCTGTTCAGCCACCAGACTCCCAGATCCCATGGGAGCCAGAGGGCGTCCAAGAGCACGAGGCACCCAGGACCCACTTGTCCCTGGTCTTTCCTCTTCCTCCTCTCCCGATGAGGCAGTGGCGGGGACATCCTCCACGGGCCCTCCTCCAATTGACCTGAGGGCCCATCAGGACCTCCTGAGATGTGTGGCACTCAATATGAATCTCCAGGTAGAGGAGGTCCTGGAGATAGAGGACCCGGTGGTGGATATTTTGTTGGCTGACGCCCCCACAAGAGTGGCCTTACCATTTATCTGGACGATCCAGGCCAATGCTGATACCATCTGGCTGTCTCCAGCTCCATTCTACCCGCTGCCAGGGGAGTTGAGCGCAAGTACATGGTGCCCTCCAAGGGGTACGAGTACCTGTACGTCCATCCTCCTCCCTGCTCCCTCGTCATACAGTCTGTCAATGAGAGGGAACGCCATGGCCAGCAAGCTCCGGCTCCAAAATCAAAGGAGGCTAGGCGCATGGAGTTACTGGGCCATAAAGTATACTCTGCAGGGGCCCTCCAACTCCGGGTGGCAAACCAACAAGCCCTGCTTAGCCGCTACAACTACAACACCTGGGTGGCAGTGGGCAAGTTTACAGAGTTAGTCCCTCAAGGCTCCCGTCAGGAGTTTGCAGCCCTCTTGGAGGAAGGGAAAAAAGTGGTGAGAACTTCCCTCCAGGCCTTGTTGGATGCAGCTGACTCTGCAGCCAGGACTCTGGCATCCGGAGTTGCCATGAGACGCATTTCATGGCTTCAAATCTCAGGACTCCCGCCGGAACTGCAACATACGATACAGGACCTGACCTTTGACGGTAGAGGCGTTTTCTGAAAAGACTGACCCTAGGCTGCAAAGCCTGAAGGACAACAGGGTCATCATGCGTGCTCTCGGCATGCACACGCCAGTGACTCTGCGCCGGCCTTTCTGCCCTCAGCCTCACCACCCTTACCCTCCACCTAGACAGAGGCAGGACTTTGGCAGAAGGCGTGGTAGAGCCTGTCGTAGATGACAGTCAGGACCCCAAGGGGGCCAAAATCAGGGTCTCACCAAACCACCTATGGGGCCAAAGCCAAACTTTTGAAGGTGCGCCTGAGGACGGCGTACCAGTTACTTTCCAGGATCCTTTCCCTCCTTTTTCCAACCACCTCTCCTTTTTTCCTCCCTGCGTGGTCCCAGCTAACTTCAGATCATTGGATCCTACGCACAGTGCAAGTTGGGTACCACCTCCAGTTTATTTCGCCCCCCCATCCTCGTCCCTCTTCGGGGACCCCTCTCACGAGCAATTCCTCTTTCAAGAGGTGCGGACGCTCCTTGCCATGGGAGCTATAGAGGAGGTACCAAAGGACGAAAGGGGCAAGGGGTTCTACTCCTGCTATTTCCTAATCCCCAAATTTGAGACCTCCCTTCGACCTATCCTAGACCTGCGAGAACTCAAGTTCATGATAAAGTTGAAGTTCCGCATGGTATCCCTGGGGACCGTCATCCCATCCTTGGATCCCAGAGACTGGTATGCCGCCCTCGACATGAAGGACGCGTATTTTCACATCGCCATTTATTCTCCACACACGGGGTACCTCCGGTTTGTAGCCAACCGTCAGCATTTCCAGTTTACGGTCCTACCATTTGGCCTCTCTACAGCCCCAAGAATATTCACAAAGTGCATGGCTGTAGTCACTGCCTCCCTCTGCCACAGTCGGATACACATTTTTCTGTATCTGGACGATTGGCTTGTCTGAGGGACCTCCGAGACACAAGTCACCCATCATGTGGGCATTGTCAAGGACCTATTCATACGTCTAGGCCTGATGATCAATACAGAGAAATCCACTCTGGTTCCCACACAGAAGATAGACTTCATTGGTGCCATCCTGGACTCCAATCTCGCCAGAGCCTGCTTACCACAGCCTCGGTTTCAGGCGATGGTAACAATTACCGAGGCCTACAGAACTTCGGCTCACACTTGTCTCAGTCTCCTGGGTCACATGGCTGCCTGCACGTTCATGACCAAACACGCCAGTTTACACCTCCGTCCCCTCCAATCTTGGCTCAACTCGGTATACCACCCGGGCAGAGATGCCATAGACATGATAGTCACCATTCCCCCGAGCATCTTAGGCTCCCTCGACTGGTGGCTGACACCCTCCCTGGCGTGTGCAGGGGTGCTGTTCCATCCGCCCCAGCCTTCTATGTCCCTGACGACGGACGCATCATCTCTCAGCTGGGGTGCTCACCTCAGACATCTTTGCACTCAAGGCCTTTGATCATCTCAGGAGCTGGCGTTGCATATCAATGTCCGAGAGTCGAGAGCAGTCCGCCTTGCATGCCAGGTGTTTCAATAGCATTTGCAAGGCCGTTGTCTCAGTGTTTACAGACAGCACATCGGCCATGTATTACATAAACAAGCAGGGAGGGACACGATCCTCTTCCTTTTGTCAGGAAGCCATCCAACTCTGGGACTTTTGTATAGCCCACTCGATAGACCTGGTAGCGTCCTTTCTCCCAGGGGTTCGGAACACTCTGGTGGATCGACTCAGCAGATCCTTCCTGTCTCACGAGTGGTCGATTCATCTGGACATTATTCGTTCTGTTTTCCAGAAGTGGGGATTTCCCCACATAGACCTCTTTGCTTCCCGCAAGAATAGGAAATGCCAGATGGTCTGCTCCTTCCAAGGTCTCTCCCTGGGTTCGATCTTGGATGCTTTCCTGATGCCGTGGACGAGCCAACTGCTTTACGCCTTTCCACCGTTCCCGCTGGTTCACAGGGTCCTGCTAAAGCTCCGCAGGGACGGAGCTCGCTTGATCATGATCGCTCCAGCGTGGCCCAGGCAGCACTGGTACACCATGCTGCTCGACCTGTCGATAGCCAGCCCAATTACCCTGCCACTCCACCCAGACCTCGTAACTCAGGACCACGGCTGACTTCACCACTCTGACCTGCAGTCCCTTCACCTCACAGCGTGGCTCCTGCGTGGTTGAGCCAGTCAGAGTTACGCTGCTCTGCCTCAGTACAACAAATACTCCTGGGTAGCAGGAAACCTTCCACTTGGTCTACGTATCTGGCCAAGTGGAAGCGTTTCTCCTGCTGGTGCATATCACAGAATGTTACTCCCATTGAGGCCTCGATCCCCACCATCTTGGACTACCTCTGGTCTCTCAAACAGCAGGGCCTAGCGGTAGCATCACTGAGGGTACACTTGGTGGCCATTTCTACCTTCCACCCAGGGGAGAGTGGCCGCTCCGTGTTCTCGCACCCTATGGTTTCTAGGTTCCTCAAGGGCTTGGAGCGCCTATACCGCCAAGTACGCTCCCCTGCCCCTACCTGGGACCTCAACCTGGTTCTAACCAGACTCATGTCTGCCCCATTTGAGCCGTTAGCAACCTGCTCGCTGCTATACCTGTCCTGGAAGACAGCTTTCCTCGTAGCCCTTACATCAGCCAAGCGAGTCTCCGAGCTTCGGGCTCTCACAGTGGACCCACTGTATACTGTGTTTCACAAGGACAAGGTGCAGTTGCAGCCACACCCAGCGTTCCTGCCTAAGGTGGTATTGGCCTTTCATGTCAACCAGGACATCTTCCTTCCGATCTTCTTCCTGAAGCCACACTCATCACCACGGGAGCAACAGTTGCACTCCCTGGACATCCGTAGGGCGCTCGCAT
This sequence comes from Gopherus flavomarginatus, assembly GCF_025201925.1. Lineage (NCBI taxonomy): Eukaryota > Metazoa > Chordata > Testudines > Testudinidae > Gopherus > Gopherus flavomarginatus. Next base: position 300,980,539 of record NC_066618.1, on the reverse strand, counting down.
TTTATATCAAGTGGACAAAACCCTTTTGTAAAACGCCCCAACTCTTCGTTGCCGTGGCAGACCGAATGAAGGGCCTACCTGTCTCCTCCCAGAGGATCTCCTCTTGGGTGACGGCGTGCAGCTGCACTTGTTATGACTTGACTCTTGTTCCCTCGGGCCATCTCACCGCACATTCTACCAGGACTCAGGCTTCAGGCTTCATCTGCTGTCTTCCTGGCTCATGTACCTATCCAGGAAATATGTCACGCAGCTACCTGGTCCTCGGTCCACACCTTTGCTTTGCAGTATGCTCTCGTTCAACAGTCTAGAGATGATACAGCCTTTGGCTCAGCAGTTTTTACATTCTGCAACATCTCATTCTGACCCCACCGCCTAGGTAAGGCTTGGGAATCACCTAACTGGAATGGATATGAGCAAGCACTCGAAGAAGAAAAGACGGTTACTCACCTTTGTAACTGTTCTTCGAGATGTGTTGCTCATATCCATTCCAAACCCCCCCTCCTTCCCCTCTGTCGGAGAAGCCGGCAAGAAGGAACTGAGGAGCGGTCGGGTTGGCAGGGGTATATATCCGGCGCCATAGCGGTGCCAGGCCAGGGGGCGCCCAGCCAACCTTCCGGCGAACGTGCACGCAGGGCGCGCAAACCTACCTGGAATGTATGTGAGCAACATATCTCGAAGAACAACAGTTACAAAGGTGAGTAACCGTCTTTAAGTGCAGGACTCTGCACTTGTCCTTGTTGAACCTCATCAGGTTTCTTTTGGCCCAGTCCTCTAATTTGTCTAGGTCCCTCTGTATCCTATCCCTACCCTCCAGCGTATCTACCTCTCCCCCGTTGAATGTCAGCTGCAAACTTGCTGAGGGTGCAGGCCCTGCCATGGATGGACAAACGCCTGTCAGGGATGGGCTAGATAATAGTCCTGCTGTGAGTGCAGGGGATGGGGGTGAGATGACCTCCTGAGGTCTGTTGCAGCTCAGTGATAACTCAGGATGGTGGGTGTTGAGACGGCTGGAGGGTTTGTTTGAAGCTGGCTGGGAGAGGGGCGCCCTGACCTGGGGCTGTGGCCTCCCCGGGTCCCCCAGATGAACTGAACTAAGGGGGAGTCCTGTTGTCTGTACCAGCAAGATCTGTCTTGGACTGTGTTCCTGTTGTCTAAATCTTCTGCTTTACTAGCTGGCTGAGAGTCAGGGTAAATTGCAGGAAGGAGGGGGGGCAGGGCACTGACTCCCCCACACTCTGTGACACCTACACATGATTCAGAGGAACCATTAAGAACAGCCCCACTTTGTCACAGCCGCTCCAAGCGCTTACGCTGTCTCTTCACACACACCAGGTACTTCTGATGAAAGGGAGGACTTAACCCACTCTGAGGAAACACTTGGGGGTAATTAGACTGTGGAACTCATTGCCACAGGACAAGGTTGAGTCTAAGCTTCTTAGTCTCATGACTTGCCTTAGGCCACAGAGCTGGGACCCCTCCAGTTTCTCTCTCATTCAGGAAAAGGGCAGGTGGCTGCGTTGGTCCCTGCTGGCAGGCTGTGCCCACCATGCTGGGTGAGGGGTTGAGCATGGTGATCTCCCCTGCAAGCTGGGGCTGCTGGTCCCTGGTCTGGCGCTCAACAGCGCTGGGCTGCACCTGGCCAGGGTGAGGGGAGGCAGATCTGAGCGACATTTCCTGGCGCTTCCCTGGGGCAGGCAGCAGCCTGGAGAAGCAGGCCCTACTCCCTGCCCCTCTCCGGCTCCTAGCAGTGCCCAGCTATGGGGGCAGAGGCCACCCTGCAGCATGGGCTGGGGGAGCAGTCCTGCCCCCTGGGCTCCAGGCTTGGCTGGAAAAACTGGTGGGGCAGATGGAAGTACCTGAAGCGGGTTTGTGCCTGGGGGGGTGGGGAAATCTCCTGGCCAGAGAGGCAGAAACCAGGGCCCTCTCAGCCATTGTCAGTGACCATCTGCCCTGGGAGCCGGAGCCAGTGGCAAGAGACTGTCCTGGCCTGAGGCAAGAACTGCTCCCAGCGCTGGGCGGAGAGGGGGCTCAGGTACCAAACACCCCCCCCCCCCCCGGACAGGGGGCTGGGAGCGGGGAGCTGCTGGGGCAGCAGGAAGTGTTTCCTGGGGACAACACCCCTCACCTGCTGGGCTGAGCTCCTGGCAGCTACGCAGGGTGGGGGAGGGGCTTTGGCACGCTAGCACAGCCCCCCCCCCCCCCACTCCCACATGGCCCCTGTAGTTTTTGTAACTGCAAGGGGGTGAGAGGGCTCTGACCTCACTGCACAGGCCCCAGAGGTGGTGGGGGAACAAGCCTGGCTCCAGCAGGGGGGGCTCCCCAGATCTGAGGGGGGCACTGGACTGCCCAGCAAACCTGCTGTCCATCAGCCCAGGCTCCGGCGTGGTCACTGGGTCTCCCCCCGTCGGCTGAAGGGCAAACCGGGCCCTGGCCCAGCAGCGCCTATGGCCCATTGCTGAGTGCGGGCAGGGGGCGCAGAGCAGGGATCCTGCCCCCGCTGTGGGGGGTACTAGCTCTGCCCTTATGGTCCAAGCCTGTGTGTGCAGGGAGCCCGGGCTGGCCCATCAGGGGTCCTGGCAGAGCAGGGTGGGGGAGGATGGGACCCGCCAGGGAGGGGAGCCCAGGGCCGGGGGCTGGCATTGGCCAAGCAGAGCAATGTAGGATGGGAGCAGGGCTGCTGGGGAGCCCAGGGCTGGGTTACAAGGGCAGGAGTGAGATGCCTTGGGCCGCAGGCACCTTTGCCACGTAGGTCACAGCTCTGGGGCTTTTAAAAGCTCCTGCCCCCCCAGGGCAGTGAAGGCACCTTGCAAAAAGCTCTGGGGAGGGGGGTTCTGCCAGCCCCAGGGGGCCAGGGCAGCGGAACGCAGATGACCACTGCCCAGCTCCCCCCAGCTGTGGAGCAGCACGACAGGGCCCTTGTGTCTGGAGCTGGCCCCTGGGGGAGGGGGGCCCTTGCCCAGCCCACACAGGACAGTGCTGCAGCCCGTTTGTGTCCAGAGGCATTTAATGAGAGAGCCCATGTGTCCTGGGGAGGAGCCCAGTGCACGGCTCCCAGGCAGGCACCTGGCTCCGGCTCCGGCCCTGCCCAGGTGAAAAGAAGCCAGAAGCTCTGTGGCCCATGGTGGCACCCGCGGTCCCCAGGCTGGCCTGGCGTCGCTGCGGTGGCATGCAGGGCCGGCAGCCATGCCGGGGTTACGCGAAGAGGCGGATGGTGGCGTCAGCGCCCGAGGAGAAGAGCCAGGGCTGGGTGGGATGGAAGAGGACGTCCAGCACGCCCAGGTCCCGGGTCGGCGCATGGCCCTTCAGCACCTTCACGGGCACAATCAGCGGGTTCTGCAGCAGGTCACTGCGACAAAGGGGAGCAGATAAGGGGGGGTTGTCACCCCACAATGCGCTAGGGCCATGTGGCTGCCTACCCCACACCCTCCCCAGGGACGTGGGGTGCTCCAGTGGGGACAGGGGGCTGCACCCACCAAGGGCCCAGAGATGCCCAGGGTCCGTGTCCCGTCTGCAGAGAGGCTGCCCCCGTGCCTGTCCTCCCCCTTCGGTGCTGGGGGCTGGCCCCTGTCACCCCACGGCCCGCGAGCAGGCAGCAGGGCCATTCCACGTCCTGGCGCCAATCCTGCCCCCACATCCAGCTGCCCAGTCGGGGCCTGTGAGCACGTGGCAGGGCCATTCTGCACTCTGGCGCCAAGCCCCCCGCCCAGCCGGGGCCCACGCGTACTTGTAGACCATGCCGTGGCAGACGATGACGCTCCCGTCGTCAGAGCCCGAGGCGAAGAGCGGGTAGTGCTTGTGGAAGGCCACGCTCCGCAGTGCCTTCTTGTGGTGCCTGTAAGAGACCAGGCGAGACACCCGTCAGTGCCAGGACCCGCTGGGGCTGCCTGGCCAGCCCCGCCCTCAGCAGTCTGGGCCAGGCCCCTGCCGCAAACAGCCGCTGAGGGCGAGACGGTGTCTGACAACCCCGCTCGGCAGGCTGGGGCAGCCGGGGGGGAGAACTGCCGTGGGGCTCCCCAAAGGGGGCAGGGAGCAGCTGATCCAGCCGAGAGAATCCGGCGCCGGGCTGGGCAGCGAGCGGCGGGACACGGCACCAGGAAGCCAGCATGATCGGGGCAGTGTCCTGGGGCAGGGAGAGACAGCGCGTCCCTACAGTGCTCTGGGGAGACCCCCAGGAGAGGAGGAGCTGTGGGGCGGGCGGGCGGACAGGGGGAGCTGCAGGGAATATGGGCAGGGGGGTGGACAGGGAGAGCTGCGGGGAATACAGGCAGGCAGGGGGAGCTGTGGGCGGGTAGAGAAAGGGAGCCGAGGGGCAGGCAGGAGGGTGCAGAGGCGGAGCTGCAGGGCAGGCGGAGAGGGGGGAGCTGTGGGGCAAGTGAGCGAGCGGAGAGGGGGGAGCTGTGGGGCAAGTGGGCGGAGATGGGGAGCACGCTCACCTCAGCACCCGGTAGGGCTTGGTGGACAGGTCCAGGTCGAACCAGGCCAGTTTGCTGTCATAGCTCCCACAGATCAGGTTGTCTCCTGCCAGAGGGAAGGGGAGTGAGCAGGGTGCTGCCAGCAGCCACGGCCCCTGCAGGGGTGTTGCACACACCAGCCCCCTAGGCCCCCTGACAATGTTCCTCTGCAGCAGTGTCTCCCCCTGACACTGGGAACCCCACCACAACATTTTGCCCCCTGCCCGATACCAGGGCCCCCCAGAACAGCACTGCACCCCTCTGACACCAGGCTCCCCCCCCCACATGGCAATGTGTCCCCCACAACTGACTGTGGCCCCGTGGCTGAGGGAACACGATCCTCCTGCCACTCCCCGTCCTATAGGAGCTGCCCCCCCTTAACTGCCCTACACAGCCTGACTGCGGCTGGGCAAAGGAGCTTGTCTCAGCCTGGTGGACGGGCCCCATCTCTTGCTGGGGCCGGGCCAGGCCCTCGGGACACCCACCCCTAGCCCAGGGAAGGCAGGGGCCGCGCCCAGACCGGCTGCCGGGCCCCACATACCTGCGGGGTGGATGGCCATGCTGGACACCCACTTGCAATTGGTCATCAGCTTCTTGGCGAGCTCCTGCTTGAGCAGGTTGTAGAGGCGGACGTAGCGCTGCGTGGCCACGAAGAAGAAAGGCCGCAGCGGGTGGAAGAGGACGCACTGCACCTGCCCCTTGCTCCGGCGGAAGGGGCTCTGGCTCCAGCGCTTGCTGGCCTGGTGGATCAGCACCTGCGTGTGGCTGTCGTCAGCCAGGACGCTGGCCAGGTAGTCGCCTCGGGGGTGCCAGGTCACCTGCTTCACGGGCTGCAGAGCGGCACGGCCAGACGTCAGCTGCTGCCTGGGGCCACGGGGAGCCGCGCCACTGGGCTGGGCGACGGGGCGTGTCAGGGTGGGCAGGGGTCTTTGTGTGGCTCAGGCCCTGGGGTGCTCCGGGCCCAGGCGCTCAGACCCCTCCGGGGGAACATGGCTCAGGCCCTGGAGTGCTCCAGGCAGGGGCACTCAGACCCCTGGGGAACATGGGTCAGGCCCTAGGGTGCTCGAGGCCCATCCGCTCAGACCCACCCGGGGGAACGTGGGTCAGGCCTTCAGGTGCTCAAGGCCCGGGCTCTCAGCCCCCCGGGGGGATGTGGGTCAGGCCCTGGGGTGCTCCGGGCAAGGGCCACTTGGACCCCCCCGGGGGGGTCATGGGTCAGGTCCTCGGGTGCTCTGGGCCCGGGCGCTCAGCCCCACAGGGAAACGTGGGTCAGACCCTGGGGTGCTCCAGGCCCGGCCGCTCAGACCCCTCGGGGAATGCAGCTGAAGCCCTGGGGAGCTGCGGGCAGGGGCCACTCGGACCCCTGGAGAACACAGCTCAGGCCCTGGGGTGCTCCAGGCAGGGGCGCTCAGAACCCCCCGGGGGAACGTGGGTCAGGCCCTTGGATGCTCTGAGCCCAGGCGCTCGGACCCCAGGGAACATGGGTCAGGTCCTAGGGCGCTCCGGGCCCTCGGACTCCCGGGAAATATGGCTCAGGCCCTGGGGGGCTCTGGGTAGGGGCACTCGGACACCTGGGGAACGTGGGTCAGACCCTGAGATGCTCTGGGCCCAGGCGCTTGGACCCCCGGGGAAAGTGGCCGCTGGCAGAACCCAAGCAAGCCAGGCTAGGTGAAGGGGGCCCAGCAGGTGGGGGACAACACCCCCCAAGAGGTGCTGGGAAGAGTTCCCACCCCGTTCCAGGCCCCCAGGACCCTCCGTACCTTCCCGTGCCGGATGATCAGACGGACGCCCCTGCTGTGCTCCGCGCCGGACGCCACAGCCCAGGTGACGGGCTGCAGCCGCTCCTCCTCCGGTGGCTTGTAGGCCTCGATCAGTTGGTCCGTGGCCCCGTACAACAGCTTGTCCCCGAGGCCAGGGTTCACCAGCAGGACGGACTGCTCCCTGCAGGGGGCGCTGCAGGTCAGAACCAGGGACAGGGCCCAGCCTGCCTCCTCGCCCTGTGTGCTCCCGGGACAGCCCCAGCCACGGCCTGTGGGAAGGGGAACCGGGTGCTGGGCCCTGGGGGCCTGGCCAGTCTCCGACCTCTGCCCCCAAAAGCTCTGAAATCCAGCTGCACCCTGGGACCCAGGGCAGCCCCGGCCAGGCAGATGGCAAGCGATGCCTGAGGGGCGCACACAGCGATGAGATGGGCTGGGGGTCTCACAAGGAGGAGATGCGGTGGGGAGGGTCACACAGCGATGAGATGGGATGGGGATCACAGGGCTGGGGGGTCTCACACAGAGGAGATGCGGTGTGTGGGGGGTCACACAGCGACGAGATGGGATGGGGATCACAGGGCTGGGGGTCTCACAAGGAGGAGATGCGGTGGGGAGGGTCACACAGCGATGAGATGGGATGGGGGTCACAGGGCTGGGGGGGTCTCACACAGAGGAGATGCGGTGTGTGGGGGGTCACACAGCGACGAGATGGGATGGGGATCACAGGGCTGGGAGTCTCACACAGAGGACATATGGTGTGGGGGGGTCACACAGTGACGAGATGGGAGGGGCTGGGGGGCTCACACAGAGATGCTGTGGGGGGGTCACACAATGATGAGATGAGATGAGATGGGGGGGTCACAGGGCTGGGGGGGGTCACACAGCAACGAGATGGGATGGGGGGCGTCACAGGGCTGGGACGGGGCTGGGAGTCTCACACAGAGGAGATATGGTGTGGGGGGGCATCACACAGTGTCGAGATGGGAGGGGCTGGGGGGCTCACACAGAGATGCTGTGGGGGGGTCACACTGATGAGATGAGATGAGATGGGGGGGTTACAGGGCTGGGGGGGTCACACAGCAATGAGATGGGACGGGGGGCGTCACAGGGCTGGGACGGGGCTGGGGGTCTCACACAGAGGAGATGCGGTGGGGGGGGTCACAGCGATGAGATGGGATGGCGGTCACAGGGCTGGGGGGTATCACACAGAGGAGATACGGTGTGTGGGGGGGTGTCACAGCGACGAGATGGGATGGGGGGTCACAGGGCTGGGGGGTGTCACACAGAGGACATATGGTGGGGGGGGTCACACAGCGACGAGATGGGACGGGGGGTCACTCACACAGCCACGGCCACCAGGCAGACGGCGGGGTTGGGATTCCAGGCGACGCTCTTCACCACGCCCTCCACCGGGAGGGTTTTCATGCAGCGGGCGCTGCTCACCTCCCAGAACCGCACCGTGCCGTCATCGGAGCCTGCGGGACAGGCCAGCGGGTGGGTCCCCGAAGAGGCAGGGGCCAGGCCCCGTCCCATGCCCAGGCAGGCGGTGGGGGAAGGCTCAGCGGGGCGTCAGTCCACCCGTCTCTGCCCGCAGGGGCAGCTAGGACCAACCGGGCTGGGCCGGGGCCAGAACACGGCGAGCTCCCATCAAGTCCTTGGCACCACCCTGGGCAAGGCCTCTTCCAGCCGCTTGAGGAGCAGCTCAGCACCCCCGGCTCCCAGAAGGGGGAGTGGATCAGCATGGACCCGGGACGAGAGCCCTGCTGAGCCGCCCCCCTGCGGCGCTGTGCTGGGACCCGGAGCCGGCCAGGCCGTGAGGGGCGAGCGCCCCGCCGAGCCGCCCCCCTGCGGCGCCGCGCTGGGGCCCGGAGCCGGCCAGGCCGTGAGGGGCGAGCGCCCCGCTGAACACCCCCTCTGCGGCGCCGTGAGGGGCGAGCGCCCCGGAGCAGCTGCTGTCCTGGCTGGTGCGGGCTGTTTTGCTCCTGGGCCTATGCAGAGAGACAGGGCCAGGGCTGGGTGTGAAGGGAGAGGGACAGGCCCCGCCCCAGGCTCATGGGGTTATTTTTAACGCCTGATCTCAGCAACTTTCCCAGCCCGTGGCCAGGAATCCAGCGGTTGTGGAACTCCTGATGGTGCATGGGCCACCTGGCGGGAGCTGCCAGCCTGGAGCCGCAGAGCCTGCCCTCTGCTCCCAATGCCCTGCGTGCCAGCCCACTCCCCACTGCCTGGGGAGGTGCCGGAAGCAGCTGGAAACCCCCCCAGAGTGGTTTATGGGGACCAGGGATTGCCATGAGCGTGCACTGGGATGGGGCGGCAGTCCTATTGCTGGCACCCGCCTCGTGCCCAGGGGAACTCTGCACTCCAGACGCGAGTCACTGGGCCAGCCGGAGCGGCCGGGGGCAGCACAGGCTGGGCCTGGGATTGAATCCCCACTGTGGCTCATGTGGCCCCCCAGGCCTCTCCTTCCAGCCAGCCCCTACCCGCAGCAGTGCCGCGGGAGAGCCCAGGGGGCAGGGAGGCGGCTGCTCCTCGGGGACACGCAGAGCCGTGACAGGCACAGGCGGAGGAGCGCAGGCTGCTGGGTGCCGCCCTTCGCCCTGTCCCAGCACTGAGGGGTCTGTGTGGCTCTGGGCCGGCCGGGTGCCCTCCCCGGGCACAGAGAGCTTACCTGACACCAGCCACTGCCCGCTGGGGGAGATGCTGAGGCAGCGCACGAGGCCGGTGTGCCCGCAGTAGACCTGGTGGAGACAATGAGACAGGTGAGCAGCTGCCAGAGCCACTTGCTGGCATTCAGCTTGCCCGGGACCCCCCTGCACACAAGGGAATGAGCCCTGGCATGGCGCCTGGGGCCTCCAGGTGCCCTTCTCCCTCGGCTAATGGGCTTGGGCAGCTGCGGGGGCACCAGGACGCTGACACCAGGGCTAGCAGCTCCACTCAGGCTGCTCCAGTGTCCGGCCTCAGCTCAGCTCAGGCTGCTCCAGCCTCCTGCCCCGGGGCAGAGATGAGCCCGGGCCGTGGCAGCGCGGTGGGGGAGGCTGGAGAGCGACAGACAGGCCCACGGTGGGGTTTGAGAGCTGTGACTGCTGCTGGCCACCCACAGCATCTGTCCTGGGCGCAGCACATCCCTTCTCTTGCTCAGAGGACGATGCCCCAGGCCACACCCAACCTCAGGGCAGGCGCGGGTCCATAGGAACATCAGACCGGGCCCTACCAACAGTCCAGCTAGCCTCAGGTCCCGTCTTCTGGCTGGGGCTGGTGCCAGAGCACCAGGGGGAATGGACAGACCAGAGCACTTATCAAGTGACGCCTGGTCCAAGCTTCTGGCTGTCAGGTTTAGGGACACCCGGAGCAGGGGGTTGTGTCCCTGCCAATCCCGGCTAATAGCCATTGAGGGACCAATCCTCCAGGAACTTTCCTTTTTGGAACGGTTATACTTTTGGCCTCACAACGTCCCCTGGCAGCGAGTTCCACAGGTTGACGGTGCGTTGGGTGACGAAATACTGCCTTAGGTTTGTGTTAAACCTGCTGCCTGTTAAATGTATTGGGTGACCCCTGGCTCTTGTGTTACGTGAAGGAGTAAATAACACTTCATTCTTCAATTTCTCCACAACAGCTATGATTTTATAGACCTCTATCCTATCCCCCCCCAAGCTGAAAAATCCCAGTTTTATAATCTCTTCTCATATGGAAGCTGTTCCATGCCCCTAATCTCTACTTTCACCTATTCTAATCTCTCTCTTTTATGGCGGGGCAACCGACCTGCACGCAGTATTCATGGTGTGGGCGCACCAGAGATTGAGATGGGGCAATACAATATTTGCTGTCTTACTATGTGTCCCATTCCTAATGTCAGGAGTCAAGGTTATTCTCCCCTATATACCTAGTGATGGGGTGTCTAGATTGCGTCCTGCAGCAGGGAGTTCCACAGGTGCCCTGGTCTCTATGTGCCCCCTTAAGCCCTGGGCTTTGGGATGGGGATGGAGGCTCCCAACAGATCTCACGGCCCCCTTCCGAGCTTTTCTTTCCAGCTTAACTAAGACCCGTCAGCCTCCTTCACTCCCAGCCCCACCCTGGTGTCTGTTCTCCTCCGCATGCCCCCTTCCCCTTGCTCACGCAGCCCTGAACACACCACACAGCATTACCAGGGCCTGCGTGGTGGGGAACGGCTGCAGGTCCCGCGGCTTCGGCAGCTTGGGAATCAGGTCTTCCGGGTCCACGTTCACCTGCAAGAGAACCAAGCCTGTGTAGTGCACAGGGGGCACAGGATTGCCCCACCGGGGTGTGCCGGGCAGCAGGTTACTGGCCCGGGGACACTGTTGCTGGCCTGCTGCATCCCACTCCCATCAGCTGGGCACCCACATGGCCCCAGGGCGACAGCTCTCTGTAAGGGGCAGCACTGCAGAGCTCGGTGAGCTGTCTGTGTGTGTGGCGCGAGGTGGATTTCCCACCCTTGGCTCTGCTGGGCCAGTGGCCTAGGGTGCCCAAGTCACCCCCCCACACTCACCCTCATCTTCCTCTGGCGCGGGCACAGGTAGAGGTCGAGGCAGCGCTCGAAGCGCTCGTGGATGAAGCGAGCGTAGGCTGGCACCGCACGCAGGCACCGGTACTGCTGGGGCAGGAAGTTCAGCTTCCGCTCCGCGGCCTCCTGCTGCTCCCAGGCCAGCTTCTGCAGGGCAGAGGTCAGCAGCCGGCGCCCAAACCAGACACCTCTCCGGGGACAGGGGACCCGCTTTCCATCCCCTCCCCGGGGGGGCCCCAGGTGCCCAGAGCCCAGCTGCCAGGGCAGAGGGAATGTCTGAGCCTGGGGCAGCGCCAAGGATCCCGGCCCAGAGAACTGCTCCCCACACTAACCACAGAATCACAGAAACGTGGGGCTGGAAGGGACCTCGACGGGCCATGGACGCCAGCCCCCCGTGGTGGGGCAGGGCTGAGGAACCCTAGACCAGCCCTGGTAGGGGTTTGTCCAGCCAGTGACGGGGACCCCACAGCCCCCCCAGGCCTCGTGTTCCAGAGCTTAACTCCCCAGCCGGTTCCTAATCTCTAACCTAACCCTCTCCTGCTGCAGGTTCAGCCCATTACCTCCTGTCCTACTCTCAGCGGCCCTGGAGAACAGCTGATCCCCAGCCTAGTGCTGCACAAAGCGGGATAGTGACCTCCCGCGTGTGCACCCCAGAAGGACGTTAGCCCTTTTCACAGCTGCACCCCACTGCTGCGTCATGCTCAGTGTCACCCCGAACCCTCCCCACTGGGTAGCTGTGCCTTTGCACTCATCTATATTGAATTTCATCCATGCCAAACCTGCCTGCAGCACCCCCTAGAGCTCCCCACACACAGACTGCACCCTCCATAGCTCCATGAGCCCCCCAATATCCCCACACAGCCCCCCACCCCCTCGCCCCTCACCTCCTCCTCGCTCAGCAGGTACTCGGGTGGGGGGTTGTATGACTCCTCGTGACCCGGCAGCCGCAGCTTTGGGGCCGGCACGTGCATCTTGTGGCGCCCCAGGATGGAGTTGGGGTCCTCCTGGGCCCAGAGGTCATAGTAGCTGGGCGTGTCCTCCTTGGGCTTGCGAGGTTTGATCCAGCCCATCTTGATGGCATGGACCAGCTTGGAGACCTGCCGAGCACGGAGAGGCGACAGATGGGTCAGCACCAGGATTCGGGGGTCCTGGCTGGGGGCCCAGCTCTGGGGGCAGCTGGCACTGACAGGCTCTTACCTTCTCCTTTTCCAGGAGCGAGGGGATGAAGCTGCGCTTGTCAGCCGGGCGGTTCGTCACCGGGTGGATCATCACCTGGCTGCTGAAGAAGTCGACGGCTGGCTGGGAAAGGAGAGCGAGGGGTCACTCCGGCTGCCCTGGCTCTCTGAGCAGGGATCAGCCCAGCTCCTTCCCTTGGCCCACTGGGTCCCCGTCCAGCCTGGGAAGGCAGGAGGGCAACACGCTGCAAGGGAGACGCGTCGCACAACCAGCCCTGGAGGTGGCGGCCATGGGGAAAGGGGAGGAGAAGGGGCCCACACAGGCCTGGCCTGGGAGGTGGAAGCTGTGAGGTGAGGGGAAGGAGCCCCTGTGGAGGTGGTGACCCTGGGGAGGGGAGGGAGCCCCAAACATGCCCAGCCCCAGAGGCGGCAGCAGGGTCCCCTACCTCATAGGGGTTGAGGTGCACGTCTCCGAATTGCCCTTTCTGCAGCCGCTGCACCAGCTCCACCTGCTCGTCCGTCAGCCTCACGTCCACCCCCGTCAGCTTGTCCTGCACCGTGCGCCTGAGGGAGAGCAACATGTGAGGGGCGAGGACTGGGCTGCCGCGTGGGTCTATCCCTGTGAGGCCCATCCGGAGGGCGCTCCACTCCCAAAGCTGATCTCGGTGCTGGCCTGCAGGAGGTGAGCCCCCTTCCCATGTCCTCGAACCGACTCCTCGTCGGCAGCCCCCGCAGAGGTGCCAACAGAGCCCCCCTCCCCGAGCTGGCCTCGCCAGGGCAGGGGCAGGAAGCGAGGCTGCAGACCTGGCCCCTTCGTCAGGCCTGCGCTGGCTGGGAGTGAGTGGGAGGGGGCAGGGCCCGGGTGGGCAATGGCGGGACTTTGGTTCCCCCCAAGTGCACAGAGGGCTCGGAGGGTGCAGGCAGACTTCATTCTTCAGGTTGTGCCGCTCTAACCGCAGGGGGAGAGCGGTTGGAAAGCCACGGCAGAGAGCCCAGGGATCCAGCCCCCGGCCAGCATGGGGTGTGCGAGAGTCTGCTCTGGGTTCACCGCTGCGATGCATGTGGCCCAGAGAGCGCCTGCCTTCCTCGCATGGGGCACTGGGGCGGCAGCGGGCGAGCTGCGGAGCAGCCTGGAGCCCGCGCTCGGGGAGGACACAGACAGAAGCCAGCGGAAAGCTGAACAGTCGCCCCGTGGGCTCCTAACACAGCAGGGCGCCGAGCTTTCCTGGGGCAGCAGGCTTCAGACACCAGGCAGGCAGAGGCACGTGCTGGGGCTGCCCAGGCTTTGGAGAGGGGGACTCATAGACTCATAGACTCTAGGACTGGAAGGGACCTCGAGAGGTCATCGAGTCCAGTCCCCTGCCCTCATGGCCTTTGTCCTGGCCTTTGTCCTGCCTGGGAGCACGACCCCACGCTGGGGCAGTGGGAGTGGTCGTGCCCCTGGCCTGGAACTCGGGGTGTTCCTGGGGGAAGCAGGGGAACCCCAGCCCTTCACCAGTAATCGGGGTTCTCCATCTTGTCCAGGAACTTGTCCAGTTCGTCCTTGGTGCGGATCGGCTTGTAGATCCTCTTGCCGTCCAGGTCGTAGCCGACATGCGGGTAGTCCTGGTACCACTCCATGGGGATGTTGCCCACCGTGTTCCGCACGTCCTGCAGTGGGACAGATGGCGGGCAGTGAGCTTGCATGGGGCTCCTCCCTAGCGGGTCTCAGTCAGACCTCCCAGCTAGCGTAGGCCAGAGACCCGCCCCCAGACCACTCCTAGGACCGAGCTGTTAGGAACGCAGCCTGCCTGAGCTAAACTCTGCCCGCCACGGAGAATCCACCCCGCCCCGGTAAGGCGTTCCAAGGGTTAATGACGCTCACTATTAAAAATCTACACCTCCCTTCCAGTGTGAACATGTCTAGCATCGACTTCCAGCCACTGGAGCAGGGCAGACCTCTCTCTGCTAACCCGAAGTGTCCACTATTAAAGGTGTGTTCCCCATGCAGGTATGTACAGACTGACCTAGTCACCTCGTACCCAGCTCCTAGCCAAGCAAAACAGACGCAGCTCCTGGCATCTAAGTGCTCACTCGGAGGCAGGTTTTCGAACCAGTTAATCATTCCTGGGACTCTTCTCTGCACCCCCGCGAATTTATCACCAGCCTTGTATTGTGGGCACCAGAACTGGACCCAGGATCCCAGCAGTGCTCGCCCCAGGGCCCGGTACAGCAGTACAATAACCTCTCCGCTCCTACGCGAGAGTCCCCCATTTATGCATTCAAGGATCCCATTAGCCCTTTTGGCCACAGAGTCACTCTGGCAGCTGATAATCCATCAGCCCATCCCAAAATCTTTCAGTCACTGCTTCCCAGGATAGTGCCCTCCGTCCTGGAAGTATGGCCTGCACCATCTCCAGAGGGCTACACTGACATTTCGCCAGATTAAAACACGTATTGTCTGCCTGCGCCCAGTTTACCAAGTCTGACGAAGTGGGACTGTTCCTAATGTTTCCTCTGAATACTGGGTGGGTGCCTCAGTTTCCCCTGTGCATTTCTTGTCTCTAGGGGGTGAGATTGTTGCAGAGCAAAGGGCCAGTGTGCGTAAATGGCCGACACTCTGTCTCCTGGCAACTAATGGCCAGGCCCCTCCCCTCTGCAAGGGGATGCTAAAGGTGGGGGAGAACAAAGAGGTCAGGTGACCTCCTGGCCCGGGAAAGAGGAAAAGGCCAGAAAGGAGGGGCTGCTGGCTGGGGAACTGTAGAGAACCCCGAGGTTGGGGGCTAAGTTCCCTACTACCCATAAGGACCTGACTAAGGGGGCCCTGTTTATGCTGACAAGCTCTGGTGTGGACTGTGTTCCTGGCGTCTAAAACCTTCTGTTCTACTGGCTGGCTGAGAGTCCCGGTGAATGGCAGGAAGCCGGGGGTGCTGGGCCTCGTCTCCCCACACTCCGTGACACCAAGCGATCCCAAGTGCTGCGCCAGTGACCTGGCCTCTTCGTTATCTGCCACTCCCCCTCATTTCGGAGTCCTCGGCAAACGTAGCCAGTGATGGTTTGATGTTTTCTTCCAGGCCACAGATCAAAGTGATCACTAGCGCAGGGCCAAGCATCGATCCCTGGGGGAGCCCTGCAGACGCTCACGCACTCGGTGAGCATTCCCTGCGTGTGGTTATACGTGGAGAGTGTGTGTGATGCCACCCGCCGTCTGAGCACATCACAGCACCACCAGCACCTCTCGCAGCCAAACCAGTGTACTCCCCCCAGCCCCGCAGACAGCAGGCCTGCCACAGGGGGGAAGTGGGGTCTGACAGAGCTGGGCTGGGACTGGATCCTAGACCACAGGGTTCCCAGACCCACATTTGCTCCACAGAGCCCTGCCCCCCCTCCACCCCAGCATCCCGCACGGCGGCTCCTCCTCCTTCAGTCCACATGCTATGGCACCTGTGTGCCCACCCCAGCCCCCACCTCCACCCCAGCATCCCGCATGGCGGCTCCTCCTCCTTCAGTCCACGTGCTATGGCACCTGTGTGCCCACCCCAGCCCCCCCCTCCGCCCCAGCATCCCGCATGGCGGCTCCTCCTCCTTCAGTCCACGTGCTATGGCACCTGTGTGCCCACCCCAGCATCCCGCACGGCGGCTCCTCCTCCTTCAGTCCACGTGCTATGGCACCTGTGTGCCCACCCCAGCATCCCGCATGGCGGCTCCTCCTCCTTCAGTCCACATGCTATGGCACCTGTGTGCCCACCCCAGCATCCCGCATGGCGGCTCCTCCTCCTTCAGTCCACATGCTATGGCACCCTGCCCCAGCCCCCCCTCCACCCTAGCATCCCGCATGGCGGCTCCTCCTCCTTCAGTCCACATGCTATGGCACCCTGCCCCAGCCCCCCCTCCACCCTAGCATCCCGCATGGCGGCTCCTCCTCCTTCAGTCCACATGCTGTGGCACCTGTGTGCCCATCCCAGCATCCCGCACGGCAGCTCCTCCTCCTTCAGTCCATGTGCTATGGCACCTGTGTGCCTGCCCCAGCCCCAGCCCCCGCCTCCACCCCAGCGACCCGCACGGCTGGCAGCAGGTCAGCGCTCTGCTCTGCCTGGGAGGAGACCCAGGTTCGCTTCTCTCCTTTGGTGGGGCCTGACTTGAGAAACCGTGGTCAAATGGTGCAAGGCCTGCGGGGCCCTATCGGCTCGACAGCCTGCGGGGTCACAGGGAGTGCTGGGAGCTTGCCAAGGTGACCTTAAGCTGGGCAAAGCTCAGGCGCCCCGGTGCATGCTTCGGAGACAGCCGGCCGCGGCATCAGCACCCTCCATGGCAGAAACTCCTGCAGCCAACACAGGTGCAGACAGGGATGAGCCCCCTAGGAACGGCTCCTGCCTGTGGGCCTCACCTCTCAGCAAACACCCGGGGCATCATTTCCCCTGCAGCTGGCAGACCCTCCGGCTCCGCTCTCCCCAGCCAGTCCCCACCCCTTCGCCCCAGCCGGCTTGCCCTGCCCTGCACGGGAATGGGCACGGAGAAGGGTCCTATGCCCAGCAGAGACTCTCCAGAAACTGAAGCCATTCTGTGCCCCCCCAGCAGACGTGCAGCAAATCCCAGCTGTGACCCACTGGTGCACCCGGCTGCCCCATGCTGTGCTCCATGGGTGCCGTGTTCTTCCAGCACGCCGCCGGCAGCACGCCGAGCCCTGGGTGAGGGAACGGAGCCACCAGCCCCAAAGCTGCCAGCAGCAAAGCCAGACCCCAAGCCCTAGCATGCCAAAGACCCTGGGCAGATGCTGGGCATGTGGTGCCCAGCCCAGGGCTCCGCAGGCTGCAGATGGCTCCGGGGGCTCCCATGCTGCCCATGGTCATTAGCAGAGCAGAGCAATCCCTGCTCACGATGGATTTGAAGAGAACAAAGGATCCCTAGGGGAGATATGCCCGCAACCCCCCCTCGGCCAGCACAGCGTTCCCAGCCTTCCGCTGCCTGCTGTGGAAACAACATGAAGGTAAGCACCTGGCACGCCTCGCTGACCGCACCAGGGAGAGTTTAAGGGCCTTAACGGCTTCCTGATTGGAACCATAGCCAGGCTGCAGCGGAGCCGCCTTCCATGCAGGGTGCGGCGCTCGTTACCCGCAGCACAGGGTGGTCCCCATTAGCACACGGGCAGGGGCAGGGGCTGGGGCTGGTCAGCCAAACATGTTCCAGCACCTGTCCCTCACACAGGAGCGATCCCCACATTTTCCAGGCCTGCTCCCCCTGCGCCAGCACAGACAGACAGATGTGCCCAGAGACAGACCTACCGGGGCCATGCCACTGGGTTACACACACGTGCACACAGTGGGGGGAGGGTCCATCTGCTCCAGTGGGGTTCCTGCACCTTTCTCTGCAGGTCCTGGGGCTGGCCCCAGTCAGAGCCTGGAGCCCAGGCTGGCTGCACCTCGGCTCTGATCCCACCTGGCCGTTCCTCTGAACACACAGAGTTAGCCATACCAAGAACACAGACAGCCGCACCGGGGTCCCCGGCCGGCCTCGTCCTGAGCACAGACTGCAGGCCCCAGCATGCTGTGCAGCCACGCCGCTCGGTCCAGGGAGCAGTGCATGCTGGGACCATCTAAAGGAGAGGGAAGTGGGAGGATGTGGTTGGTGCCCTGTCATTGCGGGGAGCCCAGGACAGCACCCCACTGCATCCAGTAGGCCAATGGCTGTGACCTGCCTCCAACCCACTCATTGTGTCTCCGCACTGGGTCAGGCCCGGGGTCAATGGTGGTTCCCGCTCGCCCCCTCTCGAGGCACCTGGCTGGGCTGGGGTTGAGCAGAGCCAGCCCCCAATTAGCAGCTTTCGGGGGAGGGAGCAAAGCAAAGGTGTTTAACGACCAAGCCCCCCAGGCGTGCAGGGCACAGGCTCTATGGGGCACAGGCGAGGAGGGGGCCAGTGAGCGTCAATGGGCTGGGCTGAGGAGCAGACTCCATGGCTTCCCCAGGTGCACAGTGCAGAATCCCGCATCCCCCCGCCCCGGGGAGGAAGGTGCGAATGTGACCTGCGCCCCACACTCTGCAGTCAGGGGTCACGCTCACTCCGCTGCACCATCTGGTCCCCATAAACACCTGCAGCACAACAAAGCCTCCCCAGGAAAGAGGCCAGGGGCCCCGCGGAGGCAGAGCAGGAGCCCTTAGGGCCACATCCATCACGCTCCGTGCACACGTCAGCACCGGACGTGCTTCGGCCCCACTGGGACTCGGCCAGGCATTTCCCACTCAGGAACGGCTGGGCCACGGGAGCCGCCGCCTGCTGCGCACACAGGAAGAAACAACGGCTTTGAGGGGAACAGAGACAGTGGGTGTTACACTGCCCACCCTCGTGCTCTGGGCTATCTGGGCTGGGGCAGGTGAGAGGAAACGGGCTCTCCAGGGTCTGTGTGCACAGCACGAGCAGCGGCAGCTCCAGTTCACCAGCCAGCATTGTCCTCTTCAGCGGCCTGGCCATGCTGCTTGCAGACAGCGATGGGGGGACCAGAGGGCCCTGTGCCCATTCTGGCTCCCCCTGGCCTCTGGTGGTGGGGGGTCCCAGAGCAGAGGGCCCTGGATCAACGACACAGCAGCACCTGCCACCAGCAGCTCCCGGGGAAGGTCCTTGGACCCAGACCTCAACGCCAGAACCAAACGAATGGTGGCCTGCTGCCACGCTGGGAGCCAGGGCCTGTCGTTCCTTGGCCAAGGCAGTCGCTGGCTGTTTCCTGGTGGAGGGATGAGCTGGGCAATGTGCCCTGCAGCTGGTGCAGTGAGACCCAGATGATCCTGGGGTGCGGCACACCCAGGGGTATCTGCCCCGAGGAGATCTCACTGATGTGCCTGAACTGGAGGCGGCCGCCAGGCAGGGCAGCATGGCCACTGCAGCGTTCCAGGACTCCAGCACGTTCGAAGGAGCTGCACACGTGGTGGTGACATGCCACGTCGATGGCTGACCATGGTTCTGGTTCGCAAGCTTCTGGGGAGCAGCTGGACAGGCCAAGAAGAGCGCCCGGCTCAGGTGGATTTGAACTATCGTCCTCTCAAAGGATGAGATTACGGAGGTGCCAGCACATTGCACTGGGAGGTGCAAGGGCAAAGCCATCTACTCCCTGCAGGTCGAGATGGGAATCCGGGAGCCCATCTAACCCCAGGCAGCAGCTGAAATCAGGGGCGGAGACTCAGGCAGAGAGGTTGCTGGACGCGTATCTGCCTCAGAGTAGGCAGGGAGGACCCCAAAGGGGCCAAAGTGGCCTCAGCAAAGAGTGAAACTGAATCTCCCTGGAGGATGTGGTGAAGCTGAGCTGGAGAACGGAGCCAGGGCAAGCCTGATCTCGCCCAGTCTGTGTAGCTTATCCCAGAGAATCTCGAGAGGTGACATGATCATGGTCCACAAGCACCAACTCGCAAGGGATTTCCAACAGCAGGTGGCTCCTTAGCCTGGCTGAAAATCCAGGGGCTGGAAGCTGAAGGTGAAAAACTCAGATTGGAAACAAGATGCAGATTTGTAACAGCGAGGGTCACTGGAAGAGTTCACCGAGGGCACGGTGGATTCTCCACCACCTGGAGTTTGAAAATCCAGCCTGGGCGTCTCTTCCTAGAACATCTGCTCTAGGCCAGGTAGGAGTGATGGACAGCCTGGAGGCAGGAGACACGGGGGGAGTTCTCTGGCCAGCAGGTCAGACAAGATCATAACGGTCCCTTAGAACGTTAAAATCTACATATCGGGAGTTCCTCCCCTCCCAGGAGGAGCCCCATGGTCCCAGTGTTCTCCTGGCCCCACAGATGAGTGAGGGGTTTCACAGACCAGCCCCAGTGTGTGTCCTTGCTGACCTGCAGCCCTGTCCTAGCCCACAGCACCGTCTACCCTCCCTACGCGTCATGCTGGCCCATTCTGGGACCACTTCCCCTCCCCCAGAGCTTTAGGCAGTGCGTGGCGTTTACGGTGCACAGACCAGAATGACCAGGCTCAGGCAGAGCTGGAGGATCCCTGCCCCTGGAAGTGGAGGTGGGTAACAGACTGAAGGGGCCCCGCATGGCCCCAAGTTCCGTGATGCAGCCGCCTTCTCCTTGGCTGAAGAGGCAAAGCCTCTGGGCGGAAAGGGGCCAGCAGGACATGCTGCATCTCAAGCTGTGTGACAGTGCTTCAGACCCGGCGCACAGGCCAGAGATGCAGAGGCAGACGCATGTGGGGGTGTTAAGGAGTTGGCTCCAGGGGTGCAGCCAAGCTGTAACACCCCCCCCCCCCCCCAGCTGCATGTTGCTAACCATTCTAAACCCCATTTCGCACTAGCTGAGTGGATCTGCCCCGGCAGTGCTGGGACTGGAACATCCCTCTAACGAGCAGGTCCTGCAGCCAGCGGTAGCGAGCGCTCACTCTCCGATGGCCCCGGCCGTGTCCTGTGTAGTTAACACATCACCTCAAGCGAGTGCAGCTCCCTGAGCGAGCAGAGCGGCCGGCAGCCCCGCGTGAGGCTGCCGTCACTCAGCCTCACGGCTGGAAGTTGTTCTTGGACGGGCCCAGGCATTCCTAGACGCACATTCCTGGCAGCTGGAAAGCGTCGTAGGAAAGAATCTTTTCACAGCATTTTCTTGAAAATATCCGGTCCACGTGGAGGAGAGAGGGGACGGGGTGAGTGCTCAGCCACGGACAGCCCACAGGCCTGGCTCTCAAGGCTGCAGGACCAGACAGTCGAGAAGAAAACAGGATCCCGGGAAGGGGCTGAACGGGCCCTGCCCTTCAGAACAACGCTCAGTATCGGGGCAAGAAGGGGGCTAGACAGACCTGGTGGCTGCCCAACAGGAGGGGGTGCTTGCTGGGGTAACGGCCATCCACCTCCCATGCTCCGTCCACTCCAGGGAGGGTCAGCAGCTCAGGCCCCTCTCTCCTGCCTGGGTGTGGGAACAGGCTCAGACACGGGGAAGCTTTCTCAGAATCCTGGTCCCATTTGTATTTTCCGAGAAAGCAATCCAAGCTGCCCCCTGGGGACTGTCCCCAAGCACCCTGCCAGCCCGAGAGGCACTGCCCCACACGGCAGCGCCTCTGTCCACACGGTGCAGGCTGGGCAGGGCAGCTGCACCAAGGCGTCACCTCCGGCAGACAAGCCAGACTCCCTGGTAATAAAACTTGGGGCAGGAGATGGATCCCAGCAGGGAGTTTTCGGACTCCATCAGACAGTGCCGCACAGCCATTGCCTCCCTTGGAGAAGGTCCCGCACCAGGCCCGGTGTGGAATGCAGGCTCCTACTCCCTCTAAGCTGTCACATGGCAAAGCAACTAGCCAAGAACATTTGGTCACTAAGACCCAGGGAACCCGGATCCCTGCTGGGAACTCAAAAGCTGCACTTAGTCTGCATTGCTGATCAGACAGCAGCGACCCTCCGCTTTCCTGGCGTGGCAGCAATACCCGCAGGGACAAGGCGGAGGGCCACAGCCGGCACTGCAGGGCCTTGCTAGGCCAAGCCAGTCTTCAGAGCAGCATGTAAGAGGCACAGACTCTCCTGGTATTTGAAATCAGGGGATGGCAAGACAGTTGGTTGAAGCCTGCAGGACAGTGCCAGGGGGACAGGGTGCTGGGAGGGACCAGTCCTGGCATCTGTGCTTGATAAAGATGCAGAGTTTCTGGAAATCAGTGTTGGCTCCAGCTCCTGGCTGGATTCCAGCACTGGTAATCGGACGCCAGCCTCTTTAAATTCACCTGTGCGTAGGGCTGCTGCATGGCTCACATGCGGAGGCTGCATTCACCCCAGGGGAAGTTGCATTTCTGTGATGGTCAAAGTGTGTCCCATTTTGGAAACAGTGCAAACTGCTCAGGGTGACCCTTGGACAAGGGATGGTAAAGAAGAGCAAGCACATTAGAGAGCTAAAGCAAAGCAGATGGGTTTTTCCAACACAGGCCCAGGGAAGAAGGGTGCATGGGCTGGCGCTCAGAAGCCACTGGTGGTTTGCTGATGACTGGCAGTACTGCCCTGTGGTGAGGAGAAGCGATAGGGAAGAGCGGTGGTGCAGGAGATGCAGCTCGCCTGCGAAGGCAGGGGAAGGGAAGGGTTCCACAGCGGAGGGGACGTTCATTTCTGGAGAATGAACAATTGCCGCCAGTTAATGCGGCCAGTGACCAAGGGGCAGTGCATGGGGAGAGGGCTGAAATTCCACGCTGCCCCAGTGGCGTGCGCGTTTCTGGCTGTCTCCTATCTGGGCACAGCCTCCACTGCTAGTCCCCTGCACCTTCCGGTTAGACAGAACCCGGCATCCCAGGCAGCCGGGAGCAGAGCTGCTCAGCCCAGCAGAGCTGCCCGTGCCCGAGGGCTGCACCCGACCAGTGTAAAAAGGAGCAGAGTGCGGCCACTTGGGACCACGGGCCCAGCATGCAGCGGGGCCCGGCTGCACTAAGCAAGGGGCAGCGCTGCATGCTGGGATATGTAGACTCCGCGGGCTGGGCCACTGCATGAGGGCAGCTGGAGGCCCTGTGGTCGCACTTCTCAGGCCCGTGTGGCAGGGACCACTCCGGCCTTCCTTTGGGCAGTTTCAACCATCTCCGTGTCAGGCTGGGGGGCATGACCTGCCCCAGGCACCACAGCTCACAGGACGGGGGGGGGAGCGGGGTGCCCTGAGCTGGGGGAGCCACGGACAGAGATTCCAACTGTGTGGGTAGTAAAGTGGTTGGAGACGCCCCCCAGTCCGTTATCAGCACTGGGGTGGGGGCGCCGTTATCAATCCTGGCCTGTCGAGGTCCTGGGGCCCCTTTGGCTGACCGAGCACTGGGCCAGAGCCAGACACGCGGCTCCCTCTGCCTCAGGACTAAGGGGAGCAGTTGGAGTCCCATGTGGCAAGTCCTACCAGGCCCCCCAGACCAGTGACGATCCCACAGCACCGGGGGCACCTGGGGGAAGCACAAAGGGGCTTGTTTGAAAATGGAACCAGTGGGCGCTGGCGGCTGGCAGCCTGGCTGAACGGCACCCAACGAGGTGACAGGTCAGGCAGGGACGGGCCGTGACGGTGCAGGAACGTCACTTGTGTCTGACATGGCAGAGCAGGGGAGCTGGCGGCGGGATGCGAAGAGAGGGGTGACCTGGTCCACGCGGCAGGCTGGGAGGAGCTGCCGAAGATGTCTGAGCCCTGCTGAGTGGGAGGTGATGGCTGGACAGCCTCATGGAGAGAGAGATGGGCTGAGACAGAAGCCGGCAGATCTGGGGCAGAGGCAGCTCTGCGAGTCCCCGCACAGTATCTGCCCCGAGAAGATGCGGAGGGAGGAGAGATGGGGACCAAGGACGGAGCCCTGTGGGCTGCAGGGGGGTGAGGAGGAGCCCCAAGGGACATGCTGAAGAGCCTTAGAGGCAGCAGAACTGGGAGAGGATGGAGCCGTGGAAGCCAGGGGGGACCCGACTTCCAGAAGATGAGTGTGACTTGTCACGGAGTCACCAGGCGCTGCTCTGGAACTGCTCTCCACCAAGCCAGGCAGGACTTTGGGGAGCCTCCTCTCCCTCGGAGCAGACTGTCTGCAGGGCAGGAAGCTCACACGACTTCACCTCCTGGGTCTCTCCTTGGCGCATTCAGCATCCTCTGCCCCTCCGTGCACTTCCCACAGTGAGCCCGCCCCAGCGGGGTCCTGGGGAAGCCACAGGGTCCTGCCCCCCCACTTTGCAGTCAGACGTGACTCTCAGCCAGCCAGTAAAACAGAGGTTTATTCAATGACAGGAACAGGATCTAAAACAGAGCTTGTAGATACAGCGAACCGGACCCCTCGGCCGGGTCCATTCTGGGGGGCAGTGAACCAGACCCCCCACGTCTGCCCTCACTCCTCGTCCCCAGCCAGCCCCAGACTAACAGCCCCCTCCAGCCCCTCCTCTCTGCTCAGCCCCTTTCCCGGGCCAGGAGGTCACCTGATCTCTTTGTCTCCAACACCTTCAGCTGGCACCTTTGCAGGGGAGGGGCCCAGGCCATCAGTTGCTAGGAGACAGAGTGCCAGGCATTTAGGGGCACTGGCCCTTTGCTCTGCAGCAATCACACACCCTTATCCCACCACCTAGATATTAAGAACTGCCATGGGGACACTGAGGCACCAACACAGTATTCAGAGAAAACATTAAGAACATTCCCAGTTTGCCACAGAGTGAGGCTGGAACGTGGGTTCTGAGCTTAGGCCAGGACGAGATCATTAGCGAGGAGCCAGCCCGGGGCCGGGCAGGGAGGGAGAGGATGGCCCAGAGAACAATGCATACCCATTGCACCAGCCCCTCTCCCAAAGGGGCCGGCCTGGTCAGCAGCAGGGGAGGTCTCTCTACACGGTGCCCCACCTGGCAGGCTCTGAACCCTACACAGGAGAGGCCAGAGCACCCCCGGGCTGAGCTGGAGACAGAGACCCCGGAGGGCGCCCATCTCGCACCGCTGCCAGCTTCAGACAAGAGCCTGCGCTGGAGACAGGGAATCCAGGGGACAGAACTGCCCACTCTCCGCCTTGCTATCTTACCCTTTCCTTGCCAGCGTTTACCCCCATCCCCATGGACGCCTGGCCTGGGAGCACGCTCTGGGACAGCTTCGGCGGAGCCCAAAAGCGGAGCCGGGAAGCCTGGGCTGCAGCCCAGAGCCCTACACACGGGAGCGTGAGGCGGGGATGGGGGCTCTGCCTTTCCTGCAAGGAGGAGGCAGGGTTCGGGGGGGTGCTCAGTTTTCCCAGCCTGCACTGCTGCTTGGCATCTGCCCCCGTTTCGCTGCCCCCCGAGCCCGAGGTTACCACAATGCCTGTCGTGAGCACTGCCCCACAGAACAGCCCTTTAGTTCCAGGCACTTCAGCTCGGCCTGGATTTACGCTTCCCCAGCTGTGCGAGTGAAGTGGGGTTCAGACAACAGTTATGTCCTGGCAGCAGACACGGTGATCGTCAGCCTCGCATGCAAACCACACACAGCCCCCCGCGAGCTCGCTGGCAGCCCATCTCCTCTACCTCCCTGGGCCTGGTGCTGGTCTGTGTGCGCCCACTGAAGTCAGGGTTCAGCAACATTTACAGATAAAAACCTGGTCCTTGCAAGCCAGATCCAGCCCAGAAGCGCTGGGCACTCCCCACCCCTAGCGATATCCCAGCATCCCGTGAGCCCCCGTGGCTACCCCCAGCGCTCTGCAAAGGCCCGAAAAGGGCTCTCTCTCTCTCTCTCTCTCTCCCTCCAGAGGCCACGCACAGGTTAACCGCAGCCTGGGAAGTGACTAAGCGGCCCTGGCCTTCACGCCGAAGACGGCCCCGCAGGCATCTACTGCCTCAGCCTCCAGTGCCTGGCCTGAGCACAAGGGACGGGCTGGCTCCTAGCCACAGCTGACAGAAAGCCCCATGCCCAGCAGACATGATCCCCACCTGGTCCAGCGTCTCCGGTGGGAGCAGGTGGAGGCTGAGTGGTGTGGGGCCCAGCGAGGCATCTGCAGAGAGGGGCTCCAGAGTTTCTCTAGCTTTTCCCAACCTGCCTGTCGTCTGTGGCCTTTTCCTATGGAAGTGTCGGTCGCTGCACGAGTCGCACCCCGAGTGCAGCACCCTCCTCCCCTCTGTATGCACCCTCCTCTCCGCACAACTCCCACTGCGACCCCTGGCAGTGGGGCAGCTCTGTGGGGAGATGCACACTTGGAGCCCACAGGGAGCCAGGCCCGCTGCTCCGGCTGCTCCTCCTGCCTGGGGTCAGCACTGGATTCCTGTATGGGCCAACAGGGCCCGTGTCCAGGGGCCCCCTGGAAAAATGGACATCCCTGCACCCCGACTGTCCAGTGCCCCTGCCAGGGAGCAGGGGAAACCCCTGCGTTGTGACCCCATTTCCCTGGCAGGAACATGGGAGGGGGCACTGAAGGCCAAAGGGGTGGGGAGGGGCCCCTACTTGCTCTGGCCCAGGACCCCACAAACCACTAATCCACCTCTGCCTGGGGTCAATCCCAGGGGTTGGATCTGACCCATTCGGCTCCTGCCTCTCCTTCCCCTCCAGCTGAGGAGCCTTCGCTGTGGGCCCAGCACACTCCCCAGGCAGGCTGGGAAGGCCCCTCTGCTGCTCCGGGGTGGTGGGCGTGCGTGAGGGGGGGTTATACTGCCACCACCACCATGTTTTAACTGCTCCGTGGCTGCTCAGGGCCCTGCAAGCAGGACACAGGCCCCCCGGACCCCCCACGCCGCCTGGTGGCAGCAGCGAGGCGGGGAGCACCCACCCTCCTGGAGCGAGGCTGGGCCTGGGGCTCACGGTCGAGCCCTGGATCCCTGCCGCAGCGACCCCGGTGTCCCTGGCACACGCTGGCTTGCACGTCGGCCTGGCGTGTGCTGCGCAGAGGGTCTGTTCCCGTAACAGGTGTTCCTGGCCCACGTCCCCAGGACAGGAGGGGGCTCCAGGCAGACAGGCGTCTAGCCAGCTGATGGAGACATAACAGCCAAGCTCTGCACCGAGGGAAGAACTTAAAGGAGCTGGTGCGTGGAGCCCCGGCCTCTGCGCAGCCCTTGCTAGTGGCTGGCTCCTCGAGGGTTAACGTTCCCTCTCTGCCCCATTAGCAGCAGCAGGGCCGATCTGGTCACGCTGCAGGGAGCGGCTCTGTGGGGCTCAGTTCCCCAGCACTCCGAGCCCCTCTCCCCGAGAGCTCCCAGCCCATCCCCCCTCCCACACACGAGGGGACCCCCTTCCTCACGAGCCCCCACAGGCTGCTGCATGGCACCACCGCCACCTCCGGCGGGGAGGCTGCGTTTGGACACCCCTGAGGGCTCCCCAAGGACGGACTGGGCCTCACATCAGACACGGGGATATTGGGATGTGCCAGAGTCCCCAGGGAGAGACTGTGCGTGTGCGTGCACACACAGACACACGTGTGGTTCTACAGGCACACGTGTCCATCTCTACAAGTGTGCACACACTCCAAGCAGAGTCGAGGCCGGGAGTCAATAGGGGAAATCCACAGACCTGCTGGGCCGAGAGCTCAGCACCACAGCGCCCCAGGGCCGCTCCCCGCCCAGCCCGTGCTCTCAGGGTTAACACTCCCCAGCCCCAGATGGAGGCCGCTCAGGTAGGCGTGAATCTGCGGGGATCCAGTTCTGGCTGCACGGAGCAGTGGGAGGGGCCTGGCTGACCACTGGCTGGTGCTATAAAACTCCCGGCTCCTGCCACACTCTGCGCCTTCAGCTGCACATGTGTGCAGAAAGGAAACGCCAGCTGTGACCGTGAGGGGACTTAACCCCTTCTGGGTCGCCGAGGCTGGAGGAGCGGAGGGAGAGGAATCCCAGCGCTGCGAAGCAGGATCTCGCTCTGAAAGCCAGCAGAGGAGCCCCAGCCTTCAGGGGCAGGCGGCAGCTCGCCGGCTTCGGGGCTCCAGGGCTTTCAGGGAAGGAGGCAGCATGAGCGAGTGGAGCTGAGTCGTTCGGGTGCCGGAGGAACTTTGGGAAGCCTGTTCCTGGCGGTGCTGCCTCGCCGTTGCCCGTGCCAGGTGCGCCCCGAGATGTCCTTCGCCATGCTGCGCTCGGCCCCCAGCCGGTACCTCTACCCCGAGATCAGCATGCTGTCCGAGGACGAGGAGAATGGGAGCGAGAGCTCCAGCTCCGAGGAGAAGCCCTACCACCTGGACGCCGGCCCCTACGGCCTGAAGGGCGGAAAGCGCCGGAGCAGCAAGAAATCCAATCGGCTCAACCGAGAGCCCAGGCAGCGCCACACGGCCAATGCGCGGGAGCGCGACCGCACCAACAGCGTCAACACCGCCTTCACCGCCCTACGGACGCTCATCCCCACCGAGCCGGCCGACAGGAAGCTCTCCAAGATCGAGACGCTGCGGCTGGCCTCCAGCTACATCTCCCACCTGGGCAACGTGCTGCTGGTCGGGGAGGCCTGCGGGGACGGGCAGCCCTGCCACACCACCCCAGGCTTCTACCACCACAGCAGCAGCAGCAGCCCCCCGCTGCGGGAGAGCGAGAACTCTCAGCCCAAACAGATCTGCACTTTCTGCCTCAGCAACCAGAGGAAGCTGGTAAGTGGCTGCTCGGACTTTCTTTCTGCACCCTCGGGGGTCCTCAGCTAGGCAGTGGGGGAGCGACGAGGACCCAGCCCAGAGCGGAACCTGCCCCTCCAGCTAGACCGTGGGGGAGACGGCAGGGCCGGAGTGGGGACCTAGCCAGCAGGAGGGAATTGCGCTGACATTAGCTGGGGAGATCTGGTGCGAACCGGACCCCTCGGGCAAGGCAGGAAGAGCCACAGCCAATGCCGCTGCCCCCCCCAACATACCTAGCTTCTCTGCCCCAAGCCCCTGCCGGCTGCTGCTAACTCCTGCCCTTACTTGCGGGGGTGAGCTCTGGGGTGGGGGCGGGAGCGAGAGACTAGCTGGGGGCAAGAGATTACTCTTAGGAGCTCACAGATTCAGGGGACGGCCAAGAGCATCTGCAGAACGCAGTCTCCTCATTAGCGCTGCACAGGCAGACGCCAGGAGGCGAACTGGCCCAGTCTCCGGCACTGACCATCTCTAGGGCTTTAAGCATTTCGGGCACAGGCTCCCTTCTGCCCCACCTGCTCTAGGGAGCCACAGCTCCTGCTAGCCAGCTCCAGACCCTGGGGAGCTCAGCACATGCCTGCAGAGCGTGGCATTTAGGGGAGCTGGACACACACCTGAGGGGGTGTGGGAGAGAGAGGCACTCGGAAGAACTGGTACCAAGCTGATGGCCCCTTGAATGCGCCTGCCAAGCCCCACTCTGGTGTGCCCCTCTTGGCTACTCAGGGATCCATGTCCCTGCAGGAAGGGCAGCCATGCCAATGGGCCTGCACCACGCTGCAGAGCCAGGACCTGGCTAAGCCAGTCTACGCGCCGGTGTCTGGGCGTGGTTCTCCTCTGGTCTCCCAGGGCGGGTCTCAGCTGCGACGGGCACGCAGCTCCCCAGGCAGGGCAGAACACTCAGTGGTTTGAGCATTGGCCTGCCAAACCCAGGGTTGTGAGTTCAATCCTTGAGGGGGCCACTTAGCGATCCGGGGCCTGGTCCTGCTTTGAGCAAGGGGTTGGACTAGAGACCTCCTGAGATCCCGTCCAGCCCTGCTACTCTATGATAACGCTTGGGGGAACGTGGCCTCTGCCTGGCACCTGCCCTCTGGCAGTGATTTCACATGCCCGGCGCTGACCTGCTGCCCCGGAGTCAGGCACAGCATGGCTCTGCAGGGACCCCCACAGCCCACTTCAAGGGGTCCCAGCGAAGGGGGAGGCAAGAAGGTCCTGGTCTCACTGGACTAGGCACATGCACCCACACCAGCTGTTCGGCCGGGACTCCCTGAGGAGCCAGACCCCCGCACCCGAGCCCACCAGCTTGCAGAGAGACATGGTGTGGGCAGCTGCCCCCGCCCCTGGAATAGCAGAGAGGGGGCAGGAGCAGCAGCACACCCGTGAAGGAGAGCTCTGAGCCCTGGGCAGGGCTGTCCCACACACAATGGGAGTGTGGAGGTGAGACCCCTGGGGCTGGGGCTCACCCTTGTCAGAGGGGCAGGGAGGGGAGCGGATCTGCAGAGGACACAGTCATTTCAAGCCCCCAAGGAGAGGGTTTTTTTTAAAAGCGTCCTGCCCAGGCTGCCCCAGGGTGCTCACGCCCTGAAAGGGGGCAGGTGGAAAGTTCTTGCTCCTCGTCTTTAACATTGGAAGTTCAGGACTTGCCTGCCAGGGTGGCCTGGGGCCCCGCGGGAGCGAGTGATGGGCTGAGGAAGTCAGCCCAGAGTTGGGCAGGAGAAGGGGCAGTCCCAGCACCTGGGTCACCCCAGGGAGCCTGCTGCAGGGAGTTACAGAGCAGCCTAGTTCAGGTGCCAGAGGCTGCAGCACCGCTGATCAAGAGTGAAACCCGAGTGACAAACAGGCAGGAAACCCCAGGCAGATCTGTCACGCTTGCCAGCAAGGGGGGTTTGAAACCCCTCTGTGGGTCCCCTCCCCAAGCAGACACACTCCAGAGGGGCTTCAGGGGCGGCTCCCTGCCCAGTCTGACCAGGGCAGAGAGCCCATACGTAAGCCTTGGCTACACTGGCACTTTACAGCGCTGCAACTTTCTCGCTCAGGGGTGTGAAAAAAAAACCCCTCTGAGCGCAGCAAGTTACAGCGCTGCAAAGCACCAGTGTAAACAGTGCCCCAGCGCTGGGAGCACGGCTCCCAGTGCTGCAAGCTAATCCCCATCAGGATGTGGAGTATGTGCAGCGCTGGGAGAGCTCTCTCCCAGCGCTGGCACTGCGACCACACTGACACTTCGGAGCGCTCCAAGTGTAGCCATACCCGTAGCCTCAGGGGGCCCAGAAAGCGCTGGCGACAGGGAAGGGAGATTCATGAGCAACTGGGGGGCCTTGGAGAGAGCCCACAAACATCCCTCCCCTCCCCTCCGGTTACCATAAACCAGTGGCGGGGGATGGGGGGGGACGACAACAGCAAGGGTCCACCTCCATTCAGTGCTCAGAGACAGGCCTCCCCCGAGAAGTGACCCAGGTCCCGGTGCTGGACTCAGCACCCTGCGTTGAGTGTAATCAGTCCATCCCCCCATGGCCAGGGATCTCAAAGCACTTCCACGCACGCAGGAATTCAGCCTCCCAGGCCAGCCCCCAAGGCAGGTCGGCAAGATCCCATTTTACAGCAGGAAGCCTCGTACCCAGCAGAGCTGCAACGGCCCCACCTTCTGATTGCTAGCCCTGGGCTGTGTCTCCCACCATCCATCCGCCTTCGCACAGCACCATCTTCTGCCTCTTCACCCTGATTCCTATAAACCACGTCTCGTTAGAGCCGCCTGTGCTGGGCACCACCCCATGCCAAGGGGCACGGAAAGGTTCCGCTCTGCCCAAGTCCTCATCTGAGAGCGGCAGCTTTGTTTTACCTTTAGCTTTTCTAGACCGTTCGCTAAGATTTGGCCATTGGCTGGAGTCTCACTTAGGCCGGAGAAAAAAAGGTGTGTTTGCCAAGGGGTAAATTAGCACGTTCGTTATCTTGCTCCTGGACAGCTGTGCTGCGAGGGAAGCCCTGAGTGAGGGCAGAGTGCTGATCGTGCCTGGTCTCCACGGCAAATTCTCCCGCAGGAGAACTCCCTGGGCTTGTTATCTTGCTCTAAACCCCCACCCCTGCTTTCAGCAGCGAAGACCAAGTCTTCAGTCACGGGGTTTTCAGCACATGGCAGGTAGTGACATGAATCTTCGCGGCAGCTGTAAAGACAGCATCACGGAGACCTGCCGCCTGCTTGACACTAAGCGGAAGGGACTCTCTTGACTGCTGAGTGCTTGAACGATGATGCTATCCACAGTCTGGAGAAATCAGCTCCCTGTAAACCCACTTTCCATGCGCTCTGAAAACCAGAGCCGCTGCCCAGGCACATGCCAGGGATCAGACACAGGCAGGAAGAGCTCAGCGATTCAGACATAGAAAACATGTGTCTCACACACACGAGATCCCCTCACTGCAGAGCCCATGGGGAGGGCAATTTGCCCATGTACAGACATTTACATTAGTTTATCGGTACGTGCCAAGTACGAGATCCCCCCTGTAAAGAGCTACATGCGGAGGTTTCACTGGCGGCTCTGTGAGTCAGGCGGGGAGGAGGTGAGCCCACCAGGAAAGGAGCCACGGGAGCCGGATGCAAGGCGCAGGGAGAGCCCAGGCCCTGGCTAGCTTTGCCCTCACTCCTCCACACACCCTCACCCCAAACGAAAAGGGCGCAGCTCGGCACGTAGGGCAGGGGCTGCAGGAAACCAGCAGGCTTGGCTCCAGGCTGGGGCTGGGGAGGAGAGCGTGGCACACAGAGCGGAGACCCTCGCTAGCTGGCAGAAGCCACGCAGTGAAGCCTGAGAGGAGCTCAGGCAGGGTAACCCACCCTGGTCTAGGGTCCCGCACAGCTGCCAATACCCCCTGGGGGGTGGGACCTGGCACGAACCAGCTGACGCTCCCGCCGCGTCTCCACCACAGGCGCTATGAACACTTCTCCGAGTGGATCGGTGCGGCTCCCAGCCCACCGACAAAGGGGTGACGCGGTTTCCCACGGTGGTGCTGTGACTCTCACCTCAGCACCCAGGGCAGTAGACGTTCCCATAGTGCGAAGAGCCTCTGGTAAAGTGATTCACATTAACCCCCGCTCCCACCAGCCCATGCCACACTCAGCTACACGCCTCACGCAGGGCTGGCCGACCCTAGCTGCAGGGGTAGGGCAGGGCCTTCCACTGCACCAGGACTGAGCCTCCAACATGCGGCAGACGTGCGGGTTCTTTCCCTACCTGCCCCAACACATGGCCGCAGCTCCCACTTCTTTAATGGGGCAGGGACCTGGGAGGGAGGGTTTGGCTCCATGACCCATTTGTGGCTTGTGGCAGATTGCCACCCACCCCCTGCTGCCTGACGCACACGCAGCGCTAGGGAAGGCGCAGGCCAGGTGGGAGTGATGGGAAAACACGAGGCGTGGTGTTCCTACTCGCCTGGGTCTTGTGAGCACAGTACGGGGAGAGGGGAAGCAGGGCTCAGCTCTCGGTAAAGAGCACACCTCCTTCCCGCCTCCACGCACACACTGCGCCCGCTCTGCCGCCTACAGCCCCCATCACACAACCACCAGGGGTCACCCAATGAAATTAACAGGCAGCAGGTTTAAAACACAAGGCAGTATTTCTTCACCCAACGCACAGTCAACCTGTGGAACTCCTTGCCAGAGGATATTGAGAAAAGACCTAGATAAGTTCACGGAGAACAGGTCCATCAATAGCCAGGGTGGACAGGGATGGTGTCCCTAAACCTCTGTCTGCCAGGAGCTGGCAATGGGCAATGGGGGATGGATCACTTGATTCCCTGTTCTGTTCATTCCCTCTGGGGCGCCTGGCACTGGCCACTGTTGGCAGACAGGATCCTGGGCTGGATGGACCTTTGCGCTGACCCAGTGTGGCTGTTCTTTTGTGCTTACAGCCCGTTCTCCCAGGGAGCTGCACTGCCTTGGCACGGGAACATGGGAATTCCCAGGGCCCCGGGTCACCGCACTGTGGTACACGAGCAGACCCCAAAGAGCCGAAGGGAAATGGCTCTGACCAAGCCCCCAGCTCCACGTGCTCTGATCACCAGGGACTCGCAGGGGAAGCAGTGTTACAGGTTCCTCGGCTGGTGCATTAGTGATTTAGAAAGGGACATTGTCAACGCTCTGTCCTCAGGCCCCGGCAGTGAGACGGGAAGGGTGGCGGCGGAGCTGGTTGGTGTGTCCCCACCAAACCTCGGGAGCTTCTCTGCTGCCCTGAGTTGAGCCAGTGACAGCCCATTTCCCTTCTCTTCTGGCCAGCGCTGCACCGTAGGGCTGCAGACAGCCACGGCGGGGCAGGACGATCCCCATGGGAATAGCAGTGCTGGGCACGGCCGTCTGCACTGGGCCACGGGACAGCATAGGGGTGTCCCCCTCCCTCCCCAATCTGATTTTGGAGCAGATTTGAGCTGTACAGAACAGCAGCTCCCTGCCAGGCCCCTGGCTGAAAGCACCTGCCTGGCTCTGCCATTAGCTCAGGAGAGAAGCTGCTCGTGGGACGGACCTGTGGATAGGCCCTGGGGCAGGCAGGCCCCAGGCTCTCCTCAGAGCCAGTCAATGCCCTACTGTCCGGGGGAACGGGGGAGAGTCACCATCTGCTCTGGAAAGATGGAGCAGGGGGCACACACAGAGTTCACAGCCAAGAAAGCGAGGTCTCGGGGCACCAATGTTGGGAGCTGAGCAGCCTCTAAAGGCGCCTGGGGAGCAGGGAAGGCCAGGAGCAAGAATAAGGCCTGGAAAACCCGCTTCAGGGAGAGATAGAAGAGGCCCTCTGTGCCCCCGCCCCCGGCATACCCCCCCATGACCTTCCCCACCGGCTGGAAAACCACCTGCACCCCGAGAGATGCCCGGCCCCTGGGCAGCATAGCCACGCCAAGCCTCTGGGGCGACTGGGGCAACCACTCTGCTATCTGCTTCCACAGCTCCTAGCGCATCCGAGCCAGGCGCCCCGCCCTGCCAGGCCCCTCTGCCCTCCCGCGGTTGGAGAGCACGGCTCACTGGGGGCTGCCCTGCAGCAGGGCTCAATGCCAGTAGGCCACGTGACTCAGGAGCAAGGGCTCCTTACTCTGGGACAATCGTGTCCACACAGGAAGTTACTTAGGAAAAGCAGTTACTGATTGGCTCCGTGTTTAGCTAGGCCCTTGGGAGGGACATGGGAAAACCTAGGAGATCCCCCTCCCCATCGCCACTGATGAGCCATGGACCCCCAAGTCAGTCCAGGGCGCAATCGGACAGACGTGGGGGAGGCTCAGCTGATGGCTCTGGAAATTAGGAGTGGCATGCAGGTCGGTGCTCTTCCCACGCTGCACAGGGCTGGCATCATGCCCCCCATTCACAGCATGGGGGCTCCTAGCCAGGCCTCAGGAGCAGCTGGCTCAGGCCACTGCTTGCGGGTACGAGCCATGCAGGGCTCCTTGCTGCCGACTGGCCACTCAGGGCGGGCGGGGCTCGGCGAGCTGTGTGTGGGACGCCGATTCGCTGCCTCTAAGCCCAGGCCTGGCAACGTGATGAAGGTGCACAGGCACCGGACGAGTGGAGAAGGGGCCGGAGATGGGGTCACGCCCAAGCCCTGCCATGGCCAGTCCTCACACCACCGCTGGGACAGAATCATAGAATATCAGGGTTGGCAGGCACCTCAGGGGATGTCTAATCCCACCCTCTGCTCAAAGCAGGACCAACCCCAACTAAATCAGGAAACAGGCTATCACTTAGCCCCCCACCCGTCAGTCCCCGGGCATCCTCCCCAACGGGGCAGCTTACGCTGCAAACAAGCCAGGCCTGTGGGAAGCACTAGCTAAGGGTATGCAGAGCAGTCCCCAGCCCCAGCAAACCCAACACAGCACCGAGGCCGTGTGGGGCTGGCGGGTCTCTCTGCTCTGCAGGGCCAGTGGGCAGCCCCACCCCAGGGCTCCTGACCCGTCCCTGGGCGAAGCACACAAACCTGCCCAGTGGGGCGCCCCGGACAGTTCGGGGAGGGGCAAAGAGCTGGGATGGGGCAGACCAGTGGAGCTGCCAGGGTAACTGGAGGGCGACAGCGGCTATTAGGAACCGATGGGCCAGGGCTGCAGAGAGAGGCCAGCTCTGCCTAGCGTCCCAGCACTGAGATGGGCAGCGTCCATCACAAAGCTCAGCCATCCCCTCGGACGAGGGGGTGCCGGCCTGGCACCGCAGGGAGAACAAGAGGCAGCACAAAGGGTTTCTGTATCTGCAGCTTGGC
This sequence comes from Gopherus flavomarginatus, assembly GCF_025201925.1. NCBI lineage: Eukaryota > Metazoa > Chordata > Testudines > Testudinidae > Gopherus > Gopherus flavomarginatus. The sequence continues at coordinate 300,945,477 of NC_066618.1, read as the reverse complement.
TGGCCCAGAAAGCTCCACCCCAGGGCTGCTGGGTCTCTAGGAGCGGCTGCGTGGGGGCCACAGCTTGGCAGGAGGTAAAGTGGCACAGAAAGCGGAAGAACCAGCCTTTTCTTGAAGAGCTGGGGGCACAAGCGAGGGGAGTTGCTGAGCAAACCACCCAAGCGAGGCAGGACGCTTTGTTCTGATCCAGCTTCCCGAGGCAGGACGAGGAAGAGACCAGGAAGGGGACAGCCGGACAGGACTGGCACAGCCGGCACGGACCTTACCCCTTGCCCACTCTGTGCCATTGGCACCCCTCCAGAGAGGGGAAGACAGAAGCTGGAGGAGGGGAAACGATTAACCCTGGAAATGCCCCTGCCCTGGTGCCCAGAACAGACCGAGTCAGCCTGGCACTGGCCTCCCTGCTGGTAACTGTGGCCTGGAAAGACCTGGAGGAGGGAGGCCAGAGCTGCAGGACAACCAGATGCCCTGGAACCCACAACCTGCGATGGGCCCAGAGAGCTTGGCAGCCCCTCGGAAGGCACTGGGGCGGAGTAGGGGACGCATCCCCCCGCACAGTACCGGCGACAACACCCCACACCCCTGCAACGCCAGAGAACCGCTGCCTATCCCAGCCGGACTGTACTGGAGAGACCATGGCTAGGAACAAACTGGCTCCAGCCTGAATGACCCTTCCAGCCGCCAGAGCTGGTTACCGCCCCCCATCTGTGGTGTGGGCACCCCGAGCGCCAGTTCAGCAGCCTGGGGGTGCTTTACCCGCCTCCCCCAACTCCAGAGTCAGGGGCGGGAATGCTGACAGTTCCCCAGGACAGGGCTGGGACTTGTCCACCCAGCATGGCCTGGTGTAGGCAGATTCACAGCCAACGGGCCTGGGAGGGACTGGGAAGGGTTTGGGGTTAAGCAGCGCGAAGGGGAACTCACAGGTGCAGTGCTGAGAAGCGACTTGTGTCTATTCTCTGGGTAACACCAATACAAGCCATGGCCCCCGCAGCCCCGTAAGGAAAACCCACACTCTGCTAAGCCTCCCCGAGCAGAGCTGGGACTTGGCAGACACTCCCCCGCAGGCATTAAATCACTTGCTAAGCCCCGGCACCTGAGGATGCCCCAGCTGCTGGGTGGGGGGGTGCAATACTAACAGCTGGCTAGCCTGCAGTGGAGCCGCGGTCTGGGACAGCGCTGGCCTTGTGGCTCTGTGCGGCCAATGGCCCAGCAGCTGGGCCTCCTGCAGGTGGGACAGGAAGGACACGAGCACCCGGCCCAGACTCTCCAATGCCCAGCGTGGTAGCCGGAGTTCTGAGTCAGCTGGCGTCCCTTCCTGGTGCATGGCAGTTGGATGTCTTTTCCTCCCCCCAGCCCCCGGATCTGCAAGATGGGACGGCTCCTCAAGCCTGTAATTTACTGTTCCTGCTGCACTTAATGGCAGCGGAAAGGCAAGGTGATAGGGGAAAAAATATGAGGCGGGATTTTCCGAATCCCCATTTCCTCTCCAGACAGCACGAGAACTCCTGGGGCCTGAACATCTGGGAAATTTAATTTGACCATTTTGGAGCTGAACTCCCCTTCCCTCCCCTCCCCACCCCCCGTCGGACCAGAGGCTGATGTGCAGTAGCCGGGAGCCGTGGCGGTGCAGCAAACCCTGCCGAAAGCTGGGGGCCATAGGAGAATCCAGCAGCAAGCAGCGCAAAGACGCAGAACCGCCACCCAACTCCCCACCCCGGGGGCATGGCCTGTGGCGGGCGAGACCCACCCGAGGTGCACACGTGCCCCGCAGCAAAGCCCAGCAGTAGAGCAAGTCCTCGCTGAGCTGCCTGCCCCGGTCAGCGGTTCTCTCACCCTCGGTTACTTGCTGGCCACTGCCGGGGAAGGGAAGGCAAGGAGGGGTTGTGCCTGGGACGGTTTTGTGACCGCGCAAGGTGCTTCATGGACAAACAAAGGGCCCGAGCTGTACCCCGAGGAGTACAGCGTCAGGGCCTGACCCTGCTGTTCCACAGGCCCCAGCAGACATCAGTGGCCACCAGAACGCAGGGAAGGATGCCAGGGGGGAGACGGTCTGGGTCCAGAGAGGGGCTGTGTTAGCCACACAGCTCTCGGACTCGGGGGAGCGCTCGGGAAGGGGGCAGGCAGCAGGACAGTCCAAAGACAGGGACATGACGCTGGGGCAGGGAGGTGAGTCTGGGCATCGTGCACAGAGAGAGATCAGACAGGGGAACAGGGCGAATGGGGCTGTCAGAGCGTAGCCAGGTGATGCCTTTAAATGCCCAGCATGGCAACCAGGGCAAACGCAATGGGAGCCCTAGGGAGAGCCGACCCCCCCAAGGAGATGCCTGCTGGAGGAGGGGGGCTGGCCAGGCTCCCAGTCCAGGGCATTTTTCTAACTCGGCCTCTCCCCCTTTGCAGAGTAAAGACCGAGACAGGAAGACGGCAATTCGGAGCTAGGCCGTTTCGGAAAGGAGGAGCGGGAGGAGGAGGGATGGAAAAGCCACACACACCAAACAAAGACACGGACATTTCTGCCTTCCCCCTGCTGCCACCGAGAGCTGCACCCGGAGGAACGCGCCGGCCCCGGAAACACCAAACATCCTCCTGGCCGGGCTGTGGTAGCAGATGGCAGACAGGACCTGGGAGCTCCAGAAGGCTCCGCAGATGGCAGGACTTCCAAGGATCACACCCACGGCACCGGGACACGGCGTGCGACAGCGAAGGCAATGCCAGTCCCCGCCCAGTGAACCAGAGGGGCGGAAAAGCTGATCTACAGACTCCCTGGATGGGAAGTCCTGCCCCAACATCAGGGAATGACCCAGGACTGCTCCTGGGGAGGGAGTGAGGCACTGCCCTTCGCCGGGTTTTGTCGAGCAGCGCTAGAAAAAACTATGTACAAAATACCCTGCTCCTCCGCCCTGTCCCGTACCGAGTCCCAGGCGCTGTGTTTGATCAATACATGCTGGTGGTTCATGTCATTGATACAATAATACAAAGCCGGACTAATTTGTATAACTAAAATGAATATGGTTGAGAGACGAGGCACAAGCTCCCTTCCTTCCAAGCCCTGCCCTGTGCCACACAATAATCCTCTAGCTTCCCTTCCCCAGTGTCTGCTCACAACCTTCCCCCCATCACCCGGCTCACAGAGCTCTGCGGCCCGGCAAAGCCCCAGGCTCTGGCCACAGAGGCATTGCTGCTTTGGGGGAGCGAGTGGCCAGAGCACAGGACTGGAAGCCAGCAGGGCCTTTCGTGCAGACCCGTAATGTAGCCCCCATATGGCCCAGTTAAATGCAGCTGGAGACCCAGGTAAAAAGCAGGGACTCAGTGAAAACCAGATGCTGCAGCCGAGCGTAGTTTCCTGGGGAAATAAATGACACACATAGGCCTCGGCAGGATCAGTTAAAAGCGCCAGGCAGAGCAAAAGCTGCAACAGGAGACTGCCCTAAGCCTCTTGGGCAGCAGGTGAGGGACTCTAGGGTTTTCTGCTGGTCTGCAAAGCTACCCCTGCCCTCCCAGGCTCAGAGAGGCTGGAGAGAAGCACCCTCTGGAGTCAGGGGGCCGCAGAAAGTGCTGGGCTCCCACTCACGTCACCAGCAGACCCACAAAGCCCACAGCACTGGGGTGTGTGTGAATAGCAGGGGCTAATCTATGCTTAGCCAAAGGGAATGTACTTTACCCAGCATGCTTTGCACCGAACCTGTGTCCCCCAGAGCACTCACTGCAACCCCTTGTTTCTGAGAGGCTCCAGGCTGGCAAAGATGGGGCCTCTCGTGGGAGCATTCACAGCACTAGTGGCCCCGGAGCCAGGCTCTGCCGGGGGTGACTGGCCAGGAGGACAGATGGGCAGGCGTAGGAAGGAAAGCGAGAGGCCAGAAATGAGAAGGTGAGGCCACAGGGGAGCAGCAGCACACAACATGGGCGGTGGGAGGACAGGAGCTGGATGGGAGCCTCCCCACTGCCCAGGCAGGAGAGCATTCCCTGCCCCGAGAGGGGATGGGGCTGAAGGTCTTTGCACCAAAGCCCTGGCCTCACCCCAGAGGTGCATGGCTGGAACAGATGGGACACTGTGCCTGGGCTGCCATCCCTACCCAAGCGTAACCTCGGTGCCAGCACATCACAGTATGCCCTGCTTGCTGCTAGTGCTAACCAGCCCCCAGCCAGAACAGACAAGCCTGGGCCGCGAGAACCCTACAGCATGACACTCCCGCACCAGCTCTCCACTCTGCCGAGCAGGGGTGGGTACGTCAGAATAGAAAGAGGGAGAAGGGGCGTCCAACGAGACTCCAGCCCAGGCTGTGAAATACCCAGGAGGAGCCTGGAGATTAGCACCCCCGACCCCATTCTGTGCACAGGGCAGAAGAGATGATGCCCATAAATATAAAAGGAGCAAGCACCACAGCTATTCACCCACCCAACGGGGCTCCTGCTCCCCAGGGCTGCTCTTGGAGAGACTGTCAAGGAAACAGACACCCTGGGTGTTCAGGACAGTCCCATGTGGGGGTGAGGAGCCAGGCAGAGCATAGGAGGGAAAAAACTCAAGCCATGGAAAGTGAGGGTGGGAGGTAAACACATTCGCCGGCCAGGAAGGCTCAGCGCTGGGATGCAGACGGGCCAGGCAGAGGAGGACATTTCACTGGCTTCCCTCTCCCGATAAATCAGTGCAGAGGAAAACGGGATTTGAGTTTCTGCTCCTGGCGAGCCTGGGCCACAGAGCAGGGTGGGCTCACCTGGCATGGCCTTTCCCTGGCAAAGGAGGCCGTCGCAGGATGAGCCGGGCTCTGGCCTTGCAGCCACAAAGACAGGCTGGACCTTGGGATGGGGGAGCGCATTCTCCCTGCCGGTCCGCGGGGCTGCTAGCTACATAACCAGAGTTAGCAGCTTGTGCTAGTGCAGACAAGCCGGCTGAGCGGAGCAGGGACGTGACACGAGCCCATTCCCCCAGCAGTCACGCAGCAGGCAGAGCCAGTCCTGTTTCAGGCCTAACACGGCTGAGGTCTGGGGGGCACCTGAGCCTGACACATCCAACATGCCCAGGATCCAGGGCTGGGGGTTTCAGGTGGGCACTGGGAACCACTCAGCTTTACCTGGCTGGAAATGGTTATTTTGTGCATTTCATTAGCAGTGGCAGGGCAGGAGAGCGGGAGCTGGAACAACTCTCGGCCTCCAGCGCTGAGCCTGGCAGAGGTGGCTGCAGGCAGCTCGGGCTATCGTTAAAAATAAGCGGGGAGGGGGAGACTCATTCAGGGCAGCGTTTTTAGATCCTTCAGATCAAGTCCTCAGGCTCGGCACGTGAAAGGCATTTCCCCATTCCAGCAGGCGGCACCAGCTGATGCCCTGCACCCGCCAGGGTCAAGGGCCGCGGTTTTACAGATGGGACAGGATTAGAACCCGGGCCCCCAGACACGGCAGAGTCTCTAGACCGTGCTGCTGTGAGCGCACACTGTACCTATGGCTGGAAGGGCATTTCTCATACAACCTCCTTCGTTCACATGCTCCCAGAAGCATTCCTTGGGGGTCGCAACATCACGGGCCCAACCAGTGAGGAGTGCGTGGAAGATGTGTGGGGCTTCCCCCCGTGTGTGCGCCCCTCTCCTCAACCCCAGAGGTCCCACTAACCACTTCCGTACAAATGTACCAATAACTTCACCCCAGGTGAACGTTACAGCTGCCAACCTGGGGGCAGGGCTGGCCCTCCAAGGAGGAAGCAGAAGCAGACGCAGAAGGGAGGAAGAGTTTGCCGTGGGGTAATTCTCCCTCTGCAGCGAACTGCGGGGTCCGAGCAGCATGGGGGCTGGGCCCAGTGCTGTGTTACTAGCTGGCTGAGAGTCCCAGTGATTCGCAGGAAGTGGGGGCTGCAGGGCCCTGACTCCCCCACACTCCTTGACGCTGGCACACTGCCGCGCACTTCCACCCCAGCAGAGGTGAGCGCCCCAGGACATGCTCCCAGGATTCATGAGCCAAAAGAGTATTTCCAGCCCTACAGGTCGGATGAGAAGAAACTGCCCTCAGCGGCAGGGCAGCACTGCATCAAGCCAGCCGCTAGCTTCCAGCCCATATTAGCTTGGTGATGGCGCAGGTAGGTCCAGGACTCTCACAACCGCAGCTCAAACTGCGGGACAGGCCTCCCTGTGCCTCAGTTTCCCATCTGTGCAATGGGGATGGCAGCTTGGCCCTGCACCCCAGGGATGTGGGGAGCAGCTCAGATACTGCCATGGGCCCATTGCCATAGTATCTCAGGGACAGGTCCAGTCACTGAACTGGGTTTTCAAAACCTGGGTCTAAGGATGTGCTGGCCTCTCAGCAGCCATGCCAGAGGCCCACCCCCCCGCCTCCTTCCAACCCTCACTGCTCCAACACCCCCTCACTGCATCGACCCCCACCCATGGCTCCCAGCTCTGCCCCCCAAATCTGAAAGTGTTGTGTAAACTCGTGCTAGGGAACTGCACATCAGGAACCTCTTGACCAAATGACCCAGTGATTTGCTTTCCTCTGATCACACTCAGTCCCATTGCCCAGGAAAGGGGTGAAGACTGTGTCATGATCTCGTTACCCAAACGGCTAACCTAAGCCCTTCGCCATCTCTGTGTAATGAATGTTGGTTTCCTTAACAACACTGAAGGCAAACTGGAGTGTGGACTGTAGTTCACTTTATAATTCCACTCAAACCAAACACGATGGTTTCAGGTCAGACGTTCCAGAAGACGCCCCTGCCATGCACAACACACAGTCCCTGAAAGCTGCTCAGATTCCCAGTGCAGGGTGCAGCTCAGGTTCAAGGACCTCCACATGGGACCTTGAGCCGACCAGCTACCACGATAACGGACTGTCGAGCCCTGGTCTCGCTGCACATGTGCACTTCACTCCTTTCGCCGGGTCAGGTAAGCTCAGGCCAATCCGGAATTACAAACTTTACCATGAATAACTTTTTCAATGCTGCCCACCCAAAGAGGCACTGGGGGCCATGCAGTGCATGAGAGAAATCGCAAGGGCCTGAGATCGGTTTGGGGAGGAGCTCCAGGTGCATGCAAGAAAAGAGAGAGATCATTAGAAACAGTCTGTGATGTTCTGAACATCTGATTCTTTCTGGGGGGCTGTAGCCTGGGAACCCCTTAGTCAAACGCCCCCCGTTTCAGCCCACTAGCCTGACCCTACATCGCCATGAGGAGCAGGATGTTTTACAAGATAATCCACGCGAGAATCCGGCTCTTACAGCACGTAGAAAATCAACCTGCAAACAGACGACACTCCTCAACTCTGCCGCTCTGCTCCAGCATCCTATAGGCAGGGCAGTGGTGCCCGAGCCTGGAGCCCAAGGGCAGGACCTAATCTCACAGCCTGGCCAGGCCCGGCCTTTATATGGAAGTGCAGCTCCAGAGAGATGGAGAGACGGTGGGGGGAGGGGACTGATTCACATTTAACCAAGTCCCAACGTTTTTATCTCTCAGTGTCTCCCCCCCGCCCCTTAGCACAGGCCTCGGAAGATCTTTGGGGCAGGGACTGTGCGCGTGCTCTGCCTATCACACCGTGGGCACTACTGGCACACAGTAAGGAAGTGGTGTGGATTCTGCAGGGCAGCTGCATTTGGCCTAACGTCACCAGTTAGCCAGCCCTGCTCTTTGAGGGTCCAATCCTGCACAGGGATCAGCGCCTCCCTGGAAACAAGGCCTTGGCACCGGGAGGGGAAAGCAAGTCCCCAGAGCGTCCCGGGCAGCTAGGTGGGAATTAGTTCAGTGTGACATGGCCAGGACAAGAGGGCAGTTCTCCACAAGCCAAGGGCTCTAGTCTCGGCCGGGCCCCCCTCGGTGCCACGCTCAGCACCACTGAGCAGCAGCCATGGCGGTAACCATCCATGGCTCCGATCTGGTGTGAATTAGGGACGCCCGAGCAGCAGTAGCAACCCGAGCCGAAGCCGTCACCAGTTCTGCTGCCTGGGGTTTCTGTCTGTGTCTCACCCCCCACACACACGCGCTGACCCCCTCTGCTCCCCAGCGGGGCTGGGATGTCTCAGCAGCAATCTTCAAACCAATAGCAGAGCCACCGGGCCTGCCGCCAGCCGCGCAGCTTTATGGCACTTTCATACTTGTTAGCCAGACGATCGCCCAGGGATCATTCTCCTGCCAGCGGCCGCTCCGAGCAGCCACTGCTCTGCTCTGCTCACTGCTCTGCTCCCCCCAGCCCGCCTTTATCTTTGTTCCCCCGGCCAGCCTCCCAACCACAGCCCTGAGTCACCCCCACTGGCACACAGGGCCGATGGTAACTAAAAACATTCACCACCGGGGGTTGGGGCCTGGACGCAGGAGAAAGGGGCACACCCAGCACTCTCTTGATCCCCCCCAGAGCCCTAAAAAGCCAGCTGTGTTTAAAGCGGAAGGTCCTGCGCTCAGTCGAATCTGCTGCCAATCACTTCCATGCACGCCTCCCCGCCAGCTGCCTTCCCTGCCGTGGGGCACTAAACCAGCACAGGTGACAATTCCAGGTTAGCCGCGAAGGCCTTGGAATGCTCTCCGAGAAGAAAGGGGACAGCCTCTTTAAAGGCACCTTTCTGGCGGCTGGCGACACGCCGCCCTCAGGGCCCTGCAGCCCAGCGCGCCAGTCTCTGTCGCAACCGTACGGAGGGGTCGCAGAACCCCTCCCTGCCCATCTCCCACCTCCTCAACAGACTCGCACGGATCCCATCAGGGCACCCCCCTCGGCTCCTCCACATCCTCATCTTAGAGCTGCTCGGCAGCGACCACTGGCACACACAGCCCCAGGGGCTCCGAGCGGGGGACTGCCTCAGGGCCGGGATCGGGGGGACAAGGAGGACTGATCAGACAGTGAGCACCTTTCAAGGGACACTCCAAGAGAAAGCTGGTCACTGCGAGGACGGGCCGCACAGGAGACTGGACCTCACTCCCCGCCCTGGGCGCCCCTGCCACGGAGTGTGGGGGAGTCCGGCCCTGCACCCCTCTTCCTGGGAACCACAATGACTCTTGGCCAGCCAGTAAAACAGAAGGTTTATTGGACAACTGGAATGCAGGTTACAGCAGAGCTTGCAGGCACAGTCAGGACCCCTGAAATCGAGTCCTTCTGGGCTTTCAGGGTGCTTGGATCCCAGCTTAGGATCCCCTGAATTCCGCCTCACAGCCCCAAACCCAAACTGAACTGCCCCTCCTCCCGCCGGCTGATTCCTTTGTCCAGCTTCCCAGGCCAAGGTGCTAACCCCCTCCCCTCTACCTGGCTCAGGTTACAGGCTTAAAGATCCTGTCCCTCACCTAAAGACATCCTCAGCTCTCCCATCCCCACACCGACAGCCCCTACTCCATCACAGCCCCACACAAACACCCGGGAAATCGGACGGGCTGTGCCACTCAGCTCTCTGATCTTGAAGTCTATGAGTCTAGGTATGACTCCAGAGCACTGCCAAGGACTCAAAGCAAACGGCGAAACGACAGAATGAACCAGTCTCTCTCTCTCTCTCTCTCTCATTTCCCCAAGCTCTGGTAACCTTCAGTGTGACAGAGAACAGAGGGGAAACTCCCCGCCAGGGACTGCCAGCCCAGGACTCCCCCAGGACTGTGCAGCCCCGTTCTGGAGGGGAGAGCTAGACTAGACTAACACCACAAATCTGTACAGCTCCTACGCTTCCCGGTCCCAGACCTTCTCCCTTGCTGCACTCTGGGGCTGGAAGAGACGGGGTGCGCACCTAGATACATGTCACAGACTTACCAATACCAAAGGGCTCAGCTCCGAGGAGGAGGGAGCAGGTGTGTGGGGAAGGAGAGAAGCAGGTAACATTCAAACCACAGAGTCAACAGGAAGGCGTCTAACTCCCAACACCCCTCATTCGGCAGGGCTGCACACCCCGCACACATTGTGGTAAGGACTGAACGACAGGCGGCAGGATACAATGGGACAGTCTGCAACCCCCGGCGGTAACAGAGCTTCGGGATCTAGTCCCCTACGTCAGAGATAGGAAACAACAGGAAACGCCTTCACTTGTCTTTGCCAGCAGGTCACCGACTGGCGGGGAGTGACTGGTGAGGGAGGTACGGTCCCCTCGGCTTCCCACTCGGTTCCAACCCACGGTTTCAAACACCCCTCAGTGTCTACATTTCAGACTCGCGTTTCTCCAAACAGCAGGGACAGGCCCACCTGCACCCCCAGCCTTGCCGCCGCTCAGGTGTATGCCCAATCCCTGCTGGAGCAGCTGTTCCTTCCAAGAGGAGCAGTGGGGGCAAAAGACACATCTGGCTTCGAGACTAAGCTTGACCAGTTTATGGAGGGGATGGTATGATGGGATAGCCTAATTTTGGCAATTAATTCGTCTTTGATTATCAGCAGGTAAGTATGCCCAGTGGTCTGGGATGGGATGGGATCTGATTTGCTACAGAGAATTCTTTCCTGGGTGCTGGCTGGTGAGTCTTGCCCACATGCTCAGGGTTTAGCTGATCGCCATATCTGGAGTCGGGAAGGAATTTCCTTCCAGGGCAGATTGGCAGAGGCCTTGGAGGTTTTTCGCCCTCCTCTGCAGCGTGGGGCACGGGTCACTTGCTGGAGGATTCTCTGCAGCTTGAGGTCTTCAAACCACAATTTGAGGACTTCAATAACTCCGACATAGGTTAGGGGTTTGTTACAGGAGTGGGTGGGTGAGATTCTGTGGCCTGCGTTGTGCAGGAGATCAGACTAGATGATCATAATGGCCCCTTCTGACCTTAAAGTCTACGACTCGATGACTCTTCCCCCCACACCGAATGCAAGAAACCCGACCGGCTGTTCTGAGTGAGCAGAGAACGGAAACAGTCTGGAGATGCAGCACTTACCATGCCCGCCATCACCCTAAAGCTGCCTCTGCCCCCTCTGGAGGCAGCTGTAGCGCTGGCCAGGTGCAGACACAGCGTGGCCAGAAAAAAAGCATGCGCCCTGCCCACAGTACAGTTTCTGCCACAGGTGGAGCTGCACCAGGGCTGAATCTGGCCAGTCACTGGGGAAGACAAGGCCTACGTTGGTACTGCTGCCCCGTTCTCTGCCCAGCCATGGGCCATGCTGGACCTCGGTACAGCCGCAGCAGAGCAGAGCAACACCCCGAGGGCAGCAGCTGGGAACGAATGTCTGAACCTGCTGAGGGGCCCGAGGCAGAGCTGTGCAGCGGGAAACAGCCCCCAGTCCATTCACCACAGGAAGGGTCTTTCCCCAACCATCTCAGCATGACCAATGGGAACTGGCTACGGGCCGTGTCTGCTCAGGGCCACTGGAAAGCAAACAGGGAGGCCAGGACTGCAAAGCCCAGTTCAGCCGGGCTCCTCCTCTACTGGAGAGAGAGTGCTCAGAAGCACTGCGGCTTAATACATCCCACACGGCAGCCCTCCCATCTCTTGCAGCAATGCATTCTGGGACTTCAGAGCACCTACTCCACCACACTGGCCATCACTATTTTTAATTTCAAGGTCACTGGCTGCCAATTACTCGCTGAGTGATGGGCTGATCCCCAGGTAAACCACAAGGGCTTGTTTCAGGCTACAAACGTTTATGTCCAGAATAATCTTTACAAGCATGTTACCTGCCCTGAGTTAAGCAGCAACGGAAGGAATCGAGTGCGGACAGTCCCCGGTGGCCAGCTGCACTGCTCACGCAGGGCTCTGGGAGAATTTCCAAATGATGCTCTGCAGTGGGGCCAGTGGGGGCAGCCCTGTGGCTTCCAGCGCAAACAGCACCAGCCACACGGCCCAAAACACTGCATAAGGGACGGGCCCGCTGGCACCACCAGCTCCAGGCGCTCTCTGCAATGGTGGAGACAGGGCCTGGCCAAACCGTCAGAGACCCAGACAGCCATGGCCGGCTGCAAGCAAGCTGTCAGCAGGAGACGATACCACTCCAGACCTGCATGTAGGTCACAGGGCAAGGGAAGGAGGTGAGAGAAAGGGCCGCGTGACCTGGAGCATTAGCCCGATGTGCAAAGGTGCACGCCTGGCTCCAGGCACAGCTGTTCTGCAGCAGGAGCTGAAACCCTTTACCACAGGTGTTTACACAGAGGGGGCTCGGCCTGGCTCTGTCACTGAAGTGGTACTGGTGGGTGGGGAGCCCCATGGCAAGAACGGGAAGGCTGGCGCTCCCTGGACCCCCCTGCCTGCTCTCAGACGACACGTCAACAGGCAGATCAGTCCAGCATCTCACTGACTGGTGCCAGAGCCCTACCCGCCCACCTGCCTGATTGTTAACTATGTCGCCAGCACCACCAAGCAGGGCCCATTCAGAGGGCCCCAGGGCAGGGGAGCCCGTCAGAGCAGCAGCAGCAGCGCCCACACCTGGGGTGACAGTGCCCTTCTCGCTCCAGCACGGGCCCCTCGGGCCCCAGTGCTGCAGACTCTCGGTGGTGGGGTTTTCTCCCGGGCGAACGCACGCACTAACCAGGATCTCTGTTTACGAGCGCTCGGCCCCTGCTCCCACGGGGCGAGTGAAACACTCAAAAGGAAAAACAAGAAAGCCCAAACACACTGAGGCAGCAGCGCCAGTCCAAGGCTCCAGCTCTGCTCCAGGGATCAATTTCCCCCAACCCTTGCACAAGGCTGCGGGGCTCCAGGGAGCTCTGACAACAGGAAGCCAGCGGTGTAATTTTGAAGGAAATTCTCAAAGCCAAGCCATTAAGGGCTAAAAAGGAGGCTGCATCCAATCCTATTGGAACAGAACAAAATAAAACACACCATAATGGCAGGTTCAATATTGAGAGTAACCCAATTCCAGATTTCCTCCTCTTAATCCTCCAGGAACCCGCAGATGGCTGGGGAAGGGGGGCTGTGCCCAGCCAGTTGAACAGGGGCTGTTTCTGCCATTTCCCCCCCCCCCCCACGCTCTGAAACAAGGCTAGCTACTGGGAAGCATCACGGGAAGCGGGCGGCGCGGATGACTTCCAAGTGGAGGTAGAACTGGAGACAGGTACACGGGCAGGACTGCTCCCCCCGCCTGTGGTCAGTTCAGCCGCCAGGGAGCTCCATCTGAAAGGGGCCTGGCCCACTGATTGCCTCGGTCTCCGCTTTCGTAGCTCTCCGGCTCCATACTGAGCACCCTGGAGCCCTACACCGATGCAACATTCATCTTGCTGGTTAAGAGGAAGTCCACCATCACATACACCTCTTCTGGTCTCATGCACTGGGATCAGACGCGGCATATGGGCCATGCCTCCAACCCCCTTCAAATCCCAAACCCGGCAGACGGGGATGGACCCACTTACACCCTACCACATTCCACTACTTTCTCTGAGCTCTCCCCACTTCCCCGTGCAGCTGGGTGCACCGTGCATGCAGGGAGGTTTGCAGGGTAGGAGCTGCAGACTCTAGTCACCAGGATCTGGGTCTGAATGAACGTGCACAGGCCAAACCAACCTGTGTCAGCCTGCAGAGCTTGTCCATAAAGCAATCTCTGGAGGTAAGGCAGCACTGATTCTCCTCCCCAGGGCTCGATGCACCTTTCCCAGAAACCCTTGTGTCACACACTCCTGGCAGAGAACTGCCCAGCACCCCTGGCCCAGGGGCATGTGGGCACAGGAGAGGCAGCAGGTACCTCTGAAAGGGCTTGGGGAGACCAGAGTGCTGGTTCCGTGGTCTCTTGGCCCCTGCTGCCCAAAGCTGCAAGCCTAGATCTGCTGGCATTTCCTCTGAGACGCCATTTCCTCTGAGATCCCTGGGCAGCAACCTGGGAAAGCGGTGTCCCGGAGAGAACGGCCGCAGAGCCGAGTTTCGCCCTGAAGCACCGTACTCCCAGTGAGCAGCAGTGGGCACCTGCCCAGGGCTGTGGCGCTAGCCACACAGGTAGAAGCAGAGAACCCCAGGGTCCGAGGGACTGCAAGGGTCACCGAGTCTAACCCCACCCAGCAGGGGAAGGAGGGTGTAAAGAGAACGCCCAAGAGAAGCCAGAGGGAAGCCCTTGGCCTGTCTGTGAACGTCATCCTCCCTGTGGAGTCGGGAAGAACCTGGGCAGGCCTAGCTAGCTCCAGCAGCCCGAAAGGACGTGTTCCAGCAGCGCTCCAGCTAAGCCATGCAAAGCACACCTGTCACGGCCGGGCTGGAGGCTCCAGGCCCACGTGGGGGCGGCGCGTGGAACGGGGAAGGGAGCAAAGCTGCGCTAGCTGGCTGCCTTTGCAGAGTTGAGGGACACGCCAGCCATGCACCTCCTTGATGCGGCTGTCGCTCCTCCAGCGGCACTTGTGCGATCGCACGGCGGACAGGGTGTCGACATGTAGCAGACCTTCCCCGCAGAGAGGCTAACAGCTGCGTGGCACAATCTGCCATGTCAAGGGTAGGCCCCCCCACCCCCGGAGTTGGCCTGCACCAGCCAGGCCCTCCGCTATCGACTACCTGTCCCCATGCACCAGGGAACGAGCTGCCGCGCTCATCATCTGATCCATCACACGGCGCTCTGCCGGCATCCCTGCTTCGCACCTGCCAGGAAACACATGTGACCCTGCTGGCGCGAGCGCCTGGCAGCCGTTGCTTCCCCTGATTTAGCTGCTGGTAGGTGTTTTCGCCCCTGCCCGGGCTCGCACACTCAATGCCTGCCAGGTGCGACTCCCCAGCACCAGCAGCAGCAGCAGCCCTGGCTCCAGGGCCGAGATACCAACACGGGCACAGGCTGCCACTTCCCTGGGCTGAAAGAAAGGAGCCCGTCAGACCCAGCAACAGGCCGACGACACCTTGGAGGGGGCAGCGGGTGCTCGGGGGATACCCCCCTTCCGCCCCATGTTGCATTTGCCTGCTTTAATCCTATTGTTTGGAAAGCAGGCCTCTCCCCTCGACAGCAGCGATCGCTTCTGGCTTGGGCTGTGCGGTTTCCCTCCAGTGCCGGACCCCACCCCCCCGGCCTCCATCTCCTCCCCTTCCCCCTTCCAAAGCAGCTCCAGCTGTCAATGGCTCAGATTGGAAGTGCAGGTATGGGGCTGGCTTGCTGCCCGGCTCCCTTGTGTCTGTCTGGTGAAAGAGGAAGCCAGTCCACCTCTGGAATTCTTCACTCTCTCCTCATTCCTACTCTCCCCACTTCTCTCCTGGGGCTGCGGGGTCAGTCTCTCTCTCTCGGTCTCTCTTTTTTCCCTTGCCCCTATCAGATTACAATGCAGGCAGTGTTCACTCCAAATCCCCCACTGCACGTTAATTCTGCTCCTCTGTCTCGAACTACCAAACTGCCTTCCTGTGCCTCCTGTCTTTCCAGGCCTCCTCCGCTATTTTTTATCTCTGACAAATAGTGCACGTCAGCTCCAATTGGAGCCAGTGGGATGGGGAAGGGGCTGGGGGAGCAGCCTGCATCCCAGGAGGAGAGCAAGCACACAGGCATGCGGACCAGAAGCCAGGGGCCAGATGGACAGCACCAGCGGTCCCTCCTGAGAGCTCAGAACAGACGCCCTGGCCCCTCCCCAAGCCCTTGGCTGGTGTGTTCAATGCAGTGTTGATCCCAGAGTCCAAAGGGGAGGCATCAGAGTCCAGTGCTTGGAGCAGGACTCCTGGGTTCCGTTCCCAGCTTTGACACAGACTCTCTGGGTGACCACGGGCAGATTACTTCACCCCCGTGCCTCAGTTTCCTTCTCTGTATAAGGGGGATCATACTAGCTGGCCTCCCAAGGTGGCATTATGAGGCAGAGCTGTAAAACGCTCAGTGGTAAGTAGGAGCAGCACAACCTTGGGGGACAGACTCATGGGGCGACTGCTCAGGGGGCAGGTCTTGCCCCCAGATCGAAGCTCTGCTGGGTCCCACAGCGGGGGTGCAGCAGGAGAGCACTCACCAGGCCCCAGCTTGGGCAGGAGACCTTCCACAGAGGCCAGGCAGGACAAGGATGACAGCACAGGAAGGGACCGGGAGCAGGGCTCTGCACCCCTTTTGGAGTGAAGCAGGTCTCAGCTTGCCTCACCCGGGCCAATGGCTTCCCTCTGCAGGGAGGGGGTGGGCAGCAGAGCTGGACTGCAGCTGTCTGGTCTGGCTGCAGGCTCCCCCAGCCCCACACCCCTGTAAGTAACAAGCCTCTGGACGTGCAAACTGCCCCCCAGCTGTTCTCAGAACACACCTGGCTGACAACCACAGGAGTTACTTTCCCAAGCATGCTCGGTTGCTGGCTCTGCTCCCTGGGGACAGAGGGGAAGGGGCAGCAGGTCTGAGTCCTGGAGACCCCAAACCTGGAGGAGCTTCTCATAGCCAGGGGCCACCCCATCCTCCTCCCCAGCCCTGTCACAGTCACAAGGACCGGGTGGCAAAGGCAGAGCGATGGCAGAGGGTGGAGAGCACAGGGCCCGCTTGACACTAGCATGGAGGGGCAGCCCAAGGACACAGCCGCCCAGCATGCAAGGTGCCCGTGACCTCCGACGACCCTTTGGCAGGGCTGGTCCCCTACCGGCTATCTGCGCCCCCGTGGCCAGGCTGAGCCGAGTCCGGCCATCGCGAACGGCAGCTTCCCCAGCCACACTCAGGGAGCTGGGCCCCCAGCATGGAAATTGCACCGTAACACGAGAACGGCCACACCGGGCAAGAGCAATGGCAGGCGCAGCAGCTGGGGCTGGGGGCGTCACAGGGAGTGACCAGAACAAGGTGATTACTGAGTGACCCAGCCCCCGTCAGCCCCTCCCAGCTACTGGCAGTCGGAAGTTGAGGGACACCCAGGGCATGGGGCTGCGTCTCTGCCCATCGGGGCCAATAGCCATTGATGGATCTATCCTCCAGGAGCTGACCTCGTTCTCCCGTCTCTCACCCAGGATGAGGCGGGTGCTGCTCACCGCTGGGTGTCTGGCCTCTCGGGTGCAGGGAGACTGGAGCCGTGTGAGGAAGAAGCCCAGTGCACAGCCCCGGGCCCCCCAGCCTGGTAGCAGAGCAGGGCCTGGAGCAAACAATGTTCCCCTGCAGCAGCACAAGAGCAGGGGGAAGCAGTCCTGATGCCACCACCTCTCCAGAGCCCAGCTCCCCCACAGCTAGGGCTCGCGGGCTCCCTGTGCCATGGACCCAGGGAGGAGGCGGGGGTGGGGGGAGACAGAGCATCTCCTGGCAAAGAGGCGCGATCAGCTGGGATCCCCCACCACACACAGGAAGCTTTAAGGCAGTTAATGAGGGGGAAAGCACTCACTTGCTTCCTCTCCTCCCAGACCGTAGTGGGGACGGCAGAGGCTGCCTTGGTGCCCTCCCCCAGCCGCAGCCAGGCCTGATTTATGGAGGGTTGTTTTCTTTAGCAAAGCCAGCTGTCAGCGGCTTTCCTGTCGTGCCTCTTACCCTGCACCTGGAAGGGCCATGGGCCTTGGGGCCAGACCCCTCTTCCCAACGGGCTCAGAGCTAGATCAAGCGGCAGGAAGGCACGCGGGCTCCGGGCAGAAGGCTCGCTCTCCCACCCCACACTACAGGCAGCACCCAAATGCAGGGTCCCCCCTCGGCCCAGCCCCACACTGAGCTGCAGGGGGCCTCTGACCATGCTCTGTTCAGGCCAGCGTGACGCAGCCAGGACGTTAACCCTCAAGGGAGGGTCAGAAACTCAATTCTGCCCCAAGAGAGGCAGATCTGGAGCATGGTGCCCAGCAAGCGTCTGAGTCCATCCCGGCGGGGTTCACGCCACTGAGCGGGGCAGAACCGGCTCCCAGCACATGGTACAATTCAGCTGCACCAGCGGGGAAGCCCCAGGCGTCCCAGCTGCTCCAGGCAGCTCCAGTGTGCAGGTAAAGGGACAGCGACCGTCTCTTAGCGCTACCCCGTGTCGTTCCTGAATGCCCCTCCCATCGCTATTCCTGTGGCTCGCCCCTGGAGGCAGGGCCCCTGAGAAAGGCACAGCAAAGCAGCCGAGGCAGCCACTGCTTAGCCACAAGCCAAGGGGACCCCTCTCCCAGCAGGGGACCTTTCCGTGCCCAGCTTACACCCATGCCCCACAGCACTGCCCCTGCTCCCCAGATGCCAGCAGCCGGTGCTCGAGCCTGTCCACCCTCCGCTCACTTACTGCCGCAGCGGAAAGTTTCCCTCTCCCCAGCCACGATTCCTTGCGTTTTGGTTTCTGCTCCCACAAGCCCAAATCATATGTTAACCTTGGCAGGTTCCACTTTCTGTTTCGACACTGGTTGGACATATTCGTTCTCGACACCTTGGGAGCTCCGAGCGCCCCGCGGCACGCCGCCTTCCTCACTTGAGCCCAGAGCCTGACAGGAGTCTCTGGGACGTCACTGTAGACATGGGGACACTGCCTCCATGGCTGACGCTGTTCATCCACAACCCTGCCGGGGGCTCGCAGAGCCCACAGGGAACAGCCCGCTCTCATCACTGTAGAGGGAGGTTGTGGTAAGGGACGATCACAGGGAATTGACACCAGCACCTGAGGCGGGGACCTCCCCCCATGCCCTGAGCTTCTCCACCGCCCTGAGCTGGACACTGGTTGCTTTATGGGGGATGGAAGGGGACACAGCTTTCCACAGCCTTGCTCAGCACGTGGGGCCAGCCCAGCTCAGAAGCTGCTCCAAGTGGCTGCGGCCGGGAAAGACCCTTTGGGGAGGGGCTATCTCCATCCCACCCCCCCCACCCGTGACTGCGCCCCCACCATGGCCACGCTGCTCTGGGGGCAGCAGGTCAAACCCCACAGTTCAAGGCAGGGCCGCTAACGAGGCATGGGCCAGAGGGCATGCCGGGGAACACTGCATGGGAGGGATGTTCGGGGTTCCCTAGCGGTGGGAGGGGGGAAGGGGGAACCCACACAAGACAGTTACTTGATTTTAGGGTGGGGACTGGGCACTGCCAGCCTGAGCCAGCTGCTGCCAGCACCCTGCGCTGTGCCCAGACGCCGAGCGGCAATCTGATCTGCACACACGCAGTAACTCCTCTGGGGTGCTGTCTGCACCCACGGGGCTGCCTTGCTTGCAGCCTGGATGCTAGAACCCCCTGCCCCCCCCTATAAAGCAAGTGCCAGCGTCTTGCTTCTCTGCAGAGCAAGCCCAGCTCGTTAAAGATTATGAGAGGCGAAGGCTGAGCACAGCTCCTCTGCTGGCTCTGAGAACAGGCCAGGGAGGGGGGAAGAGAGGAAAGGGGCCCTGTGCAGGTGGGTGGCAGCCTGTAGGACGCTGCTTGGGCCCAGCGGGCACACGAGGGCTGACCAGCTTTCCCTCCCCTGTCTCCGGGGCAGGAACAGTTCCAGCAGCACCAGTGAACGCCTGCCCTCTGCACAGCTCAGACGGGGGCTCTGCTCGGGTCTCAGGAGGGGGACCCTCTTTCGGAGCGAGCTCAGAGATGCTTCTGCCCCTCACTCCCACCGAGACCCAGCCACACGCTGGCGGTAACCAGGCACCACACAACCCCAGGGGACCCTCCTCTCCCAGCCCGCTGGGTGCAGAGCTAGAGCGGGAGGAAAGGCAGTGGGATTCATTCTCCCCCTAGATGACTGGTTCGGGGGCACCACAGCCCATAGGTTCTATATGCACCTGCATCCTTCCCCCCGGCCCCTCCACCAGCAGGGCTCCACCACCCTAGGCAGGACCAGGCAGCAGGGTGAGCACAGCCCATAACCCAGCAGAGCCGCTCCCAGGGACCTGCCAACAAGAACCAGCCCGAGTCCTCTGTGTCAACATTCCTGGGCTCCAGCGCAGCCCATTAAGGAGACATTTCCTGCCAGTGCCGGGTGAGAGCAGAGGGAGGGCCCAGGGCCCAGCCAGGACGACAGCCCCTTCGGAGCCATCTGTCAGGATCAGAGCCCAGAACAATGCCCTGCGCCGGCTCACGGCCTCTCTCTGGAGAGACGCGTCCAACTGACCCTCAAACCGGCACTCGGCCAGCACCCCTCAGCCCTAAGTCACAGCACCCCGATAACCAGCCCTGGGCTCCCCCTCCTCAGCCCTGAGTCGCAGCACCCCGATAACCAGCCCTGGGCTCCCCCTCCTCAGCCCTGAGTCGCAGCACCCCGATAACCAGCCCTGGGCTCCCCCTCCTCAGCCCTGAGTCGCAGCACCCCAATAACCAGCCCTGGGCTCCCCCTCCTCAGCCCTGAGTCGCAGCACCCCGATAACCAGCCCTGGGCTCCTCCTCCTCAGCCCTGAGCTCCCCCCAGCCCTGGGCTCCCCCTCCTCAGCCCTGAGTCGCAGCATCCCAATAACCAGCCCTAGGCTCCCCTCTCCAGTTCTGAGTCCCAGCACCCCGATAACCAGCCCTGGGCTCCCCCTCCCAGCCCTGAGTCACAGCAACCTGATAACCAGCCCTGGGCTCCGCCTCCCAGCTCTGGCAGCACCCCCCAGCCCCTGAGTCCCAGCACCCTGATAACCAGCCCTGGGCTCCCCCCCCAGCCCTGAGTCACAGCACCCCAATAACCAGCCCTGGGCTCTCCCCCACAAGCCCTGAGTCACAGCACCCTGATAACCAGCCCTGGGCTCCCCCCCACCAGCACTGATTCACAGCACCCCGATAACCATCCCTGGGCTCCCTCTCACCAGGCTCTACCAGCACTCCCCAACCCTGAGTCACAGCACCCCGATAACCAGCCCTGGGCTCCCCCCTCCAGCCCTGAGTCACAGCACCCCGATAACCAGCCCTGGGCTCCCCCCTCCAGCCCTGAGTCACAGCACCCCGATAACCAGCCCTGGGCTCCCCCCTCCAGCCCTGAGTCACAGCACCCTGATAACCAGCCCTGCGCTCCTCCTCCTCAGCCCTGAGTCACAGCACCCCGATACCCAGCCCTGGGCTCCCCCTTCAGCCCTGAGTCACAGCATCCTGATAGCCAGTCCTGGGCTCCTCCCCCCACCCCTGAGTCACAGCACCCCGATCACCAGTCCTGGGCTCCCCCCAGCCCTGAGTCACAGCACCCCTATAACCAGCCCTGGGCTCTGCCCCAGGCTCTGCCAGCAACCCCCAGCCCTGAGTCACAGCACCCTGATAACCAGGCCTAGGCTCCCTCCCCGTGTCACAGCACCCTGATAGCCAGCCCTGGGCTTCCCTCTCCCCTCAGGCTCTGCCAGCACCCCTCAGCTCTGAATCACAGCACCCCGATAACCAGCCCTGGGCTCCCCCCCCAGCCCTGAGTCACAGCACCCTGATAACCAGCCCTGGGCTCCCCCCCAGCCCTGAGTCACAGCACCCTGATAACCAGCCCTGGGCTCCCCCCCAGCCCTGAGTCACAGCACCCTGATAACCAGCCCTGGGCTCCCGCCCCAGGCTCTGCCAGCACCCCTCAGCTCTGAATCACTGCACCCCGATAACCAGCCCTGGGCTTCCACACCCCGCCCCGCCGGCTCTGCCAGTACCCCCCAGCCCTGACCTGTGGCAGTTCACTATTATTCCAGGCTTTCCCAAAAGAACACATAAGAACGGCCACCCTGGGTCCACCCAGCCCAGTGTCTTCCGACAGTGGCCAGTGCCAGGTGCTTCAGATGGAGCCACGAGAACAAGGGATTTCCAATGCCTGCCACAGTGCCAGCGTCAGGGTCATCCAGAGCCACCATTCCCCACTTCCCAGAACCGCTTTGCCAGGACAGTCCTGGGCTTCGCCCAAGTGCCATTTGTGCAGCAGACATGCCCACCAGAGACCCAGCCAAGACGACGCCACAGCACATTGGGAAATGGGCACAGCTCCCTAACAGATAGGCTGCTAACTCAGCCTTGTTTACGTAAGAACAGCCACACTCACTCAGTGCCATGGCCCACCTAGCCCAGGGTCCTGTCTTCTGACTGCTCAGTGCCAGGTGCCCCAGAGGGAATGAACAGAGCAGGGCAATTTATCGAGAGATCCATCCCCCCTCTTACAGTACCAGCTTCTGGAAACCAGCGGCTTAGGGACACCCAAAGCAGGGGGTTGTGTCCTTGCCCATCCTGGCTAACAGCCATTGATGGATCTATCCTCCATGAATGTATCTAGTTTTTTAACTCTGTTATACTCCTGGCCTTCATCACATCCTCTGGCAAGGAGTTCCACAGGCTGACTGTGCGTTGTGAGAAGAAATACTTCCTTATGCTCGTTTTCAATCTGCTGCCTATTCATTTCATTGGGTGACCCCTGGGTCTTGTTATGTGAGGGGGTAAATAACACTTCCCTAGTCACTTTCTCCCCACCTGTCATGATTTTATAGATCTCAGTCATATCCCCCCTTAGTCGTCTCTTTTTTAAGCTGAACCGTCTGTCTTTTTTAATCTCTCCACATATGGAAGCTGTTCCATACCCCTAATAATTTTCACTGCCCTTCTCTCTACCTTTTCCAATTCTAATATATCGTTCTGAGATGAGTTGACCAGAAACACACACAGTATTCACGGTGTGGGCGGACCATGGATTTATAGAGAGGCATTAGGATATTTTCTGTCTTATTATCTATCCCTTTCCTAATGGTTCCTAACATTTAGCTAGCTTTTCTGACTGCTACTGCACATTCTGCAGATATTTTCAGATGACTCCAAGATCTTTCTTGAGTGGTAAGAGCTAATTAAGATTCCATCATTTTGAATGTATAGTTGAGATGATGTTTTCCAATGTGCATTACACTTTGCACCTAACCCTGAATTTCAGCTGCCATTCCGTTGCCCAGTCACCCAGTTTTGTGAGATCCTTCTGCAACTCTGCAGTGTCAGCTTTAGAACTATCTTATATACTTTTGTACTGCCTGCAAATTTTGCCACCTCACTGTTTACTCCTTTTTCCAGATCACTTATGAATATGTTGAACAGGACTGGCCCCAGCACAGACCCCTGGCGGCACCACTATTGACCTCTCTCCATTCTGAAAACTGACCGTTTATTCCTACCCTTTGTTTCCTGCCTTTTAACCAGCTGCTGATCCATGAGAGAACCTTCCCTCTTATCCCATGACAACTTGCTTTGCTTAAAAGCTTTTGATGAGGGACCTTGCCGAAGGCTCTCTGAAAAATTAAGTACACTATATCCACTGGATCCCTCCTGTCCATATGCTCATCAACCTCCTCAAGGATTCTAGTAGATTGGTGAGGCATGATTTCCCTTTACAAAAATCATGTTGACTCTTCCCCAACAAATGGTGTTCATCTACGCGTCTGACCATTCCATTCTTTACTGGTACAGGCCAGTAAGCCCTATGGCAGTAATTTCCAGGATCGCCTCTGAAGGCTTTTTAAAAAAATAGTTGTTATATTAGCTACCCTCCAGTACAGAAGCGGATTCAAGCAAGAGGTTATATAACAGAGTTATTAGTTCTGCAGTTTCACATTTGAGTTCCTCCAGAACTCTTGGGTGACACCATCTGGTCCTGTTGACTTATTCTTGTTTAATTTATCAATTTGTTTCAAAACCTCTTCAACTGACACCTCAATCTGGGACAGCTTCTCCGATTTGTCACTGAAAAAGAATGTTCAGGCACAGGGATCCCCCGCACATCCTCTCCAACAAAGACTGATGCAAAGAATTTGTTTAGCTTCTCAGCAACAGCCTTGTCATCCTTGAGTGCTGCTGTAGCATCTCGATCGTCCAGTGGCCCCACTTACATTTGGCAGGCTTCCAGCTTCTGAGGTACACCTCCACCCCGATATAACGCTGTCCTCGGGAGCCAAAAAATCTTACAGGTGAAACCGCATTATACTGAACTTGCTTTGATCTGCCGGAGCGCGCAGCCCCGCCCCCCCGAGCACTGCTTAACCGCGTTATATCCGAATTCGTGTTATATCGGGGTAGAGGTGTTCTTAAAAACTGTTTGCTGTTAATGTGTGTGTGTCCATAGCTAGTTGCTGTTCAAATTCTTTCTTGGCTTGCCTGCCTTATACTTTCACACTTGACTTGACAGAGTTTCTGCTCCTATTTTCCTTAGTAGGTCGGACTTCCAATTTTTAAAGGGTTCCTTTTTGCCTCTGACTGCCTCGCAGTTTAGCCATGGTAACTTTTTCGTCCTCTTACTATGTGTTTTATTTGGGATATACATTTAGTTTGAGCCTTTTAAATAGTCCATGTAGTTTGCAGCCATTTCACTCTTGTGACTGTTCCTTTTCATTTCCATTTAACTAGCTTCCTTAGTTGTGTCCGGTTCTCCTCTCTGAAGTTAAACGCTGCTGCGGGGTTACTACTTGGAGTTCAGCAACACCAGCGACCTGAATGCGGACTGGGACCCCACCGCGCTACTCTTACAGTGTGGAGACCAGCCAAGATACGCCTGCCCTGAGCTCCTTCTGGCTCGTGCCGACATCATATTGGGCCCTACCCCGTTAGCCTTGGCAAGGTCTGTTTGAAAAACACAACCTAGGAGAGCAGAAATGCCAAGGGACACTCATGCCACAGGTCTAGGCAGAAAGGACAGGTAATGCTGTTCACTGTTTGAAGAGACCAGTCACAGGATACAGCAGCTGGGCACAGCGGCTCAGCCTGAATCACACCTGCCGCAGAAGCAGTGTCACCACCGAGGCAGGAAATGAGAGAGGGAAAGGTACTGGGAGCAATGCGAACTCTGCCATAGACCAGGCCCCATTGGGGCCAGAACCAAAGACGTGTCCAGCCCCGAAGAGCTGGTGCAAACACAGCAATGCCAACCCTGGCTGCTCCAAGGACCTACGCTTGTTCACGTCTTTTCTACAGCAGTTATCGGTCCCACTGCCCTTCGCGACCTCAAGGCAGGGCAGTGCTGTAATCCGGAGTTTGCTGATGGGAAACTGCGCCACACAGAGGCCAAGTCCTGAGTTTTGACTGCTTACTGTATTTACAATACAAGGGCCACCATGACCCCAAGCTGCCCTGCGTTACTGAGAACCCTCAGGGGACTATGAGCAACACAACATTCAGAGCCCCACTGCTGAGTCACGCTGCTTGATTTCCCTTGGCATCCCCTCAGCTTGGGCAGCTGGCCCTTCCGCGGCCAGGGGCTTAGTGCCGGGGTGAGCATTTCAAACGGTGCAAGCACAGGTTTGGCCAGACTGCTTTCACTGTCACGGCGCTGGGGGAAGCTGTGTGTTCCTGGGTGGGCCCAGTTCAGGGGACTGTTTCTCTTTGCAACACACACTTAGGCAAGGATTTCTGTTCCCCGCTTCTTTTGGGCAAAGTAGCAAACCTAGCAAGGTCTGCACATCCGTGGCTGGGCCCTTACAGGGCTCATGATGGCAGTCCCTCCCTACCATGGCAACCCTGTGAACCACTACAGAGAAGAGAAGAAACGGAAGCTGTGCCATGCCAGGCCATCAGCCCCTCAGGAGAACCAGCCAGCCTCCGCGGGGCACTCCCCGCTCCTGGCAGGTGCCCACATGGCAAAGGGCTGTTTTGGGGAGGAACAGACACCTGTCCTGGCACCAGGGCCCTGCAGGTGCTGTGTCATCTTCCAGCCCAGGACGCATTTTCCAGCCCTTTAGGCCTAGAATGGCTGGGACCCCGCAGCCACACCATTCCCCTGCAGGTTGAGGCCAGGCCCAGGAGAACGTCAGCAGACTGGGGGTGACAACACAGAGGGGATTAGGATGAACTCCAGATTGTGCTCCTTCTCTGCTGCGGGGAGCTGGGTGTGGGAAGCTGACTGACAGGGGGCTGTGGCTCTCCCGCACCTGGCTCAGGATGGGCTGGCCAAGGCTTACTGGAGACAAGATGGAGGGAGCCAAGAGCCAGCCAGGGCGGGTGCCATACACACCTGCTCCCTGTACAGAGGGGTTTCCTCAGTGAGGGAAGCCGTCTGGGCTGCAACTGGAGAATCAGGAAGTGAGGGTGGCCACATGGCCAGAAGATGGCAACTTCCACAGAGGAACTCTAGCCTTACCTGCTCCTCACCCTATTGCTGCTATTTCAAACAACCAGAGGGGCCACAGGAAAGTCAGAAGCAAGCAAAGGGACCTCATAACCCCACCCCATGGGAGAGGGTCTCACCCTCCTGCAGCTCCAGGGAGCCAGAGGAGATTCTTCCCCTAGCCCCATGCCAAGCCTGGAAAGCTTCAACCCAAAGGAGAGTGAATAGACAGAGTTCATCTCTCACCAAAATGGACCACACCTATTCAGTGTCACTCTGTTACACCACCCAGGCCCTGATGCTAGGCTAGCCAGAGTCAGTCCAGTCAGGTTCCCGAAGCACTCCCCTCACTACGGCCTGCCAGCTCCTACAAGGCCCTTTGCAAACACTAGCCCCACACTCCCCCGTGGGGTGTTCTCCCTGCTTTACACAGAGGGGAAAGGAAGCCCGGGGTGGAAGTGACTTGCTCAGGCCACCA
Source organism: Gopherus flavomarginatus (assembly GCF_025201925.1). Taxonomy (NCBI): domain Eukaryota; kingdom Metazoa; phylum Chordata; order Testudines; family Testudinidae; genus Gopherus; species Gopherus flavomarginatus. Next base: position 300,919,408 of record NC_066618.1, on the reverse strand, counting down.
AGCGAGTCTGTGAGAGAAGGGATTAAAGGGCCTCTGCCATTTACCAAAGGAAAGTGAGGTTCTAGTCATTCCCATGTCCCTCGTGTGCCGCCTCCCCCTCCTGCATCCGGTTCCCGCTCTGGAAGAAGGCCTGGCTTTCAGCAGTGGCCATCCAAGGGAAAGGAGACTTCTCTGTAACGCAGATGGACTCGCTTTCCTATGAAATCCACGGCCTGACCATCACCCACCTCCACTGCGCCGAGGAACGCGTAATGGAAAAAACGGCTGTGGTAGGAAAACCTGACTGGAGAAGAGGAAAGAGAGAAGACAGACCAGTGTGGGGGCAGCTGGACGGAAAGGGGGCTTGGGGTAGACACCCCAGCCAGGGAGGGGAAGCTGCGGAGACGGGAACTCGACCCTTCCAGCCTAGGTGAGAGGGTGAAGCAGCAGTGGTGGCGGGGGCGTTCGGGAGCCGGGGACGTGAATGGTTTTCAAGATGCGGCTGGAATCAGGAAAGACACTTCTTCAAACAAAGAGGACTTGCTCTCGAGTTCATGAAACATGAGAAAGCGCCCCCTCTGCCAGAGAGCAGCCTGGGAGCTAGCCGAGGGACGGGGACGCTCAGGGAGCAGGGGCTCTGGCCAACCCTTCAGGCAGCTGTCAGTTCAGTAGCCAGTAGAAGCCATTAACAGTGCTTGGCTGGAGAGCAGAGCAAAGCCCAGCTCCCGAACGCTCAGACGTGCACTCGGCAGAGCTCTGCGCGCTCTAGAGTTACAGCCAAGCCCCGGGGGCGAGCGCAGGCACATAGGCCGCACGGCTACTGCAGCTACTGCGGGGGTTGGAACCCAGAGCGCACCGGCTCTCGCAGGCACGCAGCCATCCGGAGAAGCCAATTCAGCAGCACGGACCCTCCTCGACTCTCAGTCTGTGCAGAGAGGCGGCTGCGCTCAGAGGCCAGAGCTGGGGCTCATCGACACTGCAGACCAGGGGTTGAACATTGAGTGTGTCAGTTTGCCCTGAGGACCCTGCTCCAGCAGGGTGACATGTCCCGCAGCGCAGCCTGGCACCTGCCCTTCGAAGGAGTCACATGCTGAACTGCACTCCTGGACTTTCCCTGTCCCAGAGCAGCGGCCACTCGGGTGTTCCTGCCCGGCAGGCTGGTGTGCTGAAGAGCCACACTCGGCTGCTGTGCAGCGGCCTGCCACATAGACAGATGCCGAGGAAAATCCCTACAACTCTCCGCAGGGCATTTCCGAGCAGGGCAGGGCACAATGCTGCATGACTGCGAACCCACCAGGAACCGCTGGCTCCTGGGATTCCTCCTGCTCCCCACAGCTGTCCAGAGATCAGAGTCTGCTCCCAGAGCTGGGCAGGCGCTAACACCTCCGAGCACCCCGACTGCTGCCCAGGAGACAGGCGATGTGCCCCTGCTAACACAGACCCCTGCCCTGAGCCTGCTTCCACAAATGAACCCCCCAGACCTACAGGTGGGAATTCATCACAGCCCCCCAACCCCACTCGATGACAAGCCAACGGGCTGAGCTCTTCTCCTGCTAGACCTCCCCCACTAGCCCACTTCCACAAGAGGGGCCTGCCTGCACAGAGCCGCTCCTCCATGAGGCCAGGTGCCTATGCTGTGCTTGGACGAGCCCAGAGCCCTTCCTGTAGCAGAGCCCAGGGCTGCCGAATTCCCACCACGAGACTAGCGTGGCCAAGGAGCTGCTTTCCTTGCTGGTGAAATAAATCTTTCCCAATCTCTCTTCGTTACAGCTCAGTGAAGTAGCCAAGCTCCGTAACCTTATCCCCACTTCCCAGAAAAATAAAATACTCCATGCTGGGATTAAATGAAAACCAATGGCGCAGCAGCAGGAAAAGGAACAGGACAGAATGACGTGGGGTTTAAAAACAGCGACGAGCAGCGCCGGTGCCAAGGCATTCCTGAGCGTGGTGAGGAGCGAGCGAGCGCCCTCGCCTCTGCCGGCCATGGCCATACACACACGTGTACTGGGGCGGGCATCAGATCTCCGTCCCCAAGGGACTGCCTGGGGCAGGAATTACTGCAGCACGTTCGCATTCACCCTCCAGCCCCACCAGGCAGGGCGAGTGGGGCGAATGCTGGGACTGGCCGGGTCTCTCTCTCAGCCTCCAGGGGCAGAGCTCTTAGGACCGCTAGTGATGAGCAAGACCTTGGAGAGATTCTGGTCCAGGATTCTCCTTTCCTCCCTCCACGCCCTTTCCACACGAAATGTTCCAACCAGGGCAATACCAGAGCCTCTGTGCAGGCTGATGGGAGGCATAAGGGCTCTCCACAGTGTGCCCAGCTGTTCACCGTCACTCCTCGGTCTCTCTCTCAGCCATCCCTGCAGCCAGCTTTCTCCCTGGGCCTAGTAGCTCTCCCCAGTTCAGTGCTCTCTGTCCTGGCTACTCCCTTCTCCCAGCTCACTAGCGACACTCATGAAGATCAGACCTAACACGGATCCACACACCCCTCAACCCAACAGGGCAAGTTACCCACGGGCCAATTTCCAAACCACATGACAGTGGCAGCAAAGCCAGTTTGCATCCTGAGAAAGACTGCAGCAAAACCTTCAGCGGCAGCCAAGGCACAGAGAATCCTGGCCCTACGGGAGAAGTGGCTTCCCCTCGGACTGGGCAGAACTGCCTAAGCCCATGGGCTAGCTCGAGACAGAACATTATTACAACAGCATCTCAACTGAGAGCAGGGCCCATTTGTGCCAGGTGCTGTGCCCAGGTCCCGAGAGCCCCCTCCCAACGAGCGGAGGCCAAAGAGATGATAGCCCAGTGGGAAAAAGGGTCAGCCCCATGCCACTGAGAAATGGCAGGATTAAGGGCTTGTCTTCCACTGATGAGCTAGGGCTTAGCTACACTTAAAAAGCTGCAATAGCAGGGCTGTACTTCAGCGTAGACACGACCTCCAGCGACGGGAAGAGTTCTCCCCATGGCCTGGCTAATCCGCCTCCCCAAGAGGCAGCAGGTGGAATCCTTCCATTGACCTGGCACTGGCCACACAGGGACGCAGGTCGGCTTAACTATGCTGCTCAGGGGCTTGGCCCCTGGATTGAGCTAGTTTGACAGTGTAGACCAGGCTTTAGTCCAGGGATTACTGCCCTCAGGCCAGCCGAGCCGGAGCGGCCACACTTCAGTTACCCAAAGCTACGTGGGCAGCGGATTACCTGAGGGTGAGTCACTGTAACTGGAGATGTTGCATCCCCACTGCATTAGAGCCAGCCATGGGCCCAGCCCGCTAGCTGCAGCTTAAAGCACCACTTTGCCTGAGCTAGATGGGGGGCGGGGAGGGGGACTGGAACTTGCATAAGGTCACATGGAGGACCCCACGCCCCAGTCCCACTCTGCTTGGTGATCAGTTCTTAGCGCTGGAACATGCTTTCACTCCTCTGGCTGCCAGAGCTCAGGTCTGGCCCATGCAGGGCATCTGTATTTCCTTCCCCGAGAACCGATGGGGATTTGGAAATCAATCACACTGCTTCACTAAGTGGATTTTTAGCCCCAAACCAGCCATCCATCCATTAGGGCTGTGCAGTGCCCAGCACAGACTGGCACAACTCTGTATTCCAGATGGGACAGTGCTTATTTCCAACAAGCCTCCCACTGCTGCTTACTACCTACAGGAGCGTCACCTTCTGGGTAGTCTGAGCATCCCACGGTTGTTCCTTCCGCACGCAGCAGGGAGAGAACTTTGCTCACCAGCTAGCAAGAGCCAGGATGACGTCAGTACCCGTTTCCCTTTTCTCCTCCCCCCTCCCCAGACTTCCCAGGTGAAATCCTGGCCCCACTGAAATGGATGGGGTCAAGCCCTCCCCCACCCCTAGTCACTTCTCAGGTAACTGTCAGTGCTTCCCTAGCTCCCAGCTCTGTCACCAGCTCCTCTCTGTATTCCTCTCACTGCCACGGTTTATAAATGTTTAGCTGGTGCTCAAGCTTTTCACTCTCCCTGCTAAAGAGCCTGTTGAAGAGGAGCTCCCTGTCTCAGCTGGGCCCAAGGAGTCTATTTCACACCCCTCCTTCACCCGCAGGGCCCGAGCTCTCCAAGCCCCCGGCCACACCAACCTTTATTCTAGTAAGCAAAGAGACGCAGAGGAAGTGGCGCCTGACTTGCTCCCCTTTCCCCCGCAGCCCTGCCTGGCTGGAGCTGGCCAGGAAGAGGAGACGGCTGTCCTAGCTCCGCTTTGGGAGACACCCAGCTGACCACATCCAGAGATGGGCACAACTGCAGGCTCCACAGGGAGCTGAGCAAGCCAGCCCTGAAACACCACTGCGCTGGGAGCCTTCAATGCACACACCCAGTCCGCCCAGGGGCCGAGCACAGTCATGGCACACACCGGACTTCTCCCAGGCAGCCCCTGGCTGCACTCAGAGCTGGGGCTACGGGTCAGATCGCAGCGCATCAGTTCCTTCCCTGCAGCATCAAGTCTCCTCCCTCCCCACCAGAGCGAGGGCGTCCGTGCACCAGCCTGAGATCAGCTGCCAGGGTAGAAAACGTCCCTGTCCAGCTTTCCCAGCGGATCTCCCGTGGCTTTCCCAAGAGCAGCCACCAAGAGCCTTGGATTCAACGGCCAGCCAACACCTCGCCTGAGCTACAGCTTGGTGCAGACATCGCAGGGCTGGGTTATCAGCCCTGCAGCTGGCTTTACAGAGCCACTTCGGGTCCCACATCTGACCAAAGCAGCCTCCTGCCTCCCCCAGCTCTTCCTCTCCCCCCTGAAACGGAACCCAGGCTAATGAGATAGGATGCTGGAACCAGGGCCAGCAATTCACGGGGAGAGGCCCCTCCTCGCAGGTTCATCCCGAACACAGTGCAGTGCCCCCGATCTGCTAAGCCAGCCTCTGTGCTCAGAACAGCCCCTGAGCCTGGGGAAGGTCCCTTCAGGCCACCACCTACAGCAGGGGGCTCCCATGACTTTCTGAGCCCCTCTGGAGGGGCCACGTCGAGGCTAGCGGTGGCTGCCTGGAGGCTAGGGCAGGCTCGGAGCAGAGACCCAGCATTCCTTTAGAAGGGAAGGTCACGGGCTGGATCTCTGGCTTCCCAGGCCAGCGCTCTGCCCATGATGTTAGGGAAGCCGCTCCAGGCACTCCAAGCAGGGGGAGTGCTCCACACTTCCCTGAGGCCCCTTGTGTCCTGGAAAGCTGGTGAAGAGGCTGGCATGCACCTTCACCTGTACCGTGGCGGGTACCGGAGCCATTGCAGGGGGAGCTGTGTCGGCCACAGGGACTATGAGTGATCCCTGCCCTGCCCGGGGGCTGGGGGAACGTTCAGACTGTTCTCAGATCCTGTGCCAGGCCTAAAGCCGTGCAATGGTTACACTGCTCTGAAGCGCCCTTTGGGTGCACTGCAACCCGGGAACGACATGCAATACCTTGGCCTCACTGGGCTGCTAAAGGGGAATACAGACCAGACGTTAGGTGTCGTGGGAGAGCCACCCACATTTCGTTATTGATATAAACTGGGACCATATAGAACATGGTTGCAACCAAGGTCCTGTAGTGGCATCAAATCTTATGTAAAGGGGGTCATATAAGGTGTCTAACACCAGGTTATGGGTTGCTGGTTATGATTATGCTGTCTGTATGTCTGTATCATTTTGTAGTTGAAGTCATGAGTATTGGCTCTATCCTGACTGTATTTCAAACTTGTGCTGTGCTTCTGGGTGACACCCCAGAAGAGTTGGTGTTAGCTCTGCCTAGCCGGCTTGATGGCCCATTAAGGACCATCAGCTACACAACTGACCCATTGAGAGGAGGCAGATACGCCTTGTAACTCACCAAAGTGCAGGAACTGGCCCATGTGACTGCAAACTCCATTTTGCTGTAACTGTCCACAGTAAGAACAAAGAAGTGTTCTTACACCTGGAAGAGCCTATATAAGGCTGATGCCTCATCTCCATCTTGTCTTCCATTCTGCTTCTTACCTCTGGAGGGACTTTGCTACAAACTGAAGCTCTGAACGAAGGACTGAATGACCCATCCCAGTGGGGGATGTTCTCCAGAGACTTGATTTAAACCTGCAGTTTACTCCATCACTGCTACAAGCCTGAACTAAGAATTTGGCCATTACTGTATGTAATTGATTCCATTTAACCAATTCTAGCTCTCACCTCTACCTTTTCCCCTTTATGAATAAACCTTTAGATTTTAGATTCTAAAGGATTGGCAACAGCATGATTTGTGAGTAAGATCTGATGTGTATATTGACCTGGGTCTGGGGTTTGATTCTTTGGAATCGAGAGAACCGTTTTCTTTCATTGGGGTGTTGGTTTTCATAACCATTCATCCCCAGGACGAGTGGGACTGGTGGTGACACTGGGAGACTGGAGTGTCTAAGGAAATTGCTTGTGACACTTGTGGGTAGCCAGTGGGGTAAAACCAAAGTCCTTTTTGTCTGGCTGGTTTGGTTTGCCTTAGAGGTGGAAAAACCCCAGCCTTGGGCTGTGACTGCCCTGTTTGAGCAATTGGTCCTGAATTGGCACTCTCAGTTGGGTCCCGCCAGAACCACATCGTCACAGCGCCGTCTCCATTCACAGAGCTGCAGGCCCCAGGGCCTCGGCAATCAGCAACGCTTTATCCAGCACGGGTGCAGCCTTTGGACCGCTGGCCAACAAGAGCTCTGGCTGGATAAAGCCTGGGCAACCTGCAGGACTGGGGAGGAGAACATGGGGCTAGTTCTTCAATAAAAACCCTGCGCCTTCTCCTTTCAGCAGGCATGATGCCAGCGAGTTTCCAGCAGCAAGAAGGGATCTCAGCAGGTTTGTTTGGGAGGCGTCTATTTGCTTCAAAAGGGACGAGCTGAAAACTGAGCCCGAGCAGAGCACGCAGACCTAGCACACAGAGGGGGAAATAAATGGAAAAAAGTTTCCGCTCCTCAGCTGAAGTTGTTGTGGGTTTTTCTCTCTCTCTCTCTTTTTGGGTCAGAGACCTGATTGTTTCAATGTATTTCACTGATGTAATTCCTTCCAGAGTAAGAAACTCTTTCCTGTGCGAACACTTTAAATATCAAGTCTGGGGCAGCCAGAAAATAGAGTCATCGAGTTCCTCTTTTTTATGATTGTATCAGCACCAGTTAATTGGTTTCTTTTCCCTGCGCCACACAGCAGCCTCATGCTCTGCTCCGGGCAGCTCTCTGCGGAGCAAGCCTGAAGCAGAAGGGTTACTGCACTTTCTCCCAGTGCCAACAGGTGGCACAGAGCCAGCCTGAGTTTCCACTTGGAAATGCCAGCCTGGCCCAGCCAGAACCCAGCTGGCATGGAGTGCAGGAGGAGGTATTTTTGCGGCACTGACCTATCCCGGGGCGGCAGCGTGCAGAACAAGTCTGACTCCAGGCTATCAAATCCCTGCAGCTCCAACACCCCGATTGCCCCCGCCCCTGAAACACAGGCATGGCACAGAGAGAAACTTTCCACTCTGGCTGCAGGAGTTGGAGGTCAAGCCTTCCTCAGACACTTGCTGCTGCTGAGACTGCCCCACTCAGGCGAGCACCAGGCACTTTATCATCCTCCCAAGGGCCAGAATCCAGTCCAAGACCTGCTGCCCTGGGGAACACCTCGGTGCCAGACCCCCACCCCCAACCCCTTAATAGGGAGCAACGAGATAAGGGACAGAGCTCAGATCCCTCGCTCTCCATCCGGCGGGGACAAGCCAGGGTGTGCATAAGGCTGGAAAGCGTAGCAGCTGGGCTGGGAGGAGTCATCGGGGGGGTCCTTTGCACAAGCCCAGGCTTTTCTCCCCCCCAAGAAAGCGATACAGCACCTCAAGCCAAGACCCCGGGAGAGGAGGCGGCTGAATGCTCAGCAGCACATGGAGAGGTTCACCGTATGGCTGACTCTGCCGTCCCCAACAAGCCAGTTGGGTGCAGCGCTTCCTGCAAAGGCAAAGTGGGAACCAGCAACCTCCAGAGAGACCATGGACCCACCCCCAGCGCCCTCAGCAGGGGGACTGAGCTCAGGCCTCACAACCAAAGACAGAGGAGAGGACGAACTGCCGTGCTGAATCGGACCGTGAGAGGGGATGCATACCCCACAGGGGCAGACCATGCACTTGGCTCCGGAACGCTCCCAGCCAGGGAGATGGCGCCACGGCTGAACGAGACGGTCACCATGGCGGTGACAAGGACTGAACGCCCATGCCACGCAGCCCGTGGGTCGGCATGTGGGGGAGGCAGGCCCTGACGCCCCAGTCCTGGTATAGGCAAGCACTCCCTGGCCTTCAGGCTCTGCGTTCTGCTAATTATGGCCTCTCGGCTGCCTTCCCCACACCCCTCTGTGGCCATTGTGTGGGGCTAAGCGCCAGCAGCCCTCCAATGAGCTGTGCTAAGTGTTTAATACAGTCTGGAAGTGGGAAGCCCCAGGCAGCTGCTGCAGCTAGCCGGTCAGGAAGCACGCACACACACACACCCGCAGTGATGAGTTTAAGAAGCTGTCTGCCAGCAGCACATTCTGAAGGGTTTTTTCCCCCCTCTCTTGGCTAATCAGCTACTGAAAGAAGAGCTCCCTCAGCCCAGCCAACCACGGCACCCCCTCAGCCCGGGTCAGCTGCGCTGCGGAGGAGGGAAGTGAGCTTGGAACGGCCGGCGGCTCACTGAGGAGCACTCAACGCGCCTTCATTCATTATCCACTGACAGATGGAATAGTCATTGCGGGAGGAAACAGAACCAAACAAAAGCCCCAAACTGCTTCCTCCCAGCGAGGCCTGACAGCCCCTGCAGCCATTCATCTCGGCCCGGCGGAGAGGAAGACACACTTGGACGGGACGACAAGTGTTGAAGTGGCTGCGGGGCCTGGGGGTGGGGAACGGCCTCCGCACAGGGAGCTGCCTTAATCACCAACCCACCCAGGGAAATGCTGACACATCCTGCGCTTTCATGTTCTTCTCCGCGTGGGACCCGAGCACTGACAGCCAAGAGCGGGTGCGAAGGGAGAGGGCCCCGCGTGCGATGCTGAGCTCCCGTGGCCGAGTGCGCCTGGCCAGGAAACCAATTATTTTGTTGTGTCTCTTCTCAGAGCACACGGTGGAGTGTGATTTGGGCGCCTGGCCAGCCCAGGCGCTGACGCCTGCCAAGCGAGCGGGAGCTCAGGGAGAGGAAATTTAGTCTGTGCTAAGCACGGGGGCACAGTGGGTCGGTGCTCTGATTCTTTATTAAAGAGCTGCAAAACCCAGGCACCCCCAGAGCCAGCGCGAGCAGCACAGAGCCAGCCAGCCCAACGGCTCCCTGAGGCACAGCCCACGTCCAGGCGGCGTCACCACGCAGGGCCCCGCTTCCCAAGTGTCACCTCACCACTGGAGGCACCAGGGGCTGGTACAGGTGACAAGGGACCAGCTCTGTGCTATGCACAGAACACCCCTCAGCAGGTCACTGGCTAGGCACCAAAACCCAACAAAGGTGCTCCCAGGGGGCAGCCCACTCGGCACGAGCCGAGGGCAGCCTGGCGTCTCTGCAGTCATAGTCCTGTTTATCAGATACGGCCCAGGAGAGGACGTTACCCAGCATGCCCTGCAGGCTGCACACTCAGGACCCCCCCACCACAGGGGCTGGACCTTTCTCTCAGGAGCAGGACCATGCCACACTCTGGTTAATTAGGGTAACGTTTTGGAAGGGATATTAAGGGTTTAAGACAATGTATCAGACACCTGAACTGTGGGGCAGATGACCCTGCTGAGTGTTGAGTTTCTTACCCCTTCCTCTGAAGCACCTGGTGCCAGCCAGGGCCCGTGACAGGAGACTGGGTTAGACGGCCCGGGGTCTGACCCAGCCAGGCCATTGCAACGCTCCGATGGAGGGGGGAGGACTGGCTCTCAGCCCTGTTAGCTCCGCAGGCTGCCCTCGCCTATGGAAGGTGAAGGTGGTTGCACCCTGCTCCTGTCTCTTAGCAAAGCTTGGATGTCCCTGGTTTGACAGGAACCAGCAGGTCTGAGGGCCAAAATCCTCTGCCGGCAGCAGCCACCCTGGGTGAGCCCCACTCCAACATCCTTGGTACCCCTTGTAAGGATCCGGGGACTAGAACCTGGGTCTGCTGATGTTCCCACAGCGCCACCACGAGACCATGTGGCAGTACAGCCAGACAGCACCATGGAGATCACCAAGGGACCCAGACTGACAGTACCCTACAGCCCTCTGATTGGCCAAGCACCCTATTTATCCTTCGAGGTCACACCTGGATCTCGCCCAGGTAACCACACAGATTTTGGCCCTCTGCTTTGCTTGATCTTCGGGCCTCCCGCCCGGTACCCGGCTCCAAGCTCTGGCTTCTGACACTGGCCTGACTCTGTACCTGACTCTTGCCTATGGGACCTGGCTATTGCGATTCCTCCAGCTCCTGCTTAGTGACGACAGCCCTTGGGAAGGCCTCAGCGCAGCTGTGATCACTAGGCACCATCACCTACAGCCTGGGCCCTTACACAGCCTGGGCTGGTTCACTTGACTAACTGCTGCGCAGTTGTGCTGAGGAACACTCAGCTGGACTCAATGCCCTTGCAGGGAAGGAGGGTTTGAACCCTCCCCCAGAGACAATCACAAATCTAGAAGGTTTTTAAGTCCAGGATCTCACAGCAAACATGGCCACTTGCTCTCCCTACAGAAATGGGGGAGGCAGCCTGGTCGGGGCAGAGCCCTCGGCAAGCCCAGTGCAGGTGGGAAGAGGCAGCAAGAGCCGAGATCTCACTGAGCCCCAACCTGCCGTGCAGTTCTGCAGAAAGGCCCCCCTGTCCCCTCCACGCGCACAGCCCAGCCCACCAGACCTCAGCTGCACCATGGGGGACGTGAGAGACAGTAGCCAGGCAACTCCTTCAACGATCCAACTGGCTCTGTAGCTTCCACAGTGGCTGGCCAAAAGGAAGCTCAGGTTGTGGGGTGAGAGCCCAGTACCTGCTGGTGGAACTGGGCTGCTCCCCACAGCACCTAGCGCCATAACCCATCAAGTCTGGGGAGGGACCATTAGCGTCTCTACACAGACTTCAAATGAGCTTCTCATTAACCCCGGAGGGGGAGGCCACACCTGGGGCTTCAGGCTGAGGCTAGGCTTAGTGAGAAACTGGCGCCCTGTTGGGGGAAACCTGGCTGGCCCCGAGGGGAGTGGGCTCCTCTCTCTCTTATGGGGGAGGGGGGCTGGGCCCCGGCCCCTCAGCCAGCTCCAGGCAAGCAAGGCTCCCAGCAGAGGCGAACACAAAGCGCATCCCAGCCACAGCAAGCAGAAGCATCAGGGCTCTTCTGGAAGAGAGATAAATACAATCACAGAACGGGTGCTGGGGGCAGGGACAAAACCACGGAAAGTTGTCTGATGTCAGCAGGTTCTGAATCAGCACTTCCCCCACTGGGGCCCCGAAATAGGACCAGCTGGGGAGAGAGACCTTGAATTCCTGCATGAAAGGGTTTTGTCCCTGGGTTATGCTGGAGCCATTACACAAGTGTACGTTTTCTATAGTCGTATATTTCACGTCTCTCTAAATCTCTATTCCAGATCTGGGGGCAGGCACTCCACAGCTCCAGCCCCAGCCCAGGAGGGCCTCAAGCCCCTAAACATCAAACCTCTAGGGCCTTCGCCGGACCAGACAGGCAAGCAGGCTCCCGACCCCACTCCTCTCAAAGGGGACATGACAGGAAGGTCCTGACCTCTTGCAATTGCTGTGTGCTACGTGAGAGCTGGGGTGTCAGCCCCGCAGCCCCAGCTCAGGTGATTCCATCCCAGCTCTCTGAACAGCAGCCTGTAGCTCCAGCCACCCCGCCAGCCCTTGGAAGCGTCAGCCGCACGGCACCATCTCCTCGCCGCACACTCTGGGCCAAGCTCGCTCTCGCCCTTGGTTTCACAGACTCAGCGCGAACTGCTGCCCCAAAACAGGGCAGGCTGAAGACGGGTAAGCAGTCTCTGGGGACAGCAAACTAACGATCCCAGGACTGAGAGCGACGAGCCCCATTACAATTCCAGCTTCTCAACCTCGAGAAAAATACAGCAGCCTCCTCTCCCGGCCTAACCTGAGAGACAAAGTACTCCAGTGCCTATTGCCCTACGAGCCTAGGGTGGGCCCTCAGCTCTCTCCTGCCCAGGTTTCTTGCCTCTCTGGGCCTCTGAATCTGCTCTGTCCGGGCACTGGACTAGAGGCTTTACTGGAACCCATGTATCCCATTTACTCCATTCCCTTTGGTCGCCGACTGGGCAATTAAAAACAGCATCGAGTTTGACCAGCAAGAGAAATGTTTCACCAACCCCCCGTAAAGCTGCTTGCTGCTGATGGTTCCATTATCCTCTAGCACAGAAGAATGGCCACACTGGGTCAGACCAAAGGTCCACCTAGCCCAGTGTCCTGTCTGCTGACTGGCCAATACCAGGTGCCCCAGAGGGAATGAACAGAACAGGGAATCATCAAGTGATCCATCCCGTCGCCCATTCCCAGCTTCTGGCAAACAGAGGCTAGGGACACCGTCTCTGCCCATCCTGACCAATAGCCATTGATGGACCTATCCTCCATGAACTTATCTAGGTCTTTTTTGAACCTTGTTATAGTTTTGGCCTTCACAAGTTCCCCAGGTTGACTGTGTGTTGCGTGAAGAAATACTTCCATTTGTTTTAAACCTGTTGCCTATTAATTTCATTGGATGACCCCTGGTTCCTGTGTTATAAGGAGTAAGTCACACTCCCCTATGCATTTTCTCCACATCAGTCATGATTTTATAGCCCTCTGTAATATCCCCCCTTAGTCGTCTCTTTCCCAAGCTGAACAGTTCCAGGTTTTTGAATCTCTCTGGACACAGAAGCTGTTCCCTGCCATTCTCTGTCCCTTTTCCACTCCTAGTGTGTCCATTGGAGCTGGGGCGACAGCGTAGGATGGATAGATGTGACCCCCGGCTCTCAACCTTCATTCCATTATCTGACCAGGGTCCGAAGTCAGTCTGGCAGCGATAGCCAGGCTCCCTGCCAACCTGTCCAATGCACACTGGCTTTCCAGTGCAATTCTCAATGGCACTCGACATTCGTTGGCCAGCACTGCATGAGGCCTGCCCTCCAGACAGCAGCATCTTCCCTCGTCATTCACTGCTTTCACCCCAGTTAAGTGCACAAGGCGCTTTCGCTGGCCTGGCTTACTCAGTGCAGGTGTCTTGTGGAGTGGAATTTCACAGCATCTTGGGTAACAATTTCACAGACACACAACGGAAATGGTGAAATGGTATGTACGCTGCCCCCCCAGCCCACAGAGTAGCCAGCATGGGGAAATTCTCCCCTTCACCCCAAAGGCGAGCCAAGAAGGCCTCCCTGTTGATCTCGTCCCATTATGCTGCCTCTTTTGACCAAGCACTTAGTCTCAATTTCCTTTCTTCTGGCCTTCCTGAGCACCAGCTTTCCACACGCCAGATCTCCCGTCCCGTCTCCCGACACACCATGGAGGGTGACTACAGCACTCCTTTCTCCAACACAGCCCCTAGCTCCCGCTCCCTTTGGGACACTGCTGAGGATTTCCCTCCTGCCCTGAAAACGCTCTGGATAGATCGGACATCACAGGCCTGACGCAAAGTTTTCCAAGCGGTGGAACACCACAATGAATTACTCAAGGTATATGTGAAAAAAAACAACCAAACAAAAACCCATCCACTGCTTCCCAGGTAGTATCAGCCCCCTCCCCATTCCTTCCTGCTGTCTAGAACTAATTCCCGGCCTCTGGCCTCTCCCTTGACTTCCTAGTCTCAGCAGAAGAGGTCTCTTCGCCTTGCCCCGGTCTTGGGAGACAAGCAGGCCCTATGGAACGCATTGCAAGCAGGGACCAACTCCACAGCCTTACCACTCACCCTGAACAGCACTTTGCAATGTCCAGTTCAGCACGCCATGCCCTGCTGAGCCAGCCCATCATGTCCCAACCACAGCAGAGCTTATGCCACTTCAACCTGGGTCCTACCTCCTCGTCTGAGCTGTCCTCCTCGTATTCATCCCTCCGCGGCAGATCCTGCTGGGCGCTGGGCATTGACTCTGCCTCCAAGCTCTGGCACTGACCTTGTTCCTTCTTCTGGGAAGCCACCCCGGCCTGCAAGACAACGAGACGACAGACTTGGTTCAGTGTGACCCCATTGCATTGACTGTGTGTGACGTGACCCTTGTTTGACTCAGGAACCGCCCCCATTTGGGAATTTCAATGAATCCCCAGAGTGTCCGTCTGCTGCAGAGCATCACAGAAGCCAGGACCTACTGGACTCCCGAGTCTTTCCCCCCACAAGGTCCTTGTTGGTTCCCCACCACCCAAGCCCTTATCCTAAAGATCCTGGGGAGACCAGGGTCACCATATTACCCAAAGAAGGAGTTAGTTTATCAGACTAGGTGAATTTAAAAGAGGAACAGACCCCCCCCTTACGCCCCCCCCCCAGGGCTGTGAAGAGAGTGAGTTATTAGCCCGACCCTCCTGGAGGCCAGCCATCGGGGCAATCTTCTAGGCACCTGTGCTGCCTTCCCCGTACACAGAGAACGCACTCTTGCTAGGTTGACTTTCCCTACCCCCTGCAGCTTCTGCTGGCTGCCACATTCTGCTAAATCCCCCAGCCACGGGTCAGACCACAGGTACCTGCCCCACCCAGCCCATGACATAACCCTCTGGGAGGACACTCGCTCATTCCACGCCCAGGCAAGGCTATCTCAGAGCTGTGGAGCCAGACAAGCCATGGGGATGAGGAAGGTGTGCTGCGGTTACCCTGGCCCTGCCCCAGCAACGGCGGAGACGTGCTTAGCCAAGGAAGAAAAACGTGTGCAGGTTCCTCAGGCCCTGGAGAGGGCTGGCAGCTTGGGAGATAAATGTCTGGCTGGTCAGAGTGCACAGGCCACATCAGCCCCTGCGGGAATTTATTCCAGTGCTTAACCACCCTGATAGGAAGATTTTTTTTCATGTCCAACCTAAACCTGATGAAAACGCATCCGAGAGCACTCAAGGAACTGACTGAGCAGATATCTGAGCCAATAACGATTATCTTCCACAAGTCCTGGAAGACGGGAGAGATTCCAGGGGATGGGAAGAGGACAAATACAGAGCACATCTATAAAAGTGGGAATAAGGACAATCCAGGGGCCAGTTAGCTTAACTTCTGTGCCTGGAAAGATACTGGACCACATAATTAAGCCATGAATTTGCAGACACCTAGAGCAGGGGTAGGCAACCTATGGCACGGGTGCCGAAGGCGTCACATGAGCTGATTTTCAGTGGCGCTCACACTGCCTGGGTCATGGCCACTGGTCCGGGGGGCTCTGCATTTTAATTTAATTTTAAATGAAGCTTCTTAAACATTTTAAAAACTTTATTTACTTTACATACAACAATAGTTTAGTTATATATTATAGACTTATAGAAAGAGCCCTTCTAAAAACATTAACATGTATGACTGGCACACGAAACCTTAAATTGGAATGAATAAATGGAGACTGGGCACAGCACTTCTGAAAGGTTGCCGACCCCTGACCTAGAGGATAATAAGGTGATAAGTAACAGTCGGCATGGATTTGTCAAGAAGAAATCGTGTCAAACCAACCTAACAGCTTTCTGTGACAGGGTAACCAGTCTTGTGGATGGGGGGAAGTGGTAGACGTGGTATATCTTGACTTTAGTAAGGTCCAGAGTGATGGGGGAAGTCTCAAGCTTAGGGTGAATTGGGGTGTCTAAAGCTGATTGACAATGTATCTGAGACATGGGCTGAGCAGCAGATAGGCCTTTGCTTGGTCTGACGCCCTCTGGTGCAGCCAGCCCCCAAAGCTTCCCTGCAGGGCGTAGTTTCGCTGATGATACACAAGGGTGCTGCCATTTTGGAACCACAAGTTTTTCTTTGTGCCCAAGGCGGTTCTAGCAAAGAATGGACCAGGCACAAGGCTGCACTCACAGCCCTCTGCTACCCATGCTCCTCTAAGCAGCTCGGGGCGCCCCGGGCAGTGTTCCAGAGCGACGCGCACCTGTACCTCCAGAGTACTTGGGGTGCCCACAGCGTGGCCAGCCGCGGGTCCCACTGACCGCTTGTCAGAAGTGATGGGATCAGACCAGATCTGCCTAAAATGGCGCCGAAGGCAGGTTCCAGCATAGCACAGTGCAACCTGGCAAGGCCCCCAGGGCCAGCACACCCTGCATGTTGAGTCAGCACACTGCATGCTGGGATGTGCCCCCTGGCATGCCAGGAGGGGCTCTCAGCCTGCGTTAACCATCCTGCGCAGCCAGGGCAGGGCTCAGCCCCCTCCAACACGGGTAACCAGACAGCACCACGTTGCAGACTGCGCCCACTCGCTGACCTGCAGACCCGGCCCTGGAAAAGAGATCCCACCCCCCTCCTCCTCTCGGGGGACCCAGGCTGGATCGGGTTTACCAGAGGATTCAATGAAATAATCAGAAAACCAGCCCCAGAAAACCCTCCTCGGGGGAGCAGTAAAATCCACACAGCGTGCGATCACCTTCGGCTATACGCAACACCAACGCCGCTCCCGCTGCGCCACAGGGAGCTGGGTGGGAGAGAGCCTGGAAAATACAGGGCCAGCAAAGGGATGAGATTACTGCAAAAACAAAAGGCTTTATTACATTTTTTTAAGAAGGAGATTGGAGATAAGTTTTTCTCCAGGCTTTTGGCGCTCAGATGGCTTTGGACCGGAGTTTCCATCTCCCCTCCACTCACTTCCCCTCTCCCCTCCCCACCACGGTGAGCTTTGGAGAAAGAGCTTACACCGCCAAACTGGGTCACTGGCGCCGCAGGCTGCCTCTGACGGCCAGTGGCACACCGTCCTCCGCTCTCCGCGCCGGCCCATCTGTGATGCAGTAAGGACTGTCTGTGTGGGGAGTGGGAGAGCAGGGGAGGACTTTAGGAGATGGACGAGGCCAGAGCCTGTAACCTGAGCTAGGTAAGGGAGGGGAAAGGTCAACACCTTTGCCCGGGAAGGGGACAAAGGAAGGGAGTGGCAGGAGGGAAGCAGTTTGAGTTTGGGCTTGGGGCTGTGTGGGCGGAATTCAGGGTATCCTAGCTAGGATCCAAGCACCCTGAAAGCCCAGAAGGACTCGGTGGAGGGGTCCTGACTGTGCCTGCAAGCTCTGCTGTAACCTGTGTTCCTGTTGTCCAATAAACCTTCTGTTTTACTGGCTGGCTGAGAGTCACTGTGGGTCCCAGGAAGAGGGGTGCAGGGCCGGACTCCCCCACACTCCGTGACAACTGGTGGCAGCGGCGGGATATACTGCACCCCGTGGACGGCGCTTCCTGCAGTAAGTGACTGGGGAGCAGTAAAACGAAGGGGTGGTTAACCCCTGGGAGTGTGTGCCCAGTGAGAAGGACTTTGCAGTAACAGGGTCCCCCGGGGGATTGCAGCGAGCGGTCCCAGGGGCGGAGGAGTCTGCAGCTCGACCCTGGCAGAGAGGTGGTGACCTCAAGAAGGGCTGGTGCACTAGGGGTCCCCCTGGAAACCGTGGGGAGCAGCGAGCACCCCGGCCTGTGAGTGGCCAGCAGGAAGATGTATGCCAAGCGGCGCAAGTGTGACCTGGTGGAGCTGTGCAAGCAGAGGGGGCTGCACCCAGGGAGACGCACCAAGGACCAGCTGATTGCCCAGCTGGAGCAGGGAGACCGCATGAATGAACGGAGCCCTGTCTCTGAGGGAAGCACCCGGGCAGATGCAGCGCAGGCACCAGTGTCTGTCCCCGCTGGGAGTGGTCAGCCAGCAGACGAGGGCTTCCCGAGACCCCCCCTTCCTAGGCCTAGGGGAAGGGCGGGGAGGAGCCCAGTGTATACCGAGGGCACCGTGACACCCCCGGCCAGCAGGGGATCCGCCCGGCGAAGCCCACCCCCCAGCAGGGGATCCTCCCGGCGACGCTCGGCATCCGTGGAGCGGATGCGGCTGGAATATGAAAGGGAGCTGAGACGGGAGGAGCTCGAGTTAAAGAGGCGAGAGCTGGAGGAGAAGGCGAAACAGCGTGAACATGAGGAGAACCAGCGTAAACATGAGGAGAACCAGCGCCAGCGTGAGTGGGAGGAGAAGGAGAAACAGCGTAAACATGAGCTGGACCTGGCCCGGCTGAGGAGCAGTGAGGCTCCGGCTGCAGTGAGTGAGGGGGGACCCAAGCCTACAAAGAGCTTTGATAAGCACTTGCTGCCCCGGCGTAAGGAGGGGGAGGACATAGATACCTTCCTGACGGCCTTTGAGAATGCCTGCGAGCTGCACAGGGTTGACCCTGCAGACAGGATCGCAGTTCTCACCCCCTTACTGGACTCCACAGCCGTGGAGGTGTACAGCCGACTGAAAGGGGCGGAGGCAGGGGACTACGAACTGTTCAAACAGGCCCTGCTCCGCGAGTTTGGGCTGACTCCTGAGATGTACCGGAAAAAGTTCCGGAGCCAGCGTAAAACCCGTGAGGTCACATACCTACAACTGGTCAACCGGGCGCAGGGGTATGCCCGCAAGTGGACAGCTGGGGCCCAAACTAAAGAGGACCTGCTTGACCTATTCATACTGGAGCACCTGTACGAGCAGTGCCCGTCCGACCTGAGGCTGTGGTTGATGGACCAGAAGCCGGAGAATCCGCAGCATGCAGGCCAGCTGGCCGACCAATTTGTGGACAGTCGGGCAGGGGATGGCAGGGAGGAGTCTCGAAGGAGCAGGCCTGCCTCAACGCAGAGAGAGAGTCAACATGGGACCTCCCAAAGGGGGCCTATGGAGAACCCCCCCAAAAGGGGAACATCCAGCGGCAGGTCCCTCCGACCCACTCAAGGGGACCCACGAGATATGGGCCGCTATCGCTGTGGCCAACGAGGTCACATACGGGCCCAGTGCCCCAAGCTCAGGGACAGACCAAGCAGACCCAACCCGCAGAGGGTGGACTGGGTAAAAACCCAATCGGAGGAGGGGCTACATTCCCAGGAAAGGGGGGTTGGCAACATACCACCTATGGATGCTCCCGGTTCCGGGTTTTTGGTTTACCGGGTGGGCGCGGGGCTGCCCCTCCGGAAAGAGTGCATTGTTTCCCTGGAAGTGGATGGGAGGAAGGTCACTGGGTACTGGGACACGGGCGCAGAGGTGACGCTGGCCCGGCCCGAGGTGGTGGCCTCAGATCGGATGGTGCCCGACACCTACCTGACCCTGATGGGCGTGGGCGGGACCCCATTCAAGGTACCCGTGGCAAGGGTACACCTGAAATGGGGGGCCAAGGAGGGCCCCAAAGATGTGGGGGTACACCAATATTTGCCCACTGACGTGTTAATGGGAGGGGACCTTGAGGACTGGCCTAGTAACACCCAGAGTGCCCTGGTCGTGACTCGTAGTCAGAGTCGGCAAATGGCACTGCACCCCGAAAACGGGGAAGGTACTCGACCTGAGGTGCAGGACCCTAACTCAGGGAGCGGGGAACGCCCAGGGGCACGGTGCAGAGAGGCTGCGGCCTCAGACCCAGCCAGCAAGAGAGAGCCGGTCCCCATTCCTGTCCCAGCTGCTGAGTTCCAGGCCGAGTTGCAGAAAGATCCCTCCTTGCGGAAGCACAGGGACCGGGCTGACCTTAGTGCGGTACAGACCATGAGGAGAGGTTGCAAGGAGAGGTTCCTGTGGGAGAAGGGGTTCCTGTACCGAGAATGGGCTCCCCCAGGGGAAGTAGAGTCATGGGGGATCAGGAGGCAGCTGGTGGTTCCCCAGAAGTTCCGTCACAAGCTGTTGTACCTGGCCCATGACATCCCTCTCGCAGGGCACCAGGGAATCCGGCGCACCAGGCAGAGGCTGCTACAGAACTTTTACTGGCCTGGGGTCTTTACCCATGTCCGACAGTACTGCCAATCCTGTGACCCCTGCCAGAGGGTGGGGAAGGCCCGGGACAAGGGGAAAGCGGCTTTGAGGCCTTTACCCATCATAGAAGAACCTTTCCAGAAGGTGGCCATGGACATAGTGGGACCTCTCAGCAAGATGACCCGGTCAGGGAAGAAATACATCCTGGTGGTGGTGGATTTTGCCACTCGCTACCCCGAGGCGGTGGCCTTGTCCTCTATCGAAGCAGACACAGTGGCAGATGCGCTGCTGACAATTTTCAGCCGGGTGGGGTTCCCCAAGGAGGTCTTAACGGACCAGGGGTCCAACTTCATGTCGGCCCTGCTCCGGTCCTTATGGCAGAAATGTGGGGTCCAGCACAACTGGGCCTCAGCGTATCACCCCCAGTCCAACGGGCTGGTAGAAAGGTTCAACGGGACGCTGAAGAGGATGCTAAAAACATTTATGAACCAGCATCCGCAAGATTGGGACAAGTACTTACCTCACCTGCTGTTTGCGTACAGGGAGGTACCCCAGGAATCTACCGGGTTTTCACCTTTCGAACTGTTGTATGGAAGGCGGGTGAGGGGGCCCCTAGACCTGATGAGGGACGAATGGGAGGGGAAGGCCTCTCCCGAGGGAGAGTCAGTGGTGGAGTATGTCCTGACCTTCCGGGAAAGACTGGCCGAGCTCATGGGCCTGGCCAGGGAGAATCTGGCCCGAGCCCAGAGGAGGCAGAAGGTCTGGTATGACCGCACGGCACGGGCCCGTGCCTTCGCCACCGGGGATCAGGTGATGGTTCTTATCCCCGTGAGGAGAAACAAACTCCAGGCCGCCTGGGAAGGGCCCTTCAAGGTTATCAAGCAACTGAATGAGGTAAACTATGTGGTGGAGCTGTCAAACCGGGCACATCACCGTCGGGTGTACCATGTGAACATGATGAAACCATACTATGACAGGGGGAATGTGGTGTTGGCCATGTGTGGACATTGGGAGGGGCAGGGAGATGACCCCTTAGTGGATCTATTCCCTGGGACAAAAGCTGGTTCCCCCCTGGAGGCGATTCCCCTCTCTGAGCAACTGACCCCGGGCCAGCACGCTGAGATCAGAGGGGTGCTGCATCGGTACCGACAGCTGTTTTCCAACCAGCCTGGACGCACTAATTTGACTGTCCACCGGGTGGAGACCGGGTCACACCCCCCTATAAGATGCTCCCCTTTTCGGGTCACTGGTAAAACTGCCCAGGATCTTGAAAGAGAGGTCAGGGACATGCTGGCTTTGGGGGTGATCCAGCCGTCTTCCAGCCCTTGGGCCTCGCCAGTAGTGCTGGTTCCCAAGAAGGATGGGTCAATCCGGTTCTGTGTGGACTATCGAAAGCTCAATGCCATCACCGTATCTGATGCCTACCCTATGCCCAGGCCTGACGAGCTCCTAGACAAGCTGGGAGGTGCACGGTACCTCACCACTATGGATCTTACCAAAGGCTACTGGCAAGTGCCGCTGGACGCAGATGCCAGGCTGAAATCGGCCTTTATCACCCCTCTGGGGCTCTATGAGTTTTTGACCCTGCCCTTCGGCCTCAAGGGAGCGCCGGCCACCTTCCAGCGCCTGGTGGATCAGCTACTGAGGGGGATGGAGAGTTTTGCCATGGCGTATATTGACGACATCTGCGTCTTCAGCCAGACCTGGGAGGACCACGTGTCCCAGGTTAAACAAGTCCTGGACCGACTCCGAAAGGCTGGGTTAACAGTAAAGGCTGAGAAGTGCAAGGTGGGGATGGCTGAAGTATCTTACCTGGGCCATCGGGTGGGGAGCGGCTGCCTGAAGCCGGAACCAGCCAAGGTGGAGGTGATCAGAGACTGGCCTGCTCCCCAAACCAAAAAGCAGGTCCAGGCCTTTATTGGGATGGCGGGGTACTATCGAAGGTTCGTGCCCCACTTCAGTGCCATAGCCGGCCCCATCACTGAACTGTGCAAAAAGGGGAAGCCAGACAAGGTGATCTGGACTGAGCAGTGCCAGGAGGCTTTCCGGGCGCTGAAGGAGGCTCTGGTTAGCGACCCAGTTCTGGCAAACCCAGATTTTGACAAACCCTTTATGGTGTTCACCGATGCCTCAGACACGGGACTAGGGGCGGTGTTAATGCAGGAGGATGAAAAGGGGGAGAGACACCCCATCGTGTACCTGAGTAAGAAGCTGCTACCCCAGGAGCAAAACTACGTGGCCATCGAGAAGGAATGCCTGGCCATGGTGTGAGCCCTTAAGAAGCTAGAGCCATATCTCTTTGGGCGACACTTCACCGTGTACACCGACCACTCTCCCCTGACCTGGCTGCACCAGATGAAAGGAGCCAACGCCAAGCTCCTGAGGTGGAGCCTGCTCCTGCAGGACTATGACATGGACGTGGTCCATGTGAAGGGAAGTGCCAACCTGACAGCAGATGCGTTGTCCCGGAGAGGGGACCCTGAGAACTTCCCCAGGTCACTGGGCAGAGTGACCCCGCTCAGTTCAGTCTCGAAGGGGGGAGAGATGTGATGCAGTAAGGACTGTCTGTGTGGGGAGTGGGAGAGCAGGGGAGGACTTTAGGAGATGGACGAGGCCAGAGCCTGTAACCTGAGCTAGGTAAGGGAGGGGAAAGGTCAACACCTTTGCCCGGGAAGGGGACAAAGGAAGGGAGTGGCAGGAGGGAAGCAGTTTGAGTTTGGGCTTGGGGCTGTGTGGGCGGAATTCAGGGTATCCTAGCTAGGATCCAAGCACCCTGAAAGCCCAGAAGGACTCGGTGGAGGGGTCCTGACTGTGCCTGCAAGCTCTGCTGTAACCTGTGTTCCTGTTGTCCAATAAACCTTCTGTTTTACTGGCTGGCTGAGAGTCACTGTGGGTCCCAGGAAGAGGGGTGCAGGGCCGGACTCCCCCACACTCCGTGACACCATCCCTATGCCCTCGGGCTGGGTAACCCACCGACATCCCCAGCCAGCTGAAGACACAAGCAGCGCGCTCCCTGAGAGCGGAGATCAAGCCACCGGCTTTGGGCTGCTTAAGCAGAGCCCTTGTATAAAATCCATCCCAAGTCCCCCTCTAGCATATCTGGGATGCAGGCAGGATTCTAGTCCTTAGCAATTAACTACATCTCGGGACATTAACCAGCTGGGGGAGAACTCTCCCTAGGGAAGAAAGTCCCAAAAGGAAATCCTCAGACAGTGGCGTTCACGCACAGACTGGCAGAGACCCTACCCTGCTACTTGACCAAAGGCTTTCAGGGGAGCTGCTTTCTCGACGCCCCTAAGTGCCCGGAAGCTAGGCAGGCCAGAGGCTCAGGGCTCAACGGGGGAAGCCAGCTCACCCCTGCAGAGATTATCCAGCCGGCAGAGTGCACTCACAGGTCATTCCTTTATCAAGGGCTGAGCGGAAAACCCTTCGGTGCATTCTGGTGCATGGAAAAGCTCTTAGCCCTCCTGTGACTGGGAATCAGCGCGACGGGGCTCAGCTCACCCACAGGGCAGCAGTGAAGCCATTTAGCAAATCAGGGCCCCTGGAACTTCTGCCTGAACATCCGGATAGGGATGGCGGATAAATCGGGGGCTTTGCTCAGAGATCAAACCAAAAAGGAGCCTCTAACAGGCCCAGCCGCTGGCACACTGGAGTCCACTAGAGGGCAGCATGCAATGCTGAGAGCTAACACCTATCCTCCGGGAAGCTCCAAAGGCTGCGCAGGGGGCCTGGGGTGAGCCTGCGTCTGCACTTGGTGAGTCAGCAAGACTCGCAGCCAAGTCCTGGCTGCACCAGGACCCGTCACCTGGGCTGACGAGAGTTTGCACCAACAGGAACCAAAGGCGCTGGATCAGGGCAGCAAGTTGCTCAAAGTCATTTTCGGCAACAGTTCAGATTCCCAGCACAGACAGGACGGGAGACTGTCCCTGGCTGCAGCCGGGGAGATTAGTGGGAGAAGAAAACTTCCCATAGGTGGCTAATCAGACCTCCATCCTGATCCGCAGCCCCCCGCTATTCCAGTCCTGCATACCCCTCATCCAGCTCTGCTGAGGCCCTTCAATCTCAGACTGCAGCCGGAGACACGGGACAAGATCAGGGAAGGGAGGAGAAAGAACAAATGAGAAGGGAAAATACTGAATGGAAATCAAGGCAGAAGGAAGGAGACGGACAGCAGAACAAACTCCTAAAAATAGCGAGGGAACAGGAAAGCTCATCCCTGGGATGCCACCTTTGAAAAAAAAAAAAAAAAAAAAAAAGCGACTGCCGAGACGTTACTCTGAAATGCAGGCACAGCGTGTCCGACCTGCTCAGCCCCGCAACCCCACAGTCTGCTGGAGCAGAGTGAGCAGCCAGCTTTCCTGGACAAGTCCCGTCAGCACCAGCCACTGCTGCATCATCTCTCTTTGCACAGAAAGACTGAACCAAGCACGGCCTATGCTGCAGCTGAGTGTGTGTGCGTGTGTACGTGCAGTGTGTGTGTGTGTGTTGCTCTCGGGCCTGGGGTTGGTGCGTGTGGTTCACTGCCTCAGCTCATCAGCCCAGCGCAGCAGCAGCTCCACCACCCGCCCCCGGGCCTGGCCCACAAGGGGTAGGTCCACAAACACTGGGCTGCCCCATGTCAGCTGACTCAGGCTCCCAGTCTCTGGGCTCTTTCACTGCAGCACAGATGTGCAGGCCGGGCCGGGCTCTGTGAGGGGGAAGGGTCCCAGAGCCCAGACTCCTACACTGCCATGGCAGAGCTCTGCAGCCCAAGGCAGCTGACGGAGGCCGGCCACGGGTGTTGAACTGCAGCCTAGACACGCCCAGGGAGACTGAGAAAACCTCAGCGGCTTTGCTGGGCTCCTCATGCCACAGCCCAGGCCTGCTCTCTCCTCACCCCCCAGCCGGCTTAGACCAGCGCCAGCGCACTCCCCCCGCAGCCAGTCCCCCCTCGCCTGAGCAGGCTCACCCAGGACCCCGCTCCACCCAGCAGCCCCCTTCCGAAAGGAGGGGGGCGAAGGTGAATGTCTGGTCTGCTGGCAGGCCTGGGGAAGTGGGGCTGCTGCTGAGAGGGGAGAAGGGATGAATTTGGGGTGACCGGTGACAGCATGGGGAGGGGGAATGGAAGCAGCGAGCCGGGTGCGGGATTAGTGAGGAGTAGTGGCAGGTGGGTGGGAGAGAAACAGGCATGAAGCGTGCACAGGAGTCTGGTGTGAAGTGCGAATGTGCGAGGGAGTCCAGGAGTGTGCGCGTGGGACCGTGTGCGCGTGGCTGGGAGCAGCGGGGGGCTGCAGTCGCTGGTGTTTATGGCAGAGGCCTGCTGGGAGAGTCGTGTCTGGGCTGCCAGGTTTCCTTCGCAGTTCTGCCAGGCTGGGCCATATCCAGGGCTGAATGGAAAAGGGTGGGGTGGGGGGTCTGTGCTCCTCTCTGGAGCTTGCTAATGACCAGGGAAGCCTTGACTTAGAAAGGGGAAAAAGCAAGTCCAACCTGCTGTGTGTGTGTAAACTGTTCACCTATTTCTCTTGGCAGCCCTTCTGGGAGGCCAGCCAGCCGGCCCCTGTGACACGCAGGGAACTGGTACACGGACACCGAGAAGATTAACCAAGGGAGGCAGGGGAAGGCCAGAATTAGGACTTGCAAGTTCCTGTCTCTTTCAGCTCCTGTGCCCCCTTGCTGGGCCTGCACCCCACAGCTCTCCCACTTCACCTCTCTGCTGACCTGCAGCAGCCCCTGCCAGTCCAGGGCTGGTCCCCGCCAGGCTCAGTTGGCCAGCTGCGGGGGCCTGGCCAAACGGTGCAGTAGCAATGTGATATGGCTTAGGATGAAGCCACAGAACCCCCTTTCACTGGTGAGCCACGTCCGCTCTCGGGGTCTGTCACACTGCAGTAAAGCACAGGGCCGGCCCGTGCTGCTGACTCAAGTTTGCAGGGCTCAGGCTAAGGGGCTGTTTGCAGTGCAGATATTCAGGCATGGGACCCCTGCGAGGTGGGAGGGCCAGCCCTGGGGGTCTCCTTGCAGTGTAGACATACCCTCAGAGGCGGGCTAGACCGGCTGAGTTTCTGGCTGGAGTCCAAGTCTTTGCAGCAGCTCTGAGAGCCCAGACGCGAGCAGGCCCAAAGCAACCCCCTGTATTATCCAGAAATGGCAGCGAGAATGACCACGTCCACCAGGGTCAGAGCAAAGCCCTTTACGCAGAGTCTGGACCGGCCAGGGCTGTGCTCCCCAAACAGCAGGAGAGTTTGGACACATCAGTCACTGCAGTTCAGAGGACGTGTTTGCATGGGTCTGAAACGTTCATTGATGCCAAAGATCAGACGGGACACGAAGGATCTAGTCTGCTGACCTGTATAACTTGGCCCAGAGCCCTTATGCTGGGGGCTTCAGCTGCAGACGGAGGCAAATGCCCCCTGCCTGTCCCCTCCCCCCCCCCACACACAGAGGACCAATGGCTCATCTTCTGGCTGCAGCTGCCCCAACCTATTTGCGCCAGCCCCAGCCTCCCTCCCAGTAGCCATGTTAGAGCCGCCAGCATCTCACAGAGGCACTCACCAGGCCAGACTCCTCTGGGTCTCACTGCTCTGGGCCTCCAGGAGCACGGGAGGGGTAACTGGACATTAGCCTCTGGAGTCTAGTCCTGTTGGAGGAGCCTGAAGGGCTACAGGGCTTGGCTCTGACCAGCTGTTATCAGGGCAGCTCTCCTCAGCTCACAGCTCCGCACATGCCCCAGAAGCAGACCTCTAGGCTCCCCAGTCCTACTGTAACTGGGAGTCTCTGTGCGGCTGCTACCTTCCATCAGCTGCACCCACCAACCTGGAACACCCACGCTCTGCCAGTGCAGTGAATTTGGAGGCAGCGTGTACCAACTGGTGCAGCCCAGGGCTGATGGCTGGGACAGTTGCTAAAGACGTTTACGAGCCCTCGTGCTGAGAGGCCCCAGCCCAGCACTGAGGCTCAGGAGAAAGCCGTGCAGACATCCCCCTCCAAAGAAGCATAGCCTGCTGCTTTCCTAACTGGGCTCAACAAAGCAACCGCCACGCCAAACCAAGCACCAGCTCCAGCCAAGAGGAAGGTGGGAAGAGGCAGGTCCTTCAGCTCCAGGCGCTGGGGAGAGGGTTTCTCCTTTGGAAGAGCCGACACCTCAGTGGCACATATTTCCTGGGGGAAGTGAGCCAAAGGGTGGGGGTCTGCAGCCTCTGCTTATCCATCACTAAAACAGAGGGAAGCTAGCACCAGGTTGGTTAGCAGCAGCTACTAACTCACTCCTGGCCACTCTAGCCTCACTGCGAGCTGCTTGGGGAAGGCAAGTCTCACAGACACCACACTAGCTTGCCAGTCCAAAGCCCTGCTGCGGGGATCACACTGGCTGAGATGCCCTGGGACGAAAGCAGCAGCAGCTGCCATCGAGTGCCATGAACCGGCCTAGGGTTCGTAAACACAGCAGGCAAGGCCTTCTGTCAGCGAGAAGGCAGCGCCTGCCTCGGGAAATGTGTAGGTTGTTTCAGACCCAGGAAGAGCCTGAGCAGGCCTCGGAAGTGCGAACAGACAAAGACCTGGGGCTAAGAAGCAGTGACCGGGCAGCATGGAGGGGAACGTACTGCAGCCTCACTCGTCCCAGGGAGTGCTCCGCATCCTTTAGAAACAGAGCAGCCGTGTGACGATGGAGTTTTGGCGGGACCCGACTGAGAGTGCCAATTCAGGACCAATTGCTCAAACAAACCATGTTCTGTATGGTCCCAGTTTATATCAATAATGTTACAGGCCGATCGGATCTCCCTGCTGAACCACGGAGAGAGACATCAAGCTCTCCAGGTGGGCCCTTCGAGACAGCGGGGTCCAAGCGCCAGTCTTGGCACATGCTCTGCGACAGCGTCCCAGTGCTGCCTATCCCCAGCGTAGGACAGACCGATTCCAGACTCTTTCACAGGGCCCCAGAGAGACCAGTGGGGCTGAGGGGGCTTCCTGGACCATAAAAGCAGCCAATAACCAGCTCAGCGTGGCCTTCAACAGCAGGCTGCTGGACTTCTCTGGAATCAGGCCGCTCCGTTCAGCACAGGGCTGCCCAGGAGGAAAGCACGGCCTGTCACATGCTGGAAGTCCTCAGCAGGAAATCTAACCCGACAGCGACAGCCTAATGACTGCACAGTCCTGTAACCTAGGCAGGCACGAAGAATAGAGGCCACGAGCCTGATGACAGGCAGGGGAATGGACCTTTGGCTCTGGGCCCCAAGGGCAATGGGGCAGCGCACTGCAACTCCGTTCAGCATCTCCCCACTCGGACTGGATCCTGGGTCATCCATGGACTCAAGTGGCTGTTGCTGTCCAGCAGGTGCCCAATGAGAGGCAGCGCGGCGAGACAGCCAGGGGCTAGGGAAGGAAGTTGATTGCATGGCTCCTGAACAGAAGGAGAGCTTTGCTCCCCAGCAGCATCCGTCTCGTCACCCCCCATAAGCGTCCTCCCCCTCCACAGCGGATCGGCAGGATGCTCTGTCACTGTGTTCTGCCTCACTGCAAGAGCTTCCAGGCCTTACCAGCGTGGGAGCTTTAATGCCCAGGAGCCTCCGAGAATCCACATGATCTGGTGGTGGGGACGCTCAACCTGGGCCTTCCTCCCTGAAGCTTCCACAGTCCGGCTGGGTGAGGCAAATTCCCCTTCAGAGCCTCTCCCCACCCTTTACTGCTCTTTCCTCGACCCCTGCCCACCACAGCAACGCACAGTACCGTGTTCCCAGGTGCTCTCCAACACTGCGCCAATGAGGCCCAATCCCCTTCCTAGTTCAGACTCAAGATGCAATCTAGGCGTCTTGCTCCTGCTGGGTGGACCAGAGAACAACTCTGGCCTGGCGACAGAGGTCCCTGGGAGCGTCCGGGGATCTCTGGGTGCTTGATTAGCCGAAGAAGCTGTCCCAGAAGGGCTTTAGTGCAGGGGACAGGGAAGAGAAGCCCCAACCTCAGGTCACTGCACATTGCCTGATATTGGGACTTCCTTTCAGGGACAGAAGCTAGAAAGCAACCCTGATCAAGAAGCACCAGGGTCCATGCAAACCCAAGAGGGTCCTGTGCCCTGCCAGGCCCCACAATGCAAAGCCATGAATCTGTACCAAAACAACCACCTCCACACCAGCAGTTACTGATCTTTGCTGGGCCCTTCTTCTGTTACTTCTCAGGCACCAGCCACAGACATCCGGCAAATCACTTGAGCAGAAAACAAGGAGAAGAGCAGGTTGTTTCCAGGCTGGGCCGGGCCGGGAGGTAGGTATGAGCACAGAGGGATTTTACATTGCACCCAGGGCCATGGAGAGGCATCCTGGAGATTGTGTGTTCCACCCGGGGCAACACAGCCAGGTTTAAACGAGCGGCCTCTACCACTGGCGTGGGTCAAGAGCCCTGCTCTAGCACCGTCTGACAGACCAAGCCGGGTTGCTGAGGTGAGGGCTGACACTGTTTGGCTAGTCCCTCGGCAAAGGCCGAACTGTTCAGCCACATGGTAGGGTGCCCAAGAGGAGCTGTATTTGACGCGGTGCACACCGCAGACCAGGACCTACCCCCAGCAGCCTGCTCCTTTGACAGCCCATGGGCTGCCGGGCAGGACAGCAGCACAGCTCTCACCTTAGCGAAGCCTGGACACGCCCATGCAGCCACTCGCCAGGGGAGAGGGTAGATCAGACAGGACATGCAGGCCCCATCTATGCTAGCTGCGCCTAGCACCCACCATCAAACACAGCTCCAGCAGCCAGCTTTCAACACCCCCTGCAGAACGAGCGAGCGAGCGGCCCGCTGTCACGAGTTGCCAGGCAGGTTTAGAACAGGGCACCTAATCCAACCAACATTTCCAAATATTCACTTTAAACCTTGGAACTTGGGAAAGCAAAGGAAGCCTTTCTACCCAGCGGCAGTTAGCTGTGGTGCCTTTTACACTTGTATCCGATTGCGTCTGACTGCAGCTGTCTGCCTCACCCCCACTCTTGCATCCAAGTCAGAAGTCCATTTTCAGCCTCGGTGCAATCACACATGAAGGATTCAGCCCGTTGCCTGTACTGGGGGCCTGCCAGAGCTGTGTGCTCAGCAGGGTCAAGTTAGGGTTTGGATAAGAGACCAAGACACGCAGAGAATTGGATAGATGCTGCTCTTCCTTTGGGCCTTGCCCCCCGCACAGTTCCTACCCTTGCTACAATTTGGGCAACTCTGGTAGCAACAGGCCAGCTGGCAGCATCCAAACCACCACCTCCAACTCTGCTGGCAGCAGGGCCAGGGGATATTGTAGATAAGATACCGGCCGTTGCTGGCTCCTTGTCCACATCGCACCACTGGTAACAACCATGGGAAATTGCAGGGGAAAAGGCCCATTTTTCTGAGTTAGCACCGAACCGGTGCCCCGGCAGAGTCACTACAAGGTGCAGTGCTGCTGGAGGTGGCATCCTTTGCATGGGACACAACCAGTTCTATTTATTTACTTACTTACTTCCTGCAGTTATTAATAAGCCCGGATCCCTCTAGAGGAGTGGGGTCCGGAGGAAATTCTTACATTAGTGATTTAATTCTGCCTCCCTAAATGCCCCTTAACGCTAGCCAGGATCCTCGGTTATGTAAGGTTATCGTGTGCTGATACAAGTCACCTCTGTGTTCTTGGGCAACCAGGGTGCAGTATCCAGCCTGACTCATGCATGACACCTTCCCCCCCGCCCCCCCTGCAGCCTCTGCTTAAACCAAAACCCGTCAGAGGAAAAAACTTGCAGAGAGCAGTGAAGGGCATTGGGAGACACACCTAGACCCCTCCTGCCAAGGGTGACAAGATTAAGACATCTCCATTAGCATATGGAATGGAGAACAGAGACAACTCGCCTAGCCTCATCTGCATGAGAGATGGGACAGGAAGACATGTCTGTTCTCCATTCTGTATGTAAATTGAGAACTGCACTGAACTCTGGGACCAGAAAAAGACAAGGAAGCACTGCATCACGGGAATCTCTGCTCCAGATGCTAATGAACCTAGTCTGCCCTCACCCAGCTCAGCAATTATCAGACCAATTCTAGTCATGAATCCTTACCTGATATCCAAATACTGAAGCAGCCTAGTTGCATTGTGAGCTCCCTGGAAGAAAACACCACCCATAGCCAAGAGTGATCAGCTCCTATTGTCTAGTCTAAAGAAAACCCTGGAGTCATCAGCTTACCTACAAACAAATCTAGTGTTCTCCCTTGAACCATTGTATTTTCTCTACAAAAATCACTACTCACCCTCCAGTCAGTGTTCTGATGCTTAGATCCAAACTACGTATCAGTTCCACTGAGACTCCATCTTCTCCTGACTGATGGTGCTGGGGGCTCTGCCTGTCTGCAGCACTCAGGACCCTCAGCTACCACCATCACCTGGGAACCCCGACCAGTTCAAGGCTCATGGAGTGGGTGAGATCCCCCCAGCTTTCTCTCTCTCTGTTTTCCTATCTGCCTGCGGTATCAAACTTTAATAATGTAGGTTGGGTTGGTGTAGGCTCCTTGTGCAGTTATCACTAATATTCAATAAATAACTTGTATGGTTAAGCTGGTTGCTTCTCTCTCTCTTGAACTTTACTCTTTTGTGTTTTTAGCTTCCCCCAGTCACTCTGCAGCAAGGCTTCCTTTACCTAAGCTAAAGATCCCTGCAGCGCCCAGAATACTGTGGGGTTTGCTCATCCAGTAGGTTACTGCCAGCACAGTTGTGTTGTGAGAGTTGGGACAGGGACGTGCTGAATCTCGGACACATGAGGGTAACAGCTTGAAAGTGCTGCTTGACCCAGTCCATGGAGCCCAGGGGCACATAATGGGGGGCAGCTTGAACGTGCTGCTTCATCCAGCCCCAGGAGTCCACAGACATATAAGGGGTCAGCTTGACAGTGCTGACTGACCCAGTCCGCTCAGACTTGCTCTGTTAATGTATGTGTGGGTGGGTGGGTGGGTGTGTTCATCCGGATCTGGGGCTGGAGGAACCCAGCCTGGGGAGCCTAGGTCCTGCAGCAGAGCTCCACTGGGAGGGGACCTGCAGAAGGGAGTAGAGCTCCATGTGAAAACACAAGGGACACAAGCAGCACATTGATAGAATGACAGAATCCCCTTCCCCAGAAGAGTAACCCGAATGAATGAGCACACCCCAAAGTAATGGGCAAATCTGGTAACAGTGCTGTTAAACAGCTGCTCCGTTCCACTCTACAGATGGCCACTTTCACCTTCGCATATGGGCTCTGTATCCACAAAGTGCTTGGGGATCAGCAAGCTGCTGGAGAAATGCAAGACCTCTCATCATTTACTGTCTGTTCCACATTGGTTGCTTATGATAAATCCTGTATTATGACTTCGCTGCAGAACCGAGGAGAGGAGAGGAGAGGAGGCTCTTGTTTAACAAACACTGGAAAATTCCTGAAAACGTGGTAAGGAATTTTGTTTTAAAAGTGAAATCAAAAAGGAATCCTGGCCAAGTCGGACACGTCTCATCGCTTTTCCTTGTGCGGAACCCCTCAGCTGCCCCTCCTCCACAGAAGGCAGGCAGAGTGGTAGCTTAAACTGGATTCCAACACTCCCAGCCTACTATGTCTGCAGGAGCGGACCTGCAACGCATAGGCACCCCGTATGCCGGAAGCAGTCCCCAGCAGGCCCGGGGGCTGGACATGGACCCCAACAGGCTCTCCCACTCCCATGTCTCCAGTCACCACAAAATGCCCATCGGGGCTGTTCCCGGCACCAGGGCAGCGTCGGCCGTACATGCACAGAGTATGAAGTGAGGCGCAGGACAGGGAGGGGAAATGGCTCTTGCCTCAGGAAAATGCCACTGCAGCGCCATCCAGTTACTCCTGCCTCGTAACAGGAGTGAGGCGAAAGGGGGGGACGCAGCCAGGAGCCCTAAGCAAGGCCTGTCTCCTCAGACGTGCCCACTCCCTGCTCTGACTCCAGCCCTTCACAGGCCGTGCTGATGAGGAAAGAAGGCAGCACAAACGGTGCTCTAGACGACTCCGGGCACAGGATTATGCTGGGGTTGACTTTACTTAAGCGGTACCGTCATGGCTTTGCTTCCCAGCAGCCTGCCCGCGAGCTCCTGAAGGACAGCAGCACGACCCAGCATGGAGTCGAACCAGAGGAGTAAACTCCAGTACAGTTGAGGGGCTACAGAAACGCTGAGGAGGGGGCCAAGAAACTTGACACGGGTCCAGCAGGCAGCCAGCTGTGGCTTTCAGACAGGAAGGTGCTGAATTCACAATCCTCTCCAGCAATTCTCAGTTACTGAGGGTACTCTGCTCACTGCCACCCCTGCACCCCAGCTGCACCCACACATAGCGACAGGCCCACGAGTAGAACAACAGGGAACAGTCTGGTTCATGGGCTCGTGTGTAAGGCTATGATTTAGTCACAGGTATTTTTAGTAAGCATTATGGACAGGTCACAGGCAACAAACAAAAATTCACAGCCCATGATCTTTACTATAAATACCCCTGACTAAATCATAGCTGGGGGCCCCAGGGCCCCGCTTCTGGGGGAGTGCTGCTCTGGGGGGCTTCCGGGGCCCCGCTTTTCAGGAGGGCTGCTCTGGGGGGCCTCCGGGGCCCCGCTGCTCAGGTGGTCCCCGAGGCCAGCTGCTGGGGTCGCCAAGCAGTGGCCAGTGTGACTACCCCCGAAGCTAGCCTCACCGGCCGCTGCTCGGGCTGTCCCTGGAGCCACTGAGCAGTTGGCCCCGAGGTCAGCAACACTGGCCACTGCAGGAGTCACTGAGCTCACGGAAAGTCACAGAACCCGTGACTTTCATGATAGACACGGAGCCTTGCTCATGGGACATGCTCCAAGGCCAGAACCCTGGTTCTACTCCCGCCTCTGCCACTGGCTGCTTGAGCTGTTTGTAAATCACTTCCCTTCTTGGGCCAAGCCAAGGCTAGGAAAACAAGCCCTTAAACCTCACCCTTCAGGGTTTAAACTAATCTCACCACAAGGAGTTTGAAAGAGACCGAATGTGGAGGCAGATTATCCCACACCTGTCTATGAGGGGCGCTTACACCTTCCTCTGGAGCACCTGTCAGAGACCAGACCGGAGTTCCACCTTGGCCACTGTGGCAATCCCAGTGCTGTTCTTTCACAGCGTGTTAGTGTACACAGGGTTTCACAGTGAAATAAACACTCACGGTATTAGTGTTTAAAAATGTGGCAGTTGCAAAATTTTAACTTGCTCATTGTAAATTACTTATTTTCCTACTCTAGACATGATCTTGTGCCTCAGTTTCTTAATCTGTGACACAGAAATTATACCAGCGGCTCACAGGAGCTGTACCCAGGTTAGTATTTGCATTCAGCTGGAAAGCGGCATGGGAGAGTGAAGTATTCTCACTCTAGAAATGCAGGAAAACTAGACTTCCTTTAATTAACAATATGCAAGTAACACTCCAGCTTCCTATGCCATCTCCCTGCAGTAAACGCACATCTCCTCTGCCAGAACCGCTGCTCCCCAACCCTCAGTTCTCGCGCCATTTTTGCACAGCAGCTGAATGATACAATCATAGAACCATAGAAGATTAGGGTTGGAAGAGATCTCAGGAGGTCATCTAGTCCCACCCCTTGTTCCAACCCCAACTTAATCATCCCAGCCAGAAATCTCAGAAGTGTGTCCCTGTGTGTCCGATGTTGTCACCACACAGAACAATAAACCACATGCTTAATAAGCACCCCCGCCCCATAATAAGAGATTCGCCCGCATGAGATGTGTCATTATCCTGGTTCACATGCACACAAACCACAAGCCTTCTTCCCCGACCACCATGCCCTGCAAACTGAAGCCATGAGGGTTTCTCATGGAGGAGTCTCTCTACCTGGAAAATCATTCAGCATGGGACCCACATAAATTGTTGACAGGGGATGCGGGAGGAGAGCCCAGGTTTCTTAGGCATGAAATTGTCTTTCTAGGCAAAGTTACGTTTTAAGAGAGAACTCAGGGCACAGCTACAAGACACTCGTATTATACGGACATGTTCTGACATTTCACACTTACTTGTGCCTTCTTGGAGAGTGAACTGCCTTTCAGCGTCCCCTCATCACCGTTGTCCTGGTCCTCTGCCTCCTCCTCCTCCTCCGTGCTGCTGTCACTTCCAGAATCCTCCAGCCCAGAGTAGATGCTCTCTTCGCTGTCTGTCAGGTCATCGCTTTCCTGGGCCTGCTCCTCCAGCACTTGGGTACTGGGAATGGACAGCTGAAAGGAAAGCACAAGCATCACTGCACAGAACCCCCAGTGGTCTCCCCCTGAAGAGATCATATCCTCACAGTTAGCCACAGTCGCAGGCCTTGTCTACCCTCGGAGGATTTGGCTAGTGCAGTTATACCAGCAAACCACTCCAGAGTGCTCAGTTACACCAGTTCAGGCAACTGGCCATAGAACTTCTGCAGAACCATGCCAGGGTTTTATTGCTACAGCTACAGCAGTACATTGCTATGCTGGTAAAACTGATCCGCACAGGCCAGACCTGAGAGGGACACAAGTAAGGTTCACAAACTTGATGACTTCCCAGAAATGCTGCTGTGAGTTACTTCAATTTGCCCCTCCCTGCTAGGAGTCGTCTCCGGGGGGCCTGCTTCACCAATACAAGTAAGGCACGGTTCATCTTCATGCCAATTCCCTTAACTGTAGAAAGAGGAGTGCACTGGATTTCAGGAGGTCAGCTAGTCCAGCCCCCTGTGCTGAGGCAGTGCCAAGAACACCTCGACCTTCCCTGACAGGTGTTTGTCCAACCTGTTCTTACAAGGCTCCCAGGACAGGGATTCCGCAACTTCCTTGGAAGCCTGTTCTAGTATTTAAGTAATTAGAAAGTTTTTCCTAATGTCTAATTTAAATCTCCCTTGCTGCAGACCAAGGCCATTGCTACTTTTCCTACCTTCAGCAGCCATGGAGAACAACTGATCACCATCCTTTCACAACAGCCCTTAACATACTTGAAGACTGATCAGGTCTCCCCACAGTCTACTTTCCTCAAGGCTAGACATGCCCAGGGCTTTTTAACCTTATTATTTTTGTTGCTCTCCTCTGGACTCACTCCAATTTTTCCACATCTTTCCTAAAGCCTGGTGCCCAGAGCTGGACTCAGAACTCCAGGCCGAGGCCTCACCAGCATCCAGTAAAATGGGACAGTTATCTCCAGCATTTCACACATGAAGGCCCTGTTAATTCACCCCAGAATGATACAGGTTTCTCGCAATTTACGTGCATTTAACATGCGCAATTTCAACTTTAGGCGTACTGCTGGACTGGGGGGCGTGGCCTCAAGATTGAAAGGTCCTGGGGCACCAGCTGTGGCTGGGAGTCCCAGGGCCTTTAAATCACCCAGGGGGCTCCCAGCTGCAGAGGTGGCTGGCAGTCTCCAGGGTGAACTACAGGGCCCGAGGCTCCAGCCACCATGGAGCTCCGGGCTCTTTAAATGCCAGCCCCAGCCCAGCTGCCAAAGCTGCAGGTGGGATTTAGAGGACTTCTCCGGGCTCCCCACTGTGGCAGGAAGCCCGGCGGAGCCCTTTAAACCCCGCCTCCAGCTCCGGTAGTGGGGCCAGGAGGATTTAAACCCCGCCCACAGCTCCGGTGGCTGGGCCAGGGGGGCATTTAAAGGATGGCGAGGAGCCCGGTGGAGCCCTTTAAATGCCCCCCCAGCCCGGCCACCAGAGCTGCGGGCAGGGTTTAAAGGGCTTGGGGATATAATTTCAACTATACGCGGTTTTCACTTTACGTGATAACCACGGAACCAAACCCCCGTCTAAGATAAGACTTGCCTGTATTAGCCTTTTTCACAACTGCTTCAGGTTATTGACTCATTCAATTTAAGACCCATTATAGACTCATAGACTCTAGGACTGGAAGGGACCTCGAAAGGTCATCGAGTCCAGTCCCCTGCCCTCATGGCAGGACCAAATACTGTCTAGACCATCCCTAATAGACATTTATCTAACCTACTCTTAAATATCTCCAGAGATGGAGATTCCACAACTTCCCTAGGCAATCTATTCCAGTGTTTAACTACCCTGACAGTTAGGAACTTTTTCCTAATGTCCAACCTAAATCTCCCTTGCTGCAGTTTAAGCCCATTGTTTCTTGTTCTATCATTGGAGGCTAAGGTGAACAAGTTTTCTCCCTCCTCCTGATGACACTCTTTTAGATACCTGAAAACTGCTATCATGTCCCCTCTCAGTCTTCTCTTTTCCAAACTAAACAAACCCAATTCCTTCAGCCTTCCTTCATAGGTCATGTTCTCAAGACCTTTAATCATTCTTGTTGCTCTTCTCTGGACCCTCTCAAATTTCTCCACATCTTTCTTGAAATGCGATGCCCAGAACTGGACACAATACTCCAGTTGAGGCCTAACCAGCGCAGAGTAAAGCGGAAGAATGACTTCTCGTGTCTTGTTTACAACACACCTGTTAATGCATCCCAGAATCACGTTTGCTTTTTTTGCAACAGTATCACACTGTTGACTCATATTAAGCTTGTGGTCCACTATGACCCCTAGATCTCTTTCTGCCATACTCCTTCCTAGACAGTCTCTTCCCATTCTGTATGTGTGAAACTAATTGTTCCTTCCTAAGTGGAGCACTTTGCATTTATCTTTATTGAACTTCATCCTGTTTACCTCAGACCATTTCTCCAATTTGTTCAGTTCATTTTGAATTTTGACCCTGTCCTCCAAAGCAGTTGCAATCCCTCCCAGTTTGGTATCGTCCGCAAACTTAATAAGCTTACTTTCTATGCCAACATCTAAATCGTTGATGAAGATATTGAACAGAGCCGGTCCCAAAATAGAACCCTGCGGAACCCCACTTGTTATACCTTTCCAGCAGGATTGGGAGCCATTAATAACTACTCTCTGAGTACGGTTATCCAGCCAGTTACGCACCCACCTTATAGTAGCCCCATCTAATTTGTACTTTCCTAGTTTGTCTATAAGAATATCATGCGAGACCATATCAAATGCCTTACTAAAGTCTAGGTATATCACATCCACCGCTTCTCCCTTATCCACAAGGCTCGTTATCCTATCAAAGAATGCTATCAGATTAGTTTGACACTATTTGTTCTTTACAAATCCATGCTGGCTATTCCCTATCACCTTACCACCTTCCAAGTGTTTGCACATGATTTCTTTAATTATCTGCTCCATTATCTTCCCTGGCACAGAAGTTAAACTAACTGGTCTGTAGTTTCCTGGGTTGTTTTTATTTCCCTTTTTATAGATGGGCACTATATTTGCCCCCTTCCAGTCTTCTGGAATCTCCCCTGTCTCCCATGATTTCCCAAAGATAATAGCTAGAGGCTCAGATACCTCCTCTATTAACTCCTTGAGTATTCTAGGACGCATTTCATCAGGCCCTGGTGACTTGCAAGCATCTAACTTTTCTAAGTGATTTTTTACTTGCTCTTTTTTTATTTTATCTTCTAATCCTACCCTCTTCCCATAAGCATTCACTATATTAGACATTCCTTCAGACTTCTCAGTGAAGACCGAAACGAAGAAGTCATTAAACATCTGTGCCATTTCCAAGTCTCCCGTTACTGTTTCCCCCTCCTCACTGAGCAGTGGGCCTACCCTGTCCTTGGTCTTCCTCTTGCTTCTAATTATAATTCTCAAATCCTTTTCAGCAGTACTGCTGCCTAGCCAGTCATTCCTCATTTTGTAGTTGTGCATTTGACTTTTCCTTCCTAGGTATAGTACTTACTGAATTTCATCTTGCTGATTTCAGACCAATTCTCCAATGTGTCAAAGTCATTTTGAATGCTAATCCTGCTCTCCAAAGCGTTTGCAACCTCTCCTAAGTGCACCCAGGCCTGACCTCTGCAGGACCCCACTAGATACAGTCCCCCAGTTTGACTGCAAACCATTGACAGCTACGCTTTGAGCATGATCTTTCAACCATTTGTGCACCCACCGTATAGTAATTTAACTAAGACTACATTTCCCTAGTTTGTTTATGAGATTGTCTTGTGGGACCATCTCAAAAGTGTTACTAAAAAAATATCAAGATATATCATGTCTACCGCTTCCCCATATCCTCTAGGAAATTAGGTTAGTTTTGCATGTTTTGTTCTTGAGAAATCCTTATCAGCTATTATTTATCACCTTATTATCCTCTAGGTGTTTACAAACATTCTTTCATAGTTTGTTCCGGTATATTTTCAGGTATCAAAGTTGGGCTGACTGGTCTACAATTCCCCAGGTCTTCTTTGTTCCCCTTTTTAATGTAGGTACTAGGTTTGCCCTTCTCTAGTCCTCTGGGACCACGCATGTCCTCCATGAGTTCTTAAAGAGGATCACTAATGGTTCCAGTTTTCAGCTGATTCCTTCAGCACCCTAGGGCAAATTTTGTCAGATCCTGCTAACTGGAATACATCTAGCTTGTTTAGATATCATTTAACCTGTCCTTTCCCCACTCTCCCGCCCATTATGGCTGTGTTCCCCCGCCCCTTGCTGTTAATATTGTGTTAACCATTCGGTCACTATTAACCTGTTTAGTGAAGCCTGAACCAGCATAGGCACTGAACACCTCAGCCTTCTTGGTGTTGCCCGTTATTAGCTCTTGTTCTCCACTAAGTTGTGGGCCTACACTTGCCTTCCTCTTTCTCTAGCTCCTAATGTATTTATTTTCTTCTTCCTAGCTAGGGCACAGCTTTGTCACCGAACCACTCTCCAACCCCAGCTCTGGCTCCTGGAATCTACCTTTTGTATCACCTCTCTCTAGGCTCTAGTTATCACTCTTCTGGAACCTTTCAGCCACTCGGTGCTGCCTATCTGTTGCCCAGGAGTGGCCTGAGCCCAACCTGTGGGCCTCCCTCCCATTGATTCCCCTCAGAAAATTCCTCCCAGAGTCCCTTCACATACACATCCCCACCCTCAGATAAAAGCCTTTCATAGCCTGTAAGTCAGTCACTGGTCCCATCACCACCCCTTA
Organism: Gopherus flavomarginatus; assembly: GCF_025201925.1. Lineage (NCBI taxonomy): Eukaryota > Metazoa > Chordata > Testudines > Testudinidae > Gopherus > Gopherus flavomarginatus. The sequence continues at coordinate 300,879,800 of NC_066618.1, read as the reverse complement.
CGCAGTTAGGGCCATCTTGTACTGCTGCAGAAAGGCGACCTGCTTGCAACATTCAAACTGCTCTTTCATACTAGGACTCCTGGGGTCCGGGGTAAACCCTGGGGAGTTAGGGAGGGCAGGAAAGGGAGTTCAAGCAATGCTGGATTTTGTAATATGTGAACTGTGAGCTAGCCTTGCTTACAGCAGAGAAGTATCCTAAGCGGTTACCTTTGAAACCTTGGATAAATGTCTGTTTCCATACAGATGCGCTGCTGAGTCCATTAATGAATGGGGGAAAACAACAGACACTATGAGCAGTGTATCACAAACACTCCACATGTGCACACAGTCTGGCTTAAAGCTGCACGATACTATAACTCTCAAAAGCACAAGTGAGGACAAACAGGTCTCACTGAAGTTACAACCAAGATTTACTCAGCGTTGTCAATTACATTCACCAGAAAACACTCGCTCCACACTTTTAAAACAGAAAAAGGAAGCTGCACACGAACAGACATGGATAGACCATAAAGGTCCCAGCCCCGAAGCCAGGCCTGCCTTCACATATCTCGCTCCAGTTACGGGTCTAAGAATCTCTCCCCCTCCGCCCTCCAGCCATGGGCTGCAGGCCGCTCACCTGTCCCCAGGAGATACACTGAAGCTCAGGAAGGAAGAGACCTGGCTTAAGTTACACGAAAATCCCCTCTCCCGCAGCACTTCTGCTCGCTTCGTCATTGAATAAGCCTGGCGCTCTGCGGGACTGGGACAGGGACCGGGGGGGGGAGGAGGTTGTACAGCGCCGAGCACATGCTGGGCATGACTGGGAGCAGAACGCGATCCCCCCTCCCCCAGCACGGGGCCCCGTCTCACCCGGCGGCTCCCCCCCGCCCGCTCCATGGCTCCTTCCCGGCAGGGAGCTCCTCCAGCTCCGGCTCCACGAGTCCCGCGTGCGCCGCGCTGCTCCTCCTCCTCACACCACGTGCGGGAGGTCAGAGGTCACAGTGCCCCGCCCCCTCCCGGGGTACTCGGGAATATTTCCCGGTTCCTCCCCAGGGGAGCGGGCTATCCCGGGACAGGCCGTTCTGCACCGCACGGCTGAGAAAAACATTCCGGTCCCAAGCGGACTAAGGTCAGGGGGTCAAAGGTCAGAAGAGCCACTGGCTCCAGCGCATGCGCTTTCTATCATTCCCCGCTCACTTGGGTGCGACGTGCGCATGCGCCTCATTCCAGCCTGTGCTTGGGAAGGGGTTCGGGTTAGCGCAAGCGCAGAACTCTGGACCTGCCGGGGAGGGGGTGGAGACAGCGAGGAGGGTGCGCATGCGCCCGGCTGGCTCGGAAGGGGGCTTGGCCGTCACCGTGAGGCGTCCCAAGATGGCGGCGGCCATGCTGGGCTCCGGGGGGTTCCGTGCGCAGGCCGCGGCCGGGCCCCGCGGCGGGGGGAGGCGGCGCTAAGCACCCGCGGCGAGCCGGGCCCCCGCCTCTGTCTCGGCGGCTGGGCCCCGCGGCCTCCTGCGGCGCTCCGGGCCTCGGCGAGCCCGGCCTCTCGTGGGCCCGCGGCCGGGCCGGGCCCCGCGGGGATGGAGGCGCCGGCGGCGGCGGCTGGGGGGGGCGCGGGCCCCGGCGGCAGCAACGTCCCCGCCTTCCTCACCAAGCTGTGGACCCTGGTGGAGGATCCCGACACCGACCCGCTCATCTGCTGGAGCCCGGTGAGTGGCGGGGCCCGGCTCCTCGCACCAGGCGCCGCCCGGCCGGACATGGCCCTGGAGAGCCTCCTGCTGCGCCCCGGGAGGGGTCATCGCTGAGCCCCGCCTAGCGAGAGCCCATGGCAGGTGCTTGGGGCACGCGGAGGGGGAAGGCCGGAAGCGTTGTGCAGACAGCACCGGCCGGCCTGCCTGACCGCCCACTGCAGCAATCTTTGAGGCCCAGGATGCTCCCCGGGGAACATTTGCCTGTTCTGGTTAATATGGGTGAACTCCCTAACATTGATCATGTGGTTTTGATTAGCGTAGTTGATCTTCCCAGCTTCCTCTTAGAGCCTGATTAAACGAGATAGTTGCAATGGTTTAATTTAAGGTTGGAGTTGAACTGACATTTTTAAAAGGTAAGAGAGGTTGTGTAGGCACTCTTACTGAGTTTGAACCAAAATAATCCACTCTTGAACAGCTACAAGAATAGATATACAGGAGTTTCTACTGGCTTAAAAAGACCACTTTGATTGAAACTGGTGCAACTCCTTTCCTTAGAAAAGACCTTACACTCTTTGTACCTGTGAAAAGACCACACAAGTGATCTTTAATCTTGAGACACTTGGGATTGTCTAACCAGTTTTTAAACCGGTATAACTATTTTGTTTAGGTGGGTAATTTTTGTAATTGAATTAATTATATCCATACAACTCTAAGTGCTGATGCAGTTGTAAGGATGCCTTATGCTGTTGTACGTTATTCCCCTTCTTTTACAAGAGTAAGTATAAGCACCAACATATGGGTATAGTTCAGTGGTTCTAAAACTGTGAGTCAGGACCTCATTTTAATGGGTCACCAGGGCTGGCGTTAGACATGCTGGGGCCCAGAGCTGAAGCCTGAGCCATGCTGCCCAGGACCGAAGCCTGAGCCCAGGGCCGTGTGACTCAGGCTTTGGCATCAGCCCTGACTGTCAGGGCTCAGGTTATAGGCCCCCCAGGGCTGCCGTTCAGCTTCCGCTTTGGCCCCTGGGGCGGTGGGATTCGGACTTTGACTTTGGTCTCCCCCTGCCTGGGGCAACAGGGTTTGGGCAGATTCAGGCTTGGTCCCTGCTTCCGGGGTCATGTAGGAAGAGGGTCGTGGTCAGTGAAGTTTGAGAACCCCTGGTATAACTCAGTGCAGGCTATATCAGTATAGCTACATTGGTATGACTTTTGTATGTAGACAAACCATTGTAGAGGCCATGTCTACACTAGCGAGCTTACTGTGGTACAGGTGTAACAATGCTGCTGCGCCACTGTAAGATTGCTTATGTAGCTGCTCTGTGCTAGCGGGAGAGAGTTCTCCCATCAACACAATAAAACCACCCCACGAGTGGCTGTCGCTGTGTTGGTGGGAGAAGCTGTCCCACCAACATAGCGCTGGCCACAGAGGCGCTTCTGTCAGTTTAACTTAGGTTGCTCAGGGGGGTGTTTTGTCAGTATAACTTACATCACTCAAAAGTGTGAAAAAGTGGTAGTGTGTGGACATGGCCTGAGAGTAATTAACCATTGAAATGTATTACCAAGTATCCTGGTGGATTCTCCATCATCATTGCTAATTTTTACATCAAGATTGGCTGTTTTTTTCTAAAATTTCTGCTCGGGGAATTATTTTGGGAACTTCTCTGGCTTGTATTATACAGGAGGTCAGAGTAGGTGATCAGGGTGGTCCCTAGTCTTCCTGACTAGTGATTTAGATCATAATTGATTTAAATCAAATCCACTCTAGTGGTAAGCAACAAAAATCTGTTTCTCATAAGAGACAGGTGGTTTTGTTCCTTGCTAAAGGATGTTAAGAGATATGTGACCTGTGCATTGGAATGATATACCAAGAATATTGTCCTAAACAGCACAAAAGAGCATGACCTAACTTAGTTTTGAAGAAGTAGCTCTGACTTTAAAATATCTTTTCATTTAGTAGTTGTACTAAATGGAAGAGAGGCTTAGAGAGAAAAAAGGTGGCGTTCTGATTTTCTGTGTGAATGGTACAACATAGAGTGAGTACCCTTCTTCATTTGAACTAGAGAGTCTGATTATTTTTTTTATAATGTAATGATTTGTCAGCAGCTTTGTTTTCATCTGGCATTACTGTCAGATTTTGTACTTCTGTTTGTGTGGAATTTCTCAGCAGGGAGATGGATCGGTGACAGAATTTTGCCACGAAAGAAAATCCAAGTCGTAAAAAATGTTCAGGGTTCTTCTTTCTGCCAGAATGAAAATATTTTCTCTTCCTGTTCTGTAGATACTATATTTTGACAGTTATTCCTGCCTGGTGTGCTAAAAAAGTAATGAAATTATACCCAATAAAATTGTCCCACATTTTTCATACCAAATGGTGGAAATATTACATTACTGGATCTCTGCTAATTTTGAGGCAGGCTGTGTTTTTATTGATGATAAACTTATTTTCCAAAACTTCACACCAAAAACAGTGAAGGTTTCAGTAAGGGATGTACCACCATCATTCTGGCTGTGTTTTACTGATGCCTCGTTTTAAATAACCATGCAGAAAACTAACAGAGGTCTCTCTGAAAAGTTAAACTTGTTTAGTCTCAAATGTTCCCTTACCCACAGTTCCAGACAAGGGGAATACTCATAGCTGTTCTGGTCCTTGCTTTTACAACCTATCATGCAAGTCCTTCATTTCCGGGCAGCTGTGCTTGAGTGTCATTTTGCAATGTGAACTTGATATCCTTTCTGGGCTCCGCAGAATGTTTGAACTTGCTTGGCTGCAGTTAGAGTCCAATGTCTACCCCTAGCTTGGTTCTCTCTCTGGCCCCGCACTTCACTCGGATGTTCATTTTGCTGCAGCTATAGGTGTGAGAAGAGTCAGTGGGTTGGGACAAATTGTGGAAAATGAGGAAATTGGTTTAGTTGTTGTAGTTTGCTTAATTTCCCTACATTTTTAATCCCAACCGAGTCCTATGCTCCTGTCAGACTAGTCTCTGGGCTGCAGTCATCGGACTGTGTTGGTTGCATGACGCTGGTCGTCTCTTTGTTTCCAGCTACTAAAGTAGTGGATAGCTAAAAATATGTTAAATATAAAGCTACCGTTACTTTTCCCATAAGCAGCTGTGGTTGCCACAAGGATCTATTCTGTAAGAGAAGATGGTCTGTGGTATCGTAACTTGGAGGGGAGGCAGTCCATGAGAATATGAAGATATAATTCGGCATATGAAAGTTTGAGAATTGCTGGCCTCAATGACTTATCCTCCCCCCTACTTTGGAACTCTTCTTGTCACTACCACCTCATGCATTACTATTGAGTACTCTGCTTCTGTAGCATGCTCATCTCCAGCCACTCCACAGAGTGAGCCTGACCAGAAAGAGCCACAGTGTCCTGTGTGACAGAAGAACATTGTCATGGGGCAAGCCTGTAGTATTTAAATTGGAAAAGAGTAACTTGAGGGAAGCTCTAGTCAGCAATGCTGTGCAGTTCATAACGAGTCACTTTCATTTTGTGTTTTGACAGAGTGGAAACAGCTTCCATGTGTTTGACCAAGGCCAATTTGCCAAGGAGGTGCTTCCAAAGTACTTCAAACATAATAACATGGCCAGCTTCGTGCGTCAGCTCAACATGTGTAAGTACCTCTTAGGCAGTTCAAGAACCCAAAGCATGAGGCCTACGCCTTGCTGCAGCATTGGCCTCCTCTGCCTACCTCTTCATTTAACTGGAAGGGCAGTATAGGAACATTCTGGTTTGGTTGGGTTGGGAGCCTGTTAGCTTTGAAGCTTCTCATTATCAGATTTGGTGGGAGAGAAGGGGAGCTGAGTGCAGTCATAAGGTTAGCCTCTGCTGAGAAGTGAGACCCTCTCTAGGACAATAATCTAATGCCTTAGAAAAGATTAGCTTTCATCACAAAGTTTTCCAGGAGAAGCAGCCTCTAACTGGCTTCTCTTAATATCCTTGTTCACATTTTGATATTCCTTGGCTCTTAGAATGAGAGCCCTGCACACTTTCCTTGTTTCACCTTTCACTAGCATTTCGGTGCAGACACCCAACCTTGCCTTGGGCATGTACAGCCTGTAGCCCAGAGGGTTCCCACCTGGAATTCTCCCAGAACCTCACTTCCCTCAGTTAGACTGAGCTCAGCATGTTTGACAGGCTCACTGATTTCTTGTCAATATCCTTAGGCAGCTGCTGCTGTGTAGGTCACTTTAAGACACCGACCAAACCTGACCTGTTTAAAAAAACTTCAGCTAGTTTTAGAGTCTCTCCACATCTCGTACTTGCTCTTTTCTATGACTCTGCCCCCTCCCTTGCTTATGATGATCTAATGTGGGAGGGGCAACGGGAGGCAACATCTGCCTGCCTATGGTAACTGTTGCTGCTGGAAACAGCAGTGCCCTGAGAAAGGGAGGTCAGAGTTCCCTGTCCCTTCCCAATGAGAAGCATCGCCAGAGAAATCCAAGCCTGCCATAGGGATGAAGAGCTCAGCAAGTTGGTTACATCGGAGAGTTGGACTCCTGTGCAACGACTTACCTCTACTCTTCTCCCTGTTCTGCTGTTGAAAGTGGAGTGGAGGGTCCCCTCCTCAGGAAGCAGAGCCAAGCTCCTACCCTCTGCTGGCAGGCAGGGGAGTGGAGGTTGTGAGGCTGTTTTTGCAAGAGGGGGAGAGCTCATCCATCTGGCTCGATTTCACATAACAGCCCATTGACCTCTCCAGCACTGTTCCCCTGCTGGTCCCATTGCCGCAGCTGACTCCAATGCGGGAGGAGGATGCAACTCGCTTTTTGTGGGGTGGCCACAAATATGGGATCATTTTGGAATAGGATTGACCGAAGCATCGGTGTGTATTAAGGCAGGTGGTGCCTCTTCCGCTTATGTTGTCAGAACCAAGGGGATGTGATCATAGTCCTAGAATCAAGAAAGGAAAGTGTTAGGGAAGCCTCATCTAATTATATCCATTTTAAATCACATGGGTTAGGCATTCACCCAGTTGTCAGTTCCCTCCTTTTTCACAGTGGCAGGAAACAGCTGGGCCAGACTCCAGAGCTAGCATGGCGTGTGACAGTGGGAATATTTTGTAATATTTGAGTCCTGTTTGTGCCTTAGTTTCCCCTACATGCAGCATTGGCCCAGTTGGTGGAAAAGGACCATTTGCTCTGAGCAAGCCAAGACACACGAGTCTGGGTGCTGCATAGTTGTTTGGGCACTAGACCCCATGTCAGTGGAGCATTTTAGAAGACAATGGCAAATCTAGTTGCCCAGACACTGACACTTTGCAACCAGCACCCCTGAGGGATGCAGATTTCTCCGCCTCTCCCCAGGGAAGATGGGCACCGTTCCCCAGCTGGAGTACAGAAGACTGGGGGGTTAAGTGTTGGCTGCTGGAAGGAGCTGGGGCTCTCACCCGGTGCCTGACCAAGGGGGTCAGATGGAGAGACAGAGCTTGAATCACGGTGTTCACCACAGCTTGCCTAGGCTCTGGGCTGACCAGAATGGACTGTGCTGTAGCCTTCAGTTCTGTAACCCTGAGGACTTGCTGTGCTGGGTTCCAAGTAACTAATAAACTCAGTGTTTTGATGATACTGTGTGAGTGTCCCTGCCATGCTGGGCGAGGTGCGGTAATCCTGCAGAGTGGACAAGTCTCCATCAGGAATCTGTCTCAGTGGGACTTGCTGAATGAAGCTCACTGTGTGAAGCAGGAGAAGTCCAGTCTAAGAAGGCACTGCAGCCCCATGGCTTACCTGGAGTGAGACCCATAGCAGGTCTGGCACCCTGAAGGGGTTCCTTCAAGAGTCTGTTCCAAAGCTAGGGGCATAGCACCAATCCTGTGGATCCGTGACATGGGTATGTCATTAAGTCAAGAAACAGCATTTTCTAAGTTTCAGTAGCTGTCACTCCTTACGGGCAACTCAAGCCTGGTCTGTGTAAAACAAACTGTACTACAAAGGGTACCAGTATAGTTAAAGCCGTACAGCTGTAGTGTGGGGAGATTCCAGAAGACTGGAAGGGGGCAAATATAGTGCCCATCTATAAAAAGGGAAATAAAAACAACCCAGGAAACTACAGACCAGTTAGTTTAACTTCTGTGCCAGGGAAGATAATGGAGCAGGTAATTAAAGAAATCATCTGCAAACACTTGGAAGGTGGTAAGGTGATAGGGAATAGCCAGCATGGATTTGTAAAGAACAAATCGTGTCAAACTAATCTGATAGCATTCTTTGATAGGATAACGAGCCTTGTGGATAAGGGAGAAGAGGTGGATGTGATATACCTAGACTTTAGTAAGGCATTTGATACAGTCTCGCATGATATTCTTATAGATAAACTAGGAAAGTACAATTTAGATGGGACTACTATAAGGTGGGTGCATAACTGGCTGGATAACCATACTCAGAGAGTAGTTATTAATGGTGCCCAATCCTGCTGGAAAGGTATAACAAGTGGGGTTCCGCAGGGGTCTGTTTTAGGACCGACTCTGTTCAATATCTTCATCAACGATTTAGATGTTGGCATAGAAAGTACGCTTATTAAGTTTGTGGACGATACCAAACTGGGAGGGATTGCAACTGCTTTGGAGGACAGGGTCAAAATTCAAAATGATCTGGACAAATTGGAGAAATGGTCTGAGGTAAACAGGGTGAAGTTCAATAAAGATAAATGCAAAGTGCTCCACTTAGGAAGGAACAATCAGTTTCACACATACAGAATGGGAAGAGACTGTCTAGGAAGGAGTATGGCAGAAAGAGATCTAGGGGTCATAGTAGACCACAAGCTTAATATGAGTCAACAGTGTGATACTGTTGCAAAAAAAGCAAACGTGATTCTGGGATGCATTAACAGGTGTGTTGTAAACAAGACACGAGAAGTCATTCTTCCGCTTTACTCTGCGCTGGTTAGGCCTCAACTGGAGTATTGTGTCCAGTTCTGGGCACCGCATTTCAAGAAAGATGTGGAGAAATTGGAGAGGGTCCAGAGAAGAGCAACAAGAATGATTAAAGGTCTTGAGAACATGACCTATGAAGGAAGGCTGAAGGAATTGGGTTTGTTTAGTTTGGAAAAGAGAAGACTGAGAGGGGACATGATAGCAGTTTTCAGGTATCTAAAAGAGTGTCATCAGGAGGAGGGAGAAAACTTGTTCACCTTAGCCTCCAATGATAGAACAAGAAGCAATGGGCTTAAACTGCAGCAAGGGAGATTTAGGTTGGACATTAGGAAAAAGTTCCTAACTGTCAGGGTAGTTAAACACTGGAATAGATTGCCTAGGGAAGTTGTGGAATCTCCATCTCTGGAGATATTTAAGAGTAGGTTAGATAAATGTCTATTAGGGATGGTCTAGACAGTATTTGGTCCTGCCATGAGGGCAGGGGACTGGACTCGATGACCTTTCGAGGTCCCTTCCAGTCCTGGAGTCTATGAGTCTATGAGCTCCCCTAGTGTGAATGCAGTTTTATCAGTATAAAGGTGCCTTCTCCCGGTAGGGAAGCTGGTATGCTTTTTACTGATAATACTTTTGCCCATATTAGAGGTTTCACCATTTATCTATTCCGGTAAAAAAATAAAATAAAAAAAAATTGCACCTATAACTTGAATCCATAAATGGTACAAACATTGTGTATAGAGTGTTGAGGCCTTAAAATGGAATAGAAAAAAAGCAAATAAAAGGGATACTCTGAAAGACCAACCACAGTCAACGGAGAGCTTCCCATCCCCACTGCCAGCAGAATTTTTTTCTGGCTTTCATAGTTGCATAGTTATGAAAGCTACCTAATCAGTTATAGCAACTCTTCCCAGAGTTTTCCAGTGGTCTTAACCCAAACAGTATTACTCCATAAGCAGAGTAACCTTGAACAGTCTCGGAATATAACAAGAGTCCAGTTCTCAAAACAAAGTTCCCAGCATGCATCAGAGAGTTCTTAGCCTGAGTCATTTTTTTAACCATTTCCAGAGTTCTAAGGTAAAAAGTCCGTAGGCCTGAAATCCACACCCCGTTTGTGTAGCAAGCTTGTGTCGTGTCAGGTTAGTCACTACGTTTTTGTCCTTAAGGTGAAGATTAGACATTCCTGCTTTTACTGAGATGTATAATAATCTTCCTGAGACGCAGTGCCTGGGAGACAATTCTTACTGTGAAACATCTGTACAATACAAGTAGCTTTCTAATGCACTGGGACTGTACTCACAACTCTCTGTTCTAAAAATAAGCTAGCATTTGAATGTCCTTTCTTGTAAATTTGTCTACATTTTTGGGTGCTGTCTCTTGATATGATGATGATGATGATGGAAAGTCAGGCGGTGAATAGGTCCCAGGGAGATGAGCCTTGACAAGGCTTTAAATACACAGTGCTCTTCCTGAGAACAGTCTCTCTTGCCGGAATCCCCCTCACAATAGAGCTGAGAACAGGCGCAAACAATAATGTCTTGCTTTAGACGGGGAACAATGTGTTATAGTTAATTGTCAAAACTACAGCTCTTGCTACCATTGGCATGTAAGTAACTGAAGGATCAGCCAAAACATTCTTCCTTAAAGACTGTATTTTTAATAATCTTGTTCTTTCTACTCTCTGCAGCAGGAATTGATTTATCTGGGGGGTTGGAACTGTGGTACGTGGCTGTTCAGTTTTTAAATTTATTTTAGCTAGGAGTGAAGTTAAAGAATTTGGACAAATCCTGACTGAGAGGTGATTTCAGAGTGTCCCAGACCAACTAGTCCAGTTTGCTGGAAGAAAAGTTGACTTTGATTCCATGGATTAAAATTGTTGATTAGCAGAGGGTATGCAGTGAGTTTATTGGAATCTGCTTGTTTGGTTTTCATAGTACACCTCTACCTCGATATAACGCTGTCCTCGGGAGCGAAAAAATCTTACCGCATTATAGGTGAAACCGCGTTATATTGAACTTTCTTTGATCTGCCAGAGCGCACAGCCCCCCCCCCCAGAGTGCTGCTTTACTGCGTTATATCCAAATTCATGTTATATCGGGCCGCGTTATATCAGGGTAGAGGTGTATAGTAATGTGGCTATTGCAATAGTATCTTTCTTGAATTATTCAATGCTTATTTAGTAGAATTTTTCAATTCCATAATCTTGTGTTTCTCCCCAAGTAACATTTCAATATGAAAATATTATTATATTGGCCCACGGTGCAACTTGGTAAATTTGACGTTATCCTGGTTAGTGGTTAATCTGATTAGTTCATTGGGTCATGGTAACATGACTAGTTTAGATTCTCTGTCTGGCATTGAGACAGTAAATGCAGTTAGTGTTGCAAGTAATCTACCATAAGCCATAAAAAAAACATTCTAAGGGAAATCCGGGGAAGCCTCCTGTTTTCGGTGCTAGCTGGTTTCCTGGGACACGGAGTTTTCTTGGAAATACTCCAGAGCAGGAGCTCGCATTCTGGGATGGAGGAGTTGGGGAGTATGTTCTGTTCAAAACCTGACAACCACCTACTCTGATCTCAAGAAATCTATTCCTAAGTTAATGCTAGTTCAGTGCTCTCTGCAAATGCATTCTGTCTTTTCTGGGGCCTAAACTTGTGTTGCTTTGTGTTCCTTTTACTCTGAGAACATGCAGGGAAGTGCAGAACGGACCGGGGGGCTGGGGGACAGTGAACTGTAGCACTTCTTAAAGATCTCTAGGTCAGGAGTTCTCAACCTTTTTCTTTCTGACACTCCCCACAAAATGCTCTAAAAACTCCACAGCCCACCAGTTCCCCAACAACTGTGTTTCTGCATATAAAAGCCAGGCCCTGTTAGAGAGTAGCAAGCAGAGCAGTTGCCTGGGGCCCCATGTCACAGGGGCCCCTGCAAAGCTAAGTTGCTTTGCTTTCAGCCCAAGGTGGCGGGGTTCAGGGCCCTGGGCTTCAGCCCTGCACAATGGCACTCGGCTTTCTGCCATGGCCCCAGCGAGTCTAACATTGGTCCTGCTTGGCGGACCCTCTGAAACCTGCTCGGGGGCCCTGGAACCCTGCTTGAGAACAGCTGCTGTAGGTTACTCTGACTACTCTTCCCTGCCAGGCCAGCAGAGCAGGAATACTCTGGGATTAGCCTAGCGACATGGATTCAGGGCAGTCTGCTCAGCTTCCTCTCAGCACACAAATACCTATATTTACCTTTTGGTTTTAAATTCCTGTGATAGGCTGCAATATAAAGGATGCCTTTCATATACCCCTCACCTGGAGGCTATATCGAGGATTAGCTTTAATGCTCCAGATGTGGGCTTTAGAAAGTATTCCAGTGTTGTTAGAAATGATGACAGTTTCATTACCTTTCAACACTAGTCCTTTGAATAACTATGGGCCATGATGTCTCCGTGGTTCATGAGCGAGGTCTTTGGTTTCTAAGGATCACTTGAATAACAGAGAAACTGGCTAATGTCACTGCAGTAATGTACAATTTCTCTCAATCATTTACTTGCTGCTTCAGTGCAGGAAGCTCTCTTCAGCCACAGCTGTTGTCTAACTTAAATAACACTTCAGAGCCACCACTCTTGATTTATCCTAGTGGTTTACAAAATTGGCATATTCCAAAAAAATTTTTTGCAGTGGACTTGTATGCTCTTGAGTGGTTTTTAGATGTTCTGAGTGTTTGAAGTTTTGAGTACATCACTGTTACCTAAGCTGCTCAGAAAGCACTTTTCAGCATGTCACTTCTTTCCTTCTCCCACTGAGTGGTAGAATTGCAATGTCACTTTTTTACCAGCAGGTCATATAACATCCATATCAAAAGCTATCTTTATAACACATCAGTTGTAACAAACCTCTCAAAGCCAGGAAGTTCCTAGTTGAGGGCTCAAAATTTTAAATGAACAGTATAGACCAAATTGATATGCTTATTTATGGTTATTTTAATCCTCCTGTTCTGTGGGAGTGGGGAGGGATTGAAGCAAAATCCATTTCAGAGTTCAGTACAAAAGACCATCTCTTATTTGTAGCTTTCTGCTGAAATGTCAAGATCATCAAGGTGTTTAAATCTCTCCTCATTAACCCTCACTGAATATGCTGTTTGTTTACATTTGCTGTCTGGAGTTCCTTCCTAGATCCTCTTCAGTCCAGCTTCTGGCTGTTGCACTCCACTGAGAGCGCTCTCACCCAAGTCTTTAATGTTCTCTTCCTAGCCAAAGCGCAGAATCTGTATCCCATCCTCATCCTCCTCAGCCTATCGGCCACCTTTGATATCGTTGACCGTGCACTGCTTCCTGAAATATTGTACTCCCTTGGCTTCCATGACTCTGTCCTCTCCTGGGTCTCCTCCTTCCTCCACAATGGCTTCTTAAGCACGTCCTTTGGGGGATCCTTCCTATCCTCCCTCCAGCTGTCTGTGGAGGTTCCACAGAACTCTGTCCTTGGTCCTCTTCTCTTCTCCCTCTACACCTTCTCTCTGAGTAGCCTCATCTGCAAACATCAGTTAAACTACTAGCTGTCTGCTGAGTTGAAGGTCTGCTTCTCTCCTTGTCATGCTGTCACGACCATGAATGCCTACCTCAGGAAAGTCTGTCAAAAACAGGGCAAACATCCCAAACTGGTGGTGTGTTCTACAATTAGATTTCACCAAACCAGTAACAAATGTGAACCGCTGGACCACTCTAGCAGTCTTACCATGGAGTCACAAACAGTCCCCTAGACTCTCCAGTCTATCTTGCCACCCAGACAAGCTGGACTTAGTGAAAAATGGTCACTTACACCAAAAATCACACCACATTCAGGTTGCTTCCAGTCCCAAGAGACCAGTCCACCTCTGAAACTCTCCCCACGCCCCTGCCCCAGCCCTAATCCCCCTCCCACTCTCCAAACCCCTCAATCCCAGCCCGGAGCAACCTCCTGCACCCCAAACCTCTCAAACCCCACCCCCACCGCCGCACCCCAACCCCAATTTTGTGAGCCTTCGTGGGCTGCCATACAATTTCTATTCCCCAGTGTGACCCTCGGGCCAAAAAGTGTACCCATCCCTGCACTGAATACATTCTTATAAGACTAATACCTATTTTGAGCAAAACTAACATCCAAGTGACCTGGTCTGGTGTTCAGCTAGGAGGCTGTCAGTTCTTAGCTAATGCCTGCCAGCGGCACACCTGGCCTGCCAGCGGCACACTTCTGTCTGGGTGAAAATCTCCACCTATCTCTGACATCTGGTGGATGTTGAGCAATCAGCTCAAGCTCAACTGGCTAAAACCGCTTTTAAACTTCCCACCTCCTCCACGTGCCTCCCCATTACCTCCCTCCACCATCACTGGACACACCACCATCAAGCCACTTGCTCAGGCCTGTACTGAGTGTCATCTTGGACTTAGAACTCTCTCTAGGACAGCGGTCCCCCTTACCTTGTCCACGCCCCAGGAGGGTCATGCCTCCAGGGGAGGGAGGGGAACACGGATGGGGTAAGAAGGCTGGGGCTGTGAGCAGGGCCACAGCTGGGGATCGAGGCTGGGGGCAGAGATGGGGGCTGACAATGAGTTCTGTGGCCAGGTGTGGCTCCACTCCCAGCCTCAGCCCCAGAATGGAGCTGTGGACGAGGCTGGGGGTGGGAGCGGAGCTGTGGCGGGGATGGAGGCAGGAATGGAGCAAAGCTGGTGGAGAGGTTGGGTGGCATTTCCTCCCTTGACCCCTGTGGGGGCTGGCCTGGATCCCGCTGTGCCCCTCCCCAGAAGTTCCTCCATGCTCCCCTGCGGGGGAGCGCGCACCCCTCAGTTTTGGGACCTCTGCTCTAGGACCTCACATCCAGGTTATATCTTGAAATTAGACAAAGGTTTCTAACCATTAGGGGAGTGAAGTTCTGGAACAGCCTTCCGAGGGAAGTAGTAGGGGCAAAAGACTTTTCTGGCTTTAAGACAAAGCTTGATAAGTATATGGAGGGGATGTTATGATAGGATCGTTAATTTGGGCAATTGATCTTGGATTACCACCAGATAGGTCTGCTCAGTGGTCTGCGGGGAGATGTTGGATGGGATGGGGACTGAGTTACTGCAGAGAATTCCTTTTTGGGTGCTGGCTGGTGAGTCTTGCCCACATGCTCAGGGTTTAGCTGATCGCCATATTTGGGGTCGGGAAGGAATTTTCCTCCAGGGCGGATTGGCAGGGGCCCTGGAGGTTTTTCGCCTTCCCCTGCAGCATGGGGCACGGGTCGCTTGCTGGTGGATATTCTCTGCAGCTTGAGGTCTTCAAACCAATTTTGAGGATTTCAATAACTCAGTCCTGGGTTAAGGGTTGTTATAAAATTGGATGGGTGGGGTTCTGTGGCCTGCCTTCTGCAGGAGGTCAGACTAGATGATCATATTGGTCCCTTCTGACCTATGAGTCTATGTAAGTCTTGCACATTCTTTGTGAATAACATTTCTAACGTCCCGCCTCTCCTTTCCATCCACACAGCTGGGACCCTCTCATCCCAATTCCTGCAGCATCTTTTCTCTGGCCTAGCCAACTGCAGTCTTGCCCCCCTCATATCCATTCAGAATGCTGCTGCAGAGATTATTCCCCCTGCCCATGGCTGTGACCCTGTCACCCCTCTCTTTGCATCCCTCCACTGGCTGCCTTTTCTGTCACATTAAACATACCTGTCTTCACTTTCATGGCCCTTCATGGCCTGTCCCCACCCAACCTATCACTTCTCACTCAGTATTGAAAGGTTGATTGTGTCTTCCAGTCAGCCCATGATGCCAGCCTCCGTTGCCTGCTTGTCAAATTGTTAAACGCTTTTCTGCTTTTTCCCAGGCTTCCCCACATGCATGGGAGGAGCTTCCTGTAAACAGTCTCAAAACTGCCTCCTATTGCTCCTCCAAACTCTCCTTTGCTGTCATGCCTCCAAAACACTTGACGATAGTCCCACTGCTGATGTGCTGAGGCCATTGCCTGCCATGCTGACCAGTATTGTCCTATTATTTCCCTGTGGTTTGGTCTGTGTCCAGCTGTTGAGCTCTCGGGGGCAGAGAATTTTTTGTTCTGTTTATCCAGCACCTCGCACAGTGGAGGCCTGGTCCATGAGTGGGGTATCTAGGAGCTACAACGAGACCAATAATCTTCCCCACAACCCCAAGCTAACACTCAGTGACCAGGCTGCCTCTCTCCGCAGCGCAGCATGTCAGTTATGGGCCTCCTGTACTCCTGGGTCTCTGTGTAACAACTGTGCTGCCAGCAGAAACAAAGTACATATCTGAAACGTAAGGATCTCAATGTAACCGGGATATGAGTGTTTGGCTGTTTTAAAAAGTCACTCTGGCACATAAATCAGAGACTGCATGTGCTGTATTTACTCTTGCAGCATTTGTGTAGGGATTGTTGAATTTTAATTTTCCCTCCTCTACTGACTCGCTCTGTGGCCTTTGGCAAATCACTTATCCGCCAGGCCTCGGGTTCCCTGTACCTCTGAGGAACGTTATGGATTAATGTCTATCCGAATTGTGTAATATTAAGTTCAGGGCCACGTGTCTCAGACAGGAGGAGCCTTGCAAGGTGCAGCAGGCTGTGCTCTTCAGAGGAAGAGTGACTTGTGGTTGAGACACCTGCCTGGGAGATCAGAGTTCTGTTCCCTGCTCTGCCACAGACTTTCCATGCGATCTTGGACAGATTACTTCGGCCACGTCTGCATGCAAGCCATGGTCTGCGCACATTATCTCTGCATACAGCCAACGTTTGTACATTGCTCAGGCGTGTGCCTGCTCACCATGAGTGTGGGTGTCGATGTGAGGCAGGTATCCCAGTGTGCCACATGCTGCTGTTCAGCACAGTGCCTCTTGGGAGACTTTCACAATGTGTTGTGGGGTAGAACTGACTGGCCCCAAGATCTCTGGGAACTACGGGTCAAGTTTTCAGCATGCAACAGTCTCCATCTCATAACGCCATCCATATCGCATCATTTTCACTCCTTTTTACAAAAAAATATCCCATGGATCCATGCAGCACTTTTCAGTGTCTGCCATCTCAGACAGCAGCATGGAGCCCACAAAGTTCTGCGCTATTCTCATGAATGCGGCAAGCACAGGATGCACGATTCTCCTGTGTTTGCAGACTTGCAGGATATACTGGAATAACAGGGACATAACTGTTTCTTCGAGGGCAGTTTGATGGACAAAGGGAAAGAACAATTTGAGGGTGGTGGTATTCATGGAACAGCGCTCCACTTCTGGGCCCAAGAAACAAGCACTGATTGGTGGGATTGCATCCTAATGTGGCTTTGGAATGACCAGCTGTGGCTTCAGAACGTTCGCATGTGGAAAGCCTGGATCTGTGTGCCGAGTAAGCCTCAGCCCTGCAGCACGTGGACACCAGAATGAGTTGCACTGACTTTGAGATGCAAGTGGCAGTCACGCTCTGAAACCTTACACAGCTGTATTGCTATCTATCAGGGGAAATGATTTGGAAGCTGGAAAATGCACAGTAATTGTCTCCTGCTCTGCAGAATTGTGACTCTTCGCAGTGTGCAGGACATAGTGGATGCATTCTCAGCAGTAAGGTTTCCAAACTGCCGTGGGACTGTAGACCTGTTATGGAGTAGGGACTGTCTGTGTGGGGGATGGGAGAGCCGGGGATTACTTTAAGTGAGGGACAGGACCTAAGCCTGTAACCTGAGCCAGGGAGCAGGGAGGTGTGTCAGCACCTTTGCCTGGGAAGCTGAACAAAGGAAAGGGCCGGCTGTAGGGGAGTTAGTTCAGTTTCGTTTTTGGGCTGGGCGATGGGAATTCAGGGTATCTTAAGCTGGGCTCCAAGCACCCTGAACCCCAGAAGGACTCGATTGAGGGGTCCTGACTGTGCCTACAAGCTCTGCTGTAACTTGCATTCCTGTTGTCCAATAAACCTTCTGTTTTACTGGCTGGCTGAGAGTCACTGAGAGTCCCAGGAAGAGGGGTGCAGGGCCGGACTCCCCCACACTCTGTGACAAGACTGCAAGCATATTCTTCTTATGGCACAAGCCCACATTGCCAAAAATTAGGCAAGTGTTGGAGGATGACTGGGAATGCTTCCTGGTTATCAATGTGGGCTGTTCAGAGAAGGTGCGTGACAGGTGCATCTTTAAGAACACAAGATTGTTCAGAAAGCTGCAGGCAGGGGTATTCTTTTCCAATTGGCGGATTGTGACTGGTGATGTGGAAATGCCAGTAATGATTCTGGGTGACCCAGCCTACCCCTTGACCCCCCAGCTCATAAAGCCGTACGCTAGTTACCTTGACTGCACCAAGGGAAGGTTCAGCTACTGGCTCAGCAGGTGCAGAGTGACAGTTGAATGTACTTTTGGTAGACTGAAGTGACATTGGTGATGTTTACTCACTAGATTGCATCTCAGTGAGGAAAATATCCCAGTGGTTATAGCCACCTAATATCTGTGAGGCAGTGGGGGCAAAGCTGCTCTCAGGATGGAGCGACTGTCTGCTGCCATGGCTGGCGGAGCTGTGCGGCTGAGGGAGGCTTTGAGAGAGCACTGTAACTGTCAACCACAGGACAGTTAGGAGCCGGAGAGCTCAGGGTGCTGCTCAGAATTGTGTAGTGCTTGCGCCACAGTTATAAATGTGGCTGGTATTTTCCTAAAACGATTAATTATGTGGTGCTTGATATGCATTTACAAGTACTGTTTGCTTCGGCTACTGCTGTGCATTCTATAATATTTGTTGTGAACTAATAAAGATAATTTGATTCTCCAAAGTGAAACTTTATTGTGTTGAGAAAACACTGCCGAAAATCAGTGTGGAAAAAACCCCACAGGCGATATTATACAGATTTTTAACACAACAAGGTGAAAATCTGAAGGAGAAAGGAAGTAGATATATGTCCCTTTGAGCACACAGGTATAGTCCATTGTGGCTACATGTACACTAACCCATGAGAACCATGGTTGGTGTATGTCAATCTGTAGCTTTCCTTGCTGTCCCTCGCTGTGGAGTAGTGGGGGTACAGATACACCCTGTTATGCTGCATGGTATGTTTAGGGATATAAGGTGGAGCAGCCATGGAGTTCTCCGAGGACTGCAAAGGTGGAGAATCTGGAATTTTTGGATCTGTAGGTCAAACAAGGTCTGCAGCGTTTGTAAGTCACCCATTATTTCCTGGTGCATTTCCCTCTTGTGCTGTGGGGGCTCCTGGGCCTTTTTCCTGTCCTCTCTCTCTGTGCTGTTAGTCCTGTTTGCTCTCCCTGCCCCCTCTGTTCATGGTCCGATGTCGCACTGGCTTTACGGGATCTTGCAGAACATGTTCTTCCTCCTCGGGGTCAGGGATCTGCAAGTGCAGAGTGGGCAGCCCTGAAGGCCAGCACTCCAGAACTGCTGATAAACCCGAGGTGTACTGTTGGTTTTCCAGTGACAGCAGGAAAGGTGGAGTTTCACAACTCCTTTCCCTTATTGCCATGAGCACCCTGCAGACATGCTTATTGACCACCTCAGCACGGCTCTCTAACCCCAGCTGTGATGGGCATGGCCCAATGCGGGGGAGGTGGGGATTTTCTGCTGCATGAATCTAGAAGATTTTGGTGCCTGTTCCATGGGTATGAGCACAGGGCAGTGGCAGTGAGTGCAGGCACACTTTTCCACAGGCAGCGTGCCTGAGAGTCACACAGACCCAGAGAATACGTCTGCTCCCAGTGTCCCGAAGCCACCTGGGCCCGTATGCCGCTGGCCTGTTTACTACAATGGTGCCAGCCAAACTGATTTGCCGAGGAGCATAGGAAAATGTCCTATGGTGGAGGAAGAAATAAGATTGCCATCCCTAGAAACCTGGGGGAGAGGATTGCAGAGTATCCCCATGAATGTGACATTGAGCTCTCTGGGGACATCCCTGTGTACATAAACAGAGTGCTCTGCATCTCTCCCTTCCCTCACTGCCTAACCCAACAGGGGACTGAAGATTCCAGCTCTCCCTCTGTTTGCTGTACTGCTACCTCTTCTCACACGAGGAACGCAAGGAACAGTCAATACCTTGGTCTGGTTAACTTGGGGACGGGCTGGGCATCATTTTGACGTTTAAACTTTGTAAGGAGAAATGCATGCACATGCCTGAGTTCCCTTCCACTTCATCAGGCTCACTCGCCTGGCAAGACTGGGGCAGTCTCAAGCAGGTCCTGGTTCCTGGCATGGCTAGAGTCCCCCGCCGCATCTTCCAACCCCTTCTTCCTCCTCTCTGTTCATAGCTAGGTCTTTGTCCCAGGCTCCTCTGAGGTATCCATGGTGGTCTGTAGGGTGCTGGTGCGGTCTTCACCAAGTACGGTTTGCAGCTCCTTGTACAAGCAGCAGGTCTATGGTGAAGCCCTAGATCAATTGTTGCACTCCCTGGTCTCGGGAGATCCCTGGCCAAATTCCTTCCCTTTCACATAGCACTGCTGCTGATCCATGTCGAACCTTTTTGCCTGCATCCCCCCTAAGGTCTGCTTAGAGATGTCCACGTTTCTACTGCTGGTCTGTAGCTGTGTGTGCACAGCCTCTTCTTCCTACTGGCTCAGGAGATCAGAATTTCCTGTCTGTTGCAGGCAGAAGTGCATCTACTGCGTGGAGCCGGCATGGTCGGCTGGGTAGTTGCACACAGGGTGAGTTGCTAGGTGTGATCGCCAGGTGAGTAATCAGGAAGAGGTGTTAAAATTCCCAGTTTGTTTTTAAATAAGTGGGGGAGGTGGCCTTCAGGTTTCTATGACCCCAGAGCATTTTAAAATTGTGACCAGAGCAATCATTCCCGGGGAATGAGGCATTGTGGGACAGCTGCTAGAGGACTCTTGAGTCTACACAGATCATTCAGTTTCTACTTTCACAGTGTTGATCTCAGTATGTAAAGCCTGGGTCTATGTCATATGGGGAGGTGGTTTTACTTCGGTGCTGTAATAGGGCACTTCCATTGGCGAGAGACAAATTTGGGTGGAGTTGCATGCACATAGGTTGTCACAAGAAGACATGTCAGCCTAGGTAGTGGTGATATGGCCTTACCCAAGCCTAGGTTCTTTATCTCACAATTGGGGATACTTCCCTCCCTCATAGTGGTGCTGTGAAGTACTCAGATGTACAAAGAATCCTAACTAAAACCAGAAGGGAGCTCATCCATCTGTGCAGAGCAGTACCTACCCAGTGCCAGGAGCACAACACCCCTGTCTTTTTGGCGAGATGCAAAACCGAGATTCTGATCACTTTGCTTCATTACAGATTCCATGGCACTCTTGAGGTGTTAACCCCAATGTCTCGGCCAAATTCCAACTCTGGTAATTACATTCTGCCTCCTTAAATTCCCCTCACCGTTTCAGTTAGACATGGTAGTGTTCACTTCCTGCTCTAAAGATGATTGTGGCATTGCTGGGTGGTGTTAAACAGCTACAGGTGTTTCAGCCATGGATGAGTGTATCAGTGCTAATTGTAATCGGAGGCCATCTTCTCCCCCAAACGGGATACATTGCAAGCCATTTGGTGTAATGAGAATTGCCTGTATTTGTTTCAGGTTTCCCTTTTTGACATTACTCTTAAAGAAAACCGTATTGCTAACTAATCTTTCCTTCTGATGCCTTGTACTGAACAGGCAAGTTAGGGTATTGTCTAATCCCCAAATGTTTAATGCCTTTAGGGCTTCCTGTTTCTAAGAGGTGCTGTGCTGGGTTTGTCACCAGGACATGTAGGAAAGTTGAGGCTCTTGTCTGAGATGAGCCCCAAAGACTCTTGTTCCCCCTTCCCCTCCGCTGCCCTGTGCTCTCCCCATGTGCCGTACTGCACCCTTGGGAGGTAGCTGGCATGTGGAAAATGAAGTGGTCTGGCTGAGGAGGACTCACCACCTTTGCTATCAGCCTAGCAGAAGGTAGAGTAGGCAGTGTTAGAATGTCTGCTGCTGGGGGAGGGGTCGGGTTTCTTACATTGGGGAGGGGCTGGAGGAGGGGGCATAGGAGGCAGAGGGCATCCCCCTCAAAGGGTTAATGATCCCAAAGACTGTTGAACTAGTAGAGCGCTATGTGTCTCAGTCCTTGGCAAATGAGGACAGATTTGTGCTTGCAGGCACCTTCTCAATCTGTAGATTGCTCTGCTTTTCTCTAATTATCCATCTTTGACTTTTAGATGGCTTTCGAAAGGTGGTCCACATTGAGCAGGGTGGTTTGGTGAAGCCAGAGAAGGACGATACTGAATTTCAACATCCGTACTTCATCCGAGGCCAGGAGCAGCTCCTAGAGAATATCAAGAGGAAAGTAACCAGCGTAAGTGTACATAACAGGTATTCCAGGCCAGCCCCTGGGTGAACCACTGTGAAACTGAGGAGGTTACTGTCTCTTCTTTAGTCAGAAAGGCAGCCGCATGCTCTGCGGGGATTCTGGCACTGTAATTTTCATTCTCTCAAGTGGTTTTCTAGCTGACTCCTGCATCACATTTCATTCAGTCACAAGCTGCAGGGCCAATCAGGACTGTGCCTGGCTAGCCAACTACAAAAGCAGTTTCTCTTCCCTTGGTTTTCACACCTCAACTGCTAGAAGAGGGCCTCATCCTCCCTGATTGAACTAACCTTGTTATCTCTAGCCTGCTTCTGGCTTGCACATATATATACCTGCCCCTGGAAATTTCCACTACATGCATCCGACGAAGTGGGTATTCACCCACGAAAGCTCACTCTCCAATCCGTCTGTTAGTCTATAAAGTACCACAGGCTCTTTGCTAATTTCTCTAATTGCTCTCTTAGCATCTGGCTTGATTATGATACTGCTTGGGATACCCTGGAGACAACTGGGAATTTGGCCTGTAACATGGAAGCCAAATTCACTTTGACTTGGCAAATAGGGAGCCAGCTTCACCTCCAGATTTATCTCCTTTTCTTTTAAAGTACTGCCTGTGAAGCTTTGCCTAATGGAGTTTATGGCAAACTTTCCTCTCCCAAAGGGAGATGTCAGAGAGCAACTGAACCTTTGCTGTAGAACAGGAAGGAGCAGCACAGTCATTGGCTGAACTGCAGTCTTCACTTGGACCGTTACATAAGAGTGGCCACACTGGGTCAGAGCAAAGGTCCATCTATCCCAGGATCCTGTCTTCCGACAGGGGCCATGCCAGGTGCCCCAGAGAGAATGAACGGAACAGGGAATCATCAAGTGATCCATCCCCTGTCTCCCATTCCCAGCTTCTGGCAAACAGAGGCTAGGGAGCACCATCCCTGCCCATCCTGGCTAATAGCCATTGATGGACCTATCCTCTGTGAACTTACCTAGTTCTTTTTTTGAACCCTGTTATAGTCTTGGCCTTCAACATGCTCTAGAAAAGAGTTCCACAATTTGACTGTGCGTTGTGAGGGAAAAAATACTTCCTTTTGTTTGTTTTAAACCTGCTGCCTACTTATTTCATTTGGTGACCCCTAGTTCTTGAGTTATGACAAGTAAATAACACTTCCTTATTTACCTTCTCCACACCAGTCATGATTTTATAGACCTCTATCATATCCCCCCTTAGTCGTCTCTTTTCTAAACTGAAAAATCCCAGTCTTATTAACCGCTTCTCACATGGCAGCCGTTACATAACTCTAGTCATGTTTGTTGTCCTTTTCTGAACCTTTTCTAATTCCAATATATCTTTTTTTGAGATGGGGCGACCACATCCACACACAGTATTCAAGATGAGGGCGACCATGGATTTATATAGAGGCAATATATTTTCTGCCTTATTATCTGTCCCTTTGTTAATGATTACCAACATTCTGTTCCCTTTTTTGACTGCTGCTGCACAGTGAGTGGATGTTTTCAGAGAACTATCCACAATGACTCCAAGATGTTTCTTGAGTGGTAACAGCTAATTTAGACCCCATCATTTTATATGTGTAGTTGGCATTATGTTTTCCATTGTGCATTACTTTGCATTTATCAATATTGAATTTTGTCTGCCATTATGTTGCCCAGTCACCCAGTTTTATGAGATCCTTTTGTAGCTCTTCTCAATCTGCTTTGCACTTAACTGTCTTGAGTAGTTTTGTATCGTCTGCAAATTTTGCCACCTCACTGTTTACCCCCTTTTCCAGATCATTTATGAATATGTTGAATAGGACTGAGCCCAATACCAAACCCCTCCCCCCCCAGTTATTAGGCCTTTGAAGATGAAACGCCATATGTTTATCCTTAATATGATGGGTTTGTTAGTAATGGGAGCAGCAGGAAACACGGGTGTTTCACACCTAGAACATTATCTTAAACTTGTTAACCCCACAAGGAGTCCCAAATAATAGTTGCTCCACTTTTCCTTTAAACTGGGGTAAACCCACACTCCAAAACACAGCTCACAACTGCCTTCATTTTTAATAGCTGTATGGCCAGGCTAGGGTAGGGATCTCCACACGCAATACTCATTCTGAGCTGAGCAGACCCAACCTCCTCTTACAGTGGAACAGTGCATGCTGGGATATGGGTTCTGCACGGGTCAAATCTGTATTCAAGATAAAGGCAACCATGGCCTGAACTGGACTCGTGGTCTGCACTTTGGCAGCCCCGGTGCTGCCAGGTATAAAGTCGTATTGTGCCTCTTTGGTGGATTTGAGGAATCCTATTCAGAAGCGAAAAGATCTAAGGACACTTCAAGTCCTGCCTTTTGTGCTGGCTACATAGCTGTCTTGTTGGGAGTGGATTTAGTTCTGTCTCAGTAAAAAAGCATTTTATAGAAGCATTTTGATATTTTAGGTGCCAAACATTTCTCATGAGCTATTGGGCTACTCCATTAGCTCTGAAATGTGGGTGGAAGATGCAGCCAGACAGTTTTTCAGTTATCCTTTTCCAAAAGCCCTTCCAGGCAACCCATAGATGGCAGCACACTGTGCTGCATGATGGAGAACCAGTGTGCTCCGCAATAAATTTAGATGCCACTTTTGCTGAGCAGCATTTAGTACCTCCACACCGCTGCACGGTCAGCAAAGGATGTACCACATTGTGAGGTGCAGATCCCAAAGGGCCTGCTAGCCAGTAAAGGTGGGAGGGAGCTGCTGTTTAAGTAGGTGAAATGTGTTAACCCCTGTATTTGTTGGCGTGTTCATAGAGCTCTCACGTGTTAAAGCCTTTGTGAAACGTACCAGGGTGCCATTCCCAGTGAGCTGTTTGTCAGGAAAATGAAACAGGCCCTTCAGAAGCTTCCCGTCAGCCCTTTAAGCACTTGCTCTAGGAATGATGAGGCCAGCTGACTGACTGCTGCCCAGGAAGCATTGAAAGAGGCTCCCCATCCTGTCTCCATGTCTCTGCTCTCATCTTCCCCTTTCCTGGTCCTGAAGAGTGAGCTGTGGCTGAGCCTTTTTTCCATTAGTCTTGTAAACAACAGCTGCTTTGCTTCTTTAAGAATGTTCAGACTTAGGAAAATTAGACCTCAGGACAGTGTCCGCTGCTAAACATAATGTGCTTGATTGCAGAGAGCAGTAATTGTCTAGTATACATCTTAGTAAAACCCCAGCGGTAAATGTGCTCTCTTGGGGCTTGTCTACACGGCCACTTTACAGTGCTGCAATTTTCTTGCTTGAGGTGTGAAAAAGCACCTCCCTGAGCTCTCCAAGTTTCAGCACTGTAAAGTGCCAGTGTAAACATTGCACCACTTCTGGGAGTCGCGCTCCTAGCACTGGGAGCTATTCGCCTCGTGAAGTGATTCCCCTCCCGCCGCGGCAGCGCTTTAACGTTGCTGGTGAAGACATGCTCTGAATCTTCCTAGCCTCTCAGCTCCATGTCTAGTTGAGGCTGGTCTGTGCTTTATTGTTAGTTTGAGGTATAACTCAAACTATGCCTCTAACCCATCTCCCATCCATCCACACACACATTTCTAGCTTGTCTTAAATGGTGCTTTAAGCTTGAGCTAGCTGGCCCATCCCAGGGTGTAGATGTGTGCTGAAGTTTTAGCGCTGCTAATTCTTGAGTTACTGAAGTGATCGGGATTCAGTAGCTTGAGTTACTCCCAGGGGCTAATCTAATCACACTGTGTAGCTGGAGTGTTTGCCCTCACTCCAGTGGACCACTTGAGTTAACTGTTGCAGTGAAGAATGTCTTACTTTCAAATTAAGGAGCCGTTGGTGCAATGGAAGACTGTACACTTAATCAGAAACTTAGTACAATGCTGACGGCTGTTGTGCAAGCTTCCAGTGCAGGCTTAGAGTTTGCATTTCTGACCCAAAAAAATTCTCCTCCTTCAGGGAAGGGTCTGCAAATGACAGCCTTGTCGCAAAATTATATAGTAGGTGGTTGATCTGCACCAGTCTGATTCATTATACAATTAGCCCAGTGAGTGGGTGAGGATGGGGAAGGAGGATAGTTAATCTGCATTTCCATCTTTGATGCTTAGAGAACAGTTTTTTAGAGTGAACCTCACTGTCGTCTTCCTTTCTGTCTCCAGGTCTCCAGTATAAAGAATGAGGATATAAAGGTTCGTCAAGACAATGTCACCAAGTTACTGACTGATGTCCAGATGATGAAAGGAAAGCAAGAGAGCATGGATTCCAAATTGATAGCAATGAAACAGTACGTACATGGGGAGGGCAGGAGATGTGGAATAATGTGCTTAATCTGACTTCCCTCTGAAAGTATTGTGTTCAAGACCTCCTCTGGGCTGAGTCTAATTGCTTGGCATTGCTCTCTGCTCTCTTATATTTGCCAGAATCCCAGTGGTCTCAGGACTGTAACCTGTGCTTTAAGAGGCTCTCTCTCCAGGGGATGGAGGAGCTGGGGTTTGGAAGAACTTCTGAACACCACTAAATCCTCTTAAAGACCTTGGTATCATAGTGACCAAGCCTGCAATCCTAGACAAAGTAAGGCTGTACTGTTGTCCCTCTGGAATCCAGAATGGCCTTAGATGTCTGCTGGAGGGGCAGCTAAGAACAGAGTGATGTCTCCCTCCTAGATGGTGTCACAGCCAGACATCTGATTCTCTGCGTGGGACTGGGTTCTGTCCCTTGATTCTCTTCCATCAAAATGTGGGTGTTCTGTTCTCCATGTTCTTACACCAAGCCCATCGCCTTGGTGTTCATGTGACGGAATAATTCCTACCCCTTTGTGCTAATACTGCTATCTTCTTCTAGCCCATATTACATGCACAACTTAAATCTCCATTTTGTTGCCAGCACTCCAATACTTTTCCTTTGGTTGGGAGCATAGGGCATATGATCTTGTCTAGTCACCATTAACGCTCTTTGGTGAGTCAGCCTTTGATCACCCCTTTTCTGAGACTGAGCCTGCCTCCTGTCCCACTCAGGTCAGATTAGAATTCAGAGGTATGTAACCTGTGCACACCGGGGTCTGTAATCCATCCAGCAGCAGCTGGTTTTCCTGCCAATGGCAGGATTTGTTTTAAAGTTAGACATCCAATTTCCATTAATTTTAATGGAAAATGGACAGTCAGATCCCTTGGGAAGATTTTCAAATTTTGGCTGGGTGGAATAAGTCATCTCCCACATGAGATTTGCCTGAAGATGAGTGATAGCAAATGTCCAAGGTTTTTGCAGAACCCTCCAGCAGTGTTCCTAAGGACTGACCTGCTGTGGCTTGCGAACTGGGGAGAATGCTGTCAAGTGCAGCTCTAGCCTTCAACTCGCTGGCTGACCAGTGCAGGCAGGCTGAATGGGTACCTGGAAGTGTGCATGCCTGATGGGGAGTACGTCTTCCACACTGCCTTCTGAGAGCCCCCTTCTCCTGGATTTCATTGCTACCCCTTGTACTTACAGCTTACTTCTGCAGTGCTGGTCACATGCATGGGAGTGGGAGAGAACCGGCTTTGTCTCCAGGTTCTAGGGGGTTCTCTTGATCTTTCGCCTGGTCAGAGTGCCCAGCCCATGCTGTATGAAATGCAGTTCTCTTCAGGCTCTTCATTGCAGGTGAGGAAGAAAAGTAGTTCTTCCTCTCCTCTCCAGTGAGCAAAGGTGTCATGTAAAATACCCCTGCATGATGAGTCAGATATCTGCTTTTCCTATGCTCTGGTACGTGGCGGAGCAGTTGTTTCCTTTTACCTTCAAGTGATTCGTCCAGCACCACTCTGAATGAAAAACTGTTCTGCAGTAAGCGTTTAAGATGACGGCGAGTTATCTTGATACAGCACATTGCAGCAAGTTTGTAGCCTGCTGGGGAGGTTTTTGTTCATTAGAGAGGACGTCTATGACATTCATCAAAAACATACAAGTTATAGCCGATGACTTGTCAGTAATGGAACCTATGTTTCTGAGATAGGAGTTAATTTTTTATCCCGCCTTTCCTGGAAAATTAGTCAGCTGCCTAAAACAATCTAAGGCTGCTGCTTGCTCTGATGCAGACTGGGACTTTTCAGCTTGGAAAAGAGACGACTAAGGGGGATATGATAGAGGTCTATAGAGACAACTAAGTGGGATATGATAGAGGTCTATAAAATCATGACTGGGGTGGAGAAAGTAAATAAGGAAGTGTTATTTATTCCTCATAACACATGAACTAGGGGTTACCAAGTGACATTAATGGGCAGCAGGTTTAAAACAAACAAAAGGAAGTATTTCTTCACACAGTCAACCTGTAGAACTCTTTGCCAGAGGATGTTGTGAATGCCAAGACTATAACAGTGTTCAGAAAAGAACTAGATAAGTTCCTGGAGGATAGGCAGGGATGGTGACCCTAGCCTCTGTTTACCATAAGCTAGGAATGGGTTACAAGATGGATCACTTGATGATTCTGTTTGTTCTCTTTGGGGCACCTGGCATTGGCCACTGTCGACAGACAGGATACTGGGCTAGATGGGCCTTTGGTCTGACCCAGTACGGCTGTTCTTATGTTCCTAGCAGCTCTAGACCCAGCTGCTCTGTGTCACTTTGCCCAGGTAGAAAGCACTGTCCTTCCAGCACCCCTGCTGCACAGTTGATTCCTTTTTACCCTCTAAGTAGGGAATACAGAGCTTGAGAGAACTGCAGCAGCCAGCCTGGATCCCATTGGTCAGTCTTACAGTCCTTTGCTGCTTCTAAGATGTATTTCTGTCACTCCTATTTATTCGTATGCATACACACCGCCACTGACGACTTGCTGGCGTTGACAGCAACAGAAACTTAAGAAACCTGAAGAAGAGCCCAGTGTAAGCTCAAAAGCTGGTCTCTCTCACCAACAGAAGCTGGTCCAATAAAAGATATCGCCGCCTCCACCTTTTCTTAACAATAGAAACTGGCATCTTGCTTCTTTAGAAAAGCAGCAGCCCCAATGCCATCTCTTTGGCGGATGACGGGCACTGTCCAAACAGTAACATGGCTGTACAGTGTCTGATGTAACAGGCTCCAGTCAGACTGGGGAGTTATACGTGCTGCTGTAATTCCAAGTAACTCTTCCCCGGGGGCCAAAAGGGCACATCTAATTTGCATAAGAGTAATTTGCTGCCGTGTTCATCTTTACTAGATAGTAACAGGCCAGAGAGACTAGAGACCCCAGCATGCAGTGCTTCTCTTCCTGTGGCTGCTTCTTGGATCAAATGCAATGACTTATACGAGTATGGTCCCAGACATTATTAAAGAGGAAGACATTCTAGTGGAACTGTAGATCTCTTGTCTGTACTGACGCTACCCTGTGGGAATAGACTGAACATCGACTGTGAACTGAGTGCCTGTGCAAGCCACTAGATGGAGTGCACACAGCAGTGCTCTGGGGAGGAGATGCTGCCAGGTTCACATTCTTGGCACTAGGGTTCAGAGCAGCATTGTTTCCCCTGCAAATGGGAAAAGAATTATTGACCCAGAAATACAAAATGTGTGTTGTACTTTGTTTAATAAACTAGCAAGGCGCCTCTCAGAGGACTGAGTTTCAAACAAGCACTTAGGTGTTCAGTAGAGAAATGGCAGGCCGTGCTCCCTGTGGAGGAGCATGGGCCATGGCATTCAGATGAAGGCTGCCTATAGGCCGCCTCTCCATCACAAGGGACTTTTGTGATGTCTCTTCCAACCACCTTAGTCCTGTCTAACTTCTAGATCTTCCCAGCCTCCTGCAGGTTCCCTGTCTGTGATAAATATAGCTGCTTGCCTCCGCTCTTACCTCCATAGCGCCTACTCATCCTTCTACTTGGATTGCCACCCTGTCATCCTGTCTCCAGCTTCTCTTTCCTTAGCAGGGTTCTGAAGAAAATAATCTCCTCTTGCCTGTCTACACATCCCTCCCAGAGCAAACTTCGTGTTAACCTCAGTACTGTGGCTGCTGGTCTGCATCTGGCCTCTGAACCCAGCTCTGTTCTCATCCTGGCTGGCATCCTTGTAGCTTCTGCTATTCTTGATCTCTCTGTTTTAATAATTTCTCCAGTCCCTTCTCCTGGTTTGAACCCTAATTCTTACCGCTCCTCTTTCATTCAGGTGGTGACTTTACATCTTCTTCTCTCCTCTGCCGTGGGATCTCTCCAGCCTCTGTCCTTGCTCTCATTCTCCCTCTCTCTCTCTCTCGGATGTCTGTTGCAAGCTTCACTTCTAAAACTTCCTTAGAGCTTAGGTACATTTTAAGATCTTTCAGTTGTTCCAACTACTGTTCCCTTTAGTCACTACAGGGGCTGTTACAGATTTATTGAAGTGTTGGAATCCTGCTTTAGCAGGACCAGAGGATGAGCAGAGAAGTATTGATGTGTAGGAATAATGGGGTTTAATCTTAGTATGCAAGTGTAAAATGTAGCTATAATATGCAGGAGGCTGTGGGCTGAAGGAAACTAGCCACCTGAAGAAGTGAGAGCTGGAAAGATAAATGAGCAGACCAGGCATGGACTTTTAGAGCCGTTCCCAGCATTCTAGGACATGCTGATGATGCCTCTAGATAGGCTTCCCCCATTATTATGTATGGGCCAGTCATCTCGGGGCTCCTAATGCAAAGCTTGTAGCCACCCTGCTGCTTCACTTGACAGATAAGATGACCAGACCAGTGATGGCTTCCTGTTGTGGGGTTACAGAAATAATCTGAGAAAACTACTGTACGTGGGAGTGGAAGAGACCATGCCTTACTCTGCCACAGTTTGGTTCATTCTGGCTAAAGATGAGCGTAATGGGTTCCCCCTGGTGTGCCACCTGGAACTGGGATACCACTGATCCCAGCAGCCTGGGCTCCCGTGACACTGTAACTGCTATGACAAGCTCTCTCGAGGCTCCAGCCTGCTCTGTCACCAGCACCCATACAGGCAGGGACACACCCAGCTGCAGTTACATGCAGATGCTGTGATCAGCCCTGTATGGGCAGGGTCCAGCTAGGGAACTTCCCAGCTCCTCAGGCACCCCCTCTGGAGTGTAAACCCAAAATTATACCATCTTGCACTGCACAGGGAACTGCACAGCGTACGCTTATTAAATTTGCCCCCTCCCTCACGTGGAGAGGAATCTACAACAGCTTTTTGCCACAAGCTTTGACTCCCACACACACAGGGTTTTAGACGAAGCAAAAACAAGTTTATTAACTACAAAAGATAGATTTTGTGATTATAAGGCATAGCAAACAGACCAAAGCAGATTACCTGGGAGAAGCGGTGGATGTGATATATCTAGACTTCAGTAAGGCATTTGATACAGTCTCGCATGATATTCTTATAGATAAGCTAGGAAAGTACAATTTAGATGGGGCTACTATAAGGTGGGTGCATAACTGGCTGGATAACCGTACTCAGAGAGTAGTTGTTAATGGCTCCCAATCCTGCTGGAAAGGTATAACAAGTGGGGTTCCGCAGGGTTCTGTTTTGGGACCGGTTCTGTTCAATATCTTCATCAACGATTTAGATGTTGGCATAGAAAGTACGCTTATTAAGTTTGCGGACGATACCAAACTGGGAGGGATTGCAACTGCTTTGGAGGACAGGGTCAAAATTCAAAATGATCTGGACAAGTTGGAGAAATGGTCTGAGGTAAACAGGATGAAGTTCAATAAAGATAAATGCAAAGTGCTCCACTTAGGAAGGAACAATCAGTTTCACACATACAGAATGGGAAGAGACTGTCTAGGAAGGAGTATGGCAGAAAGAGATCTAGGGGTCATAGTGGACCACAAGCTTAATATGAGTCAACAGTGTGATACTGTTGCAAAAAAAGCAAACGTGATTCTGGGATGCATTAACAGGTGTGTTGTAAACAAGACACGAGAAGTCATTCTTCCGCTTTACTCTGCGCTGGTTAGGCCTCAACTGGAGTATTGTGTCCAGTTCTGGGCACCGCATTTCAAGAAAGATGTGGAGAAATTGGAGAGGGTCCAGAGAAGAGCAACAAGAATGATTAAAGGTCTTGAGAACATGACCTATGAAGGAAGGCTGAAGGAATTGGGTTTGTTTAGTTTGGAAAAGAGAAGACTGAGAGGGGACATGATAGCAGTTTTCAGGTATCTAAAAGGGTGTCATCAGGAGGAGGGAGAAAACGTGTTCACCTTAGCCTCCAATGATAGAAGAAGAAGCAATGGGCTTAAACTGCAGCAAGGGAGATTTAGGTTGGACATTAGGAAAAAGTTCCTAACTGTCAGGGTAGTTAAACACTGGAATAGATTGCCTAGGGAAGTTGTGGAATCTCCATCTCTGGAGATATTTAAGAGTAGGTTAGATAAATGTCTATCAGGGATGGTCTAGACAGTATTTGGTCCTGCCATGAGGGCAGGGGACTGGACTCGATGACCTCTCGAGGTCCCTTCCAGTCCTAGAGTCTATGAGTCTGCCTAGCAAATAAATAAAAATGCAAACTAAGCTTAATATACTACATAGATCGGATATGAATAACAGATCCTCACCCTAATTAAGTGATGATACCAGCAGGCTGCAGATTCTTAAGGGGCAAGTTGCACTTGCTCACAGCTTGGAGTCCCCAAGTGTTTCATTCATAGGCTAAAAATCCCTTTAGCCTGCATCTCGCACTTCTGTTCCTCAGCTGTTTCCAGGAGTCTCTTTGGGTGGGGAGTCAGTGAAGAACCATGATGCTGTCACTCCCCTGCCTTATGTAGCTTTTGTATATGGCGGAACCCTTTGTTTCAAAGCCTGGTTCCCACACCAATCTGTGGAAAAATATTGATATCCCAAGGTGGAGACCAGCATCGGGTGACCTGGTCACATGTCCTTGTAGTGTCACAGCAGCCATAACTCGGAGGCTGTTTGTAGGGTCCTCAGGAAGGCCCCCCAGGTGCGAGAGAATCTTCTTCTAAGGCCTGTTGTTTTCTCTAATGGCCCTTCCCCACGCAGGTTTTCAGAATGAAAGCATCTTGTCTCGTGGGCATTCCCCAGGTGTAAACACATTTGTAATACCGATACATAGTCAATATTCCTGACTTCAGATACAGAAATGAAACATGCGTACAAATAGGGCAATCACATTCAGTAAATCAGAACCTTTCCAGTGATATCTCACATGACCTATCTTGCATAAAATACATAATTATGCCATACTCATATAACACTATCTCTCTGAAGAATATGGGATGCAGAACACAAGGTTCTCTGTGCTCTTTTCATGTACTGATAGCGTAGACTGCTTTAGAGCGTTTGCAGAAAAAAGGCTATTCCTGAACCCCAATGGTGTGTGAGGAGGTATAGCCAGAATTCAAGAATCAGAGTAAAGAAGACGTTATTGTGATCGTCTGGTCAATTTTGTGGGGAGAAGTTTCGTGAAAAGTGCCCCAAATCTCCACTGTAAAGAGAGTTCAAATTTGCTCCCTGAATTTCCCAGCAAAATCCTCTTCTTCCACATCCCCATTGCTGGAAATAAATGTACACATGACAGCCAGCCAAAGAGTGAATTGTGTGAATTCAGCCTAAGTTAATGTCAGAGAGGCTTGTGAAACGTGCTTCCTCTAAAATGTGCGTAAATCAGCTGCTCGGCCAAATGCAAGGTCATATGCCTAAAGACAAAGAATGTAATCCATATTTACAGGATCCTAGGAAGCAGGGATTCTGAAACACTTCAGCTAATTATCCATGACCCTGAACGAGTTTCTAGTGCGACACTGGCCAGTGGACTACTGGGTATATAAAGAGGGAGCTCGCGAGTAGGAGGGTTGTTTTAACTCTCTATTTGGCACTAGTGTGGCCATTCCTGGAGTACCATGTCCAGTTCTGGTGTCTGCTTCAAGAAAGATATTGAAAAATTGGGGAGCTCAGAGAAGAGACACACGAGCGATGAAATGATTGTAAAACATGCCTCATAGTGAGATACTCAAGGAGATCAGTCTAGTTAGCTTATCAAAGAGAAGGTGCGGCATGACTTGATGAGCCTAAATACCTACGTAGGGAAAAGTAATTTGATAGACAGCTCTTCGATTTGATGTATATAACAAGTTCCAGTAGCTGTAAATTGATGCTAGACAGACTAGAAATAAGGTGGAAATTTAACAGTGAGGGTAATTAACCATTTGAACAATTCGTCAAAGTCAATTCTCAATTATTGGAAACTTTAATATCAAGATTGGATGTTTTCCCAAGAGCTGCTTTAGTTCAACCATGCCTGTTGGGGTTGAAGCAGGAGTTGATCCAGGGAAGTCCCATGGTCTGTGATATACAGGTCAAACTAGATGATCACAATAGTTCATGGTCCTTTCTGACCTTAAAATCTCTGTATCTATAAAACAATCTCTGGTATGAAACTTGAGATTCTAACACTCAGCATGACTTCCTGTCAACATTTCCCCCTCCCTTAAAGCTTACCTGTCCCTGCTTCTGGCTGGATTTTCAGCAGTGCAGTCCCCGGTCCCCTCTTTGAAGTAAGAACATTAACAGCTTAGCAGGTCAAGATGCCCTTATCCAGCAGGAATTGCAAGAGATGAGAATGTAAACAATGCTGCTTACTCATTTTGCTACACATTGGCCTCTGATCTGACTGAATCAGCTGCTCAGCCATGCACTACTCTGCTGTTCTGTAACAGTTTGGGAGTCACTAGTGCAAAATTGGAATGATTTGTATAGCATTGTAACAGTACCCGGTTACCTAATGTTTTCCTGTCCAAAATGTTTAACAGCCGTTATCTAAATCCTCAAACTCTGTGGGAAGTTGGCAATTAGTATCCTCCCTATACAGATTTGGAGAGAGGTGGTGACTCATGCACTACTCAGCCACTTCTCTCAACAAAACACTCAGGTATCTGTTACTAAGATATTTCTGATGCAGGTAAATAGAATCCAGTCTGCCCAGTGCATGCTGGCAGAGCAGAGCATGGTCATTCCTAGGAATTTATGGAAAACCGAATGCATTTGTATTTGTTGTAAAGCACCTTTTGCTGAAGTGTGGGAAGTGGCCTCTGTTGGACCACAAGCTTGAAGCCATGTTCTCAGAGCCTGGTATGCGATTCTTCTTTCTTTGTGTATCTAAAGGTGTGGCTTGAGCTTTTTCACTCATGTAAAAACACCAGATGCAATTTCTATCAGACGTTTTTGTTGACATTAAAGAGAGTTTATGGCCACAGCTTGTCTCCTGTGGAGAGTAAGATCTCTGTAGCAATTGAAAGTGCATGTGGCTCGGAGCCAGCAAAGAGAAGACTGGTGGCTTTATTGGGTTTGACTTGGACATCATCTCGGGCAAATCCAATATAATGCTCATTGTAACTATCTCTTTACTGCACCACTGTGAACAGACTTTCTCAAGTCTTCTCACATTGACTTGCTTAGCTCACGCAGGCTGCCTGAAAAACTACAGAATGCAATTAAGCTCAAGGTCACCAGCATAATACTGCTCGTGACTGGATAATTTGCTGCTAGTCTTTAGCATTGGCATCAGGGATAAAAAGTAGTAGACATACTAAACTTTGAGGCATGAAAATATTTATCCTTCCTTGTCAGCAGCTCATTCAGCAGGAATGGATAGTGCTCCACAGGGCTGAGAGTTTGCGGGCTGGGACATGACTTCCCTGGAGTACAACAGACTGGCATGTGCTCTGGTTCTCTGAGCTGAGCATGTGTACTCTTGATGTCAGACAAGCAAATGTACTGATCCGTCTTCTCAGGAAGAGGGGGGTTCCTGTCTCATTTCTGGGGCCCTGAGGAATCAGAAATGCTTTGTGTGACACTGTCTGGGATGGCAGCATCCAGTAAGAAAGGCTTTACTGCTCAGTCAGATTCTTGCCTTGCTGGCTCGGTAGAGTTAAAGGCTGCATCACCTCAGGATTTTTCTCCTTAAGTTACATTGCACAGAAAGATATGCAAAAAGAGCAGCTCATTCTGGGAAACGTAAAACATAAACACTCCCGTGGCCTCTTTCTAAAGAAACAAGGAGACATCTTTCCTTCTGGCACCCTGGCACGAACACGGATTTCTGTTGCTTTCATACTGTAGCTAGCTGCAGTGATAATTCAGAATTAAGGTTGCAAGCGCATCATTATAGTTAAGGTTGATTTACACTTTTACAGTAGAACCTCAGAGTTATGAACACCAGTTACACACTGACCAGTCAACCACACGCCTCATTTGGAACCGGAAGTACACAATCCGGCAGCAGCAGACACCTCCCTTCCTCCACCGGCCCCCACCGCCCAAAAAAAAATTCAGTATAGTATTGCGTTAAATGTCAACTATTTAAAAAATTAAGGGAAAGCAGCATTTTCCTTCTGCATAATAAAGTTTCAAGACTGTGGTAAGTCAATGTTCAGCTGTAAACATTTAAAAGAACCACCATGCTGTTTCTTTTTCTTCTAACATTTCAAAGTTACAAACAACCTCCTGACGTTCTCAGTCCCATTATCAGGTGCTTAACTCATTGAAAAGGACCCTTTAGGCTGAACACATGAAAAATTGAGCTCAACGTGGAATTTGTTTGGCGCACTTGAAGATTCAGACCCTCCTAGGTTACTGTAGTGGATAAGGGGTTTTTCATGACTAAGGCTCTGTCTACACTGCATACCTTACAGCAGCACACCTGTGCTGCTGTAAGGTCTCCCTTGTAGCCGCTCTTTGCTGGCAGGAGAGAGCTTACCAAAATAAAACCATCCCGAATGAGTGGCAGTAGCTTTGTCAGCAGGAGAGTCTCCCACCAACAAAGCACTGTCCACACCGCCATTTTCTGTCTGTCTGTCAGGAGGGCACACCCCGACCGAAAAAACTGCAAAGTAGACATAGCCTAAAACCTAGTTGCTTTTCTGTGCTCTAACTCAGATGGTTCACTTGAAAGTGTCAGATTTATCTTCATGGAGGACTAAATCCGGGACATCTCAAGAAATGTAGTATAGAAATAACTATTTGAAACTGCCCTGCTGAGGTGGGTGGGTCCTATGTGACATCGCACTAATAGTTTGTCATCTTGGTGATTACAAAGATCAACAGAAACAGTCCCTTGCTTTGGACAATTAATATTTCCAAGCAAAGATCAACCTGTTAACCCAGTGTTGTTATTGGAGCCCCTCAGCGTCTGTGATTATCTGCAGCCACACGCTTATCGCTTGTGTAATTGCCCCCCCTCCTCTCAGGTCTGTGTGTCCAGTTCAAGCTTTGCTGTCTGACTCGCCTCCCCTGCTCACTCACATGGCTTGTTTGTGCAGTGCATTGAACACCACTCTGGTTCCTTGCTGCACCTCCTCTTGAGAACCTGTCGCAGTGTTCCCTTTGCTCGAACAGCCAGGCATGGATTTGTACTAGCGTGTTATTTCATCGTCTGACCTGTGCTTAAAATAGAAAATTGTGTTCACTTTGATAGCTTTACATAGAAAATCACAGGAATCTGCTGGGGGAAAAGGGCACATGGTTGAACTAGGGCTGTCAATCAATTTAAAAAATCACAATCGCATTGTTGTTAGAATACCATTTATTGAAATATATCTACATTTTCAAATATATTGATTTCAGTTACCACACAGAATACAAAGTGTACAGTGCTCACTTCATATTATTTATTGCAAATATTTGCACAGTAAAAAACAAATATTTTTCAGTTAATCTAATACAGATAATGTAGTGCAATCTCTTTATCATAAATGTGCAATTTACAGATGTAGATTTTTTTTGTTACATAACTGCACTCAAAAAACAAAGTAAAACTTTAGAGCTTACATGTCCACTCAGTCCTACTTCTTGTTCAGCCAATTGCTCAGACAAACAAGTGTATTCACATTTGCAGGAGATAATGCTCTCTGCTTCTTGTTTACAATGTCTCCTGAAAGTGACAGCAGGTGTTTGGATGGCACTGTTGTAGCTAGTGTCGCAAGTTATTTACGTGCCAGATTCATATGTCTCTTCATGCTTCAACCACCCTTGAAGAGGACAAGCGCCCATGCCAATGACATGTTCTGCTCAATAACGATCCAAAGCAGTGCAGACTGACGCATATTCATTTTCATCATCTGAGTCAGATGCCACCAGCAGAAGGTTAATTTTCCTTTTTGGTTTTTCAGTTCTGTAGGTTCCGCATCAAGAGTGTGCTGAGTTGTCATTCAAGAATGCTATGACATGAAATATATGGCAGAATGAGGGTAAAACAGAGCAGGAAACATACAATTCTTCCTCAAGGAGTTCAGTCACAAATTTAATTAACACATCTTTTTTAGTGAGTGTTGTCAGCATGGAATATGTTCTCTGGAGTTCTCTGAAGCATGAAGGGGCATACAAGTCTTTAGCACATCTGGCACATAAATACCTTGCAATGCCAGCTACAACAGTGCCATGTGTAGGCGCCGGCTTCCCCTCTGCCCTCTGGGTGCTCGATTTCCCCCTGCCCACCTCTTCCTGCCCCTGCACCACTCTCGCCCCATCCTCATTCCACCCCTTCCCCAAAGTCCCCACCCCACCTTGTCCCACCCCAGCCCTGCCCCCATTCTACCCTCTTTCCCCAAGTCCCCACCCGTACCCTGCCTCTTCTTCACCTCCTCCCCTGAGTGTGCCATGTCCCCTCTTCTTCCCCTCCCTCCCAGAAAGTCCTAAGCATCGCCAAACAGCTGGTAGGTGGCGGAGGGGTGGGGTGAGAAGTGCTGGGAGGCAGGTGTAGGAATGGGGACGCAGCACGCTCGGGGGGGAGGTTAGCTTGGCTGCTGGTGGGTGCAGAGCACCCACTAATTTTTCCCTGTGGGTGCTCCAGCCCCAGAGCACCCACAGAGTCGGCACCTCTGGTGCCATGCAAACGCCTGTTCTCACTTTCAGGTGACGTTGTAAATAAGAAGTTGGCAGCTTTATGTCCCGTAAATGGAAACAAACTTGTTTGTCTTCGTGGTTGGCTGACCAAGAAGTAGGACTGAGTGGACTTGTAGTCTCTAAAGGTTTACATTGTTTTGGGGGGTTTGAGTGCAGTTCATGTAACACAAAAATCTACATTTGTAAATTGCACTTTCACAATAAAGAGATTGCCTTACAGTACTTGTATGAGGCGAACTGTAAAATGCTATTTCTTTGGTTTACCGTTTTTACAGTGCAAACACTTGTAATCAAAAAAATGATGAAGTGAGCCCTGTACACTTCTATGTTGTGATTGAAATCAATGTATTTGAAAATTTAGAAAAAATCCAGAAATATTTAATACATTTCAATTGGTATTCTGTTGTTTAACAGTGCGGTTAAGTGTGATAATCACAATTAATTTTTTTTTGAGTTAATCATGTGAGTTAACTGCAATTAATTGGCAGCCTAGTTTTAACCCTCTCTCTTTGGCTGGGTTGTTATCTTCTTGAGGTATTTCAAATGAGGCTAATGAGTGACTAATACATAAACTAAAATTAGACAAAGTGGCTAGTGTTGAATTGTTCCAGTTTCTATTGGCCTCCATTCTGCCTTCCTCTGTTTTTGTTTCTCCTGGATCTTTAATTCCAGTTTGAGTAGGTTCTGCAAGCCAAAATCTTTCTTCTGGGATCTTTAGGCTGGAACTGTTTTGCTTTTACATTGAGGAACTGAAATTAAAAAGCTGCTGGCTCTTTCTCAGTGCCACACGCAGCCTGGGGTTGAAGTGTTCCTTATCTGAAAATAATGTTCCTTCCTGGCTCCAGACCAGATAGTGTCTCAAGGAACAAACAATTCTGTAACTCAGGAGTGTGTGTAGGAGTTATCAGCAGGCCTGTAAAGAAAGTGTCTGTAAAGAAGGGATCATTATTTTGTAACATCTTACCCTGGCCACAAAGTTATGCACTGGAACAATTTTTCACTTGTATGCATGCTCCCTCTGTAGACTAGGGTGATGTATAATTGGCATCTGATCAGCAGCTATTTTGGAAAAGAAGATACTGAAATGGTTTCACATTAATGCTACAACCCAGACAAACAAAGTTTGATTGTTGATTTAGTAGGAGCAGCACGGAGAAGCAAACCCAGCAGACTTGAGTTCGGAATGGAGAAATCCTCCCTGGATCTTGTGATTGTTCGCGCTGACATGTTCCTTTGCTGGGAGGAAGGGGATGGGCCATAGCTGATGACTAGTATCATTCTCCCTCTCCTAGGCGTGGCCCATGCTCAGACGGTACCCCACACACACACTCTCCAGCTTGCTTTACTAAGTGCTATTACCCTTGTGCAAAACGCAAAGCAGGAAGGTGAGGCAGAGAAGTTGTCACTTCCTAGTGATTCATTGGCTCTGCTTTTGTCCAGTGGGAGCTGAAGTGTATCCGAAAGTTTAATTTTAAACAGATTGTTGAAAGCAATGGGCTAGCCATGGTGTCCGCACCTGTTTTTATCGGCTTCCCCGTCTATCCTTCAGAGACTGCATTAGCTTTTGGCTTGACGCGTGAAGCTTTGCCATGGAACGCTGAGAGCACTTCCTGCTGACCAGACTCTGTTTACAAGGCCCGCCGCTTTTACAAGGCCCCAGTTGCTAACAGAATTTAAAAGTTAAAATTTCTCTAGATAAAAATAAATCTACCCAGACACCAGAACTTGGCCTTTGCTGTATGATTCCTCTTCACCAGAATTCGTTTACCATATGCAAAGCCCCCAGTAAATCATACCAAATAATTTTGACCCATGTAACTTTCTTTATCATTTCAGGGTTCCAAAAGCAACATACTATATATTATTATTTGACATGGACCTAAGGGGATAGAGTTTGCATTAGAACATTTGTTGAAAAGATTGAATCCATCAGTGTTAGGTGAGAGAAAAGCTGAGCTAGGACATAATGAAGCCAACTAGGTGATATCCAAGCTTTTAGTCAGTCTGCTAAGAAACCCTAGTTAATGGAAGCCTTCCACTTTCTGGCACTAAGCTACTTGAAATCTTTTGGGGGTTGAGTAGCTGAACAACTTTCCTATTTCTAAATTTAAAATAAGGGTAAAAGATCAAACTTTACAACCCTGTTTTCTCTCTACCACTCCTGAATAGTTGTTAGAGCAACAATTTTTCTCTGAATACAGTAACTCCTCGCTTAACGTTGTAGTTCTGTTCCTGAAAAATGCTACTTTAAGCGAATTTCCCCACAAGAATTAATGTAAATGGTGGGGTTAGGTTCCAGGGAAATTTTTTTCACCAGACAAAAGACTATATGTGTATATTTACACACACAGTATAAGTTTTAAACAAACAATTGAATACTGTACACAGCAATGATGACTGTGAAGCTTGGTTGAGGTGGTGAAGTCACAGGGTATAAAAGGGTGGGATATTTTCCAGGGAATGCCTTACTGCTAAATGATGAACTAGTACTTGGCTGAGCCCTCAAGGGTTAACATGTTGTTAATGTAGCTTCACACTCTACCAGGCAGTAGCAATGCAGGAAAGGGAGACAGCATGGCAGGGAGAGACACACACACACACACTGTGTGTGTGGGAGAGAGAGATGTGCATTGCCCCTTTAAGTACACTTCCTTTTTAAGTAGATCAGCAAGTTGAGATAGCAGCTGTTGCCCGCAAGTTCCCTCCATCCTGAGCCCTGTCACCTCCCCCCTCACTCTATGGAAATGGGGTAAGCGGGGGGCAGGAGCTTTGCCTCTCCCCTGCTACAGGAAGCAGGAGGCTCCCGGGAGCAGCACACGACAGTAGGGGGAGGGACAGCTGAACTTCCTGGCAATTGATAACCTGCTGGGCGGCTGCCGCACAGGGAACTTAGGAGAGCAGGGAGCTGATGGGGGGCTGCCGGTCCACCCTGGTTCCAAGCCCCCATCAGCCAGCTGCAACAGGCTGCTTTTCCTGCAAGCAGTGAGCAAAGCAGACGGCTACCAAACAACGTTATACGGGAGCATTACGCAAGTTTAAACGAGCATGTTCTCTATTTGATAAGCAACGTAACAACGTTAACTGGGACAACTTTAAGTGAGGAGTTACGGCATCAGCGTAATAGGGGTGGAAAAAATGAAGCCCAGTCTATATAGCAAAGGCATAAAATCTGAGAGGATCTTATGTGAACCTGCTGGCTAGATATTTTCTGTGTTTTACATAATACTTTATGAGCTTGTAATCTTGTATCCATTCCTGAGGATTGGGCAAAAGGTCTGTCCAGGAGCAGTGGGTAGATGGGTAATGAATACCTCTTCCCAGCAAGGTGGGCATGGTGTCGTAACCTGAAGCCCCTCCATTTGTAAGCTGGTAGTAGGAGTAAAAAATAGACTTTTTTATGGGTATAAACCCATCTCTCTTCCCATCCTTCTACTGCCATTTCCATTGAATTGTGTTGAAATCCAACAGGAACTGGCTCTGTTTTTCTGAGCAGCAGACCCGGAGGAATTTATTTGCAAACAAATGCTGTGCAAGCACCCTAATCTTTTACTTGCTAGTGTCCGTCAGTGGATTGGGTTCTTTACAGAAGGCACACCTGAACTCTGCCCCAAAACTGTCTGTTAGCTAGTGGGGAGAGAGAGGCCGAGGGTAACAGTGGTGTGATCATGCCAGTATTCAATTAAGGCATGTGCACATCTTGGTGCATTTCCCTTCCTGTATATGTGGAAAAGGAAATCTCCAAGGAAGAGAGGAATGAGCGTGAATACTGACTCACTGCAGGTCTCACGGAAGTAGTGAGCGTTTTCACGAGGAACCTGCAGCAGGAGAGGGTGGCTAACGGGAGAAGGAGAGTGTGCTAGATGTAGAGGGGCATGGAAAGTAGAGAAGATGCTTATGGGACATCACAGCCGGAGTCATGGACAGAGCAGAGGCAGTGGGCTGTGCGCTAGTTAATTTGCAATGTAGAAATCCTGGGTTTTTGGTCTGGGTCATTGTACAGCATACTTTGTCACGGTAGCAGAGTGCCTGTTGTGAGTGGAAGCTGCTTTTGGCATGTTAGAAATCTCAGAGTGGAAACCCTGGAGCAGATCAGGACTTTCTGGGCCATTTAATTAAAAATTCAACCTTCTGTAGTGAAAGTAGGGCCCGTTTTCCAGGAGTATCTACTTTTCTCCCCTTCTGCTCCCTGTTTTGTGCCCCAAGGATCGACAGAGCAGTTTTCAGTGAGGAATTCCACTGCCCCAAACATAGACCTGGAACTCATGCAAACCTCTTGCACATGCTGCTGCACAAAGAGAATATAATGAATACTTGTTAGCTAGATTGCTGTAGGTCCAAGCAGTACTAACTTTAGGGGTGCCAGGATTGTAGTAATGCTGAGTACAAGCCAAGCACTGTTAAGCTGACCTTGCCCTGGGGGAATAATGGCAAAGATGGGCCCTCACCTCAGCTCCTTGGTAGGGGTTTCCCAGGGCAGTAATGAGGAAGCTGACCAAAGAGGGCTCTTATGTTTCCAGGATACACTTTTGATAACTTTTATTTACTCTTGGTAATTGAACAGATGCAAGTAGCTTCAGGAAGCAACCCAGATTCCTCCTTGCCTGCCTGCGGCTCCGCTGGAAAGCTGGGACAGCAGCTCCTGAAAGCCAGTTCTCTGTTACAGAACATGAACCCCTCACGAGTTAAACCAAACACGTTGGATGCTTCCTCTGCTGCCTGCAGGCAACTCGGGAATGAGGCATTGCTGTCTACAAGTCAATTAATCCTGTTACAGCTTTTGCTGTCTACAGCCAGGGTGGCCAGAGTGCAGTCCTCTGCTTATAATGCTGAGGTGGGGCCTACGGGGACTGAAGTGGCCTGCATTATCTGTCATGAGCCAGCAGCCTGCCTGCTTGGATCCGGTAGAGAAATAAATGCAGGAGCCTCTAGTCTCCACAGGCCTCCCCTTCATACTGCAGCAGAGTAGCTTTAATCTGCCAGTCAAGTGGAGGTCTTAACTCCTGCCCACTGCAAATACCTTGCAGCTGGTCAAAATCTATTCAAGTGATGTTCCTGTGAGCCTATATTGCCCAGCTCTGACAGGGGAGACTCTGGCCCACTGCTGTGTCTGTGGAGATGGCTGTCTGTTTTCCGTTTTACCTTCAGTTTCCAAATTACTTCTATTTAACAGATGTGACAATGTAACAAAGGAGTTAAATCAGTCTGTGTGCACGGCTGTGGTCTGGAAATAAGACATCACTGTCATGGCCCTGGTTTCTGGAAGAGGCACAGTAAATCTTGAAGCACAGGGATCACTTGGTTTCATTAGGTAGCAGAAGGCCCCCATGCTGAAAAGGACTGCAAGAGCTAGCGTTTGAGCATACTTGTGTGGATGAAGCTCTTTCTTGCCTACCAGCTGCATTCCATTAGCAGGGATTCCATCCTCCATTTCCTCATATGCTGTGGTAATCTGAGTAAAACAGCATTACTGCTGGCTTCAACCTTTCCAGAGCCCCTTTTCCCAGGATGTGCATGAAGCGAGGACCATCTGTTATCACAAGGTATCCTCAGCCCTGGCTGATGCAGAGAGGTGGAGGTGATGGTGTAATATTGCCCAGCCTGTTCCCCCTTCCCTCCCCTTACCTTTTCTAGGTTTCACTGGGAACCAAAGTTAAAACTTGCCTAATGCAGGTACGCTATGAGCATTGTTAGTTTTGGAACAGCTGCCATTTCAGAAAGTGGGCAGCTAAAGTTTTGTCTGTGAACAGGAGAAGGGGTTCCCCCAGTTAGCAGTAAGTCCAGTTATGCACATGCATGGTTAACTTCTCTTCTCAGGAGCTAGGTGGGAGGAGATCTGCACGCATGGAAGCTGCTCACCTGTCAGGATTGCATGGTGTCAGAAAAAAGGGACTTGGTTTCCTCTCCCAGTCGCTGTGGTGCACAGTGTGGTTCTTGTGTAGTCTTAATTGCAGGCCTGGTGCTCGTATGTGCTGCCTTAACTACTCCAGTCTTCTTTGGCTGAACTCTGGCTAGTCTAGCCTGATGCGAAGACTGTGGTCCATGCTTTCATGACCTCTGAATTAGACAACTGTAATGTGTTGTTTTATGGCCTCCCTGTGCGAGTGCTGCATAGGATCCAGCTGTTCCAGCTGCTGAGGCCAACACATTAATTCTCTTGCCATGACCTCTGCATGTCAGTCCAGTCTTGAGGGAGCTACGCTGGCTCAGAGTCAAACATCAGCTTGATTTTAAAATTGCTTTGATGGTGTATAACACAGTGTCTAATGTGGGATCT
This sequence comes from Gopherus flavomarginatus, assembly GCF_025201925.1. Taxonomy (NCBI): domain Eukaryota; kingdom Metazoa; phylum Chordata; order Testudines; family Testudinidae; genus Gopherus; species Gopherus flavomarginatus. Next base: position 300,834,981 of record NC_066618.1, on the reverse strand, counting down.
GTGTGTTTTATCTGCACTGCTGCTTTTTATGAGCTTAGTCACTGCTTGAGATCATCTGAAAGCAGTTTTGTTGGCTGTTCCAAACTATAGGTTAAAGACCTGTGAAGTACTTGGTTTTAGAGTGTGGGGATCTGAACCTGAAATTAGTTACCAACTGTGGTCTGATACTGATGTTAAAATAACCCTACTGGCATCTTTTTACAGTGGCTTGTAGCATGAGCAATTTTCTCTTCTTTTGCACAGCTTCTTCCTTTGGCACTGGAAGTTCTTGATCGTACGTGTGCCACAGACCCACTTCCTGATCTGGAGTGGGTCGTATGGGGTGCGGGGTGCAAGCTACCTCCAAGCTGCCATCTTGTACTGAAGTTCATCCCATTTCACTCGTTCCATTCACTGATTCACTTTTCAGACTGTTCTGGAGCAGGGGCTGACCTGAATGTTTAGCAGTGACTCACTTTGTTCTCAGGATTGTGGTCTTAGATCATAGCTTGGGCTTTCCTCCTGGTCTAGCTGGAATTATCAGAGTTGCAAACTTGTTTTCTTGTGGAGAGGACTTCATGTTGCTCTGCAGCATCCTTCTGCTCAGGTCAGGAACAGCAGTGAGTGAGTGTGGCCAGGTACCACATCCAGCCCTCTTTAGTCACCTCTGATCCTCCATTTTTCCTCTGTGGTCCCCACACCTTCCAAGAAACCAGATCCAATTTCATTTGAATGCAGTCCTCCAGATCTGAAATGCTGTCCCCCAGCAGGCTGACTGCAACCTGCTGCTCCATTAGGACTGCCTAAGGAACCCTCTGTTCCTGCTCACTAGAATGGACTGCATTAGATGCTGATCTTAATTACACCTGCTGTACCACTGACTGAGCCTTTATGCCTTGTTAGCAGGCCCACCGTACTGCCAAAGCCTCTGACATTGTACGGTAGCCTCCTTTTCACTACAACACTGTTCTTCACATTCAGTTGTCGGGCTGTTGCTTTTATGCAAACCAGCTTTCATAGATGAGCCACCCTGTGGTTCAGTCAGTGTAGCAGGAGACTGAGGCTCAAAGCCCATGTACTCAGAGCAGTGGTAATCTTCCCTCGGTGCCAGACCTGGTACAGAACAGCACAGTCAGTTGCTGACTTTCCATTGGAATGGCTTCAGCCATTGGTACGTGGGCCCCCCTGCTGCTGATCAATGAGTGGCAATCTTGAGCAGTGTCCTGTTCAAATTAACACTGCCCCCAAACAGTCACTCATTTGCTTTGTTGAATCATAATGTGTCCATGCAAATTCATAGTCAAAACTCAAGTTACTGGGCTCAAAACTGGGGTAAGGAGGTGACATTTAATGGCCTGTGTTATACAAGAAATCAGACTAGATCTCATGGTGGGAGGGATAGCTCAGTGGTTTGAGCATTGGCCTGCTAAACCCAGGGTTGTGAGTTCAATCCTTGAGGGGGTCATTTAGGGATCTGGGGCAAAAATCTGTCTGGGGATTGGTCCTGCTTTGAGTAGGGGGTTGGACTAGATGATCTCCTGAGGTCCCTTCCAACCCTGATATTCTGTGATTCATAGTCCCTTCTGGTTTTAAATTCTATGAATCAAAGATTGAGGCCAGAAGAAGATAGGAAGGTCATTGAGTCTGAACGCCTGCAGAACCAGAACCAGAACCAGAGACCTGGCTCAAACAGAAATTTGTCCTGGAACCAGAACTCAGCCAGAACCATAATTTTGTCCTACCTACAGAACTGGAAGTGAACTGAAAAAAAAAAATGTTTCCAGTTAAAATAAAGGTTCAGCATTTTTTAAGCTCAATATTTTAAACTACTGTGATCTTATTTTCCTCATAAAACAAGACAACACATAACAAGTGAGCACATGATTGCTCTCAGGCCTGCCCCAATATAATGCGAATCGAAGGGAGGCTGGCCCACAAGAGTAGAAGCTTCACAGCTGCCTAAACACCACATGAGGCAGCAAAGGGGCCCAGAAGCAGCTGAACCATTTCTGAGATCCACTGGGGAGAAGGTGGAATGCTCTCTGGTCTCAAAAGTTAACAACTCTTCAACCTGCAGGAGAAAGATAACACTGGTCTACAATTTTTGAGAAGTCGTCTGCTTCAGAGATAAAATGTGATATTTATTATGTATTTTGATGTGCTGAATTCAAATATGACAATTAAAACAACTGATTGGCTACTGTTTCTAAGATATTTGAGTTTTTACATTTTATGTCTATGTATATTGTGTAGCTAGTAGAGTTTTAATCATAAATTGTAAACCTATGTCTTTTCATGTGTTTATGGTTGCTTTACATGATAATATTTCACTTGTTCTGTTTATGTAACACTTTAAAAATCAGCAAAAGGGTTATATAAATAAAATTTATTATGAAACAAAAGGCAAAAAACTATTAGGTACATAGTTTAGTCCTATTCAGTGTCTACTCGGCACTTCTTGGCTTGTCTCTTGTATTCATTAAATGGAGCATCTCTTGTCACTGTCCAGCAATAGTCTGCAAGCATTGATGGGCTCCATTTGCCCTGATAGTGTTTCTCCATTGTTGCAATGTCCTGGTGAAATCGCTTGCCGTGCTCGTCGCTCACTGCTCCGCAGTTCGGTGGAAAAAAATCTAGGTGAGAGCGCAAAAAATGTATCTTTAGTGACATGTTGCAATCAAGGCTTTTGTATGCCTTGAGGAGGTTTTCCACCAACAACCTGTAGTTGTCTGCCTTGTTGTTTCCAAGATAATGTATTGCCACTAACTAGTAGGCTTTCCATGCCGTCTTTTCCTTGCTACGCAGTGCATGGTCAAATGCATCATCTCGAAGAAGTTCACGAATCTGAGGACCAACAAAGACACCTTCCTTTATCTTAGCTTCACTTAACCTTGGAAATTTTCCATGGAGGTACTTGAAAGCTGCTTGTGTTTTGTCAATGGCCTTGACAAAGTTCTTCATCAGACCCAGCTTGATGTGTAAGGGTGGTAACAAAATCTTCCTTGATTCAACAAGTGGTGGATGCTGAACACTTTTCCTCCCAGGCTCCAATGACTGTCGGAGTGGCCAATCTTTCTTGATGTAGTGGGAATCTCTTGCACGACTATCCCATTTGCAGAGAAAACAGCAGTACTTTGTGTATCCAGTCTGCAGACCAAGCAAGAGAGCAACAACCTTCAGATTGCCACAAAGCTGCCACTGATGTTGGTCATAGTTTATGCACCTCAAAAGTTGTTTCATGTTGTCACAGGTTTCCTTCGTATGGACTGCATAACCAACTGGAATTGATGGCAAAACATTGCCATTATGCAGCAAAACAGCTTTAAGACTCGTCTTCGATGAATCAATGAACAGTCTCCACTCATCTGGATCGTGAACGATGTTGAGGGCTGCCATCACACCATCGATGTTGTTGCAGGCTACAAGATCACCTTCCATGAAGAAGAGTGGGACAAGATCCTTTTGACGGTCACGGAACATGGAAACCCTAACATCACCTGCCAGGAGATTCCACTGCTGTAGTCTGGAGCCCAACAGCTCTGCCTTACTCTTGGGTAGTTCCAAATCCCTGACAAGGTCATTCAGTTCACCTTGTGTTATGAGGTGTGGTTCAGAGGAGGAGGATGGGAGAAAACGTGGGTCCTGTGACATTGATGGTTCAGGACCAGAAGTTTTATCCTCTTCCTCTTCCTCGTCTGACTCAAGTGAGAATGATTCTGGTGCATCAGGAACCGGCAGTCCTTCTCCGTGGGGTACTGGGCATATAGCTGATGGAATGTTTGGATAATGCACAGTCCACTTTTTCTTCTTTGACACACCTTTCCCAACTGGAGGCACCATGCAGAAGTAACAATAGCTGGTATGATCTGTTGGCTCTCTCCAAATCATTGGCACTGCAAAAGGCATAGATTTCCTTTTCCTGTTCAGCCACTGGCGAAGATTTGTTGCACAAGTATTGCAGCATATGTGTGGGGCCCACCTCTTGTCCTGATCTCCAATTTTGCAGCCAAAATAAAGGTGATAGGCTTTCTTAACCATAGTGGTTATACTGCGCTTTTGTGATGCAAAAGTCACTTCACCACAAACATAGCAGAAGTTATCTGCACTGTTCACACAAGTATGAGGCATCTTTGCTCACTTTGGCTAAACAGAAATGTGTCCCTTTGCAAAATCAAACACTGACAAATAAGAGAGCAGGACACTGTCTGATTTCTAGAGCTGATATAGGGCAATTTGTTCAGCAGAGTGATGTAAGCTTCGTTATGATTGCATCATCCATGACTTCTAGGAATAACATGATGCAATTCATATCATGTATGACGCAATACCAGTTTCAGATTGCATCATTCATTGTTTTGCCTAAAAAGCAAGTACTGTCCAAACCCAGTCATAGATTTATTCATAGATCCAGTCAGAGATGTATTTTAGTCATTTCTGGTTTAAATTGAGATCCCTTCCCTTTATAACTCACTTATCCTCCGCCTTTCCCAAGTCAAGGGTTGTATATACTGCCCCAATAGCATATCTCGAAAACTAGAGCCAATCAACAATTTTAAGCATCATTTTCGTTCTCAGTGACCCAGAATTAGTAAAGTTGGACTACATTTATTTCAGAAGCATTTTGGCTGTAGAGCAGTGTAATGGATCCACAATCTTTCTCCCCCTTAGACAGGCCTCTGCCACCCATCCCCAGCCCCTGGGCAGCTCCTCCCTCCAGTTGCCAGATGTGGGCCAGGGCCAAAGCGCCAAATTCAAATTTATCCTTTCACTTGGTTCAATATGACAGGGCCCATATTAGAAGATGGTATTGTAGTGCTTTCCGACAAATTGTTCATCAAATAATTGTTTATTGTACAACACAAACATGAGGAAAACTTATGTAAAGTTAGTTAAATTCTTCCATTGAGCTAGCACTGTCTACAGCCAGGTTAGGTCTGCAAAGCGGTGTGGCTCAAGGTATAGATTTTCACACTCTGAGACTTAGCTAGGCTGATGTCAGTTCCCAATGTAGACCAGCCCTAGGGTGAGTTGTTCCGGTGGTTAATGAAATTTTATTGCTTACCTTAGTGTTGCACTAAATGGGTTAATTAAGAACAGAACTTTTCCTCTTATATTAAAATACGTGAAAAGAAAAGGTATTTCTACTATGTAACAGGAGGCGTTGTTACTACCTAAAGATTCTGGATACACACATCTTAAAGATAAATCAACTGAGCATCACTACAATCATCCTGAAGAGACCTGTTCAGCAGAGAAAACAAATTCAGCTTATCTCACAGGGCCAGAAACCCGTTCAAACTCAAAAGGGCCATTGATTTAATCAGCCCTGGAGAACTACAAGCTTTCACTGTTTGTAGCTCCCACAGGGCTGCTGCTTCAAGAGGCTGAGGCCATGGCTACACTTACAGTTCTGCAGCGCTGGTAGTTACAGCTGTGTTCGTAAAGCTGTGTAGGGCCAGCGCGGCAGTGTGGCCACACTGACAGCTACCAGCGCTGCAGTGTGGCCACATTTGCAGCATTTGCAGCGCTGTTGGGAGTGGTGCATTGTGGGCAGCTATCCCAGCGTTCAAGTGGCTGCAACCTGCTTTTCAAAAGAGGGGGGTGGGGTGGAATGTGACAGGGAGCGTGAGGGAGACAGAGAGAATGGATTTTTGGAGCTGACACTGTTCTCAGCTCCCTGCCTTGCAAGTTGTAAGGACTGGAAGATACACAGTGCCTACCTTCAATCATTTTAAAAGTTTTGACCTTTCCTCCACCTGTCTCTTATTCACTAAATGCTAATTATGCACTCCTAAATAGCCCTCAGACCACATAAACAGTTGCTCAACATTACCCCTCCCCCCTCTCTCCTCAAGCAAACAGCTTTGAACATTCCAAAGCAATTCTCCTGCCGTCGCTGGCTCGCTCGCTGGAGCACAGAGCAGCTGTGTTTGTTTTTTAGCAAGTAGCTACGGGGAGATCGGAGTTCAGCCATTCTTCTGGTTTGTTGTGGACAGGAATTCTGGGATACCTCCTTATACCCCGGAGGCCAATAAAAGCGCTGGTGGTGTCCACACTTGCTGACCAGCGCTGCATCACCAGCGCTGGAATCGCTACACCCGAGGCAGACCAGGTGTACAGCCAGCGCTGCAACCAGGGAGTTGCAGCGCTGGCCGTGCTTTTCAAGTGTGGCCACATCCTGAGTTGCAGCACTGTAACCTCCTCACCAGCGCTGCAACTCTCCAGTGTAGCCAAGCCCTGAGACAAGTGTTTCACCCTAGTTTGTGGTTCGGTAGAAGCAATAAGGAGGAGAGAGCTACAGCACTCTTGGAATTCTTCCTAGAACCAAGATCCTCCTGGACAATTTCTAGAACATAAGACCCAGACTGGGTCAGACCAAAGGTCCATCCAGCCCAGTATCCTGTCTACCAACAGTGGCCAATGCCAGGTGCCCCAGAGGGAATGAACAGAACAGGTAATTAAGTGATCCAACCCCTATCACGCATTCCCAGCTTCTGGCAAACAGAGGCTGGGGACACCATCCCTGCCCATCCTGGCTAATAGCCATTGAGCGACCTATCCTCCATGAGCTTATCTAGTTCAGCCCATGGTTCTTCCATGGGATCTTGCCACACTAGTCTGAGCAAAAACTTTGTTTTCTGTCTGGAACAGATCATTTTAGCTTTCTCCCAAAAATCCTTCCCGTACTTCCTCATTGAATTAATAGCTAGTGTCTGGCTTTCTTTCATCATATGCTAAGTAACATAGGTTACTGTTAATATCTCTGAGAATTCTAACTTGCCACATGTTTTTAGTGAGTGAGTGGTATAAAATGCCTTTGAGAGGAGGAGAGCTTTTTATCTGTCCCAAGTAGTATTTGATTGCTTAAGCTTCCACTAGTTCATTTCTAAGGAGGGTAGGTAATGACTGAGTTGAATATAACAATTTCCTTTAATTCCCTCATGTAGCCTACACTTTCCCTGTATTACAGGATTTTGATCTTTAGTGAGAGGTCTCCGCACCCGCCCACTGCCACGTGCACACTGTCACTCCATTCTCCCATGCTGTAATCTTCAGATATTGCGCTTATAAAGGGGTTGCTTTGGCAACAGCGGTGTGAAAATTGACTTATAACAATGGGCTTGTTTTATGTATGCTATAACGAAGGCCTAGCTCACTGCTTTAACAAAAATGAAGACTGCTTGCTTTTTGTGTTAGAAGCTCAGGTCGCAGGGACAATTTTTCAAAAGCCCCTAAGTGATTTAGGAGCCTGCATAGCTGCTTATGTTTTAAAATGTTACCCCTTGTTTCCCATGGAACATTCTTTGGGTGACTGGGGAACTTGTAGTTGTATGAGTGCTGAAGAAGTGAAACCTTAATGAAAAAGGGGAGGGATTTGTATTTAGACCATTGAATATGTTTAAATACCTGTTTCACAAACACACTTGCATGAAAACCTCTCTTTGTTAACCTTGTAATAGTCAATCTGACTTATGCAGGAAGTCCACCATCCCAAAAAGAAAACAATACTTGCCTCATATTTCTGAATGGGAAAAACCAACCAGCACAAATTGTTGGGGTTTGCTGGGGGTTAGGGGGCAGGCTTTTCAGACCTTCTTTACACATCATAGACAATTAAGGACACAACCTTATTTTTTCTACCTGTCCAGGTTACTGATAGTGAAGATAAGTTTCCAGCTGGAGATAACACTCGTTTGTTATCCCTTTAGCCACTGAACATAGAATCTACCCTCTAGGTGACTAAGCAAGGTCTCTAATACAACCTTCCACATAAATGTGTAAATGTTCTAGTAAATCTTTATATTGGGATAACACCCAGGACTGGGATCCTGAACAAACAGCAAAGAAGAGAGAACATGAAGCTGTCCACTTATTGCTTAAAACATGGAGTCTCCGTGAAATTCAGACTTTCCATCTGATTTTTTCCCCCTGTTGACTGCAGCCGTGCAGGAAAAGATGCTGAATTGATGTGAATGAGAGCAGGCAATTGATCTCTGTAAGGCAGGGGTGAGAATGCAGTAGGCAGCTGGAGCTGCAGGCAGGGCCGGCTTTAGGAAGCGTGGGGCCCAATTTGAACAGTTTTAACAGGGCCCCGGCAGGGATGACTATTAAATATTATATAAACACATGGGACTTGTGCTCCGAGTCTTCGGTGGCACTTCAGGTCTTCGGCGGCACTGAAGGACCCGCCACCAAAGTGCCGAAGACCCAGAGCAAGCGAAGGACCCACCGCCAAAGTGCCGCTGAAGACCCGGAGCGCTGCCAGGTGAGTAAAAATTAAAAAGGCGCTTCTAGCCAGGGAAGAGATTCTCACTGGGCACGGGGCCCTCTGAGGCGCGGGGCCCGATTCGGGGGAATTGGTAGAATTGGCCTAAAGCGGGCCCTGGCTGCAGGCAGGTCATGGCTCTCAGGCTGAGCACATAGGCCAGACCACTTAGCTATGATACACCTCTACCCCAATATAACGTAACCCGATATAACACAAATTCAGATATAATGCGGTAAAGCAGCGCTCCCCGGGGTCGGGGCTGTGCGCTCTGGGGGATCAAAGCAAGTTCGATATAATGCAGTTTCACCTATAACGTCTTAAGATTTTTTGGCTCCCAAGGACAGTGTTATATCGAGGTAGAGGTGTACTAAGATAATACAGAAGCAAGGGCTAGTGTTTTCTGGTGGGAGAGCCATGTCTCTTCTCTTGTAAGCTCCTATATTTTCCTTTACCCCTTCCCCCCTCTTGATGAGTCCTTATTTCTCTGCTTGGTTCATTGACGTTTTAGTGGGTGGGTGTTTGCCATTCACTTAAAGGAAGCAGACTTGAGTCTACCTTAGGCAACATACGTCTGAATGGGACTTGACAAGGTGCCTGTATCTGCCCCAATAAATTAGTCCCTCAAACTCCTATCTCCTTTCTACACGCTAGTCTAGACAGTGCTAAGTATCAAAGCACCTTCTCCTCAGTATGTGCACTATCTTCAGCACTGCTGAAGCTGAGCAGTCTTTTGGGAATCCTATCATGTTGTGACGTTTCATAATGCTGCTTGCTGAACTGCTGACCGACATGATAAATTGCATTTGTCTTGCATCCTCAACTATTTCTCCTGCACTCTGCCCACTAATCTATATTGTTTAGGGCAATCGCTAACATTCCAAACCTTTAGGTAGCTTCCAAACCCCAACTTTAATAAAAAATTTAAAGAAAACGTTCCCAGCCATTTCTTTTTCCTCCAAATAAGGAATTTCCCTGGCATGAGGTTAAGGATTGGTAGCTTTAAAGAATCATGAACCAGAATCATGAACCAGTTTAGGTCTCAGAAACAAATGCTTCCTGGTCCTAAGGGAGCTGGGTTTCCCAGCTCTTATGCCAGATCACCCCTGACCTTGGGAAGAGACTCTGAAATAAGAAATCTCTGTAAGGAGCTTGGCTTGCGTGCTTATGCCCGCCAGCCTGACTTCTCCTTCAGTATGGAAGCTGGACCTGCAGAGTACCTGCTGTGTGGTCAGAGAAGGGTGACTGGAGTAGCCGTCACCTCCCTTCTTCCGTGTGCAGAGAGATCTGGAGAGGAGTGATCCCACTCATTATGACTTACTGAGCTCTGATAAGTGTTTGCTGCAGTACAGAATATGAAAGACAATACAGTCCCTGACCCAGTGAGAAGCCTGCAGTCTAAGTTGGATACAACCTTATGTTCTACTGGCATAAGACTCGCAAGTTACATTGTCTGAGGCTCTAACCTGCATGTAAATCATAGTTTACTGTGTTTCAATGATGATACTGTCTGAGAAAAGCATGGTGATGGGTACAGTATAGAGACCTTGAAGAACAGAGGAAGGATTTAAATGTAGGGGAAATCAGATGGTTATAAAGCAAGAGAGAGAGAGTTCCACATTTGTCACCCATGAGCAATACAGCCATCCCAGACTTGTGCCAATAAACCCAAACCACGTCTGTCTGTATAGAGTGTACGTGCACACACACTGCGATACAGGAATCATTTCCCGAACTGCTGCTGTGCAGCCACTACTGTGACTGTATAACAGGGCGCAGCGATAGGACATCTTGGGAGGAACACTGGCTCTAAATGAAGCTGCCGGGAGTATTTAGGTAGGAAAAACATGGTTACCCAAGTTGGAATTTGGGCCAGGACACTAGCATTCATAAATTTAACTCTGCCCCCTGCACATGCACATTGTTTAGGCTCTTCCTCGTGGTCACGCAGCTGTGGGCCATGTGGCATACTATCCTACAGATGATAGACCGTAAGAATGTGAAGGAGCTGTGTTCTACAGTTGTAGGTGTATGTTCCAGGTGCACTTTAGTACTGCGTGTGTATCCTGTGACCTTATAATGAGATGAAATATAACTGAAATACTCACGAGAACAGAGTTAACGATGCTGTGACAACACCCTCCATTCTGATTTATGATTTGTGTAATAAAAATCTCAATATTATATTGTTCTTCTTTGAGTGCTTGCTCATATCCATTCCAGTTAGGTGTGTGCACGCCGCATGCACGTTTGTCGGAAGATTTTTACCCTAGCAACACTCGGTGGGTCGGCTGGGCGCCCCCTGGGATAGCACCGCTATGGCGTCGGATATATACCCCTGCCGACCCAGCCTCCCTTCAGTTCCTTCTTACCACCCGTGTCGGTCGTTGGAACAGTGGAGCGCGGCTTAGCTGACCTCCACTTCCCTAACTACTCGTAGTTCTCATTTATCGTGTATATAGTTATAATCCTTTTATATTTATATATATGTATATATAGTTATATGTTTTTTCATTACTAGCATAGTTAGTTTAGTAATAGTTAGTGGGGTTCGGGGAGTAGCCCCTTCCCTGCACCCGGTGCCGGAGCCCATGCCCGGCTCACCGGGTTTCAAACCGGGCTCGGCCTGCCACAAGCCGATGCCGACAGGAGATCCACACGACTCCTGTTTGAAATGCCTCAAGGAATCACACTTGACAGCTAAGTGCCCCATTTGCAAGGCTTTTAAGCCAAGACCAAAATGGAGCAGGACTTTTCACTTACCCCTCCACCTTCGGCATCGAGCGCTGGTCGATCGGCGGGCAGAAGCGCCTCCTCGGCACCGGACCGCGCCAGTACTGCCAAGGCCGCTCGGCACCGGCCGTTGCCAGCACTGAAGTCGACTCGGCACCGCTCCCTCTCTCCGAGGTTGAGAGAGCCTAAGATTCCTCTCGCTTCCGTGCCAACTGCACCGCAGCCAGAGAGCTCGTCTAAGTCGGATCGCCCGGCACCAACACCTGCAGAGGCACCGATGACATCGGCGCCGTCGATCCCAGTCCCACGCGGGCCGTCGAATCCGGTGCCTGACAGCTCCCCGGCATGTGCCGTGGTTGAGCTCCCTGCTCCTGCTGCTTCCATGCCAACTGCACCGCAGCCAGAGAGCCAGTCTAAATCGGATCGCCCGGCACCGACACCTGCAGAATCACCGATGACGTCGGCACCATCGATTCCGGTCTCACAAGGGCCGTCGAGTCCGGTGCCTGACAGCTCCCCGGTGCGAGCCGTGGTTGAGCTTACTATTCCATCCACGCCGGAGACATTCTCAACGGCAAGGGATCTCATTGCCATGACAGAGTCGACGCTGCCTCAACCCCCGGCACCGCTGGTGCAGGTAATACAGCCTACCGGCAAGCCTCCCTTGATAAGACCATCCTCTGTCGGCACAGCAGAGTGGCACCGTTCATGATCACGGTCCCACAGACGCTCTAGGTCTCGTCGGCACTCTCGCTCCCGACGCCACTTGCAGTCCCGGTGCTGTTCTCCTCGGTACCGGTTGCACTCGCCGCACCGGTCGGTCTCCCGTTCGCTGACCCGCTACTCTCGGCACCGTTCCAGCTCCCGGCACCGCTACAGGCACTGTGACTCCCGTAGCTGCTCCCAACCTCGAGCCTCGAGATCTCGGTCGACTTCCCAGCACCGCTTTGGTCGCAGGTCCGGATCTCGTTCCAGGTACCTGTACGCGGGACCGGTGCTGAGTTGGTCAAGCTCCGATAGAGACAGAGACTCTGCCCATGGTTTTTCAGTACCTCCATGGCCATCCAGACACGCATCAGTGTCATCCCACGCGGACAGCTCTTATGCTCAGGACCGCGATTCTGATGTGCCCACCAACAACCTGAGAGCCCATCAGGACCTCCTAAGGAGGGTAGCACTCAATATGGACCTCCAGGTGGAGGAGGTCTCGGAGGTAGAGGACCTGGTACTGGACATTCTATCGTCGGATGCCCCGCTAGAGGGGCCCTACCCGTTTATTTGGACCATCCAGACGAATGCCGATACTATGTGGCAGTCCCCAGCCTCTATCCCTCCTGCGGCCAGGAGAGTCGAGCATAAATATATGATGCCCTCTAAAGGGTATGACTGCTTGTATCTCCGTCCTCCTCCCTGCTCACTAGTTGTTCAGTCCGTTAAGGAGAGGGAATGGCATGGCCAGCAGGCGCCAGCCCCGAAATCGAAGGAGGCTAGGTGAATGAAACTACTCAGCCACAAGGTGTACTCTGCAGGGGCCTTACAGCTCTGGGTGGCAAATGAACAAGCCTTACTTAGCCGCTATAATTATAACACCTGGGTGGCGGTGGGTAAGTTTATGGAGCTTCTCCCTCAGGACTCCCGCCAAGAGTTCGCTGTCCTCTTGGAGGAAGGGAGAAAGGTGGCCAGAACTTCCCTTCAGGCCTCGTTGGATGCAGCAGACTCAGCAGCCAGGACTCTGGCCTCGGGTGTTGCCATGAGACACATCTCATGGCTTCAGGTTTCAAACCACCCGCCGGAGCTGCAGTATACCATTCAGGACTTACCATTTGATGGTAAAGGCCTCTTTGTGGCAAAGACTGCCCCAGGCTGCAAAGCCTGAAGGACAACAGGGTCCTAATACGCTCTCTCGGCTTGCATACGCCGGTGACCAAACGCAGGCCTTTCCGTCCCCAGCCACACCACCGTACTCTGTGCCTCACCAGAGACAGGACTTTGGCAGGCGGCGTGGCCGAGGTGGTCGCAGACGACCGTCAGGACCCCAAGAGGGCCAAGATCAAGGTCCCTCGCAGCCACCACCGGGACCAAAGACGAACTTTCGAAGGTGCGCCCGAGGGCAGCGTACCAGTTACAGGCCGGGATCCCACTCCTACTTCCTCCTGCCGTGGTCCCAGTTAACTTCAGATTGCTGGGTCCTCCACACGGTGGAGTATGGATACCACCTCCAATTTGTTCCAACCCTGTCCCTCTTCAGGGACCCCTTTCACGAGCAATTCCTCTTACAAGAGGTGCAGACGCCGATGGACGAAAGGGGCAAGAGGTTTTACTCCCGTTATTCCCTAATCCTCAAGTCAAACGGAGGTCTCAGACCTATCCTAGACCTGCGAGGACTCAACCGGTTTATGATAAAGTTGAAGTTCCGCATGGTATCCCTGCTAACCATTATCCCGTCCTTGGATCCTGGAGACTGGTATGCCGCCCTCGATATGAAGGATGCGTACTTTCACATCGTCATCTTCCCTCCGCACAGGAAATACCTCTGCTTTCTAGCCAACCGTCAGTACCTCCAGTTTACGGTCCTGCTGTTTGGCCTTTCTGCAGCCCCACGGGTATTAACCAAGTGTATGGCCGTAGTCGCTGCCTACCTCCCCCGATGTCAGATATGCGTTTTTCCGTATCTGGACGATTGGCTTATCCGAGGAGACTCTGAGACACAAATCACTCAGCATGTGGGCATCGTCAAGGACCTATTCACACGTCTAGGCCTGATGATCACTATAGAAAAATCCACTCTGGTTTCCACGCAGAGGTTAGACTTCATAGAAGCTATCCTGGACTCCAATCTAGCCGGAACCTGCTTACCACAGCCGCAGTTTCAGGCGATGGCAACAATCACCCGAAGACTGCAGACTTCCCCAACGACCTTGTCTCGCACTTGTCTCGGTCTCTTGGATCCCATGGATGCCTGGAAGTTCATAACCAAACACGCCAGGCTCCGCTTCCGTCCTCTCCAAGTTTGGCTCAACTCAGTATGCCGCCCGGACAGGGACCCAATGGTCACGATAGTCACCATTCCCTCGAGCACCCTAGGCTCCCTAGAATGGTGGCTAACTCCCTCCCTGGTGTGGGCAGGGATGCTGTTCCATCCGCCCCAGCCCTCAACGTCCCTGATGACGGATGCGTCATCTCTCGGCTGGGGTGCTCACCTCGGTCACCTTCGAGCTTAAGGCCTTTGGTCTTCTCAGGAGCTGGCATTCCACATAAATGTCCAAAAATGAGAGCAGTCCGCCTGGTGTGCCAGGGGTTCCAGCAGCAGCTGCGAGGCCGTGGTGTCTCAGTGTTTACAGCCAACACAACGGCCATGTGCTACATAAACAACCAGGGAGGGACATGGTCCTCCCACTTTTGTCAGGAGGCCATCCATCTCTGGGACTTTTGCAGAGCCCACTCGATAAATCTGGGAGCGTCCTTTCTCCCAGACGTTCGGAACGCCTTGGCGCATTGACTCAGCAGGTCTTTCCTGTCTCACGAGTGGTCAATCTGCCCCGATGTGATGCATTCTGTTTTCCAGAAGTGGGGATTTTTCCCCACATAGACCTGTTCGCTTACAGCGAGAACAGGACATGCCAGATGTTCTGCTCCTTCCAAGGTCTCTCCCCGGGATCGATCTCGGACGCTTTCCTGATGCTGTGGAAGGGCCAACTCCTTTATGCCTTCCCACCGTTCCCACTGATTCATAGGGTCCTGCTGAAACTCCGTAGGGGCAGAGCGCGCATCATTATGATCATCCAAGCAGCACTGATACAGTACGTTGCTCGACCTGTTGATACCCAACCCAATTACCCTTCCACTCCTCCCAGACCTCATAACTCAGGACCACGGCAGGCTTCACCACCCGGACCTGCAGTCTCTTCACCTCACGGTGTGGCTGCTGCGTGGCTAAACCGGGGTAGCAGCAAGCCTTCCACCTGGTCAATGTACCTGGCCGAGTGGAAGCGTTTCTCCTACAGGTGCAAAACGCTTGATCTTACTCCTACTGAGGTCTCCATCCCCTCTATTTTGGACTACCCCTGGCCTACAACAGCAGGGCCTAGCGGTATCATCGCTGAGGGTACACTTGGCAGCCATCTCTACCTTCCACCCAGGCTAAGGTGGGCGTTCCATGTTCTCACACTCTATGGTTTCGAGGTTCCTCAAGGGCTTGGAACGCTTATACCCTCAAGTACGCCGCCCAGCCCCAACCTGGGACCTCAACCTGGTTTTAACCAGACTTATGTCTCCCCCATTCGAGCCGTTAGCAACCTGCTCGCTGCTATGCTTGTCTTGGAAGACAGCTTTCCTCATAGCCATTACATCGGCCAGATGAGTCTCCGAGCTCAGGGCTCTTACGGTGGTTCTGCCATACACTGTTTCACAAAGACAAGGTGCAGTTACGACCACACCCAGCTTTCCTCCCTAAGGTGGTTTCAGCCTTTCATGTTAACCACACTCAACGCAATGGGAGCAACAATTGCACTCCCTGGACGTCCGTAGAGCACTCGCATTTTATATTGAGCGGACAAAACCATTTCATAAAACGCCCCAACTCTGTCGCGGTAGCAGACCGAAGGATAGGCCTACCTGTTTCCTCTCAGAGGACCTCATCTTGGGTGATGGCGTGCATCCGCACTTGTTATGATTTGGCTCATATTTCCCCAAGCCACATCATCAACAATGAGGGTCTCTCAAATAAGCATTTTAGATGTAGCAATTGTCAGAACAATGCAAAAGATAGACTATTACATTGCATTCTGAGTACTTGCTTGTTTGTTTCATCTTGAACCTGTGTTCTATGTGATCATTAGAGTGCATTAGCCTGATTTTTGTCTTTGAGAAACAGCTTTTCAGAAATAAGGAGAGCTGTTAGAGAAAGCTCTCTGCAAGCTGTTACTTCTGTTACTTTTCATCTCAAAGTGGGGATGAGGGATAGCTCAGTGGTTTGAGCATTGGCCTGTTAAACCCAGGGTGGTGAGTTCAATCCTTGAGGGAGCCATTTGGGGCAAAAATTTGACTGGGAATTGGTCCTGCTTTGAGCAGGGGGTTGGACTAGATAGCTCCTGAGGTCCCTGATATTCTATGAAGTGAGGAGAGTTGTGATTAAAGCTTGAGTTTGCAACACTGCATTTTGTTTAAAAAATCATATTTGATGGGAAGTGTCAGTTATGGGTTAATTAATTCCAGTAATTACTAGCCATAAAGCTAATCTTTGGGGTTTTTTACCCAAAGCAGTTTTAACTGAAGGAAGGATAAAAGAATCGTTGTCCCAAATGCATCCTGATAATTAAAATTGCCCTAGGAAGACTTTTTCAAATAGGAGGGGCTGTTCTCCTGGGGATCTTATGAGCCTTTAATAACAAATGACTGCCTCCTCTGGCTGCAAGAGATAACAAACATCATTGGCCGTGACTGGCTGAGGTCTCCCTTGGAGGATGATTACATGCTTCTTGAGGCATGTCTACACTGCAGCTAGGAGATGCTAGCATGCCAAAAATAGCTGTGTGAATGTTGCAGCATGGGCAGAGACTTGGCCTGGCCACAGAGTTGGCTGTATTCTAGCACAGGTGGCTACTCTGAGCCTCCCCTGGTGCTGTACTAGTCACACTGCTATTTTTACCATACTAGCTCAAGCCCTGCCAACATAGGTCTGTCTGCCTGGGCTGGGAGGCCTGCTCCCAGCTGCAGTGTAGACGTATCCTTGGCGGGGCTGGAGAGCTGGGCTTCTGTTTAAAGATGCCCAGTTTTTCTGACTAGACTTGCACGTCTGTCTCTATGCCAAGGCCATCTGTAAGGTGGGAGTAAGCCTGAGCACAAACGTATGGGAAGCGATTCTGTTTCTGGTGGGGGGAGTTAGTCCTCAGACCTGCTGCGTAAAAAAATGTGTATGTCTCAGGGTTTTGTACTGGTGCTCATCACCATCATATCTGATCCCTGTATGTGGCACCAGTTTACACACACTGCACTTTCCTTCCATCTGAGAAGGGCTGGTGTATTTGTGGATATTATATGTTCTTTGTGAAGAAGACCCAGATAATTCTAGCCAGCTTTTCTGAATGTGAACATGTTTCACCTTACTTGTTCGTTGGCTGCAGTAACTCCTGCCTTTAGACATAGACAGGACATGGTAAAAGAGTCCGACATGGTAAAAGAGCTAGAGCAGGGGTAGGCAACCTATGGCATGCATGCCAAAGGCAGCACACGTGCCGATTTTCAGTGGCACTCACACTCCTGACCACCAGTCTGGGGGGCTCTACATTTTAATTTAATTTTAAGTGAAGCTTCTTAAACATTTTAGAAACCTTATTTACTTTACATACAACAATAATTTAGTTGTATATTATAGACTTATAGAAAGAGCCCTTCTAAAAACGTTAACATGTATGACTGGCACGCGGAACCTTACATTAGAGTAAATAAATGAAGACTCGGCACAGCACTGCTGAAAGGTTGCCAACCCCTGAGCTAGAAAGTTGCTTATTCTTCTTCTTCGAGTAGTGTCCCTCAGTGTGCTCCGCTGTAGGGGTGTGTGTGCCCACATGCTGCTGATCAGAGGATTTCAGTAGCAGTCCGTGGCTCCCACCTGCCATGCGGCTGGGCATTCCTTCCTCAGTTCCTTCTCAACTTCCCTGGCTAGAGACTCTGTTCACAGATCATTCACTCCCTGCTGTTTTGCAAATTTTAGCTTCATTTGAAGACTTTTTCTTTTCTGTACTTTGTTCTGGTTGGCCGTGCCAAAAAAGCAAAAAGGATTTGCCTCTCGCCAACCCCAGTGTGGGGGGACCTCCCTGGACAAGGGTGTGCCTGGCTCTGCAGGCTTCAAAAAGTGCCTGAGCTGCAAAGAATCCATCCTAGTGACGGATGGATATTCGCAGTACATTCACTGCCTGGGGAAAAAGCACAATCCACAAATGTGTGATTGGTCCCAGCAGTTAAAATCCAGGTCCAGGAAGTCCTGCTCCTGGAGTCAGCCCTTCAACCCCCTGAGTCCAGCAAGAGCTGTCACCGCAACCTTCTACATTGAAGGCAGGTGAGCCCAGGGAGATGAACCACTCATTCAAGACCGCTAAGAAAAGGGCCGTGAATTCCCGTAGAGAGCCCCAATTGAGCTGGAAGCAATCTCCTGCTCTGTGGGTATCATTGGTACTGACAGCGCCAAAGCTTCTAGAGTTAGTACCCAAGGCACGAGCTGACAGAGCAAGTCGCTCTGCCCAAAGACCTGATGGGCAAAGAGGTACCAGTACTGCAGGGGCAGGAAAAGCATGGAAGATCTGTCCCGGGGAAGGCTACATCAACGCTGTCATTGGCACCAGCACCAATGGACCGCATGACTAGGTCTGCATCTCCGATTCCGTGGGTACCAGCCTGTCAGCACCGACAGCCACCGGCACCGATGGAAATCAGCCAGTGCAGACGAAGGTGTGCAACAGATCTCTCAGTGTCTGATGCATTTCCCTATTGACACCAGGTGTACCACCCGCCCATCCCTTAACCTCCATGGTTTGGGCAGCCATGGTACTAGCCACCAGCCTCCTACCCTCAATGGCATACTGGGACCCATGGCAGGCACTTAGTGTGGCATACCAGCAGGCAAGGAGGTAGCCTCCGTCAGCTGCAGGGTCAAAGGTGTCGGAACCTCCTGAGCTATTGGGGAAATGGAAACTGAGGCAGAGAAGGAAGACACTTCTCATGCCCATCTTTCATCATCCTCGCCTAATGAGGCAGTGATGCCCCCTCCGCCATCCATGGTGGATGATTTTAAGTCATTCAAGGACTTAGCTTGGAGGGTGTTAAAAGCCCTGCAAATACAGCTGCACCAAGTGGCTGAGCCTCACCACAAACTGGTGGACATTCTACACTCTTCCACCTCTGCCAGAGTGGCCCTCCCAGTCAGTGAGGCACTCCTGGATGCTGCCAGAGTTATGTGGCAGACCCCTGCATCCGTCCCGCTGAAATGCAAGCAGGTCGACAAAAAGTAAAATGTGCTGGCAAAGGGCACGGAATTTTTACTTTCCCACTTACCTACAAATTCCAACTTCGTGTATGCGGTTAATTCTAGGAGCCACCAATACCAGTTTAAATGCGCCCCGTATGTCTGAGACAGGAAACATTTAGACCTCTTTGGCAGAAAAGCGTATTCATCACCCTCTCTTCAGTTCTGGGTAGCAAATTACTATGCCTTGTTAGCCAAATATAAATACCAGACCTATGTGAAACTAGGTTATTTTATTGATCAGCTCCCGGACTCCCACAATGACCAATTTATGGCCATAATTAAGAGGGCCAGCTGGTGGCAAAATGTCTCTCCAATCTTTATTATATGCGGCAGACGTGGCATGTTCAGTTTCTACGGCCATGATTGAGAAGGGCTTCGTGGCTGCATTTGTCTGGCTTCCCTAAAGAGATCCAAATCACGGTGGTGGACTTTCCCTTCGAGGGAACGAAGCTGTTCACCAAAAAGGAAGACCCATCCCTTCACACGTTGAAGGATTCTCAGGTGACTCTTGGACCCCTAGGGATATACATGCTGGCCTACAAGAGAAAATACAGCCCTCAGCCACAGTTTAAGCCCCGGTCATCGCAGTACACCTCTCAGTACTCATCACAGAGATCTTATGAACTACAGAGAAAGAAATCTAAGTTTCCCAAACGAAAGCAATCGGGACCGCAACCAACTTCATCTCAGCCCTCAACCTCGAAGTGGCAGTTTTGATGGGTTGATCGAGGTGCCACTCTCCTTGCTACCTTACACTGGGAAACCCCACTCCTGCCTTCGGAGACTGCCTGACCCCATTCCTCAGCACTGCGGAGGGATAACCTCCGACAAGTGGGTGTTGATATGCCATCCACTTCTCCTCCCATCCCCCTCCCAAACACCCTTCCCCATCCCTTGTCAGGGACGCTTCTCACAAGAGTCTACTACGTCAAGAGGTAACCATCTCAGCATTCAGAGTAGCAGCCTTGTTAGTATCTATCCGTACTCCTGTCCTTTCCATCTCAGCATAGGAGCTATGGAGCCTGTGCTGGTACATCTCAGAGGCAAAGGCTTCTGCTCTCGTTACTTTTTGATACCAAAGGAAAAGGGAGGTTGGAGACCCATATTGGACCTCGGAGCGCTCAATGGTTATGTCAAAGCGCAAACGTTCAAGATGGTCACCTATCAGCGATAATCCCTGCATTAGAAGAAAGAGATCGGTTCTCGACCCTCAACCTTCAGGACATATTTCCACATTTTTATCATAGCAAGTCACAGGCGTTACCTCAGATTCACGCTGGGCCAGGACAGCTACCAGTACAGGGCGCTCCTTTCAGCCTCTCATCGGCCCCAGGGTGTGCTCCAAGCTTTTCTCAGTAGTAGCAGCCCACGTAGCACATAATGATTTATCCTTACCTAAACAATCGCCTTCTCACAGCACGGTCCTGCGCAGAGGCTCAACGGGTCACTCAGAAATGGGACTGTTTCTGAATCTGGGTCTACAGATCAGTGAACAAAAATCAACCTTAATACCAGTGCAGAGACTAGAATTCATAGGCGCTGACCTCGACTCCGCTCAGGCAAAGGCACTCCTCCTACATCACAAATTTCTCAGTCTGTCCTTGTTGATACAGTGCAGTCCAGCCCCCAAACTTGGGCCAAGCATTGACTCCAGCTTCTGGGACACATGGCTGTGGACACATCTCGTATTCCTCGTGCAAGATTACGGATGAGATGCCTTCAAGCGTGGTTACATTAGGTTTACAAGCCAAACAGAGACAAGTGGGGCTCTCTGGTAGCTCACTGAAGGTTCATTTAGCAGCAGTCGTAACCTTCCACCAGCAGGTAGATGGTTACTCAATCTTTTCCCACACAACTATGAAGAGGTTTCTTAAAGGCATAGCAAATCTCTTTCCACAACCCAGGCCCCCACTCTCCAACGGGACCTCAATCTAGTGTTAAAAGGACTGACTAGACCACCATTTGAACCCATGACCACTTGTTCACTAACTCACCTTTCCATGAAGACGACGTTACACATCGCCATCACTTCAGCCAGAAGGATAGGACAGATAGCAGCCTTGATGGCACATTCCCTTTTACTGTGTTCTTCATTAACACGGTCACACTCAGAGCACATCCAAGGT
The DNA here is from genome assembly GCF_025201925.1 of Gopherus flavomarginatus. Lineage (NCBI taxonomy): Eukaryota > Metazoa > Chordata > Testudines > Testudinidae > Gopherus > Gopherus flavomarginatus. The sequence goes on along the minus strand of NC_066618.1, from coordinate 300,813,854 downwards.
TCACCTCTAAAGTGACTTCTGCATTTCACATGAATGAACCTAGTCAGCTTCCCACAGTTTATCCCAGACCTCGTGAGGACAACAGGAAAGCCATCCCTCATTCACTCAACATGAGAAGAGCCTTGACCTTCTGTTTGAATAGAACAAAGGCCTTTAGAAAATCTCTGAGACTCTTCCTCTCCATTGCAGAGAGATCGATAGGTGCAGCAATCTCAGCACAGCGGCTCTCCAGCTGGGTCTCTGGCTGTATTAAACTCTGCAGCCAACTCCATGCGGTAACACGCTCATCTTCAATATGAATGCATTCCACGAGGCCAGTCTCCTCACCGATCACCTTCTCCAAGGGTATCCCTATAACTGAGCTCTGCAGAGCAGCTGCCTGGACATCTGTGCATACCTTTGCAGAACACTATGCCATTCTGGGGGATTCGGCTACAGACACCCAATTCGGTGCCACGGTACTGTCCTCTATATCAGACTTGACTCTGAAGTCCCAGCCTCCAGTAGTGGGTACTGCTCAGGAGTCATCTACAGTGGAGCACCCATAGGGGGACACATTTCGAAGAACTATCGTTACCGCGCAAGGTAACTTCCTCCCTTTGTAAAGGTCCAGATGACACCGCTATGTCTAATTCTGTCGTGGAGCTGAGTCACAACTCCCTTGTACAGATAGCCCTGCGGCACGCAAGCCCTGTCCTTGAATTCAAAATGCTGCCCCTCAGCTCCTTGCCCAGTGGTCTTCAATACAAAGCATGTGACCCAAGACTGGAGTGCTCCCAGGGGAGCAGTGTTTTAAAAGAGCCAGGTGCAGAGAGGGGCCGAGTTTATGTAGTTCTATAAAATATTGTAGAAATAAAACACTTCTAAGATCTTTTAATAACCCCTGAAATGAAATGTTTGAGACTGGCCCTTATAAACTCCTCACCAGCATTTAATTGCCTCATAAAACCCTGCTGAAGAAAGGATTAAAGCACTTTCTCCTGCTTGCAAATCATTTTAACTGTTTGTGAGCCTTTCTGTAGCTGTTTCTCGCTCTCTTCCCCCATCTTTCATTATTTGTCACTAGTTTTGGCCTGTAGGACCTTAGCCGTCATTGCATTGCTTAGATGTGTCTCAGGCATGGTGGGCAGGAATCAGTCCTGGAAGGAAGCCCTTGGTTCCAGCTGTCTGAACGTTTGAAGCTCAGCACTCAAAGTGGGGTTGCAGGTTCTTCCCTTGAGTAGGAAAGATGCCAATGCTCAGAGCTGAGCAAACCCCAGAAGCTACTTCCTGCGTGGGGGTTGGGACTTGCTGCCACAGTCAGATTATCCCCTGTGTTTTCACCCCCTCAAATGTGGGCTCTTTACAGACCCTTTCCAGAAGGTGTTCACAGACACTCTGTGGGTAAGTTGACACTGTGATAAAAAAACCCAGCACCACGTCTGAGAGCCCAACTGAGTCGGGCTTGGGCTCTGGGGCTAAAAACTGCAGTGGAGGTGTTCGGGCTCTGAGACCTGCAGCTGGCACAGCTGTGCTGTGGGTCTTTGATTGCAGTGTAGATGTATTGGGGCCTGGACTAGAGGGCTTCTGCACTTAAATGGCTGACAGTTCCAGCACACAACTGATGCTGTACCTGAAAGACCTGCAACTGCTCCCCTGGCAAGGGAAGTTTAATGTGACAGGCAGCAGCCGTTCCTGAGTCAGTCACCCTGATCGTCCCACCCCGAACACACAGAGTCTCCTCACATATGCCGAGAACGAGCTCCTTAGACTTCTGAACTGCATTTTAGGTCACGCTGTGTTTGCTGGAAATGTCACGTTCTCCTGACTTTAGTGCTGAGAGAAGCTGCTCTGTGCTGTGTAATAAGTTCAAGTCCTTTGTCCTGGCCTCGAAGCCTGTGCAGATTTCAGTAACTGTCTGATAAAACGGGGCTGTTCCCATCACCTGTGTACTGTAAAACGTCTGATCCTTCGGTACATCTTACGACGCTCCTTGCCTCTGAGCTAGTTTGTGACACTGAGTGCACAAGCTGTGTGATATAAGTAGGATGTTCCTCTCATCAGTGTTATATCTGCCATCTTTCAATTTCACTGAGTGTCTCTTTGTTCTTGTATTACAGTAAAGTACAAATAGGAGCCCGTGATTTACCTTCCCTATCCCACTCGCTTTTCTACGGAGCTGTTCGTGTCCCCTGATTCCTGTCCTCCCCAGAGTCTCCCAGTCTTTCCATGGTCTCTTTGGCTGTGTCTGCACTACACAGCTGTGCCGCGCGTGCACCGTAGCCGCTGTTTGTCAGCTCTCCTGCCGACAAAATACTTCTGCCTCCAACGAGCGGCGGTTGCATTGTCTCTCCTGTCGACAACACGCTGTTCACGCTAGCACTTGTCGTGGCAAAACTTTTGTCTTTCGGGGGGGGAGGGTTATCACCTCTGAAAGACAAACGTTTTGTCGTTCAGTTGCCAATGTAGACAAAGCCTTTGTGTGTAAGTCTCTAATTGCTTATAGCACCAGTTTGTGAACCCTTCTGTTTCCGCTTCTTCTCTTTTGAGAGGAGCACGTGCTACAGGGATGGGAACAGAACTCAACAAAAAAGAGCAGAGACTTCAAAATCAATATATCTGTATTTGCCCATATGTGTGTGTCTAGCATCGCTGTAGTGTCGCTGCAACTAAAAAATGGCAAAGTAAAATTAGTGAATAAAGAAAAGTTTCTCCCGTGTCCCCAAGAGCTTGTAAATGAGCTGGTATCTGGAGATGTCTGCAGTCCTGCTGCAGCTTTCCCAGCATTTACCCCAGGATCACCTTGTTGTGCCCCAAAGGCAGCACTTTGCAGTCTGATGGCTTTCTCCTTCCTTGCAGTGAGAATGAGGCATTGTGGAGGGAAGTGGCCAGCCTGAGGCAGAAGCATGCCCAGCAGCAGAAAGTCGTCAATAAGGTAAATCTCACCTGCTCCCACACTCCCTGGGAGCACAGAAGGACCCGAGCTGCGCTCAGCAGTAGGATTGCCTGGTGTTGTAGTGGGCTGTCTCCGGGCCAGAGAAGGGAGTTGGAACAGCAGAGGTGTTTGGTTGTACTAGTTCTGTTTCAAACAAGTAGATTCTGAGGCACTACCAGTGTCTCATACCACCATGAATATCAGCAGCCCATGACCAGAAGATAAGTCCTTGCCTGGCATGTTATAATGTGGAATTGAATTGACTGCTAATGTATTTTTCCCTGCAACCCCAACTGTCATTCTAAAGACCATCACATGTGCTCAGCAGTCTGCCCCATTTCCACCCTCTCCTCTTCTGACGCTGCTTTGAACCCCTTGGCAAGGGATCTCAACTACTGATCCTTGTTTTTTACAGGCTACTGTACGCATCATGATAACGGGAGTTCTTTTTTCTCCTCACAGCTTATCCAGTTCTTGATTTCATTGGTGCAGTCAAACCGTATCCTTGGGGTGAAGAGAAAAATGTAAGTCTATGTTCAGACATCGAGATACAGATTCCTGTGGGAAAGGCAGGAGCGTGCTTCAGAGCAGTGACTGGGAAGGGATTCCTCTGTGATCCCACCCCTCTGTCACTTCTGTAGCATGTTTTCCAGTGTGATAGAGCTGGACAAGAGTCACTGGCATCGAGTCAGCATCCAGCCACACTTCACAACTAGAGGGCAGCTTACATGTCACTCACCCCAGGGAGCTAACCAAACCTCTGCTGCTAATCCAGCAGGGTTTGCAGAGTCCCCCCCCGAACCCGTTTCACTAATAAACTGTTGTAACCGATGAGGCTGCAAAGTCAAAAGCTGACGATGGCTGTAGTCTTACAAGCCTCAAATGATGATTCTTCGTACAGCAGTAGTGCCCAAGGTGTGCCGAGTGCTTTCTAACCACACAGGGAGAGAGAGTTCCAGCCCCAAGGAGCTAACACTCTGAAAAGACACGAAGTGCAGGCAGAAGTGGTCAGGGTGGTGGGTAGCACCAGATGAGCTGTCCTAGGAGCAGTAGGACAGTGGAACGGAGCTGAAGCAGAGCAGGGTGCAAACCCTGCTGATGTTTGACTCCACTCAGATGTGTTCAGAAGCCGCAGGGGTGGGCTAGGAGGGCTTTGCCCAGCAGGCCTGGCTGGAGAAGGGAGTTAGTGAGGGCCCCTGGGACATAGTGTTCATTTGCAAAGCATTTCACTCCTTATGTTCTGAATTATACATGTGGCTTTTCCCAGCTAGATTTGGAGCTGCAGAGAGGCCTAGTTCCCCTTACAGCACCGCTGCTCCCAAAGTAGAGCGGAAGGTGCTCCTCAGTGCTACTCTGTAATCACTTGGAGGTGTTGCTGTTTGTAGCCCTCTAAAAAGGGCAAAGTCTTACCACAGGCACACAAATCGGGACCCCTCAGCATATAAGGTGCTAGCTACACTGTGGACTCAGAGAGCAGAGTTCAGAAGACGGACAGTAATGGCACACCACTTGCTTTGCTGTTTGTGGAGAGCCACAGTGTGATGCATTGGATTTGTTGCATGTCCGTAGTGTCCCTGCTCTGCAGTACTGGACTCAGAGCCCACACCCCAACGCCAGCCACAGCGTTTCCACGCCCAGGGCAGCCAGGTGTATGCTGGATCCTGGGTCACCTGGCTAATGTCTGACCCTATGTTCTCGGGGAGATGCAGCCCCTGGAGCTTTGTAACTTTCTTGTGGGTGTTGGGTTTCTGTTGCAGCCCCCTGATGTTGAACGACAGCAGTTCAGCACATTCCATGCCTAAATACAGTCGACAGTACTCCCTGGAGCACGTCCACGGTTCATCCCCATACGCAGTAAGTGCTCTGTGTGCTCCTGGGCCTGAGGGGAAGCAGCAGAGCTGTGTGGGGAAGGAGGGGTCATCTGAGGCTCCTGCAGCTGGCCTCTTCTTGACACTGCACTTTGCTCAGGAGATGTGTGTGTTATTTGGCAGGCTATCGAAGTGACAGGTGCGCTTTGTAGCCTACCCCAGGAGGGATTTTTACTGTAGCTAACTCCGAGGCAGAACGTGGCAGGAGTGAGCATGCGCCATGCAAACAGACATGCTCTCCAAGTTCATCAGCACCTAGCGCACTGCTGGCCTGGGTTCACCTTTGGGTTTAGTCACAAACAAAGAGCACTTGGTCTCAAACATTTCCCTGCTGAATGTTTGCTCCCATTGCCAACCCATCATGCACTCGCATAACGGGTTTGTCCTCTGGACACCAGCTGTCAGGATTGAGGTGCATTGTAGAGCCTTGCTGAGCCCAGGCCTGGAATAGCAGGGTTCCATGGTCAGGACTGAGAGATGTTCATGGGGGGGGCCACAGGGGTAAGCTGGACTGGAGTGTAAGGGTGGAGGAAGTCTCTGGTGCTCAGTCAGTAAACCCTTTTAATCCCAGAGCATGCAGTAACCTTCCCGGTGTGAGAGGGGAATGTCACCCAGCCAGAACCCCCAACAGGTGGCTTTGGATATGGGACACTTGTTTCAGGCCTTGGCTTCTGTTGCTGAGTTTGGATGCCAGGTGTTTTGGCCACTACCTGGCTCCAGGGTGCGTCACAGGCAGGTCCCCCAGAGGGGCCCATGGGAAGCTTTGTTATTGCTTAGTTCAGGAGTAGACAACCTATGTCACGGGTGCCAAAGGCGGCACGCAAGCTGATTTTCAGTGGCACTCACACTGCCCAGGTCCTGGCCACCAGTCCGGGGGGCTCTGCATTTTAATTTAATTTTAGATGAAGCTTCTTAATGTCACGGAGTCACCGGGCGATGCTCTGGAACTGCTCCCCACCAAGCCAGTCAGGACTTTGGGGAGCCTCCTCTCTCTTGGAGCAGACTTGTTCAGGGCAAGAAGCTCACACAGCTTCACCTCCTGGGTCTCTCCTTGGAGCATTTAGCATCCTCTGCCCCTCCGTGTGCTTCCCACAGCGAGTCCACCCCAGCGGGGTCCTGGGGAAGCCACCGGGTTCTGCACCCCCACTTTGCAGTTAGACGTGACTCTCAGCCAGCCAGTAAAACAGAGGTTTATTCGATGACAGGAACAGGGTCTAAAACAGAGCTTGTAGGTACAGACAACCGGACCCCTCGGCTGGGTCCATTCTGGGGGCCAGTGAGCCAGACCCCCAGGTCTGCCCTCCACCCTTGACCCCAGCCAGCTCCAGACGCACAACCCCTCCCAGCCCCTCCTCTCTGCTCAGCTCCTTTCCCGGGCCAGGAGGTCACCTGATCCCTTTGTCTCCAACACCTTCAGCTGGCACCTTTGCAGAGGAGGGGCCCAGGCCATCAGTTGCTAGGAGACAGAGTGTCAGGCATTTAGGTGCACTGGCCCTTTGCTCTGCCAGATACTTAAGAACTGCCATGGGGACACTGAGGCACCAACACAGTACTCAGAGAAAACATTAAGAACTTTCCCAGTTCGTCACATCTCTCCCCTCTTCGAGACCGAACTGAGCTAGGTCACTCCAGCCAGTGACCTGGGGAAGTTCGAACCCACCAAGGTTCCCATGGATGCCCCAGCATCTCTCCCATTCCTTGGTGTGAGTTACACCAGGACAGTCCAGTCTCACGCCCTCCCTTAGGTCGGGTGTGCTTGATGGCACTTGCAGGCCGCAGGTGGGAAGGTTTATGCAGCCCACACCCTTTGCCACCCCAATACCCCTGGGGTTCAAGCTGGGATTGGGTCTTTCCCCAGCCCTCCGGTCTGTGATTCGGGCTCTTTTGGTTAAGAGCCCCCATCTTGGCCTTTGCCAGCTCTGGGCTTGGGCAGCCGCTTCCCACTTTGTGGCCCAGACACAACACCTCTGCCGTCCCCCCTTGCACTTTCCAGCTTTTAACGTCAGTCCCACCTTCTTGAGGCAGCCCAGCCCCCTCTTCACCTGGGACACCTGTTCCTCCCAGGTCTGGCTAAAGGTGCACATGTTATCAGTATCAGAGGGTAGCCGTGTTAGTCTGGATCTGTAAAAGCAGCAAAGAATCCTGCGGCACCTTATAGACTAACAGACGTTTTGGAGCATGAGCTTTCGTGGGTGAATACCCACTTCCTCAGATGCATGTAATGGAAATATCCAGGGGCAGGTATATATATGTGTGCTAGCAAGCAAGCTAGAGATAACGAGGTCAGTTCAATCAGGGAGGATGAGGCCCTGTTCTAGCAGTTGAGGTGTGAAAACCAAGAGAGGAGAAACTGGTTCTGTAATTGGCAAGCCATTCACAGTCTTTGTTCAATCCTGAGCTGATGGTGTCAAATTTGCAGATGAACTGAAGCTCAGCAGTTTCTCTTTGAAGTCTGGTCCTGAAGTTTTTTTGCTGCAGGATGGCCACCTTAAGGTCTGCTATAGTGTGGCCAGGGAGGTTGAAGTGCTCTCCTACAGGTTTTTGTATATTGCCATTCCTAATGTCTGATTTGTGTCCATTTATCCTTTTCCGTAGAGACTGTCCAGTTTGGCCGATGTACATAGCAGAGGGGCATTGCTGGCATATGATGGCGTATATTACATTGGTGGATGTGCAGGTGAATGAACCAGTGAAGGTGTGGCTGATCTGGTTAGGTCCTGTGATGGTGTCGCTGGTGTAGATATGTGGGCAGAGTTGGCATCGAGGTTTGTTGCATGGATTGGTTCCTGAGCTAGAGTTATTATGGTGTGGTGTGCAGTTACTGGTGAGAATATGTTTCAGGTTGGCAGGTTGTCTGTGGGCAAGGATTGGCCTGCCACCCAAGGCCTGTGAAAGTGTGGGATCATTATCCAGGATGGGTTGTAGATCCTTGATGATGCGTTGGAGGGGTTTTAGCTGGGGGCTGTATGTGATGGCCAGTGGAGTCCTGTTGGTTTCTCTCTTGGGTTTGTCTTGCAGTAGGAGGCTTCTGGGTACACGTCTGGCTCTGTTGATCTGTTTCCTTATTTCCTCGTGCGGGTATTGTAGTTTTGAGAATGCTTGGTGGAGATTTTGTAGGTGTTGGTCTCTGTCTGAGGGGTTAGAGCAGATGCGGTTGTACCTCAGTGCTTGGCTGTAGACAATGGATCGTGTGATGTGCCCGGGATGGAAGCTGGAGGCATGAAGGTAGGCATAGCGGTCGGTGGGTTTTCGATATAGGGTGGTGTTAATGTGACCATCACTTATTTGCACCGTGGTGTCAAGAAAGTGGACCTCCCGTGTAGATTGGTCCAGGCTGAGGTTGATGGTGGGGTGGAAGCTGTTGAAATCATGGTGGAATTTTTCCAGAGTCTCCTTCCCATGGGTCCAGATGATGAAGATGTCATCAATGTAGCGTAGATAGAGAAGGGGTGTGAGTGGACGAGAGCTGAGGAAGCGTTGTTCCAGGTCGGCCATGAAGATATTGGCATATTGTGGGGCCATGCGGGTGCCCATAGCAGTGCCACTGATCTGGAGATATATATTGTCATCAAATTTGAAATAGTTGTGTGTAAGTATAAAGGCACAGAGCTCAGCAGCCAGTTGTGCTGTGGCATCATCAGGGATAGTGTTCCTGACAGCTTGTATTCCATCTGTGTGTGGGATGTTTGTGTAGAGAGCCTCTACATCCATGGTGGCTAGGATGGTGTTTTCTGGGAGGTCACCAATGCATTGTAGTTTCCTCAGGAAATCAGTGGTGTCACGGAGATAGCTGGGAGTGCTGGTGGCATAGGGTCTGAGTAGAGAGTCCATATATCCAGATAGTCCTTCAGTGAGAGTGCCAATGCCCGAGATGATGGGGCGTCCAGGATTTCCGGGTTTGTGGATCTTGGGTAGTAGATAGAATAACCCTGGTCGGGGCTCTAGGGGTATGTTGATGTTATCAGTGTCTGCCAGGGCCAAGTTCTCCATCGCCCTCTGCTTGTCTAGAATATCCCCAGGCCTAGGCATGGGGTCGGCACCAGACACTGTGATGGCTTTAAGCTTTTGATAGCCCCCATAAAACCAGATCATCCTGTCTCCCTTGGGGATCAGCCCCACGGGTGAGGCCCATGGGCTGTAAAACGGCTGGATCCCATCTAAAGCCAGCAGGTCCTTGACCTCTCTCTCCAGGTTCTGGACTGCTTTCCCAGTGACTCTGAATGGGGAACACCTGATGGTGAGATTGGCTCCCACCTCAGGGAAGAGATCCCCCTGGGGGTCTTCCCCCTTTTCCATCCAATCCTCCCTCTTCAGGTCCAGGGGTCCCCTCACTCTCCTCCCATCCAGCAGCTCGAATGGGAAGAACCCTGTGGATTCCTGGGGTACCACCAGCTGCCTCCCAATTCCCCCCAGTTCTACTTCCCCTTGGGGAGCCCGTTCCCGGTACAGGAATCCCTTCTCCTGCAGGACTCTGTCCCTGCAGCCTTCCCCAAGGGGGTTTGCAGTGCTGTGGCCAGCAAGTTCCCTCAGCTTCTCCAAGGAGGGATCCCTCTGCAGCTCGGTCTGGGATTCAGCGGCTGGGGCAGGGAGTGGGACCTGCTCCCTTTCGCTGGCTGGGCCAGGGGTCACAGCCCCCCTGAGCCCTGTCCCTGGTAGTTTCCTCCCTGCTGTGTAATCACTTCCCAGCAGCATGTCTGGACCAGGCAAACCTGTTTGGCAGCTGACCTGCCTTGCCTGGGTGTCCCCCCAGTCAGCTGGGATCTCAGCTGCCCCCGTGCTCAGCACTGCCCTTGCTGTCCCAGTGGGGCCAGGCAGCGAGCTCTTTGCTCTAGTCACAGCATCAGAGCCAGCGTGAGCCCCCACTCCGGTGTGCAGGGGAGCGGGGAGCATCTCTCCCTCCCATTCAGCCCCAGGGGGCTGGTTATAGGTAGGCAGGTATCCTGAGCCCAGCAGCCCCTCCCCCCTGCCAGCCAGGTTATTTGCATTTTCACTGACCATTTCAATCCTAGCCAATTGGTTCCCTGGATTTGAATTCAAACCCTCGGCCGTTACAGGAGCAGGGCCTGGATCCTGTCCCATGGGGAGACAGTCACCCCCCAACAGGGCCTCCCAGCAGATATCCTGGAGAACCCCAACCACCAGCCAGCCCGACCCCTCCTGGGTCTGCACAGGGATCTGGGCCATAGGCAGGGCGAGGGGCTTCACCCCAGGGAACTTCACCCAGGTTCCACAGTCCCTCAGCATCTGGGGCTGCACCACCACAGTTCTCTCTGTCCCAGGGTCTTGCCCCCGCAGGCTTGTTTCCCCACTGACCCCTGGGCAGCCCCCTATGTCTCTCTGCTCCACCATCACCAGTCCACGCTGCTGCTGCTGCTTCTCCTGCAGCTTTTCCTCGGGCTCTTGCTTTCTCTCACGGTCCTCTCGCTCTCTCGGGCTCTGCTCCCATCCCATCCGTCTCCAATCTCCTGATCGGGAACCCAATCGTGAAGACCCTCGTCTGATTGGGGACCAGACTCCCAGGGATGCCTGGCTGATGCTCCAGCTGCTCTCAGATCCTCTTGTAGCCCCATCTGGGCCAGGAATCTGCTCCTCAGAGCGGTCCTTCTCCTCCAACTGCACGATTAACTGTGCCTTGGTGAATTTCCCCATGCGTAACCCTCTCTTTGTGCACAGGATCACAATGTCCTTCTCAAGGAGATGGTGATAGGCCATCACTTCACCGTTCCCAAGTGGCTCTGGACTCACAGGCCTGTGTGCTCTTGGCTCCCCCATGGTTTCCAGGAAGAACCCCTGGTGTGCCAGCCCTTCTCGTGATCACCACCTCTTTGCCAGGGTCGAGCTGCAGACTCCTCCGCCCCTGGGACTGCTCCTGCAATCCCCCGGGGAACCCTGCTACTGCAAAAATCCTTCTCTCCCAGGGTCGAGCGGCAAGCTCCTCCGCCCCTGAGACTGCTCGCTGCAGTCCTCAGGGGGACCCCGTTACTCCAACAGTCCTTCTCGCTGGTCACACACTCCCAGAGGTTAACTGCCCCCTGAAACCGTCCCTCTCTGAGCCTTCAGCACGTCTGGTCCTCATTATCCCTCCTTTGTTTTACTGCTCCCCAGTCACTTACTGCAAGCAGCGCCATTCACGGCGTGCAGTACGTCCCGCCGCTGCCACCAGTTGTCACGGAGTCACCGGGCGATGCTCTGGAACTGCTCCCCACCAAGCCAGTCAGGACTTTGGGGAGCCTCCTCTCTCTTGGAGCAGACTTGTTCAGGGCAAGAAGCTCACACAGCTTCACCTCCTGGGTCTCTCCTTGGAGCATTTAGCATCCTCTGCCCCTCCATGCGCTTCCCACAGCGAGTCCACCCCAGCGGGGTCCTGGGGAAGCCACCGGGTCCTGCACCCCCACTTTGCAGTCAGACGTGACTCTCAGCCAGCCAGTAAAACAGAGGTTTATTCGATGACAGGAACAGGGTCTAAAACAGAGCTTGTAGATACAGCGAACCGGACCCCTCGGCTGGGTCCATTCTGGGGGCCAGTGAGCCAGACCCCCAGGTCTGCCCTCCACCCTTGACCCCAGCCAGCTCCAGACGCACAACCCCTCCCAGCCCCTCCTCTCTCCTCAGCCCCTTTCCCGGGCCAGGAGGTCACCTGATCCCTTTGTCTCCAACACCTTCAGCTGGCACCTTTGCAGAGGAGGGGCCCAGGCCATCAGTTGCTAGGAGACAGAGTGTCAGGCATTTAGGTGCACTGGCCCTTTGCTCTGCCAGATACTTAAGAACTGCCATGGGGACACTGAGGCACCAACACAGTACTCAGAGAAAACATTAAGAACTTTCCCAGTTCGTCACACTTAAACATTTTAGAAATCTTATTTACTTTACATACAACAATAGTTTAGTTATATATTATAGACTTATAGAAAGAGATCTTCTAAAAGTATTAAAATGTATGACTGGCGCATGAAACCTTAAATGAGAGTGAATAAATAGAGACTGGGCACAGCACTTCTGAAAGATTGCCGACCCCTAGCTTAGTTTCTGGATGGGCCTTTAATTTGCTGTTGGATTCCTGAAAGCCCCTAATTCTTGTCTCCTTTCCAATCCATCCCTTTGATGTCCTGCCTCCCATCTACCATGCTCTAGCCAAGGTGTACTGGACAGGATTCTCTTCAGTGGACCTGCCTGCCCACGTTACTGCAGGATAAGCAGGGTGCGGCTGTTCAGCACACCAGCTTGCCAGGCAGTAACTTCCCAAATCCACCAATCCGTCCTTAATTCTCTTTTGAATGGACAGTGCCACCACCTTCATCATTCCCCTCTTCCGAGGCCTAGAGCTATGTACATTGCCACTGCTGCAGCAGCCCCCCTAAGCCAGAGAAAGAGAGACAGGATCCTGTGTATTTGAATTCCCCTTTTCACCTATTCACATTCACACATGATTGAAATCTAATTGGTATGGCAGTGCCCTGAATGGCTGAGCATAATTAACTGCCCTTTGTCCTGGAGTGCAGGGTCTCATTAAACATGTGGTGGGGTGGGCTCACTGTGGGAATTAGAGGTTTCCTCCCTCTGTTAACAGCTGAAGAACCCTAATCAAGTTCATTTGCTGATAGAATTAATTGGCTTCGGTGTTGATTGCCTTTGGGGGGAGCTGTGATAAACTCAATCCCCTTGTGCCTTTTATCAGAGGGGTAGCCGTGTTAGTCTGGATCTGTAAAAGCAGAAAGAAAGCTTTCACCCACGAAAGCTCATGCTCCAAAACGTCTGTTAGTCTGTAAGGTGCCACAGGATTCTTTGCTGCTTGTGCCTTTGATTGCCTCTGGGATAGTGTAATTAGTTAAATTGGTGCATCCCTTGATGCATCCACTCTTGATTCCAGAGGTGCCCTGTTTCAGTTTGTTTTAAATCAGAGTGCCCACACCATGGGGTTTGCACTAATTTTGCTCAGGGCCTGTGTCTGCGCCCCCCCCTCCCCCCCCCCCCCCCCCCCCCCCCGTCTCGCATTAGGGAGCCAAATGGCAGTATTCCTTGGGCAAAACTGCCAGGCAGCATTTTCATCCAGTCCGCTTCTTGGTGCTGTGCTATGAACATTGTACTGCTGGAAGTGAGATTTACAGCCATGGTTAGAGACTAGCATCCATTTCCAACAGCTCCACTATCCCATAGCCCTGCCCCCTCCCGCCCTCCACAAGATTGATTCCTGTTATTAAAGCAACATAAAAGGTGTCCAAGAAGCTGAATAATAGTGGCTGTCCTGCAGCATTGTGGGGACAGCAAACTGAACACCAGGCTCATGTCACTGAACAACCCGAGTGTCCAGGGGGAAAAGTTACTGCATTAACTTTGCGTGTGTGCACCAGACACGCAGACTCACACCACTCTCCATGGAGTATGTTACCTGATCTAGTTTTCCACCACAGAACCAAAACCCTAGCCCTATTAAAAATTCTACCCTGTGCTTAGACCCCCCAGTGTTCCCGTTCCAACCCCCTCCTAGCCCTGTTATCGCCTTTGAAATGTGTCCTTATTCTTGCATTCAGCAAACACTTAAGCAAAGCCAGCAGGAGTCTGTTACAAGTGTTACAGGATTGTCCCAATTATGAGAAATGCAGCTGGCCATCTTCTCTCAAGCTCAAGTGTTTATGACTTTCTACTCAAAGCAGAAGTGATGGGTGGACAGCTTTTCTGAGCCACCTGTACTGTGCACTCAGGTTCCGCGTGGTAGTGCCCTCACTCACATTGTTCTCATCCACACTGTGGCTTGCTCCTTGACCATTGCCAGGTCAGGAGGCATACGCACACAAACCTCTCACATGGTCCAAGGACTGCCTGGGGCAGAGGGGCTCCTCCACATGGTTCTTCCTAACACTTTTACGGTTCCCACCAACACAGAGGCATCTGAGCACCTGGTAATGAGGGAGCGAGAATGAAGAGCTGTTGTTTAATATTTATATTATGAGGGTGTCGAGAAGCCTGACAAGGACTGGGACCCCACTGCCCTAGACACGGTATGAACACAGGTGGAGGTGACACTGGTTCCAAACAGGTTACAGTCTTAAGAAGACAGGTGGGAGAGGGAGACATCGGAATAGACATAGGTTTATACACATAAATACCCTAGTGATAACTAATGACTCACGGTCCTTCCCAACTGCCCCCAGCCTAGCCATCATGCAGTGGCTGATTTCTTTGGGGTCTCAAGAAGGAATGTGAAGGAGGAGAGTTAGTGAGCTCATGGGTCATCTCCTGGCGGGTGTGGTAAGCGCCAGAAGTGTTGAATCAGGACACAAGCCGTAGGTCCCTCTCTGCCTGTCAGTTTTTTTGGGGTGTGCCTGTGTGCACCCGGCAGCCAGAATTTGGTCCATAATTTGATGTGGAGTTTATTTAGCAGCTGGAAAGATGCCTTAAGTGAAAAGCCCCTCCATCCTTACTCCCTGACTGAGACTCGTGCACTTGCGAGGGGATCCAGGTTCACTCGGTCCCCTCACTAGTAAATCCCTCCTGCCATGGGATTGCCTTTCAGGGTTGCTGTCTCACAGTTTGGTGGCAAGACTCACAATCGTTGGCATTTCTTAAAGCCCCAACTCCCTGAGGCAGGTGAATATGTGAGACTCTCAGCTGGCATCGAAACATGACAGGAAGCTTTTAGCTCTCTTGATTGCAGAGAAAAATTGGAAAATGTGTGAACCCTAAAGGCCCAAACTCCAGAAAGAACCCAACATGTTGTGTGCTTTAAAGATCTCATGATTTTTAAGTCAGTTTAATTATTTTCAGGGCAGCACCCTGATTTTTGAATGCTGGAGGCTGCCAGCACGGGCTTTTATTGGGCTGGGAGCTCTCGGTATTCCTACGCACGGCGGCAATTCCTGCACCTCTCTCTCAGGCTGCGTGCCTGGCAATGGGACTATGCATATGTGCCTGTCACATGACTTCACTAATGCTCTGATTGTTATTTCAGGCTTCTTCCCCGGCATACAGCGGCTCCAATCTGTACTCCCCGGATTCTTCAGCCAACTCTGGTCCCATTATCTCCGATGTGACGGAACTAGCCCAGTCCAGCCCCTCAGCTTCCCCCAGTGGCAGTCTCGATGAAAGGTATCTGTGTGGAGAGCATGAGTTTGGATTATGGAACACCAGCTCGGGTGTGGGGCTCTGCAGCAAGAAACCAGTGTCACCCGTGAAGCTGCTGTGTTAGGGAATCGGACCAGGTCCTTCAGGCCTTTCTTACTCAGGACACTGCTTGCCCCACAGGTTCTTGTTTTAGTTTCAGTCTTTTGTTTGATTAATGGAAGATGCCAAATTCACTCCTGTATCCTTGATCTAATCAGAGTCCTGGTCTACACTTAACGTTTATCCTGGCAAAGCTGTGTCGGACTGGGGTGGGAAAAACCACAACATCTAGCACTACAGCTGGGTTGGCAAACCCCCCAGTGCCGACGCAGCTATGGCGACAGAAGAGTGCATCTGCGAGCGTAGCTACCATTATTCAGGGAGGTGGTGTTCCTCCACTGGCAGAGAGCTCCGGATCTCAGTCTGCGGGGCAGCTCTGCGACGGGGCTAGACCAGGAGAAGCTCTGTAGTGTAGATGCAGCCTGAACACTGCTGTTCTGGCACAGTTATCGTGCTGTCCTCTCAGGCCATGAGGAAGCACTGACCTGCTTGCTCAGTGACTAGCATGAGTGAAGTACCAGCACTCCTGACTATGGGGACAGGGTAAACACACGCCTTGGCAGTCCATGCTCCCAGTGTAGGAGGGCATGGGTTAAAAAGCAGTTGCCTTTCTTTCCAAGTTACTCCTCCTCCTTGGAGAGGCGGTGACTGGGTCCATCACCATACAGCAGGGCAGGGAGGCTGAGCACCTGAAGCAAATGTATCTGACCTTGGACAGCAAGAAGTTTCCAGCCAGTCCCAGCCCAGAGAAGTCAGACTGTCTCCTGCCACAAGGCACACCAGGAGTCGTCATGGGTCCCACCCTGAGCTCTGCGTGTGTGATGCCCACCAATTCCACTGAGCGCTGCATGCAGGCGTGAGAGGCAGTTCTTAGCCCTGTATGCCTCCATCACTGTTCCCTTGTAGCTCGGCCTTTAAGCTGCTATTCTCTGCCGTCCCTGCCCAACAAGGCGTCAGAGGCCTGAGCTTCCCCAGCAAGAAATGTCCTCCATGCTTTAGCACCTGTTCATCTCCTAGAACAGTATATTCTTGGCGTTGGTGCCCCCCCCTGCAGTGCTCTATCACACACAAATGTTATTTATTGTCTTGCATACACCTCTGCCAGGAGCGCTCACCCTTAAATATAGACCATATGTTTGCTTAATTGGCCTTTTATTTGTTCTTGTCTCGCTGCTGTTCCTTCGGGGGGGGGGGGGGCTATTTGAACCACTCATGCCCTAATTCACTCAGTTTGGGTGTGGAAGGGGATTTCCAGCTGCGGAATTAGGGCTGGCCAGAGAAGCCATCATCCCTCGCATAAAAACCCAGAATCCAAGAAGCAGCGCCAGTGCTCTTAGGGAGAGAGTGGATCTCAGGCCTTGTCTACACATACCACTCCTATCCATATCAGTACGGTAGTGCTTAGACTGGGATAGCTTATCCCACAGGGTAGGAGAATAAGCTGTTTTGGCATATGGCACCTTTATACTGGGGTAACTCCATATATACTAGGGTTGTACCAATGAAACTATTTATTTATGAAAATAATTACATCCCTAAGCAAAATAATTATACTGCAAGTAAATCTGTGTGGGCCTGGTCTTAGATTGATTCACTTACCAAAGTCACAGTTGTGGGGGTTGGAAAAAGAGCACCTGGCAGCCTGTGGCACTGAGGCCAGGGGTTTGCTCTAGGGCACAACCAAGGAAAACACTTTGCCTTAGTTCACCACCCGAGTTCTAGCTAATCCTGTTTCAGGGACCAGCACTATGAGGGAGCCAGTGTCTGGCACTGGGACTTGTCTGCGTACCATGCAGAGCAGGGACTGGCAGACCATTGCTGCCTTGGTGACCATTCTCTTTCTGTTTCTCCAAGGAGCAGCCCTGTGGTCCGTATCAAAGAAGA
Organism: Gopherus flavomarginatus; assembly: GCF_025201925.1. Classification (NCBI taxonomy): domain Eukaryota; kingdom Metazoa; phylum Chordata; order Testudines; family Testudinidae; genus Gopherus; species Gopherus flavomarginatus. The sequence continues at coordinate 300,797,030 of NC_066618.1, read as the reverse complement.
GCCCCCCAGTCCCACCCCCAGCCCCCAGATAGAGGAGGCCAGCCCTGGGAACCCTCCTGCTGTTGAAACCCCCCTGTCTCCCTCCACTTTCATTGACTCCATCCTCCAGGAGAATGAACCCAGCACCACGGCCGCTGCCAGTGACAGCACCACGCAGCCTCAGCCCCCAGAAAAGTGCCTCAGCGTTGCCTGCCTCGACAAGTAAGTACCATGCCAGGACTCTGGCGCGTGCCTGGGCCCAGTTGGCCATGTCACAGCTCCACTAGTGGAGTGATGAAATTGCTAGTAACTGGCTTCCTGGAAATCAGTATTGCAATGTCTCTGAGTGCCCTGCAGATCCCATTGCTGTCCTGGGTGCAAATAGCCAGTGTGCAGTTTATTTTGCTTTCCTATTGCTGCTCTGCTAGGGGCAGTGAGTTCAGGCCGTCACCTGGTCCCACACAGTGATTTAGGGGACATGACCCCATGCAGGCAGGGATACAAGTACCAGGAACACCGGAGAAAAGGGGGTAGAGTTATTTAGCTAAATAAAATCATTGCGTTCAGATTGCCCATTCCGGCAGAGTACAAGTCAGCCAGACGTCACCGGTGCAGAACCAGGTAGATTGCAGCTCCCACTTCCTCCTGGGAGCCTGTGAGGCTTGCAGTGTGAGCATCCTTCCACTCAGATCAAGATGGAGAAGTGCATGCCTGGAACTGAAGTCTCTATGGCCTTTACCTCCGTATAAAGAGGAAAGTTGCTGTGAGCAGCATTTCACCAGTGGCCGGCGCTTTGGCTGCTCCTGCTGTGGTGCTGCTTGTGCGCTATCTTCTGCCTTTGCTTGTCACAGCTCTGCTTAATGTGACTCGAGGAAGAAGCCTTGCTTAGCCACTCAGGATTGCTCCTCTTGCTCCATCCATGGCCAATTATAGTCCCTCAGTCAGCCTTATTACCACTCCTGGATTCAGGTTGCTACTTCCTGGATGGCAAATTGATTGTTGCTAGGCAATAGTTCGCTGAGCTCTGGGGTCCCTTGCCTGCATCACCAAGCCGAGTTCAGAAACTTGACACCAGGTTTAGAGACAATCAACTAGAATGTGTTTGACAGGTATCCACTGGTTGAAAAGCAGAGCAAAATTCTTACCCAGTCCCTCCAGGCCAGATCCCAACTGTCTCCTACTCTCTCTGTAGTCTGTGCTGTAGGGAGAACAGAGTATCAGCGACACAGTCCTCTGCCTATGCCTTAGAGTGAGAGACTCCAGGAACTCAATCTATTTATCTTAACAAAGAGAAGGATATGGGGTAATTTGATCACAGTCTGTAAGTATCAACACAGGGAGCAAATATTCAATAACAAGCTCTTCCATCTAGCAGAGAAAGGTCTAACATGCTCCAATGGCTGGAAATGGAAGCTCGACAGATTCAGACTAGAAATTAGGTGTAAAATTTTAAGTGAGAGTGATTAACCATTGGAGCCATTTCCCACGGGTCGTGGTGGATTCTCCATCACATGAGAAATTTTAAATCAAGACTGGATGTTTTTCTAAAAGATCTACTCTAGGAATTATTTTGGGGCCGATCTCTGACCTGTGTTACACTGGATGATCACAACGGTCCCTTCTGGCCTTGGAATCTATTCATCTCTCTGTGAACACCAGAGCATAGTCCCTTTCTAAGGGTACGTCTACACTACAGGATTATTCCGATTTTACATAAACCGGTTTTGTAAAACAGATTGTATAAAGTCGAGTGCACGCGGCCACACAAAGCACAATAATTCGGTGGTGTGCGTCCCTGTACCGAGGCTTGCATCGATTTCTGGAGCGTTGCACTGTGGGTAGCTATCCCGTAGCTATCCCATAGTTCCCGCAGTCGTCCCCGCCCATTGGAATTCTGAATTAAGATCCCAAAGCACAATGGTGCAAAAACAGCGTCGCGGGTGATTCTGGGTTAATGCCATCACTCATTCCTTCCTCCGTGAAAGCAATGGCAGACAATCATTTTGCACCCTTTTTCCCTGGATTGCCCTGGCAGACGCCATAGCATGGCAGCCATGGAGCCCGTTTTGCCTTTTGTCACTGTCACCATATGTGTACTGGATGCCACTGACAGAGGCGGTACTGCAGCGCTACACAGCAGCATTCATTTGCCATTGCAAGGTAGCAGAGATGGTTACCAGTCGTTCTGTACCATCTGCCGTGCCAGTGTAAATTGGCGATGAGGTGACGGTTACCAGTCGTTCTGTACCGTCTGCTGCTGTCATGGGTGCTCCTGGCTGACCTTTGCTGAGGTCGGCCGGGGGCACAAAGACAAAAATGGGAATGACTCCCCGAGTCAATCCCTCCTTTATGTTGTATCTAAAAATAGAGTCAGTCCTGCCTAGAATATGGGGCAAGTGTACTAGAGACCAGTGTATCAGAGAACCAGAGAGCACAGCCGCTCTGTGTCAGATCCCACAGAAATGATGAGCTGCATGCCATTCTAGGGGGTGTCCCTGCAACAACCCCACCCGTTGCTTCCCTCCTCCCCCAACCTTTCTGGGCTGCCGTAGCAGTGTCCCCCATTTGTGTGATGAAGTAATAAAGAATGCAGGAATAAGAAACACTGACTTTTTAGTGAGATAAAATGAGAGGGAGGCAGCCTCCAGCTGCTAAGATAGTCCAGACAGGACATTAAATGGTGGAGGGGAGAGGAGCGCAGCATGCCGCTGCTATGATAGTCCAGGCAGTACAGAATCTTTTCTTTAGACATGAAGGGGTGGGGGGGGGGGCTGATGGAGTTCAGTCCCCAGTTGCTATGATGAGGACAGTTACCAGCTGTTCTGTACCATCTGCCGGGAATAACCGGCAGTCATTCCTGTTTTTACCCAGGCGCCCCCGGCCGACCTCACCTGAGGCCAGCCAGGAGCACTCACGGGCTGATGACGAGGACGGCTACCAGTCCTACTGCACTGTACCGTCTGCCACTGGGGAAGGGAGGGGAGAGGATGCTGTTGTTCAGTGCCCCAGCACTGTGTCTACCAGCTGCATGCAGTAGACATATGGTGACATTGAAAAAAGTCAAGAAACGATTTTTTTCCCTTTTCTTTCACAGGGAGGAGAGGGGGAGTAAATTGACGAGCTATACCCTGAACCACCCCGGACAATGTGTTTGACCCTACAGGCATTGGGAGCTCAGCCAAGAATGCAAATGCTTTTCGGAGACTGTGGGGACTGTGGGATAGCTGGAGTCCTCAGTCCCCACTCCCTTCCTCTGAGCGTCCATTTGATTCTTTGGCTTTCCGTTACGCTTGTCACGCAGCACTGTGCTGTGGACTCTGTCTGTCATAGCCTGGAGATTTTTTTCAAATGCTTTGGCATTTCGTCTTCTGTAACGGAGCTCTGATAGAACAGATTTGTCTTCCTATATAGTGATCAGATCCAGTATCTTCCGTACGGCCCATGCTGGAGCTCTTTTTGGATTTGGGACTGCATCGCCACCCATGCTGATCAGTGCTCCATGCTGGGCAAACAGGAAATGCAATTCAAAAGTTTGTGGGGCTTTTCCTGTCTACCTGGCCAGTGCATCCGAGTTCAGATCGGTTTCCAGAGCGGTCACAATGGTGCACTGTGGGATACCGCCTGGAGGCCAATACTGTCGATTTGCGGCCACACTAATCCTAATCTGATATGGTAATACCGATTTCAGCGCTACTCCTCTCTTCGGGGAGGATTACAGAAACCAGTTTAAAGAGCCCTTTATATCGATATAAAGGGCCTCGTTATGTGGAAGGGTGCAGCATTAAATCAGTTTAACGCTGCTACAATCGGTATAAACGCGTTGTGTAGACCAGGCCTAAATTGCAAAAAAACAATTTTGAAAAAGTAAATTTGGTTTCAGAGCAGCAGGGGATGGTAGGGAGCTCTCAGGTCAGGTCTGTCATGGTGACTCACTCAGCTTATTGTCCTGAGGTGAGACATTTCTAGTCACCTGATGAGCTTGCTGCTTTCAAGTCTTCAGTGTATTTTAGATCAACATGAGGGAAGCCCAAAAAAGAAACCATAAAGAATCTGATTGTTCTTATAAAGACGTATATGGAGTCAGAGATAGCACTGAAGCTGTAATCGTTGTGAACCTGCAACATCCCTACTTGTCCCTCTGTGAACATGCCCAGGTCTCGTTTTCCCCCAAGCTTTGTTCTCCCAGCACGTACTGATGGGCCAGCTGAGCAGCAAAAGAGTAATGTTATCCAGAGCAGGAGATCAGAAGTTCTGAGTCTTTATTTTACTGAGTTCAACCCAAATTCAGTGCACCCTCTACACTGGAAATCATGAAGAAATCTGTCCTGCTGTCTGCTTGAAGCACAAGGCCATTCAGGTTGTTCGTGTACATTTCACTTCTTGTCAGGATTCATTCAAGAGACACGTGGGTTTCTGTAATCATTCTCTGACACTGCTAAATGTTTCCCCGTGAATCTGGTTCCTGCTGTGTCTTCTGAATCTGGCAATCTTGATGTCATTCTAACTGGTATCAACTTAGGCAGGTGTCAGGCAGTTCAAGGCCAAATCAATCAAACACTCTGCGTTCATTAGTAATAATTACTCCGCACCAAAAAAATGTTAGCTTAGAGTAAAGGCTGCTGAAGTAATTTCAAATACTCCATATGCAAAAGACAGAACAATAACAAATACCATCAAAAATGTAGCTATGAAAGAGACTGGAAATGACCCATTCCGGGGATTTAAATAAATATTTTCTTACTCGGACAGTTCAAATCTTGATTAACAACTGTGTTAACAAGTTCCAATAACAACTTTAATTTTGACTTGCAAACGTACTTACAAACGCTCCAATGTATGCATCACCCCTGTGAGTCTCTCTTGGTCTATGGATGGTAGGTATAGCCTTAGCAGTGGATGTGTGGTAAGAGGAAGAGTTTGTAATTTTGCTTAGATCCACATCTGGAAGTCTGAACTGTGAGATTAAGTCATTTATAAGTGAGAGGGATCCAAAACAGGCTCAAAACCAGCTTTATGGGTTTTTAAAAGTTTAGTTTCTAAGTGATTCGTGCCCCTAAACTACAGAACTGGTTCGCTTCAAGCTTTCACAGAACATGTTCCCGTCCCCAAAAGTGAGCAGGGATCCCATTTCTTTTCATGTTCACTTGTAGCAGATTAAAATCCTGATTTCACTGAACCATTGAACTCAGCCTTACATCATGGAGTGCCTACAGCTGCCTTGGTAATGTGTAATGTTTTCTGCGGGATCTTCCACCTTTGGACAGGACAGGAGCAGCCATATTTTTCCCAGTTGAGGACCACGTTGGCCACTTGCCAGGAGTCTAAGGACCGCACTTAACTTGTGTGAACTGGAGGATGTGGGGGCTGTTAGCTGCATTGTGGAACTCTGAGGCCCATGTTCAGACCATCTGTGTCGCAAGGAGTCAGAAAATGCAGGCTCTCCCCCGCTTCTCGGCCTGGGGGCAGACCTGTCGCTGGGGTGCACTAGGTTAGAACCTTTGCACCCCATTTATGCAAAGAATAAAATGGGCAATTCCAGTTGTCTTTAAGCACTGACAGGCAGCTCAGCAAAAGCTGTAAACACGACCATTGAAAAGAGCTGGACGTGCAGTAAAAGTGGCAGCTGACGAGTGCTCCTGGCTCCTTGAGACTAGGCTGCAGGCTCTGAAGGGGCAGGCAAAGAACACAGAGCATCTCTGACTCTGCCTCAGTGGCAAGTGAGACACACACCCATCCTAGGAACATATGCTGCCTCTTCCTCTAGGTCTCTCCCTTTCTGACTTGTTATTAACCTGCAGGTAACGCTTTGCTCACCTTGTCTGTTTGCATCTGGGAAGCTCCATTGGAGAGCATGACAAAGTGAAGGAATCTGGCCAGTGAGATTTCCCAGCCAGTGAGGAATCCCAGAGCACCCCGTCACTCAGAACTCATACTCATTTTTATGATAATACTAAGCAACAAAGAGTCCTGTGGCACCTTATAGACTAACAGACATACTGGAGTATTCACCCACGACAGCTCATGCTCCAATCTGTCTGTTAGTCTATAAGGTGCCAGAGGATTCTTTGCTGCTTTTACAGATCCAGACTGACATGGCTCCCCCTCTGATACAAGATACTAGTACTATCTCTTACCATTATTACTAAGATAATAATCCTGTCTCTTACAATATCGTGGCAGTTCCCCAGGCCAGTGCCCCATTGTGCTGCACACAGATCAATAGAGACGGTCTGTCCCAAAGAGCCGACAAGCTACCTATAAATAATAAAAGGGAAGGCCCATTTATTTTGCTGTGCCCACACGTCTCTGGGTTTGGATGGCATTTGCCTTTGCTCTAGTGCCTCCCAGCACCCTGTATGCGTTTGAGTTCCTCTGCGTAAGTGGACACCTCATCTGCTGTTACTTCCACACTAGATAACCTCAGACAGGTGACTTTTCTTCTGATACCAAGATCTGAGCCTCATTTTCCCTCGTACCAGAATTACACACAAGCCCCCCCCCCCCCCCCCCCCCCCCAGTCTGCGTGAGCAGAGTGTCAGTAGGATTCCAGAAAAGGCCAGGATGCCCAGTGGGAAGGTGTTGAAGCCAATACTGAGTCAAGCTGAGATTCTGAATAAAAGTGGGTGAGCTGCTAAGTGAAATGTTGGGAATAGGCTGCATTAAAGGGGCCACACAATGCTTAGCATGTCCCCAGGGGGAGGTCAGACCCACGTCAGAGTCTGCTCACTATGCTGTGCTAAGTGACTCTGTCTCTCCTGGAGTCCCGACCTGTGGGCAGAGTTCACCATTTGGTGCTCACCCCCCAGCTTGTGAGACCAGAAGAGCTGCATGCACTAGTGAAACACCTGCACTGCCCCAAGCCGTAGGCAGTACTCAGTGTCCTTTCCATGAGGCCTCTCATAAGCGTCCAAGTGTGTGCATGTTGTGCTGAGATGCAGCTGTCAAGGCAGAGGGTTAGTGATGATAGGGGGCCTTAATGTGCAGCAGGGGCGTTCAGACTCCTGCACTGAATAAAGCAGTGGCAGCTTGCCAGTAATCCTACAGCAACAGCTAATTTCCATTGCATGGAGCAAGTTTCATTTGCCTTCATCTTTAGTAGAGAGGTGCAGCCCGCAAGGCTGTAGGTTCCAGTCATCTTGATCCAGGCAACCCGCGAGAGATCATACTTGTAGAAATCTGCAGGTCACATTTTGGCCACCCCAGAGTACAAGAATGTCACATCTCCGGTGGCTACACTGCGATGCATGTTATAAAGGGAAAGCTGAGAGTGAAGTTCAGTACGTGCCCAAACTTTACCCAGCTGAGGGCCACAAAAGCAACTTCTCACGAGCCAAAGCCTTTTGAATGGAGAAGGATGCTGCCATGTGTAACATTAATGTAGAGCTATATCCCAGGGAGACTGCAGTCCATCTTGGCCCAAGCAACCATCCATTCAGATTAAAATGGAGCATCACACACTGGCCCCTGTGTTCTCAGGGGGTTAAAGGTCCATCTGGAAAATGACAAGAGACTATGATCCATGAGTTAGAATGCCCCAGTGCAGCCCTTAGCCATCCCTGAGGTACAGCAGACCCATCTCAGAAGTAGTTGTCTGGCTGAGAACCTTCTAACTGAGCATGGCTGTGATGGAATTGTGCTGTCCTCTGGCTTTCTTTTGCGGGGAATGTTCATTTTTGGTTTTCATTGTTAATAACAATTTTGTCTCAGCCTTGGAATTGCTGGGCTGCCCAGGAGAGCCCTGTGATAACTTGGGTGCAGTGCAGTGCATGCCACTTTAGCTAAAGCACAGGAGCATGGTTGATTAACTGTTCTTGCCTTTGAAAGTAACAAATGTTTCATTCCTGAAAGTGTCTGATTCTGAGTCTTTTGAATCTAGCATTCCTCTTCTCTTTGTATTTTTCAGTTTGACTCGCACTCCGCAGATGTCAGAAGTCACTCGTCTTTTCCCCAGTTCTTCCACTTCCTCACTTCATTGCAGATCACAGCAAGGGTTAGCATTTCAATAGCCTGATGTCTGAGGCATTGCAGTCCTGGGCAGGAAAGCAGGAGAACAGTGTGCTGCACGGAGAGCTGTCCTTGCTTTGAGGTCAGCTTTCCCTACAGTAACTAGCTTATAAGCAGTTCTTTGGAGTCCATATCACAAAAAAACACTACCAAACCTGGCACTGGATGGCAGCCTTGTTGGCCAGCTCCACACAGAGGCTAAGTATTGAATGGGCCATGGAGACTGAGCTCCTTTCTCATCCCTCCGGGTGGTCTTGGCAGGGTGGTGCAGGGAAGGCTTTATTGGTGTTGCTGATGCTCTGTCTCTTTTGTGGATGACAGAGATAGCCGTAAGAGCTGCTTTTGGGGACTGGGACTTGGGTTTTCGTTCCTTGGGGTCGGAGCAGTCATCGGTGTCCAGGAATAGGAGCCCACAGTCAGAGCAGAAGTCGGAGGTCAGGGGCCAGAGTCAAGGATCTTTGGAAGTTAGGAATGGGGGCCTAGGGTCAGAGCCGGCTTACCTGGAGTGAGGCAAGACAGCAGCAAGGTTGGGGCCAAGCCAGGAGCAATGGCTGGAAATAAGCAGGCATAGGAGATATCACAAGCCTTGAGCAGCTGCCGAACTGGTGCTGCTGCTGGGCTGAAGAGCTGGTCTGCTGATTCTGCCTGCCAGTCAGGCAGCCCAGTATGGCGGGAACATGCTCGTTAGATTGCCCAGAGACTGGCTCTGCTGCAGGACCAGATTCCTGACAGCTGCCAAGCTGGCATCTTTAGCCTGCGTGAAATTCAGTCAGATGAAAAATGAATCATTTCAGTGGAATCCAGTGTGAGCCCAGGGCTTGAATGATTTCATGTAATAGTGAAGGAACAATGAAACTCCCCACTGCAGCCAGCACCATGTACTAAGGTGCATTGTTAGTGAGACCATAAAGTAGATGCAAGAGAGATAAGGCCTCCTCGGTGTGACATTAGATTGCCACAGTCTGGCCTGTCTTATTGCTGCCAGCAAGCGGAACCTCTGGGAGGGAAATTGTTGCAGTGACCAGAAGTAATCCAGAGATTTTTCTCTTGGTCCTTAAGTTCAGAGCATTGGCGATAACAGTGCAGTGCCCAACCAGGGTCTTACTTTTAAGCTATTTGCAATAAAATGTGTAGATGACAGCTTGTAATTAGTAGAATTAAAGTTTGGAAGGACACAAATGTGTGAAGGCGAAGTGAAGGTTGGGCTCCTGGGTGTGAGAGCTGCTCGTTGCTAACGCAGTACGTGTTAGCTGTGTTTTGTGGGGAACCGAGGCACCCGGCACTGACGCTTTACAGCTCCACTAGAGAGCCTTGCTGTGGTTAGCAAATGTGTCCCCATTCCCACTGTAGACTACACAACTTAAAGTAAACCGGGGCGGTAAACATTGTCTTGTGGCAGACACAAGCCAATTAGGCAACTGCTGGCTGAGCACAACACATGTAAAAGTATAGTTGTAGTGCAAAGAAAGAGTGATTATGATGCTGTCATAATGGACGGACATGTCTAATTATCTCCCGGGGTGGCCATATCCAAACTTGCTCAGTTTACAAGTCAAAAGAGGTTTTTTCTCCCTGCCAGCCGTGCAAATTCACCATGGGGACTGAGGCAAGCTGCATTCTGTCTGCCTCCTACGATCAGAACTTCACTGACAGTGCATGAAGCAGAACATAATCCGACTTGCTTCCTATAGTATGTAGAGCAGGGATGGGCAAACTTTTCGGCCCGAAGGCCACATTTGGGTGGAGAAATTGTATGCAGGGCCATGAATGTAGGGCTGGGGCAGGAGGTTGGGGTGCTAAGTGCGGGAAGGGGCTCAGGGCAGGGTGTTGGGGGCTCAGGACAGGGGATTGGGGTGTGGCAGGGGGTTCGGGGAGTGAGCTCTGGCCCAGTGCTGCTTACCTGGAGCAGCTCCGGTGTGGCAGCAACGTGCAATGGGGCTAAGGCAGGCTCCCTGCCTTCCCTCTGCCCTCCTCCCTCCCCCAGGGGCCGCAAGGACGTGGCGCTGGCCACTTCCAGGAGCGGTGCTGGGCCAGGGCAGGCCGGGAGCCCACCTTAGCTCAACAGCGCCACGGGCTTGGCAATCCCGCTGGTCGGATCCAAAGCCCTCAGGGGCCACAGTTTGTCCACCCCTGATGTAGAACCACCAGCATCAATGCGCGTACCTGCCCACAGAGAGCAGATCTGTTGAATAAGAAGGTGCTGTTTTTACATAGCTACTTCTCAGACTATGAAACAGCCCACACAAAGAGAGACCACACAGCATGCACTAACCCACATCGCTTCCTCAGACGGAAAATCAGATAGCGAGGGTGTCATGATAGCATGTGTTCTATCTGCCAGGCTGCCCCTGGGAGCCGAGGAGCTGGTGCTGGAGTGAAGTGTGGTGTACAGCAAAGGTTTGGTATTCTTATGAGGGAGCTAGCAGTCAGAACAGAAAGAGACGAGAGGCTCTTAGCAGTGGTTCCAGAGAAGATGCACTGTTTTCTGAAGTGTATGTGAATGGAGAATGTGACTGGTGAAGCATATCCAGAGCTTTCATTCAAGAGCCCTCTGATGGGTTCATTTAAGCGTATAAATCTGTCCTGAAATCATAGCTTTTAACTGCACCGTGATTCATGTACCTGGGGACAGACAAACCTACTATACATTAGTCTGGTTCATTCTCCAAAAATGCAGCTGTTATTTCATAGATCTTACTACTGGGTCACATGGCCTCCAGCCTGAGCCGCCTGGGTGTTCTGCCTCATGTCAGAATTCCCTGTCTCCACTCAGCAGTCCTGCGCTTCCAGGCACTCAGCGCTCACAGTGATGACAGCTGCTGTGTCTCACAGCTACTTCTGGCTCTTCGGTTTCCAGGACGTGTGCACGCTGCTCTTTCTGCCAGGTGTGTGGATCAGGAACCCTCTTCGCCAGAGGATCCGACTTGAACTGGAACTAGTCTCCTTCCACAGTGCTGAAATGAGTCTTCTGACCTCTCTCCCATACTCAGAGGTCAGCATGTCTCTCTCCCCCTTGCCCCTTTTGAGTTCCCTCAGACCATCCCCCTCGAGTTGGCGAAATGCAGAGACACTGGGGCAAGCCTTACTAGACTCTTCAGGTTCCATCCTTCTCAGGGCCACATGCACTGCCCTCCCTCTGAACTTCCTTGGAGGCAAGCGTCGTTGTGCACTCCTCTTACTCCCACCCGGAGTACACTGAGGAGGTTAGAGTATGAGTGCATTGCTCATTACTCCTCCCTGCCACAGAGCGTTTGGTGACAGAGCCAGCTGGAGAGTGCAGTTCAGAGACCTCAGAGCCTGAGTTCAGGAAGAGGGGTTTACCTGTTAGCAGTGTGAGAACCAGGCTGTATCACCAGGATTAGAAAACACAGGGACAGAATTCCTTTCTCTCCTCCAAGAGCTGCAGGGAGATTTTAAGAAGCTGCTCTGGAAGGGCTTGGAAGTGGTTTGAAACTCCTGAATATTCCAATCCTAGTTTTGCCACTGACTTGTTATTTGACCATGGTTAACTCTTTGCTCTGTGTGTCTGCCCTCCAAGCCCCCTGGCAGTAAAGAGACTAGCTGTGTTCAAATGTCATAGCTTCATTCCATCCTCACTTCGTGACCCTTGGCATCCCCAGTCCATGCTAGTCAAAGCTGTTTTCTAACGAGGGTTGCTGGAAATACCTCAGATCCTGCAGCACATTCCTGGTACTATGTACTGAAGGCTTCAGGACTGGCTTGGAAATCCGTGCAGAGTATGCTCTTTGGGGAACATACACAGCTAAGTGACTTATCTGTGCAGAGCCTTGGCCTTGGAAGAGCTGCAAAATCTCTTTGTGACTCCTGGTTATATACCCAGGGAAACTAAGAGAGGAGTGTGTTCTTGGTCCTTGTCTGTGCCCTGCTTTTCCTGCGTCCGCTAGCAGTATTCCTGCCGTGGGATCGTATGGTTATTCTGACAACGTAATCGTTTCTGCAGTTAGATTTTCTTAGCTGGGAGATGTGAATTTGCAGCATCTGTTACCAGCAGTGATGACAGACAGTCTTGGTTAGGTGGTTGGTGTCACCATTCTTTGCAGGCAGCTGATACTGTAACTGCAAGATTTTTGCGGCATTATTTTCCTTGAAGGAAGGTAATTGTGAAGACATTCGAAATGGCCAAGGAGGTTCTCTGTTCTGCAGGACACTCCCTGGCCACAGGAGTTGGAGAAACAAACACTAGCCAGATGCAGGTTTCCAGAGAGAAGGGAGAAGTAGCTTTTGTGTAGTTTTTCACTCTTCTTTTTGGTGGCATTTATAGCATCATGCTGCCAACACAGGCAGTGTGGAGCAGATGACGGATGACTGCTCCTTCTGAGCTTGCTTTGCACTACCCCAGCACATACGTGTTTCTCTGCTGTCTTCCTCTTCATTCGTCAGGAGTGCAGCATCTCCTCAGCTGAGCTCCAGACAAGCACTGGCTCTGTGTTGTCAGAACACCTGGGCTGAAGACACCTGAAAGGTTTTTTGACCCACCGCACGTTTTCAGTCCTTGTCCGTCACCATCTCCAGGAGCCAGTGAGATTCCTCACAGGACAGAAGAGCCTGGCGGTGCTCATCGAACCTGGAACCTTGTGTTCAAGCATGCTTCCAGCATGCTAGAGCTGAGACTTCCACTGCAGACTTTCGGAGCGCTCTCCTGAACAGGCAGGCCTTGCTTTTCTTGGGTTCCAAGCAGCATGCAGCTAGGAATCAACCCAAAATACAGCTCCTTGGTGCAAGGAGTAGTAATAGTGCCATGTCTCCCTCCCAGCATGGAGTGCCATCCACTTGGGACAGGAGCTCACGCTCTGGGTTTCCGTGGCCCACAGATGAAGCCACGATGGGCCACATCTACCACTGCTGAACTCCACTAACCTCAGTGGGCTTCTGCGCAGCCCAGTGTTCCCAAGGCACAGACCCTGAGAAGAGCAGTCCTGGCATTCGTGAATATTTCTGAGAGAAAGTGATCCCAGCCTGCACCCAAGTGTCTGGGAAACGTGCAGATTTATGCCATCTGTTTGCTCCAGCTACTCTAGAACATCAGGAACATCAGTGGTATGAACATCAAGGAACAGGAATAAGAAGCCACCCCAGGAGATGTTCAGGAATTGAAGCCAGCTCCCCCACTCCTTCGTTCCCACTTCAGCTTTGATTATTATCTTTTTGCTATCCAGATAACCGTCAGCAAAATCTACCAGACCCAGGTCTGTGTCAGTTCAACTCTAGTCCTCCCAGGACAACCTACCTCCTAGGAATTACTTGGTCTCCCCTAAGACAGGGCCTGGAGAGTCAGCCATGTTTGTCACTCAGTCCGCCTGACCTGGTTAACACTGAGCCGTTATCCTGAGCTGTTGCTGTTAGATTATGATCGTGGTATGATTTCAGGGAACCCAGTGCTTTACACATTGTACATGTACATACATCCTCACATGCCCGTTAGCCATGCAGAGGTGCGCACAGGCTGGGATGTTTGCTTTCCCAGATGAGAGGGAACGACTCCAGTTATCTTTAGTGTCATGGGGCAAATCAGTAGCTTTTGTTATGATGGCATGAGACTTTTCTAGTGCCCGTTCCACGGACAGGGCTTTTATCAGACCAGTACAGGGCTCTTGGAACCACTTTTCCCCAGACTGATGTCAGCAGGGCTTTTACCCTCTTGCCCCATATCAGCTATGGCAGGGCTGACAACACTGAGGTACCTGGACCAAAGAACGAGTCCAAAGTATCTGGCTGTAGAGGTGCAGAGTATAATGAGACCCTGTCCTAAATGGTGTTAGGCGTCCTAGTGCATTCTGGGAATATTAACCATATGTGTTATCATAAGACACCCACTGTTTGTTCGTCATCTGAGTTGCTGGCCCTTACTGCTCTCGGCAGGAACAGGCCGGGTGAGAGCCTTGTTCTGGTCGTGTGTCAGCATACCTGAGCTCACTGGCAAGGACAGAACTGAAGGCTGGCACACATGGGTAATTAGCCAGGAGTCCAAACTCTGCTTTCCTGCTCAGTTTTAATAAAGGTTTTGTTCCCGGGGTTGAGAGAGTCCCCTGTGTGAGCCCAGAGGAAGTCTGCTAACCTTGACCTGGGCTGTGTTCTCCTTTCTGTGACGCAGGAACGAGCTAAATGACCATCTGGATACCATTGATTCCAACCTGGATAACCTCCAAACCATGCTGACCACGCACGGCTTCAGTGTAGACACTAGTGCTCTGCTGGATGTGAGTATCTCAAACCCTCCCTCCCAGAGCAGGGACCGAGCTGTGGCCTGCGGTACCGTGTGTGTCAGGGCAGCGTCCACTGAATTTCCACAGCGTGTCTGGGGTGTTTTCCTTCCCTGCACTAATAGTTCTTTCCTTTGGCAGCTGTTTAGCCCTTCAATGACGGTTACAGACATGAACCTTCCCGACCTGGACAGCAGCCTTGCGAGTGTGAGTAGCTGTGAAACATCCCTCCATGCACACACAGCTGCCAGAACAAAGTGCCTTGTGCCGCTCTGCAGCAGCCCCTGCACCTGGTGAAAGGAAGGCCCTGACAGGCTCTGAAGGGAGTCCAGGCCAGCCCCAGGCCACAGTGTGGGGGGAGAGTCTCTGTCAGCCCTGGGAGGGCTTGCGGCGCCACCAGGCAGAAATCATTCCGTTAGCACCAAGGCTTCCTCTGACTGATTCATTCAGGGAGCAGATGTGCCTCGTCACTCACACTGCGCTAAGTAGGTGCTGAGACTTCATCTCTCAGGCCAGCCCTGCTCCCTCAGCACTGAGCTGCACTGAAGCCCATAGAACTGCATGTGGTTTCCATAAACCCTCCCTTCTGCTTTGTAAACCTTCAGAAGAGGTTTCCCTTAAAGGCAGATTCCAGTGATTTCCACAGCATATTGTCGTATTCGTTATTGCACGTACTTGCACAGCGCCAGCAATGCGTCCGTGCTAGAGAAGAGCTCTGTGCAGCTCGAAGGCATGTCTCTCTCCCCAACAGAAGCTGCTCCACTAAAAGATAGTTACCTTCCTCCTCCCCTCCCCCCGTCTCAGTGCTGAACAGCCAGTCCCGGCCCTGAGATGCTCACAGGCCCAATGCTGCTATAGAGACACTCATCTGGATGTAATGGGCCAGTGTAGCCACCCCATAGTTCAGACTGATCCTAACTTGCAACTATAAGATCCGTTTTTAACTTCCTTGTAACTTGTCCCAAAAATGACTGGGTCCCCTGAGCTCTCCTAGGCCAGGCAGGATTTGTCTGGGAGGTTTGGTAACCTTCAGAAAAGGGGGGTTGCAATTAAGGTATTTCACAAATATCCATCATTCCCTTTCTGAACATTTTTCCTAGCTTCCTACCCCAAAAATGGCTTGGCCCCAAACACCAGGTGTCTGGCTGAGTCAGATGGGGGCCTCTGAGTGTTACTGGGGGAGAGCTGGGGGATCACAGAGACCTGTGTCATGTTTATAACGTTGACTCTGTAAATTATTTAAACTGCCCTTCTGCTGAGTCCTGGCTCTGCAGCAAGGGCTGCTCTGCAGAGAAAGAGGTGGGGCCTGGATCGGGTGGGATGTGGCTAGGATTCTTGGGGGCAGGGCAGGGCAGGTGGGATGGTGAAGAACAGGGGAAATGATATGGCTGTGGGGTTGGATCCCTAAACTGTTCACTTCTAGACTGTCCAGCCTTTGGGTTTTTAGGGAAGCTGTTGAGTATTTGTAAGTGAGATTTGTTGATGGGCTTTTAACTGAGCTCCTCTAAAATTTACAGCTTAACTCTTCAGCTAACGAAGTGGTTTGGATCTATGTGCAGTATGTATGTCATAGTTCTCTCTTCTCGGATGCGGGGATGGACACTTGGTTTGCTCCTGTCCTCACTTTGCCTTTGCACTGCTCTAAATCTCTGTGCTGGGGACAGGTTCCCAAGGTGTGGTGGGGTTGAGTCCAGAGAGCTGGGTGAGTGCACATGGGGTCAGCTTCTGACTGCGAGATAGAGTTAAAAGAAGCTAAATATACATTTAAACGTCCTCCTAAGGTGGCTTTTCCATGGAAGCAGTTGCTGCAGTGACGACAGGCACACGAACCCATGAGGCAGTCCCTGCATTAACCAGTTTTCCACACTATGAAAAGGTTGAAGAACCCCTGATCCAAACGCAGCAGCCTGTCTGGTCCTGGGATTAGCAGCGATTCCCCTCAGAGACTGTCAAGCCTTAGACTGACCCAGTTTTCTTTACCCCCCTGGGGCAGTTACTTGAACGTTGGGACCGTCAGGGGCGTTCTGCCATTTCCCGCGGCTCTCTCCTGTTCTTACAGCCCTACAAATCTACTGCTTCCCAGCCGAGCCTGGTTCTTACTGCAGGGCTGTGTCCAAAGGCCACGCTGACCATTCACCAGCAGCATGAGGCGTGCTCTTGCCTTTCGTGCTGGTAACAATAAGACTTTGCATAAAACACGTTCTGTTGCAAGCATGTTCTGAGGGCTGCCCATGGAGACTACAGATCCCAGCATGCAATATGGCTTCCTGCTCAGATCAAGGTGAGCACTGCAGGCAGCAATCTGCAGTGTCTCAGGCCACATCTATATGAAAAGCAGAGCTGGTCCATATAGTTCTCCAAGGCAGCCTTGGTCATCGGGAGACTGGAGCAGGCTGAACAGACTCCACCAGAGCCTGCAGTAGCTCACCGATGATATTCGCTAGCTCCCAGACTATTTTAGTCTCCTGCCTGCTGGCACTTCCACATTACAAACCACAGCTGTGTGTGCACTTCCCTGAGGTACCCAAGGGAGAGGTCCCTTCCCTCTCCCGGCTCCCTATGCAAAGGAGTTTGACTTGTGTAGTGCACTTAGCAGCCCAACTTGTCTCCCCACAGATCCAAGATCTCCTCTCATCCCAGGAACAGCAGAAACCTGCTGAGACAGAGGCCAGCACCACAGACATGGGTAAGAAGGCCCCTGCCCCTGCATCCTCCCATTAGTGACCCGTGAGCAGAGGGGTCAAGGCCCAGTGTCAGGATCTCTCCAGGCAGCAGCAACTCTCTCAAAGAAACATTGATGATCAAGTCTAGGTGTGCATATTGTCACTGTGCTGCTTGGACCCCGGCATCTAGGTAGGGGCTCTCCCTTGGTTCTCCATATTCTCCAGGGGCCTGTGCCCCCAAGATGGTAACTTTTGGCTCTTCCTTCACCATCACCACCACCCCGGCTGGGCATGCAGCCTCTGGTGGTAACCTGTGCGTCCCCCTTCCCTTTCGCAAGCTGGGCCAGGGGATGTCTCCCTGGAGGCATGTGTTCTTGAGCTGGTAACCAGTGCGTTCTGAGCAGGCATCAAAGTTTTCACCAACCAGTTTCCATCTCTCTCCCTGTTGTAAATCTTGATCCCCCTCCTTGTACTGCAGGTGACTCTTGTCTGTGACTGCAGGGCTGCTTCCTTCTCAGCTTGCCATGTGCACCCTTTTCTTTCCCCGGAAGCTGCACCTCTCCTCTCCTGGCCTCCGATGGCGCGAGTGAGACAGGTCCCAGCTAGCTACCTGCTGACACACCAGCCCCACCGGGCAGAGTTCGTTTCAAAAGCAGGCCCCTCTATGTGCTGCTCACACTGCTGAAGGGTGAGGCCCATGAGCCCCCTGGGCATGTCTTCTCCCCAGTCCAGAGACAGCATGCTCTAGGGTCTGAGCTGGGAACCAGACCCTCCTCCACACTGATTCCTGCTCGGCCAGGGACGTGCTGAGTGGCCATGTGCCCAGGTCCCAGCTGTAACCCGGGGGTGTCCCTGAGCTGCCTTTCAGGGGCTGGGAGATAAGCAGTTACTGTTGGTAAAGCCCATTCACGTTCTGCTCCCGGTGCTCAGCTCTTTGCTAAGAGGCTACTCAGATGTCTCCTCTCCCCCCAGCGTTTGGCCCTGAGCCTGCAAGTCCTTCCTCCCCACTGAGATCCCCCTTCTAACGCAAGCCGTCTCCTTGCAGGAAAGCAGCTGGTGCACTACACAGCTCAGCCCCTCTTTCTGGTGGACTCGAGCGCTGTTGACATGGGGAGCGGAGACCTGCCCATCTTCTTTGAGCTGGGGGAAGGGCCATATTTCACTGATGGCGAGGAGTACTCGGAAGACCCCACCATCTCTCTCCTATCGGGGACTGAGCAGTCCAAACCCAAGGACCCTGCCGTATCCTAAGGCTGAGTGCGAGAATACGCTCTAAAGGGAAATCCAGCCACCAGCCTCCTTGCTTTGCACAGACATTGAAAGCTCTAAACACCCTTCGGTCCATGTTTGCTTCCCCCGGCACTGTGAGGATTTCATTTGTGTGTGTGCTTAATGAGGTGTTTTGAAATCTGCTTTAGATTCTAGCCACCCGGTATAGTGCTCTTCCAGGTTGGCAGTCTTGGGGGGCTGAGCAGTGCTGACCCCTGTGCTGTGGTTGTCATCCGACCAGCCAGAGAGGCTAGACAGGCACCAGGGCTTGGAAGTGCAGGCGGGAGATCTGGGTTGTCACAGGATAGCTAGTCACTAAGTGAGATTGTGTTTCGTTCTGCACTCCAGGTGAGGAGGGTGACCATGCCCTACACAAGATCCCAACAGTTGGCGAAGGTCGGCAGGTGCTTCGCCCCTGCCATGGAGACGGGGCGTGGCGGCAGGGCCGCACGATGCTCCCAGGCATGTAGAAGGGGTTGTGGGTTTGCGGCGGGGAATACCCCCTCCCCCCAGTGAGGTGGACGTGGTGTTTTTTAAAGCTGGCGCTGATGGGCTGGGTCCCTTGGTGGTCTCTGCCACGCAGTTGGCTCCCTGCTGCTCTGTGTGTGCGTGGCAGGACCCCTCGGCTCCCCCAGCCCAGCCACGGAGAAGCCGAACTTCCTCTTTTCTTTTCTCTTGATCCGTGTGTGTTTCTTTTCTTCGTGTTGTTTTTTGGTTTGGTTTGGTTGTTTTTGCTTAGCAGTAAAAATTTGTACATTTACACTTCAGATTGTTAATAGTAAAAACTGTATTTTGGATTTTTACATGAGAGAAGAAGTGCCCACTTCTATCTATCTATCTATCTATCTATCTATCTATCTATCTATCTATCTATCTATCTATCTCTGTATATATAAATATCTATATATACATACAAATATCTATAAAACAAATGGCCTCTCATCTGGCGGCTCCTCTGTGGTCGAAAGCTTTATTTTTGTCCTCTGTGTTGGGGGAGTGAAGCTGGCGGAGAAGGTCCTAGGCACTAGCCATGGTCCTGAGAGCTGCTTGGCTTCCCCTGTAACTGCCCTTTGCAGCCCTGGACGCTGATGCGTGGGCCTGGCTCCAGGTGCTGGGTGCTCTGCCTTTGGAGCAGCAGCTTGAGCTGTTACCCCCCTGTCCATAAGAGCCGACATTCCTGCTTCCAGCTTCAGCAAAAGAAAACAGCAGATGCCGAAGTCAAATTTCTCTTGCACATCTCAGCAGAGCAGGGGATGGCTCCAGGTTTGGGGGATAGACGATCTGGGGTTTATTTTTGGGGGTGGAGGTCTTTAAATTCCGTGTTGTGCTTTCCCTGCTGAGATCCCACACCAGGTTTAAGGGCTGAATTTTCAAGGATGTTTCTGTTTTCGAGCCCATTGGGGGTGAGCGTGCAGCTCAGCCCATGTCGATGTGCCAGACGTGTGTTGGACACTTGCACGCCTCTGAGGAGTGCTTTTTTAATAAGAACAATAAAAGAAAAATTGCATTGTTAAGTTTAGTGTGTTCAAAACTTCCCTCCCTCTTTGTCCTCTGTGGGTAGTTAATGTCGTGGTTAATCGCATGTGGTGCTTGTATCTCTGTTGGTTGTACAGAAAATGTGGTGACTGCTTGAACTCATGGGACTTCTGCAGGCAGCAGCTCGTAGACAGGTTTTTCCTGGCTGACATCAGAGCAAGGGCTGCATGCACTAAGTGAACAAGTGTTGCAAGAAACCAGGGCTTCAGACCCCTGGAGTCTGTAACAGGCACAGGGCCTGGGGCCAGCCTGCCGCTGCTGTTCTTCAGGCCTTGGTGATAATGGTTGGTTACGACATCTAAGAGCTGGTGTGTGTCCACTCCAGAGCTGGTACCATGTACAATCATTGCTTTCCACAGGACTGGTCTGCACGGTGTTCGCCAGTCCTGGGATCCCATCCCAAAACACAGTGCTTCACCTCTGGGAATTGCCCGGTGCCCAGTAACACAGCTGAGTACTGTGGGGTAGGGGCTGTAGAATCCCAGAATGAACTGAGGTTAGAAGTGCAGTGTACAGACGCACCTCCCCCCCCACACACACACACACTTACACAATCATTCCGTCCGGAAAGCCTTGCGTAACTTGAATGTTGCGTTAATCGGAAACATAGACCCGTACGTTATGCAAAAATTTCCGCAACTCAAAAATCTTATTTCTAGCTTTTCCGAAACTGAATTTGCATAAGTCGGGTCTTGTGTAACCCGGGGAACGTGTCTCTGGGTAGGGGACACAGGGATGAATGAGGTGCAGCCATTGCATGCAGGCGAGGTCCCTGCAGCGCTCTCCTGGGTTAGCAGAGGTGCAGGCCAAAGAGCGGAGCTTATTGCCCACTTTCCACATCCCCTTCGACCTCCCTGGGGGCCATGCACTGGGAGTGGTGTTCGGCGCTGTGGGCCTGGTCCAGTTCCCATTGGAGCTGCCAGTAAAAAGAGCAGAGTGATGTGTATCAGAGCCCTGCATCCTGAGGAGCGTCATGTTCTCTGTGGGTACGTCTGCACTGCAAGTAGACACCCGTGGTTGGCCTGTGCCAGCTGACCCAGCCTAAAGGCCTGTATAACTGCAGTGTAGACATTTGGGCTGGAGCCAGGGCCGTAGGACCCTGCAAGTTGGGAGGGTCCCAGAGCTTGGGCTGCAGCCCAGGCCTGAAAGTCCACACCACAATTAAACAGCCCCTTGGCCCGAGCCCTGCGAGCCCAAGGCAGCTGACACAGGCCAGCCACAGGGTCTCATTGCAGGGCAGACAGACCCTTTGTGTCTCTGGAGCTCCTCAAGCCCACAGCTGGCTCTGTTACCTGGCTACCTGCATATTCCTTCAGCTTCCTTCTCCAGCAGCCCGCTCCTGTGTATTCCCGTGAGCTGGTTTGTCGTGACACTGGCTCTCCTGGGACTGACTGCCTTCCCTTTTGCAGTGTTATCACCTTGCTCCTTCATTTGGGTTCGAGCTGTATTGCGCGTGCATGGCATGTGCTCCCCACCCCCCGTGTCCCTAGCTGGACATTGCTATTGCCCCTTTCATTCAGCAGATGGGTGGGTACGCTTCCCATTCCAGACTCGTCTGATCTAGGCCTTGCGTCTCCATCACAGTCACCTCTTCCCTTCTCCAAGAACACCAGGCTCCATGTCCCTTGTGCCCCATGTCATTATGCCAGGTGTTTGCTCCCCCCGCCCCTCTTGGCAGGAAGTCATTCTGATGCTGTTTCTACTTCCTGGATTTTCTTCTCCCAAGTTTCGTAACCCATCTCCGATGTGAGACCCCCTACATCCATGACAAGGGTTTCTGGCCGTCCTTAGCATGTGTCTGTCCCCCTCCTGGCCGTGCTGGCTGTGATGTGAAATGGGGAGCTCTGTGTGTTGGAAGCAGAAAGAATTGTCCGGATGAACTGGAATTACCATAATGAATCTGGCAAAAGAAGACTGCTGGTGTTGTAGGGAACGTCACGCGGCCCCTCCGCAGTCCAGCGTTGTGTGGGTGTGAGTGAGAACACATGAATTCAGTCCTCTGTACTATAAATACTACACACAGGACTGCAGAGGGCCCCGCCCTGCCGAGCTGCGTCTGTGCTGAGGGGTGTGACGAAGGAGTGATCATCCTCACTGGGAAAGAGCAGTCCCTTTTGGATTGGTCTCTGTTACATGGTGTGTCTCTGCTCCCCACTCCCCTCCAGCACCGGTGGCCTGGCCTCTTGTGACTGAAGAGTTTGTAAGCTGTGATGGGAAGACGGCAACTTCAGCTCTGCCTTACAAAATCTAAATCGTTAAGAATGATGCAGTAAAGAAAGTTGTTCAACAAGCAGTTCTGTTCTACATTTGGAGAGAAGCAGGATGTTGTGTTCAGATCACACGAGGATGATGAAATGTTTTTCAATCCATTAGTGACTTAGGAGGGTGATAAGTGACATCTGCTAGCAATGAACGTTGTTTAGTCAGCAGGATAACTTGCACCCAAGAGTTGTAAAGGAGCCGGCTAAGGAGATCTCTGGCCAGCTAATGTTCATGTTGGGAGTAGCAGGAAAATTGCAGGAGACAGGAAGAGTACTAATGTGCCGATATTCAAAAAGGACAACAGGATGACCTGAAAGGCCAGTTAACCTGACATCAGTCCTGGGCAGAATAATGGAACAGCTGATACAGGATTTAATAAAGAACGAAAGGCTAGGAATATAATTAATGCCAGTCAGCAAGGTTTTATGGAAAACAGATCTTGTCAAACAAACTCTGCGCTGGTTAGGCATCCACTGGAGTATTGTGTCCAGTTCTGGGCACCGCATTTCAAGAAAGATGTGGAGAAATTGGAGAGGGTCCAGAGAAGAGCAACAAGAATGATTAAAGGTCTTGAGAACATGACCTATGAAGGAAGGCTGAAGGAATTGGGTTTGTTTAGTTTGGAAAAGAGAAGACTGAGAGGGGACATGATAGCAGTTTTCAGGTATCTAAAAGGGTGTCATCAGGAGGAGGGAGAAAACTTGTTCACCTTAGCCTCCAATGATAGAACAAGAAGCAATGGGCTTAAACTGCAGCAAGGGAGATTTAGGTTGGACATTAGGAAAAAGTTCCTAACTGTCAGGGTAGTTAAACACTGGAATAGATTGCCTAGGGAAGTTGTGGAATCTCCATCTCTGGAGATATTTAAGAGTAGGTTAGATAAATGTCTGTCAGGGATGGTCTAGACAGTATTTGGTCCTGCCATAAGGGCAGGGGTCTGGATTCGATGACCTCTTGAGGTCTCTTCCAGTCCTAGAGTCTATGAATCTATAAACCTGCTTCCATTGTTCAATGTGATTACAAGGTTGGTTGATAAAGGTAACTGTGTAGGTGTAATAGATTTAAGAGTTTTGTAAGGCCTTTGACTTAGCATCACATGACGTTCTGCTTTAAAAATAAGCATAAAACAGCACCAATAAAGGCCACACTAAATGGATTAAGAGCTGGCTAGGTGACCGGTCTCAAGAAGTAATTGTCAATGGGGAATCAGCAAATGGAGCTATTTCTACTGGATTCCACAGGGGCTAGTTCTAGGCCTGAGGCGGTTCAACACTGTCGTCAGTGATCTGGAATTAAAACAGAAGTCGCTGCTTATAAAACCCATGGATGATAAAGCTTGGCGGAGCAATTAATAAGGATGAAGACAGGGCAGTCATACAGCGTGATCTGGATTGCTTGGCAAGCTGGGCGCATTCAAACCAATGTGTTTATTGTCAAGCTCAAAGTTATACATCTAGGATCATGGGATGCAGCCCTGACCTACAGACTGGGAGGGGGGCTGTATTCTGGGAGCAATGACTCTGCATGGGATCTAGGGGTCACAGTGCACAAAATAACATGTAAAAGCAGCAAAGAGTCCTGTGGCACCTTATAGACTAACAGACGTTTTGGAGCATGAGCTTTCGTGGGTGAATACCCACTTCCTCAGATGCATGCATGCAAAACAACATGAGCTCCCAGAGCAACTCTAGGTCAAAAAAGGGTTCAAAAAAAGAACTAGATCAGTTCAAGGAGGGCAGGTCCATCAACGGCTATTAGCCAGGCTGGGCAGGGGATGGTGTCCATAGCCTCTCTTTGCCAGAAGCTGGGAATGGGCAACAGGGGATGGGTCACTTGATGATTCCCTGTTCTGTTCATTCCCTCTGGGGCACCTGGCATTGGCCACTGTCGGCAGACAGGACTCAGGGCTGGATGGACCTTTGCTCTGACCCAGTCTGGCCGTTCTTATGTGATCCTTGGATGCATGAACAGGGAATTCGTGAGCAGCAGGGGGGTGATTTTGTGTAGGGTGTTGGTGAGACTAATACTGAAATCCTGACTCGGGTTCTGGGGTCTGTTTTATAAAGAATGTTGAAAAATAAGAGAGGGGATAAACGAGCCACAAGAATGAGTTGAGGGCTAGAGAAAATGCCTGATGGTGAGACTTAGCGCTGGATCTGTTTAGCTTCTCCACGAGAAGGTAGAGCCGTGACTGCGTTCCAGAGTCTGGATCTCTTCAGGGGCTGACGGGCTCTTTTCTCTGACGGAGAGAGGCCTAATGAATAACTGCAACCCTAGCAGTGAAACTGGGCAGAGTCAGACGGGAAATGAGGGAGGCATGTCTGTGCCGTGCTGTTCACAGGGTCTTAGAGACAAGGCGGGTGAGCTCATCTCTTTTATTGGACCCACTTTTGTTTTTGTGAGAGCAGCTTCAGAGCGAGCGCTGTGCAGCGTCTCTGCGACAGAGGTTGGTCCAGTAAAGGGCTGACCTCACCCACACGTCTCTCCTACACTTCTGACAGGAGGGGGATGAACTGCTTCAGCAGACTCCCAAGAGACGTGGTGGATTTGCCATCTCTTGACGTCTTCCCACCTGGCCTGGCTCCCTGTCCGGACAGTGCTGGAGCCAGACACGAGTTCCTGCGTCATACAAGGATAACGGTGGAATTCCCTAGCCTGGGATTGGACTAGATCAGCAGTTCTCAGAGTGTGAGGCGGGACCCCCCTTCAATGGGGTTGCCAGGGCCAGCGTTAGACTTGCTGGGCCCTGGGGCTGAAGCCAAAGCCTGAGGACTAGGGCCTGGGGTGGCAGGGCTCTGCCCCCCACATCACACACACCTCACACAGGGCAGCGGTGTTCGGGCTCAGCCCCACCACACACACACACACCTCACACAGGGCAGCGGTGCTCGGGCTCCGCCCCGCGCACACACACACCTCACACAGGGCAGCGGTGCTCGGGCTCCGCCCCACCACACACACACACACACCTCACACAGGGCAGCGGTGTTCGGTCTCAGCCCCGCCACACACACACACACACACCTCACACAGGGCAGCGGTGTTCGGTCTCAGCCCCGCCCCACACACACACACACACCTCACACAGGGCAGCGGTGTTCGGGCTCCGCCCCGCGCGCACACACACACACACACCTCACACAGGGCAATGGTGCTCGGGCTCTGCCCCGCACGCACACACACACACCTCACACAGGGCAGCGGTGTTCGGGCTCAGCCCCGCCACACACACACCTCACACAGGGCAGCGGTGCTCGGGCTCAGCCCCGTCACACACACACACACCTCACACAGGGCAGCGGTGCTCAGGCTCTGGCCCCCTCCAGCCTGGGGTCACATAGGATGGGGTCATGGTGCTATGAAGTTTGAGACCTGCTCGACTAGATGATCGAATGGTCCCTTTTGGCCTTAAACTCCACATTTCCCAGGCCTTGTATCTCCAGTGACACTTCATAGGGGCCCCGTGAACGTGTGGATCCTTTCTTCCGGACAGTCTGTGCTGACTCGTTAACCGAACACCCAAGCTCCGCAGTGGGAAGCCGTTACTGGGGGGACACCTTGTTTTGCCTGTTCTTCCCGGGTGTTTCGCCTGGTGCATTTGATGGTGATTTGGGTGAAATTCAGCCCTGTGCAGAGGGGCTGGCGTGGGCCTGCTGGGGCTTTGCAGCAGCTCACCACGTCTCACTGTCGCCTTCGAGTCCCCAGCAGGAAGCGGAAAAGCCATGCAATCCTGAGTGTTTGAAAAAAGGATTCAGGACATTGTCAGGAGAGGCAGGGCCAGATTCCGAGCTGGAAACAGTCGGTGTGGCTCCATTGGGCTCCGTGGGCCCCGTGTCTCTTCATGGCAGACGACACTCTGGCCTCCTGGTTACGAGGGTGCTGTATGGAAAGCTGCAATGGACAGGGTCCCTCGTGTCTTCTGTGCAGATCAGTATGTCAGATACACTCTGGGAAAGGAGATTTCCTTGCAATGGGACCGTCTAGCCCCTCGTGGTTTCCATCGCAAGGCACCCTGGCAGCTCCCTGCTCCATGCACGTGTCTGTCAGAGAGAGAGCTCCTCCGGTCCCCACAACATTGCTTCTGAGCCGGCAGAAGAGTCAGTGGCCTGGCCACAGGGCCACCAGCCTGAGCCCGTGGCAGGACACAGCGTTGGTGCACGAAGGAGTTCAGGACCGAGCCATGCACGGGGGAGGAGGATAGAGCAATCTCTGCGGTTCGTGTCTCTCGGATGAAAAGTGCCCACGGCTGGCACTGCTGGACTCCGCTTTGGCCAGCCCTAAATTTCACTCTGCGTCTCCAGCGAGGTCCTTCCTCAGCCCTGCCCTGGCTGGGGAGTGGGGTGAAGATTGGACGCTAGCTGATTGCAGTGGGGTGAGCAGGGGCAGAGCAGAACAGAGCCTTCGCTCATTCACCGCCCCCTTTGAGGGGGCACCTGATGCTGTTCCCTTCGGAGTGAGTGAGGAGTCTTGTTAACTCCACAGCTGCCAGGCTCCAGGATCTCCAGTCAGGGCCGGCTCCAGACCCCAGCATGCTAAGCGCGTGCTTGGGGCTGCATGCCGCGGGGGGTGCTCTGCCGGTCGCCGTGAGGGCGGCAGGTGGCTCCGGTGGACCTCCCGCAGGTGTGCTTCAGTGGAGCCGCGGGACCAGCGGACGCTCCGCAGGCATGTCTGTGGGAGGTCCACCAGAGCCACGGGACCGGCGACCGGCAGAGCGCCCCCCGCCGCGTGCCGCCATGCTTGGGGCGGCGAAATGTCTAGAGCCGCCCCTGTCTCCAGTGCTGCCTTTACCCAGCGGGGGCCAGTGGCACTTGGGGGGGACACGGTCAGGAGGGGCCTCACAGGCCGACTTGAGACCTGTTCATGTTTGGAGGTCTTCAGCCACCCCTGGTCTGTGCTGATGCCAGGAGGGTTTCAGTGTTACAGGCCTTTTCTCCTGGCCACTTGTATTGCTGTGTTGGGGTCCCCCCGGCAGGCAGGTGTGGGGGTGTCTGTGTGTTAGGGCAGAGGCACCTCGCTCGGCATTTTCCTAGGAAGCTGTCGGCTCTGTTCCCTTGTGGCACACGTGGCGGCAGCCAGGAAGGATGAGCCAGTGGTTAAAGCACCAACCTAGGACTTGGGAGACCTGGATTCGGTTCCCCGGGGGCCCGGGGGGGGGGGGGGGGGTAAACACATTACGGACTGTGAGGTGCTCGGGGACAAGGGGCTGGGACCAGCTGAGTGCTCAGATGGGCGGGTTGCTGCAGGGCACACTGCCATTGGCAGCTCTTCTCTCAGGGCTTGGACCCAGACCCCAGGTTCTGTGCTTCATCAGGGAAAAGCACCTGCACCGCTCAGCCATCCATGTGCTGACCCGGCCAGGCCAGGACCTTCGCCCAAGCTCCCTCCCAGCACATGAGCCCCTGACCTGCCCCCAGCCAGCCAGCTGCCTGCGATAGTCATGCCTGGGCTGCTGGTGATGACTTGGGCTGCTTCTCTGGCTAGCACGTGTCAGCACTGGGGCACCTGAAGCCCGTGACAAGTGATGCAGTTTGACCCCCGGTCCCTGTGCAGGTTCCAGGCAGTGCCCGGCGAGGGACAGCAGCGAACGCTCTCAGATGCGCTTGCAGCCCCTAGCCAGCCAGTCTCAGCGATATTGGCAGAAATGCCAGCAGAGGCCCAGTCCGTGCGCTGCCGTGGGAGAGCCCGACTGCCCACGGAGCCAGGAGCGAAAGGGCTGCGTGCAGTGAAGGGTGCCCCAACAAAGATCAAACTATTGGTGTGTGACAAGGGGCCGGCCTGCCATGATCTCATCCCGGCTAATGAGGTCAGCGTCTGGCCGGAGTCCAGCACAACCGCTGGAAACTTCCCGCTCTGTGATTTATCACATCACAGAGCAATGTCTGCGTTTCTCCGCCGCTCACCCACAGGAACCCAGCGGTAACTGGATCTGCCACGGCACGTTCCCCAGGAATGCCAAGGGGGGCTGGCTGATGAGGTGCAGCCGATACGGGGAGAGGGGTCCCCGTGGCAGTGAGCTGGGGCCTGAGACTCCAGCTTCTCACCCGAGGTTGCTAAGGTGATGAGGGGGTTCCCAGGAGAGCTGGTGGCTCCACAAGTCTGACACCGGAGAACTTACTGTCCCATAAAGCAGCTCTCGCCTCCCTGGTTAACGTCGGTCAGGAGAAAACAAGGGACAGCCCCTGCCAGGGCCGGGTTAACAACATTTCTGGGCTAGCGCCAGGAAGCTCTAGAGTGACCAGACAGCAAGTGTGAAAGATCGGGACGGGCTGGGCGGTAATAGGCTCCTGTATAAGACTAACCCCCAGCTATCAGCACTGTCCCTATAAAATCGGACAGCTGGTCACTCTAGGAAGCACCTTGGAGATAGAAACTGTCTGAGTGGCAAACGCAGCCTGCAGGTGCCGATCTCCTGTCCAGAGGGAAATGCGGGGAGTGCGGCAAACCCAGCCGCTTACAGCCTGCGGGGTCAGCAGCGCCTGGCGTGTGCCCCACAGCTCGGGCTGGGAATCTGCTGAGCTTGGGGAGAGGAGCAGACAGCGGCTCTGCCCCTGAGTGCCGCAGCGAGTCCACAGCCGCGCCAGGACTTGCTGTGCCGCTCTGCCGTCGTGTTAGCCCAGCCAGCCCCACAGCTCGGGCTGGGAACCTGCTGAGCTTGGGGAGAGGAGCAGACAGCGGCTGTGCCCCTGAGTGCCGCAGCAAGTCCACAGCCGCGCCGGGACTGGCTGTGCCGCTCTGCCATCGTGTGAGCCCAGCCAGCCCCACAGCTCGAGCTGGGAACCTGCTGAGCTTGGGGAAAGGAGCAGACAGCTGCTCTGCCCCTGAGTGCCGCAGCGAGTCCACAGCCGCACCGGGACTGGCTGTGCCGCTCTGCCATCATGTGAGCCCAGCCAGCCCCACAGCTCGGGCTGGGAACCTGCTGAGCTTGGGGAGAGGAGCAGACAGCGGCTCTGCCCCTGAGTGCCGCAGCAAGTCCACAGCCGTGCCGGGACTGGCTGTGCCGCTCTGCCGTCGTGTGAGCCCAGCCGGCCCCACAGCTCGGGCTGGTCATATGAAAAGAACCCAGGGGGTGAGACTGGCTCTACTTTGCCCCCGCCGTTGGGCTAATCCCTGGGCACTGGCCCCAGTGCACACTGCAGGTCCCCCGGGCAGCAAGCACCACCAGCGCTAGAGTGGAGGATGGCTGAAGGCACAGGGCTGGCCTGCCTGGGCCTGGCGCTAGCCACCCGCCCAGCCAGGCCTCGGCGCTCTCCTCCTCCACCTGAAAACGGGCTGCTCCGACCAAGCCTGCACCCCACCTAGCCCCCCACGCAGCGCAGAGCTGCTAGACTCTGTTAATGCCTCCACACCCCATGGAGCCTGCTCAGCCCCATGGCTGTCAGCTGCCTCCTCCCCCCCACCCCTGCTCCGACTGGGGGGTGGGGGTCAGAGCACTGTAGAAATGGGGGGCTGGAAGGGCCCTTGAGAATTTGTCAAATCCAGCCCCCTCCCTTCCTGGCACTCCTGATGATTCAAACCTGGACCAGCCCGGACAAGGGGTTGGCTAATGATGGGGCCCCACCACGTCCCCGAAAGCCTGGGCTGGAGCTCAGTTCCCTTCATGTTAAAACACGTCTCATCCCTTGCTGCAGGGTCAGCCCGTTACTTCCTGTCCTGCCGTCAGCGGCCCTGGAGAACGGCTGATCCCCACCAGCCCTGACCCAGCCACAGCTGGGCTCAGCTCCCAGCTCAGGCTGCTTTTCTCCAGCCTAACTGGGCCCAGGTTTTAACTTTTCCTCACAGGCAGGTTCTCCAACCCTTGGACTGTTTGGTTGATCTCTTCTGGCCTCTCCCATCTGTCCCCATCTTTCCACATGGGCTGAATATAAGAACGGCCGGACTGGGTCAGCCCAAAGGTCCATTCAGCCCAGTGTCCTGTCTGCCGACGGGCCAGTGCCAGATGCCCCAGGGAGTGAACAGAGCAGGGAATCAGCAAGGGATCTAACAGAGACAGGGGAGATTCCAGAAGACTGGAAAAGGGCAAATATAGTGCCCATCTATAAAAAGGGAAATAAAAACAACCCAGGAAACTACAGACTAGTTAGTTTAACTTCTGTGCCAGGGAAGATAATGGAGCAAGTAATTAAAGAAATCATCTGCAAACACTTGGAAGGTGGTAAGATGATAGGGAATAGCCAGCATGGATTTGTAAAGAACAAATCGTGTCAAACTAATCTGATAGCTTTCTTTGATAGGATAACGAGCCTTGTGGATAAGGGAGAAGCGGTGGATGTGATATACCTAGACTTTAGTAAGGCATTTGATACGGTCTTGCATGATATCCTTATCGATAAACTAGGAAAGTACAATTTAGATGGGGCTACTATAAGGTGGGTGCATAACTGGCTGGATAACCGTACTCAGAGAGTAGTTATTAACGGCTCCCAATCCTGCTGGAAAGGTATAACAAGTGGAGTTCCGCAGGGGTCTGTTTTGGGACCGGCTCTGTTCAATATCTTCAACGATTTAGATGTTGGCATAGAAAGTACGCTTATTAAGTTTGCAGACGATACCAAACTGGGAGGGATTCAAACTGCTTTGGAGGACAGGGTCAAAATTCAAAATGATCTGGACAAATTGGAGAAATGGTCTGAGGTAAACAGGATGAAGTTCAATAAAGATAAATGCAAAGTGCTCCACTTAGGAAGGAACAATCAGTTTCACACATACAGAATGGGAAGAGACTGTCTAGGAAGGAGTATGGCAGAAAGAGATCTAGGGGTCATAGTGGCCCACAAGCTTAATGTGAGTCAACAGTGTGATACTGCTGCAAAAAAAGCAAACATGATTCTGGGATGAATTAACAGGTGTGTTGTAAACAAGACACGAGAAGTCATTCTTCTGCTTTACTCTGCACTGGTTAGGCCTCAACTGGAGTATTGTGTCCAGTTCTGGGCACCGCATTTCAAGAAAGATGTGGAGAAATTGGAGAGGGTCCAGAGAAGAGCAACAAGAATGATTAAAGGTCTTGAGAACATGACCTATGAAGGAAGGCTGAAGGAATTGGGTTTGTTTAGTTTGGAAAAGAGAAGACTGAGAGGGGACATGATAGCAGTTTTCAGGTATCTAAAAGGGTGTCATCAGGAGGAGGGAGAAAACGTGTTCACCTTAGCCTCCAATGATAGAACAAGAAGCAATGGGCTTAAACTGCAGCAAGGGAGATTTAGGTTGGACATTAGGAAAAAGTTCCTAACTGTCAGGGTAGTTAAACACTGGAATAGATTGCCTAGGGAAGTTGTGGAATCTCCATCTCTGGAGTTATTTAAGAGTAGGTTAGATAAATGTCTATTAGGGATGGTCTAGACAGTATTTGGTCCTGCCATGAGGGCAGGGGACTGGACTCGATGACCTCTCGAGGTCCCTTCCAGTCCTAGAGTCTGAGAGTCTATGTTTTGGCCTCTGCCAGTCAGTAACGATGGCCATGCCCAGGACATGTTTTTTAAGTACATCAGAAGCAGGAAGCCTGCTAAACAACCAGTGGGGCCCCTTGACAATCGAAATACAAAAGGAGCACTTAAAGACGATAAAGTCATTGCGGAGAAACTAAATGGATTCTTTGCTTCAGTCTTCACGGCTGAGGATGTTAGGGAGATTCCCAAACCTGAACTGGCTTTTGTAGGTGACAAATCTGAGGAACTGTCACAGATTGAAGTGTCACTAGAGGAGGTTTTGGAATTAATTGATAAACTCAACATTAACAAGTCACCGGGACCCGATGGCATTCACTCAAGAGTTCTGAAAGAACTCAAATGTGAAGTTGTGGAACTATTAACTAAGGTTTGTAACCTGTCCTTTAAATCGGCTTCGGTACCCAATGACTGGAAGTTAGCTAATGTAACGCCAATATTTAAAAAGGGCTCTAGAGGTGATCCCGGCAATTACAGACCGGTAAGTCTAAAGTCGGTACCGGGCAAATTAGTCGAAACAATAGATAAGAATAAAATTGTCAGACACATAGAAAAACATAAACTGTTGAGCAATAGTCAACATGGCTTCTGTAAAGGGAAATTGTGTCTTACTAATCTATTAGAGTTCTTTGAAGGGGTCAACAAACATGTGGACAAGGGGGATCCAGTGGACATAGCGTACTTAGATTTCCAGAAAGCCTTTGACAAGGTCCCTCACCAAAGGCTCTTACGTAAATTAAGCTGTCACGGGATAAAAGGGAAGGTCCTTTCATGGATTGAGAACTGGCTAAAAGACAGGGAACAAAGGGTAGGAATTAATGGCAAATTCTCAGAATGGAGAGGAGTAACTAGTGGTGTTCCCCAAGGGTCAGTCCTACGATCAGTCCTCTTCAATTTATTCATAAATGATCTGGAGAAAGGGGTAAACAGTGAGGTGGCAAAGTTTGCAGATGATACTAAACTACTCAAGATAGTTAAGACCAAAGCAGATTGTGAAGATCTTCAAAAAGATCTCACAAAACTAAGTGATTGGGCAACAAAATGGCAAATGAAATTTAATGTAGATAAATGTAAAGTGATGCACATTGGAAAAATAACCCCAACTGTACATACAATATGATGGGGGCTAATTTAGCTACAACGAGTCAGGAAAAAGATCGTGGCGTCATCGTGGATAGTTCTCTGAAGATGTCCACGCAGTGTGCAGAAGTGGTCAAAAAAGCAAACGATGTTAAGAATCATTAAAAAGGGGATAGAGAATAAGACTGAGAATATATTATTGCCCTTATATAAATCCATGGTACACCCACATCTCGAATACTGTGTACAGATGTGGTCTCCTCACCTCAAAAAAGATATTCTAGCACTAGAAAAGGTTCAGAAAAGGGCAACTAAAATGATTAGGGGTTTGGAGAGGGTCCCATATGAGGAAAGATTAAAGAGGCTAGGCCTCTTCAGCTTGGAAAAGAGGAGACTAAGGGAGGATATGATAGAGGTCTATAAAATCATGAGTGATGTAGAGAAAATGGACAAGAAAAAGTTATGTATTTATTCCCATAATACAAGAACTA
This sequence comes from Gopherus flavomarginatus, assembly GCF_025201925.1. Lineage (NCBI taxonomy): Eukaryota > Metazoa > Chordata > Testudines > Testudinidae > Gopherus > Gopherus flavomarginatus. The sequence goes on along the minus strand of NC_066618.1, from coordinate 300,764,082 downwards.
GGGGTCACCAAATGAAATTAATAGGTAGCAGGTTTAAAACAAATAAAAGGAAGTTCTTCACGCAGCACACAGTCAACTTGTGGAACTCCTTGCCTGAGGAGGTTGTGAAGGCTGGGACTATAACAGTGTTTAAAAGGGAACTGGATAAATTCATGGTGGCTAAGTCCATAAATGGCTATTAGCCAGGATGGGTAAGGAATGGTGTCCCTAGCCTCTGTTCATCAGAGGATGGAGATGGATGGCAGCAGAGAGATCACTTGATCATTGCCTGTTAGCTTCACTCCCTCTGGGGCACCCGGCATTGGCCACTGTCGGTAGACAGATACTAGGCTAGATGGACCTTTGGTCTGACCCGGTACGGCCGTTCTTATGTTCTTATGACATGCCAGCGCTCCTGTCACCCACCATGCCCAGTGTGAGGGAGGCGGAGTCCTTCCTCCTGTCTCCCCGCTGGCGGCAGTGCCCAGCCCCAGGACACACACAGAGTTGCTGAAGGTTTTTATTGGCAGGTTAAGTGGTGGCAGGGATACAGGGCAAGGGGGCAGAGCGGCAAGAGCTGTTAGCAGCTCCAGCCTGGGGGTCCACTCGGTGCATCTCCTGCAGGCTGCCACGGGCCAGGCCGGCACCCAGCTGAGCCCAGAAACCCCAGCCCCTCGCCAAGCACAGGTAGGAGGTGCCCCTTCTCCATGAGGGCCAGAGGCAGTAGGAAGTTCCAGGTCTGCCCGGGGCACTAGATGAGGCCCCTGGCCAGTGCCCAGCACTTGATGACGCCATGCACCCAGCTTCCCACCAGGAGCCCTGGCGGGACTCGTGCTGGAAGGCCCTTGCTGGGGCTCACGAGCACTGACCGGCACCTTCGGCAGAGGGGCGACCCCTGGAGCCCCTGGGATTCCTGCTGGGAGAGACTGGGATGTGGGACTGTGGCGGCTGGATGCTCCTGCAGAGCCAGCACCTCCCCGGGAGAGTCAGGGAGTGGAGCAGCCGAGCTGCCTGGAGCCTGCGCTCCTGCCCTGCCTGCTGCAGCAGCAACGCCATGGCCAAGGTGCCACCCCGCCGGGACCCCAGGGCTCTGTGGGAGTGGGGCAGGGGATGTTGGCAGCAGCTTTTGGAGAGTGAGAGCAGCAGGCTGGGCCAATGGGGGATCTCAGGCCCTTCTCCCGGCTGGAGGGGCTGGGCTGGATCACTAGGGTGGGGTCGCTCTGTGCGGCTTGATGGGCATCAGGGCTGGTTTACTCCAGCTGAGGGGTTGCACAGTGAGGAGTTGGGGGCAGAGACTAAGCAGCCTTGTGAGCTGCAGGACTCCCGACGGCTCCCGGCTGGAGCTGTAACAGCAGCCCGGACAGTGGGGAGGGTGCAGAGTGGTACCCGGGCAGTGCCAGGGGCAGGGAGCGAGAAAGCTTGGCAGAAGGCAGGAAGCTGCTGTCCATCGGGGCTCCGTGGCAGCTCCAGCGTGGGACCCTGCCCCTCACATCCCTGGGGAGACACAAGCCCGGGTGACCCGTCAGCACCGGGTCTGGCCCATGGCTGTCAGCCCAGCCCAGGGCCACTTTACATCCTTGCTGCGCTGCCCCCTGCTGGTGCCCACAGACATGCGACCTGCTGCTCCCGCCACGGTCCTGTCACATGACAGGCAGCGCCACGTCGCCCCCTAGTCCCACAGCAGCCAAGATGACTGCGTCTCCCCCAGCATGGCCCCCCCAGAGCGGGCTGCCCGGGGGGCAGGGGAGGGGTTCTCCTCTCCCAGGGCGGCTCCAGGCACCAACGCAGCAAGCATGTGCCTGGGGCGCAAGCCACGGGGGGTGGTGTGCCAGGCGCCATGAGGGCGGGAGTCAGGCAGCCTTTGGCGGCGTTTCTGCAGGAGGTCCAGCGGTCCGGCAGCTTCAGCAGCAATTCGACGGAAGGTGCCAAAGGCGCAGGACCATCAGATCACCTGCAGAAACGCTGCCGAAGGCCACCTGACTGCTGTGCTTGGGGCAGCAAAATCCGTAGAGTCGCCCCGTCCCCTCCCCCTTCCCCCCAGGTGCTGAGCAAACCCCGCCCCGGCTGCAGGCTCAGTTGCAATCCGGGGGGTGAGGAAGCACAAGCCGGGCGATCCCCAGGATGGGGGGCACTGGCCGTGCCGTAGCATGGGCTGCAGCATCTGCCCCGGCCGCTGTTTAGAAGCCCTTGGCTTCGGGCTCACAAGTGAGCACAGGGCCTGTTCCCTCCCTGTGCCTGGCCAGGGGGTTCACCCCGCCCCCCAGTACCTTGAGATGCCAGGGCCTCCTCCGAGTCGGTGTCGTGGTCCACACCTGGAAACGATGGGAAATGCCCAAGGTTAGCGCAGGCCCCAGGGGCCGTCCCAGCATCGCCCGGAGTACATGCCTCAAGTGCCCTGACCCGAGCCAGGCAGGCCAGAACCCACAGCCTGGGGGCACTCGCTCAGGATTGACAAGATCCCTCCCCTCTGCCCAGGGCTCCCCTGACGGGACCACGTCCTCCCTCCTTGCCCCTCGGGATTCTCCTGCCAGGGCCCGGCTGTCTCCTCCTCTCCTGGATGCTGCAGCAAACCTGCCCTGGCGGTTGTGCCCAGCCCCAGGGTAACCTGCCCGGAGCAGCACAGGGGCTGCTGTGGCGGCCGAAGGGTCCAGCAGCTCCTGGGGCTGCTCTGTGCACACCGGGGGAGCGTCTGGCCGTGGGGTGGGCTCTGCACAGGCCAGGGGGCCCCCTGCGGCTCTTACTCTCTTGCGACTCGTTGGACTGAGCAGGCAAGTCCCCCGCAGGACCTGAAAGGAGGGACAGAAAAGCAGCAGGTCAGAGCTGGCCTGGCCAGCAGCCCTGGCCCTTGCCCACGCTGAGCCCACAGCCCAGCTCCCACCTCCCCCTGCTGGGAGGGAATCGGGGTGTGGACTAGTGGGGCGCCACCTGCCCTGCCAGCGCTGGCCATTGGGGCAGCCCGCCGGGAAGTGGCCAGTACCTGATGCTTCGCCGTAATGCCCTTGGCTCACTGGGCATTGCCAGGGCCAGGAGGCTCTGGGCCCCTCCCTAGCAGCCCCGGAGGGGGGAGCCTTACCACTTTGGGCGTCCCCAGCCAGGGGGTCCAGGTTAAAGGTGCCGCTGTTGAGGGCGTCGAGGCTGGCGGAGTCTCCATCCAGGCCGCCTGGGTGCGTGTCGTCGGTGAGCAACCGCTCGGCAACCCTCACCGGGGTCACCCCTGCAAGGACGGAGAGGTGAGGGCAGCGCTCGGCAGGCAGGGGAATGGGGCAAACCCAGAGGAAGCTCCCCGGGGAATGTGTCACGGTGCGGGGAGGGTCTGGAGATGAGAGGTCACCCCCAAGGCTGGCAACTACCTGTCACCAGTGACACAGTCTCTATGGAGCCCAGGGGCACCCAGACCCACAGCTTCTGCCCAGGGGGGACAGAGGTGGGGGCTGTGGGTCGGGACTGAGGGGCAACGGCAGGGCTGGGGAGAGTAGGGGAGCTCGGGGTTGGGACGGCAGGGGGCTGCGGGTCAGGACTGAGGGGCACCGGCAGAGCTGGGGGGAATGCAGAGGGCTGTGGGTCACAGGGCAAAGCCTGCAGCGAGATGGGCATTTTCCCGTTTCGGGGCTTGGGGACACTGAGGCCCGCAGGGTTCCCACCTCGGATCCTGAGGGTGGACGTGTGCAGACAGACAAGCCCCTGATGTCCAGAGGGGCCAAGCCCAGAACCCCGTGTCACAGTCCCCAGCCCCCTGATGCTTGGCTTCAGTCACCCACATCTGACCCCTGGTGACCTGACCCCCAGCCCCACTCCCCTCCTGGGGCTAGGAGTAGAGCCCCGAGTCTGGTCCCCACGTCCCGCCCGGAGCTGGGAACAGAGCCCGGGTCTCTGCGTCCCCAGGCCCTACCTCTCGTGAGCTGCTCCGGGGGGCTGGTGAGCTCACCTGCAATGGGGAGAGATGAGAGGGGTGAGGGGCTGGGCCACGGGCGGCTCCCTGCTGACCCTGCTGCCCACGAGGCCCCTGCAGCAGCTGGTGCTGGATGTGCCTGGCACCTCCGTGGGGCAGACCCCAAAGGGGCTCAGGGAGAGAGCCCCAGAGCAGGGGATGGAGAGGCCTGTGGGGCAGGATCTCAGCAGAACGTGTGCTGGGGCTGCGGGGCCCGCCCTCCTCCCCACCGCTGCCCCCAGCGGGGCCTCAGGGCTCCTTGCAGCTGGGGGGAGCCAGGGCTGTTCTTGGCTTCTGCTGGGGGCTCGGCCTGGTACCCGCAGCCCCACGGGCCCTGGGGAAGGGCCGCCCACTCTGAGCCCTCAGGGGTCCGCTCGTCGCCTTGGGGCAAGTGAGATGAATGCCAAGGGGGGCCCTGCCGGGCACCCCACTGTGCCCTGCTGTTAGCCCCTTGGCGCAGCCCCCAGCAGGCCAGGGATCCCGGGGCTCAGAGCTGCCCAGCGGTGCTGGGTCCGGAGCAGGGATCGGTGCCCATTGCAGGACAGGGCCCGGCTCCCAGCAGACCTGGGCTGAGCTGTGGGGGCACTGGAGGCTTGGGAGCTGGGCCCACGCACCCCAGGGCCCCCCCCCCCCGAAACAGCCTGGCCACCTCCTGCCCGCAAGCCTGGGGCGAGCCCTGCCCCGTTCGCTCTCCTGCCAGTGCCCCCCCTGAACCCCAGCCCAGCGGGGAGCCGCCCGGGGGCTTTGCTTACTGTCTCCCGACGCCTCCAGTTTGCCACGGCTGACGGGCTCTAGAAAGTCAAGCAGGGTGCGAAGTCAGAGCCTGGCCCCCACCCGCCCCGGCCACATGCTGCCCTCCCTGCTCACCACAGGGAGCCTGGGCATCCACCCCACACAGCACCAGCTGCTCCAGCAGCCACTCTTTCATCCCTTCGCGCCCCCACCTGCCGTCCCCCCCACCTCAAACACCGGACACCAGCTCCAGGGCTGTGGAGAGGGAAACTGAGGCACAGAGGGGGCAGGGAGAGAGTGAGTTGGGGCAGTGCCAGGAGTTGGACCCAGGATCGTGTGCCAGCACCGCCTGGCTTGAGTGCCAGTGCCCAGTGCCACCTGTGCCCTGCCCTGGAGGGTGCCCAGCCAGCCCACTACCATCCACCCCCCCCCGCCAGCTGCTGGCAGCGGTGCCCATGTTCCCGGCCCTGCCGTACCTGGTTCCTGGCTGCCAGCAGGGGGCGTTGTGTCCGGAGGGCTGGTGGGCTCTTGGGGCCCGCGGAGAGGAGAGGGGGGCGGGGGGAGACACAGAGAGCGTCACTGGCACCTCCTTTGTGCATGGAGGGAAATCCAGGGAGCCAGAGCCCGACCCCAGGCTGGCCCCGGCCCCGGCCCCGGCCCCGGCCCCTCCCCGTCCAGACTGTCAGACAGACCCGGCGGGGATGGGTGAGCCCTAAGGAGACGCCAGGGGCTGCAGGCAGCAGGGCCGGGGGCTCAGTAGGGGGCGCTCTCCCCTCTCCGTGCTGACCTCTGGGGGGCACTAGGGGGCGCTGGGCAGCAGGGCCAGGGGCTCAGTAGGGGGCGCTCTCCTCTCTCCATGCTGACCTGTGGGGGCACTGGGGGGCGCTGGGCAGCAGGGCCAGGGGCTCAGTAGGGGGCGCTCTCCCCTCTCCATGCTGATCTGTGGGGGCACTAGGGGGCACTGGGCAGCAGGGCCAGGGGCTCAGTAGGGGGCGCTCTCCCCTCTCCGTGCTGACCTGTGGGGGCACTGGGGGGCGCTGGGCAGCAGGGCCAGGGGCTCAGTAGGGGGCGCTCTCCTCTCTCCGTGCTGACCTGTGGGGGCACTGGGGGGCGCTGGGCAGCAGGGCAGGGGGTCTCACTAGGGGGCACTCTCCTCTCTCCGTGCTGACCTGTGGGGGCACTGGGGGGCGCTGGGCAGCGGGGGGGGGGCTCAGCACTCCCCATGCAGTTGGGGCTGGCTTGGTAGCGCGGTGCCGTGGGAGCTGCTCACGGAGAAGTGCCGTCATGCTGATGGGGTCGTGAGTGCTAAGGGCCCCTGGCCTGTCCCTGAAGGGTGGGGGCTAGTCTCTGGGGTGGGCGATGGCAGCCTGCCCCCTGCAGGCAGGGTCCTCGGGCACCACCCAGCTGCCCTGTCCCGCTGCCCAGGGTGCAGCTGGGATCCCTGCAGGGAGGGTTGTGGGCGCCCTTAGGGCACGGGGGGCTAGAGAGCTGGGGGATGGGGAAGGTACTGGCCCCAGAGCCCCACCGGGGCATTCCTCACCCCCGGGCTGGATGGCTGCAGCCAGGCCCAATGCGTTACAGTGGGGCCCTCAGCACACCCCCACACACACCCCCACACACCCCATAGCACCGCTTACCATCAGCAGCCACAATGGCCAGGAGCAGCACCATGGCCCCAGCGACAGCCAGCACCCTGCAATGCAATACCGGGGTCACCTCCTTTGACCAGCCTCCTCTCCCACCCTCACCCCCAGGCCGGGAGAGGGGGAAGAGACCTGGAGAGGGGGAGGGGAGTGGCCCCAGCAACACCCAGCACCCTGCAATGCAGTGGGAGGGGAGCATCCAGCCTGAGGAAGGAGAACCCAGAATTTAATAAGGAATCAGCATTTTAACTAGTGCAGAGCCCGCCCTCCCCAGCTCCTCGGCACCCTTCCCCCCACACAGTGCTCCCCAACCCCCACAATGCCAGCTCCTCAGCCCCCCTCCCCGCAGCCAGTCGGTCACCTCCACCACCCCAGAGAATCCCCCACGCCCCTGACCATTCACACACCCACCTGTTTGGCCACCCCACGCCCCAGCATTTTAGACTCTTGCAGGTGCTGCCATCCCCCCACCCCCACCCCATGCTGCCCCCCCTCCAGGTACCCCCACAAGCCCAAATGGAAAACCTGCCAGATCCCAGCCTGTCCTGGAGCCCCCGTCCTGCTCCCCGCACCCTGCCCTTGCCCTGTTTCGGCCCCTTGTGCTGCTGTCGGCAAAAAAGCCTTCTCCTCTGCAGCTCCTCCCTCACCGAGCCACTCACGTCTCCCCAGTGAGGTGAGCAGGGAGCTCGAGGCCTGGCCCCTGCCATTCCCATGCCGCCCCAGGGCAGGAGGCTGGTGCTTCTCCCATGTGGCTGGCACTCAGGGGCTGTTCAGATGCCAGAGTGCCCCGAGGCTAGGCTGCCCCTTGCCCCCCCATTAGCTCCTCACCCCACTCGAGGCAGAGGCTGGCAGTGACCGTGGGATACTCCATTGTGCCTGCCCCAGCAACATGCCAGCTCTAGACCCGTGCTCTAGACTAGAGTCATGGGGCAAGAAAGGGGCAGAGGCTGCAGGGCCCCAGCCGAGGGCTGAGATGTGAGAGCTCTGGAGCCGCCAGCTGCAGGGCGTATGCTCATCACCAGCTGTGGGGCCGGAAGGAGCCCCCACCCCTGGACAGGCCTGTGCAGCAAGGAGCTTCAGGGAGTCTGGGACGCATGGAGACCTCGGGCCGGGACATGACAGGACCCTGCCCCGAGCTCCGGCAGATGGGCTGGCTGGCGGCTCCCCACTATCTCCAGAGCCTGCGGCTGGATCCCCTGCGGCTCCACAGAGGCCTGCCCATGAACCACCTGCTCGGCGCCCCTCCAGCACGGCGATGCCGCCGAGGGTCACCGCTGTGCGAAGGGAGGTGTCTCCTGGTGGGAACAACCATCCCTCCAGCCCCCACCCGGACCCTGGTCACAAACCCACTCCAAGGCCTGGCAAACTGAGTTCCAGCAGCAGGGAGTTCCACAGGCAAATCCATGCTGTGGGGACTGGGCTTTCCTCATGGCCGTTCTCTGCCCGCTGCCCTCAGCTCCCCGAGCAGCCCCTTGTTCCCAAGCTGCACCGCGGGGGGCAGAGACCAGCCTCATGCCACTCTCTGCAGCCGCTGACCAGCCAGCTCCTCCCCCCGCCCCCCGCCCCTGGCAGCAATTCTTTTGGGAGTTGGAAATGAGTAGAAGCTGGTGAGAAGCTCTGGCCCCGCAGGGACCCTGGCGTGTCCTGGCCACACTGGGTGTATGTGCATGGGGGGTGGGTTCTGATCCTGCCCGCCCCCTGGGGCTGGTGTCATGCGAGGCCAGGATGGCAGGCATGCCAGGGTGAAGCGGTGTCACTGTCCAGGGGGCGATTACAGGTGGGATGTGCCCAGCAGTTTGTCCCGGGGCACCCCACAGCACCCTCCCCGCTGCACTGCCCCCCAGCTGTCCACGGCCCTGGCGCAGCCCAGGAAGGGGCCACTCACCTGCACAGCGGCTGCATGTTTCCCTGCAGCGTGGTGGTGTGGGACCCGTGGGGAGCACAGGAGGATCTGCAGGAGCACCAGACACTGACCCCCCAACCTGCATGGAAGCGACAGACAGGCCGTTATAAGGGCCCGGTGCTGGGAGGAGCCATCTGGCTGCAGGCCAGCCAATCTCTGCCTGGCAGTGTTACATTGCAGCCCCCGGGGGGGGGCATCGCCTGAGCTGCTGCTTCTCCCCTCCCCAGCCAGCCTGTGCCCAGGGGTGCAGAGATGGGCAGAGCTGTGCCCAGAGTCTTCCAGAGGGCACAGGACTGCACTTCTGGGGCTCTCCGCCCTGTGCCCCTGGGCTCTGAGACACCTGCGGGGGGTGGGGGGGTTGCACTCCTGCCTGGCCTGGCTCTGCTAGGGATGCCCTGAGCCGGGTGCCAGACACCGCTGGGACGTCCCTGCAGGCACGGAGGGGTTAAAGCAGGGGGTGGGGGTGCTCAGCGCCAGGACTCAGGCAGCTGAGGGACAGGGGCCTGGCCAGTGCCCCCGTCAGGTGGGCACCACAGACCTCTCTGCCAGGCTCCTTTTGCCTGGATTGGGCCGGGGTGGGGGGGACTCAAGTTTCCCAGGGACATTCCATAGCAGCTATGCTAAGGGGATGGGGGGGTGGAATGAACCCCTCCTGCCACACCCCCATCCCCCCATGAGGAGAAGGGCTCAGAGCCCGGCACCAGGGGTGCTTCTTGGAGAGCTGCGTCTCTGCCCCGTGGTCTGACCCCCCTGGAGCTATTCCCCAGGCTGCTCCCCAGGGAGGGGTTCCTGGAGCAGGCGTGGGGCACTGGTGCACAAGGCAGGGGGAGACCCCTCGGCCCCCCTGCTGAGGTGACAGCCCATTCGTGGCTCCCTGATCAGTGGCTGGCTTTGATCACTGCTTGCCCCATGTGGCACAGCCTGCCAGGGAGCAATGGCCCATGAACTCCAAGGGGCCAGGGCAGTCTCTTGTCCCAGACTCCCAGGGGGCCGGTGTCTGAGGGCAGCTGCCCAGCCCCATGGTCTGACCCATTCCTGCCTCAGGGCCTTTTCCCTCTCCTCCCCTGCGTGGGGTCTCTCACACTGCCTGAGCTGGAGGGCGGGGGGGCTGCCATGTGCCCTGCCAGGGGACTCCCCGTCCTCTCCCCACAGCACGCTCAGAGCAGTGCCTGGAGCCCCCCTGCGCCCAGCCTTAGCACAGGGCCGGGGGTCACAGCGGGGGGCTGGGCTCTCTTTGGCTGAGGGCAGCAGGGACAAAGGCTACAGCCCAGCAGAAAATAACCCTGGGCCCAGAAAATGTCCAAAAGGAAAGTTGGGGCAAGGGGGGGGTCAGAGAGAGGCCTGCAGGGGGCCACCGGGGCGATGAGCGAGCAGCCACTGCTGGGGTGGGAGCAGGTGCCCTGGAGGGGAAGGGTCCTAGGGCCTGGTGCCCAGGGTCTAAGCTATGCAGCCCCCTCCCCCAAGCACCCCTCCGGGTACTGCCACAGACGCCGCTCCCTGGGGTGCCCGCCTTGGCTTCCCCAGCACCCAGCGCGGCGGGGCGACTGGTGGAGCCTGGGACGGCCACAGGAAGCCAGGCGCAGGCGTCGGGGAGCTGGCCAGAGCGATGGCGGCGGCAGGGCCGCAGCCCCTGGGCTCTCGAGCCTCCCTGCTGCCGGCCCTTGTGAGCGGAAGGTGCTGCAGGAGGAACAAAGGCTCCTTCATGGCTGGGCAGCCGCTCAATGGGCCATTGTTCCCCACAGCTCCTGGATTAGAGGGTCCCAGCAGGGAGTGACTCCGGGGGTTGTGCCAGGGCCCTCTGGAGATTGCAGCCCCTTTCATATCACCTGGCCTCTGTGAGCCCTTTGTTCCTCTAGGGCTGGCCCGGTTCCAGGCCACCCACCCCACACGCCCCCTCCCTGCGAGGACACCCCAGGTCGGGCCTGCGCTCAGCCCATGTGTGAGGCTCCGTTCCATCCCCCCCTTTCCCAGCCCCCCACGTGTGGCCTCTGTTCGGCCCCCTCAGGTCCCTCCAGCTACCCCCCACCAGCGAGCCTGGCAGTGGGGCCCATAGCTTAGCAAATCCAGGTACAGAGCCATCACTGAGCCCCTCCTGACTAACCCAGACCTGCTGCCTCCAGTTCCTCCCAGGAGGGTCCCTGCTACGACCCCTGGGCAAGGCAGGGCCCCACCTGGCTTGGCATTCCTGGGCCCAAGCCTGCCCATGAAACCTCCCTTGGAGATGGTCTGGCAGCCAGGCAGAGCCCCCGTTGCAGGTGTGACGCCTCGTGCCAGGCCCTGCCCCTTCACACACAGCTGCTGTGCACTGGCCAGTGGCAGGGATTTGCTGCGCCAGCCCCATGGAGCGGGCCCAGCAGTAACCCGACCCCTGGGAGACAAGGGCGCATATTGCCGGGGTGAAGTCGGAGCCTGGCAGAGACGCATGCGACCTCCTCGCCAAGCACAGACAGCGACAAGGGCACTTGGCGACCCCTGGTACCTGGGAACCGCAGAGCAGCTGGGAGCTCCCCCGGCTGCAAACCCCAGGGCCAAGCGCTGGCCACACCCCATTGATGTAGCTCAGATTTCCAGTAATTTCTCTTTATACACTGGACCCCTGTCTCAGCCTGGACCCTGCCTTTCCCTCAGGTGTTTTTAGCAGTCTCCCTTCCTGGGCAGGCACTGACTTATCAGAGAATCTCAGGGTTGAAAGGGACCTCAGGGGGTCTCTACTCCAACCCCCTGTTCAAGGCAGGACCAAGCTCCAGACAGATTTTGCCCCAGATCCCTAAGTGGCTCCCTCAAGGATTGAACTCACAACCCTGAGTTTAGCAGGCCAGTGCTCAAACCACTGAGCTATCCCTCCCCCCTGGAGGAGAGTTAAGATTAACCCCCTGGCCAACCTTAAAAAGGATTTACCTAAAGTGGGAATCCTTTCTTTGATCCCCAGCCCCCTACAGTGGAAAAGTACCAGCAAGTTAAGACATTGGCTAATACCAGGTGACATGGTCACCTGACCCTGCTGTGTGGATGCAGCCGCCCAGTAAACTTCTCAGGAAGGCGTGAGATTCGCATATTCAAAGTTCTATTGTTCTCTTCCTAAAGGCCCATCAAGGCTGATGGCTGCTGTCTGGTGGGTGTTTCCCAAGTACACACACGGTTGTAATTGTTATACAGTCAATGTTCCTAACTTTAGAGACAGAAATGACACATGCATACAAACTGGATAATCACATTCAGTAAATCAGAACCTTTCAAACGATACCTCACATGCCCCATCTTCCATAAAACGTATCTTAGTTGTGCCATATTCATATCCTAACAATATTTCTGTCAAGAATGTGGACTGTCACACCCACATTTGAGCTGAAATCCAGGACTCTTGTGATCCGTGCGCATGCACCAAGCTACTTCCTGCTAAGCCTCTTGGCACTCTAATACCTGTGGAGACCCTGTCTAGACCCTGGGCTTCATAGTCAAAATCCCTGTGGTCTTAACCGTTGCAGACTAACTGACCAAAATGGTGCAATTCATCCACTGTGACTGCCTGCCCTCTGCTGAAACAACGGCTCATTTCCTGGTGCTCCATGTTATCTGTCTTCATGGGCTTCTGGTTTTTGACACAGTCTCCCACAGTATCTTGCCAGCAGTTAAAGAAGTATGGGCTGGACGATTGGACTATAAGGTGAATAGAAAGCTGGCTAGACCGTCAGGCTCAGTGGGTAGTGATCAATGGCTCAATGTCTAGATGGCAGCCAGTTTCAAGTGAAGTGCCCCAAGGGTTGGTCCTGGGGCCAGTTTTGTTCAATATCTTCATTAATGATCTGGAGGATGACGTGGCCTGCACTCTCAGCAAGTTTGCAGATGACACTAAACTGGCAGGAGTGGTAGATACGCTGGAGGGTAGAGATAGGATACAGAGGGACCTAGACAAATTAGAGAACTGGGCCAAAAGAAATCTGACGAGGTTTAACAAGGACAAGTGCAGAGTCCTGAATTTAGGACGGAAGAATCCCATTCACTGCTACAGACTAGGGACTGAGTGGCTAGGCAGCAGTTCGTCAGAAAAGGACCTAGGGGTTACAGTGGACGAGAAGCTGGGTATGAGTTGACAATGTGCCCTTGTGGCCAAGAAGGCTAATGGCATTTTTGGCTGTATAAGTAGGGGCATTGCCAGCACGTCAAATAATGTGATCATTCCCCTCTATTCAGCACTGATGATGCCATATCTGAAGTACTGCATCCATTTTTGGGCCCTGCACTACAGAAAGGATGTGGAAAAATTGGAAAGAGTCCAGCGGAGGGCAACAAAAATGATTAGGGGGCTGGAGCACATGACCTACGAGGAGAGGCTGAGGGAACTGGGATTGTTTAGTCTGTAGAAGAGAAGAATGAGGGGGGATTTGATAGCTGCTTTCAGCTACCTGAAAGGGGGTTCCAAAGAGGATGGAGCTCGGCTGTTCTCGGTGGTGGCAGATGAGAGAACAAGGAGCAATGGTCTCAAGTTGCAGTGGGGGAGGTCTAGGTTGGATATTAGGAAACACTATTTCCCTAGGAGGGTGGTGAAGCAATGGAATGGGTCACCTAGGGAGGTGGTGGAATCTTCTTCCTTAGAGATTTTTAAAGTCAGGCTTGACAAAGCCCTGGCTGGGATGATTTAGTCAGGGATTAGCCCTGCTTTGAGCAGGGGGTTGGACTAGATACCTCCTGAGGTCCCTTCCAACCCTGGTATTCTATGATTCTATGACCCAAAAGAAGGTGTATGGACCTCTGAGCTTCAGCCACTGATGGGAGCCCACCAGTGCCATGCCAGCCTGTAACCAGGCGGGCTGGGATCAGAGAGACAGGAGGGCTCCTCATACCATGGGGGTCATTCTGCCACACACTTCTCAATTACCCTCCCCATGGGGAGGGGACCCCCAGCCTGGCTCCACGCAGCTTGCCCAGGGGAGGTGACTCCCACCTGTGGCTGGCTCAGCACCGCTTTCTGGCCAGAGAGGAGCGACTTGTCAGCTCTGGCAGGGCCCACTCTGCTGTGGGAGGCTCCTTGCTGGCGGAGGAGGCCGGCTTGAGATAGGGCTAAGGCTTTGCAGCCATGCCACCCCCTTGCGAGGTGATTGCAATGGGGTCCCCTCCTCAGAACGACTCTCCCCAGACTGGGGCTATCCAGGGGCCACCGCTGAGCCCTGCGAACGCAGTGGGACGGGAGCTGGGCCTGCTCCTCTGTTCCTGTCCCATTCTCGTTTAATGGGGAAAGCAGGTGCTGGGCACCAGCGGCCTTTGGTGTAGAACAGCCCGTGTCATGTGGCTGGGATAATGTGACCTTTTACTGGGCCATCCCCAGTCAACTCAGCTTTGACTGGGCCCCACGGCGCTGAGTACAAGCCACCCCTTGAGCACTGCACAGGTGGCCTGGCTCCTTTCCCAGCCGGCAGAGACTTCACTGCCGGACAGGTCCATTCTGATGATCTAGGCTGGTCCCCCGCAGATCACAGGCCCATCACTCCTCCCGGTCTCTCTCCGGCGCTGTCTGGCTCTCCAGCTCAGTACACAGCCATCCATCTGCTGCACTTCGCTTCTGAGTTTCCGCTGCAGCCTGCTGCTGTGTTCGGCCTTGCCCGGCACATTGGCTAGACTGGGACAAGCACCAGGGCCCATCTGGCCCACTGTCCTGTCCTGTCTCGGAGCGGGGCAGCTGCAGGTGCTGCAGGGAAGGTGTCAGATTAAGAACCCCGTGGAGGGCAGACGGGTTAATTGGCCCCACCAGAGTCTCCTTCCAAACCCCGATGTCAGCCGGAAAGCACGAGGTTTGGTCTCCCGTCTGAGCTATGTGTTTGAATGAACTCGGGAGAGTCTCTTTGTCCATGGAAGTAGCCAGTCCTGCTTTGCGTCTTGCCTCCTTGACGTCCTGCAGCACCGAGCTTTGCCGTCTATGTGGGAAACTGCTTCCTGCCATTGGCTTTGGGTGGCCAGCCTTTCAGTGTCATCGACCGTCCCATGTCAGTATGGTCTAGGCTGTCATCAGGGCGCCTCTGGGCAGCTCCTTTGTACAATCCCAGCCTGCCCCTTAGCTATTAGGGGAGCAACGAGAAGCCACAGCCCAGGGGAGTAGTTGCTACGGTCTGTACAATCATAGAACTGTAGGACTGGCAGGGACCTCGAGAGATAGTCTAGTCCAGTCCCCTGCACTCATGGCACGACTGGGTATTGTCTAGACCATCCCTGACAGGGGTTTGTCCAACGTGCTCTTAAACATCTCCAAGGATGGAGATTCCACAACCTCCCTGGGCAATTTATTCCAGTGCTTAACCACCCTGACAGTTGGAAGCTTTTTCTAATGTCCAACCTAAACCGCCCTTGCTGCAATTTAAGCCCATTGCTTCTGGCCCTGTCCTCAGAGGTTAAGAGAACAAGTCTTCTCCCTCCTCCTTTCTCTACTTGAGGAGAATGCTTCCAGGGTCATAATCATTCTCACTGCCCATCTCTCAGCCCCCTCTAGTTCTCTGTGAGACCAGCCTGGAGCATGGCTCCCAGGGGAGGGGGCCCCATCGAAGTGTAATGGGGTGGGACCATTCTCCAGCCTCTTCCTTAGCACTCGGACATGTTGTTGTTGTTTATTATTAGGGCTGTCAAGCAATTAAAAAAACTAATTGTGATTAATTGCGCTGTTAAAGAACAATAGAATACCATTTATTTTAAATATTTTGGATGTTTACTGTATTTTCAAATATATTGATTTCAATTACAACACAGGATACAAACTGTACAGTGCTCACTTTAGTTTTGATTACAAATATTTGCACTGTAAAAAACAAAAAAAATATTTTTCAAGTCACCTCATACAAGTACTGTGGTACAGTCTCTTTATCGTGAAAGTGCAACTTACAAATGTAGAATTATGTACCAAAAAAACTGCATTCAAAAATAAAACAATGTAGAACTTTAGAGCCTGCAAGTCCACTCAGTCCTACTTCTTGTTCAGCCAATCGCTCAGACAAACAAGTGTGTTCACATTTGCAGGAGATAATGCTCCCTGCTTCTTGTTCACAATGTCACCTGAAAGTGAGCACAGGTGCTCGCATGGCACTGTCGTAGCTGGTATTGCAAGATATTTATGTGCCAGATGCGCTAAACATTCATATGTCCCTTCATGCTTCAACACCATTCGCAGGGACATCCGCCTATGCTGATGACAGGTTGTGCTTGATAATGATCCAAAGCAGTGCAGACCGATGCATGTTCATTTTCATCATCTGAGTCAGATGCCACCAGCAGAAGGTTGATTTTCTTTTTTGGTGGTTCGGGTTCTGTAGTTTCTGCATCAGAGTGTTGCTCTTTTAAGACTTCTGAAAGCATGTTTCACACCTCGTCCCTCTCAGATTTTGGAAGGCACTTCAGATTATTAAACCTTGGGTCAAGTGCTGTAGCTATCTTTAGAAATCTCAAATCTGTACCTTCTTTGCATTTTGTCAAATCTGCTGCGAAAGTGTTCTTAAAACAAACATGTGCTAAGTCACCATCTGACACTGCTATAATATGAAATATATGCAGAATGCAGGTAAACCAGACCAGGAGACACACAATTCTCCCCACAATGAGTACAGTCACAAAATTAATTGACGCATTATTTTTTTAACAAGCAACATCAGCGTGGAAGCATGTTCTCTGGAGTGGTGGCTGAAGCATGAAGGGGCATAAGAATGTTTAGCACATCTGGCACACAAATACCTAGCAGCATCGGCTAAAAAACTGCCATGCAAACTTTCAGGTGAGATTGTAAATAAGAAGCAGGGAGCAGTATCTCTCTTCAATGTAAACAAACTTGTTTGTCTGAGCGATTGGCTGAACAAGAAGTAGGACTGAGTGGACTTGCAGGCTCTAAAGTTTTACATTGTTTTGTTTTTGAGTGCAGTTATGGAGCCAAAAAAAAATCTGCATTTGTAAGTTGCATTTTCACAATACAGAGTTTGCCCTACAGTACGTGTATGAGGTGAATTGAAAAATACTATTTCTTTTATTATTTTACAGTACAAATATTTGTAATAAAAATAATAATATAAAGTGAGCACTGTACACTTTGTATTCTGTGTTATAATTGAAATCAATATTTGAAAAATGTCAAAAAACATACAAAAATATTAAATAAATTTATATTGGTCTTCTATTGTTATAAGTGCGATTAATCACAATTAATTTTTTTAATAGTAATTATTTTTTGTGTTAATCGCATGAGTGAACTGCGAGTAATTTCTAGCCATATTTATTATTAATGGTGTTTATTACATTTCTGCCCACGGGGAGAGAACAGGCCCCATCGTGCCAGGCACTGCACCAACACGGAGTCACAGACCGGCTAGCCAGACACACCGGAAGAGTGAACAATGCCAGGGCAGCAAACCGCACAGGAGTTTCTTGATGTTGGGGGGTGGGGTGGGGGGTCAGCTAAAGGGGAAGAAAAGGAAGGGGCAGTGTGACGTTATTGATAGAAACTGGGACCATATAGAACATGGTTTGCAACCAAGGTCCTATAGTGGCACCAAATCCTATGTAAAGGGGGTCATATAAGGTGTCTAAGACCAGGTTATGGGTTACTGGTTATGATTATGCTGTCTGTATGTCTGTATCATTACGTAGTTGAAGTTATAAGTATTGGCTGTATACTGTCTGTATTTCAAATTGGTGCTGTAGTTCTGGGTAACACCTCAGACAAGTTGGTGTTAGCTCTGCTTAGCCTGCTTGATGGCCCATTAAGGACCATCAGCTACACAATTGACCCATTGAGAGAAGGCAGTTACGCCTTGTAACTCAGCAGGGTGTGCAGGAACTGGCCCATGTGACTCCAAACTCCATTTTGCTGTAATTTTCCACAGTAAGAACAAAGAAGTGTTCTTACCCCTGGAAGAGCCTATATAAGGCTGATGCCTCATCTCCATCTTGTCTTCAGTCCTGCTTCCTACCTCTGGAGGGACTTTGCTACAAACTGAAGCTCTACACAAGGGACTGAGGACCCATCCCAGTGGGGGATGTTCTCCAGAGACTTGATTTGAACCTGCAGTTTACTCCATCACTGCTACAAGCCTGAACTAAGAACTTTGCCCTCACTGTATGGAATTGATTCCATTTAACCAACTCTAGCTCTCATCTCTATCTTTTTCCCTTCATGAATAAACTTTTAGATTTTAGATTCTAAAGGATTGGCAACAGCGTGATTTGTGGGTAAGATCTGATGTGTATATTGACCTGGGTCTGGGGCTTGGTCCTTTGGGATCGAGAGAACAATTTTCTTTTATTGGGGTGTTGGTTTTCATGACCATTCATCCCCAGGACGGGTGGCACTGGTGGTGATACTGGGAGACTGGAGTGTCTAAGGAAATTGCTTGTGTGACTTGTGGGTAGCCAGTGGGGTGAAACCAAAGTCATTTTTGTCTGGCTGGTTTGGTTTGCCTTAGAGGTGGAAAAACCCCAGCCTAGGGCTGTAACTGCCCTGTTTTTAGCAATTGGTCCTGAATTGGCACTCTCAGTTGGGTCCCGCCAGAACCGCATCATCACAGACAGGCAGGGGAGAAGGGGCTCAGAGGGGCAGGTGTGGGGTGAAGCTGAGCTGGAGTGACTGAGGGTTGAAGCAAGCAGTTAAAAGGCTTGGGAGGTCTCTGAATGGCAGAGGTGCCTGACTTCGGCAGTCTCTGGTGCAGCGGACTGCAGTCGCTGGCTGGCTTCTCTCTGCAGCGTTTCCCCAAGGCCACTTGATGGGAGGTTGACACCACCTGGGTCCACCCCTCTGCCCCGTGCCCCAGTGCAGCAGGCCCTGCTGCTTGTTGGCTCTCCTGACCGCAAGCAGGGGTCACAGCGCTACCCCCGTGGCACCCAGGACCCTGTCCTGAGCAATCACAGTGAACTGGAGTCCAGTGTGTTCCTTCCAACGTGCATCACTTTGCCTTATCCCTGGGTACCCCTTTCCAGGAGCCACGGCTCTCTGAAAGGAGGGAGGGAATCTCCCATCTCCCAGCCAGGCAGTGCCAGCCCCCCCATGAAGAAGACACTTTTCTCAGCCCCTCAGTGCTGTGTGTGACCCCCAGGGAGACAACGAATTCAACCTCAGAGCCTGCTGGCAGGGGGTCAGGATCAATCACCCCATTTTACAGGGGGAAACTGAGGCAGGAGGAGGGAACCCTGTGCAGGTGCACAAGGGGGAGGGCACAGGCTCCAGTCACAATCCTAGCAGCGGGTGACAGCACTGCCCTAGCCGCCTGGTAGCCAAAGACAGGGCCACTCCCCTCAACCCAGCCTGTGGCCGTGAGCTGCTTGAGGGAGTCAGAGCTCCCAGTCCTGCCTGTGCCTCCCCAGAGCCACTAATCCAGGGCCACTAATCTGGGGCCATGAGCCCCACCCTTGGTCACGCAGCAACTCAGGGGTAGAGCTGGGGACTGAACCCAGGAATCCTGGCACCCTGCTGCTATGTGCCAGCCATGGCGCATCCTTCTGCCCGCATGGCCGAGAGCGGCTGCGTCCCAGAGTGACTTCACCCCAAAATCCCTGCCCAGGGCCCGAGCCCACAGGGTAGGCAGGGGCTGAGGCTGCAGGGCCCCAGTCTCAACAATACTTCATCGCCCCTGGCTGCAGCAGCTACAGCCCCGACACCCAGCCACCCTGTGGCAGTGCCCCAGGCCACCCTCCATTGCTCCTGGGAGCTGCCTGCATGACCTCTCCCCTGCCATGGTTGTGGGGGCTGGCAGGCCCCTGGCCTCATGACTCACAGCCCCAGCCTCTCTGTGGGGTGCTTTCCAACATGCAGCACAGCCGGTGTCATCGGGGCCTGGCTCGGCACAGATGCAAGGCAGCCGGGCTCCCCGCCTGGCTCGTAAACCTTTCCAGAGCATCAGCTCTCGCCTCGCACCATGTGCGCAGGGAGCATGCACGGCCAGGGGGTCAGCATGCCGGGTCACCGCAGGCCTGGCCCACAGGCCTCTGGCTCGCCTCACACCATGTGCGCAGGAGCGTGAACGGCAGGGGGATCGGCACGCCGGGTCACCGCAGGCCTGGCCCACGGGCCTCTGGCTCACCTCGCATCACGTGCAGCGCTATCAGTCTGCCTGCACCCTGGGATGGAGCAGGTGAGGGTTGTCACGGAGTCCCCGGGCGATGCTCTGGAACTGCTCCCCACAAAGCCAGTCAGGACTTTGGGGAGCCTCCTCTCCCTTGGAGCAGACTTGTTCAGGGCAAGAAGCTCACACGGCTTCACCTCCTGGGTCTCTCCTTGGAGCATTCAGCATCCTCTGCCCCTCCGTGCGCTTCCCACAGCGAGCCCGCCTCAGTGGGGTCCTGGGTAAGCCACAGGGTCCTGCACCCCCACTTTGCAGTCAGACTTGACTCTCAGCCAGCCAGTAACACAGAAGGTTTATTTAGATGACAGGAGCACAGTCCGAATCAGGTCTTGCCAGTACAGACAAGAAGACCCACCCTTAGTTAGGTCCATCTGGGGCCTCAGGGAGGCCACAGCCCCACTGGGAGGCCCAAGCCTCCTCGGGGCTCCCCTCCATTTTCCAGCCAGCTTCCAAAAACCTCCCAAACCTCCTCCAGCCCCTCCTCTCTGGGCTGTGTCTCTTTCCTGGGCCAGGAGGTCACCTGATCTCTCTGTCTCCCACACCTTTAGCATCCCCTTGCAGGGGGAAAGGGCCTGGCCATTAGTTGCCAGGAGACAAAGGGTTGGCCAGAAACTGAGGCCCCCCACACAATATTCAGAGGGAACATTAAAACCAGTCCCACTTTGTCACAAGGGTGGGGAGGGGGCGGGAGGGGGCACAAATCAGCCCTGGGACTGGGATTGGCCGATGCTGCCCCAACAATCCCAGATGTGCCCTATGGGCGCACCTGTGGCCAAGCCTCACCCAACGCCTGCCAGCATGGCCCTTCCCAGCAAGCCCAGCAGAGCCCAGATCCCTCCCCCTTGTCAATTGCACAAACAGTACGGTCCAGTCCCAGCCTCTAGGCAGGGAGTGGGAGCTCTGCTTGCTGGGAGTCAGGACTCCTGGGTTCCTGGCTCAGATGGGGGAGGGGAGGGCGGTCTGAGCAGCAGTTGGGAGTCAGGACTCCTGGGTTCTGTTCGCATCCATGCAGTCGCAGGCAGGTCTCTTCCTTGCTCTTTGCCTCAGTTTCCCCATCTGCAAGATGGGGATAACCCCGACCCAGCACCTCAGCTCTTTCCACAGGAAGTGGAACAGCTGCTCCTGGGGCCTGGTCTCCCCACCCAGATCACAGAGCCTTGCCTGTGGGATGGGGCAAGTGTCCCCTACAAAACAGGGCACCATAAAAATCTCCATCGCTAGCCAGAGCCCTCCATGAGAAGGGCTGCGTATCTGGCAGGGTGGCAGCTGCAGAGGGACCCTTGGGTAGGCGTCTGCTGCCTCACTGCTGGCTTCTGACCTGGCCTGAGCCGGCTCAGGGGCCGCCTGGCTGCCTCACCCAGCCCCACTCCAGCCCCTCTCTAAGTCTGGAGAAGGAGTGTCCCAAGATGGACTCACGGATTAGGACATTGGGACCGGGATAAGAGACTGGCACACGCTTCCCTTTTCCCGGAATTTCTCGCCTGCCCAGCCCAGCCCCCGTGGCTCCCCTCTGCTGGTGCGGCCAGAGCCCCATCCCACTGGGGGCAGGGTGTGACACCAGTTCAGGGCGCCCTCCAGACAGGGTGTGACGAGCCCCGTAGCCAGCTAAACGTGCAGGGGGGATTCAGGAGCCAGCGATTACCTGGCTGAACTGGACGCTGGCCCGGACCCACCGGGGGCCCCTTACGGCTCACCCAGGAGCTGGGTTTCCACATTTCACAGCGTGCCCTGGCACCACGCTGGGACAATGGATCAGACAGCAAGGGGAGACCACTTCCTCCCGCCCCACCAGCGCCGCTGCCTGCCGCACGTGGGCTTTCTTGAGAGGTGTTGCAGCCGAGTACGGGGTGGGCCGGGGGGCTCTGGAGACCTCCCGTGGGCTGTCCTGGATCAGTGGATTGCTCCAGCATAGCTGCTTGAGCGTCACACTAACATTCTTCCTCCCTGCACAGGGTCAGGGTGGGCTTGGGCGTCCTCAGGCCTGGGTTCAAAGCCCAGCTCTGCCCTTGTCTCATGCGTGAGCGTCCCTTGTGTGCCCGGCTTCCCCCTCAGTGTGCCGGGGAGGGAACCGGCTGCAGGCTGCCCTGGGTCGCCAGGGCCAGGCTGAGGGCATCAGTCAATACTCCAAGAGCAGGGAGCCTGATTAAAGGGCAGGGCCCCCTGATTGTCAGCTGAGCCAGCAGGTGCAGCTTGACAGCACCTTGGCAAAGATCGGCAGCCCTGCGCTAAGAGACATTCCTCCTCTGGGGCTGGGGCCGGCAGAACAAGGGGCTCTTTGCTGCGGGGCCGCAGTCACTCAATGGCCCATTGTTCCCGGAGCGCTCCATGTGCCTGGATCAAAGGGTCTCTGGGGAATGACTCAGGAGACTGTGGAGCCGGGTTGGGTTCCAGGGGGCCCCTTGGCCCCGGGCTGAGGCAGGGCTGTATGCCGGCTGTGTCCCGCAGCCACCCTTCTTCTGATTCAACCCCTCAGAGCGTCGGGCGCCTAAGCCAGGCCACCCCCGAGGACTCGTTACCTCTGAGTCAGAGCACAGCGAGGAACGGCGCGACTCCCCGGGTTCCTAAGCCCCCGGAGAGCCGAGCCAGGAGGTGGAAAGGGGCGATACCAGGGCTATACAGATAGGCATCATTTGGCATGCCAGCGCGCCCAGCACACCCCCTCTTTGCCGTGCCCACATGGACACTAGTGAGGGGACGGGAGCCAGGCAGGGGGCTGCTAGGGCTGCCTGGCAAGGGGGCAGCGTCTTTCGAGGTTGCCGTCTTGTGCTCCAGCATCTCAGCTTGTGTTACAGACGAGCAGGTGGCCAACCCCTGTGCTGTGCGGCTGGAGCCGCTCTGAGGGGGGAAGCTGCTCCTGGGGGCTGTGAGCTCAGCTGCCCAGTGATGGAGGTTTAAGTGGCAGGGTTGCTACCTGGGTCACTGCTGAGTGAAGCATGTGAGGAAGGCAAGGGAGGCTCACATACCTGTAAGTGGGGGATCCCGTCACATGACCCATGAGCGGGGGGGGGAGGGGAATCCCATCTCACATACCTGTAAGCGGGGAGATCCCGTCACACATACCTGTGAGTGGGGGGATCCTGTCACATATACCTATGAGTGGGGGGGAATCCCATCACACGGACCTGTGAGTGGGGGGATCCTGTCACATATACTCATGAGCGGGGGGATCCCATCTCACATACCTGTGAGTGGGGGGATCCTGTCACATATACCCATGAGCGGGGGGGAATCCCATCTCACATACCTGTGAGTGGGGGGAAGCTGTCACATATACCCATGAGTGGGGGGGATCCCATCTCACATACCTGTGAGTGGGGGGATCCTGTTACATATACCCATGAGTGGGGAGGATCCCATCTCACATACCTGTGAGTGGGGGGATCCTGTCACATATACCCATGAGTGGGGGGGAATCCCATCTCACATACCTGTGAGTGGGGGGATCTTGTCACATATACCCAAGAGCGGGGGGATCCCATCTCACATACCTGTGAGTGGGGGGATCCTGTCACATATACTCATGAGCGGGGAGATCCCATCTCACATACCTGTGAGTGGGGGGATCTTGTCACATATACCCAAGAGCAGGGGGATCCCATCTCACATACCTGTGAGTGGGGGGATCCTGTCACACATACCCGTGAGCGGGGGGGATCCCACCACACATACCTGTGAGTGGGGGGGCTGGTCCCACTATTGTGGGGAACTTTCCTGGCTCCTGCACGGCCCCGGTAGAACTGGCTGGCAAAAGGCACTGAGTCCTCGTTCCCACTCCCTTCACCCGGAGGCCGCCTGACTTTGAGGACTCTCCCTGGTGGGGTCCTTGTAACCCTGACAAGGCTGGGCCCAGGATTCCTAGGTGGGCTGAACCCATCAGGCTTGTTGTGGTCACTTGGGAGGGGGGCTGGGGGGTCCCTGCTCGGGGGTGCTCTCTCCACACCAGCCGCTTCCTTTACCATTGGTCTTGGCATTAAGTTCAAACCAGCAACTGCAATAAAAATAAGGAACGAAGGGAAAGGTTAAAGGCACAGGGGCCCTGCCTGTGGGCACTGGAACACTGCGACCAGCCAGCTCTGGGACGTGAGAAGAGTTTGCAGGCTGCTCCTCACCTGGCCCAGGCCCTGCCCAGGCTCTGGCTGTGCTGAATCCGTGGGTCGGACACCTGCTCTGGCGGTGGCCGGTCACCCTCAGGCGCTAGGTGGCAGGGCCCCTCTCCCCAACATCGGCCCCCATCAGGGTCACATCCCCTCTCCACATCTGGCCTGCAAGGTGTCTTGTCTGGCAACGTCTCCCTGGGCAGGGCCCCCTTGCTCTCTCAAGCCGCTCACCGTGCCTGGCACAGCTGGCATCTGCCGTCCCGGCTCTGGGCCCACAGCTCCACTTGTCGCTCAGCCCTGGCTTCCTGTCAGTGCAGCTGCTCTGGGCTGCCCCAGCTCCTGGCTCTGGGCTGCTGTAGCTCCAGCTCCCTCAGCTCTGCCTCCTGCCCGGCTCAGCTGCTGCTTTCCCCTTAGCTCTGCCCTCCTCTGGCTCACACGGAGGACAGGCCGCCGGGCTCCAGACTCCCTCACTGGCTTGCCTGCCCTGTCAGTTGCGCTGACCTAGAACATTGGCCTCTCCCTGTTGGCCCTGGGGACTGTCAGTCTCAGGATCCTGCTTTCTCTTTGCCCCCTCCCCCCCATTCTGTTGGTATGGGGAGAGGGCCAACCCCAAACCCCACTCAGCATCAGTGGGGGGCCAGCAGCCCCCGGACAGTATGGAGCCCTGCCCAATCTCCTGTGAGGAGTGTGAGGGTGGCCTTTGGGAAGGCACTGCCCCTGCTCTGTCCCTGCCCCCTTTGCTGGGCACCTGTAGGGCAGAAGGGAGGAGCAGAGTTCAGTTGGACCTGAGCCCCCCAGGTGGGAGCCCCCCAGGGCCCAACTCTCCAAGGATCCTCTCCCCAGCTTTCCGGGCTCCCTCTGGCCAGGAGGCACTCTGGGCCGCTGCTCGGCCTTGGGGCACCTTTTGGGGCTCGTGCTGGGTCTGCTACATGCTGTCAGAGCTGGGGAGCCCCAGGTGTGGGCGTCCCGCTGACCTCAGAATGTGCTCGCCGGGGGGGGGGGGTCCCTGCGGCTCTGGCAGTGCTGAGAGCTGCACGGGAACCCCCCTGCCCCTGCGGGTCAGGACACAGGGTGCAGTCGTGGGGTGCCGAGGCCTGTTACTGTGCAGACGCCTTTCCCCTGAGCCCTCTTCCAGCCGGTTCCTCCCTGTGCTCTGCTTTCTGCCCTGGCTCTGCCCCCCCAGCCCCTAAGTCACTCACCCGGGCGTGATCCACTGGGCAGCACTGCTGGGATTTCGTGCATCCCACAGGGCTGCAAGGACCCAGCAGCCCTTCCCAGCCACTGGGCAACACTCCCCGGCTGGAGTCCAGCCAGCCCAGGGTGGAAGGGGAGCAGTGGGGTGGGGCATGGGAGGGAGGCAAGGGCAAGAGGGGGAGCCTGTCCCAGCCCTGCCCTCCTCCTCTCCCAGAAATAAGCCCCCAGACTCCCTGCCCCACAGTTGGCCCCTGCTCCTCTCCAGTGCTCTTGCTCCGCATTTGCTGTGCCAGACTCCCCAGTGCCCATGTCTCTGCCCAGCCCTTGTGGCTTCTCCAGGAGGCGAGGGGTAGGCGTCTATCTCTTGCTGCGCAGACATCATGCCAGCGGCACCGCTATGGGCCGGCTGAGCCCCCAGGCCCTCCCAACTCAGAGCCTAGTGCAGGCGGGAGGGGCATATTGGTAGGTGGAGCTCGTGGGGGGCAGCTGGGACTGATCCCCTCTCTCTCCCTGTGCGCCCTGCTGCAGTCCCGCTCTCCCCAGTCCTTGTTGCCACCGGCTCTCTCCAGAAGCCCGAGCACAGCTGATCCATGCAGCTGTGCCTGTCTCGTTGCCTGCAGATGCCAACAGGCAGTGGCCCCCAAAGCCTCAGCAGCACAGCACAGGTCCCAGGGATTCTGGGCAGGTGAGGCCAGGCCAGGTGGTGGAGTGAAAGACAAAAAAACTCATGGGGTCACTATGACAAAGTGTGGGGGGGTTCCTGGTTTTTCTGTGTTTTCCAGTGGGTGGCATGCAGAGGGAGTGGGACTCGGTGTCCCCAGGTGTTACTGGTTTAACGAGGTGAGGGGAGAGGGAGTTTGTTGGTACACAGGACCAGAGAGGGAACTTGAGACCCCAGCCGATGGCCTGGAGGATGGAGACCCCAGCGACTGGTGACCCAGAGGCCCAGCTCAGGAGTCACAGCCGGTTTTGGCCAGTGGGAAGACAATGGGCTGCGAAGAGAGGACCTCGGTGACCTGACCAGCCGGTTCCAGCCAGAGGAGGGCTGAGAGGAGAGGAGACCCAGGCCTTCCTGGTCACGACCCTGTTTACCTGGAGAGAAGACAATGGACAGAGGGGGCTTGGGGCCGGGGATATCGGAGGCCCAGCTGGGAAGCAGGAGGCTTGGGGCTGGAGAGAGGGAGCAGGCAGAGCCCACCTGGATGCAGGGGGACTGGGATGTGCTGGGCTGAGGGAGGCCAGGCCTGAGAGTTTCCTGTGCTGTGTTCAACTCTCAGTAAACCTCCTGTTTTATGCTTGCTGAGAGTCGCTCCGGTCTAGAGAACAGGGTTGCATCAACCCCTTCGGGAGTGAGGAGGCCCTGGGGGCCAGAGAGAGGGGACTTCCTGAGGGGGCCCACAGCAGAGACAGATGTGCTAAGGCTCAGAGAGGTACAGCTCCAGGAGATGGAGGGACCTGACCCCGAGAGAGAGTGGACCCCTGAGAAGGGACACTCCCCACGGACCGCACGGGGCCAAGAGTGGGCCTGACCTGTGAGTCCATGACAGTCACCATTCACTCAGCCCCGGGCTTGGTCCAGCTCCTACCACTTCCTGGGGCTGGATTGGCCTGATCAGTGCTGCCTGTCCCCAGCAACCTCTGCAGAGCGGCTGAGTCTGAATGGGGCTGGGGCCAGACTAGTGCCTGATTCATAGATTCATAGATTCTAGGGTCAGAAGGGACCAATATGATCATCTAGTCCGACCCCCTGCACAAAGCAGGCCACAGAACCCTACCCATCCACTTCTATAACAAACCTCTAACCTATGCCTGAGTTATTGAAGTCTTCAAATTGTGGTTTGAAGACCTCAAGCTGCAGAGAATCCTCCAGTAAGTGACTCATGCCCCACGCTGCAGAGGAAGGCGAAAAACCTCCAGGCCCTCTGCCAATCTGCCCCGGAGGAAAATTCCTTCCCGACCCCAAATATGGCGATCAGCTAAACCCTGAGCATGTGGGCAAGACTCACCAGCCAGCACCCAGGAAAGAATTCTCTGTAGTAACTCAGATCCCATCCCATCCAACATCCCATCACCAACCACTGGGCATACTTATCTGGCAATAATCAAAGATCAATTGCCAAAATTCGGCTCTCCCGTCATACCATCCCTTCCATAAACTTATCAAGCTTAATCTTAAAGCCAGATATGTCTTTTGCCCCCACTACTCCCCTTGGAAGGCTGTTCCAGAACTTCACTCCTCTAATGGTTAGAAACCTTCGTCTAATTTCAAGTCTAAACTTCCTAGTGTCCAGTTTATACCCATTCGTTCTTGTATCTACATTGGTACTAAGCTTAAATAATTCCTCTCCCTCCCTAATATTAATCCCTCTGATATATTTATAAAGAGCAATCATATCCCCCCTCAGCCTTCTTTTGGCTAGACAAGCCAAGCTCTTTAAGTCTCCTTTCATACGACAGGTTTTCCATTCCTCGGGCCTCCCAGGGCTGCGGGGAGCTGGCACTGCCTGGCTCAGGGAGGAGAGGACCTGGGCTGGCAGCATCTCCCAGCAGCACTAAAGTCCCTGCAAGACAGTGGCACTGAGCGGTGACATTAACCCTTTCAGCTTCCCTCCACATGTGTCACCATCCCAGCCCCTTCCGCCAACGTGCCATAATCAGATCCATTTGGCTATGAAGCTGGGCTCACCCTTGTGTGGTCCTGAGCTGGGTGAAGCTGACGGTTCAGTGGTCGTCCAACAAGTTAAGCGCAAATCAACTGTGGAAAAAAGTATCCAGCTCTACTAAAACAGTGTGCCCAGGGAGAAAGGTAGGCAAGTGGCAATCCTCTAAAACCTCTGCCTTTTCCTCATGCTCTGGGTGACCAGCAGGACAGGAGAAAGACGTGCTTAAAACAGTTGTGTACGAGTCACTGGACTACGCTGGCTTTCCTGTTTGAAAGAGACGGTGCAATCTCCGCATTATGATGCTGTAACTGCCATATTTAACAGGGAGCCCTGAGGCGGAGTGGAGACAAGGGGACACTATCTAGGCAGTGCCCGTAATTCACTGACTTCCATTTAGTTTACGAATTGGTTACAATTTAAAATAACTGTCCTTGCTGGTTTGGAGACACTGCTGGCTTTGTGCTTCTAAGTACATTTCCTGCAGATTCAGGCAGAATCTATTTTTTGTCTACTTAAAACGTGGTCAGTAGATGTACAGGAGCCTCTAGTTAATGCATTCGGAGGCTAATTGGTTTAACTCATTCATAATTAGGGTGATCAGATATCCCGATTTTATAGGGACAGTCCCGATTTTTGGGTCTTTTTCTTATATAGGCTCCTATTACCCCCCACCCCAGTCCCAATTTTTTACATTTGCTGCCTGGTCACCCTATTCACAATAGAAATCAGTTGCCATGACGACAGGCCTTTGGGCCTTGCCCATCCACCATAAATTGGGGCCCACTCAAATTTCCATCCCTAGCTACGCCGCCGCGTCCCACTGGGAGCTGCACAGACCCAGGCCACCCTGAATCCTGTCCCCTAGACATGGACTTATTCTCCCTTCCCTGCACAGATGTCAACCATCCATCCACCCGCTCAGGCTGTGTGCTGATCCCAGCCGAGCCACGGGGCTGCCCCTGTGTCTGCGGAGAACCCGGCCCAAGTTAGCTAAGCCCAACCCGAACCCCACTCCCACTCCTGGAACCAAAACCTGTCACTCAGGTTCTTCTGTCTCAGTCCTGCAGTTGTGCTGCCCTCTGCGGGCTGGACATTGCTCTGTGCGTTTCAAAGGCTGCCTAGCAGGCAATGCAATGGACTTTACTGGCATGGCAAGCTCTAAGATCTTGCTGATCTTAAACACAAAAAAGAGCTTACAAGCAGTGGAAGATTGGACAAATGACCAGGGAGGAGTATGAAAATATTGCTCAGGCATGCAGGAGTGAAATCAGGAAGGCCAAATCACACTTCGAGTTGCAGCTAGTGAGAGATGTTAAGAGTAACAAGAAGGATTTCTTCAGGTATGTCAGCAACAAGAAGAAAGTCAAGGAAAGTGTGGGTCCCTTACTGAATGAGGGAGGCAACCTAGTGACAGAGGATGTGGAAAAAGCTAATGGACTCAATGATTTTTTGCCTCTTGTGACAATGCAGTTCTGGTGGGACCCAACTGAGAGTGTCAATTCAGGACCAATTGTTCAAACAGGGCAGTTACACCCTAAGGCTGGGGTTTTTCCCCCTCTAAGGCAAACCAAACCAGCCAGACAAAAATGACTTCGGTTTTACCCCACTGGCTAACCACAAGTCACACAAGCAATTTCCTTAGACACTCCAGTCTCCCAGTGTCACCACCAGTGCCACCCATCCTGGGGATGAATGGTCATGAAAACCAACACCCCAATAAAAGAAAACGGTTCTCTCGATCCCAAAGAATCAAGCCCCAGACCCAGGTCAATATATACATCAGATCTTACCCACAAATCACGCTGTTGCCAATCCTTTAGAATCTAAAATCTAAAGGTTTATTCATAAAGGGGAAAAGGTAGAGCTGAGAGTTAGAATTGGTTAAATGGAATCAATTACATACAGTGATGGCAAAGTTCTTAGTTCAGGCTTGTAGCAGTGATGGAGTAAACTGCAGGTTCAAATCAAGTCTCTGGAACATCCCCCACTGGGATGGGTCATCAGTCCCTTGTGTAGAGCTTCAGTTTGTACCAAAGTCCCTCCAGAGGTAGGAAGCAGGATTGAAGACAAGATGGAGATGAGGCATCAGCCTTATATAGGCTCTTCCAGGTGTAAGAACACTTCTTTGTTCTTACTGTGGAAAATTACAGCAAAATGGAGTTTGGAGTCACATGGGCCAGTTCCTGCACACCCTGCTGAGTTACAAGGCATACCTGCCTCCTCTCAATGGGTCAATTGTGTAGCTGATGGTCCTTAATGGGCCATCAAGCAGGCTAGGCAGAGCTAACACCCGCTTGTCTGGAGTGTCTCCCAGAATCACAGCACAAAGTTGAAATACAGACAGTATAGAGCTAATACTTATAACTTCAACTACAAAATGATACAGACATACAGACAGCATAATCATAACCAGTAACCCATAACCTGGTCTTAGACACCTTATATGACCCCCTTTACATAAGATTTGATGCCACTGCAGAACCTTGGTTGCAAACCATGTTCTATATGGTCCCAGTTTATATCAATAACGTTACACCTCTGTCTTCACAGACAAGCTCAGCTCCCAGACTGCTGCACTGGGCAGCATGGGGAGAAGGTGACCAGCCCTCTGTGGAGAAAGAAGTGGTTCGGGACTATTTAGAAAAGCTGGACAAGCACAAGTCCATGGGGCCGGATGTGCTGCATCCGAGGGTGCTAAAGCAGTTGGCGGTTGTGATTGCAGAGCCATTGGCCGTTATCTCTGGAAACTCATGGTGAATGGGGGAAGTCCCGGATGACTGGAAAAAGGCTAATGTAGTGCCCATCTTTAAAAAAGGGAAGGAGGAGGATCTGGGGAACTACAGGCCAGTCAGCCTCACCTCAGTCCCTGGGAAAATCATGGAGCAGGTCCTCAAGGAATCAATTCTGAAGCACTTAGAGGAGAGGAAAGTGATCAGGAACAGTCAGCATGGATTCACCAAGGGCAAGTCATGCCTGACTAACCTAAATTGCTTTCTGTGAGGAGATAACTGGTTCTGTGGATGAGGGGAAAGCAGTGGATGTTTTATTCCTTGACTTTAGCAAAGCTTTTGATACAGTCTCCCACAGTATTCTTGCCAGCAAGTTAAAGAAGTATGGGCTGTATGATTGGACTATAAGGTGGATAGAAAGCTGGCTACATCGTCGGGCTCAGCTGGTAGTGATCAACAGCTCTATGTCTAGTTGGCAGCCGGTTTCAAGCGGAGTGCCCCAAGGGTCGATACTGGGGCCGGTTGTGTTCAATATCTTCATTAATGATCTGGAGGATGGCATGGACTGCACTCTCAGCAAGTTTGCAGATGACACT
The DNA here is from genome assembly GCF_025201925.1 of Gopherus flavomarginatus. Lineage (NCBI taxonomy): Eukaryota > Metazoa > Chordata > Testudines > Testudinidae > Gopherus > Gopherus flavomarginatus. The sequence continues at coordinate 300,733,537 of NC_066618.1, read as the reverse complement.
AAACTGGGAGGAGTGGTAGATACGCTAGAGGGTAGGAATAGGGTACGGGGGACCTAGACAAATTAGAGGACTGGGCCAAAAAAAATCTGATGAGGTTCAATAAGGACAAGTGCAGAGTCCTGCACTTAGGACGGAAGAATCCCATGCACTGCTACAGACTAGGGACCGAGTGGCTAGGCAGCAGTTCTGCAGAAAAGGACCTAGGGGCTACAGTGTGTCACGGAGGGACTACAGTGTGTGTGGGGGGGGGACACAGGGCCCTACACTCCTGGCTTCCTGCGATTCACCAGGACTCTCAGGCAGCCAGTAAAGCAGAAGGTTTGTTTAGATGACAGGAAGACAGTCCAGGACAGGTTTTGCAGGCACAGACAACAGGATCTTCCCAGTTAGGTCCATCTTGGGGCCCCAGGAGCACCACAGCCCCATTGGGGGGGTCAGAGCCCTGTCTGTCCTTCCCTCCATTCCTCAGCCAGCTCCCGAAACTCCCTCACTCTCCAGCGTCTCCTCCCCCAGCCTTTGTTCAGTTTCCCAGGCAGAGGTGTCACCTGGCCTCTAAACCCTTCCTCGGTTCTCACGTTACCTGCTCAGGTCTCCTCCCTCCAGCCAGTCTCCCATCCCCCAAAGCAGCCTGTCCTCCCAGGCCAACCCTCCCCACTCAGCATTCACAGACCACATTAAGAACAGTCCCAGTTCATCACATAGTAGATGAGAAGCTGGATATGAGTCAGCAGTGTGCCCTTGTTGCTAAGAAGGCTAATGGCATTTTGGGCTGTATAAGTAGGGGCATTGTCAGCAGATTGAGGAACGTGATCATTCCCCTCTATTCGACATTGGTGAGGCCTCATCTGGAGTACTGTGTCCAGTTTTGGGCCTCACTCTACAAGAAGGATGTGGAAAAATTGGAAAGAGTTCAGTGGAGGGCAACAAAAATGATTAGGGGGCTGGGAAACATGACTTATGAGGAGAGGCTGAGGGAACCTTGATTGTTTAGTCTGCAGAAGAGGAGTGAGGGGGGATTTGATAGCTGCTTTCAACTACCTGAAGGGGGGTTCCAAAGAGGATGGAGCTTGGCTGTTCTCAGTGGTGGCAGATGACAGAACAAGGAGCAATGGTCTCAAGTTGCAGTGGGGAGGTTTAGGTTGGATATTAGGAAACACTATGATGATGTCACTCCCCTGCCTTATGTAGTTTTTGCATATGGCAGGAACCCTTTGTTTCAAAGCTTGATTCCCATGCCAGCCAGTGGAAAAACACTGATATCCCAAGATGGAGATCAGCACCAGGTGACCTGATCACATGTCCCTGTAGTGTCACAGCAGCCATAACTCGGAGGCTGTTAGTAGTATCCTCAGGAAGGGTCCAGGTGGGCAATAATCTTCTAAGGCCTATTGTTCTTCCTAACGGTTCATTAATTTGAATAGGTCCTTCCCAGCCAGCCATCTAGACTGGGAGCCTTTTGCCTAGTGGGCATTCCTCATGTGTAAACACATTTTGTGATACTGATACATAGTCAATGTTCCTAACTTCAGATACAAAAATGGTATATGCATACAAATAGGATACTCATATTCAGTGAATCAGAACTTTTCCAATATCTGACATGACCTATCCTGCATAAAGTTGTCATAACCTAGTCCCAGATTTGAACCTTAGTGTCCAAAATATGGGGGTTAGCATGAAAACCTCCAAGCTTAGTTACCAGCTTGGACCTGGTAAAGCTGCCACCATCCAAAAAATTAGAGTGTTTTGGGGCACTCTGGTCCCCCCAAAAACCTTCCCTGGGGACCCCAAGACCCAAATTCCTTGAGTCTCACAACAAAGGGGAATAAACCATTTCCCTTCCCCCCTCCAGGTGTTCCCTCCCTGGATTCCTGGAGAGATACACAGAAGCAAGCTCCGTGAATCTAAACAGAGGAATTCCACCCTCCCTATTTCTAGTCCTGGAAACAGAAGTACTTCCCTCTTCACCCAGAGGGTATGCAAAGTCAGGCTAGTAAATCTAACACACACAGATTTTCCCCCCTGACTCCTTCCTCCCACCAATTCCCTGGTGAGTACAGACTCAATTCCCTGGAGTTCCCCCCCCCCTCCAAAGAAAAACTCCAACAGGTCTTAAAAGAAAGCTTTATGTAAAAAGAAAGAAAAATACATAAAAATGGTCTCTCTGTATTAAGGTGACAAATACAGGGTCAATTGCTTAAAAGAAATATGAATAAACAGCCTTATTCAAAAAGAATACAATTCAAAGCACTCCAGCAACTACACACATGTAAATACAAAAATATATATATAAATCACTATCTGATCTTTTGTACTTACAACTGGGAAACAGAAGATTAGAAAGGCAGGAAATAGAGATCCTCTCATAGCCAAGAGAGAGACAGGCACAAGACCAAGAACAAAGGACTCACACACAAACTTCCCTCCACCCAGATTTGAAAAAGTCTTGTTTCCTGATTGGTCCTCTGGTCAGGTGTTTCAGGTTACTTCTTTCCAGGTGAAAGAGACATTAACCCTTAGCTATCTGTTTATGACAAAAGTACATTATGATGATGTTATAATCATAACATAATATCTCTATGGAGAATATAGGGTGCAGTGTCACACCATTATTTCAGGCAGTGTTGAGTAAATGCTTGGGAATATTGACAGCATCGGGCCAGAAGTCAGGGCAGTGCTCTCGAAGGTACAGCAGAGTAAAATGAGACCTTTTGGCTAAATATCATGGCTGAGATCATCTGGTCTGACCACCTGCATAACACAGGCCCACTTCAATCCCCCCCAGCTCAGGGACTGGGGTGCAGGCACCTCCCCCACTTCAATCCCCTCCACCTCAGGGACTGGGGCACGGGCATCTCCCCCACTTCAATCCCCTCCACCTCAGGGACTGGGGCACGGGCATCTCCCCCACTTCAATCCCCTCCACCTCAGGGACTGGGGTGCAGGCACCTCCCCCACTTCAATCCTCCCACCTCAGGAACCGGGGTGCAGGCACCTCCCCCACTTCAATCCCCCCCACCTCAGGGACTGGGGTGCAGGCACCTCCCCCACTTCAATCCCCCTCACCTCAGGGACCGGGGTGCAGGCACCTCCCCCACTTCAATCCCCCTCACCTCAGGGACTGGGGTGCAGGCACCTCCCCCACTTCAATCCCCCCACCTCTAACAGAACCAGCCTGGCAAAGCCTGGGCTAGTGGCGGCCCGCTAGGGTAGGAACGGGCTAGCGTTGCATTTGTCACAGCTGTTGCCGCACGTTGGCCAGGTATTTTCACGTAGCCGTCCTCAGTGCTGCTCAGGACTCTTTTCTGAGCAGCTTTGGTTTAATTTAGAACCTGGCCGTGTGCATGAAGAGTTCCCATTTTTCTGCCCAGTGTGCGTCACCTGGGCCATTTCTCCATTGCCCGCCTGGTGAGTGCGCAAGGCGGAATCTCACCCCAGCAGACAGAGCTGTGGAGTTTTAATTTTGTTCCACAGAAACCAGACACTTGTTTGGGATTTCAGTCTAGGAGCGATTGGGCAGACTTTGCTCAGCAGAGCACAGAGAAAGCAGCTACACAGACAGTGCACAGGGAAAATCCACCGCTTGGGACAATTATGGTGGAAGTCTGAAGATGCTGCAGGTTGGTTTATTTGAAAAGGCTGTTAGGTATTTTGTGAGGATTGAGCTCTGTGGTGCAGTCACATCAAAGGGCTTCATAAAAGAAGCAAGTCTAATGGGGTGGAGTCCTGGTCTCTGGTACATGCAGGGTGCAGGAGGAGAATGGGCTCTGGGTTTGGCCTTTGCTTCAGACCCCCCTTCCCTCTCCATGTCCCAGACCCGCACTCCTGTGGCATTGCCCGGCACCTCCCTCCTTCTCCCTGTCCCAGACCCGCATTCCCCAGGGCATTGCCCGGTACCTCCCTCCCTCTCCCTGTCACGGACCCGCACTTCCCAGGGCATTGCCCGGCACCTCCCTCCCTATCCCTGTCACAGACCCACACTCCCTGGGGCATTGCCCAGCACCTCCCTCCCTGCCCTTGTCATAGACCCGCACTCCCCGTGGCATTGCCCGGCACCTCCTTCCCTGCCCGTCACAGACCCGCATTCCCTGGGGCATTGCCCAGCACCTCCCTCCCTCTCCCTGTCATGGACCCGCATTCCCTGGGGCATTGCCCAGCACCTCCCTCCCTCTCCCTGTCACAGACCCACACTCCCCAGGGCATTGCCCGGCACCTCCCTCCCTCTCCCTGTCACAGACCCACACTCCCTGGGGCATTGCCCAGCACCTCCCTCCCTGCCCTTGTCACAGACCCACACTCCCCATGGCATTGCCCGGCACCTCCTTCCCTACCCGTCACAGACCCGCATTCCCTGGGGCATTGCCCGGCACCTCCCTCCCTCTCCCTGTCATGGACCCGCATTCCCTGGGGCATTGCCCAGCACCTCCCTCCCTCTCCCTGTCATGGACCCACATTCCCTGGGGCATTGCCCAGCACCTCCCTCTCTCTTCCTGTCACAGACCCGCTTCCCTGGGGCATTGCCCGGCACCTCCCTCCCTCTCCCTGTTACAGACCCGCACTCCTGTGGCATTGCCCGGCACCTCCCTCCCTGCCCGTCACAGACCCACACTCCCCGAGGCATTGCCCAGCACCTCCCTCCGTGCCCTTGTCACAGACCCACACTCCCCACGGCATTGCCCAGCACTTCCCTCCCTGCCCTTGTCACAGACCTACACTCCCCGTGGCACTGCCCGGCACCTCCCTCTTTCTCCCTTTCACTGACTCGCATTCACTGGGGCATTGCCCGGCACCTCCCTCCTTCCCCCTGTTACAGACCCACACTCCCCAGGGCATTGCCCGGCACCTCCCTCCCTCTCCCTGTCATGGACCCGCATTCACTGGGGCATTGCCCGGCACCTCCCTCCTTCCCCCTGTTACAGACCCACACTCCCCAGGGCATTGCCCGGCACCTCCCTCCCTCTCCCTGTCACGGACCCGCACTCACTGGGGCATTGCCCAGCACCTCCCTCCCTCTTCCTGTCACAGACCCGCACTCCCCGTGGCATTGCCCGGCACCTCCTTCCCTCTCCCTGTTACAGACCCACACTCCCCAGGGCATTGCCCGGCACCTCCCTCCCTCTTCCTGTCACGGACCCGCACTCACTGGGGCATTGCCCAGCACCTCCCTCCCTCTTCCTGTCACAGACCCGCTTCCCTGGGGCATTGCCCGGCACCTCCCTCCCTCTCCCTGTTACAGACCCGCACTCCTGTGGCATTGCCCGGCACCTCCCTCCCTGCCCGTCACAGACCCACACTCCCCGAGGCATTGCCCAGCACCTCCCTCCGTGCCCTTGTCACAGACCCACACTCCCCAGGGCATTGCCCAGCACTTCCCTCCCTGCCCTTGTCACAGACCTACACTCCCCGTTGCATTGCCCGGCACCTCCCACCCTGCTCGTCACAGACCCACATTCCCTGTGGCATTGCCCAGCACCTCCCTCCCTCTTCCTGTCACAGACCCGCATTCCCTGGGGCATTGCCCGGCACCTCCCTCCTTCCCCCTGTTACAGACCCGCACTCCTGTGGCATTGCCCAGCACCTCCCTCCCTCCCCCTGTTACAGACCCGCACTCCTGTGGCATTGCCCGGCACCTCCCTCCCTGCCCGTCACAGACCCACACTCCCCGGGGCATTGCCCAGCACCTCCCTCCGTGCCCTTGTCACAGACCCACACTCCCCAGGGAATTGCCCAGCACCTCTCTCCCTGCCCTTGTCACAGACCTACACTCCCCGTGGCACTGCCCGGCACCTCCCTCCCTGCCCGTCACAGACCCGCACTCCCCAGGGCAATGCCCAGCACCTCCCTCCCTCTCCCTGTCACAGACCCGCATTCCCTGGGGCATTGCCCGGCACCTCCCTCCCTCTCCCTGTCACAGACCCACACTCCCTGGGGCATTGCCCAGCACCTCCCTCCCTCTCCCTGTCATGGACCCGCATTCCCTGGGGCATTGCCCGACACCTCCCTCCCTCTCCCTGTTATAGACCCGCACTCCCTGGAGCATGTCCTGTCACCTCCCTCCCTCTCCCTGTCACAAACCCACACTCCCCGTGGCATTGCCTGGCACCTCCCTCCCTCTCCCTGTCACAGACCCACACTCCCCGGGGCATTGCCCAGCACCTCCCTCCCTCTCCCTGTCACAGACCCACACTCCCTGGGGCATTGCCCGGCACCTCCCTCCCTCTCCCTGTCACAGACCCACACTCCCCGTGGCATTGCCCGGCACCTCCCTCCCTCTCCCTGTCACAGACCCGCACTCCCGTGGCATTGCCCGGCACCTCCCTCCCTCTCCCTGTCACAGACCCACACTCCTGTGGAACTGAGATATCGGACAAGGTAGCCCGGGTGAGGTGCGGGAGGAGAGAAGGACACGGCCACATTGCTTATTGTAGCCACACTACATATCAAACTGTTTGAACGACAGGCAGCCTTCTGTTGCTTGGGCCATCCTCTGGAGTGGAGTGGCTGGGTGCTCGGAGCCTCCTCCTCGCGTTCTTGGGAGTCTGGGTGAGGAGGCTATGGAACATGGGGAGGAGGGGAAGTGATTATACAGTGGATGCAGTGGGGGTCTGTGCTCTTGTTGGCTTTCCTGCAGCTCCAACAGACACTTCATCATGTCCGTTTGCTCGCCCAACAGATGCTTCATCATGTCCGTTTGCTCCCCCATTAGCCTCAGCATCACATCCTGCCTCCGCTCTTCGCGCTCACTTAATTCTTTCCTGGCCTCTGTCACTGAATGCCTCTGTGCATTAAGATGTGCCCTATCAGTGCGGGAGGACTGCATGAGCTCAGAAAATATGTCATCATGAGTGCGGTTTTTTTGGCCTTCTAATCTGCAATAATCTCAGGGACAGAGATGATACGGGGAGTGTAGAAACATTCTACAATTCTGGGGAGACTGCATGGTCACCTGTGCTGCTGAGTTTGCCACGCTGATCAAACAGGAAATGAAATTCAAATGTTCCCAGGGCTTTTCCTGTGTATCTGCTCCCTGTCCCCTGACTGCCCCCCCGGGACCCACTGCCCTTATCCATCCCCCTGACCCCCTCACCATGCCGCTCAGAGCAGCATGTCTGGCAGCCATGGCACCCGGCCAGAGCTAGACACGCTGCCACTCTGCTCAGCAGGAGCGCGCAGCCATGCTGCTCGCACGGCGGTGTGGCTGCAGGGGATTGGAGACAGCAGGGGAAGGGCTGGGAGGCTAGCCTCCCTAGCTGGGAGCTCAAAGGCCAGGCAGGACAGTCTCGCCGGCTGTAGTTTGCCCACCTCAGGTCTAACCTGAGGGGGCTCTCACCCAGCCCTGTGGGAGCCTGCTCCATGGCTGAGTACATCTCCCTGCCGCATTTCCTCTTATTCAGTCTACATTTCCCATCCTAGGACGTGTTTTGCTGTTGGATGCAGTCCAGTGCCAGAAAAGACTCTGGCCCCAAGTCTGGTGGTCTCCTCCCTGTGTGGGAAGCCTTCCTACAACTGGAGGCCCTTTCGCTCTGCAAGGGGAAAACCCCTCCATCTCTAGTTCAAAGTGTAAAGTTCTTTGGCACCAGAAGACTCTTGGCTGCAGGAGAACAGCCCCTTAGACCTACATTTTCAAAAATGTTCACGTATTTGATGGGTGCTCAGCGCCTCTGAAAACTAGGTCTATGATATCTCAAGCTGGGCTCCCAAAAACCGAGGTCCATCAATTTGTGAATCCCTTTGAAAATGTGAAAGCAGCAAAGAATCCTGTGGCACCTTATAGACTAACAGACGTTTTGGAGCATGAGCTTTCGTGGGCTTTATTCATGCTGCTGCTGACTTGGTGCAAGGATGAACTGAGGCAGCAATGGTAGGTAAGCCCAGAAGCACTGAGCTCACCCATCTGACCTGCATTCCCTAGCCTCTGCCCCAACCTCCCCCACACTCCAGTCATCACCCTGCTCCCAGGGGGACAGCATTGTGGGGAGAGCTTAGGGTTTGTGTGGTGGACTATAGAGTGTCTGGGAATGGGGGAAATGGCTCTGTGAGGATCCAGAAAGGAGAACCACCATGAAAGAGTGCAGGAAGATTAGTAGGGGAGAGTGGCTGTTTGGATATGTGGGGATAGCATGGGGGGGGTGACCAGTACATCTGCAATGAGGCATTGGTCTGTCACACTGGGGCAGTAGTGCAGTGAATGTAGGTGGAACACATTATGTTTTAAAGTCTGTGGATTCTGTTCCGTATCAGTGGAGTCTGTTCTTCTTCTCTTCTCCTTTGCACAATTCTGTTGTTTACTTTGTCCCCTCCACACACATCTTTTTTCCTTTAGGTGACTTCAGCACCTGCAAATTCAGCTGAAGTCAACGTGTCCTGGGACATAAAATCAGGGACATAACATTGAGATATGATTCATGGTGGGAAGGGCACCAGGGCCCTATGAATCTTACAGGCTTCTCCTCCCCAAGCCCATTCTAGCAGCATTCAGCTATTGCTAGTAGTCAGTGCTGCAAATCTAGGACCACAGCTATTTAATTTACCTTTGACCCCAGAGGAGGTGGGGACCCCTGATTTCAACTGTAACTGCAATACCCCCTTCATAGATGCTGCCCAGAGAAATTCAGGCTGCATTAGCTATGGATGGGATTTGGAATTCATTTTTATTTGCCTTAAAAATATCAAGGGAATTTCACTTTCATTCATAAACATCTCAAAAACTAAGAAGCTTCAGACTGGGTTATTGCTTGGAGGGGAAGCTTCCTAAGACATCAGGGAGCCGTGCAGGTGACTTCCTCAGACTGTAGGGAGCAGCAGGCAACCTGCTCTGTTTGAGTCAGTGCTGATCTGACCCCAGGGCCCCTGCCCAACAGTAGGAATAGTATTCTGCTCCAGGGAGCAGTGGGGAAAAGGGGTTCAGTAGGTCACACCCCCCTCAGTCAGGGTTGACCCCAATGCCCCATCCTAGCACTAGGGAGCTGTTCTGCTTTAGTGAGCAGTGGCAGGAAGGGGGTTCGATAGGGGGCACCCTCCTCACGCAGGGTTGACCCCAATGTCCCATCCCAGCACTAGGGAGCTGTTCTGCTCCGGGGAGCAGTGGGGGAAAGGGGGTTCGGTAAGGAGCACCCCCGTCAGTCAGGGTTGACCCAGCAGGACCCCGTGGCGGCGGGGAATTGAGTCCCCCTGGCCCCAGCAGGACCCCCCGGGGTAGGGGGGGTTTCCCGAACACAAGAGCCCAACGCTCTATGGTCCCATGACGTACCAGGCGGCCCCCGGCCGGCGCCGTCTCTCTCCCGCACTCTATGGTGCGGGCCGGCGGGATGCGGAAGTGACCGCGTGCGAGGCCCTGGCGCCCTCTGGCGGCCCGGCCCGGCCCCGCCCCTGCCGCTCCCGTCCCGCTCCACGGCGCTGCTGCCCGGGCGCGCGGCCGCCATATTGTCACCGCGCGGGCCGGGCTCCGGCAGCCCCCGCCCCAGCGCCCGGCCAGGTGAGGAGCCGGCTGCGGCCTCGGCCTCGGCAGGGCCCGGCCCGGAGCGCGGGGAGCGACCTGGGGCGGGGAGCTCCCAACCCCCCCGGATCTGCCCCGGGGCTGGGGGGGCGGGGAGCTCCCAACCCCCCCGGATCTGCCCCGGGGCTGGGGGGGCGGGGAGTGTCCCCCCCCGGATCTGCCCCGGGGCTGGGGGGGGCGGGGCGTGTCCCCCGGATCTGCCTGGGGAGGGGAGAGGAGTCCCCCCCAGATCTGCCCCGGGGATGGGGAGTGCCCCCCCCGGAGCTGGGGGGATGGGGAGTGTCCCCCCCCGGAGCTGGGGGGATGGGGAGTGTCCCCCCCCGGATCTGCCCCGGGGCTGGGGGGGCGGGGAGTGTCCCCCCCCGGATCTGCCCCGGGGCTGGGGGGGCGGGGAGCTCCCAACCCCCCCGGATCTGCCCCGGGGCTGGGGGGGCGGGGAGCTCCCAACCCCCCCGGATCTGCCCCGGGGCTGGGGGGGCGGGGAGTGTCCCCCCCCGGATCTGCCCCGGGGCGGGGGGGGCGGGGAGTGTCCCCCCCCCGGATCTGCCTGGGGAGGGAAGGGGAGGCGAGGCGAGGCGAGGCGGGGAGGGGAGTCCCCCCCCAGATCTGCCCCGGGGATGGGGAGTGTCCCCCCCCGGATCTGGGGGGATGGGTAGTGTCCCCCCCCGGAGCTGGGGGGATGGGGAGTGTCCCCCCCCGGATTTGGGGAGATGGGGAGTGTCCCCCCCCGGATCTGCCCCGGAGCTGGGGAGATGGGGAGTGTTTCCCCCCTGGATCTGGGTGGATGGGGAGTGTCCCCCCCCCCCGGATCTGCCCCGGTGCTGTTGGGGAAGGGCAGGTCTCCCCCAGAACTGCCCCGGTGCTGTGGGTGGGGAGGGGAGGGTTTCCCTCAAAACTGCCCCTGGTGCTGTGCGGGGAGGTTCCCCTCAGATCTGCCTGTGATGCTGTTGGGGGAGGGGCAGCATGGAGGGAGGTTACGCCCATCTCCCCAGTGCTATGGCGGGAGGGGGCAGTGTGAGGGGAGCTCCCCCTGGTGCTCTGGGGCAGAGGTTCTCCCCCCCCCCCCGTGCTGTGGCAGGAGAAGTCAGCGTGTGCGAAGGTTTCCCCCGTCACCCCAATGCCATAGGGGTGGGAACCAGTGTGTGGGGAAGGCCCCCCCATCCTCTCTGGTGCTATGGGGTGCTGGTCTAGTGTGGAGAAAGTTTTCCCATGCAGTATTACCCGCTGGTGCTGTGAGGAAAAGAGGCAGTGTGAAGGGAGCTCCCGTCTGTATACCCCTACTTCCCACCCTCAGGGCAGGGGTTGGTGTGAGGGGGTGTTCCCCCTCCTCAGTCCTCCTAGTGCTGGTGTCGGACGGGGGTGGTTTGAAATGGGCATTTCCCCCCTTTCGTATCTCCCTGGTGGTTGTGGGGAAGACAGTTGATGAGAGTGGAGAGGTGAGAGAGTGTTGGGGCAGATTCTCCTCTCCCTGTGTTCCTTGACGCACTCCACACACCCCCAGCATCAGAGGGAAGATCTCATTTGCCCTTCCTTCCTGCTGCTGTTGTGGTAGGTGGTCAGTGTTAGAGAACATCCTCTCCACCCATGTCTATGTTCTGTTGGTGCTGCTGGGATAGTGTGTGTGTGTGTGTGCATGGGGGGATTCTCCTTTCTGGCCTTGCTGGAAGGGGCTTTCATGATCTAATTTAGTTGGGGTTTGGTCCTGCTTTGAGCAGGGGGTTGACTAGATGACCTCCTGAGTTCCCTTCCAACCCTGATATTCTGTGATTCTATGATCACAAAGGACTGGCCTAGTTTCTCTTGGAGGACACATTTCCCAGCCCTTCCCATGACTCCTACCATCATACGTCTTCATTCCCAGCCGTCAATCCCAAGCATGCCTCTTGGTAATCGTGATTCTAATCAGGATCAGTGAGGCCCCAAGCAACCCTTAGATGCTGTAGCTCCCAGCATGCTGTGCTCCTTCTTGATACGAGTGTTCCAAGACTCGTGTGCTTGGACTTTTGGGCTCCTTTGTTTTATTGCAGGCCTATTGGACTCTTGGGCCTCTGGCGAGTGGCTAGTGCAGCTTGAGAATGTGTGAGGTTTGGACACCCCCTGTTCTTTAAGAGTAGACACGGACATTTGTGGATGACACCAAGCTGGGAGGGGTCGCAGGCACTTTGGAGGACAAGATTAGTATTTAAAATGACCGTGACAAATTGGAGAACGGTCTGAAACCAGCAAGTTGAAATTCAGCAAAGACGAGTGCAAAGTACTGCACCCGGGAAGGAAAAATCAAATGCACAACTACAAAATGGCGAATAACTGGCCAGGCAGTAGTACTGCGGAAAAGCATCTGGCAGTTCTACTGGCTCACAAAACCAATATGAGTCACCAATGTAATGCAGCTGCAAAAAAGGCTGGTGCTTACTGACAGGAGTGTCATAGATAAGACGGGAAGTAATTGCCCTGCTCTACTCGGTACTGGGGAAGGCCTCAGCTGAACTACTGTGTCCAGTTCTGGGCACCAGATGTGAATAAACGAGAGAGTCCAGAGGAGAGCAACAACAGTGACAAAAGGTTTAGAAAACCTGACCTCTGAGGAAAGGTTAAAAAACTGGGTGTGTTTAGTCTTGAGAAAGGATGACTCAGGGGGCACCTGGTAAGTCTTCAGATATGTTAAGGGCTGCTGTAAAGAGGGTGGTGATCGATTGTTCTCCATGGCCGCTGAAGGAAGGGTAAGAAGTAATGGGCTTAATCTGCAGCAAGGGAGATTTAGGTTAGATATTAGGAAAAACTTTCTAACTCTAGAGGCAGCTAAATTCTGGAGTAGGCTTCCAAGGGGAGTTGAGGAGTGGATTTCTGTTCTGGGCTCAGAGTGTTCCCTCTCTAGTTTATTGTGGATTGTGTTATATTAGATGGGTCTATTGCTGGATTATTTCTCTAGTCCTGTACGTGTGCAAGGCATTTTGTGGGTGTGTGACTTTGGACATCTAAAGAAGCATCAGGCTTTTTAGCTGTAACATCTAGATGGTGCCAGAAGTGGCGCTGGTAATGGAGAGGGTTTTCTCAGAAAGGGGTTTCTCCCATTTTGGTGCTGCAGGGAGGGGCTGTGTGATTCAATCTCTGTTGTAAATAGCTGGACAGTGTTGCTGTGTGCTGTTAAGCCGCTGCTGTGTCCCACTGGAGAGGTAGCTGCATTTCGGTGCTGCTCTGCTCCTTGTGTATGTGTTTGCCACGCCCATTGGCTTGTTGATAGAGGGGTGCTATAGACATGTCTGTTTTGTTTTTTTTTTAGGGACAGAGCAATGCTGTAAGTGCCTGGTTCCGGGAGGCCCCTCAGCCCATCACTTTTCTCTGTGCTGATGGATGGAAACCACAGATAGCTGCAACGTGGAAGCACTTTTCCTTCCCTCCTGAGCTGATTGCTGCAGTGAGCTCTGCCCGGCCCCGCTGGCCCCCTCCCCCATCTGGAATGCAGCTCACGCCTTTCTCTGCCTCTCCCAGGACCGCTCAGGGCAGCATTTGGGCTATAGATTAACCAAGGTTCAAGGTAATAACTTTCTGTTCCTGGAGAATGTGAAATCAGTGTCAATGACTTGGGCCATGTTCTACCATGGTCCTTTCAAAGGGAAAGTCAGTCTGAGATTGTGTCCTGTCTGACCTGGGCTGGAGAGCTGATACTCTTGCAGGTTGTAATATGTATGAAAGTGTTTTGCCAGTCCTGGGATGCTCCATCAGGTGTGCCCATGTATCTCACTTCTTACCTGCAGTTCCCCTGCTGTCCCTGTCCTGGGACCCCTACGTGATTTGCTCCTGCACCGTTCCTGAGTTGCTCCCACCTCCTTCTCCCTGACATTGCTGCTTCTCCAGGTGTGAGGGGAGCAGCCTAGAAGTGGAGTGCTTGGGCAGCTTCACCTAGTTCTTCCACTCGCACATGATGTGCGAGTGCACCGTGACCACATGCTGCTGTCACTGTGCTGCCTTGTCCAGGCCCATTGTAACTGTGACCTGGGACACGTGTTTCAGTCTCTTTGTGCCTCAGTCACTGTAGCTAGGAAGCTTAGTCAGGCCCCAGCCTCATCACTGGAAATGAGATGTGGGTCAGTGTAGATGCAGCCTGTGTACCGCCGTGAATGGCTGATGGGTAAGAAGCCAAAGAGGAAGGTTGAGGTTTCCTGAGGAAATAGGAAGTATGCGTGGGAGCAGATCCTGCTGAACCTCTCTCATCTTCACTTGTCTGTGCCACAGGCTTGTGCCACAAGTTTGGTTTCCCTTTTGTAATGAATTATGTCTCATATCAAAAGGCTCTTCCCATGGAACCAGTTGGGCTTCTTGCTGCTGCTAAATCAGGGCCGCAGTTGCAAAGCTTTCACTTAAGAAGGACACCTATGGCTAGTCACGCTAGGTGATGCATTAATGGGAATTTTGAGTAGGAGCATAGAGGTTATTGTGCCAGTTACTGTATGTGGCCCTGGTGCGAGCGCTGCTGGGATCCTGGGTCCAGTTCTGGTGGCCACAATTCAAGAAGGATGATGATAAATTGGAGGGGTCAGAGAAGAGCCACGAGAATGATTAAAGGGTTAGAAAACCTGCCTTAGAGCGATAGGCTCCACACACTCAATCTATTTAGCTTAACAAAGAGAAGATGAAAGGATGGCTTGATTAGTCTGTAAGCACCTACCTGGGAAACAAATATTTGATACAGGCAAGTGTCATCTTAGGCGGGGGTTCGGTTCCGTGGTTATCGCATAAAGCGAAAACCGCGTATAGCCAAAATTATATCCCCAAGCCCTTTAAACCCCGCCTGCAGCTCCTGCAGCCGGGCTGCGGGGGCATTTAAAGGGCTCCACCGGGCTCCCCGCTGCCCTTTAAATACTGGCCTCGGCCCCGCTGCCGGAGCTTCGGGCGGGGTTTAAAGGGGTCCGCTGGGCTTCCCGCCGCGGTGGGGAGCCTGGTGGAGTCCTTTAAATGCACCCCCTCCCTGGCCCCGCCGCCGGAGCTGCGGGTGGCATTCAAAGGGCTCCGCTGGGCTTCCCGCCATGGTGGGGAGCCCGGAGGAGCCCTTTAAATCCCACCCGCAGCTTGGGCAGCCGGGCTGGGGCTGGCATTTAAAGGGCCCGGAGCTCCACAATGGCTGGAGCCTCGGACCCTTTAGTTCACCACAGGGGCTACCAGCCACCTCTGCAGCTGGGAGCCCCCTGGGTGATTTAAAGGCCCTGGGACTCCCAGCCACAGCTGGTGCCCCAGGACCTTTAAATCTTGAGGCCATGCCCCTCGCTTGAGGCCACGCCCCCCAGTCCGGCCGTATGCGTATACTTGAAGTTGCACATGTTAAATGTGCGTAAGTTGCGAGAGACCTGTAATGTGCTCTTCAGTCTAGCAGAGGAAGGTCTAACATCTGATGGCTGGAAGTTAAAGCTAAACAAATTCAGACTGGAAATAAGGTGTAGATTTTGGACAGGGTAATTAATCATTGGACCAATTTACCAAAAGTCATGGTGGATTCTCTGTCACTGACCATTTTTAAATGAAGATTGGATGGTTTTTTAAAAGATCTGCTCTAGGAATTTTTTGGGGGAAGTTCTATGGCCTGTGTCAGACTAGATGTCAGACTAGATGATCACAATGATCACTCTAGCCTTGGAATCGCTGAATCTGTGTGTAACAGGACTTAAAATAGGTTGGAGATTCTGAATTCTGGGGCTATGAAATATAAATTTGATTATTATACCTGAATTTAGGGTAAACAATGAGGTGACAAAATTTGCACATGATACAAAACTACTCAAGATAGTTAAGTCCCAGGCAGATTGCGAAGAGCTACAAAGGAATCTTACAAAACTAGGTGACTGGGCAACATAATAGCAGATGAAATTCAGTGTTGATAAATGCAAAGTAATACACATTGGAAAACATAATCCCAACTATACATATAAAATGATGGGGTCTAAATTAGCTCTTACCAGTCAAGAAAGAGATCTTGAGTGGTAACAGCACCCTCAGCAAGTTTGCAGATGGCACTAAACTGGGAGGAATGGTAAATACGCTGGAGGGCAGGGATAGGATACAGAGGGACCTAGAGAAATTAGAGGATTGGGCCAAAAGAAATCTGATGAGGTTCAACAAGGACAAGTGCAGAGTCCTGCACTTAGGACAGAAGAATCTCATGCACTGCTACAGGCTAGGGAGTGAGTGGCTAGGCAACAGTTCTGCAGAAAAGGACCTAGAGGTTATGGTGAATGAGAAGCTGGATATGAGTCAGCAGTGTGCCCTTGTTGCCAAGAAAGCTAATGGCATTTTTGGCTGTATAAGTAGGAGCATTGCCAGCAGATCGAGGGACGTGATCATTCCCCTCTATTTTGCACTGGTGAGGCCTCATCTGGAGTACTGTGTCCAGTTTTGGGCCCCACACTACAAGAAGGATGTGGAAAAATTGGAAAGAGTCCAGTGTAGGGCAGCAGAAGTGATTAGGGGGCTGGAGCATATGACTTATGAGGTGAGGCTGAGGGAACTGGGATTATTTAGTCTGCAGAAGAGAAGAATGAGGGAGGATTTGATAGCTGCTTTCAACTACCTGAAAGGGGGTTCCAAAGAGGATGGAGCTCAGCTGTTCTCAGTGGTGGCAGATGACAGAACAAGGAGCAATGGTCTCAAATTGCAGTGGGGGAGGTTTAGGTTGGATATTAGGAAACACTATTTCACGAGGAGGGTGGTGAAGCACTGGAATGGGTTCCCTAGGGAGGTGATGGAATCTCCTTCCTTAGAGGTTTTTAAGATCAGGCTTTACAAAGCCCTGGCTGGGATGATTTAGTTGGGGATTGGTCCTACTTTGATCAGGGGGTTGGACTAGATACCTCCTGAGGTCCCTTCCAACTCTGATACTCTATGATTCGATGATCTTGGAGTCATTGTGCAAAGTTCTCTGAAAACATCTGCTCAATGTGCAGCGGCAGTCAAAAAAGCCAACAGAATGTTGGGGATCATTAGGAAAGGGATAAATAAGGAGACAGAAAATATCATATTGCCTCTATATAAATCCATGGTACGCCCACAGCTTGAATACTGTGTGCAGATGTGGTCACCCCATCTCAAAAACGATGTACTGGAATTTGAAAAGGTTCAGAAAAGGGCAACAAAAATTATTAGGGGTATGGAACAGCTTCCATATAAGGAGAAATTAATAAGACTGGGACTTTTCAGCTTGGGAAAGAGACGACTAAGGGGGGGATATGCTAGAGGTCTATAAAATCATGACGGGCGTGGAGAAAGTAAATAAGGAAGACTTATTTACTCCTTCTCATAACACAGAAACCAGGGGCACCAAATGGAATTAATAGACAGCAGGTTTAAAAGAAAAAAAAGGAAGTATTTCTTTACACAATGCCCAGTCAACCTGTGGAACTCTTTGCCAAAGGATGTTGTGAAGGCCAAGACTATAATAGGGTTAAAAAAAGAACTAGATAAGTTAAAGAGGGATTGTCCATCAATTGCTATTAGCCAGGCTGGGCAGGGATGGTGTCCCTAGCCTCTGTTTGCCGGAAGCAGGGAATGGGCGATGGGATGGATCACTTGATGATTCCCTGTTCTGTTCATTCCCTCTGGGGCACCTGGCATTGGCCACTGTCAGAAGACAAGATACTGGGTTATCTCGACCATAGGTCTGACCCAGTCTAGTCGTCCTTATGTTCTTATTTATTTTTAATATTTATTATGACAAGTGGAGTGTCCTTGGTTGAAATCTCAATTAAAGGTGGTCACTCAACTGGGCTTTCATAATGTGTAGAGAAAGCCTGAAAGGGTTTTAAAAAATGTTTTTCCAGGGATTTTTTTTTTTTTTTAAACTTTAGAAATCTCTGGAATGTCTGAGTGTGTTGATACCCAGTTCTTCTGGAGGACTTTTGGGGCTGTTGAATCTTTAACAAAGCCAAGTGTTGAGAGGGGAGCTTATGAATAGATGTTAACAGAGATAGACAAAGGGGCAGAGCGTGAGTAGCACTGAATTCAAATCACTTCCCCGTTCAGGTTTAACTGGATGGCCTCACTGATGTCAAGTTATCAGTTTCCTAGACCTTCATAGAATCTTCTAGGCCAGTGGTTCTCAAACTTTTTTTTCGTGAATCATTTGAAAATTGCTCAGGGTCTCGGTGGACCACTTAATGATATTTCCAAATGTTGTCTGTACCGTGAGCTAACTATCATAAAGCACTTTGGATAAAAGCGCTATATAAGAAAACCCTGAATAATAATAAACCTTTTTTGTTCTGCAAATAAAAGCCCACAACTCATATTTTAATATCAGTAGCCTTACCTTTCTAATGTGATGGATGTGCCCTCTCTGCCCTGCCGCAGCAGCCCTGAGCTGGGGCTGGGAAGAAGGGCCGTTTCTCCCCAGTAGCTGCAACCCTGGAGCTGGGGAAAGTTTCCTCTTTCTCTGGCCACCTCAGCCCTGGACGTCCCAAATTCCCCCCACCCCCTCTTCTCACCCCACTAACCCCTCCCACCCACCTACCCCCTATTTGCCCCAAGGCCACCACCTCACCTTATATGTGCATCTTCTCCAGGGTCCAGGCACATAATTAGTGGAGCCATGCCTGGGCAGCTCCACTAATTAGGTGGGTGGCCCTTCATTCTCTTGTGTGCAGCCACCCAGGCATGCACCTTAGATGGAACTAACTGCGAACCACCTGAATGGAGCTCGTGGACCACTGGTGATCCACAGACCACAGTTTGAGAACCTCTGTTGTAGGGGAAAAGGGTAGATGAGACATGAATTTCCAATGAAAAATAACCAGTGGAAAAGATATGTAGAATTGATTTTCATTGTTTCTTTGTAGATCATAAAGGGCACAAGTCATTTTACTATCTTTGCAGGCCCCCTGAAGAGGATTGTACTGCAATATTACTCATAATATTGTTATGTCTGAGCACAGTGCCTAGCACTATAGTTCCCTGATCCCTGATTGAAGCTTTTAGACTCTGCAGCAATACAACTATAAATCATAATCTATATTAATTTCTATGCAAGGGTCTCAAACCCCTTCGCAAACATTCATTTGTGAATTGTTAAAACATTTCTGTGAGGTCGGTAACTGTCGTCATCCCCATTTTACAGATGAGGAAACTGAGTCACTGAAGTGCCTGAGGTCAGAGATGGAGTTGGTGGCAGAGCTAGGAATGCCCTTAGGAATCCTGACTCAAGCTACCAGTCAAAACTCCCATGTTGGAGTACTTTCCCCTATACCTATGTCTCTCAGTGCCTCAGCGTGGCGTAGGAGGTGCTGTGCTGTTGGGGGCTGTCATTTTTCAGATAGGATTCTGTGCCCACCAGAGCTCTGTCTGTGGGCATCACAGGGCAGAATTAGGGCCCTTGGTTGCCACCACTGCCCCTTTATAAGGCCGATTTTGATCCCCCTTGTAAACTCCCCCCACGAAAAACATAGAATTCCTCAAGATTTCAAAGACTTTCAGTGAAGCCTCATTGTCACCACGACTGTTTTCTGAACATCTTGAATCAATTAAGGACTTTTTGAGATTAAAATACTTACAGTCTCTCCCTTCTGAAATATTTGTATATGTCTGACTGATGGTTTTGTCTGTGCACGCAGTGAAATCACCCTATACCACGATGTGTGAACTGTAGCAAGGTTTTGACATTAGCTCGTGCAGGAGGCAGTTTTCAAAGGCAGGAACACGAAAATGTTTAAGCTGCAATTATTTGAAATCTAAGCATGATTCCCTGTTGACGGAGCTGAAATAAGGAAAAACCCCGTGGCGTCAGAGAATATTTTTCTTGGTGACGTAAAGCTATCCAGAGCTGCTTCTCCACAAGTGAAAGAAAACTTCATTCTTAACAATTTAAGATAGTTTTGAGTCTCTCTCAGGGCCTCCCCGAGGGGAAGAGGGGGACAAGTGGGGCAATTTGCCCCGGGCTCCACAAGAGCCCCCAGGAGAACGGCTGAGGCCCCTGCCCCTCTCCCGGAGCTTCAGCGCATCCAGCAGCATCCCTGGACAGCGCTGCAGCATGGCTCCGGCGGGGCCTGAGCTCCACCTCACTCAGAGCCGCGTGGTAAGAGGGCAGGGCTGCGAGCTCAGGCCCCGCTGGAGCTCGCAGCCCTGCCCCCTTACCACGCGGCTCTGAGCGGGGAGGGGGGGGGGCAGCTCAGGCCCTGCCAGAGTCATGCTGTCCCGCTGTTCAGGGATGCTCCTGGATGCGACGTGCTGAGGCTCTGGGTGAGGGAGGAGCCGGGGTAAGGGGCCGGGGGGAGGTTGGATAAGGGGCAGGGAGTCCAGGGGACAGGGAGGGGGCAGAGATTGCAGTAGGGGCCAGGGAACGGAGGGCTTGGATCATGGGCATTCTGGGGCGTTCTGGGGGTCTATCAGGACTCAATGGGGGGGTGGATAGGGGTCGGGGCAGTCAGGGGGCAGGGAGCAGGGTTGGGGTCCCGGGGTGGTGGTGGTGGGGGCTCTCTGGGGGACGGTGAGGGGGCAAGGAGCAGGATGGGTCGGGGATTCTGAGGGGGGCGCGCAGTTGGGCAGGAAGTGGGTGGGGGTCAGATAGGGGGCAGGGGCAGGCTGTTTGGGAGGCACAGCCTTCCCTACCCTAAAGCTCATTCAGCAGTTTGAGGCTTGCAGAAGAGCCAAGCTGTTAGCTTTTCCATTAGGACTACCATCCCTTTCACTTCTCAAATGCCAAATTATAGTCTGTATTTCATTTCAGTGCCGTAGGGAGATTCATGTCAGGGGAGAGTAGCTTCATTTAAAATTAGTCACTGGGGGAGGGGTCACATGAGAAGAGCAATATCCTTCCCAGCCCTACCAAGGGAGACCCCCCCCTGCATTCCCTGAGGCTCCAGAGGGGTTAATTCAGTGGTTCTCAAACTTTTGTGCTAGTGACCCCCTTTCACATAGCAAACCTCTGAGGGTGACCCCCCCCTTATGAATTGAAAACACTTTTTTTGTATATTTAACACTATTACAAATGCTTGAGGCAAAGCGGGGTTTGAGGTGGAGGTTGACAGCTCGCGACCCCCAGTAATAACCTCATGACCCCTTGAGGGGTCCCAACCCCTAGTTTGAGAACCCCTGGGGTAATTTAATGTTAGCACCCTGTGTCCATTCACATGCATGTGCTATTTTGAGCATTTCGGTTTTCACAACATAGGCTCATCCCAGATTCTGGACCAAGCTCAAATGCTCAGTTCATGGAGTAGGTACATAAGCTATACTAAAGACAAACCCACAGTAATGTCTCCAGTTTGTGAGGGACCCCATGGAGCCAGTCTCTAGGAAACAGATAAGTCCATTAAAGGCTATTAGCCAGGATGGGTAAGGAATGGTGTCCCTAGCCTCTGTCTGTCAGAGGGTGGAGATGGATGGCAGAAGAGAGATCACTTGATCATTAACTGTTAGGTTCACTCCCTCTGGGGCACTTGACATTGGCCATTGTCGGTAGACAGTAACTGGGCTGGATGGACCTTTGATTTGACCCAGTATGGCTATTCTTATGTTTTAACCTAAATGAACCCAAGTTATGGAGACAGATATGAGTCAAGGAAACCAGCAGAGTATCAGAACCCTGGAAAAATCTCTGACTGGATGGGCTCAGGCGTTTGGTCACAAGCTGAGATGGTTCAAAAGTTTTGGATTTTTTTTAAGCAGAATTTTTTTATTGTTTCTTTAAACAATCAAACACAGCAAGCAGCAAATATTTGACCACACACTTCTGAAACCCCAAACCATATTCAGGTTTTGGCAGACTAATTTCAGCTTTTCAATTAAAAAAACCACAACAAATTTTGAAGGAAAGGAGGCGATGTCTGTGATTTTTTTCTGCTTTTTAAAAACCCCTAGTTTTCGATCCAAAAAAAGTTTTGACGGAAAATATTTGTCCAACCCTTTTAATGAGCTTTAGTGCCTTTTAGCACTAGCTGATGCTGAGAACCAGTGATACCTGGAAAGAAGTTTTCTCACAACTGGGTTTGTGCTGAGATGTGGAAGGTTTATTTTTCCCAGGGCCACCTGTGGTGGGGGGGAGCAAGTGGGGCAATATGGAAGGGGCCACTGGAATTGCTTTGCCCCAGGCCCCTTGAATCCTCTGTGTGGCCCTGGTCTCTTTCACGAGCCAAGGTCATGGATTACAGTGGCAGCCCATGGTTTGAGTTTGTGTTTTTTTGTGGTGGTTTCAGGGTTTTCAGTTGTGCAAATGGGCTGAGTTCCGAGAAGGAAGGCATTGTTGTCAGGCCTGTGTCTGTTATTTGGTTCTTG
The DNA here is from genome assembly GCF_025201925.1 of Gopherus flavomarginatus. Classification (NCBI taxonomy): domain Eukaryota; kingdom Metazoa; phylum Chordata; order Testudines; family Testudinidae; genus Gopherus; species Gopherus flavomarginatus. The sequence continues at coordinate 300,711,792 of NC_066618.1, read as the reverse complement.
GTGTTCTGAGAGACTGTTTTGGATACAAGTGACACTCTGAGAAGTAGGTTGGTAGCTGTATTGTTTGAGAGGGGTGAGATTCTGGAGCTGATTGGAATCATTCTGGTTTTATACAGATATTCACAGTCCCGAATAGTTCCAGTAATGATCTAAGCTGTGAATTGTGGAGGACTGGCCAGCTGAGAGGCACCTGGCAGTGGAGAAAAAATACGTAATGTTCACAGCATTTGTAGTGATTAGTGCTGCCCGACAATCTAGAAATTTCAAACAGTGCTTGGGCCTTCTGTCGCCCTGGTATTGAGGCCCACAAGGAACCTGAGGCCATAGTTAGAGAACTTGTCTGATGATCGATGCTAGGTCACCAAAAGATCATCACCCTTTGTTGACCTTCAAGGCAGAGAGGATGAGGTTTACAACTGCATTTACGCTCCTCAGATGCGGTGTCAGTCTCTGAATGTGGCAATCCCTTTCCCCAGGGCATTCCACATCCTGCTAAGCTTGAGCTGCTGCTTGAAAGAGAGAAAATAAACATGAGACCCCCCCCTCCCCCGCTCTTTTGTAGCAGTAGTGCTGAGAGATGGGGTTCTCAAAGTTCAGGGGAAAGGACTCCTGAAGGGTTGGTTCATATGGACCTCTACCCCTGTGCACTTCAGCCTTTTGACTCCTTGCTCTTTGAAACCTGTTCCCTCTGATCAGCAGCACGGGAGACCCTGCAGAGGTCTTGGGATTGGAAACATTGATTTGGGGAAAGACATGGATTAATTGCGTTCTAGGGAGCAATCCTGCGTGAGTTCCTGGTGGGGGGGTAGACTACTCTGGGTCTGACAGAGCATCTAACCTGAGTGAAGTACAGCTCCAGCTTTCTTTGGCTATCCTGTACCACCATGCTGTCCATTTGCTAACTTCACGGAAGGCGTAGGATTTCAGTCGCACCATCTCAGTGTGGGTCCCCTAAATTTCTCCTTCCCCATATAGTTTGAATGGGAGTGGCTGATGCTCCCATGGTGTGCGGCGCATTCTCTCAATGAGTTAGTTAAGCTACTGCAGTTTTGCTCAGCATCTGAGTCTTGCCAGGCTCCTCTTGCACATGATGGTGCTTTCCATCCGGTCATCTGGTGGGCTCGGTCTCCTGGCAAAAGACCAAGAGGCAGGCCGTCCCCCACCCCCTCTTCTTCTAGTTTAACTCTATACAACAGGGAAGACAGAGGGCTAGAACTAGGAATCTTATCATGTAACTAGGGAGATCGTTACACCCTTACATGAGGGGCAGAACTTGCTGGCCCCATGGGCCTGAGGTTAATTTTAAATGTGAGGGAAGTGAGCCTGCGACTCTGGAGATCTGGGCTCAGTTTCCAGACTTCATCTGTGAGCTTGGGCAAGACACTTCGTTCTTTTGGGCCTCAGTTTCCTATTTGTAAAATGTGAGTGTTAGCTCTGCCCTGTCTCACATGGTGTGTGAGAGAATAAATACGTTAACGTTTGTGAGGCGCTCAGATACTGTGATAATCGGGGCCATATAAGTACCTCAGATTAAAGAATGTGAGGGAAACTGGGGGCTGCACTGTAGAAGTTGGTGAGCTGGTTTTGACCATGCATCTTAATGGTAACTAAGAATTATAACCTTCCCGCGAGGGGTGGAAGAGAAATAGCCAAGACAGACCTTGCCTAGTGAGCCCTTTCTCTGAGTAGCCAGCTCTGAGGAGAGCCTCCGGCTTCCACATGAAGCTGGTCTGCTCTGTTTTCATAGTTTATGGACCAGACGCCTTCAGTTCACGAGCCTTAAATTGGAGTTGTGCATGTTGTCCAGCAACGGCCAACCCAAGTTCCCTTAGTACGACTCTCCTGGCATGGCAACAAATAGAAAGATACCTTCGTTTGCCTTTGTTTTTCTGATTGTAGCGATTGGTCCCAGCAGAATTCGTTTACTCATAGAAATCAGATAGGGAGAAGTCTATTGAGTCCCGTGCAGTCTTATCCCCTTAGGCCAGGGAAGGATTGTTCTGTGTAATCTATTCTCTAGTGCTTTGTTCAGTTTGGGGCTTCCCTCCTTCCCTGGCGAGAGAATTCTGCTGCACTAATCATCTCCGGGTCAGGAGAGTTTTTCTGATGTTCTGCCTACAATTCCCTTCCTTCTGTTCCATTTCTCCTACGTCTGCCTCCATGCTACCCTAAATAATTCAGTTACAAACGGGAATTGTATAGCCAAAAAAACCCGTTACTGCCACATTCTGAGATTTTAATTGCACAGAAGTCAGGAGCTGAGAGTTAATGTTCCCACCTCAGTCTTAACAATGTCTCCTCGCCTGACTGGGATAGGGTCCCTTAAGTGAGCACATCACAGTTGTCAGTCTGACATGCTGTTTTGCAGTGAATAAGACTTAAAGGAACTACCTCTCCTTTCACATGGGTTGAATCTTATCTTGCTCCTTAAGCTCTCATGTTGAATTTTAATACATGCACCTCCAGTGAGAGTTTTGAAGAACAAATGTGTGCTGGTGATTTCCCTGTGAGCCTCCCTTTTGGGATAATCTCAGATAGCTGCATATGTAGCACACAGGCACCATCTCCTCCTCGTTTTCACCTGCGCCATGGACACGGGAGAGTCAGGAAGCCAGAGTAGTCAGCGTCTGTAGGGGAGGCAGGATCAATTCTGGGGCCAGAGCTCTGGGATGCAGATTCCCTACTTTAGGCAAAATGCACCTCATGAACCTATGTAAATTGTTGTTCGGTTAAATGTGGAAGTAAAGATGAAGTGCGTTTGGGTTGGTAACCTGGATCCTAATCGTTCCTTCCTGAGGTTGAGTGGCTACTTTTGTGGGTGCTTCATTTATTATTTTCTAATGTGGGATGATCATGGAGTATTTGTGGCCCTGTGCTGTGAGCAAGGCATCATCATGTTATGTATTAAATGCATTGTCTTAGGCTCGGAGATGAGGGACAGAATCTGCAGTCCAGTGATGTGCTGCCAGGAGGCAAAGGGCTCCTGAATGAATTCCTCGAATGGTGATCACTTCTCCAGGTGGGCTTGTTGCCTCTTGTGTCTCAAGTAGGCTCCCATCATGCAAATGTTGAGTGTGTATGTGCCCATTTGCCTGCAGACTATTGGAATCTCTTAGGGCAGGGCTGGGCAAACTGTGGCCTGTGGGCCAGATCTGGCCTGCCAGCTGTTTTAATCCAGCCCTTGAGCTCCCGCTGGGGAGGAGGATCGGGGGCCACTCCGCACGGCTCCCGGAAGTAGTGGCATGTCCCCGCTCCGGCTCCTACACATCGGGGCAGCCAGGGGACTTCGCATGCTCTCCCTGCCCCAAGCACCACCTCTGCAGCTCCCATTGGCTAGGAACCACAGCCAATGGGAGCTGCAGGGGCAGTGCCTGCGGATGGGGCAGCATGCAGCAGACCCGCCTGACTGCGCCTCTGCATAGGAGCCGGAGAGGAGGATATGCCACTGCTTCTGGGAGCTGCTTGAGGTAAGCACTGCCCGGAGCCTGCACCCCTGAGGCACCACCCATGCCCCAACCCTCTGCCCCATCCCTGATCCCCCTCCTGCCCTCTGAACCCCTCAGTCCCAGCCTGGAACACGATCCTACACCCCAAACCTCTCACCCTCAGCCTGAGCCCTCCCCACCCCTCCATCCTCCCTGCCCCAGCCCAGAGCCCCCTCCTGAACTCCTCACTTCTGGCCCCACCCCAGAGCCTACATCCCCAACCAGAGCTCTCACCCCCGTGTGCACCTCAACCCCAATTTCATGAGCATTCATGGCCTGCCATAATTTCTATACCCAGAAGTGGCCCTTGGACCAAAAGGTTTGCCCACCCTTGTCTTAGGGACTGTGGCGTGTTCTTGCAGAGGGATAGTCCTAATGTCTTCCTTCCCCTCCACCTTGCTAAGAAACTTTGTTCCTTCCTCAAGGCCAGGGCCGGCCTGCAGTGATTCGTACATTTATCACTTCCAGGCTGGATCACTGTGATTCACGGCGTCTGAAGCTGAATGTAAAGATAGTGCATGGGCTCTGGGTGGTACGGAATGAGGCTGCCTTCCTCTTCCATTGTCTGAGATGCTGTGAGCCCATCAGGCTCGTACTGAAATCCCTCCTCTGGTTCCCAGTCATCTTCCGATCTCAGTTTCCTAATCTTCAAAGCAATGAATGGATCAAGCCTCAGCTACATTAGTGACAGAATTTTGATCTATAAACCGCTGCGATAGCTGCTCCTCTAGGACCATGCTGGGCACAAAGCCCAGGGTGAAGCATGTGAGTGCCAGGGACAAAGTGTTCAGTCAAGGGACTCTGGCTATGCAATGAACTTCCAGAGCAGAGTAGGGGAGCTGGAGCCAGTCAGACTGTCTCTGTGAAACGCTGCAAAGCCTTCTCTTTGCAAAAGCCGTTCCACCCTCAGAATGGCTCAGAATATTGACAGTCCCACCTACCCAAACAAAACCTGTTATAAACAAATCAACCAACCAAAACAAAAGTGTACCCCTAGCAGAGCTCTGCCTCGGTGAGAGAGAAGTGCCGGATACTCCATGGAGTCTGCTGGGGACTTCACGATTGCTGTTGGTTGACATGGAAGTGCTGGAATCCTGCCGTGACGGGTGACAGTGAAGAACCCTAAGCCAGACAGATCTCATCCATCTCTTACCTCAGGCGCTTATCTAAGATCCCGCTCAGGGGAGTGAGGAGCGCATGTGCTTCCTAAATGTCAGTCCTGGGTCCCACAGTGCGGGGAGGAATCGTAGCCGAATTCCTCAGAGGAGGGCTGGGGACACGTTCTCTCTGCCTGGGGAGCTGCTTAGGCAAATCCTGTGCCTGAAAGGAAATAATTCCAGGCAGGATTTGGGGCTCCGGTGCTGTCACAGCTGTGTAGATGACCCTTTAAAGGATGGGTGCCCACAAGGCTGCAGTGCTTCGGGACTGCTGAGTCACTCCCAGCTGAGTGCGGGCTTCCTTTTGGGGTCACTGGAGAGAGCCACTGCCTCTGGACCCCCCCCCCCAAGTTGGACTCTTGGTTGCAGTAACAAGCCCACCCAGCAGACATGCCGACCATGAGGGAAATAGGGCAGACCACTGCCATCCTTGTGACTGCAGGTCCCAGCGTTCAGTATCTTGTCTTGATCTGGGTAGCTAGGCTACACTGCATGCTGGGAGCAGTGATGTTCAGGGACTACATCAAAGGGGAGGGCAGGTGTAACCTGTTTGATATCTCTCAGATTCAGGGCAATCCTCAGTTGCAATAGGGCTCCCTTGGCTGGGCAGCGTTCTGGTGCTGCAGCCTCATTCCTCAGAGAAGGGCAGCTGAATTGAGTTTGTCTGTGTAGGTCTTTGTGCTACCCAGAAGTTGGGGGGAAGCCCTCCTGGGTCCCATCGTGCAGTTAATGAGGAGGTGGCTGCAGAGAGCTGGGCTCTGGGAAGAGTGCCCTCAGGCTGCAGTCATTTGCTGGAAAATGCTCCTCCCTCATCTCTTAGGAAATCCTTCCTCAACCCCTGCTTCTGGATTCAGCCTTGCTAGGGCTTGGAGGGCCTGGCTGTCAGAGCTGTGCGGCTCCAGCCTGGCTTGTGTAGTGCTGTGCTCGCTGAGTGGGACGGCATGGATGAGCGTGTGCTGAGGGCAAGCTTTTCATCACTGCCTCTCAGCCACTCGCCTTTGAACTAAGCAAGCTGCTCTTTCCTGTTCAGAGTCCAGGCTTTGAAGCCACACACAGAGCAGTTAATCAGCAGCTTCCTGCCTCCTGGGGGATGGAGCAGGGTAGGGCACTGGGGCCCATTGCAGCCCTGTGCTCCGGCTCCGCTCCAGCTCCAGGCAAAAACCTGCAGCTCCACTGCCCTGGAGTTGCTCCACGCTCCAAAGCCGTGTGTGGAAGTGTAGCCCCTGGAGACCAGTACAGAACAAGGCCAGGGCATTAGAATCCAGATGGAGGATTGCTTGTGGGATCTCTACTCTCCACAGGCCACATCTTGGTTAAACAGGAAGGCCGACCTGGGCCAGATTTTGGCTGCCCCTAAAGTAAGGGCTTTTCCTCCATCCAGCTTGACCCTTCTGGGTGTGATATCTCTTACCCTGGAAACTAATGTGCATCATAAATTCCTGCTTGTACCACTGGTGCAGGGTCCTATGGAAAGGGAAGCAGTGTCATGTTTCCAGGGACAGTTGCTGATTGGGCCATCCAGGTGAGAGGAGAAGTGCTTTCTGCTGGGGGTGCGGGCCCCTTTCAGAGAGGAAGGTCCAGGGTGGTGAAGAGGCTGGTATTTTGGCCAGACTCCAGCAGATGGTGGTTGAATCGGTGGTCAGCAGAGGTCTGGGCTCCCTCCACCTTGGCACTTTTCAGATAAAATTCTGGACATTTCCGCAGTGAGGAAGGGATATTGGAGGACACTATAAAAAACTGGGTGGATTTGATTTAATTCATGATTTAAATCACTAGTCAGGAAGACTCTATTTAATCATGGATTTCTACATAAAAGTGCATTCTTGTTGGTTGTTATAACTTTAATACATATTCTTCACAACTCAGAGATAGATGTAGGTTTCATTTTTAGAAAAATACACACTATGCATTTTTAAAGTGATTTATTTTGAAAACTTTTCAGATTAGTTTTACAGCTCTATCAGAAAATGATTGTTTGGTTATTTCATTTACCAAAGGTAATTGAAGCAGATATTTATGAAGTCATTGGGAGGTGAACTATCTCCAATTCAACAGGTTAATCATTAATATTTGGAGGATTTCCTTTCCATCCTGTGTTAGGAGGAGAACATCACCAGACATTTAAGTTGTTTTATTTAACTAAAACACAATGTTATGTATTCTGGATTTTTTTCTTCAACAGCAAACATATAATATTTTAACAAAAGAGGCATATGAATGTTTGAATTTAGTTAAACATTCAAGATTTTTAAAATCAGGTTTGTTTTTGTTAAAATTGTTTTTACCTAAAATAGTTAAAAGAAATATTTTTTAAAAATCCCTAAAATTAAATTGACTACGTCAGCCAGGTCAACATGAGAAACTTAAAATATTGGTTTATGCAGCTAACTCAGTCGTCTTCACCTTCATTTTCCTGTTTGTTCATAATCTGGAAAAGAAAAACAAGCTTTCCTGCTTTTTCAGGTCCCAAACGATTTCTCAGCTTGGAATGAATTAGTCCAAAGGAAGAAAATATTCTTTCTACACTGGCAGAAGAAGCTATTGCTGTTAAAAGTCAGATTATCACTTCAACAGTCTCTGAATCCAAGTGCTTAAGTGACTTCCAGCGGTTCACTACTGTGACTTTCTTTAAAATATCAGTAAACATATGTTTCTTGAATGGTTCACCCTTAGCTCTGAAGTTTATTATAGCTGGCATTATGGAGGGATGATTGCTGGATGTCCATGTCATAGCCAACTCCTCTTCTTCACCGGTTAAGATTTGACCCTGGTACTGAGTATTGAGAATATTTGCAAGAAAATGAGCTGGAGATAGTGCTTCTCCCATTCATTTTTTTTTAATGCTTGTAATGTAACTCTGTCATTGCATATTTCTCTCATTAAGATCTCACTCAGTTCCTTCCAAATTTCAACAGTGTCAGCAATAAAACAGCGATTTCTCTGCATTTTGTTCAAGGCCACAGAAATAGGCTTCAGGGTACTCAGCATGTGTTCAACATTTCTCTTAAGCCCAATGTTGAGAACTTTGGCTGTGATGGTGACATCTGTTTTTTCACGTTTTTGTTCAGAAACTGTCATCGGATTAGGCCAGCTCTTGATATAGTGCTCAGAACAGTCCACTACAGAGTTCCATCGCACGTCTTGCGGGAGGGTTAGCTCGGTTCCTCCCACTTTTTTCAGAGCAGCTGCTGCAAAGTTGATTTAATTTTTTTAAAAAATATTTCATTTAATTATTTTACTTAAAAACAATTTTAACAAAAACAAGCCTGATTTTAAAAAACTTGAATGTTTAACTTAATTCGGAAATTCATATGCTTGTTTTGTTAAAATATTATATGTTTGCTGTTGAAGAAAAAAAATCCAGAATACATAACATTGTGTTTTAGTTAAATAAAACAATTTAAATGTCTGGTGATGTTCTCCTCCTAATACAGCATGGCAAGGAAATCCTCTAAATATTAATGATTAACCTGTTGAATTGGAGAGAGTTCACCTCCCAATGACTTCATAAATATCTGCTTCAATTACCTTTGATAAATGAAATAACCAAACATTCATTTTCTGATAGAGCTGTAAAACTAATCTGAAAAGTTGTCAAAATAAATCACTTAAAAATGTATAGTGTGTACCTTCTGAAAATGTAACCTACCTCTGTCTCTGAGTTGTGAAGGATATGTATTAAGGATATAATCAACAAGAATGCACTTTTATGTAGAAAACCATGATTAAATTGAGTCTTCCTGCCTAGTGATGATTTAAATCATGATTTAAATAAAATTGATTTAAATCAAATCCGTCCTGCCTTTATTTAATTAGTTATTCATTTATTTAAAACATTTTTACTGTTAACAAGCATATTACCTCTGAAGACACAATGTCTAACCCAGGAGTGGGCAAACGTTTTGGCTCGAGGGCCACATTGGGGTTCCAAAGCTGTATGGAGGGCTGGGTAGGGAAGGCTGTGCCTCCCAAAACAGCCTGGTCCCTGCCCCTTATCTGGCCCCTCCCACTTCCTGTCCCCTGACTGCCCCCCTCAGAACCACCCACCCATCCAACCTGTTCTAGACTGAGCACAGTGTCCCATTGGGTAGATAGAAAGATTAACCTAAATAATCGATACAGAAGCCCCTGGAACCTCATAAGATTGGGTCCCTAATCCAGGAACTACTGGAACTCATTTACCAAACTTTTCTTGAACCATTATCTGATTATATTGTCTCATGCTGTAGAATTAGAGTTCATAATCCCTATACACGGCTACCTCTCTGAAACCTGATTCCATGAGGGGATCTTTGAGCTATAATATACTTAACTAAAACTATCTTTAGGTAGAGTTTTTCCTCAAAAAGCATTTTATCAAAAAATCCAATTTTTAAATAAAAAAAGTCAGGTTTTTTTTTTTTTAAATCATTGATTTTTATCCCCCTGCTTGGCAAGATGGGAGACTGCAGGTCTTCTCATGCAGAGTTCGCTCTTCATCTTTTGGGTGCTGGGAACTGTAGTTGCCTTGGTCCCTGTATCTCTGTTTATAGATGTTTCCATTTGACACTGTTTCAGTAGGGGCGTTGAGTTCCTGATAACTCGTCAGTGGAGTCCCCGCTGTAGCGAAGTTTGAGTTCCCCACTCAGTTAGGTTCTGGTGACTCTCTCAGTCCATTTGTGAGTTCTGAAAGAATGTGACCGGTTGTCCCTCCACATTGCCTAGAACTATGGTTCAGGGTCATGATGGTTACTGGGTTTCATTGAAACCCCTTGTTCCTGGGGCTTGTGCCAGTGGACACCTTAATTATTCCTGGTTGTGCTGGATTGTCAGCATACAGGTGCAGTGTACAGAGGCTGCATTTAACCAGCTGGGACCAGGCACAGTAGGCCTGGGGAGAGTCAAGGAACTGCTTGCCCTGACCCTAAGGAAAGGGTGTGGTGACCTGCCCTGAGGCCATTCTTGCCCTTCTTCCTGCCTGGAGAAGGGGCCAGTTACCATAGGGTGCCTGAGCAGGAAGGTAGGCAGGCTCCTTGCGGAGGACCACTCCAGCTAAGCGGAATGAGGAGACATGATAATTGCTCATTTGGGTTGCTGCGGCTGTAATGGAGCATTACATGGGGTTCGTCTCTGCAAGCTGGCCTCCCGACAGACAGGATGGATGGCTGGGACCTGCTGTAGTTTAGGCCCGGAAGATGTGGCCTTTGCCAGTAGTGCTCTGGGGTGGGCGGTTTGGGAGCTGCCCGTGATGTAAACCTTCCAGTCTTGAGACAGATCTGAGTTTTACCTCTGCTTGTGGTTTGTATGCTAGCTTGGTGCTGGCAGCTTTTTCCAGGCTCTTCCTTTTTCTGGCTTTCTCCTTTGGGGAAGCAGCTTTCAGATGGCCGCAGACTGGTTCAGTGAGGATTTGGTGGAGCTTGTTCTTAATTGCTGTGGAGCTTTTGAAACTGGAGACCAGTGGAGGGAGGTTTGTGCTGTTAGCTTAATTGGGCCCCTGGGTGGATAGCGAGTGTGCTTGGGGCAGGGAGGAGGGAGTGTGTGTGCTGCCAGAGGCTAAAAGAGCTGTCAGTTCAGCACAGCCCAGGTCTTGTCTCTGAGAGGAGGCCGGAATCTGGCCAGCAGCAGGAGTGTGGGCTTCCTTCGTTCTCTTGCACACATGCTGCAGTGCTGCTGACCTGAACGAGTGATGCTTCGGAGGGGTGAGATGCTGGTTCTTCCCTGTTTTGGAGTAGAGCTGGAGCACAGTGCCACTGGCAGCTAGGAACGTGTCTAGCCTCTGTCCTGGAAATACAACCACTGCTAGTCCTGTGTATGCTCCCCGGCTCCTTTCTCCATAGACCCCTTCCCGTTCAGCAATTTACATGCTTAGCCTCCTTTTTCCTTTTGCTGGGGAGTTTGATTCTCATTTCAATTGGTTTGTATTTATATTTTTTAGGGTGATTGAGGTGCTGACCCTCTGTCTGTGGAAGCATGTCGGGCCCAGTGCCGAGTCGAGCCAGGGTCTATGCAGATGTGAACACTCAGAGACCCCGCGAGTACTGGGACTACGAGTCACACGTCGTGGAATGGGGGTATGACTGGGGTCAAGGGAAACCCCAGGGACTTCTTTCCCAGATTACTGGCTTGTGGTATTTCTAGGTTGCTTTGCACTATAATATCAATGGCCCATGTTGTCAAATGGGGCCTAAAGTTAGGCTTCTGAAATACATATTTAAGCACTTTAATAATAATGATGCCTAGCTCTTACCCAGCACTTTTCAGCACTAGATCTCAAAGCACTTCAGAAAGGAGGTATCTTGGAGCGTTATCATTACCCCGTTTTTAGAGACGAGGAAACTGAGGCACAGGGAAGGGCTTTGCCTTGCTGGTGGCAAAGCAGGGTGAAGAACCCAGGTCTCCAGAGTCCTGGTCCAGTGAGCGCTCTCCTAGGTCACTGCTAGTGGATAGAACACTAGCAATAAGTGGCTGAGCTGTCAGAGGTGCTGAGCACCTGCCATTCCAGGTCCCCAGCACCTCTGAACATTCAGCCGTTTTCATTTTGGTGCCCAGCTTTAAGCACCTGCATCTGAAAACATTGGCCCAAGTGCCTAATGCTGTGATTAGGGTTTGCAGAGCACGGTCTGTAGCCGGAGTTACTGAGGATTTGGGCTTTGGTAGGTTTTTATAATTTAAAAGAAGCTGAAAATCAAGTTATAGTAAATAATTTTCCAAACAAATTTTGAAGCCCCTATTGCTGTGAGCTGGTCTCTTCAGCTCTGTCTGCGCTTCGGATATTTTCCCATCATTGCTGACGCCCGTGGAGCTGAACTGACTGTTAGCTTTAGGTATAGACAGGCATCCCGCGGCCTCTCTCGTTTTCAGCACCAAGTCCTGTAACTCCACTCAGAGCAGATCTAAATGACAGCTCTGAAAATGCTCTTGGCAGCCAGCAGTGCCCCTATAGCAGGGCTCCCAATGCTCCTAGTGTCAGTGGAGCTAGTGGTAAGCTTGAAAAATGACCCTCGTGTGGAGAGGCTCTTTGCCAGTCTTGGGTAGTGGCTGGTTTGCAATCTGGGAATTCTCACCGCTGGGAGAGTAGGCTGCTCTTTGAGTGCTAGTGACTATAGGTAAATCGGTAAAATAAGTGTTAGCTTTTCACTTAAAACTTCATGTGAGCTGGGAGCAGGCCCACTCTGCTGTGCTGGGGCTGGCAACAGTCAGTGCTAACTGCAGTGTTGGGTTTGTTCTGTCCACTGGGAACGGGACTGAGAGATACCCCCAGCCCCAAACTCATTTCATTTACAGGCCACTGAACAGCCTGGACTGGGACCGGTGACCTGGAGATGAATGGTTTCTTGTCCAATTCCTAATCTCCGGAGCCAGCCAGCCAGCCCCCTGGAGAACGTAATCGAAAGCCTTGTGTGTCTCCGGTGATGATAATTCCACATCCTCCCTTGGCAGCTTGTTCTGTCACTCAGACTGTGCTCAGAATTAACCTTTTTCCTAATACTGACCCGTCCTGTGCTTGTTTCCCATTGAACAAGAAGGGATCCCTGCTATCTCTCACAGCAGGGGGAGGGATAGCTCAGTGGTTTGAGCATTGGCCTGCTAAACCCAGGGTTGTGAGTTCAATCCTTGAGGAGGTCACTTAGGGATCTGGGGCAAAAATTGGTCCTGCTAGTGAAGGCAGGGGGCTGGACTCAATGACCTTTCAAGGTCCCTTCCAGTTCTAGGAGATTGGTATAGCTCCAATTATTATTATTAACCCACTATGTTTTCTTCGTTTGCTGAGCCTGACATGGTTGGTTTGTGTGTCCATGCTGTTCACTTGTCTCCCCGTGCTTCTCTCTGTTGAGAGATCAGCTCCTTTTCTTGACTCTGGTAATTTGCAATGTATGAAGTCAAACACTCTGCCTGTTGTTCCCTGTGTTTCCCCAGCGTATTTACTCGTATCAGATCTTTGGAGGCTTTATGCCTTTCCTCCCTAACTTACCAGAAATAATTGCCAACACTTTGCTAGTTCCTTTAGTCCTCTCAGGTGAATTTCATGAAACCCTGGTGATTTAACTTAAATGCAGGTTCTCTGGGTGGTATTTATCCTATTATTTCCTGATTCCCCCTTGGTAAGATTATTTTTATAGTGCTCCAGATGTGCGTGACCCTTTCTAGACAAAGAGAAATGGACAGGTCCCTGCCCAGAGGAGGGCAGCATTGCATTTCAAGTACTGTGTAAATCTTTGCCTTCTTTTAATGCCTTCCATCAGTAGATGTTGGAGTTTGGAATGAATTAATCCTCACAACCCACAACTATCCATTTTGTAGATGGCAAAACTGAGGCACAAAGAGGGGACGTATTGCTCAGGGCTCCTCAGGGTGGAGCTGGCAATAGACTCAAAGAGCCCTGACTCCATCTGCTCCTGAAAGGGAAGAGTGCCAAGTTTTTGAATCACCAGAACCATCTCCTTCAGCATGGAAGTGTTGCCCCTCAGGGCGGATTCCATCTGGGTAGCTGCATTCTTCCAGCAATAATCTGCACACACACTTGTGAACGTACACTCTGTTAAGCAGCTGTTGTGTCCCATCCCAGAGATGGTGAGTGAAGTGTTCTCTGTTAGTATCTAATCATAAAGCCCTTTGAGGTAGGCAAGAGAGCAGTATCCCTTTTCACCAGGCCTAGGATTTGTGGAGCTCTGTATGCTACAGAACAGCTCCCTGTGCTCTTGTCCTCACCAGAGTCTTTGGAAGAGCTGCTCTCTGGTTGTTTTGTTTTTTTTTAAATTAATGGAGATATCCTATCTCCTAGAACTGGAAGGGACCTTGAAGGGTCATCAAGTCCAGCCCCTGCCTTCACTAGCAGGGCCAAGTACTGATTTTGCCCCAGATTTCTAAGTGGCCCCCTCAAAGATTGAACTCACAACCCTGGGTTTAGCAGGCCAATGCTCAAACCACTGAGCTATCCCTCCCCCCATTGTTCAGTTCTGACCTGGGTTCTCCTCCTCCATTTTCTTTCCTCCTTGTACAGCAACCAAGACGACTACCAGCTTGTGCGGAAACTTGGCCGTGGCAAATACAGTGAAGTCTTTGAAGCCATCAACATCACCAACAATGAGAAAGTTGTGGTGAAAATCCTTAAGGTGGGTGTGTTGGGCAGGGGGCTGTGAACCCCATCCTGTTCCCTACCTGGTGCTCCCTGTTCACCCCTTTCCTGTGCACTTGAGGTGTGTGCTGCTGATCTTTGGGTGATGGATCCTTTGCTGAGGAAGGCTGTAGTCATGAGACGGGAAGGGAGAACTTTTCATTGTCTGAACCATCCTCCTCTCCCTATCTACAGCTCCGAGAGCTGATGTGATGAAGAGTCCGTGGGAGGGACGGGCAGATCAGCACACGTTCCCTGTGCTCCTCCTCATATTGAAACCCCACATGTTCCCTCTTTGCCCCTCTTCTCCACCATCCACTTACCCTGCACTCACTGTCAGAGCTTCTGAGGCTGGGGTATGGGTGTGTCTATTAACACATATCAGTCTCTGCCCCACTTGGAGGTGCTGTGGGACACACCCCCCACACATACACACACAAACAGCCACGACTTTAGTACCAGAGGCACCAGGCTTTGTTGTTGCTGCAATCTAAAATTATAGGAGTAGGGGTTGGCCATGCCTATAGTGGGGTTTGAAAGAGAATAAGGTAAATTCACAGAGGATAGGTCCATCAACGGCTATTTGCCAGGCTGGGCAGGGATGGTGTCCCTAGCCTCTGTTTGCCCGAACCTGAGAGTGGCTGACAGGGAATGAATCACTTGATGATTACCTGCTCTGTTCATTCCCTCTGGGACACCTGGCATTGGCCACTGTTGGAAGACAGGATACTGGGCTAGATGGACCTTAAGTCTGACCCAGTATGTCCATTCTTATGTTCTTATGATATACTTGGCCGAAACGTCCGCTCTCCTCCCCAAAGATGGCTGCATCTCGGTGCTGTGTGTGGAATTTACGAATGCAGTGGCGTGTGAGCACTGAGGCTCCTCAGTTGCCATTTCAGTAAGTCACAGCAGCCCTGCAAATCCAGCATGAAATCATAGAATCATAGAATATCAGGATTGGAAGGGACTTCAGGAGGTCGTCTGCTGGGAGGGATAGCTCAGTGGTTTGAGCATTGGCCTGCTAAACCCAGGGTTGTGAGTTCAATCCTTGAGGGGGCCATTTAGGGATCTGGGGCAAAAATCTGTCTGAGGATTGGTCCTGCCTTGAGCAGGGGGTTGGACTAGAGACCTCCTGAGGTCCCTTCCAACCCTGATATACTATGAGCCCCTTGCTCAAAGCAGGACCAGTCCCCAACTAAATCATCCCAGCCAGGGCTTTGTCAAGTCTGACCTTAAAAACCTCTAAGGAAGGAGATTCCACCCTCTCCCTAGGGAACCCATTCCAGTGCTTCACCACCCTGCTCGTGAAAAATCCACAAGCTGAGAACAGCGTAGTTCCTGTCACGGAGTGTGGGGGAGTCCAGACCTGCACCCCTCTTCCTGGGACCCACAGTGACTCTCAGCCAGCCAGTAAAACAGAAGGTTTATTGGACAACAGGAACACAGGTTACAGCAGGGCTTGCAGGCACAGTCAGGACCCCTCCACCGAGTCCTTCTGGGCTTTCAGGGTGCTTGGATCCTAGCTAGGATACCCTGAATTCCACCCACACAGCCCCAAGCCCAAACTCAAACTGCTTCCCTCCTGCCACTCCCTTCCTTTGTTCCCCTTCCCAGGCAAAGATGTTGACCTTTCCCCTCCCTTACCTAGCTCAGGTTACAGGCTCCGGTATCGTCCATCCCCTAAAGTCCTCCCCGGCTCTTCCATTCCCCACACAGACAGCCCCTACTCCATCACAGTTCCTCACCGCCCAGAGGAGAAACAGTAACTGTGTCCTCGCTCCCAGGAGCTGAAACCTGACTGCAGCTCATTGTTCCAATGGCTCCACACCACACACAGTGTGTTATGGCAGCTCCCTTCTCTGTGGGGAGGAACGCAGACTGAGACTGTCTTCAGCCCATATCCTCCATGTGGGTTTTCCACGCTGTCTGCCCAAGTCATTGTGGCAGACGGGTTCAGTGAGGAATGTGTGGTGGTAACACTCTGATTTTCTCTTTTGTAGCCAGTAAAAAAGAAGAAAATAAAGCGTGAGATTAAGATCCTGGAGAATCTCCGAGGAGGCCCCAATATTATCAGCCTGCTAGATATAGTCAAAGACCCTGTGGTAAGAAGTGTGGGCTGGAAGGGAAGGGGTTAAAGACGAGAAGGAACCATAGTGGCCTTGTCTGCGCTGACTAATGGTGGCCATGGTCTCACCCCATGATTCCTACATCAAACCTAGTGACCTGTGGCAGAGCTAGAACATGTTTCTTGGCCTTGCAGCAGCGGCACATCTCCCACACAGGGAGTCGTGGGCAGGGAGAGCCGGCAGGGCCATATGTTCAGCCCCTCTAGTCATGGGTGGTGGGGGAAGCCTCTTGCACTGCATCAGTGATCCCTGTGGCTGAGTCAGGAGCCGTGGGGTAACAGGCGGGGCCTGCGTGCAGCCCTCTAGTGCCCAGGTAAAGGAGGTTGTGTGTTGGGGGAGGGGGTATCCCCAGGTCACCTTCTATTAACTGAGCCGTTTCCCCACTGGAACATCTGCTCTCTCGCCCCGTTTTGTGGGTCACTGGCAGGCGACCCTGCCGTGGGGCAGGCTGCCTTGCCCACCAACTTGCAGGTCAAGAACAAGCTGATTTTGAACGCACCCTCTTAGGAGCCCTTCTAGTTTGCTAATGAACAAGCGAGGCTCTAGGATGCTGCACCCCAGAGCTTCTGTCTGGGCTCTAGGTGGCACTTCCCACACTCGGAACGGACCGGACTGACGGCTTCGCGGGGAAGGGTGGAGGAGGTGGAGACACAGGACTCCTCAGGCCCTGGCTCTGGATTGTTTTCTAGACGGGCTGGTTGTCTTGAACCCGGACACTTGCTCCTGGACTGACACCTTTAATGTAGCACGTTGCAGTAGGGGACAGATGTGATCTTTGTAGCACATGATCTCGCTGACCCCTTGCAAAGAAGGGTTCACACTGGAAGCACTGGCTGGACTGAAAGTGAGGTTACAGTGAGAAAAGTGACAGTATAATAACGGTTCACTTCTTATGCCACATGGCAGCCTCCTTTGTCTGTCACACCTGCCTCTGGTACTGGCCAAAGGGACATTTACTCCTCCCGTCCCCACCTAGCCAGGGCAACGCTGGGAGTCAGCAGGGTTCCATTCTGCCTTGTGCCAGCTCGGTTCCTGGTGCCAGCTCCTTAGTTCCAGTGGTGATGTAGGGAACAGGAGGAGTCTGGCTGGCTCTGAGAGTCGAAGGGAAACGTGTGCTTCTGACAACTAAACTATTATTTTTTCACGTGAGAGCTGAGCATGCAGGATCTGGAGGCTGCCAAGAGAGGGCAAATCTGGGAGCCACCAGGTGGCTTCTCGGAGCAGAGCTGTACCATAACCCCAGCAGTGCTGGTATACACCACTGGGGTAAATCAGACCTCAGCTGGATGCAGTGTCTTCCTTCATTCCTGCCCTAAACTGCTTTGTAGTATTGCTGTTAAATACTTGCTGCATCTCACCCCAGAGGTGGCTGCATTTCATTGGTTGGTGAAGTGATTAATATATATCTATGCATGTGCTTTTTGTGTTATGGTATGTGCAGTACCACAACGTGGGGCACTACACACGCAACTGGAGATGATCCTAGCCCAGGTGGCTTTCCAGTCCAGTTCTCTGGTGTAGCTCTATGCAGTGTGATGCTGCTTGGGAAGCTCCTCAGGACCCTTTGAGAGGGAGAGTGAAGGGTTCTGGTCCTAAACAGGGCAAGAGACCTGCTCCTTGTGTCTGCCATGCTAAACCCCTGGCTGGCTCTGTTCTCTGTGTGCAGGACTAAACCACTTTCTTTTCTTTCTCTGCCTTGGAATGGCTGGTGCTGCTGCGCAGTCTCGCACGCCTGCCCTGGTCTTCGAACATGTCAACAACACAGACTTCAAGGTGAGTGAGCTCCAGCCACCTGCAGGTGTCCCCTGTAATATCAGGTCATGCTCAGAGTCCGGCCCAGCACTGTGTGCCCAGCCTCATGCAGGGGAGGGAAGGCCTTGAGTGGGCCTCTGCTGCTGAGCCCAACAGGGCCACAGACCTGGTTACTGTCACTCTTCAGTGCAAATGGGTTGGGAAATGCTGCTGCTGCGACCTGGAGTCATCACCGACTCCCTCAGGGATGTGCTGGTGCTGTTGACTGAAGGGGCTTAAAATCTGAGGGAGGAACCCAGGAGCCTGATGCATGGGGCAGGAGTTGCTGCACTGGATTGATCTTGCCGGTATCCCTCCAGCTCTGTCACACTGTTCAGAGGAGGAGCCTACCTCCACCCTGTACCCTGTCTCTGGCAGTGGCCTGTGTGTGATGCTTTAGAGGAAGCTGACAGCCACTAATGCAGTTGGCCAAATGCATATCTGGGCCTTGGGACAAGGCCTCCAGCATGTTCACAGTGGAAAAACGAGAGTGTATGATCAGGGGGTTGGACTAGACGACCTCCTGAGGTTTCTTCCAATCCTATGATTCTATGATTCTTAGTCCTTGTTGTGAGAGTAAATGACGTTGTGGTTAGACCCATCTCTGTCCCCAGTGGTGTCTCCTGCATGTTACAGTCGGTTCCTGTTTCCTGCGTGCCAGGGGCTCATCTCTGAGCTGTCTCAGACAGGCGCTGTCTGCCCTCGGTGGGTTGTTCAGCATTGCCAAGCGTTCTTTTTCCATCCCGGTTCATCTAGCTCAGGGGTTCTCAAACTGTAGGTCAGGACCCCATTTTAATGGGGTCACCAAGGCTGATGTTAGACTTGCTGGGGTCCAGGCCAAGCCCCACTGCCTGGGGTTAAGGTTACATGCTCCCCGCCCAGGGCTTTGGTCCCCCCGTCCTGGGG